>NC_092727.1:10051105-11465925 GCF_047496885.1 Scyliorhinus torazame | reverse complement strand
CGGCGCTTCAGCCGTCGAGAAATGCCCCATCAAACGTGCCTGAAACCGGACACAGAAATCTTTCTGGAAAATCACACCTCTAATTTTCGTGGAATTAAAATTCCCTTGAATAATGTAACTTAAATTTCATTTAGCCTCCCTCCCATTAGGCAAAGCTGTCTTTCCAATGTAAGGTTAAACAGAGGCCTTGGAAAAATAGGTTTCAGCAGTGTCTTGGCCAACATTCAGCCCTCATCCACCCTGCCTAAATCAATCAACTCGTCACTCATTTATGAACATACATGCAAACAAAGATGGCCACAGAAAGATCCTCTGGCCCAACCGTTCTGTATTCCCCAATTGTGCTGTCCCCACGCCATTCAAAATCGTGTGATCAATGTGGAAAAACATTGGAATGAGATCGGAGATTTGCTCCCCAACTCCTCTTCGATAATCAGAACCACTTCAGGACATCAGTCTGGCGCTGTTTCTCATCAAGCATTGTCTACCCTTTTGTACAAGGCTACCTCCCCTCAGCCAGATATGATTCAATCGGTGGTTTGTGAGATTTCGCCGATGATACTTTGAAGTAATTAATTGCTGCTGAACATCTCGGGATGTCCTGGGGGTGTTATTTTTATTTTCTTTCTTGACTTTAGTTCAGTTTTGTTTTCTGAGGAAACGATAAAGTTGCTGATTTCCACACTAATAATGTTAAAGTATATTCCGAGATTTCCATCAACTGCAAATGTGCGCGGAGGAAATTATCCAGCAATTTTGGCTTTGCAGTGTTCTTTTCAACTGAAAATGAATGAAGTGTTCCATGGGCACGGAGTGAGAAACCGATGGCGAGGAGGGAATAAACCGGTTTAAATGAAATGTTAGGAGCTTGGAACACATGTGAAATAAGCACATCACATGATACTGTTGAACCTGAATTAATTTCCACTAAAGACAATAGATTTCTCTAATTCAAACATCAGGCGCTAAGGTAACACTTGGTGTGATTTATCCAGTGCGCGCTTCCACGTCAGCAATCAGTTTATTAATGATGGCAATACCCGTTCTGGTTTGTTTGTGATTGCAAGATAGCAGTTAGTCCTGAAATTAGACAGTCCAGGGATCTATCTTCAAAGGACATTATCTCTCTTTGCATCTTGTGTCTATATTTGGTGGGTAGGTGTGGGATGGGGGAGAGGGGGAGGGGGATGACTCGAGAACTCTCTCCAGTCAGGGGTGAAAAAATTCAACTTCATGGTGAAAGATATGGGGCGAAATTCTCCGTTATCGGCGGAAACTCTGCCGATCGGCGCAAAAAAACGGCGCAAATCCCACTTGCGTCACGTCATAAAAATGGGCCGATAGTCTGCGGCCCGAAATGGGCTAGCAGCGACGTAACGGGATCCGCGCTTGCGCAGTGGTTCACGCCGTGCAGCGTCATACGCGCTGCACGGGCGTGACGGCTCATAAGGCCGCGCAGCTCCCCCCCCACCCCGACCGGAACACCCCGACCGCAACACCCGACTTGATGGCTGGCCGTCGCTCAGCCCCGAGGTTCGAGTCACGCGATGTGGAGGCGCTCCTGGACGCGGTGGAGCAGAGGAGGGACGCCCTGTATCCCGGGCACGGCCGCAGAGTTGCCCCACGCCACAGCCGGCGTCTGTGGAGGGAGGTGGCAGAGGCCGTCACCCGCTGTGGCCCTAACACCACGGACAGGCACCCCAGTGCCACAAGAAGGTGAACGACCTCGTCAGAGCAGGCAGGGTGAGCCTCCCCCATATCCCCCATATCCCCCCCCTCCCCATATCCCCCATATCCCCCCTCCCCCATATCCCCCATATCCCCCCTCCCCCATATCCCCCCTCCCCCATATCCCCCTCCCCCATATCCCCCTCCCCCTCCCCATATCCCCCCTCCCCCATATCCCCACTCCCCCATATCCCCCCTCCCCCATATCCCCCTCCCCATCCCCCTCCCCCATATCCCCCTCCCCCATATCCCCCCTCCCCCATATCCCCCCTCCCCCATATCCCCCCTCCCCCATATCCCCCCTCCCCCATATCCCCCCTCCCCATATCCCCCCCTCCCCCATATCCCCCCTCCCCCATATCCCCCCCTCCCCCATATCCCCCCCCTCCCCCATATCCCCCCTCCTCCCCCATCTCCCCCCTCCCCATATCCCCCCCTCCCCCTCTCCCCCCCCCCCCATATCCCCAAGTGAATCCAGCCCTAACCTTAACCTCTGCAATGCACGCGCAACCGATGGCGTGCATTCATATACCTGCCTAACACTGTTGCCTTTTACCCCTGCCACCACCCCCCCCCCACAGGAGAAGCGCGCACACAACAATAGGGAGCATGTGAGGACTGGAGGAGGGCCCGCTGATGAGAGGCCACTGACCGTACACGAGGAAAGGGCCCTGGAACTGGCTGGCGGACCTGAGGACCGGGAGGTTGCTGATGCAGAGGTCGGGGCCCCACGAGCAAGTGAGCCACCAACAGCCCGTCCCCATATCCCCCCTCCCCTATATCCCCCTCCCCGTATCACCTGATCACTGCCTGATGTCTAACCATGCATGCTTCATTGTGTATCGCAGGACCAAACGTCCAGGCACCCCATCCCCCGCAGATGCAGACCGCCCGCAGGATGCCCCTCGGAGACCACGGGAGACGGAGAGACCCCGCACCCTCCAGCATGCGACGCCCGCAGGATGCCCCTCGGAGACCACAGGAGACGGAGAGACCCCGCACCCTCCAGCATGCGACGCCCGCAGGATGCCCCTCGGAGACCACGGGAGACGGAGAGACCCGCACCCTCCAGCATGCGACGCCCGCAGGATGCCCCTCGGAGACCACAGGAGACGGAGAGACCCGCACCCTCCAGCATGCGACGCCCGCAGGATGCCCCTCGGAGACCACGGGAGACGGAGAGACCCGCACCCTCCAGCATGCGACGCCCGCAGGATGCCCCTCGCACACCACGGGAGACGGAGAGACCTGGAGCAACAGGGAGACGACACCCCCGTCACGTGCGGGAGCGACCACCCAGCGATGAGGGGGGCAGCCACAGGCCCCCCGTCACATCCGAGCCAGGACACCACTACCCAGGACACCACTATCCAGGACTCCCCTACCCGGGGCACCACTACCCAGGACACCCCTACCCGGGACAGCACTACCCGGGACAGCACTACCCAGGACAGCACTACCCAGGACACCCCTACCCGGGAAGACGAAATACCGGACAGTGACTCAGAGTGGATGGGTGGAGACGAACCCCCACCCCAAAGTGCCATGGACTCAGAGTGGGACGAAGAGCACGACACAACGCCACTGCTGTCACCAACACCCTCCACCATCGCAGAAACACTCACCACGGTTGGGCACTTTAGTGATGAGGCGTCTGGTACACTCACTGGTGCGCACAACACAGCCGTCCCGGTACAGCAGGTGGAGGTAGGAGCAGCAGAGGGACCGGGCGGTCGGAGGGCAGCCCAGGCCAAGCGAACATCTGCCGCCCAGATGGATCCCGGGTTCCTGCAGTTACCACACCCACACATAGATCCGATGCAACCACCGACACGGAGACGAGCGAATAGGGTGACGGGTGGCTTGCGGCGGCTGCGGTCGCAGGTGGAGGAGTCCACCCGCGTCCAGGAGCTGGGAGTGGTCCCGGTCATGCGTGCCACCCAGGCTGACACCGCACGGGTAGCGTCCGCGGTGGAGGCAATGGGTGCGACGGTGTCAGACATGGGGAACGGTTTGCGAGGCCTGGGGCCTTCCGTGCAGGCGGCGTCTGTGGCCCAGGAAATGGCTGCCCTCTCACAGGAGGCCATGAGCCAGTGCCAGCGCCAGATGGCAGAGGCACTCAACGCCATAGCCCAGTCTCAGCAGGCCATGGCCCAGTCTCAGCAGGCCATGGCCCAATCTCAGCAGGCCATAGCCCAGTCTCTGCAGGCCATGGCCCAGTCTCTGCAGGCCATGGCCCAGTCTCAGCAGGCCATCGCTGAGGGCATCGGCGCCAGTGGCCATGTGCGAGCTGGCGTCGCACTGTCGCAGACAGGGTTCGACAACCCCCTGGGCTCCATGGCTGCAAACCTGCAGACCCCTGTCGATACCAGCACGGGCCTCCAGGACTGGCAGCGCCAGATGTCGGGGGCGCGTCGGATGGCCAGTCCGTTCGCATCCCCCACCCATGTAGAGGCCTGGGGGCCATCGGGCACCCCGAGGGAGGAGGAGGTGGTGTGGTCCATCCCGGCTCCCTCTGTAGGGGAGGTCCCGGTACACCGCGACACCTCGGACTCCCCCCCTTCCGTCCCAGGTGCATCGGGTGGGCAACGGGCAGGACAGGCTGGCAGCTCGCCATCCCAGTCGCCCGGGCCGCAGCCTGGCCCATCTAGGCCAGGACGCCTCAGGAAACGGCCGCCAAAGGGATCCGGTGTCAGAGGGCAGGAATCACAGGAGTCCACCTCCAGTTTGCTGTACCGTCTGGGGAACCACGTAGACGTAGTCAAAGGGCCCGTAAGGCCAAACAATTAGACACTGAGTAAGTTGGCACGGGTGCAGGGCACAGATGAGTTTTAGGGGCTAGGGCACGTGCATGAACTCCTTTGGTTATTAAAGTCAATGTTACACCTACCGAAGCTGCCTTTGTGCTCTGTCCAAAGTGTGCGGGCGTGTCATGTACGTTGAGCGCAAGTGTGTGTGTGACGGGTGGTCTTACCTCAGCCCCAGGTGAGTCTGCCCCCTTCCCCCTGGGCCGCCATCAACATCCCCCGGGCAGAGGACGGGACCGTGCGCTGCAGTGTCACAGCCGCATGCAGGGATGGTCCGGGTGGATGGTGGTACTGTGGCCATGGGTCAGACATAGTCCAACGATGTAGAGCCAGGAGCTCATCGGAGGCGGGTTGTCATCATCCTCCATGGCCTGCGATAGACACGCGTCCACCCGCAACTGGGTGAGCCCGGCCCGTTGTGCCGCCGGTGGATCGGCAATTGGGGGTGGGGGGGTGGTGTGCATGCGGGTGGGGTGTGTGGGGTTGGGGAGGGGGGTGAGGGTGCTGGGTGGGTGGATGGGTGGGGGGTGTGGGTGGTCGGCTGTTGTCATGGTGTGCAGTCTGTGGCCATACTACCCGATTCCCACGCCCATCTAGTCAATGAAGCGGGCATCTATCAGTCTGTCCCGTGCCCGCTGGGCCAGCCGGTAACGGTGGACAGCCACCCGCCTGTGTCTACCCCGTCTGCCCTGACCATTGCCCCCATCCCCCTCATCTGGGGAGGACTGGGCCTCTTCCTGCTGCTCCTCCACTCCGCCCTCCTCTGCCTGCGGCACATCGCCCCTCTGCTGGGCTATGTTGTGCAGGACGCAGCACACCACAATGATGCGGCCGACCCTATCTGACCGATACTGGAGGGCGCCCCCAGAGAGGTCCAGGCACCTGAAACACATCTTCAGCACGCCAAAGCACCTCTCGATCACTCCCCTTGTCGCTACATGGGCATCATTGTAGCGGTTCTCCCCCTCATTGCGTGGCCTCCGTATAGGCGTCATCAGCCACGATCGCAATGGGTAGCCCCTGTCGCCCAGCAACCAGCCCCTCAGCCGGGGATGGCGTCCCTCGTACATGCCGGGGATGGAGTCCCTCGTACATGCCGGGGATGGATGACCGCGACAACACAAATGAGTCATGTACACTGCCTGGGTGACGGGCACAGACGTGGAGGATCATCATGCGGTGGTCGCAGACCACCTGTACGTTCATTGAATAGGTCCCCTTCCTATTAGTGAACACGGCCCTGTTCTCTGCAGGTGGCCGCACGGCGACGTGCATCCCATCGATCGCGCCCTGGACCATGGGGAACCCGGCAACGGCAGAGAAGCCCACGGCCCGGGCATCTTGGCTGGCCCGGTCCACGGGGAAGCGGATGTAGCGGTGCGCCATGGCATAAAGGGCATCTGTCACTGCCCGGATGCACCGATGCACCGATGTCTGCGATATGCCGGACAGGTCCCCACTCGGTGCCTGGAATGACCCCGTTGCATAAAAGTTCAGGGCCACCGTAACCTTGACGGACACGGGGAGAGGGTCCCCCCCGCCAGTGCCACGCGGTGACAGGTGTGCCAGCAGGTGGCAGATGTGTGCCACGGTTTCCCGGCTCATCCGGAGTCTCCTCCTGCATTCCCGGTCCGTGAGGTCCTGGTATGACTGCCGGGGCCGGTACACACGGGGCGCCCTCGGGTGCCTCCGTTGCCGTGGGGCCATGACGTCCTCCTCCCCCTCCTCGTCCTGTCGGTCAGGTGTCCCTCCAGCCTGGGCGGCTGCCGCCTGCCCCTCTGCGGCAGCCTGCGCCGCCTCTCTGGCACGCTCCTCCTCCTCCTCCTCCTCCTCCTCATCCAGGGCAACATAGACATGAGCGGCTGCCACCACGGCGGCCAACATCGCTGGATGGTCTGAAAACATGACGGCCTGTGGGGGGGAGGGGAACGACGACATGTCATCATTGCCCATATCCCCTCCTCCCCCCAGCCAGGTGGCATGGACCGCATGGGTCCAACTGTTGGAGGCTGACACCTGGCCAGGTGGACCAACTCATTTGCCCTCCCATCAGCCACCCCGGCAACGACCCCCTCCCCAACCCCCAACCTCCACCCCAGCACGGACCCCCCCCCAACCTCCACCCCGGCACGGACCCCCTCCCCAACCCCCAACCTCCACCCCAGCACGGAACCCCCCCAACCTCCACCCCGGCACGGACCCCCTCCCCAACCTCCACCCCAGCACGGACCCCCCCCCCAACCTCCACCCCAGCACGGACCCCCCCCCAACCTCCACCCCGGCACGGACCCCCTCCCCAATCCCCAACCTCCACCCCAGCACGGACCCCCCCCCCCAACCTCCACCCCGGCACGGACCCCCTCCCCAACCTCCACCCCAGCACGGACCCCCCCCAACCTCCACCCCGGCACGGACCCCCTCCCCAACCTCCACCCCAGCACGGACCCCCCCCCCAACCTCCACCCCGGCACGGACCCCCTCCACAACCTCCACCCCAGCACGGACCCCCCCCCAACCTCCACCCCGGCACGGACCCCCTCCCCAACCTCCACCCCGGCACGGACCCCCTCCCCAACCTCCACCCCAGCACGGACCCCCCCCAACCTCCACCCCGGCACGGACCCCCTCCCCAACCTCCACCCCAGCACGGACCCCCCCCCCCAACCTCCACCCCGGCACGGACCCCCTCCCCAACCTCCACCCCAGCACGGACCCCCCCCCCAACCTCCACCCCGGCACGGACCCCCTCCCCAACCTCCACCCCGGCACGGACCCCCTCCCCAACCTCCACCCCAGCACGGACCCCCCCCCAACCTCCACCCCGGCACGGACCCCCTCCCCAACCCCCAACCTCCACCCCAGCACGGACCCACCCCCAACCTCCACCCCGGCACGGACCCACTCCCCAACCTCCACCCCAGCACGGACCCCCCCCGCAACCTCCACCCCGGCACGGACCCCCCTCCCCAACCTCCACCCCGGCACGGACCCCCTCCCCAACCTCCACCCCAGCACGGACCCCCCCCCCCCAACCTCCACCCCGGCACGGACCCCCTCCCCAACCTCCACCCCAGCACGGACCCCCCCCAACCTCCACCCCGGCATGGACCCCCTCCCCACCTCCACCCCAGCACGGACCCCCCCCCCAACCTCCACCCCGGCACGGACCCCCTCCCCAACCCCCAACCTCCACCCCGGCACTGACCCCCTCCACAACCCCCAACCTCCACCCCGGCACGGACCCCCTCCAGGCACTCCCCCGGAGCCCAGCCTACTCTAACCACCCCCCCTGCCGCACACACACACGCACAAGCCGAGACACACCTCTCCTCACGCAATCAGTCTGCGGCCACGCCATTTCCTGCCCAGAGCCAACCCCCCAGGCCGTCACTCACCTCCTTGCTGGTCGGCGTGAGCCTGGAGCACCGGGTCACGCCGATGAAAAGGGGGTTTGATTGACGTCGACGTGAACGGTCATCACGTCGACGGGACTTCGGCCCATCCGGAAGGGAGAATATCGGCAGGCCGAAAATCGGCTGCCTTGCGCAGACCCGTGACATTCTCCGCGGCAGCGGCGCCATTAACGCCCCGCCGACTTTTCTCCCTTCGGAGACTTCGGCGGGGGCGGGGGCGGGATTCACGGCGGCCAACGGCCATTCTCCGACCCGGCGGGGGGTCGGAGAATGACGCCCATGCAATCCAGAATAAGGGCGGGATTCTCCCTTTTGGGGACTAATCCCCATTCTCGCCGGAAGACGGGCGAGAATCACTCCGGACTTTTTCCTCGAAGGTCCGGGGTGATTCTCTGTTTGCCAGGGGGCTAGCAGAGCCCCGGCGTGCGTCCGGCAGTTGTGGCTGCCGGCGGGGCCTTGCTAGCCAGACCGTGCGGCCGCGCGTGAGCACGGCGGCCGCAAGCGGGTTCGCCCATGCATGCGACGGCCCACCTCGGCGCGGGCGCCGCCGACGTGGCGGAGACACACAGCGGGCCCGTGCGGAGGAAGGTAGGTCCCTCCCAGATCGCGATGGCCCGCTGATTGGTGGCCCCCGATCGCGAGCCTGGCCACTGCTGAGGCCTCCCCCGGAGTCAGATACCCCCTGCATCCCACCAGGACCGCCCCCGCAGCCACGGGTCCCAGCTCCCGCCGGCTGGTACCACATGTAAACCCCGCCGGCGGGAGTTCGACCAGTCGACTGCGGAGAATCGCTGTGGGGGCCTGTTCCAATAGTCCCCGACCGGCGCCTCGTCGACCGCGCGCGCGGGACTGGTCGGTCCGCGGAATTGCCGTCGCACCGGATTTCCAGCGTGAACAGCTATTCTCCGCCCCTGCGCCGGGTGCGATTCCGTCGTGGAGGGTCGGAGAATTCCGCCCAAGAATTCCACACTGATTACTGTTTGTATTTCATAGAATCATAGAATCCCTGCAGTAGAGAAGGGGGCCTATCAGCCCATAGAGTTAGGCCTGACCTCTGAAAGACTACCCTATGTAGGCCCACTCCCATGCCTTATCCCCTTAATCCCATCTACCCTTTTGGACACTAAGGGGCAGTTTTAGCATGGCCAATCGACCTAACCTGCACATTTTTGGACTGTGGGCGGAAACCGGAGCACTTGGAGGAAACCCACGCAGACACGGTGAGAACATGCAGACTCCGCACAGACAGTGACCCAAGGCCGGAATTGAACGCGGTTCCCTGGCGCTTTGAGGCAGCAGTGTTAACCACTGTGCCACCCCCACTTAACCCTGCTTTATTCTACTTAACACCCGATTTGTAAGAATAAGCTTTGACTCTCACTCAGATGCATTCAAGAGCTTCTCATGCACGCCCACAAGTATACACACACAGGAGTAAGTTACAAAGAGTGAGGATGGGTCAAATTGTTTACGATTCCCAAAAGAAGGTCAATCACATACAGATCGAGTAGGTCGATAGCTTGGACAGTTTCAGGTTGGGGGATCAGTGATGTTTCCGCATTCTGCATCATTTAAAATGTTGACTGGTGATCTTCGTCATGGTGATCACCTGAATAATTCTTAAAAATATTTTTATTCATTCATGGGATGTGGGTATCGCCAGCAGGGCCAGCATTTATTGCCCACCCCTAATTGCCCTTAAACTTGCTGGGCCATTTCAGAGAGCATTTAAGAGTCAACCACATTGTTGCGTGTTTGGAGCCACATGTCGGCCACACCGGGTAAGGGCGGCAGATTTCCTTCCCTAAAGGGCATTAGTGAACCAGATAGGTTTTTACAACAATCGACAATGGTTTCATGATTTCATAATTCATAATTCTAGATTTTTATTGAATTCAAATTTCACCCTCTGCTGTGGCAGGACCCCAACCTGGGTCCCCAGAGCATTACTCTGGGTATCGCTAGCACAGTGGTTAGCACTGTTGCTTCACAGCGCCAGGGTCCCAGGTTCGATTCCCAGCTTGGGTCACTGTCTGTGTGGAGTCTGCACGTTCTCCCCGTGCCAGCGTGGGTTTCCTCCGGGCGCTCCGGTTTCCTCCCACAAGTCCCGAAAGACGTCCTGTGAGGTAATTTGGACATTCTGAATTCTCCCTCTGTGTACCCGAACAGGCGCCGGAATGTGGCGACTAGGGGCTTTTCACAGTAACTTCATTGCAGTGTTAATGTAAGCCTACTTGTGACAATAAAGATTATTATTATTATGCCGGAATGACTTTTGGGAGTTTCAGAGATGGCAATTCACACTCATTTAACTTATTTTCCTTAGTGGGTGACACCTGGACTGCCCAACTCCCTTCTAACAGTTCTGCGAATTGTCAGGTAACGTTATGTAAATTAAGGTTTGTAAATGTCTGAAAAGTTATGTAAATGGAGGTATAGAAATGAGAGTATGTAAATACTCACAGCAACTTTTCACAGTAGCTTCATTGCAGTGTAAGCCTACTTGTGACAATAAAGATTATTATTATAAGTTACGTAAATTAAGTTACGTAAATATTTGGCCATCTCGTTTAGGTCACTTAGGCAGCACGGTAGCATTGTGGATAGCACAATTGCTTCACAGCGCCAGGGTCCCAAGTTCGATTCCCGGCTTGGGTCACTGTCTGTGCGGAGGCTGCACATCCTCCCCGTGTCTGCGTGGGTTTCCTCCGGGTGCTCCGGTTTCCTCCCACAGTCCAAAGATGTGCTGGTTAGGTGGATTGGCCATGATAAATTGCCCTTACTGTCCAAAATTGCCCTTAGTGTTGGGTGTGGTTACTGGGTTATGGGGATAGGGTGGAGGTGTGGACCTTGGGTCGGGTGCTCTTTCCAAGAGCCGGTGCAGACTCGATGGGCCAAATGGCCTCCTTCTGCACTGTAAATTCATGTTCTTGAATGTATTTTAAACGTGTTCTGTGGCTTTAGCCCACTCGATAAACAAAGTCATTTTCTAATCCAAAACAGGGTTTTATAGCAGATAAATGTCTGCCAGGACTGTTGGGATGGTGGGACGGTTTCCCCCTCCCCAACCTTCTAGCTGGTGGCACAGAGACCACAGTGTCGTATAAAACCCAGCCCCATATTTCAACGCATCATTATACCCCAATTACCACATTCTTGCCCACTCACTTCACCTGTATGTATCCTTTTGCAGCCCCTTTCTGTCCTCTTTATAACTTGCTGTCCCTCCTAGCTTTGACTTCTAAGCCATCTTGAATATATCACACTCCATGCCCCCACCTAAAGTCACTGATATAGCTTGTAGGTAGGTGAGGCTCTGGCACTGATCCTTGTGGCTGCTCACCTGCCAAGCTGAAAATGATCTAATCTTGCAATCGCAAACAAACAAAGCCCAAAGAAGAATCGCCATTATTAATAAACTGATTGCTCCCATGAAAACACTCTGGATAAATCACACCAAGTGTTAACCAATCCTCAATCCATGATAATCCAATTACCCCGAATCCATGAGCCCTAATATTGTGCAATAAACTCCTCCCTGTCACTTTTTGAAAATCTAATAATACATCCGCTGCTTCCCCCTGCTGAGTTACAAGCTCACTAAACTCTATTAAATTTGTCAAACATGGTTTCCTCTCCATTAATCCAAATTGACTCTGCCCAGTCTTATTATCATGTTCTCAGCGCCCTGTTTCCAGGTCCTTAATAATAGGTTCTAGAATCTGGCTATGCTGATGTTGTGGTTTGCGATGGTTTCCCAAGCGATGAATGGTTCCTGGGCCAGAGATGGAACACCATCACTATTGTTGGTCCTCATGTTTCTACCGGCTGTTTGTGAGGAGCCAAATGGTGCAGGACTGCATGTATGGAAAGACTAAAATGAAAGGATTGTGGATAAAAATGTATACACACAGGGGAAGTCAATTCTGTTATTATTGCGGGAATGAATGACGAGTGCAGCATGAAGACAGTTATATGGTGATGCACAATATGAGGGAAACTCATTAATATAAGGTAACAAGGGTATGTTAGCTTAGTGGTTATGTTACTGGGCTAGTAATTCAGGAATCTGGATTAATGAGCCAGAGGCTTGAGATTAAAAACTACCACAGCAATTGGAGAACTTAAATTTGGTTAATGCCGCCACAGCAGATGTTGAAACTTGAATTCAATAAAATCTGGAATTAAAAGTCCAATGATGACCATGAAACCATTGCCGATTGTCGTAAAACCCACCTGGGTCACTTTTGCCTCATTTGATAGGCAGCACCTTCCAAACCCACGACCACTAGCACCTCGAAGGACAAGAGCAGCAGATACCTGAAACCCCACCACCTGTAGGTTCCCCTCCAAGTCACTCACCATCCTGACTTGGAAATATATCGCCGTTCCTTCACTGTTGCTGGGTCAAAATCCTGTAACTCCCTTCCTAACTGCACTGTCGGTGTACCTACACCTCAGGGACTGTAACGGTTCAAGCAGGCAGCTCACCACCACCTTCTGAAGGACAACTAGGGATGGACAATAAATGCTAGCCTAACCAGCGACGCCCACATCCCGTATATTAACTTTATAAAAATTGATATCAGTGGGATGTAGATTGTCAGGAAGCAATATTTCGAATCACAGCAAATTAGGCTGTGACTTGACTGATGGTTTTAACTTTCCCAATGACTGAGTGAGTAAGCTGTCTAACTCGGAAGTACATCATGGAGTTCCTGAATTCAGTGCCTCATAGAACATACAGTGCAGAAGGAGTTCATTCGGCCCATCGAGTCTGCACTGACCCACTTAAGTCCTCACTTCCACCCTATCCCCATAACCCAATAACCCCTCCTAACCACGAAGGGTAATTTATCATGGCCAATCCACCTAACCTGCATGTCTTTGGACTGTGGGAGGAAACCAGGAGCACCCGGAGGAAACCTACGCAGACACGGGGAGAACGTGCAGACTCCGCACAGACAGTGACCCAGCGGGGAATCGAACCTGGGACCCTGGCGCTGTGAAGCCACAGAGCTAACCATTTGTGCTACCGTGCTGCCCCTCGTCTACACTGAGCTCAAAGCCGATGTATTAAAGTTAATCTGAGCACCCATAGATGTTAGGGTAATAAATTGAGAAAAGTTTCTGCTCCAAAACATCCCATTGTGTTTATACTTGAGTTGCTTCTGTTAATGTTTGCGCAGTGCCGATATTGATGGATAGGAAGTAGTTGTTGATGCTAATATATGTAGACTTTTCTGTAATCAGACATGCATCAGAAAGCTCCAACTCGCAACAGAATCCAGGAATCATTTGTTCTCCAGGACAGGCAGCTCAGGTGCCTGCTCTCAGTTAGAAGATGGATTAATAATAATAGCAAATAACACACCAATTCTAAACACTTCAAGATATAAGTAATTAATAACTTAATGGTTTTTATTTTGAAACTTGCCGTTTCTGGTTACTCTCATCTCTCACCTGACTGATAAGTATGACTTTGCCTCTTTATTGGATATGTGAAGCCCAAGCTCTGAAGCTTTCTTTTACAGGGTAAGTAGTTTTATTTATCTCCCGATACAAATACATTACCAATTTATACCGCGCCCATATCTTTCCATGCATTTCAGTTGAGTAATTGGGAGGACCAGCCCAAATTTCCAATAACACGACCTGTTGTTGGGCAGGTTTTTGATCAATGTTCCTGCGTTCGCCATTTGTTTCTTTTGTGTGGAACCTGGTATTGAGGGGCTTCCTTCATGGTTGAAGTGGATAAATATGGTGAAACGGAATCATTGACACCAGTGCCTCAGGTCCGATCCTTGGTCTGTGCTGACTTCACTGCTGCAAATTTGCTTCTGTTCCCTGAACTTCTCCATTTTAAAATTCTCATCCTCAGATTCAAGATGGCTTCACCCCCACCCCATCTCTGTAACCTTCCCTGAGACTACACCCCACCAAGAACTCTGAAGGGCCCAGGGGTGTGTGCAAATATTCTTGGGTGGGAGTCCTGGGGAGTGTGTCAATACTTACCAGAGTGGAGGGTGTTCCAGGGGTGGGTTCCCTTTTACATACGGACATAAGGATTCTGTGGTCTCCCACCGCCTGTTTCACGGAGGCATGGTGTTCGTTGCCGGCGGAATTCTTTACTCCCGCCTCTTACCAATGGGATTTCCATTGAAGGCACTCCACGCTGCTGGGAAACCTGCAGGTGAGGGCGTGTTTCTGGCGGGACCTAGAATCCCAATGACCGGAGAATTATGGCCAAGATCTAGGAGCAGGAGTGGGAAATTCAGCCCCTCGAGTCCGCACCGGCATTCAATATGATCATGGCTGATCTCTCAGCCTCAACTCCACTTTCCTGCCCGTTCTCCATTACCCTTCAACACATTACTAATTAAAAGTCTATCTACCTCCTCCTTAAATTTATTCAATGGCCCGGCAACCACCGCACTCTGGGGTAGTGAATTCCACAGATACACGATCCTTTGAGAGAAGTAATTTCTCCTCATCTCTGTTTTAAATCTCTGGAATCAATTTAGTGAACTTCCTCTGAACTGCCTCTAATGCAACTACATCCCAAATGCAGTCTCACCAATGCCTTGTACAGTTGCAGCAACACTTCCCTACTTTTATTATCTCTTCCTTCAGCTACAAAGGCCAGAATTCCATTTGACTTCCTTATTACCTGCTGGACCTGCATACTAGTTTTCTGCCACTCATGCATGAGGACACCCAGGTCCCTCTGCAATGAAGCACTCTGAAGTATCTGTTAATTTAGATGATAAGTTACTTTTCCATTTTCCCGATCAAAATGGAGAACCTCACGCTTATTCACGTTAAACTCAGTCTGCCAAATTTTTACCCAGTCACCCAACCAACTATATCCATTTGTAAATTTCTTATTTCCTCATTGGAACTTGGGGCCCCAGAAGCCCCCACCCTAGAATATTAGCACATTTCCCAAAAGTTTCCCCCCCCGCCACTACAGGGTAGTGGGTGCCTGGAACTCGCTGCCAGAGGAGGTGGTGGAAGCAGGGACGATAGTGACATTTAAGGGGCATCTTGACAAACACATGAATAGAATGGGAATAGAGGGATACGGACCCAGGAAGTGTAGAAGATTGTAGTTTAGTCGGGCAGCATGGTCGGCACGGGCTTGGAGGGCCAAAGGGCCTGTTTAGCACACTAGGCGAAATCGCTGGCTTTGAAAACAGACCAAGGCAGGCCAGCAGCACGGTTCAATTCCCGTAACAGCCTCCCCGAACAGGCGCCGGAATGTGGCGACTAGGGGCTTTTCACAGTAACTTCATTGAAGCCTACTTGTGACAATAAGCGATTTTAATTCATTTCATTTTCATTCCTGTGCTGTACTTTTCTTTGTTCTTGTTCTTTGTTCTATCACACTCGGGAATATTGGAAGGCTCTCCAAGTAAATATTGTCGTTCCCCAGGACCTGTGCCTGCGACATATGCATCCTCCTCAGGATCCTTCCGAGTTCTTGGTAGGATGTAGTCTTTCGAAGGTGCACAGAGATGGGAAGAGTGCCAACATTTACAGAGACCCTTCTTCCTCACTGAAGCTGAAAGTTTTATGGACAGCCATCCAACAAAATTCAATTCATCTCCTGAGGCTAAAGAAAAGTAAAGCAAAATTCCACTGGGTCAACTTAATCTTGTAGGCTACATCGTAAATCACTGAATATTAATAAAAATATTACACCTTCTCTTGCCTGGTGCTCAATGGATAATGATATATTGGCAACCAATGAGAGAGAGAAGATGTCTCTGGGTGTAACAGTGGGTGTGTCATTTCCTGCCCGTGTGGGGAAAAGGCTGTGAGTCGAGATATGGACAATCAATCAATGGGTGATATTTGAAGATATAGCGGAAGGTTATTGCAGTCATATCCCTTGTATCCTCAGTTTCCACATGAACATTTCCTGTTTAATTAAGTATGACTTATTTTGCTGGCTTGTATCTGATTCTCGGCCTTTTACGTTTCATCGGTGTCTGGCTTCCCAATCTTTCTGTTATTATTGATCGTCCCCATGGATCTGATTGACAGGACAACAAAATATCAATCTGTGTGATAAGCTGCTGAGATGAAACTCATTCTGCAGTTTATTGTCCACAAAGCATTGCGACAGAATGTTGTACTTTTACAATTTGTCACAGTTGCATTGTGCTCTCAATGACACAGGAGTTTACTGAGCCAACATTAATTGGTACCAATACTTTAATTGCATGCGCACAGATTACATAGTCCTCCCTGCCAGTAATATGAGCATCCACTTCAGGAAAAAAGTGCTGATTTTCCAGTGCATGTGACAAATTTCCCGTTCTGGGACCTGAATCGTTAGGTTTGGAGGGATCCATGGAGCAGGCAGAAAATTAGCAGAGTGTTACCTCTCCTCTTCCATGCACCCTCTTCTCCCACCCCGCCCCCACTAACACTCCCATCCCCTGCCTCACCTGCTAACCAGTTGCAGCTTCGCATATTGTCAACTCAAAGAATCCACGGAATCATACAATCCCTCCAGTGCAGAAGGAGGCCGCTCGGCCCATCCAAGTCGGCACCAACCCTCTGAGAGAGCACCCTACCTAGGCCCAGGCTCTCTCTGTGAGCCTTTTGATGTGGTGAGGAGGCTCTCAATCGTAGCAAGAGTGTTTATACAGATTGTGGTTAGTGTCAAAGCAGGGTAATGGAGATGCATTGAAGCGTGAAGGGAAATATCAATAAACAATCCTCCAAGTAGTTGTCTCTGGAGTAATAAAACCGTCAATCATTGACTAGTGAAGTGTATTGCTATGTGAAATTGATGGGAGTTTTGCATTTCAAAGGCTGTCAGGGAGCTGAAATCTTTTCAAGTGTGCTTGGCTTTTAAGGAAGCCTATGTCATCTGTAACAGCTGCTGCTTTAAACACATTTGTCTGAGGCAACAGATGTTAGGGAAGGGTATGTGAAAATGCAGTGACCTTTCACTGAACTGCCTGTACTGCTCTTCAGATTTCAGGCAGGGGTGACTGATGGGAGTCTCTGATGGGGTGTTTGACCAGGAGTCTGATGTGGTGACTGATGGGGGTCTGATGGTGGGGTCTGATGGAGGGGACTGGGTCGGGGTTGGTGGGGAGGGGGTCGGGGGTCATGTGTGCATGCTGTGGGGGAGTGACCTGTTATTCCTGTGGTAGGGTGGAGGATGCCCCTCCCTGTCAGTGGGGGTGGTGGTGGGGGGGGGGTTTGGGGTGGGGAGGCAAGATTAGCATTGTGGGGGGAGGGGACCTGCCACCCGACCTCGGGATTGGGCTGCCTGCTCAAAATGTCAGCCTGATACCGGGATTCCACCTGAATCCTGTGAGCTCTCTCCCATAGATATAGGACACCGACATCGAGTAGCCAGATAAAGAACTTAAAACCCGCAGCAGTTTCAAGTGAACCAATTGTGCTTTCCACTGATGGTGAAGATGCAGATAAGGTCGGGTCTTCTGTCCATTGTACCACACTAACCCCAGAGATTAAGCAGTCATGTCTGGGGAGTACAATGTGGGCAATTGAGAACACTAAAAGAGAGACTGTGACTATGCCAGTCGCAGCAAAATCAGACCCAGAGACTATGAAGGCATGTACATTAAACAAAGATACATATGAAGTCACTGAAAAGAAAACTGAAACGGAATGTTCTTTGGAACATAGTACAATGTCGAAAGAAACATTGGATCCAACATTCGAGGCCATACATATGGGAGAACTTGAGGGTAATAAACAAGGTTCTGCAATGTCTGGGGGAAGATTTAAAATTCCAAAGAAGAAAAGCCCAAATGAAGGACAACGGCAAGACAATGACAGTCCACTGCCATGGTTTGCACCACCCGATGAAAACTCTGACAATTTACCCAACCCTAGTGAACAGCAAGCTGCCAGTGAGGATCCATCCACGGGGTGTGAGACGAGTGACGGCGGCGTCCCACTTCCCATGCAGGGGGTGCAAAGTGACGGACCTCGCCTAGTGCGTACGGAGGCACTCGACGATCACGGTGGGACCACCGACAACTGCGGTGACACCGCACCACTTCCACCCTCAATGGCTCGAACCTCTCCACTAATCAATGCACTCCTGCATGTCCCGACTCCTCAAGTGCAGCTTCACGAAATCTCAGCTGCCTCCAGTGAGCCTGCTGGGACTCCGGACGGGGAGCATCGGCGGAAGACGGACCGGACTCCAGATGGGGAGCGGCCAGGCGCCGACTCTGATTCACGTACGCCAGACTTTGCTCCAGGTGGGCAGTGTCGTGGCCTCGGTGGTGGCACGCACAGGGTGACAGCGGAAGCCACAGCGACAGGGAATGGATCACGTGACAATCACACTGGGTCAGCAATAACAACCAGCACTGACAGTCCAAGACGGATACACCAATTTACACCACAGCTATGTCCACACATTTGGTCCACACCGACAGTGCGGCCAATGACAGCTCATGCTGGACAGACCCGGTATTCAAGCCTGCAGCAGCCAGCAGTCTATGCAGCATGTTCTCAAACAGGCCAGCACTATGCATTGCCCACTAGTGGAATCAAGACTGAAGGAGGACAACCGCCAGTGCAATCTGCACTACAGACTGGATGCCTTAGTTACTGCCCAGGATTTGCTGCACCACAGCCTAGCCACATAGCGTTTTCCTATCTGATGCAAGGTTCTAGTTTCACACCATCACCAGACATTGATGCGAGCAGCAATTCTCTCTCCAAGGCGACATGCTTCGACGCTTCTCAGCAGAATCACCCTTCCAGCACAGCATGTGGCCAGAACCAGCATGCACAGTCTCAGCCGACTTCAACATCTGGCACATTCATCACCTTGCATGATATTAGTGATGGTACCTCGTCAATGGCAACGACCCATCAGCTACAAGATGCCATCCAACAGCACCACCACAAACATAAAATGAAAAAAGACTCCACCTCGTTCCTGGTATGCATGGCGGATGGATTGGTGCATAGGCGCAATCGGCGAGCCTTGCGCCGCCTTCCACGCTCGCAACTGAACCTTGCACACGCCGGATCCTCCACTGGTTCCCAAGGATGACTTCGTGGAGCTGCCACGGATCATGCCCTTTCCATCGCCACCCGTGGCCAGGCTTGCACATCAGCCGGTGGTTCTTGACCCACCCTTGAGGCGGTCAACCCGAATTCGTCGCACACCTATTAGACTGGACTTATAACACTGTTCATACGTTTAAACGTTAAACACTACTGTATTATAACCTGTTGTTGTTTTATCGTTCCAGATATCGTTTGACCGGACCACTGTTCAAAGTTTTTTTGTATTCATGTTTTGTTATGGTACAACCTCGTTAGCACGACGCACCCGACATCGCCCCATGTATATAGTTACGTCGTATGCACATGCTGTAAATAACACACACACACACTCTTAGATGCACACACGACACGATTATATTTATAACCAAGTAGGCACATATCTTTGTAAAAAGGGGGGAATGTCATGATATTCAAACACACACATCATGATAGACACACCAACAGACAAATCAGAACACACAACACCACAACCAATCACAGACAAGGACAGGGACAGTATAAAAGGACAAACACGACACCTGGTGGCCAGTAGAGCTGGAGACCAGGACAAAGACAGGACCTGTTACACTACACACTCAGGGAAACACCACGTGCAGAGTATCCAGACCGAATTGTATAAAGCAGTTGAAATAAAATAGAGTTGTACCAAATACAACTGTGTTGGCTCATCTGTGCATCAGAGCACCCAACACCACACTGTCCTTAAGATGAGGGGCTAAACGGACTTCATACCTATCTAGTCTGGTGGGTTTTAAAGGTGAAGTGGTGTCATATGAGGGGGAGCAGAGTGTTCACCTGGAGTGCTGGCAAACAGTCTGCTCTCAACCCATATCACCAGCACGGTAGCACAGTGGGTAGCACTGTTGCTTCATAGATCCAGGGTCCCGGGTTCAATTCCGGCCTCGGGTGACTGTCTGTGTTGGGTTTGCACTTTCTCCCTGTTTCTGCGGGGGTTTCCTCTGGGTGCTCCGGTTTCCCCCCACAGTTCGGAGATGCGCAGGTTAGGTGGATTGGCCACGCTAACTTGCCCCTTTGTGTCCAAAAAGCAAGGTGGAGTTACGGGGATGGGGTGGAGGTAGGGTGCTCTTTCCAAGGGCCTGGACAGACTCGATGAGCCGAATGGCCTCCTTCTGCACTGTAAATTCTATGATCTATGATCAAACTCTCAGGTTGAATGGAGTTGGGTGCGATCTGGTTTTTTCCCCCCCCTTGTACTTGGGCACCTGCAGTAATGGAGATTGACTGCTGACCCATCTTCTAATGCTTTCCACCGCATGCCAGCTAATTGCACTGACGAGCAGAATTATCCATGACAGTCTAACCTGTGCAGACTGAGCTACGCAGTCAGTGGTGTGACTGTGGGGAGTGATTGGCTGCTGTTAAGTTCAGTGCAGTAAGAGACTGACTCGGGATATCACTGGCCTGTTAATGGGCTGTGATTACAATTTGTTAATGAGTTGGACTGCTGCCAGTCTACAATGAAGCAGCTCTCCATTTCACTCTTTCTTTTCTTTATCTATAATAACTTAGTCAGTAATATGAAATTCATATTTCAATTTACTCATCTGGCATGAGTTTTGGAGATAATTTTGTATTCGTTGCCTGAACAGTTCCAGATTATGTCAGCTGTATCCATTGGCCCGCAACCTGCTGGCAAAAGTTTATGCTGCGCGCTGTTATTACTTTAATTTGACTCTCATTCTCTCTCTTTTCTGCTCTATCGTTCCTCTCTTTCGTTCTGTATGCTAAGTCTCACTAGTTAAAGAGATACGCTGCTGATACCATCATTCACCAAGGCCATAGGTGCCCTGTCGTTTTTTTTGCTGTGCCGTTGTCAATATTGGAGCAGCACGGTAGCACAGTGGTTAGCACTATTGCTTCACAGCGCCAGGGTCCCAGGTTCGATTCCCCCTTGGGTCACTCTCTCTGAGGAGTCTGTACATTCTCCCCGTGTCTGCGTGGGTTTCCTCCGGGTGCTCCAGTTTCCTCCCACAAGTCCCGAAAGACGTGCTGTTAGGTGAATTGGACATTCTGAATTCTCCCTCCGTGTACCCGAACAGGCGCCAGAGATTGGCGACTGGGGGATTTTCACAGTAACTTCATTGCAGTGTTAATGTAAACCTACTTGTGACAATAATAAAGATTGCTATTATAATAAAGATTATTATTATTAACTTGGGCTTTCAGCAACTTTTCAGGGCATGCGTTTTTCTAACTGAAAGGTGGAGGGGAATAGATACATGTCCAGCTGGGGGTAGGGTACGGTACACAGTGTGGGGGACTCCAGTCCAGCAAATTCTGGGCCAATTACTGTGACAAAGCCTTTGAAAGTTTACGAACAATTTTCCTTTAACAATAATCCCATTAGACACACTCCAATCATCTATGTTCCTGATAACCTGCCAGAATTGTGTGAGATAAAGCTTTGATCCAAGGTGACCCTCAGTTTGTTTTAACATTGAGAAATACTGGGCGTGATTCTCCGAGCCCCGCGCTGGGCCGGAGAATCGCCGCAACCGCGCCCCGACGCCGGCGCGCGATTCTCCGAGGCCCGGATGGGCCGAGTGGCCGCACGGAAAAAGCAGAGTCCTGCCGGCGCCGTTCACCCCTGGTCGCTGCCAGCAGGAACTCTGCGCAAAGTGTCGGGAGGCGGCCTGTGAGGCAGGGAAAAGCGCTCCTTCACAGGGGGGGACCTCCGATGGGGTCTGGCCCGCGATCGGGGCCCACCGATTGGCAGGCTGCCCTCTTCCCGCCGGGCCTACAATGTTGCACGGCCGGCCCCTGAACCCCCATGCCATGTTGCGTAGGGGCCGGCGCGCTGAAGAAGTCCCCCGCGCATGCGCAGGTTGGCGCCGGGAAGGCCCCCGGTGGGGGACAGAATCGATCGTCCCCGTGCCCGTTTTGCGCCGTCGTGAAATGCGACGGCGTTCATGGCAGCACAAACACTTAGTCTCCATTTCGGAGAATCGCCCCCGCCGTCTTATGTATCAATAATGCGGTTAACCAACCAATTAGATTCAAACAAGTGGTCAGTGAATCTATAAAGTGGAATTTGTAAGCTCCCAGTGAGTGACATACAAGTAGGCTTCAAATGAAGTTACTCAGGGCAGGAGGAGATCAGGGCTCGACCCCCTTGACCCCACCCCAACGCCCAACCCCACAACTCACCTATAAGAACAAAAGAACAAAGAGAATTACAGCACAAGAACAGGCCCTTCGGCCCTCCCAGCCTGCGCCGATCCAGATCCTGTATCTAAACCTGCCTTCTATTTTCCAAGGATCTACTTCCCTCTGTTCCCCACCCGTTCATATATCTGTCTAGATGCATCTTGAATGATGCTATTGTGCCCGCCTCTACCGCCTCCGCTGGCAAAGCGTTCCAGGCACCCACCACCCTCTGCGTAAAAAACATTCCACGCACATCTCCCTTAAACTTTCCCCCTCTCACCTTGAAATCGTGACTCCTTGTAATTGACACCTCCACTCTTGGAAAAAGCTTGTTGCTATCCACCCTGTCCATACCTCTCATAATTTTGTAGACCTCAATCAGGTCCCCCCCTCAACCTCCGTCTTTCCAATGAAAACAATCCTAATCTACTCAACCTTTCTTCATAGCTAGCACCCTCCATACCAGGGAACATCCTGGTAAACCTCCTCTGCACCCTCTCTAAAGCATCCATATCCTTCTGGTAATGTGGCGACCAGAACTGCACGCAGTATTCCAAATGTGGCCTAACCAAAGTCCTATACAACTGTAACATGACCTGCCGACTCTTGTACTCAATACCCCGTCCGATGAAGGCAAGCATGCTGTATGCCTTCTTGACCATTCTATCGACCTGCATTGCCACCTTCAGGGTCCAATGGACCTGAACTCCCAGATCTCTCTGTACATCAATTTTCCCCAGGACTCTTCCATTGACCGTATAGTCCACTCTTGAATTAGATCTTCCAAAATGCATCACCTCGCATTTGCCTGGATTGAACTCCATCTGTCATTTCTCTGCCCAACTCTCCAATCTATCTATATTTTGCTGTATTCTCTGACAGTCCTCCTCGCTATCTGCAACTCCACCAATCTTAGTATCATCTGCATACTTGCTAATCAGAGCACCTATACCTTGGTCCAGATCATTTATGTATATCACAAACAACAGTGGTCCGAGCACGGATCCCTGTGGAACACCTCTAGTCACCTTTCTCCATTTTGAGACACTCCCTTCCACCACTACTCTCTGTCTCCTGTTGCCCAGCCAGTTCTTTATCCATCTAGCTAGTACACCCTGACCCCATACGACTTCACCTTTTCCATCAACCTGCCATGGGAAACTTTACCAAACGCCTTACTGAAGTCCATGTATATGACATCTACAGCCCTTCCCTCATCAATTAACTTTGTCACTTCCTCAAAGAATTCTATTAGGTTTGTAAGACATGATCTTCCCTGCACAAAACCATGCTGCCTATCACTGATAAGTCTATTTTCTTCCAAATGTGAATAGATCCTATCCCTCAGTATCTTCTCCAACAGTTTGCCTACCACTGGCGTCAAGCTCACAGGTCTATAATTCCCTGGATTATCCCTGCTACCCTTCTTAAACAAAGGGACAACATTAGCAATTCTCCAGTCCTCCGGGACCTCACCCGTGCTCAAGGATGCTGCAAAGATATCTGTTAAGGCCCCAACTATTTCGTCCCTCGCTTCCCTCAGTAACCTGGGATAGATCCCATCCGGACCTGGGGACTTGTCCACCTTAATGCCTTTTAGAATACACAATACTTCCCTCTTCCTTATGCCGACTTGACCTAGAGTATTTAAACATCCATCCCTAGCCTCAACATCCGTCATGTCCCTCTCCCTGGTGAATACCGATGCAAAATATTCATTAAGAATCTCTCCCATTTCCTCTGACTCCACGCATAAATTCCCTCTTTTGTCTTTGAGTGGGCCAATCCTTTCTCTCGTTACCCTCTTGCTCCTTATATATGAATAAAAGGCTTTGGGATTTTCCTTAACCCTGTTAGCCAAAGATATTTCATGACCCCTTTTAGCCCTCTTTATTGCGCGTTTGCGATTTGTCCTACGTTCTCGATATTCCTCCAAAGCTTCATCCGTTTTAAGTCGCCTAGATCTTATGTTGCTTCCTTTTTCATCTTAGCTAGTCTCACAATTCCACCCTCATCCATGGTTCCCTAATCTTGCCATTTCTATCCCTCATTTTCACAGGGACATGTCTGACCTGCACTCTAATCAACCTTTCCTTAAAAGACTCCCACATTTCAAATGTGGATTTACCCTTAAACAGCTGCTCCCAATCCACATTACCTAGCTCCTACCAAATTTTGTTATACTTGGCCTTTCCTCAATTTAGCACTCTTCCTTTAGGACCACTCTCGTCTTTGTCCATGAGTCTTCTAAAACTTACGGAATTGTGATCGCTGTTCCCAAAGTAATCACCGACTGAAACTTCAACCACCTGGCCGGGATCATTCCCCAATACCAGGTCCAGTATGGCCCCTTCCCGAGTTGGACTATTTACATACTGCTCTAAAAAACTCTCCTGGATGCTCCTTACAAATTCTGCTCCATCTACGCCTCCAACACTACATGAGTCCCATTCAATGTTGGGGAAGTTAAAATCTCCCATCATGACCACCCTATTGCTCCTACATTTTTCTATAATCTGTCTACATATTTGTACCTCTACTTCGCGCTCGCTTTTGGGAGGCCTGTAGTAAAGTCCCAACAATGTTACTGCACCCTTCCTATTTCTTAGCTCTACCCATATTGCCACAGTGCTCGAATCCGCCATCGTGCCCTCAATCACAGCTGTGATATAACCTCTGACCAGTAATCCAACTCCTCCACCCCTTTTACCTCCCTCTCTATCCCTCCTGAAGCATCTATACCCTGGGATATTTAGTTGCCAGTCTTGCCCTTCCCTCAACTAAGTCTCAGTAATACCAATAACATCATATTCCCAGGTACTAATCCAAGCCCTAAGTTCATCTGCCTTACCTGCTACATTTCTCGCATTGAAACAAATGCACCTCAGACCACCTGTCCCTTTGCGTTCATCATCTCTTCCCTATTTACTCTTCCCCTTAGTCACATTGAGTTTATTATCTAGTACCTTACTGGCTTTAGTTGCTGCCTCTAACTTCCTAATCTGGTTCCCATCCCCCTGCCACATTAGTTTAAAACCTCCCCAACAGTGTTAGCAAAAGCACCCCCGAGGACATTGGTTCCAGTCCTGCCCAGGTGTAGACCATCCGATTTGTAATGGTCCCACCGCCCCCAGAGCCGGTTCCAATGTCCCAAAAATCTGAACCCCTCCCTCCTGCACCATCTCTCAAGCCACGTATTCATTCTGACTATTCTTGAATTTCTACTCTGACTGTCTCATGGCACTGGTAGCAATCCTGAGATTACTACCTTTGAGTTCCTACTTTTTAAACTTACCTCCTAACTCCATAAATTGTGATTGTAGGACCTCATCCCGTTTTTTACCTATATCGTTGGTGCCTATATGCACCACGACAACTGGTTGGTCACCCTCCCACTTCAGTATATCCTGCAGCCGATCTGAGACATCCCTGACCCGTGCACCCGGGAGGCAACATACCATTCGGGAGTCTCGTTTTCGACCACAAAAACGCCTGTCTACTCCCCTTACGATTGAATCCCCTATGAGTATAGCCCTGCCGGTCTTTTTCCCGCCCTTCTGTGCAGCAGCCATGAGGCTGGCTACTACTGCCTTCCCCTGGTGAGTCATCTCCCCCAACAGTATCCAAAACGGTATACCTGTTTTGGAGGGAGATGACCGCAGGGGACACCTGCACTGCCTTCCTGCTCTTTCTCTGCCTTTTGGTCACCCATTCCCTGTCACCCTCATCAATCCTAATCTGCGGTGTGGCCAACTCACTGAATGTGCTATCCACGACCTCCTCAGCATTGCGGATGCTCCAAAGTGAGTCCATCCGCAGCTCCAGAGCCGTCATGCGGTCTAACAGGAGCTGCAGCTGGACACACTTCCCACACACGAAGGAGTCAGGGGCATCGGCCGGGTCCCTGAGCTCCCACATTGAGCACGAGGAGCATAACACGGGTCTGGGAACTCCTGCCATTTTTATACTTTACCTTAACTGATTACAAATGTCAAATAATGAATAAGTGAAAGGAATAAAGATTTTACTTACCAATCACAATACTTACCAACACACGAAGAGTTAAATTTCTCCCAGCTACTGCTAATTGGAGCACTTTCCTTACCAGCCAATCAGATCACTGCTTTGTTGTGATGTCGCTCTTCAAGGTAAGTTTCTAAAGTTTTTAAAGAGGAAAACTTACCTTCCCGACAGACCCCTGGCCACTGCTCCCACCGAAAATCTGAAGGCTGCTTCTCCAGCAGCTGTGTCTCCGCCGCTCTCCTCGCGCTCTTTTATCCTGTGGCCCCGCCTCTCTCCTTGCGCTCTTTTATCCTGTGTCCCCGCCACTCTCCTTGCGCTCTTTTATCCTGTGTCCCCGCCGCTCTCCTTGCGCTCTTTTATCCTGTGGCCCCGCCGCTCTCCTCGCGCTCTGTAATCCTGTGTCCTCGCCACTCTCCTCGCGCTCTGTTATCCTGTGTCCCCGCCGCTCTCCTCGCGCTCTTTCACTGAGTCTCCGGCGCTCTCCTCATGCTCTTTCACTGTGTCCCCACCGCTCTCCTCGCGCTCTTTCACTGAGTCTCCGCTGTTCTCCTCGCGCTCTTTCTCTGAGTCCCCGCCACTCTCCACGCACTCTTTCACCAGCACTCAGGCCCTCAGGCCCCCCCACCCACACCCCACCTCACACGGGCAGGGCACACCCAGACCTGATCCCCGGCACGAGCACAATGCCAGCCTGGCACGCTGGCAATGCCCCAAGGCAGCACATCCAGTCTGGCAGTGCCAAGGTGTCTGGCTGGCACCAACGTACCATCCTGCCCAGAGACCAACTACCTTGGGGCCCCCGATCCCCTGGGAGACCCGTCCCGTGCTCTGTTCCGCCTTGTGCCCATTTGTCAGGACCAGTACTGAACGGTGCTCGCCTAAGGTCTCCGAGGCGAAGGGGTTAGATCCCAACACCTCGGGTAGATCAGGCTAGCTGCTCACTCTAATACAGATTGTAATGTCTCGCGAGATCCCATTAGATCTCGCAATCCGGCCAGTATGGGCCAGCACAGGAACGGGGGCACCTGAGCGGCACGGTATCACAATGGCTAGCACTGCCGCCTCACAGCTCCAGGGTCCCGGGTTCAATTCCGGCCTCGGGTGACTGTCTGTGTGGAGTTTGCATTTTCTCCCCGTGTCTGCGTGGATTTCGCCCGGGTGCTCCGGTTTCCTCCCATAGTCCAAAGTTGTGGGGTTTAGGTGGATTGGCCATGATAAATTGCCCCTTAGTGTCCAAAAAGTGGGGTTATGGGGATAGGGTGGGGATGTGAGCCGAGGTAGGGTGCTCTTTTCAAGGGTTGGTGTAGCCTTGATGGGTCGAATGGCCTTCTTCTGCATGTAGGGATTCTATGTTCTATGCAGTAGATTGCACCCATAAAGTATTTTTCAATTTAATAAGGCGAAGCATTTCCCCCCCTCTTTCTACTTATTTTATTAAGAATGCTAAAAATAAAACAATGATATTGATATACTGGCATTTACTGCAGAAAACATTCAGCCACAAATTTTGTATTGCAGTCATAGAAACATACATAGAAAACACAAGCAGGAGGAGGCCATTCGGCCCTTCGAGCCTGCTCCACCATTCATCATGATCATGGTTGGTCATCGGGTTCAGTACCCCGATCCTGCTTCCCCCCATATCCCTCGATCCCTTTCGCCCCAACAGCTGCATCTAATTCCTTCTTGAAATTACACGTTTTCACCTCAACCACTTTTTGTGGTAGTGAATTCCACAGATTCCCCACTCTCTGGGTGAAGAAACTTCTCCTCACCTCAGTCCTAAAAGGTTTACCCCTTATCCTCAAACTATGACCCCTAGTTCTGGACACCCCCACCACCGGGAACATTCTTTCTGAATCTACCCAATCTAATCATGTTAGAATTTTAGAAGTTTCTATGAGATTCCCTCTCACTCTTCTAAACTGCAGTGAATATAATCCTAACCCACTTAGTCTCTCCTCATATGACAGTCCCGCCCTCCCAGGAATGGTAAACATTCGCTGCACATCCCCCCTAGCAAGAACATCCTTCCTCAGATAAAGACACCAAAATTGCAGGTGTGGCCTCACCAATGCCTGATACAATTGAAGTAAAACATCCCTATTCTTATACTCAAATCCTCTCACTATAAAGGGCAACTTACCATTTACCTATTTTACTGCCTGCTGTACCTGCGTGCTTACTTTCAGTGGCTGATGCACGAGAACACCAAGGTCTCGCTGAGTATCCACCTCTCTCAATTTACACCCATTCAAATAATAATCTGCCTTCCTATTTGTGCTACCAAAGTGGATAATGTCACATTTATCCACATTATACTGAATCTGCCATGCATGTGCCCACTCACTCAGCCTGTGCAAATCCCTCATGGACTGTAGGCCGAGACCAAGGGAAGGAGTTCAGGATGTTGCCCCAGTGACAGTGAAGGAACGGCGATATATTTCCAAGTCAGGATGGTGAATGACTTGGTGAGGAACTTCCAGGTGGTGGCATTCCCACTGCTGTCCTTGTCCTTCTGGATCATGGAATTTACAGTGCAGAAGGAGGCCAATCAGCCCATCGAGTCTGCACCGGCGCTCGGAAAGAGCACCATGGTGGAGAAATGGTGGTAGTGTGGGTTTGGAAGTTGATGTCTAAGGAGCCTTGGTGAGCTCCTGCAGTGCATC
The DNA here is from genome assembly GCF_047496885.1 of Scyliorhinus torazame. Classification (NCBI taxonomy): domain Eukaryota; kingdom Metazoa; phylum Chordata; class Chondrichthyes; order Carcharhiniformes; family Scyliorhinidae; genus Scyliorhinus; species Scyliorhinus torazame. The sequence goes on along the minus strand of NC_092727.1, from coordinate 11,437,035 downwards.
TTGTAGATGATACAAACGGCATTGATGGAGTGAATGTTTGTGGAAGGGGTGCCAATCAAGTGGGCCACTTTGTCCTGGATGGTGTCGAGCTTCTTGAGTGTTGTTGGAGTTGTACTCATCCAGGCAAGTGGACAGTATTCTATCACATTCCTGCCTTGTGCCTTGTAGATTATGGACAGACTTTGGGGAATTAGGAGGTGAGTTTCCGCAGGATTCCTAGCCTCTGGTCTGATCTTGTAGCACAGTATTAATGTGGCTTGTCCAATTTAGTTTCTGGTTAATGGTAACCACCAGGATGTTGATAGTGGGGATTCAGTGATGGCAATGCCATTTAATGTTAAGGGGCATTGCTTGACTCTCTCTTGTTGGAGATGGTCATCGCCTGGCACCTATGTGGCACGAATGTCGCTTGTCACTTGTCAATCATGGATAGTGTCCAGGTTTTGCTGCATTTGCTCATGGTGCTGAACATTGTTCAATCATTAGCGAACATCTCCACTTCTGACCTGATGATGGAAGGAAGCTGTTTCTTGATCTCATGTGGAGTGTCAATCAGCTTGGTTACTGTTGACCAAAAATGGACTGGACCAGTAATATAAATACTCTAGTTACAAGAGAGCAGGTCAGAGTTTAGAAATTCTGTGGCAATGCAAGTAACTCATCTCCTGACTCCCCAAAGCCTGCGCACCATCTACAGGACACAAGTCAGGAGTGTGATGGAGTACTCCCTTCTTGTCGAGATGAGTGCATCTCCTAAAACATTCAAAACCCTCAACACCATCTGGGATAAAGCAGCCCACTTGACTGGCACTCCATCCGCAAACAGTCACTCCCTCCGCCACCGACGCACAATGGCAGCAGTGTATACCATCTGCAAGATTCACTGCAGGAAGACACCAAGGCTTTTCAGACAGTACCTATAAATCCATGACCAAAAGGACAAGGGCAGCAGATACCTGGGAACACTACCAGCTGGAAGTTCCCCTCCCAATCACTCATCACCCTGACTTGGAAATACATCGCCGTTCCTTCACTGTCGCTGGGTCAAAATCCTGGAACTCCCTCCCCAAACAGCACAGTGGGTGTACCTACACCCACATGGACTACAGCGGTTCAAGAAGGCAGCTCACAACCACCTTCCCAAGGGCAATTGGGGATGGACAGTGAATACTGGCTGAACCAGCAACACCAACAAGAAAAATGGTATCTCAGCTCTGCGATCTGCAATACTCACTCTTCTCAACCTCAATCTCTTTTTGAGACTCTCCTTAAAGCCCATCTCTGAGCGAGTTTACGGCTGCCCTTCCTAATACCTCGCCACCTTGGCCCAGAGTCCATTTTGGCTCAACACATCTCTATGATGAGCTTTGTAATGAACTAGCTGAAGGTACTACTATAAAGACAAGCTGCTGCTTTCTTCATTTGCTGATGAAGATTTGAGCATGGTCAGAAATCCAGTCACAAATTAATATTCAGCAAATTATAATCCCATTAAATCCTGCATTGGACACAATTAGAATATGTGTATTATTATTCGAAGAGCTGCTAGAGACGCATAATTGTTTTACAAATGACTATTAATTGTACTTAGTTATAATATTAAAATGTAAATGGGTTTTGGCAGATGAATGCTCTTGCGATCACTCACAAATATAGTTTAATAGGCCTGTTGTGCAGGTGAATTATGGCCATCTATATTGTTGACATAAGGTTCAATTTTTGACAGGTAGTTCTTTGCTTAATGGAATTTCATTGTTTGTGGTCATGCTGTGACATTGCTTATATAAAACCCAATTCTTTCCCTGCCCCTATTTCTTCCTTGATGCTGGTGCAGAGCTGTCAAAGCTCCCACTGGAGGTTACTCATTGCTTACCTTTCATGCCCTTGAGCCAGGGCGTGGCATTCAAAGGTTTCTCAACATCAAAGCAATATGGAACAACAGTTTAAAAAAAATCTATATCTTGGCACGGATACAAGTGATCCTTTTAGAAGCTAACCTACAGTGAGGTGGGCATCCGGCCTTGAGCTCAGTCCATTGCGCTCTGGGGTTTTTGTAGTGTAGCTGTCGAGTTAGTTGCCCAACAATCCAGAAAATGTGAGTTCAAATCCCCTCAGGTCAGCTTTGAGAATTTGAGTTCTGTCTGGAAGTGAAAAGCTGGTGTTATAACCTGCCCGGATCCTATTGACTGGGGACAATTGGTTACCCCTTGTTCTTTGAGGAACACAGCTCCCCCAATGAGTAGGGGAGCAATCATTGCAGTACAGCTGTATAAATAGAGCTGTCCAGTGTGAGAACAGCAGTGAACCAGTAGGGGCTGGTTTAGCTCAGTGAGCTAGACAGCTGGTTTGTGATGCAGAACAAGGCCAGCAGCGCGGGTTCAATTCCCGTACCAGCTTACCCGAACAGGCGCAGGAATGTGGCGACTAGGGGCTTTTCATAGTAACTTCATACTTGTGACAATAAAAGGTTATTATTATTATTATTATTATTATTAACTGCTGGTCCTGTGTACATATTGTAGATAAAGTTACTTTCTGTTTGACTCTCCAAACTCATGCCGGATTCTTCATGGCTCTCACAAAAAGCTGGTCTTGTTTGAAAAGTGAACTTGAGGTTGTTGGATTGTTATATAAACTCCATTGGTCCACTCACGTCCTTTTTTAGGATGTTACCTGCTTATTCTTACCTTGCCTGGCCAGACATGACACCAAGCCTTTAACAATGGAGGGATTTGAAAATGGGGATCAGAATTTTAAAGTCAAGACGCTGCGTGACAGGGAGCAAATGTAAGTCAGAGAGCACAAGTGTGACAGTGGGAAAGGACTTGCTGAGATTTAAGACATGAGTAGCAGATTTTTGGATGATCGCACGTTTACAGAGGCGAGGATGCGGGAGAAGATCTGCGTCGGGTTGGTCAAGTCTAGAGGCAACAAAGGCATGAATGAGGGTTTCAGCAGCACATGACCTGAGCTGGGACAAAGTCGGGCGATGTTACGAAGGTAGAATGAGGCAACCTCAGTGAGGTGAAATATGAGATCAGAAGCTTATCTCGGGATCAATAAGAATTGCTTATTGTCACAAGTAAGCTTCAATGCCCCTAGTCGCCACATTCCGGCACCTGTTTGGGGAGGCTGGTACGGGAATTGAACCCGCGCTGCTGTCTTGTTCTGCATTACAAGCCAGCTGTTTAGCCCACTGTGCTAAAATATGGTACCAAGGCTTTTGAACAAACTGGCTTAAGCACAGACTGTTGCCAGGGTGAAGGATGGAGCCTCCAGGGATTGGAGTTGGGACACCGTTTGTTTTTCATTCATGGGATGGGAGCATCGTTGTCTGGGTCAGCATTTATTGCCCATCCCTGTGGGCATTTAAGAGTCACCCACATTGCTGTGGGTCTGGAGTCACACGTAGGCCAGACTGGGTAAGGACAGCAGATTTCCTTCCCTAAAGGGCATCAGTGAGCCAGCTGGGTTTTTATGACAATCGACAATGGTTTCATGGTCATCATTAGACTTTTAATTCCAGAATTTTACTGAATTCAAATTTCACCATCTGCCGTGGTGTGATTCGAACCCCCAGACCCCCAGAGCATTACCCTGCATTTCTAGATTACTAGTTCAGTGACAATACCACGCGGCCACTGTCTACCCAGGGTCTGAAAACAATAGCTTCCCAATATTGAACTGGAGGGAATTTCCGCTCTTCCGGTTGGTGAACAGTTTGGTAAATTAGCAACAGTGGGGGAGAAGAATCAAGAGATGTGGTGGTGTGGTAGAGCTGGGTGTCATCAATGTACACGGAGAACCTAACACTGTGCCTTCAGATGTTGTTAGCGAGGGGCAGCACTTAAATGAGCAATAGGAGGGGGCCAAGGACAGACCCCTGGGGGGCGGGGGGCAGGTCCAATGGTGAAGGTGGGATGAGTAGGAAGAGCATCCATTGCAAGTGATCCTCTGTGAAAAACGGGCTATGTGCGGCCTCGGCCACGCGTGCCCTGTTCAGGCCCCTTATTCAACACGCAGGGGAACACGCAGCTAAACGCACTTGCTCGTTAACTTTGTTCCCGTTTGGGAGAATCGTGCCCTTATGGCACAGACCGAAGGCTGAATAAAAGTCTTCCGTTAGTGCTCCAATTTAACACATTACCATCTTTATTTCCTCACAGAATATATTTAAAAAACATGGTGCCAAATTTTGGACAGTTTTATGCGGTGATTCAGCCTGACGAGGGGACATTTGTAACTTCCCAAATTCATCTCCAACCCCTTATCAAAAAGCGAAAAACTCCCACTTTTACCACATTGTAAAACGGTCCACCTATCATCTTGATTTTTAAATTCCATAGCTTTGTGAATTACAAAGATGAGAAACTTGTGAAAATCATCTCTACCTTTCACCAAAAAAAAAAGACATTTTGCATTGGGAAATTCTGACGCTGGCGCTCCTATTTGGAAATGCAGTGTCCTACATGGCCAGTAGGTGGGGCTGATGTTCCATTCGCTATTTCCTCTCTCTGTTCTAATGTCCATTCCTGCACCATAGCAATTGCTAGTTGCTGATTAGCTGCGGTCTTCCGCTAAAGCTTTCGGAAGAAATGCTCTTTTCCTCCCGGGATTAGGATGGCCTGGCTTGACCCTTTAATCCCAACGATACAAAAGCACAAATCTTAGAAACAAGAATAACAGAGGCCTGTCGCTTGGCCATTTTCTTGATTTCTACCAGAAAATAATAGCTGGATTTAGGATCAAAGCTGTCAGCTCTGACATTTAGGCAACAAAATCTGATTGACAGCTTGCAGGGAGGAAAGACCTGTAGCGGAGGGCACAGTGAAACCCCCATGAGAATCATGAGAAAACAATTACTGATCTCCCAATGGGGCTCATTAAACATGAGCTCCCCGGGTCGGGGACGAAGATCTACCACCTGGGGCTGGTTAAACAGTATGAAAGCAGGCCTCAGTCTGGACCTGGTGATAGGTCTCACCAGCCTCCCATTCGGCTCTACACTGGGAGTGAGATGCTATGCAAAGTTTAACTTGTGTATAGGTAAATAAATTCACCTACGTTTGTGACGGTTTCCTTCGGAAGTTATTATGGGCACAAATAAACGGCAACCCAACACTATCAAAATAGATGATCTGCTCATTGCTTATGCCACTTTGTTGTTTGTAGGGGCTCACTGTGGGAAATTTGACTGCCTAAGTTTCAACAGTGATTACACTACAGTACTAATGCGAAGCTGTCATATAATGACATGGTGGATGAGAATCAAGCTTGAGCAACCCGTGACCATTACTGAAGACTTTGATGAGAAAACAGCCCTTGTAATGTTCTTTGTGTTGCTAAATTCAGGCTAGTTGGCGTAGTGTTCACAAAGACCACAAAACAGCTTTAACGTGAATAAAGCTATAAATTTATTAACACTACTAATTTGCATTTGACACGTACTCCTAAATAACATACAGTTGATAATAAACATATAATCTACACTCATCTACTACTAATCTCTACACTATGACTTAACTATGATCTGCTCTCACTCACACTATCTTTCCTTCAGTCTGTACTCTAACCTTCTCCTCAACCTCGCACCCATAAACATCAGTGTCTTATATACTTGTACATCTAGCTCCCTCTAGTGGATGAGTTATACATTTTATTAACCCTTGCCGTTCTTACATTTATGATAATACCACAGCCCTGAAATCATCCTTTTAGTCCGTTATCATTTAATATATAGTCCCAACAGTTTTTTTTTTAGATAATTCTATATAACGTTCGTCCTACTTTTGTCAGCTGGCCTGATTCCAGGAGGGAGAGAAGAAAGATGCTGCATTTGGCGTTGAATGTCCTCCTTATTTTTCGTCTTCCATTTTGAACGAATCTTTCACTTTAAATCGAGAAACTTCAGTGGAGAGCCACCTAGGCTGAGAAGATGAACCAAATTGGTGGTTAGACGATGCAAAGCTAGGACTTTGAAAAAGACTTCAGTTTTTTTTGAGGAAGCAAAGAGCGGGAGAAATAAGACGGGTCTCAGTTTGGTTGCTGCCGAAATGTTGCAGTGAGCCATGATGTCAACATACCAGTGACACTGGGAAGAGCGGGGAGGTGCTTGCAGGACGGTGTATTGGGAAAAACCTCTCCTTTCACAAGCCCAGGAGATCCCATGGTGCTTTAAAACAGTGAAATATTCTTTTGAAGGGTAGTCACTATTGTAGTGTGGGAAGGAACTATTTTTAGGTGTACAGATGACCAACAACCTGTCCTGGTCCCCCCCATGCCGACACTATAGTTAAGAAAGCCCACCAACGACTCTACTTTCTCAGAAGACTAAGGAAATGTGGCATGTCAGCTACGACTCTCACCAACTTCTACACATGCACCATAGAAAGCATTCTTTCAAGTTATATCACAGCTTGGTATGGAGCCTGCTCTGCCCAAGGCCACAGGAAACTACACAAGGTTGTGAATGTAGCCCAGTCCATCACGCAAACCAGCCTCCCATCCATTGACTCTATCTACAATTCCCGCTGCCTCGGAAAGGCAGCCAGCGTAATTAAGGACCCCACGCACCCCGGACATACTCTCTTCCACCTTCTTCCGTCAGGAAAAAGATACCAAAGTTTGCGCTCACGTACCAACCGACTCAAGAACAACTTCTTCCCTACTGCCATCAGACTTTTGAATGGACCTACCTCGTATTAAGTTGATCTTTTCTCTACACCTTGCTATAACTGTAACATTATATTCTGCAGTCTCTCCTTCCTTCCCTATGTACGGTGTGCATTGTTTGTACAGCATGCAAGAGACAATACTTTTCACTGTATACTGATACATGTGACAATAATAAATCAAATCAAATCAAAGCAACGTGAGAAGCAATGACCATAATCAGAGGAAATCGAAGAACATTTGCAATGAATGGGTTGGAGCCGGGGAGAAGGCTTCCCCTGGTGGCTGTGTTGTACCCCCCTGGATAAAACAGGAGGATTTCCAGAAAATTCTAAAATGCTTTGCACAACACAGCAATATACTGTCCTTGTTGACTCTCTTATGTCCGCCTTAATAGTTGGAATCTTCCCATGGGATTGGTCTTGAAGGCCTGATAAAATTCAGACACCATGGTGTCGGGACCGTGGTCCTCTGGTTCCTCCCAGAGACATCATTGGTAGAGGCTACCTGTGGGTAACGAATTAACTATCATTTCTGGGTTGTTTGGGGACTCCCCTGACTATGGGTCAAGCCTGGAAGGTGGCTGGAGACAGATGTGGGTGGGGATGGGTCCCAAATGGAACAGTTTTAGTCCGTGGCTCACAGCTGGGGAAGGGTTCCCCTGCACAGGGGTAGCCTGGTTAGCTGTGTCCAGATTTTCGTTCAAAGTCCTCCCGAGGTCCTGAAGGCGGAGACGGCCTTATGGTGCCCATCCTGTTGCGCAAGTGCCCTCGTCCACCAGCGCTTCAGGAGGCAGTCTCCAGCCACCTCCAGGAAGACCACCCAGGCGGCTGCGCTGACATGTAGTGGCCCCACCCCTTCAATTATCCTGAAATGGGACAAGATTCCACCCAGTGTGAGAAATACTATGAGAGACAAACCAGTAAGACTGGCTGATGGGGTGGAATCAATTTGTGGCTTAGAGCTGGTGGTGCGACACTGGGGAGGTGAGCGGTGGGATTCTCTGATCCTGAGGCTAAGTGTTGACGCCATCGTAAACGCCGTCACGTTTCTCGACGGCGTCAACATGGCCTCAGGAGTAGCGATTCTAACCCCTACAGGGGGCCAGCAAGGCACCGAGTGACCCACGCCGCTCCAGCTGCCGATCCCCGGCGTCAGTGGGCGCCGCGGGTCTGCACATGCGCTGCGGGACCGGCGCCAACGTGCGCATGCGCAGTGGCTCCCTTCTCCGCGCTGGCTCCGACACAACATGGCGTAGGGCTACAGGGTCCGGCGTAGAACCAAAGAGCCCCCCAGCCCGTCGATCGGTGGGCCCCGATCGTGGGCCAAGCCATAGAGGAGGACCCCCCCGCCCCGGGGTCGGACCCCCCTCTTCTCCCACCAGGCCACCCCCGGATGGAACCACGCCGAGATCCCGCCGGGTAAAAGCAGGTGTTAACGGCGACGGCGGGACTCGGCTTTTTTGGCGTGACCACTCGGTCCATCCCGGGTGGGGAATTGCCGGGGGGGGTGGGGGGGGGGGGGGGGGGGGGGGCCGTGTAGAACGGCCCCCGACCTGCACCGTGCCGAGTGAATGGAAAAATGCAATGGCAGATGCAGTATAACGTGGATAAATATGAAGTTATCCACTTCGGGCAAAGAAACAGAATGGCAGAGTATTATTTAAATGGCTATAGATTGGGAAATTTTGATGTTAAAGAGACCTAAGTGTCCTAGTACACCAATCACTGAAAGCAAGCATGCAGATACAGCAAGCAAATAGTCTATTGGTCTTCACTTCAAGAGTACTTGAGTACTGGAGCAAAGATGTCTTACTGCAGCTGTACAGGGCCCTGGTGAGACCACACCTGGAGTATTGTATGCAGTTTTGGTCTCTTTACCTAATGAAGGATATTCTTCCCATAGAGCGAGTGCAGCGAAGGTTGGCCAGGTGACTGATTTCTGGGATGGCAGGATTGCCGTATGGGAGTGATTGGGTCGACTGAGGCTGTAGTGGCTGGAACTTAGAAGAATGAGAGGGGATCTCATTGAAACGTATGACATTCTGACAGGGCTTGACAGACTGGATGCAGGAGTCTTGCTTCCTCTGGTCGGGGGGGGGGGGGGGGGTCTGGAATACGGGGGGGTCACAGTTTCAGGGTACGGGATAGGCCATTTAGGACCGAGATGAGGAGTAATTTCTTCACTCCGAGGGTGGTGAGCCTGTGGAATTCTTATGACAGGAGGCTGTGGAGGACAAATCACTGAATATATTTGAGAAGGAAATAAGTAGATATCTAGACCCTAAAGGTGTCAAAGGGTATGGAGAGAGCGGGAGTATGGTGTTGAAATAGAGGGTCAGCCATGCTCATACTGAATGGAGGAGCAGGCTCGAAGGGCTGAATGGCCTACTGCTGCTCCCCTGTTCGACATTTCTATTAAGGACAACCCCAGCTTCTCCACATGACTGGACATATCTGGAAATCGAGATAAATAAGAAAGGCCACAACTGCGAGAGTACCGTTGAGAGAAGTCTTTTTCTTCCTGTGTAGGTGAAGGAAAAGTTATTTTTTTTCCAATTAAAAGGGCAATTTAGTGCGGCCAATCCACCTAGCCTGCACATCTTTGGGTTGTAAGGGGGAAACCCACGCAGACACCCGGAGAATACATAAGAACATAAGAACGAGGAGCAGGAGTAGGCCATCTGGCCCCTCGAATCTGCTCCGCCATTTAATGAGATCATGGCTGATCTTTCGTGGAATCAGCTCCACTTTCCGGCCCGAACACCATAACCCTTAATCCCTTTATTCTTCAAAAAACTATCTATCTTTATCTTAAAAATATTTAATGAAGGAGCCTCAATGAAGGAGAATGTGCGAACTCTACACAGACAGTGACCCGGGGCCGGGATCCAACCCGGGTCCTCAGCTCCGAAGGCAGCAGTGCTAACCACGGTTTCACCGTGCTGCCCTAAAAGAGCCTGCTCTACTGCACATTCACACTGTGTCTGAAAGAGCACAGTGTTGAATCTGCCTTTTTTGATATGTTGATTATCAGGGGATTCACGATGCTGCATGTATTTATTTTGAACGAAATTCCAAGTATATAGAAAACATTTTGGATGCAACCTCAATTCCTGATCTTCCATTCACCTCTTGTGGAATGCTGGGCTAATGGTGGGGTCTAGCATTACAGTGAGGAATACAAAACTCACTGTAATGCGGGCATCATTCAAATCCAGGTCATTGCAACTAGACTCTCTCACATAAAGCTGCGTGTCAGAATGAAATTGTACGGCACCTTTTTGTAGAAGCTGGAACTAATCCTCGAATGTAACATGTGATCAAAATGCCTCTCCCTTCTCAGCGTTTTGGCTGCATTTGGTCAGATTAGAAGCTGGCTCCTTCGCTCTCCAGCATAGCGTCTGGTGCAGCACTGAGGGGGTGCTGCACTTCTGAGGTGCTGTCTTTTTCGATGATATTTTAAATCAAATGACGCTGAGAGATCTGGGGCGAAATTCTCCGGTATCGGCGCGATGTCTGCCGACTGGCGCCCAAAACGGCGCAAATCAGTCGGGCATCGCGCCGCCCCAAAGGTGCGGAATGCTCCGCATCTTGGGGGGCCGAGCCCCAACCTTAAGGGGCTAGGCCCGCGCCGGACTAATTTCCGCCCCGCCAGCTGGCGGAAAAGGTCTTTGGTGCCCCGCCAGCTGGCGCGGAAATGACACCTCCGGGCGGCGCATGCGCGGGAGCGTTAGCGGCCGCTGACGGCATTCCCGCGCATGCTCAGTGGAGGGGGTCTCTTCCGCCTCTGCCATGGTGGAGACCGTGGCGAAGGCGAAAGGAAAAGAGTGCCCCCACGGCTGTGTAGAGTTCGCACATTCTCCTTCATTGAGGCTCCTTCATTAAATTTTTTAAGATAAAGATAGATAGTTTTTTGAAGAATAAAGGGATTAAGGGTTATGGTGTTCGGGCCGGAAAGTGGAGCTGATTCCACGAAAGATCAGCCATGATCTCATTAAATGGCGGAGTAGAGTGCCCCCCGGTTCGGTGGGCCCCGATCGCGGGCCAGGCCACCGTGGGGGCACCCCCCCGGGGCCAGATCGCCCCGCGGCCCCCCCAGGACCCCGGAGCCCGCCTGCGGGATCGCATTTTAGCAGCGGGACTTCGGCCCATCCGGGCTGGAGAATCGCAGGGGGGGGGGGGGGGGGGGGGCGCCAATCGGCGCGGGGCAATTCCCGCCCCCGCCGAATATCCAGTGCCGGAGAATTCGGCAACCGGCGGGGGCGGGATTCACGCCAGCCCCCGGCGATTCTCCGACCCAGCGGGGAGTCGGAGAATCTCGACCCTGATGAGGCGAGAATATAAATCCTCCGCTTCCTGCTTTGCAATCGCACTGAAGTGAGGCTTCCGATGACGTTGTTGAATGTGTGCATGCCTGTGTCCCAATCCGCACTCTGAGGAGGGTGTGAGGGTTCCCAGCGACACCATATCGAAGAGGGGCAAGGATAGGCCTGGCTGATGTGGATACCTTCACCAATGTCTAAAATAGATGAGTAAAAGCACAATTAAAAGCAAACTACAGCAGATTCTGGAGATGGGAAATAAAAAGGAGAAAGTGGTGGAGAAACTCCACGGGCAGGATTTTCCGGACACGACCCCGCTCCACCCCCTCCCCACCCCCATGTGCAAATCCCCTGTCATGCCGGAACCGTGACTGAATGCCAAATGTGGTTCACCGGCTGTAGAGCAGTTGATGATCTCCCGGGGCTGATGTGAGGCACTATCTACATGCAAGTGTGGTCATTTTATTCTCGAAATCTTCCGCCCAGGCAAGAGAATTCTCCACAGCGACTGGAAGTTACAAATAGGGAAAGAAATCGGGGCAGCTGCTGCCTCAATTGAGCACTCATGGATATTGGCACCCAGTGACGTCAACATTTCAAGGGTGTCCCTGGGACAGTGGGTGGTGTTGGGGGTGGGGGGCATTGTGGGTGGGGGGGGGGGGGGGGGGATGTCAGAGAAAGGACCCTTCTGACTAATGTTGAGAATCTCAGGTGAAGCGAGGTCGGGTATCAACATCTTTCACCAGAATTCCCCCAGCGTGCCTCACCTACCAATTCCAATTGTGGCCATGAGATCTTGTGTTGGCCATTTTATGTTCTTACAATGGAAAGCAACACACAGAACAACCTGGCAGATGTTGTATGAGTAATGTATTGCAGAAAGAGGCACAGTATGATAAGTGTACTAGTGACAAAGTGGATAATTAGAGTGATAGATTGTAATAATAGCGACACAGTAATATAGCAATGCAGCCAAGCAGGAGTGAATGAAACACAGCAGTGGTGATGCATAAAATCAGCACATTCTGCCTTATTTTTATATTGTATTAAACTATCAGGTACAATAATGCATGTTTGCTGAGTTATATTTTCACTTTTCAGTACATTTACTTATAGAATGGCCAGGAAAAGGCCAAGCAAAACTGCATTCTATTTTTATAACATTATACTTCGTACTAATCGATTTGTTTGAGATAAAACTATGCGTTAAGTGAGACAGATTGGATAGGGTTGTAATTCTGCCCTTAACAAGCTATCAAACTTCAGCGAGCTGTTATCAAACAAAGGACTAAAGCAAATTGGAGTAACTCACCAAGGCTCCTTGGACAGCGCCTTCCAAATCCATGGCCTCTACCGTCTAGAAGGACAAGGGCAGCATATGCATGGGAACATCAGCACCTGCAAGTTCTCCCCCAAGTCACTCGCCATCCTGACTTGGAACTATATCACCGTTCCTTCACTGTCGCTGGGAACTCCCTCACTAACAGCACTGTGGGTGTACCTGCACCTCATGGATTCAAGAAGGCAGCTCACCAGCACCTTCTCAAGGGCAATTTGGGATGGACAATAAATGCTGACCTAGCCAGCGATGGCCATCTCCCTTGAATGAATAAAAAAAGTTGCAGTTTGTATGGTGTAGATGCATCCACAGTGCTGTTAGGGAGGAGGTTCCAGATTTCAACCCAGAGATGACGAAGAAATAGTGATGTGTATCATATTTGTAGGAATTAGAGGACAACTAGGGTGTGGGGAGGATCGGATACTGTGGCCAAGGGATTGTGTTGGGATAGAATCAGATGTGAATAATGTTAGATATGACAGTCGGGGCAATGAATAGGTATGGATACTTTGAGATGAGACTAAGATAGGGTAAGTGTAGGACAATGAACAGGTTGGAAATGGTGTGAGGAGGTGCAGTGTTTGAGAGAACTGCTAGTGTTCCGATTATTTTGTTGCCTGATTTTTCCTTTGCAGAATTGCTTGCACAATGTGGTTGGCCCAAAATCTCAGGAGCATTGTGTCCTGACAGATCTCCCCAAGCAACTCGTGGAATATGAGCTTCCCGGGTAGTGGGCGGAGCTCGTCCGGCTGGGGCTCATACTGTTGAAATTACTGCAAGGCATACACAGGAATACTCTTTTATCAATCTTTATTGACTTGTGCACAAGGAGAGCAACTCAGTGGGGCTCACTGCATTGTCTGTCTGAGTCCAGCGAAGCGGAAACAGCGATAGCTTCTTCGACCAATAGATTTACAGGTTGCAGTCTAATCCTTCATTTGCATGTCACACACACCAATAATATCACAGTTGAACTTTCATTTTAAACCAATGAAAGGACAGTAATTCTAGCCAACAGAAAACAGGGCAAACGGACCAATAGAAAAACAAGCACTTTCGATCCTTCTTTTGCATAATCATTTCCCCTCCTGCCCTTGGAGGTTACGGTAGTTTACAGAAAAGTGCATTCTTGTTAAGGCTACCTCCATCAATCTGTCTCCACAGACCCCTGTCCTGCATGAAGGAACAGGATATTATGGTTTCCACACTACGAGCCCAGTATTAAGGTCGGCCCGGATAGGGACCGATATGTTGGTTGTCTCAAAGGGACTGCACTGTGTAAATAGTTTGCCTCCATAGGCAGACTTTTTGTGACCTTGATTCAACAAACGCTCCCCTTAATGCTCGGCTTTGTGTGTTTTAACACATTGCAAATTTTTTGATTGCAATCGTGAGCAGCACAATTTTCCTCAATTTGAATGACCAACAAACCTGATATAAAATCAAGTTGTTAAGGCATCATCCAATTTACTTTGATTTACAGTTAGTTAGCTTATTTGCCGCTTAAGTTTCAGCCTTTTCTCCAAGGCCGTCTCCTTTATAACAGCCTGCGAGAAAAGTCTGGAACTTTAGCATTAAATAACAGAAATAATTGACTGGAAATCAATAAAGTAGATTGGATGATATCTGGACAACGTAATTTGTGAAGCTAAGTGCGAAGTAAAATATCGAAGGCTGTCAAGAATGTTTCTGCATAAATACACATTCAATTTAATGAAATGTCACCCAACTGCAATAAACAAATTGAATGGCTGGACATTCCCTTCATCACCTGAAATGAGATAATGGGCTGCTTTTTCTGAAAGGGTGAAAATAATAATTGTTAGTTCGGACATGGCTGTGTTCTGCTCCATGTGTCTTTACAGGCAGCAGCCAGAAGTATAACTAGCAAATGTTTCAAAACAGTTAATCGCCCTTTCAGTATAAAGGCCACTGTGGTCATTGTCATTTTAAGGGCAACACAGCAGAGTAAGGGTCACCTGGTCTGGGTGACCAATCAGGGGGTGGAATTACCCCATAGTGATCTCTCTCCAGAGGCTCCAAGGCAGAGACATTTTGGGAGCCGGCTACAGCCAATTGGCTGCTGTACAATTCTTATTCAGAAATACCTTTCAAGTTCACTAATGATGTCTGTGAAAGTGCATCTTTACAGCCACAGGTCCCTTAATCATGAAGGAAAAACTCTTCAGGCATGAGTCTGGAATGTCTACTATAGTCAACTCTCCTTAATACTGGATCTTTTAAACAGAGCCATTCTACACATAACAACCTTTGTTCATCTTGATTGGATGAGCGTCTGTCTTGGGTTGAGATGCAATGTAAGATGCAACGTTCTGAACAAAATACATAAGAAAATATCATAATCTTTATTGTCACAAGTAGGCTTACGTTAACACAGCAATGAAGTTACTGTGAAAAGCCCCTAGTCGCCACATTCTGGCGCCTGTTCGGGTACATAGAGGGAGAATTCAGAATGTCCAATTCACCTAACAAGCACGTCTTTCGGGATTTGTGGGAGGAAACCGGAGCGCCCAGAGAAAACCCACGCAGACATGGGGAGAACGTGCAAACTCTGCACAGACAGTGTCCCAAGCCCGGAATCGAACCAGGGACCCTGGCGCTGTGAAGCAACAGTGCTAACCAACGGTGCTACCGTGTCACCCACATTGAACTTGACTAAGAATTGGTGCTTGACCATTGAAAGATGATCGTTTATTTGAACCTTGGGCATAGGCTGGGGCACTTAAAAGCACTAACCTACCTCAATCCCTAAAGTTACACACAAAGAAACCTGTTATATGGTGTGAGAATTGAGAATCTCACTGTTGGCGTTTTGTGCTACATTTTCCTCTGACGCTGAAGCGACCATCAATTCACACAAGATGATTAATATAAGTGAACAGTGGTTTTAATGAGCTAGATCTGTGCCTGCCTGCGACTGCTCTGTACTGAGTGCCGCCTACAAATTGCAGATCTATATACCACCCCTGAGGGGGCGGAGCCCACAAGGGCATCAACATAATACAGTGGTGAATTGTAGCAGCAATATGTTCACCACAGACGCTGTGCAAAGTTCTGCCGTGTCCTGAATAAGGAGCAAAATACATGGGCTGCACTTGGGTTGAACTCACAGTGACACAGAATACTCTAATGCAGGCCGACATGCATGACTGTCTTGCTGATGCATATATGCTCAAGGGAGAGCTCGTGCTTGAGCCTCATTATTACCCAAAAGTTAGAAAATACTCTCAAGGACCTGGGGTCACCAGTGTTCATTGACTTGTGAACCAGAATTGATGGCGCAACAACCAGTCTTGACCATTCAGTGAGTTAGAATAGTTACGGTAATGGCAGGAGAGAGTTGTGGATGGAAAGGAGTTCACGTACTGAGTCAGATTATCTTAACTATCGTGACAGTACGACCACCAGGACTGATTTGCCAGCTACATATGCAGACATGACACGACCATATTTAGAATATAATAGTACAAATTAACCAAAGCAAAAACTCCTTCAGAAATGAGAAAAGGTGGAATCAGACGCTCATTCTTTAAAAAAAAAAATTTTTTGGAGTATCCAATTAATTTTTTCCAATTAAGGGACAATTTAGCGTGGCCAATCCACCTGCCCTGCACATCTTCGGGTTGTGGGGGTGAAACCCACGCAGACACGGGGAGAATGTGCAAACTCCACACGGACAGTGACCCAGAGCCGGGATCGAACCTGGGACCTCAGCGCCGTGAGGCAGCAGTGCTAACCACTGCACTGCCATGTTGTCCCAATCTGACGTTCATTCTTAATAATTTAAAAAAAAGACCGATGGCTTGTGTGGTGACTCGGGACAACACGCTGGAGCCTTCCAGGAACAACAAAAAGGGGTTTATTAACAGTCGGCAAAAGCAACAATAAGGCAAGCACAGAGCAATGATGGTTAGATCTTGACTCTCCAGCTCCGGGGTCCTCACAGACCCTGCTCCCAGGGCCCCGTGCTTCCTCCCTATTGGTCGGAGGTTTTGAGCGTTCCCATGCAATTGGTCCCGGGCCGGCCATGTGGACTGCAAAGCCCGCCCCGTTATAGAGGTCACGCTACCACAGCTTGTAACTGTAACTGCTTGCTCTGAAAGCTGAGCATGATGTGGAGATGCCGGCGTTGGGCTGGGGTGGGCACAATAAGAAGTCTTACAACATCAGGTTAAAGTCCAACAGGTTTGTTTGGAATCACTAGCTTTTAGAGCGTAGCTCCTTCATCAGGTGAGTGAAGAGGTAGGTTACACAAACATATATATAGACAACGCCAATGATGCAAGAAAATGCATTTAATGCGAGTTTTTGCAGATAATTACATTCCTACAGGTCCAGACAGTGCGACTGGAGAGAGGGATAATCACAGGTTAAATAGGTGTAAATTGTCTCAAGCCAGGAGGACAGTTGATGGGATTTTGCAAGCCCAGGCCAGCAGCACTTCACAGTTCCAGGGTCCCAGGTTCGATTCCTGGCTTGGGTCACTGTCTGTGCGGAGCCTGCACGTTCTCCCCGTGTCTGCGTGGGTTTCCTCCGGGTGCTCCGGTTTCTTCCCACAAGTCCTGAAAGACGTGCTGTTAGGTAATTTGGACATTCTGAATTCTCCCTCCGTGTACCCGAACAGGCGCCGGAATGTGGCGACTCGGGGCTTTTCACGGTAACTTCATTGCAGTATTAATGTAAGCCTAATTGTGACAATAAAGAGTATTAAAAAAAAAATGGTGGCCGACCATTATACGTCCTGAACATCCACAGGAATTCTGTGTCTCTCCTGCTGCAACCCACTGGCTGAGATTAGCAATTCATTTGTTTTGGGTCTCTGCCATTTATGGGATTTTCCAACATGTCTTATAAGGTGTGGATCCTCTGCCTGCCCACCCCATACAAGAAAAGGGGTCACTCAGGGGTGACTAGTGACAGAGCGAGAGGTGGCTGGGGGAAGATGTTCCTGTGCTCACAGTTCGCACTGTCTGTAGCAGTTGGCTTCCACCTGTCTCTGGAGGCTGGTTCGTTGGTATTGTTGAGGTATACCTACTCCTCGATGGGAGAAAATAGGCCACAGTTTCACGGATCCAGCCCAGAGAGTGGACAACACAATCGGCCCCTCACATAGAAGACCAGAGGGATATAGCTGGGCTTTGTAAATGCAGGGCCAGCCAGCGCCCAACCCAATGGTAGGCAGGTGCAGGATATTCCATCTGCATGGGATAGGCGTGTAGTAGAGATGGGTCTGATTTTGTGTTAACTAGGTGCCATTCCATTGACCTGGGAATCTGTCTTTACCTTGAAAAAGAACATGGGTGTGCACACGAGCATTGTTAAAACAGCTAATCTGGCCATTGTCAACATTGCTGTTTGTGGGATATTGCTGTTTGCAAATTGACGGCTGCATTTCCTACATTGCAACAGCAACTGAGAAAGCATTTCATTGGCTCTGAAGTGCTTTGGGACATTCTGAGGTTGTGAAAGACGCTCTATAAAGGCATGACCTTTTTGCAATTGTCGTGTAGATAAGCGACTGATGCCCCTGACACTCCATTCAGCACCTGCCTGTCCAGTCTGTCGCGACACCTTTCTCTGTTTCTTTTATTTTTACTTTATAACCATTTTGTTTTTGTCTTGTCCAACCCCATGTTGTGTCTTGGTTTCTCATGGATTTTAATTCAATTAGTAAACTAATGGCTCGACAGTGTTTGCTCAGTGTATGCTTTTAGTTGCCTGTCCCAAGTTGACATGTACCATTCATCATTCATAAGCAGGTTTGAAAATAAAACAGTTTTAACTACTGTTTCTCTAACCCTTAAGCTTACAGCAAATCAATACAAGCATTCTAACATCAAATAGCTGCTTGGCAAAGTGGACTGAGTAACAAACCTGTGCTCTTACACTAATTGATTGTATAATATGAATTGTGTGCACATGTGTGTGTCTATCGGCACTTAACTCTGCCTCACTCTATCTTGTCTTCAACATCGAACAACCGATGTATCATGCACAGGCTGGTCGCCTCTACTGTTGGATATTTACTTGTTCATTATCTCTAAAATATTTATTCTATATTTTCAAATTCCTAGTGTTACCCATGTCATTGTTAAGACTGCCTACTTCCGCCACTGTGCGTTTCCATCACTGCCTCAGCTCATTTCCCTTTAAAACCAAAATCTATGGGCGCCATCATTTGCCACCCGCAGAATTGGCGGCATGAGTGAAAAATATGGCAAGAACCGGGAAATGCGATTCTCGCTGGAGGGAACGTGTTTGCCCATTTTCCCCGCCCCTTGCCAGCCACGTCGCAAATGTCATATTAATAAATTTGAATTCATTTAAATGGTATTAGCGGCCCCCTCCCCGACAAACGATCCCCCTGACTAAATATTCATGCCTTGCCGACGTCAGAGAGGCTCACGACAGGTTGGGCCAGGCGTGAGGCAGTCACTCCCTCTGGGGGTGAAACGGGATGTAAAGCCCCCAGGGAGTGAGGGAACATACAGGTTGGCACTACCAACCTGGCAGTGGCAACCTGTGCTAGGGGGAAGTGTCGGGGCAGACCCTAGTGGGAGCGTTGATGTGTGGTGGGCGGGGAGCGGGGTGGGGAAGAGCGGAGAGTGCACACTGAGAGGGGTTGACGGTGAGGATTATCGGGGGGGGGGGGGCGGGGGCTGGGGGAGCGGGTTGCTGGCGATGAATGCCGGGTGAGGAGGAGAGCACCCTGAAACTTCTGTGATGAGGACTGGGGGCTGTTATGCTGTAGCACTGATCGTGGCATCCTTTAAAGATGGTACCCAGAATTCTTTGGAGCTGGTTCCTGGTTCTAAAGGACCCCGTCCCGCCAGAGTGACGCCGTAAACCACACCCACTCTTTTTTTTGGCAGAGGGCCTCAGCCTGATACTTTGCCAAATTCTGGTAAGATTCTTTGTTGCCTTCAGATTTAACTGTCCAAGGCTCTCCGAGCCAGCCACCCACCTTCCACCCTCCAAAACCCGACTCGCAGGGCAGTGTTGAGGGATGTTGCAAGTTACAACAGGACATTGACAGGATGCAGAGCTGGGCTGAGAAGTGGCAGATGGAGTTCAACCCAGATAAATGTGAAGTGATTCATTTTGGAAGGTCGAATTTGAATGCCGAACACAGGATTAAAGGCAGGATTCTTGGAAGCGTGGGGGAACAGAGGGATCTTGGGGCCCACGTACAGAGATCCCTCAAAGTTGCCACCCAGGTTGATAGTGTTGTTAAGAAGCCGTATGGTGTGTTGGCTTTCATTAACAGGGGGATTGAGTTTAAGAGCCGCGAGGTTTTGCTGCAAATTTATAAAACACTGGTTAGACCACACTTGGAACATTGTGTCCAGTTCTGGTCGCCTCATTATAGGAAGGATGCAGATGTTTTGGAGAGGGTGCAGAGGAGATTTATCAGGATGCTGCCTGGACTGGAGGGCTTGTCTTATGAAGAAAGGTTGTGGGAGCTAGGGCTTTTCTCACTGGAGCGAAGAAGGGCAGAGAGGTGACTTGATAGAGGTGTACAAGGTGATGAGAGGCATGGTTAGAGTGGGTAACCAGAGACTTTACCCCAGGGCGGAAATGGCTGTCCCGAGGGAACATAATTTTAAGGTGATTGGAGGAAGGTATAGGGGAGATGTCAGAGGCCGGTTCTTTACACAGAGAGTGGTGGGTGTGTGGAATGCACTGCCAGCGGAGGTGGTGGAGTCAGAGTCATTAGGGACATTTAAGCGACTCTTGGACAGGCACATGGACAGCAGTAATTTGAAGGGGTGCAGGCTAGGTTGATTTTAGATTAGGATAAATGATTGGCACAACATCGTGGGCCGAAGGGCCTGTACTGTGCTGTAATGTTCTATGTTCTAAGTTCTAAGTTCTAAAGCCTTAAACTCATCCAAATCACAGCTGTTCGTATTTGGGTCCAGTTCACCATTATCTTTTTTTGCTCGTTGATCCATGTCAGTTCCTTATTGAGCAATTCCTCGAAATATCTCATCCTTCTTTTCAAAATTTCCAATGGCCTTGTCGCTCCCCATCTCTGTAAACTCCTCCAGCCTCACAACCTTCCGAGATGTCAGGATTCCTCTAGTTCTGGTCTCTTGCACATCGCCAATTTTAATTGTTCTAAGCTCTGGAATTTCCTCCCTAAACCTTTCTTTTTTTAAGGTTCTCCTTGAAACCTGCCTCTTTGATCAGCTGCCCCAATATTTCCTCCTGTGGCTCAATGTCAAAATTTCTTGGATAAATTTACTACAAATCTCTCGGGACATTTTGCTACATTAAAGGTGCTATATAAATATACATTATTTTCTGTTATAGTAATGGGTTATCGCCCCTGCTTAGTGGATGGAAGAAACATGAAAATTATTCTTGCATAGATTCTTTACATTGGTCTAGCTTAAATCCAATCTTATGCAAATTAGTTAGTTAAACTTTGAATGTTCCTTTTCACTGGATGAGTGAAAGGAGTTTGTTTTCAGTTTTCCCCGTTCAGTTGCTGGGAAAGATGGTCAGGTTAAAAAAGAGCTTACAGTATCTTTCAGACGTTCAGGGTGTCCAAAGCACTTTCAAACCAATTAAATGCTTCATGGAGTGTAGTCACCGTTGTTATGCAGGAAACCAGGCATCTAGTCTGTGCACAGCAAGTTCCCACAAGCAGTAATGTGATTCTGACCAGACGATCTGAGTTTTAGGTGTTGCTTGAGGAATATTGGCCTGGGCACCAGGGAGAACTTCCCTACTCTTCTCCAAAACCGTGCCACGGGATCCGTAACCTCCACGTGAGAGGGCAGACAGGGCCTCGATTGGACATCTCAGGTGAGAAATAGCACCTCTGACAGTGAACCATTCCCTCACTACTGCACTGGAATGTTAGTCTAAATGTTGTATTTCCACCTAGACCCACAGTTTTCTGATTGGGAGGTAAGAGTGACAACCCTCTCATCCGGTAAGGAGCAATTCATAGAATCATAGAATGTACAGTGCAGAAGGAGGCCATTCGGCCCATTGAGTCCGCACTGGCCCTTGGAAAGAGCACCCTACTTAAGCCTACACCTCCATCCTATCCCCGTAACCCAGTAACCCCACCTAACCTTTTGGACACTAAGGGCAATTTAGCATGGCCAATCCACCTAACCTGTACGTCTTTGGACAATGGGAGGAAACTGGAGTGCCCGGAGGAAACCCACGCAGGACACGGGGAGAACGCGCAAACTCCACACAGACAGTGACCCGAGGGCAGAATTGAATCTGGGACCCTGGAGCTGTGAGGCAGCAGTGCTACCCACTGTGCCACCTGTTACATTATGCTGTTTGATTAACATAAGTTGCTACTGACCATAGACGACGTTAAAAGACACTCCAGTCCTTGAAGTAAGTTGAAAGGATTTATTCAGTAACAACAACTAGATAAATGAGTTTGACACTCTGCTGATCTATCGCTAGTAACTCAGTGATAATGACTAACTGTACATCTGGGATTTAGGCCACTCTAGGCCACATGTGGCGACCCAGCCTGAGATCTAAACAATTCTGGTGCTAATCCTACAGTCCCTGCCAGGAGTGAGAGGGAGGGTCTAGTGTGTGTCTGGTTTTATAATGAGTTGTGTAATGCCCTCTAGTGGTCGTGCTACATCCGGGTGTTCTGATTAACCCTTTAGTTACATGTCAGTCTACATATTATTACACCACCGTGCCACCATTGTCTAATATTGAGAATGGCCTTCTGTGTGCCCTTGAGATTATATGTCGTGGACAGTCAGAGAATGGGACTGGGACTCCAGTAGTTAAAATATACAACTGTACCATAATGGAGTAGTGGGAACTTAAAGTGATTCCCTCTGCTTCAATCATTAAAGTTGGCAGGTGTTCTCATGCTGCACCTGACCTTATTCTATATAGAGTCACACTGGATTATAGGTAATCTTTGGGCCAATTAAGCAGTCACTGTTAGTTTGAATCTGATCCAAATTTTGTTGATTGTCATTATCTATTAATTTTCAAATCCTAATCAAGAGCTGCAGTGAATTAGAACACAGATAGAACATAGACCAGTACAGCACAATTATTGTTGAATGTGTAATCTGGTGCACCCCCCTTCATTTCAGTCCATTTATGTAATGATTTTCACCCTCCAGTTTTCACCCCTTCGGTAATCAGAGCGTGGAGTCATGTGGAGCACCATTCTCTGGGGACCCTCGTGTCAGACAGTGAACGAAAGCAGGCAGTTTGAACGTGATGAAAAATCAGGCGAGGCTGTTGCTGTTCTCCCCATGAGGGGGGTCACTGGACAATGAGCTGGAGTAGAGAATCGGACCGATTCATTTTTCCCCTCAGTAGGGGCGAGGGATGCTGCAATACCCCTATTGACCTTGGCTTCCACAAACAGCGCAAATGCAGGATTGAACATGGGGCAAAGGCAATATTTGCCAACATTTTCTCCCTTCTTTCCTGCAGGTGTATCCTTGGATAGAAAAAAAAGGGACATGTGTTTATGGAGCACCTTTCACAATCTCAGAACATCCCAAAGCGAAAATGATAGCCAATGGGAGGTCATGTTGAGGTGAGGTCACTGTTGATGTTTTATGCTGGGGCTCAATTCAATGGGGACCGCTCAGTTTCTAGCACTGCACCCAGGTTAGTGTGAGCATGGACGAGGAGTGTGAGCAGGTTATTTTGTGGCTCAGGACACACAACTGAACACGACCCTAACCACAATGATAGCATGGGTCACTGGATAGTAATCAGGAGTGGATGTAATTGCTAATGTTCTGCTCCACAGCTTTTTGAAGACAGCTGGAGCACGCAGCATCACAGTAGAAGCTGATTGGGGGAGGGAGGGGTTAAATTAACTTTCTTTCCCCCCCCCCCCACCTGAAATTTTACTTCTGCGTGTTTGCAAGGCATGCCTTTCTTTTTTTGCCAAGACCCTTGAGGGCTTAGCATTAGCCAAGCAAAATGTCAGAAAGCTGGCAATCACGTAGCCCTATAAACAGGGTTCCAATGAAGCAATTTGAAATAGTGTAGCTGACATTGTGTATAGTGCATTAAAGCTGATGTCCATTAAAATGTCAGCATTTTACAAAACCTTATGAGGGGAAGGATGGATAACGTGCAAATCGTTGTACATACATCATCTTTAAATGCTGTCAAACCTCAGGATAAAATGTACAGTGTGACATATTTGGGGGAACATTAAAAACACCAGTGTCTCTGCAAAACTGATGCATTGCGGAAACGATTGAATGACATGGACGCAATGCAAGGTTATTGCTCCCAGGGTTAGGGCTGAATGTTGTGCCTCAAGGTAAATTCAGGTGTTCCATAGTCTGAATCCAATTTTGTCAGATTTTTGAATTAAAGTTTCAGTGTTTTTGTGGATTTATGTTGTGGAAGTGTGCCTTTGGAACTTAACAATGCCGAGATCATTCCATCCCATGGTGACCCCTCGATGTCGCAGTGGTTAAGCGCCTGCCCAGTGTAAAATAGGGATTAAAACCTTTATTAAACTGGGATATTATATGGGAAGACATTAAGACATAGGAGCAGAATTAGGCCACTCGGCCCATCGAGTCTGCTCCGCCATTCAATCATGGCTATGTTTCTCATCCCCATTCTCCTGCCTTCTCCCCATAACCCCTGATCCCCTTATTAATCAAGAACCTATCTATCTCTGCCTTAAAGACACTCAGTGATTTAATAATAATAATATTATTATTATCTTTGGTGCTGTTCCCACCCTCCTTCAAATCTCCTATCATTATCTCTCGCATCAAAATAGAAATTCTCGAACATTCTATCCCAATGTTCTTCAAACTTTGTTTCGGGGGACCCATTTTTATCAACCGGCCAACATTCGGGACCCACGCAGGCCGACCTACGCGACCCACGCCGGCCGACCTTCGCGACCCACGCCGGCCGACCTTCGCACCCACGCCGGCCGACCTTCGCGACCCACGCCGACCGACCTTCGCGACCCACGCCGGCTGACCTTCGCGACCCACGCCGGCCGACCTTCGCGACCCACGCCGGCTGACCTTCGCGACCCACGCCGGCCGACCTGCGCGACCCACGCCGGCCGACCTGCGCGACCCACCATTTTCACTTATCTCGTTTGCTGCTGACAAAAATGGAGGAAATGGTTTCGGGCCCCTTTGACCCTCGTACACGCTCCTCCAATGGATGAAGGTGAAGCCTTCCGGAGTCAGAAAGTGTAGAGTCTCCATCTGTCCAAAGTTCTGGATTTTTTTCCTATAAAATGTTATCAAATAAAGCCCCCCTGAACTTGTAAAAAAAAATAAAAATAAAATGAATGAAATAAATGAATAAAACCGCCCCGAACTTGTAAAACAAAAAGCTGCGGCTGTTTTAAAAAAAAGCGGCAGCATTCCGCATGCGTGCCCGATCAAAGGAGCGTATGCGCAGAATTTTGCGCATACGCACCGATGATCCGGCATGCATGCGCAGTGCGGCCGCATTTTTTTTACATGTTCGCGGCCATTTTGAAGGCCGCTTGCAGCCGGCGTTATTAACAGCCGACTGCTGCGGCTGTTGCGCGCAGACTTGCGCGATCCGGAGCGCCGCGATGGACGGCTCCGCGACCCTCCCGACACCTGCCCGCGACCCACCCGGGGGTCGCGCCCCCTGGTCCATTGACTCAGCGAAATCGGATGACCCTGGCGGCGGGTGGGGTCGCAAACCCCCCCACCCCAATTACTTCTTTTAAAAGCAATGAGGATTTATGCATCCACTACCCTTCCAGGCCTCCACCACATTCTGGGTGAAAATTTGCTCCTCAACTCCCCTATAATCATTCTGCCGATAACTTAATGTCCCCCGAATATAGATCTCTGATAAGGGAAACACTACATCCACTTTATCATAATTTTGTATTCAAATAGTCACTTGGTAGTACAGAACTTAAGTATTGCTGAAAAAAGAGACATTCTGTTGAAGCTTTTCTTTTTGCACTCATCAGAACAGATACAAGAATGGCAGATTTCAAGATGAACAACAAAATATATGGCATGAGGAAATGGGGTGCTGATTGATTGACAAGGTGACTCTGATTGGTCAAGACATTGACATGGCAAATGCTGTAGGGAGCTTGTCTCCCATGCTTTTGTTTATTCAAAAAAGGTGCAAACTCTGGACATGGGGTTGGACTCTCTGCTTTGCAATGCTACAAACGAGAATCGCGATCGTGTGAAAATGGAAAAATACGTTTTGTGCCCGGCGCTGATTCCGATGCCATGTCTCCGGTCCCTCGCTAGTGGCAATATCGAGGTTTGTGCTCTGTGCTGCCAGATCCATGCAAAACCACCATTTACATGGATTTTAACATAATTGGTGTCGTGGACACTTCATGCTCCACCCCTCTTCAGCAGAATTCTTGCAGGCATGAATTAGTGCAAGTATTTATAAGCAAGGCCTGGATGCCATGGCTGTGGTGGGGGAGCGGGAGGCTAAAAACCTCTGAAAAAGCCTAAAAACGTATCAGGCTTTCTGAGGGGTGGAGGGAGGCGGTTGTTGCCCGGGCCTTGTACCCCAGCTGTTTCATCAATGGAATGGGCCAAGCTCAGTCAGGGGCCCAGCAGGTGTTGGCACTCCTCAGAAGCGCTGCCTCACTGCACAGGAAGCAGAGGATCAGCAGAACTCACCCCAACCAGAGGACACCTGCACCACAGTCTTTGGAACCTTCCCTGGTTCTCTGTCCCTCTCATAGCAGAGGCCTCACCAGTGACCCTTACCCCTCAGGACCACCAGCTGTCTCTTCGTGGTGAGGCTGGAACTGCTGATTGCCTCTGTCACCACCTCCCGGACGTTGTTCGGGAGGGCAAGCTTGAGTCTGTGGTCCACCCTGGGAAAGAGGGTGTCCCTCCTCTCCTCACTGGCATGGAGCTGTGGGTCCATCTTAGAATCCTGAACTCGGGGGACAGGTCTTCTGTACGTCTTCTTCGTGGCTGCAGAGAGTGTGTGGTAAGAGAAGTGCTTAAAAACAGCCCCAGTTGTCACATTCTTCAGCGCTAATACTGGCCCCAACTTTTACAACGCCCGCTGGCTGTGAATTGCTCTCAATTTTCACCGGCAGAGTGCTGGCCCTTTCGCATATCCTCACTTGCTTACAATATAGCGCCCCCAACGGAAGTGCGAATCGCACACTGTTCAGTCTCGGCGGGAACACTTCATCTCCCAAACGGAGAATTCTGGCCATGTTCTTTTTCCCTGCGGAGGACAGGCCCCTGCGTATGAATATATGTATCTTCTAGCAAGCGTAATCAGCTACATTGCGAGCTCAGCTGGGAATCTTAAATTGGTTGTATGTGTAGCTCATAGCATACTCAAGATTGTTCAGCAGGTGCTGCCCAATCGCAGAGACACATCTAATGTTCGACACTATGTTCTGGGTTTTGAAGACATGCTTGGCCGAGTGCAGTCCATTGTGAACAGCCGAGGGTCGTTGCTGTTTGATATAATCCACCAGTTATTGGGACACGCACAGATGCCATTCCCTGAGAGACCAATACCTGTCTATCTTGGCCTTGAATACAATCAACAATGGTGCATCTGAGGTAGATAATTCCGAAGATTCACACGCATTTGAATGAAGACATTTGTCCTCACCTCACTGATAAATGATTGACCTCTTACCCTGAAAGTCCCGGTGTCCTGGATTCTCCAGAGAGGGGAAACAACCTCCCTATGTCTACCCTATCAAGCTGCTTCAGAGTTTTGTACGCCTCAATGAAATAACCTCTCATTCGCCCAAAATCCAAAGAATATAGGCCCAGTTTACCCAGCCTCTAATCACCTGCTTATCTCAGGAATCAACCTAGTAGATTTTATCTGTGCCATCTACAACGCAAAGAGTTCCTTCGGACGCCAGTCTATCTGATCTCTCCTCATAGCGAATGAATGAGGTTTAATTCTGATTCGATACGTGGGCTGCGTGGAATATAAATGTGCTGATTTCCAAACAGTACGTTTACATAGGAAATTCGGATCAACTTTGACCTCCTCCCATCTTTTTTAAATCTAAATCTGCCATCGTGTCCCTCTATTAACTTCTCCCTCACATTTTTGCCTGGCTTTCCCTTAAAGTTGCCAAGTAACGTGCATGTGGCTGACAATCTTTTCTCTCTGGTATATGCGAGTATTTTGGCCACTATTATTTGTATTGGCTGCACCCGAATACACTTCTGCAAATGGAGGCTGAATTAAATACTTTTTTGTGGGTGGTGGGGGAAAATTTCAAACGTTTCAATGGGATCTAATTGCTACAGTCTAGCCTTTCTTTTGTGTGCAAATGACTTAAAAAACAATTTTCATAAGCAGTCTGTGTATCTTCGCAGTTAAAGTGCTTTGTGTTTATTCTCTCCGCGGCAGCCCAAGTCTAACAATTAATCCTAATTGCAGAATATTGCATCCTAGCGAGTATGTAGGACGTTCACCATATTATCTTGTCACCTCAAACAGCAGAAAACACCACATCGCTGGATCACTGAATAGAGCCTACAAAGACTCCTCATATTGAATACAGATAAAACAATACACAAAAGGCAAATGCAATAGAGGTTCAATGCCAGAATTAGAATTAATCCATTAATCCATAAAGTGCTAATAAACCGTTTATAGAAATCAACTTCTTGTAGGGTCTTGGCATCGCAATAATTCCTTTTAGGGTGAAGAAAAATGGAGATTTTGCTTTCCCTGCTGTAACCTGATTTGCAGGTTGAGCTCCACATGTATCATAAGTGATTGGGTGTTTCTTAGCCAAGATTGAAACACTGAAAACTCCTTTGATTCACTTGTGATCGAAGCGCAAGCACCAGCAAAATGGATTTGTTGACTATTTCTGAGGTGACAAACACACATAGGTTCCAAGACCATAAGGTCATAAGACATAGGAGCAGAATTAGGCCGCTTGGTCCATCGAGTCTGCTCCGCCATTCGATCACAGCTGATATTTTTCTCATCCCCATTCTCCTGCCTTCTCTCCATAACCCCTGATCCCCTTATTAATCAAGAACCTGTCTATCTCTGTCTTAAAGACACTCAGTGATTTGGCCTCTACAGCCTTCTGCGGCAAAGAGTTCCACAGATTCACCACCCTCTGGCTGAAGAAATTCATCCTCATCGCTGTTTTAAAGGATCGTCCCTTTAGTCTGAGATGGTGTCCTCTGGTTCTAGTATTTCCTACAAGTAGAAACATTCTCTCCACGTCCACTCTATCCAGGCCTCACAGTATCCTGTAAGTTTCAATAAGATCCCCCCTCATCCTTCTAAACTCCATCGAGTACAGACCCAGAGTCCTCAACCGTTCCTCATACGACAAGCTCTTCATTCCAGGGATCATTCTTGTGCACATCCTCTGGACCCTAAGAATGCGAGTAAAGAATTGGGCAGAATTTACCGGCTGTCCATGCCAATGGGATATTCCGATCCCACCGATGGCACACGGGTTTCCCGGCGACAAAGGGGTGCAGTCAATGGGAAATCCTGTTGACAATGGCAGGACTAGAAAATGCCGCTGGCTGGCCGCCTCCGCTGCCAGAAAACAGTCAGCGAGTTGATCGGTAACCCCCCCCCCTTGACTCTCCATTCCTTCACGCTGGCGGCATTCTCCCATTAGCTGCGCACCAAATTCTCTGTCCTCATTGACAACACTAGGGAGGCAGACTCACAGCGGAGAAACCCTCTCATAATTTGTGTCAAAGCATCTTTTGAGGCCGATTACCTGAAAGTTCCCCCACTTTACAATCCATTCTACAAATAATAACATCTGCTGCGCTAGTGTGAATTTCCCAATGATTACAACACGTTCTGGGAAAGATTATCAAATTACAGTCTTCTTTTCTTTTCCTGGGTGACCTGGGCCGGAATTCTCTGGTCGTCAGGATTCGCTTTTCCTGCTGGCAGCGCACTCCTGCCAATGGGTTCACGGCTGCGTGGGCTGGTTTCAATGGAAAATCCCATTGACAAGAGTTGGGAAGATAGAATCCTGCCGCCAGGGAACAGCGTACCAGTGAGAAACATGCGACTGGGGGACAGGAGAATCCTGCCCCATAGTTTTCTGGTCAGCTTGTGTCCCAGAGGTCGATGAATGGTCAGAATATCTGGTCTCTGAGTGACAGGCTTAGTGAGACATGACAACAGGAGAAGTGAGCTTCTTGAAGTTTTCCTCTGTGACAAGTTTGATAGGAGATGCACTTTCATCACAGTGAGCAAGTAATACTGTTGAGTGTAATTAATAGCTGCATGTTCATGGAGAGCCCCATCTGTGTTTACAATTGCAGCAATGAAGCTGAAATTCATTGACACTGTCATCCTCGACTAAGAATGTGAATAAATTTCGAATGAATAAAACATTTCTGTTTGACTTAGGAGCTATCTTTGGTTCACATTTTACAAATGGATGATTTAAACATTTCTATAGTGATACATTAGAGATCATGAGGAACTTAGGTATTTTAGATTCTTCTAGTTTATTTTAAAGGATTGTTATTTGCTTTGCTTTCTATATTTGTTAGCACAAACAAGTTGGTAATATTGAACCAAAGAGCATTACGTGCATCCAGATAACATGCTTGCTTTCGAGTGGCAAAACAAAGTTTATTTTTGGTTCTGCATCACTGTATAATCAGGGGAAGAAGAGGTCACATGCATCACTATACTCATGTGCCAAGGTCATTGCTGATCAAAGGGTCTCTCCAATTTTTTTTTTTGCTAATCCTAAAATGTTTGAAAATAAGGTCCAAATCATCTGGCACTTTTATAAAGTTGGCTTTACTCCAGCTACAGCCATGCAAAACTGAAGCAACGTGAGAGTAAATCTAAGTGGTGAATTAATACATCTTACTAAAGGAGAGTCTGCCACCTAATCAATGATTTCGCTCCCTTGTCGGTCGATGCAAAGTCTACAATGTAACTGGGACATAGGGTGGTGGTGGTCTTCTGTTAATGTATCCCTTCAATGTTGAAAACTTGGCAGATACCTGGGGGAGTAGTAAAACCAATTTCTGCCTCATGAGCATTTGGAGTAATTGGCCCTATTTACTTTTTTGTTATGCTTCCGAATTATTTAGAAATGGTTTGTTAAAAATCAATGATCAAGCAAATCTACTGAACAAAATCTTTGTCGGATATATTGCATGGATATAATTTAAAGGTTTTCAGCGAGTAATTTAAACGTGATTCAGATGACTATCAAAGTGATTTAGCAATGCTATCTCTGTGCTTGAACAGATCTGAAACCCTTTTGATTGGATTATTACTGCCTTGTAATATGTTCCTGCTTATCCAATGACATGTATATTAGATATTTATTATGCTTTAAGATCTAACTCGAATATTAATTACTGGTTTTAGGCTGCTTGTTTTTCATTCAATGCCAGTCTGATCTCAATATTGGCTTGTTCAAGAAATGATTATCAAATTTTTGTTAGACCTCAGTCAGTGTACACTTCTGCTCCCTATTATGAAATGGATAGAGGCTCACTGGGGACAATGCAACAAAGAAAATGCTTGGGCAGCATCAGAATTGACAGGTTTTATCTATCAGGGAGGATTAAACAATGTGGGGTCTATTCTTACGGATAGAAAAGGCTGAGGGGTGACCTGATACACATCTTCAAGATTATGTAGGTTTCTGATAAAGTAAACAAAGAGATGTTATCACTTGGAAGTGAGACCAAAAGCAAGGGTCATAAATATAACATAGTCGCAAATAAATCCATAAGAGAAATCGAGGAAAATCTTTATCACAGACAATGATGAGAATGTGGAACTCGTTTCCGCAGGGGGAATAGTTTGGGGTGAATAAAATGGGTACATTCAAGGGGAAAATAGGTAGAATCACTGAATTTACAGTGCAGAAGGAGGCCATTCGGCCCATAGATTCTACACTGGCCCCTGAAAGAGCATCCTACCTAAGCCCACACCTCCGCCCTATCCTCGTAACCCAGCAACCCCACCTCGCCTTTGGACACTATGGGGCAATTTTGCATGACCAATCCACCTAACCCACACATCTTTGGACTGTGGGAGGAAACCGGAGCGCATGGAGGAAACCCACGCAGACACGGGTAGAACATGCAGACTCCGCACAGACAGTGAACCAAGCCAGGAATCGAACTCGAGTCTCTGGCGCTGTGAAGCAACTGTGCTAACCACTGAGCTACCGTGCCGCCCTACGTACCATGAGGGAGAAAGGAATAGAAGGGTATGATGATGGAGTTAAATTGATATGGGTGAGAGTAGGCACATTTGCAGCATAAACACCGACATAGACCTGTTGGGTCATCCCTCAGTGGTAGCACTCAGAAGAACATGGTGCCATGGCTGTACTGGTCTGATGATATTGTGACTCTCCAAAAGACCATCATGGTCCTGACCGACCAGTTGCTGGATAGTTCTGCCCTGAGGTATCCTGGAAGGTGCAGCAGGGGAACCCGCGTAGGACCCAGTGGAAAACTTCCACGGGAATTGTCTGGGAAGTTTTAATCCCTTTTGGCCAAGTCCCTGCATCTGGAACCCGCAAAAACTCTGAGGTAGATTCAGAGAATTTGGGTGCTCCTGACTCACTTAGCTGAATGGCTAACCAGGAAAGGTTAGCAGGATTAAAAACCTGCTCTATCTTCTGGTTAACCATAATATTTACCTCCCCTCACCCCTAACTCCACACTGGACCACCCTGACTATCCCCCCCAACCTCCTCTAACCCCCCACCACATTCACATGAGCACTCCACATCTGACAGATCTATAAGAGCATCTCGAGCCACTGAGAAATCCTTGCTTTTAAAGATCTTCACTTCCAGCAAAAACAAGAAATATTAGCCCTGCAACGAAAAACAAACTGAATTAAATTCCATTTTTATAATTACCATTTTGCTTTCAACTGTATTGGGATTTTGTGTGTGCGTTAGTGTGGCTAGTATTACAACCCCAAAACAGACCCCAACAGTGGCTAGGGTAACAGAAACCCCAATATTTAATTTTAATTTTATAGGACTGTGAGGAAGTGATGCTTCGCTCCGAGAGTGATTTCACATAAAACAGGAATATGGTAGATTAAAACAAACATTATTACTAACACAGCATTAAAATATCTTTGACACCACACAAGAAAATTGCTTACAATTACCCCTGAAACAATGCTAATCAATACAGTGACACAATAACCCTTAACTGCTATCTTTACTTCCACTCAAACAACAAAACCATCTCATATCCCAATCCACTTTTAAATACAGTTGGCAGACCCAGGCACACTTCCCTAAGAGATGTTCTTTGTTTCTATTTGAAGAGATAGACCTGAATCCTATCAAGACAATGCAGGGTCTCCAGAAACTGTCTTCATGGTTTGACTTCCACGAACCAACTGAAATGCCAGCTTTTCTGCCAAATGGCTGGCACTCTATCTCCCCCCATTAGTTACATCATTTTACCAAGTGAAAACACTTGGAGACTATGGGCTGGATTCTCCGATTTTGAGGCTATGTCCAGAGCATGTGTCTAGTTTACGACCAAAAAGTGGATGCTGCCCCCCTCCGATGGGCTAGCAGCCGCGCCATGTAAAGCCCTGGCTTTACCTGCAGATACGGACAGAGAATTGGCGGGTCCATGGCCACGCATGTGCACGGCGGCGACCTGCAGCGGTCGGGCCGTTCAACATGACACCGACCGCGCACGCACCCGGCCTGCCAAATAGTGCCCCCCTGTAACCCCCCACGCTTACCCCGGACCACACCCAACTAGCCCCCCCCCCCCCCAGCCCGATGGCCTCGCGGCCAGTGGAACGGCTCCCCCATCCCCCGACTGTGCCGGCGCTGGATACAGTGCGCATCCGCCGCGCGAGGTCCCTGGAAACTGTGAGCTCACGTGTCCCACGCCATCGGGAAGTCGGCCCATCGGGGGCAGAGCATCGGGAGAGGGCCTCAGGTGCCCAACGGCGTGCGCCGTACTCAGAGATGACGCTGTTTTTGAAGGGGCGGAGCATCCAAAAAACTGGCGCCGCCCCCGATTTCGCTGTAAAAATGAATTCTCCGGCCAATCGCCGAAAACAATTTTGCCGTCGCCAATCGGAGAATCCAGTCCTATGATCTACCGCCAAAGTGGAATTGCACCAGCTTTATAATCCCCATAAGATGGGATGCAATTCAGTGTTCCACAGCATGCATAACTTTGCATGGCATGGAATGCGAGGCATTCCCAGAGAATCCTGCTTTCGGGCCGCCATCTTGAGTGGGCGACCCGATAGTGAGGTTCTATAGCACCGCACATTGGGCCCGACCTCTCCGCCACCGCAAATCAGCTCCAAAGCCCCCGCCCCCCCCCACCGCACAGCAGCCCCCCATCCCTGGATTGCCTGGGTATCCCCCCACTCTCAGGTATGCTGTGACCAGACTCACCCCCGCTTGGGATCCCTGCAATAGCGGCAACCTCCACGGAGACCCCTGTAATAGGGGGACTCCACCAGTGATCCCTATAATAGGAGGAACCCCCCACAGGGATCCCTGTAATGGGGGACTCCCACAGGGGCCCCTGTAATAGGGGGACCAAGCGTAAGGACCTCTGCAATAGGGGGACTCCCCAGGGACCCCTGTAATAGGGGGACAGCCCCAGGGACTCCTCTAATAGGGGCATCCCCAAGGACCCAGGACAAGGAGGACTCCCCACAGGTACCCCCTGTCTAAAGGGACACCATCCACAGACAACTCCCCACACACAGACCCCACTCCACGCACACAAACACAGCCCCCAGAAAAGGGACCTCTGTCTGGAAGCTAGAGAGCAGTCCAGACAGCAGCAGTGGGAAGCATTATAGCTATAATATGTACCTTGTAGATCCATGTATCCATTCCTGGCAGGAGGGCAGCTATACCTGTGTCTGGTTCGCACAAATCCATTAGCTGCAAAACATTCATAGCATTGCGTAGTGGTCTGTGATTGCCAGCTTCCACAAACCATCTGTAGCTTTAAACCATTCATGTCCCCTCACGGTTCAGTGACCTAAGTGGTGAAACCCCAATGTTTGTAAACAGTAACCACATCAAAGAGAGGTAAGTACAGTGAAATCACGTGGCTTGAATGATTCAAATGCACTTAGCGCTTGGAATGGATTTACAGCCCGATTTTCTCCGACGCCCGATTCTCTGTCTCATCGGAAAATGCATTCCGAGTGTTCGGGGATGGAGAATCCAACACAATGGGTGGGATTCTCATAGCCCCGCGCTGGGCTGGAGAATCCCTGCGAACGGGCCACGCCGCCCCGACGCCGGCATGCGATTCCCCGCAGTGCGGAGAATCGGCACCATTGGCGCCGGCGTGGTTGGCGCGGCACTGGTTGCGGGCCACTCTACGCAGCTGGCCCGCCGATTCTCTGGCTCGGATGGGCCGAGCGGCCGAAGGAAAGGGGCCGAGTCCCGCCGGCACCATTCTAACCTTCTCTGGGCCGTTGGACCTCGGCGTGTAAGGGTCAGGTGGCGGCCTGTGAGGGGGTGGGGGGGAGAGAGGGGATCTGACCCCGGGGGGGCCTCCGATGTGGCCTGGCCCACGATCGGGACCCACCGATCTCGGTGTCTGGGGGCCTCCTTTCCTACGCACCGGCCCTTGTAGCCCTGCGCCATGTTGCATTGGGGATGGCACGTAGAAGGAGGCCACGGCGCATGTCTTTGTTGGCGCCGGCGCAACTGCGCATGCGCGGATCCCACGGTGCCGAGTTCGCGGCGGGATCTGCAGCTGGAGCAGCGTGAACCACTCCAGTGCCGTGCTGGCCCCTTGTAGGGGGCTAGAATTAGACGTGTGAACAGCCCATTCACGCCACCATAATACGCGATGGCGTTTACGCCGTCGTGGATACTCTGCCGCGGGATTGGAGAATCCCGTCCAATGTCTCTCATGAACTACTCCAGTGGAAACCTTCTTAATCCAAACAAATACCCATTAGCTCAATCCTTTACGGTGTCTTAATTGCATCTCCTTCAATATCAAAGTATATTAGCTACCTGCCAGTCCTCTGGAACTAATGGTGGAGAAGATATTGGTAGGAACACATTAAGCATCCATCAACAACACTCATTTGTGCATGATTAGCTCCTTGAATGTAAATGTACGCTCATGATTGCTGAATTAATTTGCAAACCGCGTACGTTGTACCTTAACTAGACCAGAAAAAGGAACCTTAAAATGAGAAACAGTCTCATTTTGAAGGATTTAACTGTTAAAACGTTGAACAGAATCTTTACTGGAAAATTATCCCGTTGCTTAATGAGTTTATTTGCAGCCTTTCTTTTCAAGGTACTAAATTGCAATCCTGGCATCAGATCACAGCTTTGCAGATTGGAGCCAAATCTAATTTGGTGTCTACATTTAGCCAGCCAGTGTTGATCACAATCAATGGAATGGTTGCACACAAAGTGGAATTGAATTTAATACTCTGTCTTGGAAAATTTCTCTACAGCAATTCTAATTGAGATTACAATGTTGATGGAAAATCAAATTATGAATTAGAAGTGGGGAGAGCGCGGACAGTGAATGACACAGAATCACATCAAACGTGCAGCTCAGAAACCTGCCAATTCAGCCCAATTGGTCCATAGCAGTGTTCATGTTCCCCAGCAATCTCCTTCCAGACTGTGGTGTTAAACCCTATCCACATATCCTTCTCTATCTTTCTCTCACATATTATCCAGCTTCCACTAAAATGCATCTGTGCTATTTTCCTCAATTACCTCATTCTAACCATGATTAATTGAATAGAAATAACGTGCCTCCTTCTGTGCCTTCACGTTTCTGTGATTCTCTGAGTAAAAACATTTCCCCAGAGATGTTGCTTCGATTTATTTGTGACTATATTATATTGATGAACTCTGCTTTTGGACCCTCTCAGCTAACACTGATTAGCGTATTCTTTTATATTTCTGCATATAAATAATGATCACCTTTAGTCCCGACTAACTATGTGAGATTTATTCTTGTCCAAATTATGCTATTCGTTAAATGAAGGTTCCTGATAGTTTCCATTATCTTAGTTGTCAGCTTTCCAAGGCTTTGTGAATCATCTATCTCCCCCGCCCATTTCTGTTTCACCTTTTGCTGGTCTTTCCTCAACCATTCTTTATTAGGGTAGAAGGGGCACTTGATTTCCGGATCCCCATAGTAGTGATGGCATGGTTGTGTTGTAATTCACCAACTGACCACTAGGAGTCTCACGAGTGCATATGTGAATGTTAGAGTCAGGTGACCCCTCTGGCTGGCTGGAAGAAGCTGGCGAGAGGTTGCTTGTGCTTTATCTTACTGTTATTCATCTGTTGTTTTGTATATAATTTACCCACAGTTAATGTTAATACATTGTTTATAGCTTTAGCTACAAGTGTTCTTGTAGTATAAATCATGCCATCCGACAAGAACATTACACCCACCTAGTGCTGTTGCATATTCCAGCACATCCTCAAATAAGCCTTCTCCATTTCCTCACAGTTTAGCCTCTCTGTTACCTTGTGAAATTATTAGAAGAAGCGTAAAGCCCAACAGCCTATTCAGGCTGAAATATATATGTCTGAGGAAAACAAATCTTGTTGAGATAAGCCATTAATGAATATGTTGGTGATTGTTTTACAAGCCTTGAAGGTTATAGATTAGGACTGGAAATGTTAATCTATAAACCTTATACTAGGGATGGATTTATTGCTGAAGGTTTCATCACATCGAACCGCCCACTCAGTCAGAAAGCTTTTTATCCTCGATCGCCATATCCTTGATCGGCAATTTAAAAAAAGTTATTTTTTAATATTATTTAATGGGATGTGGACGTCACTGGTTAGGCCAGCATTTTTAATTGCCCATCCCTAATTGCCCTCCAGAAGGTGCTGGCGAGTTGCCTTCTTGAACCGCTGCAGTCCACGTGGTGTAGATACACCCACAGTGCTGTTAGGGAGGGAGTTCCAGGATGTTGACCCAGTGACAGTCAAGGAACGGTGATCTATTTCCAAATTGGGATAGTCTGCAGCTTGGAGAAAAACTTGATACATGTTCCCATGCATCAGCTCCCCTTGTCCTTCTAGGTGGGAGAGGTCATGGGTTTGCAAGGTGCTAATAAGTGTTAAAAACAAAAAGCAACACAATTGTTATTTTACATCCTCATGAGTTGCCTCATGACTATTTGCATGCAGCAATGTCCAGGAGATTAATTTTCATTTTCTGGAGACAATGTAGTCCTGGGATAGCTGCCAGCCCGAGGCACAGATGAATTATGCAGAATTCTGCATAATGAGAGTCCAGAATCATGGAATTATATATGGAGGGAGCAGCCTTGAGTCACATTTTCAATGCTCTTGTTACGAACTGACAATTTGATTTTGAGCAGGCAGCAAAATGGATATGAATCTACTGAATTTATAACACCGCAATCAGACCATTTGACTATTTGGCTACTGTGCTTGTTTGGACTCTTTGAATGTAAACCCCCAGATATTTACTTTCCTGCTTTCCTTGTAAAATTGTACCATTTAGTTTATGCTGCCCATTTTTATTTGCCCTTCCAGCATATAGCAAATGCAATGCCCCAAAATACAAAATTCAAAATTCCAGAAATTTGGGCTTGCCCTTTTTTGAGTGTGTGTGGGGGTGGGGGGTGGGGGGGGGGGGGGGGGCGCAGAGCTCAGAGATGAAGTACAGGTCTCCCCAGATATCGGCTGATTGAAAATGTGTGCACGGTTCCTGCTCGTCATTTTGGGGCATTAGTACATCAAGTAGCGCTTGACTAATGTGCCAATCTTTCGGCCCAAATTTCTATCAGAGCATGTGGACCTCGATCTGCAGAATGGCATCTGAGCAATGCAAGGGTTAAAGGCAGAGCAATTATAAGAGAAATGCTGTTGTTTACTTCAGCCAGTGACCCAGAATGAATACATTGATCAGAGCAAGTGTGAGGGGATAGAAACCACACCATTGACTCCCCATGTGACAGGTTTGTTACTGCTCTGTTATTAATTCTGTGTTTGGGAGGTTGAAACAAGAGAGAATATTTATAACAGAGCTTTCAGTGAAGGATACAGGTGTCAAAGCTTCCATTCAGAATACATTTTCACCTCCTTTTAGATGTCATCCTTAAAATTTCTGTCTTTTGTTTTGATCTACTCTGCAATTAAGATGTTGATTTTGCCTCTGGGTGATCCATTCTCTTAATAACCCATTTAATTGGATGAAATAACTCCTGTACTGCATTTATTCCTGTCATATTTAATCCTGCGGTTTCTTTCTATCTTTCTCTGAGCTGTAGAAGTTGTCATTTTGGAAGTAACGGAAACCCAACCTGGCCTTAAATTTAATCAAAATATTTAAAGGAAGATTTGATTTTCATTCCGTTCGCGCTCCTCGCAAACTTAGAATGCCCCATAGTGGTTTACAGTTAATTAAGTATTTGAATGTAGTCATTATTTTAATGTAAGAAATCACATGCTCAATTTATGCACAGCAAGCTCCCGCAAAGAGAAATGCAATAATGGGCGGAGTTCTCCAGCCCTTCCCGTCGGTGGAATCCTTTGTACCCTCCGAACTCTCTAAGTGAAAGTTCTACTCAATGAATCACACATGATACCACTCTGAAGGGGTAACTGCAATCTACCCAACCATGCATTTTGCCTTGGTGCAAAACACGAATTCACCTCATCTACTGGTTGATGGTTTTCTGCAGCATGGAGTAAGGATCGAGGACTTGTGTCCACATTAATAAATAAAATAGAAAAGCAACTGCGAAGTCAATAAGTAGAAATATCAAAGCTGATTGGCGGGAGAAAGGGAAAACTGATGGGCCAAATAAGTTCCGTGGCTTCAAATCCTAAGGGCAAGATTCAACAACAGCAACAATTTGCATTACTTCTCACCCTTCACATTAAAAAAAGTGTCTGCTCCAAACCTCGACTTCAATGTAGTTAAATATTCAGGGATGAAGGAAATGATGTAAAATGGCTTCTGTGGCAGAACAAGGGTTTAAGGAGATTTGAATGGATAAATATTGATTAAATTAAAGAAAGGTATCAGTAATGGAAGCAGGAAGTGAGAAAAGGCCCTGCTTTGGATTGATTCAGTGGCTGTTTATGTCAATTGTTTTGAAGCAATTTCCACTTATTTCATAACAAAAATTATTGTTGATGAATTTGGGCCATTTGTACACATCGTGGGGCAGCACGGTGACACATCGGTTAGCACTGCTGCCTCACAGCGCCAGGGACCTGGGTTAAATTCCCACCTTGGGTGACTGTCTGTGTGGAGTTTGAATTTTCTCCCCGTGTCTGCGTGGGTTTCCTCCGGATGCTCCGGTTTCCTCCCACAGTCCAAAGATGTGCAGGTTAGGTGGGTTGGCCATGCTAAAATTGCCCCTTAGTGTCCAAAAGGTTAGGTCAGTTCACATGGTTTATGGGGATAGGGTGGAGGCTTGGGCTTAAGTAGGGTGCTCTTTCCAAGGCCAGTGCAGACTCAATGGGCCGAATGGCCCCCTTCTGCACTGTAAATCCTGATTGTATGATTGTATTGTCACTGAGGAGGTCTCACTGATGAATTGTGTGAGGCTTTTGATACTTGATAGGCTTGTCAGCCCTTCATTGGGTAGCAAAGCTCAGTAAAATTCCATTTTTTTTGGGACATTTATAAATTTAGATGAATGAGAGGAGTGAAGATTCTGGTAAGTAGTTCTGTTGAATGACAAAGTGAGACTCTCGTTGCTGAATAGTTTTCATTGGGGAAAAGAAGTTTCATGTTTCAAATAGCTTCCTCAGCATATCTGGTATCTTTGGAAAGAGGTGGGGTGCGGTGGGAGAGCAGGACGGATGTTTGGCCTACCCCAATCTGCTGATGGAAGCTCTCCGCCTGACCCTGTGAATGTCGGTGAGGCTATCAGCAGAGTTATCTACTGGGCAACGGACCCAACAGTTCTGTGGGGCTTGCTTTGTAGCTAAGTGGCAGAAAAATAATGCGGTACTTGAGCAGATAATCTGTTTTTAGTGACGTTGGTTGGGAGAATTAATATAGGCCTGAACACCTGAGAGAATCTCCCTGCTCGGCTTCAGCGTATTGTCCTGGCATCACTTGCATCCAGCTGAGGGGGTGGGGGTGGATGATGGGGTCTTGGTTTTAATAATTGATCTGAAAACAAAAAAGTCCTGCAGCCTTTTTTGGATTGCGTTATCAGGTTTCTGTTGTGGGGTCTTCGAACCCACCGTCTTCTGGCTCTGAGGAGCTACTGGGCCAAAGTTAATAACCCAAAGAGTCTCCCCGCAATGTTAATTTTCTTCCCATCAAACGTTGCCCGGCCAGCTTCAAACATTTCGGCGGGAGCAGGGGTGGAAGAGAAGAGTTAATGTAATCACTCATCATCAAAATCCCTGCTAAGCCAACTTTGAAGTGATAAGCTTTTTCAGGACAAGATCTGAAGCATCAGTTCTTTGAAGAACTGAAGGAGATTTTTATTTCCCCTCTGAAATGTATGGAGGACATCAAAGTGCAGTGACGTCGGCTGAAGCATGGAGTGCTGAGAATGTGCAATCTGACAGAAGGTGGTGGGGATTGCATCACGTTTCAGGAACCTAAACCTTGACGTCCAACCTTTGAAATGTTGCCAATAGTTCTTAACACCTTTGGGTGCCACCTGCTGGTTGAGTTCTGTTGCTTTGAGAAGCTTATTGTGTATGGACATTGAGCGTGGAGGCCAGCCGATAAGACAAAAAGAAAAAAAGAAAGATTTGCATTGATAGGGGCAGCACGGTAGCATTGTGGATAGCACAATTGCTTCACAGCTCCAGGGTCCCAGGTTCGATTCCCAGCTTGGGTCACTGTCTGTGCGGAGTCTGCACGTTCTCCCCGTGTGTGCGTGGGTTTCATCCGGGTGCTCCGGTTTCCTCCCACAGTCCAAAGATGTGCAGGTTAGGTGGATTGGCCATGATAAATTGCCCTTAGTGTGTCCAAAATTGCCCTTAGTGTTGGGTGGGGTTACTGGGTTATGGGGATAGGGTGGAGGTGTTGACCTTGGGTAGGGTGCTCTTTCCAAGAGCTGGTGCAGACTCGATGGGCCGAATGGCCTCCTTCTGCACTGTAAGTTCTATGATAATTCTATGATACAGCATTTCTCATGACCAGCAGACATCTCAAAGCACATACAGCAGGCGTAGAACTTCTGAAGTGTAGCCAGTGCTGTGATGTAAGAAATGGGGCAGCCAATGTACGCACAGCAAGATCCCACATAAAGCAATGTGAAAATGACCAGATAATCTGTTTTTGCGATGTGATTGAGGGATAAATATTGGCCAGGGATAACTTGCTTGCTCTTCTTTAAAATAGTGTGATGGGCTGTTTTGGACCCACCTGAGAGGGTGGTTGGGGCCTTAGTTCAATGATTCATCTGAGAGATGGCACCTCTGACGGCGAAACACTTCCTCAATAACTGCACTTGGTGTCAGCCTTGACCTGTGTGTTCACTTCCTGTAGTGGGCCTGGAACTGGAACTTTGTGACTCACAAACACACAAAAAGGAGTATCCTACCTCATTTTATTATTCATGTGGATTCCCAGTGAAGAGCCAACAATTGGTGAAATAAAAATGGAAATGTAAAGTTGAACAAACAAAGTGTGTTTGCTTTAAAACTCTAATGGATGGATAGGAGTCTTACAGCACTTACCCAGTTAATTCTTAGCTCATGGTGGGGTACTGGGTTCCTAATGCTGTCAAGAGAAAATCAGTTTGACAACAAGACAGATTGTCTCTTCGTTAAGAAGCCTGTTTTGCTTTCTGTTGTGTTTTGAAACCTATTCAATTTTTTAGGAGGGAAGGACATGAAGACCTTTGTAGTTGCTAACTTGACAGATAGCTACTTCAGAAGAACACAGCTGTGCGTAAAGCACAGTGACAGGTATAAAAGATCATTGTGAAATGAACTAAGGAAAGTGTTGCCATCAGAACCAGACTCTTCATAACCTCGTCATAATATTTGACCCCAAGATTAATTTCCAACCCCATTTCTGTGCCATTATTAAAATCACTATTTCCACCTCCATAACTTCACCTGACTCCCTCCTGACTCACTTTATCTGTTACCGAAACCTTCTCCATGTCATTTTCAAATTGTAGACTTGACTATTTCAATGTAACCATGGTCATCCTCTCAGATTATAACCTTCATCAATTTAGAGCTATGCAAAACTCCCCCGTCTATGTGCTTAATTCCACTACCACCCTTTCACCAATCATTCACCCATCATCACCCACCATTCACCCATTACCACCCATCATTCACCCATCATTCACCCATCATCACCCACCATTCACCCATTACCACCCATCAGTCACCCATCATTCACCCATCATTCACCCATCACCACCCATCATCACCCATCATCACCCATCATTCACCCATCATCACCCATCATTCACCCATCATTCACCCATCATTCACCCATCATCACCCATCATCACCCATCATTCACCCATCATTCACCCACCATTCACCCATTACCACCCATCAGTCACCCATCATTCACCCATCATTCACCCATCACCACCCATCATCACCCATCATCACCCATCATTCACCCATCATCACCCATCATTCACCCATCATTCACCCATCATTCACCCATCATTCACCCATCATTCACCCATCATCACCCATCATCACCCATCATTCACCCATCATCACCCATCATTCACCCATCATTCACCCATCATCACCCATCATTCACCCATCATTCACCAATCATTCATCCATTATTACCCATCACACACTATAATTTACCCATTCCCACCCATCATCCCGAAGTTTGCATAGTTTGTCTTCCAATCAATCAATAATTTTAAAATTCTTATGCTAGTTTTCCTAACCCTCCAGGGTTGTTCCCAATCCTGTCACCACTTCCAGCCCCAGGACCCTCTGAGATCTCTGTGTTCCTCTGTTTCTGGCCTCTTGAGCACCCTGGATTTTAATTACACCACCATTGGTGGCTGTGCCCCCCTGAACCTCTCTGTCCCTCTTCGTCTCTTTTTTCCTGTTAGTGGCTCCTTAAAACCTATCTCTTTGACCAAGATTTTGGTCATCTGTCCTAATAGTCCCAAATGGTTCAATATCAAGTTTTGATTTAACACCTTCTTTAAAGCACCTTGGGACATTTTATTAGTTTAATATAAAAGTAAATACAAATTGCTGTTGTTATGTCTTCTAATTCTGTACAGAAAAAAACCACGAGAAGAGCTTCCTGACTCAGGCGTAAAGAGGTGTAAATTTGTTTACATTTGTAATCCCCTGTAAATGTCTCTAATTTACAGGGCGGATTTACGATGGAGGTAACAGGCATGTCTGAGGAACAATGAACTGCAGAGTCGAGGATGCATTTGATCCCAGCCACTACCCTTTGTTCATTCTGCTAGAGTTGTACAAAGAATGCAAGTCAACCGATGGAATGAGAAGTATTCTGTAATCCATGAGTAATGAAATGAAATGCAACGGTATTAATGACTCGAAGGACCAGCCTGTTTTCTGCCACTACTAAATTTAGACATCGACATAGAAATTTGCCTTCTCCTTTTCCCTTTTACCCAGATTTCTCTCCACTTTCCCTAAAGGT
The DNA here is from genome assembly GCF_047496885.1 of Scyliorhinus torazame. Taxonomy (NCBI): domain Eukaryota; kingdom Metazoa; phylum Chordata; class Chondrichthyes; order Carcharhiniformes; family Scyliorhinidae; genus Scyliorhinus; species Scyliorhinus torazame. The sequence continues at coordinate 11,393,072 of NC_092727.1, read as the reverse complement.
TGAGGCAGGGGAGGTGGTGGGATAGTGATGATGTCACTGGACCCAAGCTAATGCTGTAGGGGTGTGGGTTCAAATCCTCCAATCACTGCCAGTGGAACTCTATAATTGAATGATAAATCTGAACTATAAACCTAGTGTCAGTAATGGTGACCATGACAACTACCATTGATTGTTGTAAAATCCCAATGGGTTATCTGATGCTCCTTTAGGGAAAGAAATCTGCTGCTCTTCGCTGGGACTGAATTTTGTGATTTTCGGGTGCGTGAAGTTGGCTGGCTCGGAAGTGGATGTAGAATCTGTTCCTGGGCGAAATCGCATTGTCAAAGCAATTTTCTGCTGTGGCCAATTAAGGCCAACCGAGCATGTGACGTGCCCTCTGGTAGGCCAGGAGGAAGGAATGAGTGGAGAGCCTCTGGCAGGGACTTCTTAAAAACTCTGCAGGCAGCACCGTGAGGGCTGCTACGGGGTTGTGGGAGCGGCCTTCACAGGATCAAAGAGATATCTGCGGCACTAATGGCCTCGGCACCTGGTGGACATGGAAGGTGGGAGGGCAAATCTCGTGGGCACTCTGCCCCCCCCTCCCGTTTCACAGAGGAGGTCAGTACCAGGCGTGATGTCCTCATGTCCAGGGACGGTAAGAGGAGCCCCCCCCCCGCATGACACAAAGAAGGCACAGGGAGAGCTGGTCGCGCAGGTCAGTGGGATGATGTCGTGCACCAAACTTGGATACAGTGATGGAAAATGTTCAACACTCTGCTTTCTGTAAGGGTGAGTACAGAAATGGCAAGGAACTCCGTGGAGATATGTTATTAGGCTCCCCTTCACCCTCAGGCGTGTAATGGTGTGTGCCAGCTGTCTTGTCATGTTTTCCTGCCGTATTTTCAAAATAGGTAACAAGTTGGAGGGTCCCATGACATCATACTGGCGGGGCAGGCTTTTAATGAGCTTGGAACCTCGGCGGCTGAGAGATTGGGAAATGGCACCCCGATCAAAAAAAAGGACCCCCACAGCCACCTGAGCTCCCCCAATCAGAGTACCACCGCCCCCAGGGAATGCCCCCCCCCCTCCCCCCATGGACACGGGACCCCTCCCGAGTGATCCTCTCCATGGTACATGTGGCAATGCCCAGAAAGTACCAAGGGACAATGCCGGGAGCACTGTGGAGGGGGGGCTTCCATTGAGCAAGTCCATGGTGAGGTGGGGGTTCCCTGGAGGGCTCTTTGAGGAGATTTCCTAATGTGGGGGGAAAAATACAGTGAGGAAGCCTGATAATAATATTTAAATGTATGGTAATTGGGTTCCCAAACTTTCATGGCTGGAACCCCATTACATTATTGGCAGGGGGTGGGGATAGCTTGACAAAGCTCCCGACCAAATGCTGGAAAATGGCATTAGAATAGATGGGTGCTTGTAGATCGGTGCAGACACGCAGGCACTTTCTGTGCTGGAAAACTTTAGGACTCAATAGAATGTGGAATCTGCTACTGCAGGGAGTGGTTGAAGCAAATAGGATCGATTTATTTAATAGGAAGCTAGATAAGAAACTTCCAAGGGCAATTAGGGTTGAACAACAAATGTGGTTCTTGAAAGCAATATTCAAATCCATGAACAAGAGGAGTGTGCTCATCAATTGGCAGATCTTTACACTCTGGTGATATTGATCAGTTACAGCTTCCTTCTCAACCACACACACCTTTTACATTGGTCCATTTGACCCCACAGCACACGGATAGATTAGGCCCTCATTGGGGGAGCTCATAATCCCTAAGAGTTATGGGATACCCATTCCGTGCTCAGTATCACAGAGATTGGATTGCTTTGTCCACTCCAGTTTTCACATTTTGATTTAATGTTTTCAAGCTTCTGTTCCTCTTTGTTCTTTTTGGGCTGTGGTCCTTTTAGGAGCGGCCCCTTTTAATTAATCCCTCAGTTAATTTCTGTTCTTCAATTTAATTGATTGGCCCTAAAACACATGATGGGGCACCCAATAGTCCTCAGCCAATAGTATTCAGTCAGGTTATAACAACAATGCAATGGTCCTGAAGTGTGCTGATGATACAGTAGTTGTGAGTTTCACAAGGAATAATAAAGTAAACTAGAGGAACATGCAGAACAAGTTTGTGAAATGACGCGAGATCAATTCTCTTAAATTGTATGAAAACGAGATGAAAGAACTAATTATAGAATTCAGGAAAACGTCAGTTAATGATATTGTTCTCATGAAGATCATTTTACCTGGATCTCACAATAATGAAACTCTTCTATTTGGCTGTAGTTGAGAGTGTTGTCTTTTTTGGATGTATCTGTTACCTCTTCGGAAAGTATACTCTTTAAGGACACAGATTATTGGTCCAAGCAGGAATCTTTCTTGACTAAGTCTGCTCTCCAAGAATTTCAACAAAAGTAAAGGGTGCCATGAACAATAAGAATCACCCATTGTCTCAGTATTACTGCTGGTTGCATTCGGAAAAAAGCCAACAATCCTTTAGATGCAGGACAAATCAGTTCCTGAACTCATTTGTGCCTGTCTTTACAAAAGCTTTGAACAGGAATTTAATGCATGGGCTGGATTCTTCCGAACACCACAGGCGAGACCCCGACAATGGAAAAATCCATTGACATCGGGCGGGATTCTCCGGTCGCCAGGCAGACGTGGCTGGAGCTTGCCACCCAATTCACTTAGATTCACACTGATTATTTTTTATGCATAGTTTTCAGTACATACTTCAATTGCAGTTAGACCTCTGTGACAGGATCACTTTCTATTTTTCCCCACTGTTATTCATTTATATGTCATTTTAAAAAAAAGAGCAAAACAAATTTCTGTGTGCAATAAAGTGAAAATGAAAATTTTAATTTAAAAATGGATTAAAATAAATTTTGAAAAAAGTGGAGAAGGGGAAAGAGGACGCAATGATGGATCTAGATGGATCAAGTGTTGCATAAACACCAGCAGGGGCTGGTTGGGCTGACTGGCCTGTGTATTGCCATATATCCTTTATAACATGTTGTTCAAACATGACAGCCATTGCACCCGAGATTGATACTGTCTCCTCACTCAATGTTCATTCCGCCCACTCTCTCCAGGTGTGTTTAAAGACTAGTGGTTGCCTCTCTCCCTATCGTTGGAGTAAAGCGACAGCTTTAACAGAGATTGGAGGTTCTGCGAGAGCATTGGGAATAATGACAAACAAACACAGTGATAAAATTGGCTGAGATATCTTCCAACGCCCGGAAATGGGAATTCTCGATGGGCCAGAGATGTCAGGGTGATTTACAAAAAGGTTTTATTACTTCAAGCACAACAGGCTGTCATATCTTGCCAAGGCCTGTCATTTGTGAGATAAAACCCAACAGTATTGCTCACATTGTCAAGATAGAGAAACATGACTTTTTCCTTCTCAGGTGTAATTACATTGAGGAGAGATTGAATACAGGGTTTTTGCTCTTGGCCCTTCAGAGTGTCTTGACGAATACAACTATATTGCCTATCTTAATTCTTGCTGTCTTGTTCCCTCCTCTCCAGAAGTTATTGATTCTCACTGGAGGTGTCACCAGGTCTCTAGCTCCTGTGTCCCATTCCTTGTGTGAGCTTCACAATGAATCACACAGTGCAGGAGGAGGCTGATGCCCCATGGTGTGGGTACTGGCCCTTTGCAAGTGCTATTAAATTGGTCTCACACCCCAGCTCTGCAAATTGTTTCTGACTTCTTAATTTTCCAATGCTTACCGTCACAAGATGTTTCTAACTGAGTTCCTCCTCGTCTCAGAGTCTCGAGGTTGTGAATTCAAGACCTGCTCCAGGAATTGAAAGCAGCATCTAACCTCAGCTGAAACATCAGTGCAGTACAGAGGGAGTGCTGCACTGTTTCGAATTGTTTTTTGGGGGGATTGAGACATTAAACCAAGGCCCCACCTGCCCTCCTGGGTGGATGTAAAAGATCCCATGACACTATTTTGAGGAAGAGGAGGGGATTTATCCCCATTGACCTGGATAATATTCATCCCGCAATCAACATCACAAATACAGATCATCGGACCAGGATTTTGCAGCCCTGCCCTCCTGACGGGACTTCTAGTGAACAGATTGGAAATTTAAATGGCTCACCGCATCTGCTGGGGGGACAAGGGCCATGGTAGGGCAGTTAAAACCTGACCTGGCTTTTAATGCAGTGCTGTTTGTGGGATCTTGCTGAGTGTGGGTATGCTGCCATGTTTCCTCCTTGACAACAGTGACTACAATTCATAAGTACTTAATTGGCTGTAAAACACTTTGTACAGCTGGGTTCTTGAGATCCATTCAAGCATGAAGGGAAATTAAATTAAACAATCCCGACATCTGCCTGCTGACGTTGTCAATTAATAATACTCTTTATTCATAGAATCATAGAATTTACAGTGCGGAAGGAGGCCATTTGGCCCATCGATTGTGCACCGGCTCTTGGAAAGAGCACCCTACCCAAGCCCACATAGCCCAGTAACCCCAACCAACACTAAGGGCAATTTAGCATGGCCAATCCACCTAACATGCACATCTTTGGACTGTGGGAGCAAACCGGAGCACCCGGAGGAAACCCACGCAGACACAGGGAGAACGTTGAGACTCCGCACGGTCAGTGACCCAAGCCGGGAATCGAACCTGGGACCCTGGAGCTGTGAAGCAATTGTGCTAACCACTATGCTACTGTGCTGCCCTACTTATTGTCACAAGTAGGCTTCCATTAACACTGCAAAGAGGTTACTGTGAAAATCCCCTAGTCGCCACATTCCGACGCCTGTTCGGGGACACAGAGGGATAATTCAGAATGTCCAAATTACCTAACAGCACATCTTTCAGGACTGTGGGAGGAAACCGAGCACCCGGAGGAAACCCATGCAGACACAGGGAGAACATGCAGACTCCACACAGACAATGACACAAGCCGGGAATTGAACCTGGGACCCTGGAGCTGTGAAGCAACAGTGCTAACCACTGTGCTACCGTGCCGCCCACACCCTTGTAAAGTTATTTCTCTTTGACGTAAACAGAAGCCCTGCAGATCAAAGGATCTGAGGAGTCGTAAATGCAGATGATGGGGATTTCGCTTTCTATGAAGTTACAGTGCTGCATTCTCTGCCTGAGGCAGCAGCTGTAAGGGACAGGTGAGTCTCAAAACAGTGATTTCTTTCACTGTTTCTGTCTGGATTGTTCTTTAGCTTCCAGGCAGGGCTGAACTATGGGTGGCGGGGGGTGGGGGGTGCTGTTATGGTGGAGTTCTCTGAATGTGGGGGTCTGCTGGTGGGGCAGGAATTACATTGTGTGGGGAGGGGGCTCTTCCGATGGACTTGGGGGGCACCTGCCTCAAATAATAAACCCCTTGGCCCACCCTGAAATTCACCATGTCAGGGTCATGCTGGGAAATACCTATACCAATCCATGCCCATATGAATCGCAGCCCAGAGGGCCAGAGAATCATGGAGGTGTGGAGAATCCAGTGCCCAGCCAGTTAATAGGCTGCAAGTGGGTCATTTTGACCTATTTGCATCCTTTCGCTGGCCTTGGGTATAAACCTCAATGTTGCCACTTGCAGGGGACTGGAGCATGGGCACCTAAAAACGCATTTTCCCTGATGCTGGATTCTCCGTCACATCGGGAACTCTGCTACCAGCAGCGGACAGCAGAGAATCCTGCTTTGTATACATGAGTTGTACAATTATAAATAAATCAAATCTTTGAGAATTTCTGTTTCTTGTGGAGTAGCATAATTCTGTAGTCTGAGATGCTTCCACAGGATCAACATTAAGATGAATTGCAATAATAGGTACCTGTTTTTGCCCAGGCAGTTCATTACTACTTGCTTCACAGAGACATCGGTTATGCCTGTAACTGGTCGAATAGGTACTTTGGTGCTCACAGGTTCAAAAACATTTCTTGATGGCAACACTGACTGGAGCATATCTCTACTCCTCAAGTCGTCCATGTGTTTATGAAAGATGCATCACCCCATGTCAACTTGTGGTTTATCTCCAATAACGACTCACTATCGAGAATTTTACTTTGCGCACTTTATCTTTTACTTGTACATCCAATTCGCACATTCCCAATGTGTTAATTTTCTGACCATTATAGTCCTTCAAGAAGATTGGTTTATTCAATATTCTGTTTTAATTGCATAGTCTTGATATCACTGATGCTTATAAGGTTTGCTCTTGATCCTGTATCTAACATCACAGTGATAAGCAATTGATTTATCAACAAAGAAACTTTCCATTTGTCCTTTGTCACTGTTCCATTATCATTTTTATCACTTTTTGTTCTTGTAGGTGACACTTTATTCTTTTGCCTGTGTTTGCCCTGTCTTCATCCGAGACTACATCAATAAAAAAATGTGCCTTCAAATTAATGTAATCAATTCTATTAATTTACTTCCCTGCATTAACTTTTTTGTTTGTGAAACATTGTTTCGTAAAATCATTTCTCCCTTTGCATGTTGTGCAAATTTTGCCGTATGCTGGACATTCTCTCGGTAGATGTCTGTTTCCTTTTCTTTGGCACGTAGTGGCTGCTTCTGCCAAGCATTTAAAATGGCCACCGCTGCTGAGGTCACATTTTATTTTTGAGAGTATCACAACATCTATGGCGTCAGCATCGCTCCCAATTTTCACACAAAAACGTTGTGCATTCGACGTGCTGATATGTTGCGCAGCTAATTCACTAGCGTGGCAAATCTTAATCGTGTCTTCTAACTGAAGCTCATTCTCCCGCAATGATCATCATTTACTCCAAAGACAATTTGATCCTGAATCATTGAGGATTTTAACATCACAAAGTTACATGCTTGTGCTTTTAATTTGAGGGTGGTAAGAAAGCTATCAAAGGACTTGCACATCTTCTGCGTGCGCATTCTAAATATATATCACTTAAAAGTTATATTCTTTTCAGTGTGCAATGATCATCAAATCTTTTTATTTTTAAAAATCTTTTTTAAAATTTCGATTACCCAATTCATTTTTTCCAATTAAGGGGCAATTTGGCACGGCCAATCCACCTACCCTGCACATCTTTGGGTTGTGGGGGTGAAACCCATGCAAACACGGAGAGAATGTGCAAACGCCACATGGACAGTAACCCAGAGCCGGGATCGAACCTGGGACCTCAGCGCCGTGAGGCAGCAGTGCTACTCACTGCGCCACCGTGCAGCCCATTAAATCTTTTTATGACGGCATCAACGCTTTTACTATTGTCCTCTTGTTCATATACTAAGGTGTTATAAATTTCAATCGCCTGCTGGCCTGCAACGACATTTATCTGACTGCGCCTGCAATCCTAGGGCTGCTACATACAGTGTAAACTGTTGTTTAAATGCATGCCAATTGCTATCAACATTACCGGTTAGCAGAGATTGTTCAGGAGTTTTTAAACTATCTGGTGTTGGGTTTTTAGGGATGTCCTTAGATGTTCCACATTTTCCTTGTAGCACCATTTCACCAAATGTGAAGACTATATCCTTCAAATCTTCACACTTCTGCAGCGGGATTCTCCAACCCCCCGCTGGGTCGGACAATCACCGGTGGGCGGCGCGAATCCCGCCCCGACACCGGCTGCCATATTCTCCGGCGCCGGTTTTCAGGCGGGGGCGGGGTTTACGGCATGCTGGTCGGGGGCCGTTGCCAGCGGCCTCCCCGGCAATTCTCCGGGCCCTGAGCGGCCGTCCATTTTTGGCCAGTCCCGCTGGCGTGGGTTAGACATAGTCCCACACGGCGGGACCTGGCAGGTAAGTCGGCTGGGGCGGTCCTCGGGTCATGGGGCGGGGGGATCCGACCCTGGGAGAGGGGGCCCCACGGTGGCCTGGCCCGCGAACAGGGCCCACCGATCTGCGGGCGGGCCTGTGCCGTGGGGGCACTCCTTCCTTCCGCGCCGGCCCCTGCAGGGCTCCGCCATGGCTGGTGTGGAGAAGACATCCCCTGCGCAGGTGCCAGAATACGTTGGCTGATCTGCGCTTGCGCGGAACCACGCTGGCGGTTCCGCGCATGCGTGAGATCGCGCAGGCCCTTCGGCCCATGCGCTAACTTGGGCAGTCCCTTCAGTGGCCGGCTGGCGCGGCACCAACCCCTCCGCCGTCCATCTAGCCTTTGGAAGTGCGGAGAATTCCGCACTTTCGGGGGCTGTTGACGCCGGAGTGGTTCGCGCCAGTTTTCCCGCCGGCGTGGGAACTTAGTCCTGGAAAGGAGAATCCCGTCCCTGATCTTTTAGTTTTTGATCATCACTTCTGGTACCATGTTATGTCCTTGTACAAAGACAATTATTGAGTCGGCGTACTGAAGAACATCTAGTTCAAGACTGGTCAATTTTATTATAGCATAATAAGCTGTGGGTAAGAAAGGAATGCTTTCAAACTGGAATGAATACAAACACGGCTGACCACGATGGTTTCTCCTGCAGTCTACAGTGTCACGTGCTATTACTTGCTTGACACCTACTGGTCAGAGGCTATATGTATTTACACATACCCTTGTTTATGCATGCCACTACAACAGGGTTGAGGAACTTCCTCCCTCAAAAGATGGTGGAAGCAGAGACTTTGAATTTTTTTGAGGCAGAGATAGATGGGTTCTTGATAAGCAACGGGATGAAAGGTTATCAAGAGGGGTGGGGGGGGGGGGGGTAGGTGAGAATGTGGAGTGGAAGTTCCAATTAGATCAGCCATGATATTATTGAATGATAGAGCGTGTCTGAAAGGCCGAGTGGTCTATTTCTTCTCCTAGTTCGCATGTTCGTATGTCTGAAACCCGGAGATGAGTTTAATGCATTATTGTGGAAGCTGCCCCCTGCCCCCTTGACTGTACAAGAATAAAATACGTTAGCAGATATACTGAGGTGGAACAAAAAAAAATGTAATATTTATCCTGGAGACACTGCTAATGAGAAACAGAAGGCATATTTATATGTTCGCAATGGAAAGCATTGCTGTACATGAAGAAGGCACCGAGATATCCGGTGAGAAGGTAAGTGATTGATATTGATGAATGAAATTAATGCTGTTTCGGCTGTAATTAAAGGAAAATACTACAGATAAAATGAAAACAGAAACAGTCAGCAGGTCAGGTAGTATCTGTGAACAGAGAAAGAGTTAATGTCTCAGGACTGTGACCTTTCAACAGAATTAAGTTTGGAAAAAGAATGGTGTCAGTTCCAATCTCAATAACTGTTCCTAATTATACTTGTTTCATGAAGGCCCAACTCCGTGGTTCATGGACCAAAAACAAGACTATCCATGTGGAGCAAAATGCACAAAATATTGTGAAAAGCTCAATCAATTACTCTCCGGGCATTGGCTCACACGTAAAGTTTGGCAATTTGCATGAATTGAGAGGATCTGGCTGTTGTAAATACAATCCAAGCTAGTTGGTGAAGCTGAAATCTAGACCTTTCACACCTCCAGTATCCTAGCTAGCCCCTATTTAGACTCTTTTAAAAAATTAGAATGAATAAATCAATAAAACAAACAAATTAGAGGAGTGACAGTGCTTGGCGGGTCACTGCAACAAAAGGAGAATGTCAAAAGAAACTGTTACATTCACGGGACTCGAGCCGGAGTTGTGGTACAGTCGTACAAAACTTTATTCAGCCTCCAACGTAACATGCTGGTATCACTTCTTTCGCTTCAATGCCGACAACTTTTGTAACTCCTTTCAGAGGCAGGGCAGTGAGAGTGCCAGTTCCTTACAAGGATTGGTTGTAATGTGCCGCAGTGGGATGTTAACCCCACTGATTGGGTTTATGTCTCAATCACATACAATCTATTGTGTTTTCGGTGATGTTGGTTACTGAGTAGCTGAACTCGTGTTATTTTTCACGTATACTTTAATTTAGTTCCACAACATCTGCTGCTGAGCACAGCAGTTGTATACATTGATAACCATCTACACCTACAATATTAACCATCTACTCCTACAAAACTTAACTAACGACACGACCGCATGGTGGCACGGTGGTTGGCACTGCTGCCCCACAACGCCAGGTACCCGGGTTCGATTCCAATCTTTCTATGGGTAAGGGGTTGACCCCTGGATCCTTCCCTGGGATGGGGTCCCATGTCCGGACTGCTCCTTCCAGCCCTGGACAACCCAAAGATCACTCTTGACATGGTGCCTCAGGCAGCCCTCTGTTCATGGTCTTCATCCTGGTTTGACCTGTTCAAACTCTCTAAAGTGGTCTTCTCACTCAGAACTGGTCTGCCTGACAGCTGATGAGCAGGCCAGATAGATCAGTGAAGAATCAAGCCAGAAACGCTTTGGGCGGGATTCTCCGCCGGCCAAAGCCGGAATCACAAAATGGGATTAGGCGGAGAGTCGGAAAATCGCGGCGGACGCTGATTTCACTGCAAATCGCAATTCTCCGTCGCCTCGACTGCTGCGTCAATGTGTTCCAGAACGCACGTACAGTAAACATTCTTGTTATGATTGACAGCTGCTGACTACTTTAAAGAAGCAAAATGGTTTTACTGCCTCTTTTTAAATGTAGAAAGTACGTAGGTGGCTGAGGGAGGTGCTGAGGAGGTTGGATGAGGGAGTCAGGTCAACCTCATGCATGAGTGGTGTGAGGGGTCTGAGGCTTTTTTCCAAGGATGGAAATGTCAATTACAAGGGGGCACAGGTTCAAGGTGAGTGAGGGAAGGTAAAGTTTAAGGGAGATGTGCAGGGTACGTTTTTCACGCAAAGAGTGGTGGGAGCCTGCTATGTGCAGCCAGAGCATGTGGTGGAAGCAGGCACATTAGCAACATTTAAGAGGCATCTGGATGGGTACATGAATAGGGAGAAATTAGAGGGATACAGACCCTGTCTATGCCTTTCATAATTTTGTAGACCTCTATAAGGTCTTCTCTCAGTCTCTGTCTTTCCAGTGAAAACAATCCTAGTTTATTTAACCTCTCCTCATAGCCAATATCCTCGCGACCAGGCAACACCCTGGTGAACCTTCTTTGCACTCTCTTCAAAGTTTCCACGTCCTTCTGATAATGTGGTGACCAGAACTGCACGCAATACTCCGAATGCGGCCTAACCAAGGTTTTATACAACTGCAACATGATTTCCCAACTCCTGTACTCAATGCCCCAGCTGATGAAGGAAAGCATGCCCTATGCCTTCTTAATTACCTTGACCACCTGTGTTGCCACTTTTAGGGAACTGTTGACATCCACGCCCAGGTCCCTCTGTACGTTACAGTAGTCAAGGTGACTGAGTTGACGTCTCCCAGAATCCCCTTCTGCCACCTCTGTTGGATGATGATCTTCCTCCTGTTTGCCACTGGAGGGGTTCTCCGGTTACCCGCAATACAGTTGAGGTGACTTAATTACAAAATATAAGCGATAAAAGTAGTACTTACCCGACTGTACTCCCTGTACTCACCCAAGAAGCTGCTCCCATTTGCTGTGCATCACTTTTGAATCCCGCTGCCACTCCAGGTGTTCAAAATTACCAAGCTAGCACTTCGCTCTCAGTCACTCGCTTTCTCCTCCTCTTTTATCCTCCAGGCTCTGCTCTCAGTCTCGCTCTCTCTTGGGCTCCTTTATCTCCCTGCCTCCGCTGGTTTTCCTGTGATGGCCCTCATTTATTTTCATAAAGAACTGAGTGCAGGGCACTGTTCCCACACTTCTTCACTGCGATGGTGACGGCAGGACGCTCTTCCTCTTCCAAAGTCTGTCCATCTCCACTCTGTTCACAGCCCCTACCCGGGCTCCCCAATCCTTGCTCCCATAACGTCCCCAGACTTACCGCAGTCCGGGGTCCTCAGTGATCCATAGTTCACCTCTCCTCGGGGCTCGCTTGAAGTCCCAGCAATACCCATTACTGAATTCTGGAACTAACAGGATAGCTTGAGCTGCTGAAGGAAGTCCTTCCATCACCTCCTCAAGGCCACTGGCAACATTTTCTTGCTGCAGGGCTGACTTGCTGAAGGTCAGTTAATGTGGCACTGGCATTTCGTCTGGTGTCCTCTTAGCTAAGGAAAGATATACTGGCGTTGGAGGCAGTCCAGAGAAGGTTCACTAGGTCGATCTGGGTATGGAGGGACTTTCTTATGAGGAGAGGTTGAGTAGGTTGAGCCTATGGTCATTGGAGTTTAGAAGAATGAGAGGTGACCATATTGAGACATATAGGATTTTCAGGGGGCTTGGCAGGGTAGATGTTAGGTGACTGTTTCTCCTTTTGGGAGAGTCTAGGGCCAAAGAGCATAATCTCAGAGTAAGGGGCTGCCCATTGAAGACAGAGATGAGGAGGAATTTCTTCTCTCAGAGGGTAGTGAATCTGTGGAACTCTTTACTGCAGAGAGCTGTAGAGGTTGTTCATTCTGCATGTTTAAGGTTGAGATAAACAGGTTTTTAATCGGTAAGGGAATCAAGGGTTAGGGGGATAAGGTGGGAAAGTGGCGTCGAGGATTATCATCACATCAGATCAGTTACGATCTGATTGAATGGCGGAGCAGACTCAATGGGCTAAATGATTTACTTCTGCTCCTACATCTTATGGAATGGGGGGTGGCAGGGAAGGGGTAAGGGAGTGAACAGTACGTACCCAACTCCTCCTTAAAATTCAGCCCGATAAAAGAACTATATGTTGCGGGAAATGGTACTCATTGAATTCTCACCCTTTGTTTGGTCTGTTCAGTGTAAGAGTGTAGAACTGAATGAATTGATACTGGGTAAAACAAAGCAGAAGATTGTGTCCTGTCCTGTAGGACTGGTCCTGCTCTCCATCGTGACCTGTTTGGCTGTGTGAGCATGACTTGGTGTTGGTAGTAAGTGTTATGGGCCAGGGTTGAGAGAACTCCAAAGGGTACCATGGAGTTCACCTGACCCACAACTTTTAATAGATTGTGGTTATGGGGAGCACACGGGCCTATTCTGCAGGTGTGATGCAACAGAGATCTACAGTACTTTTAAATTAAAACAATGTTTATTATGAAACCAGTTAACATTTTATAAAGCCACAGTAAACATCTTAAAAACCATCAATTCAAAGAATACAGTACTCTATAAGTAGTCCTTAATCTTTCCTTTTAACATCCATAAGACAAAAGCCCTTTTTACAGAAGGGCAGCAAGTTTAAATTCTCTATTGAGAGCTGTTACCACTTTGAAATCACCAAATGAACATTCTTTAGCTTGCAGAGATTGATACACATCTGGCTGTGACTGCAGCTTCTCCAAATCTAAAACAAAACTAAAACACACCCTGTAACAGACAGCCCAAAGCGAAAGTAAAAGCAGACTGACAGCCCAACTCCACCCACACTCTGACATCACTGATAAACACCCATTTCCTAAAGGTACATTCACTACAGCTATTTTATAAACACCCATTTCTTAAAAGTACTCTCACATGACCAAGAAAAAATAAATAAACCATGAACTTCAGGATGATTTCATTTTTCACTTACCTTTAAGAAATATTAACAGTGAATAAATGTTTCTTTTTTAACAAAACAAAACATGCAAACATTTATAATAACATAGTCCATTTTAATTCTTCTCCCTCCAACTGAACTCTTTGTTGATTGACAGTCTTTAGATTGCAGAGAGGGACTTATACACCTTCTTGCTGTGACTGCAGCTATCCAACTCTCGAAACGAAACTAAAACGCACCCTGTAGCAGACAGCACAAAGCGAAAGTAAAAACAGACAGATAGCCCAGCTCCACCCACACTCTGACATCACTGATAAACACCCATTTCTTAAAGGTAGATGCACGACAGCTATTTTATAAACACCCATTACTTAAAGGTATTCTCACATGACATAAGTCACACATGAACCATACAGAACTAATTGTTACTTTTACCCACTGCTATGGGATGTTCAATCCCAGCGGTTAGTGATCAGAAGTGTTAATGGCTATTCAACTGCGAGATGGTTTGCGAGTTGAAAGAATTTATTTTCTTCTTGACAATGTCCTTGAATTGTGGCTGTTTGCCAGTCTGTCAAATTGGCAATTTAAACCGTAAAGCTTTATGGCTTTTGATCACTTTTGGCAGCCGCTAAAATATATTTGTCAAACTTGCAGATATTATTACAATTTAAAAGCAGTTATAGTTGAAAGTGTGGTGAGGTTTCTTGAAGATTGAGTATTTGGTGACTGTTAACTCTGAATTAACAACATATTAATTGCATTACCTAAACGCAAAGGACCCTTTTATCCTATTAAGAATAATCAACACAAATGTAAGCAAGATTGATTGGTGCAAGATGATTTCCGACATCACACATTCTCTGGAGTTATCCACAGTGATTTGAGAGCTCAGGGTGAAAATGCAGTCCAAAAGTTTCCTTATTCATAGCTCCCCTGTTGTAAATGTACTGATTATTGTTGAGGTAGGCCACTGAATGTTGATCTGACGCAATGGCTCTTGTTTGGCTACAGTTTCCTTGCTTCCTGTTGTTATTTAGTATCTTACTCAAGGAACTCTTCTACACCTATGAGTATTGGTGGCTATGTGTGGAATTCTCCCATGCCGGCGCTGACGAGATCAATAGTAGGAGGGGTGAGAATTTGGCGGGGTGAGAATTTGGTGAAAAATCTGTTTCATGCTGGCGTGAAGTTACAGCGGGATCTTCCGATACAGCCCGCCGTGATGGGTCAGGGGCACCGCTGAAGGCCACATGAAACTGACTTGCATCCCAGCAGATGAAGGCCCAACCGGAAACCTGCACGCCCACTTCCCCGCGATGCCAGCAGCAAAGTACGCTGGTCCAGAATACATCTGGACTAATATAGTGTTCAAAATTTGGGACTTACATGAAGGAGGCCTGGGGCTGCCTCCGGAGCTCAGGACGGAGGCCGACAATGATTGTTGACCCAGGAACACAGAACATTGGGTGGGAGGAACAGCCATCAGGTGGATCTTCGAGCTTCAGTGTCTTTGAGGAGGCCCATCTGCCAGTCTCAGTGTTCCTGATTCAATCTTCTGTCTTCAGGAGGTCCATCTTCTTTCTTCAATTGTGCATCAGTGACGTTGAGCGCCTTTTTAAAATGATACCCTGGTATGACAGGGGGACATGTGCCATCAGTCCACCCCACCACGGAACATGGCACAAAACCTGGATGCAGTTAGAATTATGCCGGGGATGGAAGATATGACATGGTTTCCCATTGGCCTTTACAGTGGGAAACACTTACCGTCTCCATCCCCATTCCCATCACTGCCACAGGACTTAGTCCTGGATTGGAGAATTTTACCCAATTTCACCAAGGGACAATCACAGCTGAGCTGTAAACACTTCCCCTTTCTCATGCACACATACATACTTTACAGTAAGGCTCACCTAACTACTGAACAAGAAACCTGGCTGATCTTCTTCCCCTGTATAGCTTGAGAGCATCAAAGTCAATTGTTCGCAACCCAGACAAAGAACTGACCTGCGGACCTCTAATCCAGAGGAGTTACTGCTGTAACGGTTGGTGTTGCGAATTGATGTGTAACAGTCTTGCCACTGTCTCAGGATGTTGTGGTTTCAAAGCCTCCTTCGGCAAGAGGAGGACAAGCTCTGGGCTGACCATGCAGTGTTGCACTCTTGAAAGTTCTGTCTTCTGAACAAGACCTTCAACTATGGCCTGCCCTTGGGTGGATGTAAAAGATCCCATTGCACAACTTAAACAAAGAGCAGGGGAGTTCTCTCTGGTGTCATGGCCAAAACATCACTTTCTTAAATTCACCAGATGATTGGATATAATGGGGATCTTGATGCTTCCCCACCAGCTTCAAATGACTACCTGTGTGAAATGTATTTATGTGTTGCTGTTGGTGTTGTGAAATGCATCTGTATAAGTTAATTAAGGTGTCATTCTGTACAACCGTTTAGGCAAATGAATAATGAGCTATAAATTTACAATTTAGGAGTCATTGGGATTGTTGCTGGCAACTCAATATTAAAACCACCCCGAATTACATTTCCAATCAAATGCATTTATTTGAGGTGGGGGTGTGCGGCATGAGTTTTAAAAAAAATATACAGTCATGCGCTGGAGATGTTTTTGGGAACGCCTGAATTCCAACCAGCCTGTGTTAGTTACGTGAACAATTCATGATATTAGATAATTGAGAACCCCAACATCTTCAAAGTAGATTTGTACCTGCAGAAGTACAGCGAATGCTATCCTCTCTCCAGCAAGCTCCTGGCCATCTGTTTCAAGGGCGATTTCATCATTTTAAAATCTGCCGGCCAATGATGTCAGTGGGAATATGAGAGCTGACTAACAGGTTGGACACTCAATGAATACTATTAGTTTCAGCAACATTCAGCAGGGATGTTCTGGGTGAATAATCTGTCACACCATTCAGGAGGGTTTTTGTCCATTGAGAGTGAAGTATTTAATCCACTGCGTTGAAAACATGAATAATAGCTGCCAGTCTCTTGTGCGAATGATTTCTCAACAGTTGCCAGCTTCCTACAGCATTTCTCAATATATATATACACCAGCTTGAGATTCTGTCACTCCGTTACAGTCACTGCATGTGGTTTAACCGGAATGCATTCAATGCAAACAAAGCTTCTCGTGCACACAAGTGTACAGAATTTCCTCGCACTGTTTGGTGCATGAACAGCGAGCGTAACTTTGGTATTACGATCCTTGACCAGACCTCAACAATTTTGATATACTAGACAGAAATCCCAATATTTTATTTTAATTTTGTAAGACTCCGAGGAAAGGATACCTTGCCCCAAAATAGAGATATGATATATTAAAAATAACTTTATTATTAACACAGTGTTAAAATATATCTTTAATATCACACAAGAAAATAGCATAAAATTACCCCTTAAACAATGCTAATCAATACAGTGACACAATAACCCTTAACTGCTATCTTTACTTCCACTCAAACAACAGGTCACAATCCACTTTTAAATACACTCAGGAATGCTTGCTGTAAAGAGATGCCTTGGGTACTCCATTTTGAGAAAGAGAGATCTTTTGAGATTGCTTGAGAGAAAGAGACCTGACACCCTGCCCGAATAAAGCTGAATCTCTGGCTTCAGAAACTTCCTCAGCTCCCTTTCAGCCAAAAACGAACTCTGAAACCCCCAACACCTGACTGCTTCATTCCCTGGCTCTTCCCATTAACTACATCATCTCACTAAGCTGGACACCATGGGCGGGATTCTCTAATAATGGGGCTATGTCCCCATGCTGGCGTGAAAACCGATGCCAATGAAAGTGAGACATTCTCCCATTTTTAGGGGGCTAGGTTGGCACTGGAGATGATGGTCCCCGCATCTCCAGTCGGCGCGGATCGGCCGCGCGAGTTCGCGCATGTGCAAAACGGCCTGCGTATTTCTGCGCATGCGCGAGGGTTCCCTTCGCAGCCCCCGGCAATATGGCAGAGCCCTACAGGGGCCCGGCATGGAGTAAAGTAGGCCCCTACGGAACCAACCCGCCTGCCGATCGGTAGGCTCTGATCGCGGGCCAGGCCACCGTGGGGGCCCCCATCCCCCGGGGTCGGATCCCTCTGCCCCCCTTCCAGGACGACCCCCGCACACTCACCTGGTGGGACCTGAGTAATCCACGCCGGCGGGACTCGGCCAAACTTGGTCTTGGGTTCGCTGTAGTGGGTGTGGTGGAGGAAAGAGAGAATTGTTGCTGGGTAATCATTGGAAACCTCCTCCTGGTTAGGTGCCTAATGCCTGGTTGTCAGCTTTTGGGCAGCACGGTAGCACAAGTGGATAGCACTGTGGCTTCACAGCACCAGGGTCCCAGGTTCGATTCCCCACTGGGTCACTGTCAGTGCGGAGTCTGCACGTTCTCCCCGTGTCTGCGTGGGTTTCCTCCAGGTGCTCCGGTTCCCTCCCACAGTCCAAAGACATGCGGGTTAGGTGGATTGGCCATGATAAATTGCCCTTAGTGACCAAAAATGTTAGGACGGGTTATTGGGTTATGGGGATAGGGTGGAAGTGAGGGCTTAAATGGCCCGGTGCAGTCTCGATGGGCTGAATGGCCTCCTTCTGCACTGTATGTTCTATGCTCCCTTTTATCCAGATGTGGAAAGATGTTTAACCTTAAAAGCAAAACAAAAATGAGCAATGGTAAATGGAAAAGATTATGCTCAATAAAGTACATCCATTCAACAATGCAGATATTCTTCAAACTCAGCATTTGATGGATGGATCATCTTCCCAGCTTTCAATGCAAATATTGCATGATTACAGATATAGAAAGATTTTTGCGCTCTAAACAAATTGGGCTTTCAAAATAATTATAAAATTCATCCTGCAGTCAGACTTTAAAAAGGAAAGGTACAACAGTCTCTTAGAAAACAGTGGGTCATGAGTCAATTAATCATTGTGACTTAATGCTGATGCATTTTAGCCTGTAAGCATTTGTTTAGAGCCAGACTTGATATCTTCACATTAACACCTCCAAATCGCGAGCAACACAGCTGATGTCAAATCCCCTGAATCTGTAGCCTTGCGTCCTTGAAGTCACTGCAGAAATAGTGGATGCATTGATTTTAATCTTCCAGAATTCCTTAGGTTCTGTAGTTGTTCCCAAAGATTGCAAAGTAGCAAACATAACCCCACTTTTTGAGATGGGAGAAAGCACGAATTCGGGGAACCCTTGCTCTTACCCTGATATCAGGAGGAGGCAAAATGCTGGACGATTACTAGGGGCATGATAACAGAACACTTAGAAAATGATTTTAAAAAAGCAGACTCAAATTGGACAACACTTGCTGTCAAATATTTTTGAAAAATCTGTTAGAATTCTTTGAGGCTGCAAAGAGTGAGATGGACAAAGGAGAAGCGGTGGATGTAGTATATTTGGATTTTCTTTAAAGCATTGCATAAGGTGGCACACATGAGGTAATTGCACAAAATTAGGACTCATCAGATTGGGGCTAATATATTAGCATGGATTGAGGAACGGACGGGAAACAGTTTAGGAATAAATGGGACATTTTTGGTGTGGCAGCTGTAACTAGCAAAGATCAGTATTGGACCTCTGCTATTCACAATCTATAATCAGTGAATTTGACAAAGAGACTGGGGTGATGATACCTTTCCAATACATTGCTCTTTATTTTCTTTTCAATCATGTAAATTTATTATCACTTGCTGTCAAATATTTTGATGTTTATGGATTTAAATGCCACTCCTACATATTTGGCTCTGGTGCAGAGATTGTATGAAAATAAATTGGAAAGCCTAACATCTGTCACTAATAAGGCATGAACAGCATGCTGGATGGATTGTATTGTGCAGATTAATGCGACCAACATTGGGTGATGAGAAATTCAGTTCTTCTGTAAATACTTGTCTTTGTAGTGTGTGGATTCTGTGTAAAAACAGCCAAGGGTATCATTCACAAATGCAACTTTTTAAGAACCGTCTTGGTTTGAATTGAGATCTGTCTTGGATCAGCTGTCCTTCCCCAATTCAGTTTAATTAACAACGTGTTTGAAGAATGTTGGATCTCCTGAGGCTGCCTGAGCTTCCTCTGAGGGCAAGACAGCTGTAATCCTCCTGTAGACCCAGTCAAGCTGAAAAGGCACTTCCTTCTCTGTTGCCATTGACTCCAGGGCTGTTGAAAAAAAAACGCTGCTACAGTTGCCCCTGGAGGCCAGACCATCACGATCCTGCCCTGCGAGGAATGCCTGTCTTATTGAAGTGCAAGTAATGCTGAAAATGCCATCCAACCAATCAAACCCATTCATTCCACAGACTGCGGTACAACCTGCTTGATCATAGACACGGTTCTGACCCAATATGCTACGCTTCCTCCCCATTCCTTGCAGGTAAATCAAATGAAATATTTGTGTAGCCTTGAATTTTCTTTAATTGTGGCTCTTTAAAGAGAGAATGTGTGAATCTCAATCGATAGCATGGAGCCTGAATAGACATGAAATCTAACAAGACCTGAGCTCTCAATTCATAATCCCTGCCCGAATATTTAAATGGTTGAACACATCAATCATGTTGCACACAAGATTTAATCATTGCTCTCTGCATTTATCCTCAATTCATTGCATTTTTACACAATATTGATCCAGTTAAAATTTTAATCTTTACTGCTTTAGCTGAAATCTAGGCCACATATCCATGATTATTATTATTTTTCTCATTTCAAGCCCTGCTTGAGGTTTGGTAATTTTCCACTCCATCGTTTGATTCAGGGTCTTAGCCACCCTGCCTCTTGAGCCTTGCTATCCAGGACTATTGCAATACCACACATCCCACCTGAGGAGGTGATATTGTGGATGTGAGGGATGACTTACTGATTTGCACCAGTTCATAGCTCATTACGGAGTCATACTGGCAAAATCTTGGTAATGGGCATTTCTTTTTGACTGCCTTAGCATGATATCCACAGAATCCACAGAATCATGGTGGTGCAGTGGATAGCATTGCTGCCTCATGGCTCCGAGAACCCAGGTTTGATCCTGGCCACGGATCACTGTCCCTGTTGAGTTTGCAAATTCTCCCCTTGACTGCATGGGTCCTATGTTATTCTCTAATTCTGAATAACGACTGTAGACTTACAGTTAACACAAAGGGTTCGTTCTGCTTCCAGAGCTCAACTAGATGTAAAACAGTCCAGAAGTATCACCAGTGAAACTAAGGTAAACTGCCTATGCTAAACTATCCCTGTGTGCTGCTGCTCACTAGCTCTGTGCTTCTAAAAGAGGCGGATCCTGCCTTGGGCTTGACTCTTTATACCCGTCTCTGATGCTGCCCTCTAGTGATGCTGTGGCTGTTACATGTGTGCTGCAGTCCCTGGTGTATGTGCAGATGTATGTACAGATGTACAGATCACTACATCCCCCCCCCTTTTGACTTGATATGTTTTCAGACTGGCCTCAAGAAAACTGTACATAACAAGTGGTGAGAATAAGCAAAGCTGCACACTGTGAAAATGATAAAGTAACACAGAAACAATTAACAGTGTTATGAGTCCATCGTGAGAAATGTCCATATTCGCCTTGTGCGTGTGTTGAAGTGTCGTTACAAATCTAGTCGGTTGGGTGCCTTACGGCTTCTGCCGGAGCATCTTAACAGTGGTGGTGTGGATGACGGTTTGATGTCATCAAGAGTACTGTCTGGCGTTGTGTGGCGAGGAACGTCCTGTGGACTAATGGACTCGGTCAAGTCCAGTGTGGGAAATACTGGCGTTGTAGGTCGAATCACTAACAGATCCCGGCGGTTGCGGCGAAAAGGTACTCCCGCCGACGACTTGACAATGTAGGACCGCGGTGCCTCCTGCCTGATCACTGTGGCTGGCTCAGACCATCCGCCTTCTGGGTCCCTGATCCTGACGATGTCGCCCATGTTCAGTGGCTTGAGTGGGATCACATGTTCATCGTAGTATTGTTTTTGTTTGGACCGTAGTACCCGCATTTTGTCGAGTACCAGAGCGTTATCGGGGTCTCGGAATTGAATCGGCGGTAGGGTTGTTCGGATGTCCCTGCCGAAGAGCATCTGCGCTGGCGACAGTCCTGAGCTCAACATGGGTTGCTCGGTAGGACAACAGCGCTAGGTTGATGTCCGAGCGTGAATCTGTTGCCTTGCTAAGAAGTTGTTTAACAATGTGGACACCCTTTTCCACTTTCCCATTTGATTGTGGGTAGTGTGGGCTGGATGTTACATGCCGAAAGCTGTATAGGTCTGAGAACACTTTGCATTCCCAGCTCGCGAAGCAGGGACCATTATCTGACATCACCACACACTGGATTCCATGTCGCGCGAATGTCTCCTGGCACGCCTTGATGACAGACGAAGACGTGAGATCAGGGAGTTTCAGTACCTCTGGATAGTTTGAGTAATAGTCCATGATCAAGACGTAATCACCCCTGTGGCATGAAATAGGTCAATGCCCACTTTTGTCCACGATGCCATTGTGAGTTTGTGTTGCTGCAGGTTCTTTACACTGTGCGGGTTGATGTCTTTGACAGGTGTCACATGTCATGACCATGTCCGTTATGTCTTGATTCATGCCGGGCCAGTACACAGCCTGTCATGCTCGCCTTTTGCATTTCTCAATTCCAAGGTGGCCTTCATGAATCTTACGTAGCATCTCGGCGCGGAGAGTGGTCAGAATCACAATCTGCGCATTGCGTAGCAGAAGGCCGTCAACTTCAATCAGTTTTGACTTGACATTCTTAAAATGTGGACATTGTGTCCTTGTCCAACCGTGCTGGAGTAGGTGCAGCACTCTCCGTAAGGTTGCGTCTTTCTGCGTCTCCTGTCGGATTAGGCAAAGTTTCTCATCCGAAGCAGGCAGATTCTCCATGCATAACTGTGTTTGGGCCTCGATTTCTCTGACGGGGGCTGGTGGTGCGCTGTCAGTGCCAATTGATCGGGACAGTGCGTTGGCAATGGCAAGATCTCTTCCCCATGATGCACTGCAGACGCGGTGTCATGTCATTTAGATCCTTGTCTATGATATGGACCAACGGTCTGTGGTCTGTTTCCACTATGAACGTGGGCAGGCCGTACACGTAGTCATGGAACTTCAAAATGCCAGTGAGGAATCCGAGACATTCTTTTTCGATTTGTGCATTTCTGCACTCAGTTGCGGTCATGGCCCTGGACGCGTATGCCACCGGGACCCAGTCAGACTGGTCGGCCTGTTGGAGGAGAACGGCGCCAATCCCGTCCTGGCTGGTGTCAGTGGAGATCTTAGTGGGTCTGGTTGCATCAAATAAATCAAGGGTCGGTGCCCTCGTTAGTTGCTGTTTGAGATCCGCCCATTCATTCTGGTGACGTTGTGTCCACTCAAACGTAGTGGTCTTTCGTAGGAGGTTGCGTAAAGCTACCACCGTGCGGACAGGTTTGGGAGGAAACTGCCGAGGAAGTTGACAAAGCCCAGAAATTGTAGCACCGCCTTCTTGCCGTGTGGCGTCTTCATGGTCCATATCGCAGCGATTTTCACCTCATCAGGGCTGACACCCTGAGAGGATATAGTATCACCCCAAAAGGTGACAGACTCCTTCGCAAATGTGCATTTTGCCTGGTTCAGTTTCAAACCGTATTTATGAATCCTCTGAAACATCTTCTTCAGACGACAGAGATGTTCTTCTTCAGTGGTGGACCATACGATGATGTCATCCACATAGACTCTGACACCCTCGATGCCCTAGGTCATTTTCTCCATTATCCTGTGGAAGATCTCTGACGCAGAAATAATGCCAAAGGGCATGCGATTGAAGCAGAAACGTCTGAATGGCGTGTTGAACGTACACAGTAATCTGCTCGAGTCATCGAGCTGTATCTGCCAAAATCCCTGCGAGGCGTCGGGTTTGGTGAAGATACGAGCATTTGCCATCTCAGATGTGATCTCTTCACGCTTGGGGATGGGGTAGTGTTCCCGGTGAATGTTCTGGTTCAGGTCCTTCGGGTCTATACATATGCGAAGATCTCCAGAAGGTTTCTTAACGCAGACAATGGAGCTGACCCAGTCAGTCGGCTGTGTGACTCGCGATATTACGCCTTGTGACTGCAGTCTGTTGAGTTCCGCTTTCACCTTCTCCCACAGTGGAGTTGGAACCCTCCTGGGCGGCTGAATGACGGGTTTGGCGTCTGTCTTCAGCATGATTTTGTATTTGCAGGGGAAGGTGCCCATGCCTTTAAATACGTCGGGGTATTCTTGTAGCATGCTGTGGATTTTAGCTTCCAGGCTTGATGGATCCTGGGTGTGCATGTAAATGCGTTGTACCAGCCGCAGGTCTTTGCAGGCGTGAGCGGCCTAACAGTGATGATTTATTGTTGTCTACAATCTCGAATCGTAGCTGCTTGCATATCGTCTTGCTGTCCACCCGGAGATGGCACGATCCCTTTGAGATGATCTGATTGCCATTGTAGTCCTTCAACCGACATGCAGCAGGTATTATTTCATGGTCTCCTGGAATCGAATGGAGATCCTTTATTAGTGAGGACGTTTGCTGAGGCCCCAGTGTCAAGCTTGAAGACTAATGGAAAGTCGTTGACTTGCAGAGTCGCAGTCCACTCACTGCTGGAATCAATGCTGTCGACCGGGTGAGGCGTGGCGATTGTTGTGTCATGTTCCTCAATTGTCTTGATCGTGTCCACGACAAGCGAGTTGTCGCAAACGAGGTTGTCCTCGTCCGAGGAATACTCACCATTGTTTTTTTTGTGCTCCGTTGAGTCTATGCTTTTTACGTTGAAGTTCATGTATTTCTGTCCTATTGTCTTCATTTACGATGCAGCTCTGCACTGTGAGGCAAAGTGGTTGTATTTGCCACACTTTAAACATTGTTTTCCAGAAGCTGGACATTGCCCTTTTAAGTGGGTGTGTCCACAGTGGGGACACATCATAACGCTGTCCCTCCACGCTCGCGCATGCGCAGTAGGCCTTTCTTCTGTGTCAAATCTTCGGGAGAACTGCGCATGCATGTGGCCTGCATCCAGGTTCGCTCGCGCGGGATTGCCGCTAGAGGAGCGCCTTCTGGACGCCTGAGCCACCATTTTGACGGGCTCGACCTCGTGGTGAAGGCCTTGGTCCCAGTAAGTAAACTCCTCATATTCCTCTTTACGTTTTTCATGAGTAGAGCATCTTTGCATGACTGTTTCTAGGGTTAGGTCTTTTCGTTTTAATAAGGATTTTCTAAGTCCCGCATCAGATATGCCATTGACTATCTGGTCTCTGATGAGGGAGTCACGGAGGTTTTCAAAGTTGCAGGATTGAGCTAGTAATTTTAAATCAGTTACAAAGCTGCTGAAAGATTCTCCCGGTTGTTGCAAACGCCTGGTGAACTTGAATCTTTCAAATATCTCATTGACTTCAGATTGCCAGTGGGTTTCAAATTTTTTGATGATTATTTCCAGCTTGCCCTTGTCCTCCCCTTCCAGGGAGATAAAGGAATTATATATTTCTAATACCTGTGGCCCTGCAAGGGATAAGAGCAAGGCTATCTTCCTGGCATCAGACGCTGAGGTCAGACCCTTAGCTTCTAGATATATTTTGAACTGTTGTATGCGAAGTTTCCAATTGGAATGCATATTACCCGTGGTCTTGAGCAGGCGGGGAGGTTGGATTGGGTCCATCGTGCCGATTGGTATCTGAAGATTCCGAATGCTGCGAGGCCTTCCTTGGTCGAATGTCTGGTTTAAGTTCTCTTCTCTTGCTGGTGTCTAGCTGGTTTATTGAAACCACTCCTGGTACTATATGTTATTCTCTAATTCTGAATAATGACTGTAGACTTACAGTTAACACAAACACTTTATTCAAAGGGTTTGTTCTGCTTCCAGAGCTCAACTAGATGTAAAACAGTCAAGAGGTATGACCAGTGAAGCTCAGGTAAACTGCCTATGGTGAGCTGTCTCTGTGTGCTGCTGCTCACTAGCCCTGTGCTTCTAAAAGAGGCGGATCCTGCCTTGGGCTCGACCCTTATCCCGTCTCTGATGCTCCCTCTAGTGATGCTGTGGCTGTCACATCTGTGCTGCAGTCCCTTGTGTATGTGCAGATGTATGTACAGATGTACAGATCACTACAGGTCCCACCCCCACCACCCAAAGATGTGCAGGGTGGGTGGATTGGCCATGCTAAATTGCCCCTTAATTGGAAATAAAAAGAATTGGGCACTTTAATTTTTTTATGAAAAGAATCCACGGAATCCCTGCAGTGAAGAAGGAGACCATTCAGCCCATCGCGTCTGCATCGACCCTCCAAAAGAGCACTCTACCTAGGCCCACTCTAACCACATAAATGAACCTAACGTGTACACCTTTGGGCTGGTAGGAAGCAATGCAAATTAAAAACGCTCCACTGGCTGCTTTAATTGCCATATTTATCGTTTGTTGTGTACAGGATCGGGAAACCATACTGTACAGTAATCACCCCAAGAATGTTGTACCAACTTTTTTCTTTTATTGTTCATGAGATGTGAGCATTGCTGGAAAGGTGAGCATTTGCTGCCCACCCTCAATTGTCCTTCTTGATCTTCTTTGGCATAGTTGCAGATTTAACAACAGATAGTTAGTAGATTATTGTCTTTATGTGTTTTTATCTTGCACCACACAGTAAGTAGTTCATCATAAAACCTGATTTATTTTACCGGATATCTAAGTGTCAGATGTAAGATTTCGAGCATAATAAATTTGGAGGCTATGAAAAGGCCCTTTCGGCACAGCAATGCTCACCTCACTGGCGTCGTAGCTTTACGATGATAACACCCAGATGCACTTTCAATGCACCTTCATACTTTTGTTCATGATGATATGAAACATACCTCTGCACTGTGACTGCAGAAAGAGCATTTCATGTTCCCTTGCAGCTAGCTTTGGCAACATTACCTTGCAGCATACTTTATCAACAGGATTGCACTTGTTTTAAATAAGCACAAATGGATAAAGAAATAATAGATGGAAAGTGCTTGTTTCTGATTGAACTCTGCTGTGAGCAAACTAGACTACTTTAGAATGACTCAGTCATTGATGGGGCCATGTGCAATATTTAGATGAATAGAGTGCGCAGTTAAATCACTGAGGCACTTTTATGTCAAGGCTTTATTAGACAATACTGTAAGTGGGTCCTGGATGAATAGGTTTTCGTAGTTGGACATGAAGGTGGGTGGCACAGCTGTTAGCACTGCTGCCTCACAGTGTCAGGGACCGGGCTTCAATTCCAGCCTCGTGTAACTGTCTGCACCTTCTCCCCGTGTCTGCGTGGGCTTCCTCCGGGTGCTCCGGTTTCCTCCCGCAACTCCAAAGGTGCGCAGGTTAGGTGGATTGGCGACGCTAAATTGCCCCTTAGTATCTAAAGATGTGCAGGATACGCGTAGTGAGCAGGGGAGTGGGTCTAGGTGGGGTGCTCTTTCAGAGGGTCGGTGCAGACTTGATGTACCGAATGGCCTCCTTCTGCACTGTAGGAATTCCATGATCGAAGGTGGCTTGATTCTTTTTTTATATTCATGTAACATGTATCTGTTTATTGGTGTAGCAGTGAAAGGATTTGATTTTCCTCTTGCATTGAAAAGTGTCCATTTAACGACGTAACATATGGGCTGTTAATGAAATTTCAAGAAAAAGTGTTTTGTTTCTGACCGTGTGATTTTATGCGACAAATATATACTAATCTTAACCACGTAATGATGACCTTTTATCAGCTGTAAAAGTCAGGTTGACTTCCATTTCTACAGCACCTTTCGCAAACCTCAATAAGTCCCGAAATATTTTACAACAAATGAAGGAACCTTGAAGTGTAGTAGCACAGCAAGCAATGAGCAAGCAAGCTTGAAGTGTAGTAGCACAGCAAGCAAGATCCCACAACTAATGAGCAGTGTATCTGTGGTTAGTGAAGTTGGCGAGGTCAAATATTAACCATGACACTGGGGATAACTTCCCTGTTCCTCCTTGAGAGAGTGCCCTGGAATCTTTTACATCAAGCTAAGAGGGCAACCAAAAGATTAAAGTGAGTGAATAATGAGGAACTAGCCAAGCCGGGCAAATGTTGGACAGTCCATTCATTTGGCAGCGGAGTGCACAGCATCGACCAAAAATGGTCCAAGACTTGGTTTGAACCCATTTATGCTTATTCTTGGATTGCAAACTCTACTCTCTGATATAATTTAAAATGATTCATCACACAATTCTTGCCATTTAGTGATAATCTTTCTTTTTAGTTCACTTTGGTGCATCTGGTTAACAGCAAGAATTGTGGGATTCTCCGCTCGTTAGCTGGGATGGGATTCTCTGGACCCGCCGGCAACACACCCCTTCCCGCAGGTTTCCCGGCAGCATGGAGTGGTTTCAATGGGAAACTCCCATTGACAAGCAGCTAGCAATGATCGCGGGGCGGACTAGCAACGGCGAAACTCGGCCTATGTCGAAGGGTGACATTGCTGCAAATGTGTCAATAGATAATTTGTCGCTGATGCCAGGGATAGGCCTTTTACCCTTAAACGATAATGAGTTGACGTGGAGACTCAATTGGTGAAGGTTAAGGGGCAATGGAGGTAAAGTGTGAATTAGTGCGATCTATCCAGTGACATTTTGTTCAGCTTTGCTGTCGTCTTGTATTTGCGACACCGGAGGTTGATTTCTAAGTGGAACTCTCGCAACTAGACCGAGCTGAAACTCGTTGAAAGAAGAAATGAATCTGTTGATATTCTACTGTTGCTGTTGAGAATCCCCCATCTGGTAAAACCTCTGACCCCCATCTGTTGTATCAGGTGTGTAGTCAGTCAGAAAAGGCAAACGTGCTTCCCCTCTGGGAGGGAGGCTCAGAGGACACGACTCCCAGCTGCTTGTTAGACAGCCACAAAAATCAGGGCCTCGGCGACAAGGTAGCCACCTGGGGATTCCTGCAGGACACGTGGATGTCGAGAGAGAGAAGTGGGTGAGGGTGGCGGGGAGGTCAAAGGAACGATTATGCTTGATTCACCTCATGTTTTTCATCATCTCTTAAAATGAACGAAAAGCAAGGACTGAATCTCATGACGCACAAAGCAAAGCTTTTCCATGTTTTTGTTCAAATAAAACAATCACATTATACACCTATATTAGTAATGACCGAACATTTTCAGATGCAAATCCACTGTCCACTATTTTAGAATTGCTCGAACATATTTGAAATTGAGCATTTGAATGAACGCCACTTCGGTTACAGTGATTTCACAGTAAGATGTCAAAGTCAGTGTCATAGTTCACTGGTTATCTGGGTAACTATAAGTAGAATTGTGGTCAAAGATTCATTAAAGTGTGCATTTCAATGATATAATTTTTTTCTTTCATTTTCGTCATGTTTGAAGTATCGCGTTCAGGAGCTCATTACCCTGTATGTACAATATTGCATAAGAAACTCTTCAAACTGATATTGGAGGCAGCTATGTAATTGGTGAAGAAGGTAGCTGTTGCATGTCGTTTCCCGACATGTTCTTTTTGAGGTCCCACACTATTTTATGTACAAAACTACAGGCAGGATGGGTCTGGTGTGGTCACAGACCAGCTGAACATTCAGCAAGTGGGAGCCCTTGTGGTCCTCATGGTTGGCAGGTTGATACCCCTGAGATCTTAGTGCCACGTTGAGTGTAGTCGATGGCATCCTGCACCTGTGGAAAACCCGAGATGTGCGCAAACCCCAGTGCTCTTGCTTCCTGGCTTGCCTGAACCCGGTTGAAATGGACTATTCGTGTGTCCTCGTGAAGATTGCATCTGTGACCTCCTGGATGCAGGTGTGCGAAGATTTGTGAGCCCCCACAGGGGCCACCTGTGGAGCCCTGGAAGGAGCCACTGCCGTAAGAATCGAGCACCGGAGTCACTTTCAGTGACACAGACAGTAGATTCCCTCCAAGCCCCCATGGTGCCAGATCCTACAGCAGGTGGCAGATGTGAGCAACCAGTTCCCTGGACATGTGCAATCTTCAGCGATACTGGTTCTTGATCATCTGCAGGAATGGCAACTGCTGTCTGCTCACTGGGTCTAGAGAGGTGTCCATGAGCGGCGGCTCTCTGGCTTCATCCTCTGCATCCGAAACAGGCCTGTCACTCTTTGCTTTTGACGTTCTGCTCCTGCCTTTGGCGAGGCACTGTTGTGGTCTCCTCCTTCTTCTCTCTTACCTAATCTTGCAGACAGCAAGACACCAGGCTCCATCTTCCTGATGATCTCCTGACTGTAGTATCAAAGAGAGAGGCTTGACAGTCAACATCTGTCTGCGATGAACCACTCTTTGTCCATTCATCATCTATAGTTGCCTCTCAAAGCCCATTGAATCATGTCCTGGCCGCAATATTCATGCCCAGTCCTTAGTCACATGATGTTTGGCCAGAACTTGACACCACCCCACCACGCACCACATGAATGAGTGGTGACAGCTTCAGCATCCTGAGCTCTCATCTCAGGCACAGCCATTATCCTGATCTTCACTCCAAAGCTTTGTGTTCAGCTTGGATCATAGGGGGCACTTGTTAATAGCCACTTCAGCATAGAGCAAAGGATTAGGAGCACTATCCTCGGGCAGTGCGGCATGGCCGACTTTCTAAAGGATTATTCTAGCTTGCCCAGCCGGACAATGGCACTGTCGCACCACATCAGTCATTGAATTTGGAAGTCTGTGCTCCATGGATTCAATGCAAGGCAGCAATCATTGGCACTCGCACGCATTATTGCTGCTTGAGTGGGCACAATTGTGTTACCAGTCTGACTCCAAGCATGTCAATTGAGCTCAAACTAAATGGTCTCAGCTGCAACAGTGTGCTCACCATTCACATGGGTTTTCCTTGCCTTCACCCCCCCCCCCCCCCGCAACTGTACTGAAGCCCATGCCCCAGGCTCTCCTTCCCTCCCTTCACCCCTTCAATGAGGTCTGTGCCCCGGCACCAGAAGGCAGCCTCGAAGAAACTGCTGTGCAGACTTGCCTGTGACCCCCAGTGGCCTCACGCTGCCTGAATTTTCTGTTCCCATCCATTAACCAACTACTGTATTCTGTCATTTAGAGCAATGAGCTATTGAGCTTGGAAGCTGTCAAGGAACAGAAGTTCGAATGAGGCCCTCTTGCTATCTCACACTACCCAAGCATCTTTATCAGGACATGCCAACGGAACGTCAAGACGGCCATTGTTTCAAACAGTTTGAGCCCTGCATTCTCTTTAAGTGCAGCTTTCTTCACTGTCTGTTATTAGCCAAAAGGGTAGCATTCAAATGCTGTAGGCAGGTAGGGGGCATCAAAGACGTTGGGCTGAGCAGCTGTTTTACATCACATTCCATCAAACAGGGCGGCGATTCCCCTCTGCATTCCGAAAGCACTTCAAAACGCTGTGCTGTAGCTCCAGGCTATTCTTGTTGTAAAATCTACACCGTCCTTTTCCAGCACAGCGCATCCGAGCCCTAGTCCTCAGGTTGCTGCGTGTCCAGCTGTGTGAGAATAAAAGCTCACATCCTCCAAAAGCAAAACGCTGCGCATGCTGCGAGCATGAACTGTTTGTAGCACAGTGGTTAGCATTATGGCTTCACTGCGCCAGGGTCCCGGGTTCGATTCCCGGCTTGGGACACTGTCTGCACGCTCGTGTGGGTTTTCTCCGGGTGCTCTGATTTCCTCCCACAAGTCCTGAAAAACGTGCTTGTTCAGTGAATTGGACATTCAGAATTCTCCCTCGGTGTACCCGAACAGGCGCCGGAGTGTGGCGACTTGGGGATTTTCACAGTAACTTCATTGCAGGGTTAATGTCAGCCTGCTTGTGACACTAATACAGATTGTTATTATTATTATTAATAAACATGAAGAGTGCGGCAGCTTAGATTAGAGGGAAGGTATTCAATGATATTTTAAAAATAAAATGGCAAGATCTGAATAATACCTCAAATTAAAACACGGCAGAACATTAAATGTTCAGAGTGGCAGAAGTGAATTTTAGAAATGGGTGGGAACTTTCCTCACACATGGAAGAGACCCCGGATATTATAGCAGAGGTATCACTGACCATGCAGCTCCATGTTATGGGGTGGGGTAGAGGTACGGACAGGCAGTTAGGGTTGGGTTGGGTTTGACAGGCAGGAGGATGGTTAATTGGGTTAGTGTATTATTTGGGTGGGTTTTGTTTAGTTAATCAGTAGGGATGGCATGGGCCTGTGAATGTGATGTGAATAGATGATTTGTTGCAGGTGGTGGCTCAATGGGGGAAGCGTGGTGAGAACTGCAGATATTTCCTGGGTAAATGCACTCTAGGGTAGGTGCTTATCCTTCATTATTCATATCTGTGAAGACAATGGGCTGGATTCTTCGATTCAGGGGCTATGTTCCACGCCGGCGTGGGAACGGAGAAAAACAGGCGCAAAACGGCCACCGATTCCCTGTATTGCTGGGGGCTAGCAGGAATGGCGGCGCAGAGCGCCCGACTCTAGCTGCCGACATGCCCAGGAGAATTGCCGGGTCCGTGGGTGGGCATGCGCACGGCGGTGGCCTGCAGCAGCCGTGCCGTGCTACTCCGCCCGTGGACCAGGCCCGCGAAATAGTTCCCCCCTTCGGCTGGCTCACGCGCCCCGGACCCTCCCCCCCCACACAATGCCCCCAGCCCCGAATAATGTCCCCCCCTGCCCGTGGATTGGCCCTCCCCCGACTGTGTCTGTGCTGGACTGAGTCCGCAGCCGCCATGCCGAGTTCCCGACAGGTGACATCACATGTGACTCACGCGGTTGGGAACTCGGCTGGTCGGGGGCGGAGCATCGGGGGGGTTGGGGGGAGGGGTGGGGGCTTCAGGCAATGTCCTGAGGCTGTCGAAACGTGGCGTGGCACACTCGGAGAATGCTCTGCTTTGGAGGGGGTAGAGCATCGCAAAAGTGGCGCAGCCCCGATCCGGTCGGGAACTTGGATTCTCCGGCCGATCGGTGAACGTGATTTCGGCGCCAGAGACCGGAAAATCCAGCCCCATTACTTTCAATTGGATTTTCTGAATAAGTCTTTGAGATACGGATGTTCCAGCGATTTGAGAAGCTGGGCATTGCTTCAAAGAAATTCTCCTATAATAGTTCAAACATGGTGAATAAGAACTGTTCACACAAGCATTGAACAAATCAATAAATGCATACAACCTTTTAAAGAAAAGATTTTGACATCAAATCAATGGAGTAATCTGTCCCTTTGTCGCTCTTGTAATTATTTTTTCTTGGTTCGCGACGTTCCTTCCTCTTGGCCAAGTTCCTCGAGTCTCCTTCAACTCTCATAAAGAATCTGCCACAATAGGAGCATATTTAGGCCATTCTGCCCATTAAGAGTCTGCTCCGCCATTCGGTCATGGCTGACCTGGGGCGAGATTCTCCGACCCCTCGCCGGGTCGGAGAATCGCCGGGGGCTGGCGTGAATCCCGCCCCTGCTGGTTGCCGAATTCTCCACCACTGGATATTCGGCGGGGACGGGAATCGCGCCGCGCCGGTTGGCGGGCACCCCCCCCCCCGCGATTCTCCACCCGGATGGGCCGAAGTCCGCCGCTAAAATGCCTGTCCCGCCGGCGTAGATTAAACCACCTCTCTTACCGGCGGGACAAGGTGGCGCGGGCGGGCTCCGGGGTCCTGGGGCGCAGGGCGATCTGGCCCCGGGGGGTGCTCCCCACGGTGGCCTGGCCCGCGATCGGGGCCCACCGATCCGCGGGCGGGCCTGTACCGTGGGGCACTCTTTCCCTTCCGCCTTCGCCACGGTCTCCACTATGGCGGAGGCGGAAGAGACTCCCTCCACTGCGCATGCGCGAGAATGCCGTCAGCGGCCGCTGACGCTCCCGCGCATGCGCCACCTGGAGATGTCATTTCCGCGCCAGCTGGTGGGGCACCAAAGGCCTTTCCCGCCAGCTGGCGGGGCGGAAATTCATCTGGCGGCGGCCTAGCCCCTTAAGGTTGGGGCTTGGCCCCCAAAGATGCGGAGCATTCCACACCTTTGGGGCGGCGCGATGCCCGACTGATTTGCGCCGTTTTGGGCGCTAGTCGGCGGACATCGCGCCGTTCCCGGAGTATTTCGCCCCTGTTTCTCATCCCCATTCTCCTGCCTTCTCCTTGCAGCCCCCGATTCTCTTATTGATCAAGAACCTATCTATCTCAGACAGCCAGTGACTTGACTGACACATGATGGGCCATTCCAAAGCTTGAGAATCGCGGTGAGCTTTACCGTTGCAAACGCAATAGGTGAAACCTCCTGTATCCCCTTGTCTACTGGAAGCCAAGTGCCGAATGTTAGTTGTCTTTCCCAAAGGCTTTCTGACTGCTTTACCAAGTCCATGAAGTTCCAGAGGCCTTTGAAAGCTTCTCAAAACCTTTGCAATTTGCTTTCTTTGCAGTTCATAGCGACAGTTACAAATGAGAGGCGGCCAATCCTTTCCTTAATTAACGGGTTTAACGACATGAGTATTTGCCTACGTTAAAATATACTTTATAAATTAAAAGCTCTTCACTTATTAAGGGTCCTTTCTTGATTATAAATTAACATGAATGTTCCAAATGGGCAATGTAATTGATTACGGATGGAGATATTTGGCAAAGCGAGTAGCACTGTCCAGCATAGACTTAATGACCTCCTTTTGTGCAGATATGGCTCTATGGGCTTTTTTTAATGGGGACACAGACTGTTTAATAATAATAATAATAATTAGGGCTTGGGTCACTAAGTGCGGAGTCTGCATATTCTCCCCGTGTCTGTGTGGGTTTCCTCCGGGTGCTCCGGTTTCCTCCCACAAGTACCGGAAAAGGTGCTTGTGGTGATATACATCACTGTAAGTACACAAAGGGTTAATGTACATACACTACACCTAGCTAGACACTAGAGGGAACACCAGAGACATGACACACAGACAGTCAACCAATAGGTCAGTAAGATAGGACACGACCAATGGGCATTCACGGTACACAGAGGTGACACTACCACAGGGAGGCATTACACCAACCCATATATAAGGACACTGCACACATGATCTTCCTCTTTCCAGTGGAGACTCTCAGTGAGTACAAAGGGTTGATTTAAAACACATCACACCCACCACGTGGATTGTAGCAGACTGGTTAGTCAGTCTGAGTAGCTATAGCAGGATTAACAGTAGCGTTGAATCCAAGTCGGAGAATTGTTAGTAGTTCAATAAACGTGTTAAAGCTATCTCCAAGTCTGAACCTTCCTTTGTCAGAGTGCTCATCAAGGAAGCAGCTTATGCTACGACAAGAGCATAACAAAAGAGTGCTGTTAGCTGAATTGGGCATTCTGAATTCTCCCTCCGTGTACCTGAACTGGCACCAGAGTGTGGCGACTAGGGGCTTTTCACAGTACCTTCATTGCAGTGTTAATGTAAGCCCACTTGTGACAATAAAGATTTTTTTAAAAATGTAGTCACAGCCACTGATGGTTTCGAAAACTGTTTCGGCCGACATTTAGTTTATCGTTTGCAGGAGCTAAAGGATTGGTTTGAACTTGTAGCCAAGGAAACTCTATCTGCTCTCCTTCCTTCTGCGACGCCCAACCCATTTTTGAACCCTTATTCACCTGATGAATTCACCTGCCATTAAACAGCATAAAGGTTGAGTTAATTAAAACTGCATAAATAAATTAAGAAAGCGTTTTCCATTACTGATGTGCTCCCTGATTAAACAGCGGCTGAATCTCTATCAGGTCTGGTTTGTTTTACAATTACCAAAGCTAAATTCAGCCTTTTACTTGATCTCCTTGAAGCACATCAAATGAATGAACAAAGCTGGTCACAATGACGAACGGACAAAAGAGCTGTGGGGGATTAATGAATATTTTAACTGAAATAAATGAAGCAATAACACGATTATTGGCTTTAACTTTTCGCCAACTGTGTGGAGCAAACCTCCTGGAATATTTCTTTGGCAGTGTGGTAAATGTATTGCTGTAATAATCCACCATGTGTTTATCTGTACTACGCTGTTGCCCCTGTGGGCTCCACCTGTGGACCATTGAATGGTATTACCCATAATGTAACATGTTGGGACCTGTTTGGGCTCCGCCCCTGGCTCCACCCCTTGAGGGGAGGTATATAGAGCAGTCGACCTGTCGGCGGCTGACACTAACAGATCAGTCACAGGCAGGCACTGTTCTAGTTGATTAAAGTCACAGTTTACTTCTACTCCCGTTTCGTGTGAATTTATGGTCATATCAGGCAGCTTGAAAACAGATAGTTAATTTTGAAAGCCTGAACCTTGTGTTTCTTTTAAATCACTGGGCAAAAAAGCCATCTTTTGATGCTATATCAGGGATTCAAGCAAGGAAGGTAATGTCAGCTTCCTCAAACAGTGCTGCCATTTGCAATGTGTGCTGGAATGAAGGAACCATCAAGATAAGGGGCGATATTCTCCCCCAACGTTGCGATGTCCGCCGACTGGCGCCAAAAACGGCACCAATCAGACGGGCATCGCGCCGGCCCAAAGGTGCGGAATGCTCCGCATCTTTGGGGGCTGAGCCCCAACATTGAGGGGCTAGGCCGGCGCCGGAGGGATTTCCGCCCCGCCAGGTGGCGGAAATGGCGTTTGTTGCCCCGCCAGCAGGCGCGGAAATGCGGCGCATGCGCGGGAGCGTCAGCGGCCACCGACAGTTTCCCGTGCATGCGCAGTGGGGAGAGTCACTTCCTCCTCCGCCATGGTGGAGACCGTGGCGAAGGCGGAAGGGAAAGAGTGCCCCCACGGCACAGGCCCGCCCGCGGATCGGTGGGCCCCGATCGCGGGCCAGCCCACCGTGGGGGCACCCCCTGGGTCAGATCACCCCGCGCCCCCCCCCCCAGGACCCCGGAGCCCGCCCACGCCGCCTGGTCCCGCCGGTAAATGCCAGCTTTGATTTACGCCGGCGGGACAGGCAATTTCTGGGCGGGACTTCGGCCCATCCGGGCCTGAGAATTGAGCGGGGGGTCCCGCCAACCGGCGCGGCCCGACTCCCGCCCCTGCCCAATCTCCAGTACCGGAGACTTCGGCGGGGGCGGGGGCGGGATTCACGGTGGCCAACGGCCATTCTCCGACCCGGCGAGGGGTCGGAGAATGACGCCCAAGATCTTCATTTTTTTCCCTCTCCCAAGAAACATATTGAGCTATGTTCAACTACATTCCTTGTTTTCACCAAATCTCTTTCCTCAATTATAGAACCATTGAATGCAAAGAAGGAGGCCATTTGGCCAATTGTCTCTATACTGCACTGGCTCTCTGCAAGAGCAGTCCAGGTGGCCCCACACCACTCTTCCCCAAACCTGCCAACTACTCCCTTTCTAGGCACTTATCCAGTTATCTTTTGAAAGCCAGAACTGAATCTGCTGCCCCCATACTCTCCGGTGATGTATTCCAGATACTGTCCACTTGTTTTTTTCATGTCACTGGTGGTTCCTTTGCCAATCACCATGAATTTGTTTCCCCTGGGTCTAGATCCTTCTGCCAATGGGAATAGTTTCTCTCACTCTCTCTGCTCTTTCCAGACCGAGGATTTTGAACACCTCCAAATCTCCTCTCCATCTTCTGTTCTCGAAGAAGGACAGCCTCAGCTTTTCCAGTCTATCGACACAACTGAACCCCCTCGTCCCTGGAACCATTCTCACAAATCCTTTCTCCACCCTCTCTGTAACCTTTATTTTCTATCGTGTGGGGCCCAGAATCAGACACAATACTCCACGTGAGGCTGAAGCAGAGTTTTATAAAGGTTCGTCGTAACTTGCTTGCTTTATTCTATTCTCGCACAAAAGCCCAAGATAGCATTCTCAACCCACCCTTCCACATTCAGTGAATTGCGCCCACATACTCCCAGGTCCCGCTGTTCCTGCACCCCTTCAGAAGTGGCCACAGGAAATTTTATCTGCCATGTCGCTACCAAGGCCAGAATTATTGTTCATCCATAACTGTCCCTTGAACTGAGTGGCTTGCTGGGCCATTTAAGAGGGCATTGTTGTGGGTCTGGAGTCACATGTAGGTCAGACCGGGCAAGGAGATTAGCAAACCAGATGTGTTTTTGCAACATTTGATGATAGCTGTCATGGGCAATTACTGAGACTAGCTTTACATTCCAGGTTTATCAATTTAATTTAAATTCCACTGTCCGAAGTGGTGGGATTTGAACCCATGTCCCCAGATCCTTATTCTGCGTATCTGGATTATTGGTCCAGATACATAGCCACCTTGCCACCATCTCCCCCTTTCGGCTGGCCCTTTTCCAACCTGTGTCTTTCCCTTCCCAAGGCACGGGGTCAGGTTCGCCTCTCCAGCGCCCCTCTCAATGCATGAATGCCTTGTGTTGTCTACATTAAGTGCTGCATAAATCCCAGCTTCAACCAGCCCAATATCAGGAAGACCAAAGCCATCACCTTTGTCCCAGGCCACAAAAGGGTGAGAATAGGCTTCGCTGTATTTCCCCACAGTCAAAGTAACCTGATTATGCTTGCTACCCGAGATTCAAACACCAAGAAGAGACGCATGGGCCATGCAGTGATGAAATGCAGCGCCTCTGGAACTGTACTTAGCAGGAATCAACCACTTAAGGTGTGCTGGACACAACTTCAAAATTTGCAGGTGACATAAAACTTGGAAGTATTATGAATTTTGAGGAAGATAGTGATGGACTTCAAGAGGAAATTTTGAATTAAGGGTCCTGTTGAAACGTTGGAAGAGGGTGAATTCTAGTTTGTATGGCCCAATACCTTAAACTGAATGCCAAATAAGATGCTGGAAACCTTAAGTAAATTTGGTCTAGTACCCTGGTGGCGAATCATTTGCTCAACATGTCATTGGGGTTTCAATTTTTAATTGAGATTGGATTGAAATGATGGATAGATCATTAGGGCGGCACGGTAGCACTGTTGCTTCACAGCCCCAGGGTCCCAGGTTCGATTCCCGGTTTGGGTCACTGTCTGTGCAGAGTCTTCACGTTCTCCCTGCGTGGGTTTCCTCCGGGTGCTCCGGTTTCCTCCCACAGTCCAAAGATGTGCGGGTTAGGTGGATTGGCCATGCTAAATTGCCCTTAGTGTCCAAAAAGGTTAGCTGGGGTTACTGGATTACGGGGATAGGGTGGCGGCGTGGGCTGAAGTAGGGTGCTCTTTCCAAGAGCCGGTGCAAACGTGATGGGCCGAATGGCCTCCTTCTGCACTGTAAATTCTGTGATTCTGTGAAACTTTACTTCAATTAATGTGAAATTCATATGCAGCCATTTTAGTGCAGAATCTGAGCTATTTCTTCACTGGGTTTCTGTTTGAGTTCAGCTATTTGATTAACTAACAAAGCTTGACTTCAATGGGAGAGGAAGGAGCATGATTATAGCAGGGGTCTCACTAAGAGCTAACATTTGGCGCTGTGTTGCATGTGTGCACTCTTGGAGATAAAATATCAAAGCTTGTAGAACACTTTTGCCTGGTACACCTCCCCCTCAGCACGGGTTTGCTGCACTCTGTTCTTTTTCTAGGCTGGAGAATTGTCAATATGATCACGGGCGATAAATCCAACATGAAAGAACTCCATTTGATTGTTTTTTTCTCCCAAAACAAGTAAAACTTTGCATTCAATAAAAAAAAAAATTGGAAAAGATAGCCCGGAAAAAACTTTGATCAACTCCAAGGCGATAATCCAAAAGCACTTGGTGAAGTGTTGATAAGGTATTTCTATAAGAAGACCTGTCTGCTTCTTCATCCCCTGGTATCTGATATATACCTAGCTATAAGGCAATGTGCTGTGGAAGATGAACAATCGGCTTTTGCCGGTGAATTATATTGGCTCACCAAGTAAGATATTACTGAGCCGATCATGTTCTTTGCGCTCTGAGACACTTGTGGCCATTGCTGAGAGAATTAAATAATGTTTACCTTCAAAATGGATAAAAGACTGGATTTCTTGTCAATTTAAATTCACAGCAACACACGGCTTCAAAACACTTTGGTTGTGTTTAGTTTGGAGGTGATGCAAAGTCAGCCAGCAGTCACAATGGATGAAAAAGCTGAGGGGGGGGGGGAGAGGTCCCGCTAGTATTTTCAGTGTAATTTCATTGCTCGCCAACCAAACATCTCACCCTTGCAAATTTAACTAATTGTACCTGTTGAGGGTCTTCTTCAAGGATGCTCTTAATATAAAATATTCTTCAGGTGCAGCGCCAGTAATAGCCACCTTATTGAAGAAAAGCTTCAGAACATTAAACATTTAATTGACTGAGAAACTGACCACTTCGCAATAATGAATCTACTCTATAGTTCTGCTTAGTTTATCAAGTCATTTTCAATTATTTAAAATCAATTTACTCGCTCTATTTTTGTGATGAACTCCTGAAAGTTGTATTAATAACATTTTCCCAGGTGAACGCTCTTAAATGTATGAAAGGATATTTATTAAGGATGAAAATCCCTTTTCTGCATTGAAAATCCCCTCTGCACTGTAAATTCTATGATTGATTCCATGAAAAGATTATGGGTGGGATTCTCTGTCGGCCAACGCCGAAATTGGGAAACACGTTTGGGCGGAAGAATATGGCGTCAGCTGTGAATCGAGGTTGGCGCCGGGCGCCATACGGAATGCCATGTTAACCGTTGAAACTTCTGAGACACTGGTGTTTGTTTGTCTAGAGGTGATCCTGGTTCTGCACATCCTCGCTTGTGAGATGCCAGCACCTGTGGAGTAGCACAAAGAAGAAAAAAAAACTTGCCTTCACACAGGACCTTCCATGATCGGGGACTTCCCAAAGTGCTTGAAATACAACGCGCTCCTTTTTGAAATGCTGTTGTAATGTAGGAAACACAGCAGCCAATTTGTACACAGCAAGCTCCCACAAAGAGCAATCTGTTTCTGTTGACGAACAAGTCATCTGTTTTTTTATTTATTGACTGAAGGATGAAAATTGGCTGGGGCACCAGGGATAATTCCCCAGCGCTTCTTTGAAATATTGCCCTGCGATCTTTGATGTTCACCTGGAAGAGCCGGCACTCTGTTTAAGATGCCATCCAAATACTGCACTGGAGTGTCAGGCTCGTGCTCATGCTCAAGTTGAGGAATGGCATTTGAACAACCGTCTCCTTCAGGGGTGAGAGTGTTCCTGACTGAGCGAGATTGATAGCAGCTTGAGGAGAAGGCTGTTGCTGTCTCTTCTGGTTACCTTGCTGCCAGTCTGAGGTTCAAGCTGAATCAACATATGCATCACCCATGCTGATCTGATGCTTGCGAACATACGGATTGGGAGCAGGTGTAAGTAATCCACTTGGCCCCTTGAGCCTGCTCCACCATTCAATAAGATCATGGCTAATAATACAATTGAAGGTGGTGCGCAGGGCACACCTGATGAGGTCAAGGATGAGCCGGCTGTTTGAGGGGGTGGAGGGCGCTTGTGAGTGGTGTAGGAGGGGCCTGGCTAACCATATACATATGTTCCGGTCCTGTCCGAAGTTGGAGAGGTTTGGGGATTCTTTCTTGAGCAGCATGTTGCCGATCTTTAACTTGGACCTGAAGCCCAGTCCCTTGAGGACCGTGTTTGTGTCGGACCTGCTGGGATTGCAGACGGGGGCGGGGGCAGAGATTTTAGCCTTTGCCTCGCTGATTGCTTGCAGGCGGGACCTGTTGGGATGGAGATCAGCTTCTCCGCCCTGTGCCCCAGTGTGGCTGGGGGACCTGATGGAGTTTCTGTCACTTGAGAAGTTAAGTTCACCTTGAGGGAGGCGATTGAGGGGTTCCATAAGAGATGGGGTCTGTTTATCCTTCACTTTATAGAGTTGGTCATCGTCAGCTGCTAAATGGGCGGAGGGGGGGGCACTTTTTGAGTCATATATCTATTGCTCGGTAGAGTGGGGATGGGGTTTGTTATTCTTTCTGTTTTGTGTCATTTTGTTTTATGTACAACATTTTTAAATGTTTAAAAATGGAATAAAAATATTTTTTAAAAAGATCATGGCTGATCTGATTGTAAGCTCAACTCCTCAGTTCATGCCTAACCCCGATAACCTTTCATCCCTTTGCTTTTCAAGGATCTATCCATATCTGCCTTCAAAATATTCCAAGGTACTGGGCGAGACTTTCCACGAACCCGCCACGACATGTTTTGTAGTCACTGAAGCGGCTGCCATTGACTGGCGGTGGGATCTACCTGTGCTGCCGCTGCCAGTGGTGTTTCCTGTCGTTTGCACCCTCTGCCGCCGTGGAACCTGTGGCGAGGGTCACTGTTGGCAGGGGCAGAAGATCTCACCGACAGGAACAGCCGGTGAAACACTCCCTCTGCTTCCACCACCATTTCTGAAAGAAAAATACAAAGATTCTCAACCCTCTGTGAGAAAAGTGCCACCCTTTCAGGCAGTCAGTTTCAGATTCCAAACCCCCTCTGGGTGAAAAGGTTTTTGTTACATCCCCCCCTAACCCTCCTGCCCCTTACCTTAAATGTATGCTCCCTGATTATTGACCCCAACAAAGGGGAAACATTCCTCCTATCGGTCCTACATATGTCCCTCATAGTTTTATATACCTCAATCAGGTCCCCCTTACCCTTCTCTGCTCCAAGGATAACAACCCCAATCTATTGAGTCTCTCTCGATAGCTGAAGTGCTCCAGCTCAGGTAGCATCCTGGTGAATGCCCTCTGCGCCTTCTCCAGTGACCTCACTGCCTTGCTATAGTGTTATAATAAAAAACGTTATTCCCTCATACTTTCACCCGGAAGTCTAACGTAACACCATTCACTCAGCAGAACACACAAACATGCACACACATCAGAAAAATACAGTTAGGGAGGATAGTCAGAGTCTTTTCCCCGGGGTAGAGGGGTCAATTACTAGAGGGCATAGGTTTAAGGTGAGAGGGGCAAGGTTTAGAGTAGATGTACGAGGCAAGTTTTTTACACCGAGGGTAGTGGGTGCCTGGAACTCGCTGCCGGAGGAGGTGGTGGAAGCAGGGACGACAGTGACATTTAAGGGGCATCTTGACAAATACATGAATAGGATGGGAATAGAGGGATACGGACCCAGGAAGTGTAGAAGATTTTAGTTTAGATGGGCAGCATGGTCGGCAAGGGCTTGGAGGGCCAAAGGGCCTGTTCCTGTACTGTACATTTCTTTGTTCTTTGATAGTGCACTTTCACACGCTGTAAGAAAAAGGAATAAGTCATGGTTCACATGTATGGCCTGTCTGATGAAAAATAGGCCATTGCTGGTCCATTGAGAAGGTATTTCACTCCTGAAGGTCAGCCTAGATAGATTCAAAAGGTTGGATTTGTATGTCAGAATATTTGCAGGATTTCCTTGAAAAGATGGACTGTTCCAGCATGTCTTCAACTTGGTTACTTGTGGTTTTGTTACCAGGAGGTCAGGATTCCATACTGGTAGACTTGGAATAAGAATCAAGCTGAGAGGCTTTTAAACCTGGAGACTGCTGAAATTTAAGCAGGGATGGATCTATTGCCTTTTTCAGCTAATGTCCTGTAGCTGGTGTTCTATGTATACTGATTATTTCCCTTTGGTTCTTGGGAGCAAAGAACTTGTTGTCTGAAGTTTGGATCACGTGAACAACTGTATTGTCCAATCTGCATTGTTTGGCTGTCCAAAGTCATTGCTGCACAATAGGAGATAGATGTTGGCCATTCACACCTACTTGTGTTTAACTGGTTTCCGCAACTCCCTTTTGTTAAATATTGAGCTTGAAGTCAGGTCGAGGAGTCGATAGACTTGCGAATTTTGGGTTAACCACAAACAATAGCAGGTGTAGATCTGTAGATTTGCCTCAGTGTGCCCATTCAAGGGGAAGGTTTATATACATGGTTATTCAATCAGGAACTTCCCAGAGACTTGAGGCAGAA
Source organism: Scyliorhinus torazame (assembly GCF_047496885.1). NCBI lineage: Eukaryota > Metazoa > Chordata > Chondrichthyes > Carcharhiniformes > Scyliorhinidae > Scyliorhinus > Scyliorhinus torazame. The sequence continues at coordinate 11,349,881 of NC_092727.1, read as the reverse complement.
ATGACAAAAGGTCACGTGACCTTGGGCAGCCACCTTATCCGGTCTGTTAGTGTCCATTCTTAAATAAAAGACAGTTTGAGAAAATTATGCACTGAATGAAATTATGTTGAAAGTTATGAATAGGATATGCCTTTTCTGGACATGACAGTACACCCACAGTGTTGTTAGGGAGGGAGTCGGGAGACTTTCACACAGCTACAGTAAAAGGATGGTTATATAGTTCACATCAGGATAGTGTATGGCTTGGAGGGGAACTTGCCTGTGGTGCTGGTCCCAAGCACCTTCTGCCCTTACGTTTCTAGGTGGTAGACGTCGCGGGATTGGGAGGTGCTGTTGAAGGAGCATTGGGGAGTTTCCTGTAGATGGTGCACACGGCTGCCACTGTGCACCGGTGGTGGATGAGATGCTGATCAAGCGAATGGCTTTCTCCTGGATGGTGGTCTCGCTTCTTTAGTGTTATGGGTGGGATGTACCGAGCAACCCGCCAGGTGTTTCACAGCAACGGCCCGCCATTGGCCAGCGGCGGGATCTTCTGGTCCCGGAGTTGTCAATGCGGTTTCCCATTGAATGCACCTCTTGCCGCCTGGAAATCCGTGGCAGGGGTGCGCTGTCGACGGGACTGGAAGTCGCCGCCTGCGTGAACAGCTTGAAAATCTGGCCCAAAGAAAGAAGAGCAATAATCAATTTTTAAAAAACATTTTCATATTGTGCTTTGAGTTTTGTTGTTGAGATTTGGTATCATGGTAATAAATGCTTCTTGCCCATTGGGTAGGTTTTTATATTGTGATATTAGTAACCATTTCAGTATCACCGTACATGCGTCCAATAAAAACCTGATTCAGGTAGACAACCAACTCTCTGAATTTTCTGGGAATCTAATACCGAAATAACTAAACCAAGCAACAAGACTTGAAAATAATCCCAATGAGATACGATGAAGGGGTTCTGCTTGTGAGAACTTTCAAATTATTTCCAATCAGCTCCCAACAACTGTATTCCTTCAATTGTCCTTCAGAATTTTGATTCCCTCTCATTCTTTAAAATTCCTTTCACTGTGCTGGAGGTTCCCCTCCAAGCGGGTGGCTCGGTAGCACAGTGGTTAGCACTGTTGCTTCACAGAACCAGGGTCCAATGTTCAATTCCCAGCTTGGGTCACTGTGCGGAGTCTGCACGTTCTCCCCGTGTCTGCATGGGTTTCCACCGGGTGCTCCGGTTTCCTCCCAAAAGTCCTGAAAGACGTGCTGTTAGGTAATTTGGACATTCTGAATTCTCCCTCTGTGTCCGCGAACAGGGGCTGCAATGTGGCGACTAGGGGCTTTCCACAGTAACTTCATGGAAATGTTAATGTAAGCCTACTTGTGACAATAAAGATTATTAAGGATGGGGATCTCATGGAGTCTCCACCTCCTCTTCCCGTTTGTTGCTTATTTGTCAACCACCATTCTCAACTGGGTGTGACAGGATTGCATAGTTTCAAGCTGCAACAAGTCCGTTGCTTGTGGGATCGCTCAGCACTATCAATATTCTGCAGCTTCTGATGTTTAGCACCCGTGCGTTGTAGCTTCATCAGGTTGTCACCTAATTTTCAGGTGCATCTGATGCTGCTCCTGGAATCTTCCTCTGTACTCCTCATTGAACCAGGGTTGGCCTCCAGGTTTGATGGTAACGGTGGAGTGAGGGATATGCCAGACCATGAGGTTGCAGATTGTGGTTGAATACAAGTCTGCTCCCTGTTGACACCAGAAAGCACCAGTTTTGAGCTGCCAGACCTGTTCTGAATCTTTTAGCGCACAGTGGTAGTGCCGCACAACACAATGGAGGGTTTCCTCAGTGATGTGTTGGGTGCTCTGGATCCGTGGAACACATACAGGCCACCAATAAAAAATAGTACAACACTATTTTATTAAGTTAGAAACTGTTGAACATACTTTCACTGTGGGTTAACACGATGTTAGATTAAACTAAAGACCTATGCCTGTTCTAACCAGTCTATGCACTCAGCACACGGTGAAGATCTGTGATGTAAGCTGTAAGCTCTGTCCTTCTGAGAGGCTGCATCCCGAATGAGCGGGAACTCTGATGCCCCCTGTCTTTATAGTGAGTGTGCTCTTACTGGTGATTGGCTGCGGTGTTGTGTGTGTTGATTGGTCTTGCTGTGTGTCCATCAGTGTGTGTGTATCTGCACCATGATATACTGGTGTGTATTATGACATCACCCCTTTTATAAAGAAATGTATGTGTGTGGCAATAAATAATGTGTGGTGAGAATGTTCCTAACTACGTGTGGGGTGCGAAGACATATTTACAGGACTATGTACATGAGAACTAAGCTATTTACATGGGGAGGTGCCTGGTGCAGAGAAGCAGTATGCAACAAGAGTAACGAGATCAACACTCTTTACAAACCAGGGAAACGATCAAACAAAGCAACGAAACAATTCAGAGAGTCCATAAATTCGAAAAGTTCATAAATTTAGTCTCTGAGGTGGGCGACGAATTCTGGTTGACCGCCTCAAGGGTGGGTCGAGAGCCGCCGGTTCAGGAGCGGGCTGAATTGCGTCAGAGTCAGGGGGAGGCAGAGTGACAGGGAGCTCTGCATAGTCCGTGGCAGGGTCAGCAGGAGGGCGAGGCGACACTGGAGGATCACGTGGCGAGTGTGGAACGAGGCGAAGGGCGCGTCGATTGCGGCGCAGAATAGAGCCATCCGGTAGACGAACCAGGAACGAGCAGGGGGCCACCTGCCGAAGGACAACAGCGGTTGCAGACCAGCCACCATCCGGAAGATGGACGCGGACATTGTCATCTGGAGCCAGAGCAGGGAGATCAGCTGCACGGGAGTCATGAGCCGCCTTGTGCTGTGCACGAGATAGCTGCACCCGGCGAAGGATCGGAACGTGGTCGAGGTCTGGGACATGGATGGACAGCACCGTCGTCCTCAGGGTGCGACTCATGAGTAACTGGGCTGGCGACAGGCCAGTGGACAGCGGGGCGGAGCGATAGGCCAGCAAGGCAAGCTAGAAATCAGACCCCGCATCGGCAGCCTTGCATAGGAGCCGTTTGACGATATGTACTCCCTTCTCTGCTTTGCCGTTGGATTGGGGGTACAGGGGACTGGACGTCACATGGGCAAAATTGTACCGCCTGGCAAAGTTGGACCATTCTTGGCTGGCGAAGCAGGGGCCATTGTCCGACATAACCGTGAGCGGGATGCCGTGTCGAGCAAAGATTTATTTACATGCAGGAATGACTGCAGACGAGGTGAGGTCGTGCAACTGTATCACCTCCAGGTAATTCAAAGTAGTCCACGATCAGGACATAGTCTCTACCCAGCACATGGAACAGGTCGCTGCCCACCTTGGTCCATGGTGACGTGACCAGCTCATGGGGCTGCAGGATCTCACGTGGTTGGGCCGGCTGGAAGCGCTGACAAGTGGGGCAGTTGAGCATTGTGTTGGCTATGTCCTCATTAATGCCGGGCCAGTACACTGCCTCTCGGGCCCGTCGGTGGCACTTTTCCACGCCAAGGTGGCCCTCGTGTAGTTGTTCCAGGACAAGCTGGCGCATGCTCAGCGGGATGACAATGCGGTCCAGTTTTAGAAGAACCCCGCCTACTACCGGCAGATCATCTCTGACATTATAGAATTGAGGGCATTGGCCCTTGAGCCACCCATCCGTTAGGTGGCGCATGACACACTGTAGCAAGGGGTCAGCCGCCGTCCCGCGGCGAATTTGGAGGAGGCGTTCATCCGAGGCAGGTAGATTGAAGGCCGCGAATGCCACATGGGCGTCAACCTGGCAGACAAATCCCGCTGGGTCACATGGAGTGTTGACTGCCCTGGAGAGAGTGTCAGCAATGATGAGGTCCTTGCCTGGGGTGTATACCAGCTGGAAGTCGTATCGCCGGAGCTTGGGAAGAATACGCTGGAGGCGAGGTGTCATGTCGTTCAAGTCTTTCTGTATTTTATTGACCAGCGGGCAATGGTCGGTCTCTACGGTGAATTGAGGAAGTCCGTAGACATAACCGTGAAACTTAACAACACCGGTCAGAAGGCCCAGGCACTCCTTTTCTATCTGCGCGTAGCGCTGCTCCGTGGGGGTCATCGCACGTGACGCATATACAACGGGGGCCCATGATGAGGTCTCATCACGTTGAAGGAGCACTGCCCCAATGCCGGATTGACTGGCATCGGTCGAAATTTTGGTCTCCTTTGCTCGATCGAAGAAAGCTAAGACCGGGGCCGTGGTCAGTTTTGCCTTGAGTTCTCTCCATTCGCACTCGTGGGCAGGGAGCAATTGGAAGTCTGTCGTCTTCCTGACCAGGTTCCTGAGAGCCGTGGTATGAGAGGCGAGGTTAGGGATGAATTTCCCTAAAACATTGACCATGCCCAGAAATCGGAGGATTGCCTTCTTGTCCTCTGGTGTTTTCATAGCTGTGATGGCAGCTACCTTGTCCGCATCCGGCTGCACACCCAATTGGGAGATGTGGTCCCCGAGGAACTTGAGTTCTGTCTGACCAAAAGAGCATTTGGCCCTGTTGAGGTGGAGGCCATGCTCATGTATATGTCTGAATACGCGCTGGAGGCGACTAACATGCTCCTGCGGGGTGGTGGACCAAATGATTATGTCATCGACATAGACGCGAACACCTTCAATACCTTCCATCATTTGTCCCATAATCCTATGGAACACTTCTGATGCAGAGATGATCCCAAACGGCATCCTGTTGTGACAATATCTTCCAAACGGGGTGTTAAATGTGCAGAGTTTCCTGCTGGATTTATCGAGCTGGATTTGCCAGAATCCTTTTGAGGCGTCGGGTTTGCTAAAGAGCTTGGCGCGAGCCATCTCACCTGTGAGCTCTTCATGCTTGGGAATTGGATAGTGCTCTCTCATAATATTGCAATTTAGATCCTTGAGATCAATGCAAATTCTCAATTTGCCGGAAGGCTTTTTTACACATACTATGGAACTGACCCAGTCGGTTGGTTCCGTGATTTTGGAAATCACTCCTTGGTTCTGGAGGTCCTGCAGCTGCTGTTTGAGGCGGTCCTTAAGGGGTGCTGGGACCCTGCGAGGTGCGTGCACCACAGGCGTGGCATTCGGTTTTAATAAAATCTTGTAGGTGTACGGGAGCGTGCCCACGCCCTCGAAGACGCCGTCGTACTGGTTGTAAATGGCGTTGAGCTGCGCCCTGAAGTCAGTGTCCTGAAAGGCAGATGCATCAGCAGGAAAGAGAGAGTGAACTCTCTGAACTAGGTTCAACAGCTTGCATGCCTGCGCGCCAAGCAGGGAGGCTTTCGAGGAGTCCACGATTTCAAAGGCTTTGCGTGACCTGTGCGTCACTTCAAGTTGGCATGAGCCACTGGCAGCAATTGCATTGCCATTATAAACTAATAGCTGGCAAGCTGATGGCAGGATGGCTGGTTTGACACACAGGCTTTGGAGGTCAGACCGCGCAATAAGATTGGGGGAGGCACCAGTGTCCAGGCGGAATCGTATTTGGGACCGGGTGACCGTAAGGGTGGCACACCACTCATCGTCCGGATCGATGCTGTATACCAATAGAGGCTGGATTCTTTGCTTTGGGGACACCCTGTTTTGTGTAATGATACCGACTCGAAAAGACGCCTTCGGGTCCTCGGTGTCAGTGTTGGGTAGCAGGTCCGAATCGGGCTCGGTGACCGTGGGTTGAATGGCCCGGACATTCCTGCGAGGCTGGCTGGAGCGACGAGAGTTGGCAGGCTGAGCTGACCTGCATATAGCAGCACAGTGGCCAAGTTTGCCACATCTCAGGCATCGTTGGGATTTGGCAGGGAATTGCCGCTTTAAGTGGGCGGAGCCACAGTTGCCGCACGTTTGTAGAAACCAGGTATTTCTAATACAACTAATATAGGTAAAAGATAGCTTTTTAAGCATAAATATTAAGCCCCAGTTTTAAATTAAGGATTGAAGAGACACATATTCTGCAAATTCATTTTACACAGTTTTAAAGTAACACCGAAGTCTGATAAAACAGACAGTCTTGAATACATTTTTCAAGTCAGTGTCCAAGGACAGAGAAGACCCATAACAACATTGCCTGTTAAGATAACATGAAGGCTCCATTGTTATCATAGCCTGAACCACATTCTATAACTTATAAGGCTGAAACATTTTAGATTATTGGTGTAGTTTTAAAATGGACAGTTTACAAGATATCGAATCAAATATATATTTGATTCCAACTTTCTCAAAACATAACAATTTCATAGAAGCAGCATAATTCACTTTGATAAATTGAAACAGACTTTGATTTATATTTTGCAAATCATTTGCAATAGCCAGGCCAGCATATTTTGGCTTTGATAAAGCACCATATTGCATTCTTTAACATACACAGGTATGTAGATACGCAACAATTAGAAGTAATGTTACATATTGAAGATGGACGGCTTGCCGTCAAATCAACTGTGTTTGAGTCAAACCCAAACCAATTAGGATTATATTGGGGTGTGATTAGATGACTTAAGACAGATATGAAAGGGTATAACTGAAGAAGTTTCGGCCCGCCATTTTGAGTTTTAGTTTGGAGTTTTTGTTGTAGATTAGGTTTAGGTAGATTGGTAGGGTAGGTTTTTGTGGGTAGTTTGTTAGTTTTTGTTTTGTTGGTTTGAAGCTGAAGATTAGCTCTCTCGCTCTCTCGCTCTCTCTTTTTCATATTTCATTTTCAGACTTTGACTTTTAAAAATTATTGTCGAGCTGTTTGCCTAAGCAAGAAGATCTGTGATTCTTTTGAAAGCTTCAAATTGTCTACAAATTGCCTTTTAAATGACTTTCAAATTGTAATCAATAGAAGACAAATAAAACAATTCCTATTGGCACCTGAGAAGTTTTAACTTAAATTTCTACTGAGTTCCAGTAATCGCAAAGTGCTGCTGGGAACCGAATGGTAGAAATCCTTCAACGTTGTAGCATCAGTATGTTCACTGCGCCACTGCGCATGCGCAGTGCGGTCGTACGTGGTGTGCGCCTGCGCAGTACGTTCGTCGACATCGCCGTCCCCTCGTTCAGTGCGCACAAGCGCGGGAGTCCGCGAAAAGTGCACAAAATGGCCGCCCTCATCCAGGCTGAGGCCCTGGAGTTGCTCGATTGCTTGGACCCGTTCTACCTCGTGGGGACCTTGCCGCGCCGTTTCAGCCGCTTGGATGTGGGAATACCGACTAGTGGCGTGTTTATGTAGCACGCAGGTCTCGATGGCAATCGCTAGGGTGAGCTGCTTTACCTTGAGGAGCATGTGTAGGGGGTCCGACTGAACACCGAAAACGATCTGGTCGCGTATCATGGAGTCGGAAGTGGGCCCGTAATTACAGGACTGCGCAAGGATGCGGAGGTGGGTGAGAAAGTACTGGAAAGGTTCATCCTTACCCTGCAAATGCTGTTGGAATACATAGCGCTCGAAACTTTCATTCACCTCGATGTTGCAGTGAGTGTCAAACTTGAGGAGGACCGTCTTGAATTTTGATTTATCTTCATCATCAGCAAAGGTGAGAGAATTGAAAATGTGGATGGCATGTTCCCCGGCCGTGGATAGGAAGAGAGCGATCTTCCTGGTGTCTGAGGCATCTTCCCGGTCTGTGGCTTCAAGGTAGAGCTGGAAGCGTTGTTTGAATATCTTCCAGTTGGCCCCTAGGTTACCGGTGATGCGGAGCGGCGGCGGCGGGCGGACGCTGTCCATTTTGCAGGATGGCTGTATGCTGGTGGAAGGCAGATCACTTGCAGGTAGATCTAAGAAGTTCTAACATCCCTCAACTACTGGTACCATGATGTGTTGGGTGCTCTGGATCCGTGGAACACATACAGGCCACCAATACTTAAAATAGTACAACACTATTTTATTAAGTTAGAAACTGTTGAACATACTTTCACTGTGGGTTAACACGATGTTAGATTAAACTAAAGACCTATGCCTGTCCTAACCAGTCTATGCACTCAGCACATGGTGAAGATCTGTGTTGTAAGCTGTAAGCTCTGTCCTTCTGAGAGGCTGCATCCTGAACGAACGGGAACTCTGATGCCTTCTGTCTATATAGTGAGTGTGCTCTAACTGGTGATTGGCTGCGGTGTTGTGTGTGTTGATTGGTCCCGCTGTGTGTCCATCAGTGTGTGTGTCTGCACCATGATATACTGGTGTATATTATGACACTCAGTATGAAGATGGAGTTCCACAATGATGGTGCGATGGTCACTCTGACCAATACTGTCATAGTCAGACACATTCGTGACAGGATTGATTCTGGTTGACTCTCTCACCACCTGGGCAAGACACCACCTGCGCATGTCTGGCAGATGCATCCTTGAACTCAGCCCTCTGAAAACCATGGTGCTACAGAGCCACTTTTGCTGATGGATGTTGAAGTCACCCACATTCTGTGCTCTTGCTACCCTCAGTTCCTCTTCCATGTGACATTCAACATAGAGGCCAACCTTTTAGACAATGTTAATGAATGTTCCCCCGCCCATAGCAGGAGAGCTCGTATCCTGCGAAGACCACGGGGCAGATAATCATTCCCAACCCTTGGGTCTCGTGTGGGATATTAGAATTTCATTGGGGGTCTTGGGTCAATATTGAACATTCCTAGGACCACCCCTCCCGACTCTATACCCCTGTGCCACCCCTGCTGGTGGGTCTGTCCTGCTGCTGGGCCAGGGCACTAGGGTAGGTCGGGGGGGGGGGGGGGGGGGGGGTCTGCGACATGGCTGTGAGGTTTGATTCAGTGAGTCTGACTGTTGCTAGACGAGTCTGTGGGCCGGCTCTCCCAATTTTGGCACAAGACTCCAGATGTTAATGGCTGGGCTGAATGCCGAACCTGAATCCTGTGCCTCGGCCGATGCTGTGTTCCATCCAAACACGTTCACCTTGCAGTTTTGTAGGCTAGTTTGTTATAACTGAGTGACGTGTGAGACCATTTCAGAGGGCATTTCAGAGTCAAGCATGTTGTTATGGTTCTGCAGTTAAATGTGGGCCGGGCTAGATAAAGATGTCTGATTTCCTTCCTGAAAGTATATTAATGAAACAGATGTTTTTTTTCATGACAATCCAATTGTCTCCTGACCACCGTTATTAATCAATACTAGCTTTCTCTTCTAAAGTTATTTAATTAACTGAATTTAAGCTACCAGCTATATTCTACGTTTAAGAATCATTGAGCAACTTTAAGCTCCTGACATTAAGGATGGAAATGTTTAACCTACTGTCTAATTAACATGCCCTTCATCTGTTTTGTTTTGGGGTAGATGAATGTGGTTCTGGCTACGATATTCATTCCTATTATAATACCCCCTAGATGGGATTAGATGAAGTCCATTCCACGTAATATAGTAACGTTAAAAGAAGTAACAAAAACAGAAATTGCTGGAAATATTGGATTGGATTTGTTTATTGTCATGAGTACTGAGGTACAGTGAAAAGTATTTTTCTGCGAGCAGCTCAACAGATCATTAAGTACATGAAAAAAAATAAAATACATAATAGGGCAACACAAGGTACACAATGTAACTACATAACACTGGCATCGGGTGAAGCATACAGGGTGTAGCGTTAATCAGGTCAGTCCATAAGAGAGTCGTTTAGGAGTCTGGTAACAGCGGAGAAGAAGCTGTTCTTGAATATTTGGTAGGTTAGGCAGCATCTGATGAAAGGTAGGAGATCTGTCATGTGAACTTTGTGTATTGCTCCACAGATGCTGATGGCCCTGATGAGTATTTGCAGGATTTAGTTGGTGGGAAGCAGGGGAGGGAGAGTGGGACTATGTGATTTGCTCTCTCAGGGAGCCGGCACAGAGTAGATGGGCTGAGCGGCCCCCTTCTGTGTTGTAACCATTCTGTGATGCTGCCAACTGTGGTCTATCAAAGTTGCACGGCAAAAGGAAGAAGGAAACTCGGCGTGCATAACTCTCAGGCAATCAACGGCCGTAGTCCACCAGACAACACTGGCTTCCAGGGCTGAGAAAATAATTTCATTTTCCCCTTTTTGTGACATCTCCCAGCTGTCTCTTCCCAAGACCGTGGGATTTGGTAATCTTCAAAAATCTTTGGGGAATGGAAATAGTCTCTATATTCAACTCTCTGTAATTTCTAACTCCCATTGTGTATTGCAGAGTGACATTTGGATTCAAAGACTGCTGCATTGCAGGTCAACTATCTTATAATTCATGAGGGAGGCCTCTATTGTACTGCGACTGATGCTTTTCAGGAGTTTGAAAGGCTAAGGACAGACAGCTGACAGCAATGATATGGAATATAATGTCAAACAAGTCATAATACAACATTACAAGAAATACTCATTGAGATCATGTTGACTGAATTACTTCATATTGCACAGGTCCAAGATGCTAAATAAAATAGTTGACAGGTTATGTTTCAATTTTTAAAAAAATAAACGTTTGCTGCTAATTAGCGGATCTCTTGTGGAATTGCTTACAGTGGAGAGGAGGTTAGAGTGTTTAATGTGTGTTGTGGAGAGTGCTTTGTGATTACGAGGTGCACAGGGCCACAGAAAGGATTTGGAAAGAAATCTGTGAAAGGTTTATTCTGAAGCAATGAAGGAAGTGATGGCTGATGGATCCTTGGAGGAAAACAAAATCGCCAATTGCAAGGTAAATTTAAAAAAAAAAACCCTGGTGCGTAAAACAGTCACATCAATCAATCCGCCAATGTGCAGTTCTGTCATTCCACAATGGCCCTTTGAATATATGCACATCATTTTACTTTTTGTAAGTGTCATTTCAAATACAGTTCAAGCTTTATATTACTTTTGCTTTTTTTATACAAAGGAAGTCATAATAAAGTGATAAACCATGACTGAACCTTTGCAGGCCTAACTACGGGAATAACGTGGATTTATGCAATACCCATTAACAGAGAAAAATGTCTCGAGATGCTGTCTAGAAAGGCGAAAGGAGAGCAGATAAGGGACTCAAACCGTCCGTGCTTTAATTTTTCGTAAATGGTTTGCCACTATTGATTCTAAATTTGCTTCCAGCGTTAAGTACACAATGTTACTGCTTCTATTTCAGAGGTATAATTTGGTACAGTTTATACAATGTCGCTGCAGGCACCATCCCACACAAGGCGAGTATAAATCTGTTCCCATGGTGATGTAAGATGCAGCTCTACAGTTGCAAGCAAAGGTTTATTTTTGTATCTGTGATCTCTTAGTCTTCCAAATCTTCACACTGACGTGGCCCAGGCTCAATTTCTCTCTGGGCTGCTGGTCAGCATACCTCCAAGGGTTGAGTGGATTGTTTTCCTCCAAGGATCCATCAGCCAACACTTCCTTCATTGCTTCGGAATAAACCTTTCACAGATTTCTTTCCAAATCCTTTCAGTGGCCCTGTGCACCTCGTAATCACAAAGCAGTCTCCACAACACACACATTCTGCAAAGAACGTGAGCACCCAGCAGATTAATTGCACAGAACAAGTAGATTTCCGACGGAAAAAGCAAACTGCAATCCCGTCTGACAGGACCATCCATTGTCAGCGTCTCCATTGAGACAAAGAGTCCAATAATAACTTGGGAGGGATTACAGCAGGGGTGGACAGTAAGATTTTCAATCAGGAATTAGGGGTTCTCCACAGACCCTGCTTTCAATGATCTCGACAGATTCCCTGCCCAAAATTGAGAGAGCAGTCACCGACAGCAAGGTTGGCCTGCCCCACAGAGGTGAGGATCCACAGCACCTTCATCCAGATGACCCGTCTCAAGTGAATTGTTCATGTCAGACAAATGATCCTTCCCTCTTGACCACATGTCCATTGTCCCATCTTATGAGGCCAGGCCACCCGGAGTCGTGTTCCCCCCCCCCCGCCCCACCCAAGAGACCACCTTGGAGGAGAGCGCCGAGGAGACCACCATTGAGGCATCACAGCTATCACCCCCACCTCTCACCAACGCAGGGACACATATCTCGGTGGGAACATTAGTGGACAGGCGTCTGGGCCACAATCTGGTGAGTACCTCACAGTTTCTGATGCACCTCAGGCGGAAGCAGGAACCCGTCCAAGGGATACAGCAGTCGGAGGTCTGCTGGATTCCAGGACTCAGCCGAGTGCCAGTCAGATGCTGAGCTGCTGGACGAGGTTCTCCCAAAGCTGATGCAGATGCAAGGACACGGCCATGAGATTCAGAAGGGTATGTCAGTGACATCCCAGTGAGTCCATAGACGATTAGAGGAGCCCCAAAGGTTACAGATGCAGGAGATGATGACAACAATACACCGAGGCCAACACTGTTAGGATGGTGGCTGCAGTGGAAAGCCTGGAACACAAGGTCAGCGTCTTGAGGGGTGGTGTCCAAGTCATGGCTCAGTCTGTGACGACCATGGCTGAGGGCCTCGACATAATGACCCAATCGCTGAGAGACCTGTCCCATATGGAGGTGGACATTGCTGAGGCACTGCGCAGCATGTCCCAGTCACTGAGGGACATTGCAGGTGTACTGGAGAGCGCGGCCCAGTCACGAAGGAACATTGCTGAGAGCGTCAACACCATAGTCCAGACAAAGCGAGGCGCTCGGACTGGCAGAGCCAGATGACTCAGAGGCCGCTGAAGCTCACTCTAGCGGCCCCTCCACCCCGTGGAGGGCCCTACGGGCACCAGCAAGGAGGAAAAAGCACTGGAGGCCAACCCAGAGCCTCAACCAAGGAAACGGCATAGGTCTCCAGTTCTTCCGAATCCCCACCTGATACCAGCGCAACCCAAGGGCAGCGGGCAGACAGGGTGGCACGGCGAAGCCAGTGACACCAGTAAAGCAGCACCTGGCCCTCAGGAGGGCTTCCCCCAAGGGTAACAAGGACCACAGGACATGAAAAGCAGCCGGGTGCCGCCGTCTCCAATGTGCATCTTGGGGACATACCTAGACAGAGCACGAGACCATGTAAGATCAAGAAGATTGAGAAGCACTGATTGGGCACTGGGGCACAGGGTGGGTGAGGGTGGGGGGTGGGTGGCAGGGGGCACAGGGTGGGGGATGGGGGGGTGGCAGGGGGCACAGGGTGGGGGAATGGACATCAGCCTTGACATCAGCAGGTAACTCTTATCCCCAAGAGCCAACCCTTGTCCTGGGGTGGTCCTCGAAGATGCCGGGAATTTCTGAATGTCCCAGGATGTAGCTGTCATGTACGTTCCTGTGACATGTGAAATGTTCAGAATACAAAGGGTTAATGTCTTATCATAACTAACCACTAGATGGAACTAGATGTAGAACTGTACAAAGCACTGACTCACAAGCTTCTGGGAGGGCTGAAGTGAGTGCAGAGGAGAGGTCTAGAGAGTGCAGAATACAGTTATAGACAGAGTATCGAGACTAGCGTTAGTAGAGTGTAGATTGTGGGTCACTAGATTATTATTTACCACAGGAGTAAGTGGTCGAGTTTTAATAAGTAGTGTAAATAAAAGTTAGCTTTGTTAATGAACTTAGCTTCTGTGGTCTTTGTGAACACGGCCACATCCATCATGAGAAGAAGAATCACAAAGAATACCAAAGCTCCCTGAGAAACTTGCACACACGTGCATGATCTGGAGGTAGTGTTTACTTAAACATTACAAGTTAACATTCAGGGCGTGAATCCCTTTTGGTTAATGAAGGGCACGCCCTGATGTGTGCAAGGAGACTGTGTGCGAACAAGTACAGCCTGGAACTGGGGTATCCAGCGCTGGCAGAGAATCCAGCAGCACGGACGTCTTGGCGGGCTTGGTCCAACTCAAAAGTGGATAAAGTCCAATGCTGGAGCTTTCAGCGCATCCGTGACCTCACGGGGTGCCAAGTCCGTGAGGAAACGGCACAGGGGGTGTGCTGTCTCTTTGTTGAGACGGAGTCTGCAGCACGCATGCCTACTGTCATCTGCTCGAAAGACTAACGACACCTGTACACCTTGGACCATCGCTGGCATTCCCCTCTGAGTTCCTCCTCGACCCAATGGGCGTCCGAGTCTTCAGGATGTGCAGCAGCTCCGGCACGTGAGGTGCTGTCGCCAAACTGCGTCGATGCTGCCGCTGCTTTCTCCAGCGTCTGGTCGCCTGGACTGCCACCAGCATCATGAGGGTCGCCTCTGCGGCGCCAACACCTCCATCCATTTTGGTATCTGTAAAGAATTGGAGAAGGAAAGAGACCAACAATAAGTTAGGGCTTCCACTCCGCGAAGTGTTTGATTGTTGACTGCTGCCTCTATGGTGCTGACGTTTTTAGAGGTCAGGCAAACTGTTCAGGTTTCAAAGTTTGATTGAAATGCGATGCAATAATCATCGTCTAAGACATGGCACGTGTACCCACGAGAATCCACGTGAGAATATTTTGTTAATTAAATGGTCAACAGTAACAAAGATTTGAAAATCAACTACGTAATATTCCACATATCACACTAATCATTAAACAACAAGGCTATGTCACAGTTCCATATTGGTACCAATTAAAAAGCGATATCAGCTCATTTTCACAAAAAAGCAGACACACCGTATAAACTCTCGCAGGCTCCTTAACAGAAACAGAGGATAAGCCTGAGAATGTGTTATCATGTCCAGGTCTTGGTCACAGAAATGATCTGTTCATCAATGTCTGACTTGTTCCCCATATCAGTGCCTTTCTCCGCCCAGGAGCCGCAGCTGTGTAGGCCCCTCCCACACGGCCCAATCTCACCGAAACCAAATCCTGGCATCCACGTATTCCACTGGCGCTCAGTTGAACACCCTTGACGTCCTGTGTGTTTAACCCACGGTGACGTGCCAGTTACACGCAGCAATCACCACCCAGCAACAAAAGCATCAGCAATCTGCGAAAGCACTTCTTCAACGGCGTCATCAGGTGACCCATTTGGATAAATGCCGCGCAGCAGGTCCCGCAGCGTCTTCTTGCTTCAACCTGATTGCCTTCTTATCAGCAATAGCCTTCAGCTGTGAAGCTAGAGGCTGCTCACAGTCAAAGAGAGTTAAAATGACCTTCAGAATATAACCAAGAACAGAGCTCCGTCCTGTAAGTGTTTGGCAGAACAGACAGGCAGCAGTTGGAGTTGTTCCTGTTCTGGGTCTCCAAAATGTTTAAAGGTGGCTTGAAGTCCTCACGGAAGAAACCCCCCCCCCCACCCACTTCCCCCTCCCTGCCCAGGGGCAATCCTGGAATGTTTCGGTGCCCCGAACAAGTCTAACTCTCCTGAAGGGTCCCCCACTCCCCGCCCGAGCACCGGGGCAGGAGCTCCGGTGGCCTTGAGCTGCAAGCACGAAAATGGAAAAGGCTGCTCTCCTCCCCAGATTCCCTCAGCACCCATTGTGCCAGCTTCACGTTGTCAAAAAGGGGTACTGAACAACACCCGCGTGATTTCCCGCCGGGGAGCCGGGTAATTCCCGGGAGGCCGTTACATTCGACTTCAATCTCGTAATGAAATGGAAATTAATGCAAATTAGGGTTAATTGCATGCTCGCGAGATCCAGAACTTGACGTTGGGAGGGGGCCGGTTAGATAGCAAACTGATTCGCTCTCGGGACAAATCTCGATTTTGGCCTTTAATGCTATTTAACTGGTGAGGATCTGGCAACGCGCCCCAAGTTTCAACAAGTCTTGGAGAAGCTGACTTGATATAGTTTTAGGAAACTCTGGTGATCTTTGCGAGGTTGACTTCAGGATGCAAAGCGTAGTGATCACAAAGACACTTGAAGCAATGTTCATCAACAAAGCTAAATATATTTACCCTACTTAAATTAACGCTCGACACTTATTCCTATAGTAAACAAATAGATTATATTAAACTACTCACTAACCCTAGGCGGATACGGCGCCAGCGCGACTTGGGTTTTCTGTTACGGCCACCCGGGTCAAGAATCGCCGGGGGTGCCCCGTAGAGCGGCCCCCGGCCGGCGCCAATGGCATCTCTGCGGAGAATCGCGTCCCGGCATCGGGGCGGTGTGGCGCGATTCGCGCCGGCCGCACCGATTCTCCGGCCCAGCCCCGGGCTGAGAGAATCCTGCCCACTATCTCTATGCTCTAACTATAACTATATGCTATCCTCTCTCGCTCTACTATGCACTTCACTCCAATCTCTTCTCCTCTACTCCACTCTCTCTCCTCCAGAAGCCTAAGAGTCAGTGCCTTTTATAGTACTGTCCCTAGCTCCATCTAGTGGCTAATTGTAACATGACATTAACTCTTCACATGCTGTACTTTTCTATAATGTCACATAAGCAATGTAATCAGACCCCACTTCAATCCACACACTACATTCTAACATTGGCCACAGCTATACTGAGAGATATGTTACTGATTATATCTCTTCTTATAGCATCAATGCAATGCAAACAATGCAAATTGTTTGAAGGCATCTCTGCTGGTAGCAAGGAAAAATTCACGAATGAGTCAAAGCTGAGGTTTAGGTAATTCTAAGGCTTCTGAATTAAATCTCTTGTAAGAATATCTTAACACAAACCTCTTAGTATTCTTTCACTTATCGTATATTGGGATCAAATATTAATAGATGCCGAATTCATACAAATCATCCTGTTTGCAAAGATTCAGCACATCATCACACTGGCCTTTTCTATAGATCGGTGATGTAACTAAAATAAGAAGGCTTTTTATTCCCTTAAAGCCTTTCATTCTGTGCTATCAAACAATACCAATTCGTCCCAGCTGTGGCAGCAACTGTGACAACTTGAATTTATATCTCGGAGACTCCTTAACATGGAATATTTTGTTTGGCAAAGTTTAGAAAAAATATATATTTTTAAAATCAGCAGTGACTCAGTGATATTGTCACTGGACTCGTAATCCAGAGATCTAGCATCATGCTCTGGAAACTCGGGTTCAAATCTTAACACAGCAGGTGTTAGAATTTGAATTTGATTTTAAAAATCTGGAATTAGAAGTCTAATGATGACCATGTTGTGAAAACCCATCTGGATCAGAACAAATGCCGTTGTTGAAGAGTCACTGAGGAGCATCCTGGAACAATTGGGCTCGGTCATCATAACCCTGGAGGGGATTGCAGAGGATCTCGTGCTCAACCATAGGAAGAGCAATCAACAAACGTTGGTTCAGAAAGTCACGTGGGACCTACCAAAGCAGCTAATTGGTAAGTAAGTCTCGGTGAGTATTTTCAATCTATTAAAGTGATTAATTGCTTAATACTAAGGTAGGGACTGAAAAAAATGAGTACAGAATAGTACTATACAATTATAATAGAAGTGTTTGGTAAGAAACAAGGATCCTCGCTAATGTAAATAAGGCCCCTAGCTAACGTAAATTGTTTTAAGGGAGTAACTAACTTAATCGAGAGGGACGTCAAGGCAGGAGGCCTCAGTCCTCTGATATGCTCCTCCTGCCCAAAGTGGGAAATGAGGGATGCTTCCAGGGTCCCTGGTGACCATGTGTGCGGAAGGTGTGTCCAAATACAGCTTCTAGATTTCGGAGCGGCAGCTGCTGGTGGACTCACTGTGGAGCATCCGCGATGCTGAAGAAGTTGTGGATGGCACGTTTAGCGAGGTGGTCACACCGCAGGTGAGGATTGCACAGACAGAAAGGGAATGGGTGACCATCAGGAACAGTAAAAGGCTCAGATGGTAGTGCAGTGGCCACCTGTTCAATGCATGCCGACTTCGCCGGAATGTTCATATAATAATAATACTAATCTTTATTGTCACAAGTAGGCTTACGTTGACACTGCAATGAAATTACTGTGAAAAGGCCCTCGTCGCCACACTCCGGCGCCTGTTCGGGTACACAGAGGGAGAATTCAGAATGTCCAATTCACCTAACAGCACATCTTTCGGGTCTTGTGAGAGGAAACCGGAGCACCCGGAGGAAACCCACGCAGACACGGGCAGAACTTGCAGACTCTGCACAGACAGTGCCCCAAGCCGGGAATCGAACCTGGGACCTTGGCGCTGTGAAGCAACAGTGCTGACCACTGTGCTACCATGTTCAATGTTTCTGGTCCTCGTGGATGCCCAACACCACCTCGAGGACTACTGTGGAGAAAATATGCCAATTGTTTAGCACCCACGGTAAACCTGAGGTATTGGTCACGGACAATGAGACTCTGCTCACTAATGAGAAATGCCAATCATTGATGCGTCCCAACTGGATAAGGCAACTCCAGACTGCATCGTACCACTCATTTGGTGGAGTGGGAAGTTCAAACATTCAGACAAGGCACGAGGAAACAGAATTCGGGCTCCCTTGATACAAATGCTGGAACATTATTTGGCTATGTTTTACGTCAAAACCGGGGTAGTATCGGCTGAGCTATTAATGGGCTGTCACCTCCAAACCTTGACACAATTCACACCTCTTTAACCTGGGGTTACCCCATCTCTCGATCTGTAAAGATTTAATCACCTGCTAATGCTCGCATTCCAAGCATTGTCTGGCATCTTTGAATTTGTCTATATATATGTTTCTGGAACAGACCTCTTCATTCACCTGAGGAAGGAGCAGCGCTCCGAAAGCTAGTGACATCGAAACAAACCTGTTGGACTTTAACCTGGTGTTGTAAAACTTCGTACTGTGCTCACCCCAGTCCAACGCCGGCATCTCCACATCATGACCTCCAAACCTGCCTGTGCATAACTTTCCTGAGTCTTGGCAGGAATGTAGGACCTTCAAAATAAGCGCCGTGATCTCCAGGCGCCTGAGAAAGGCTTTAAACCGGGAGACCCTGGGCATGTCTGTTGTTTTGAGGATGCCGCCCAGAGGATCCCTGGGGTCATGACGGTTTCATACATGGACAGAAATCGAGAGGACACCGAATGGAAACACATGGTCCAACTCTAGGACAGGGAACCCCGCTAGGAGGAAACCACACCAGACATATTAATGCCTCCACATATGCCCCTTGTTCAGCTATACAATCAAGAGGCACAGCCTGTCGTGAGCCGGCAACCAGGCCAACAGGACGATGAGGACTCTGCCTCAGACATGGACACGGAAGCGTCAGCACTTCCGGATGATGCCGCAACCGGAGCCAAGCATCCGGCAGTGACCTTCCATTGTTCGTCATGGAAACGACGATCGACGACTCGATACAACCCCACCTCCCCCGACCCAGCCCCACCACTAGCAGAGGCGCAGTCACGCGCAAAGCATCGAAGAAGGCCCCCTCAGCTGGTCACTGGAGGGGAACGTCCGTATTGGGCGGGAGGGGTGTAATAACCTTTACGAGGCCCACGGGAGTACCCTAATCGATCTCCCCCTGGGACTCACGGAAAATGAACTTCACTGTAAGTGGGTGGAGGCCCAGCTGGGGCTCATTACCTTGCTCTGTAAAAGCCGGCCCAGCCGGGGACCGGCATTCAGGTAGTCCCGACAGAGACTCACTGTGTGTCTGCTGCCACTGCGGCCGTTTTCGTTGACCCAAATTAACCTCTGTCTACTTACTTCCTCTGGCCTCCTGCGTCTTCAGAGCAGAGTTCTGAAATAAAAGCAGGCCGTGCTGGAAAAACTCAGCAGGTCTGGCAAAATCTTTGGAGAGAAAAACAGAGTTAACATTTCGAGTCCGAAATCCTTCCAGTTCTGCGGAAGAGTATTTCCTGTTTTTAATCAAGTTGAAGCAGCACTGCTGATTTCGTCAAGGCTTTAATTTTCCTAAATATTTCAGCACCTTTTAAGGTTGTTAGATTACCAGGAAGAACAGAAATTCTCCCAGACATAGCTGCATTTGCCTGTGTAGTTGCTTTCGTCAACAAAGCACTCCATTAAAACTGCATGACCAGACTCTCCAGCGGATGACCTGTCAGTCAAACCAGACCAGCAGAGTTCTTTTTTCCAACTCTCAGTGACAGCTGCAGCCTTTTTTTAAAACTTAAAGGGCAGGAGATTTTAAAAAATCATGACGATCATACAGACCTTAGCAGTCCTTCAAGAGATTTGTGACCCTCCCCTCCCGCCCCCCCCCCCCCCCCCCCCCAAGCTGCCACCTCCTCATACTGTAGATTAAGGTCCTTGCAACATCTAAAATTGGGTCTGTTTGAATTGAGAACTGATTTAAATGGCCAGGCTGAGTTTGGGTTTTCCTCCTAAGTGAAAATTCGGGTCACACTATCATTTTTAAAGGTCCATAGAATTTTCTCGACTCTGCAAATTGGTCGTTAAATGTGGGAGAGATATGTGGACAAGGTGGATGTCTGTTCTTGGTAGAGCAATAAAGAGTCGCTGCGTGTTTGAGGGAAAGGCAATGAGAGCGATAATGTGCGTTCCAGATAGTGTGATGTGGAGACAGATGATGATCAATTAGGGTCAGCTGCTCTTTTGCAGTCACTTCATTATCATTTTTTCCATGTCCCAATGAGTTTCGCAGCTCTTACTCCCTCAGACAGCTGTTAAACAACCTTCATTAAAACTGTAATGAAGTGACCATAAAAGTAATAAAATCTAACTTGATATAGTAAGTATAGCATAATCATTCAACATTTACTTAATGCATAACCATGTTTTGGTTTTATGATTATTTAAATGTTTAATTTTCATTATCTGTAATTCCATCACATTGGTATGAATACATTAATTCATGAACTTGCATAAACTACTGAATTTCTTTTTCATCCTCTGTAAAATATTAAGTAAACAAACTTAATAGGTGGTGGCGTCATAGTGTTAGTGTCACTGGACGAGTAATCTGGAGGTCCAGGCTAGTGTCCTGAGGTTAAGGGTTCAAACCTCATGGTAACAACTGATGGAATTAAAATTCAATTAATAAGTGTGCAATATAAAGCTAGTGTCAGTAATGGTGAGCATGACTATCATCATCGATTGCTGTAACAATCTATCTGGTTCACTCCATAGAATCTATAATTTGCAATAGTGCAGCACAGTGCTTAGCACCGTTGCTTCACAGCGCCATGGTCCCAGGTTTGATTCCCGGCTTGGATCCCTGTCTGTGTAGAATCTGCACGTTCTCTCCATGTCTGCGTGGGTTGCCTCCGCTCCGGTTTTCTCCCACAAGTCGCGAAAGACTTGTTTGTGAGGTAAATTGGGCATTCTGAATTCTCCCTCAGTGTACCCGAACAGGGGCCAGAGTGTGGTGACTAGGGGATTTTGACAGTAACTTCATTGCAGTGTTAATGTAAGCCTACTTGTGGCAACAATAAAGATTATTATTAGCACAGAGGTTAGCACTATTGCTTCACAGCGCCAGGGACCTGGGTTCAATTCCCAGCTTGGGTCACTGTCTGTGCGGAGTCTGCACGTTCTCCCCATGTCTGCGTGGGTTTCCTCCGGGCGCTCCAGTTTCCTCCCACAAGTCCCAAAAGACGTGCTTGTTAGGTGAATTGGACATTCTGAATTCTACGTCTGTTGATTGTTATAGAATTTACAGTGCAGGAGGCCATTCGACCCATCGAGTCTGCACTGGCTCTTGGAAAGAGCACGCTACCCAAGGTCAACACCTCCACCCTTTCCCCATAACCCAGCAACCCCACCCAACACTAAGGGCAATTTTGGACACTAAGGGCAATTTAGCATGGCCAATCCACCTAACCTGCACATCTTTGGACTGTGGGAGGAAACCGGAGCACCCGGAGGAAACCCACGCACACACGGGGAGGATGTGCAGACTCCGCACAGACAGTAACCCAAGCTGGAATCGAACCTGGGACCCTGGAGCTGTGCAGCAATTGTGCTATCCACAATGCTACCGTGCTGCCCAATTCTCCCTCAGTGTACCCGAACAGGGGCCGGAGTGTGGTGACTAGGGGATTTTCGGCCCTTGTTCGGGTACACTGAGGGAGAATGCTGTGTACCCGAACAGGCGCCGGAAAGTGACGACTAGGGGATTTTCACAGTAACTTCATTGCGGTGTTAATATAAGCCTACTTGTGACAATAAAGATTATTGTTATTATTAGAAGGAGGCCATTCAGTCCATCAAGTCTGTGCCGACCCTCTGAAAGGCACTCTATCTAGGCCCAATCCCCTGCCCTATCCCCGCAACCTCATTCATTGATCATGACCAATCCACACAACAGCACGTCTTTGGACCGTGGGAAGAAACCGGAACACCCGGAGGAATCCCACGCAGACACGGGGAGAAAGTGCAGACTCCACACAGACAGTCACCCAAGGCTGGAATCGAACCCGGGTCCCTGGCGATGTGAAGCAGCAGTGCTAACCACTGTGCTCTTTCAGGAAGGAAACCTGTCCTCCTTTTCTGGCCTTGCCTACTTCTGACTTCTGACCCGTAGCAATGGCTCATGATTGCCCTCTGAAATGGCCAAGCAAGCCATTCAGTTCAAGGGCTATTAGGGCTGGGCGACAGATGTCGGCAAAACCGGAAGATCATGCCAGCAAGAACGGCGGGAACATTATATCTGCTTCACTCTCTAGGGCCAGGGTTAGGGCAGACACAACCCAGTTTAGCAAATCAGAATTATCAGAACTGTAGCCGCTGGACATCCAACATAGAAACAGAAAATCCTGGAAATAATCAGCAGCTCAGATGGCGTCTGTAAAGAAAGCAAGAGTTAATGGGCAGAATTTGTCCTTGTTTTTTTGGCGAAGTGTCAACTTGGGCGGGAAAAGTGGAGCGTCGCCCGTCGGCTGCACTGCCGGATTTTCTCACCATATTTTTCACCAGCTGCACTCCGAAAGCTAGTCATTCCAAATAAGCCTGTTGGACTTTAGCCTGGTGTTGTAAGACTTCTCACTGTACTGCAATTAACACTGTGAGAAAAGAAGAGCAGGGTCTTCAGAGAAGAAAGTTCGAAACCTTTCAGCTTCTAATTCATTGAGAGAGTCTCCAGTACCATCAATCATGTCATGTCTTGTTGCCAAGGTGTAAAAGGGAAAATGGAACATAGAGGACAATGGATGGCTTTGCAAAGAGTAAGTACAATCTATCAATCAAGGTGTAATATCAGCTGCAAGAACTGTACTTAAATCCCAAGATGTATTTTTACTGCTAAATTCAATTAGTATTTGTGCGGGAAGAAATCCATTGTTGCTCTCACTAAAGAAGGTATATGGTACAGATAATGAAGCTTTATTGATTTATTTATGATTTAGAATCTGAAATAATATTAAATCTGTGACATAGCACTTCCGAAGTGTATCTGTAGAAGCAACAATATCAAGGGGTTATTTTGTTGTCATTGCAGAGAATTGTATCAAATAGATTTTTAAAAAAGTTTTACATTCCTCTCCATTTTGTATCAACATATGTCACAGTATATGGCCTGGACCAAAGCACAAACCTACACAACGGGTCAGTGTGCTCCTGAGGAAAGAAATACCTGCATATGATTGTATTCCGATACAGTCTCCTGTCTTTATTTGGTCAGATGTCAGACCACACTTGTGGTGGGCTGCAAAGTGCTGGTCTCTGTTCTGACGAAAGAGGAGGCACTGCAGAAGGTGGAAAAGAAAAACAAAATGGACAAGGGAGGCACCCTGAGTAGTTCTGACCATCAGAGAAAAATAATACAGAGTGCGGGGTTATTTTCAGAAAAGGGGAGGCTGGGTGGGGTGGTGGGGGTGTGTGACCGAAATAATGACGGGATTCGGTGGGGTAAACATCCCCTCCTAGATTTGGGACCATAAATATAAGCTTATCAATCATAAAGCAAATTAGAAATTACGAAGCAGCTTTTTTTATGTAGAGTGAAAAGGCGGTGGAACTTGCTGCTTCATGGAGCAGTTGAGGCAAACACCAAAGACAGATTTAAGATGAAGCTAGACAGATATATGAAGGCGAAAGGAATAGAAAGATATGTTGCCTTGGGCCCGTACCAGCCTCCCCGAACAGGCGCCGGAATGTGGCGACTAGGGGCTTTTCACAGTAACTTCATTTGAAGCCTACTTGTGACAATTAGTGATTAATTAATTAATAAAGTACAGAAGGCGCATAAGCCCTGACGTGGAATAGTTGAACTGAATGGAATGTTTGTAAATTCAATGGGCGGGATTCTCTGACGCCGAGATCGCGTTTGGCAATCGGCCGGAGAATCCGTTTTTACGCTGGAGTCGGGGGAAGAGTATGCCACACGCCGTCGGGAGGGCCTCAGGACGTCACCTGAGGTCCTGCCCAGATGCTCCGCCCCCGATGGGTCGAGTCCCCGATGGCGTGGGGCGCGTGTCCTCACAACTTTCGGGGTCCTCGCGTGGCGGCTGCGGACTGTGTCCAGCGCCGCCACAGTCGGGGGGGGGGGCGTTCCGCTGGCAGGGGGCCTTCGGTGGGGGCAGGGAGGATCGGTGGGGGTGGGGTGAGGTGGGGGGGGGTCCGAGGGTGGTGAGGGGGTTACAGGGGGGCAGTTTTTGGCAGGTCGATGCCAGGTAGTGCCATTCTGCACCATATCGGCAGGTAAAGCCGGGGTCTTTACGTAGCATGGCTGCTTGCACCCCACTGGGCGGAGCATCGGTGTGGGGGCGCCGCCGATATTTTGTTTGTATGATCAGACGGATCCTGCGGACATAGCCGCAGAATCGGAGAATCCAGCCCAGTGTAATTCAAAGTGGGTGACTCAGTCCATTGGCTTTCTGTTGGGGTTTGGATATTAAGGGTGACTTTGACCTAAGCTGTCTGAGAGGAAGCTATGGGAACAACGGCTGGGATTTTCCAAGCGTTCAAGCCGGTCCGATCTTCTAGCGCCGCTGATGGCACACCACTGCCGCAGGTTTCCTGGTGGTGGGGGAGAAGATGGCGGTGGTGGTGGTGTACAATGAGAAACCACCATTTTCACCCCCCCCCCACCTCCCGTCACCCGGAAACTCCTCACCTGCAAGTGCCATCTCTGGTGTCCACCTGACTGTACCCACTGGAAACCCTGCTTCCTGCCTATCTGTTGGTGGTGAGATGGGGTTTGTTGGGATTGCCAAGGTTTCTCCACTTGATCCTAACAATGCTACAAGTAGTCCCTGAGCTATGGGGCCAATCTGCATTGAATGGACATACGTTTTGGAATTTTATGGACATCTGGGATATTTGTCTGTCCTGGGTTCCCCACCCTCCCGACATACCCCCGCTGATCACAAGGACCCTTCCACTAAAGTTCCGAGGTGCCACATTGGACTCAAAGCTTTTACTCTGTTCCTTTCTCCACAGATGCTGCCAGATCGGCTGTGTTTTTCTAGCACCTTGTCGTTCTAACATCTCCACCGTCTCCTCACGAGGCAGCCAGGAAAAGGCCCGCGGTTTCCCCTGTTGCTGTCCCAATGCCGAATCCCTGAGGAATTTTGCAACCAATGTTTTTGTGATGTGACCGCTTTGTCCGCATTGAGCCAACTGCTGTGATTATGTGCAACAGTTCTGGATCAGCAGCCAATCACACCAAATCCTTGTTAAAAGCAAATTACGGAGGATGCTGGAATCTGAAAGCAAAGAGAAATGCTGGAAAATCTCAGCAGGCCTGGCAGCATCTGTAGGGCGAGAAAAGAGCGAGGCCGGGATTCTCCCGCAATCGGCGGGGCGGGCTGTACCGGTGCCAAAAAGCAGCGTGAACCACTTCGGCGTCGGGCCACCGGAAGTTGCGGAATCCTCCGCACTTCCAGGGGCTAGGCCGGCGCTGGAGTAGTTGGCGCCGCGCCAACCGGCGCCAAAGGGCCTCCGCCGGCCGGCGCGAGTTGCCGCATGTGCCGGAGCACCAGCGTGTTCTAGGCGCATGCGCAGAACCGCTGGCGTGTTTCCTGCGTATGTGCAGGGGGTTTCTTCTCCGCGGTGGCCATTGCGGAGCCTTACACAGGCTGGCACGGAGGGAAAGAGTGCCTCCATGGCACAGGCCCGCCCGCAGATCAGTGGGCCCCGATTGCGGGACCGGCCACCATGGGGGCCCCGCCAGGGCCGGATCCCTCCGCGCCCCTGCGAGGACTCTGCAAGCCGCCCTCCAAGCCAGGTCCCACCGGTATGGACTTTGTCTAATACACGCCGGCAGGACTGGCCGAAAACGGGCGGCCGCTCGTCCCATCGGGGCCCGGGGAATCGCCAGGGGGGGGCTGCTGCCAACGGCCCCCGACCGGCGCGGCGCGATCCCCGCCCCCAGGCCAAAAACTGGCACCGGAGAATTCGGCAGCCGGCGTTGGAGCGGCGGGGCGGGATTCACGCCCCCCCCCCCCGGCGATTCTCCGACCCGGCGGGGGGTCAGACAATCCCGCCCCTAATGCTTCGAGTCCAGATGACCCTTTGTCAAAGCTAAAAGACAGACAAAGTGGGAAATATTCAAACCCTTTGCAGGGTCAGATAGTTTGTTCTCCTTCTGGCTCATTTCCTCTCTATCTCATCTCTTCAAAAGACGTTGGCTGAAATTTTCCAGCCCTTCCGGCCGGTGGAATCATCCAGTCCTGCCGATGGCGCATTCTCCCCGCGCGGTAGAGGGTGCGGGGCACGCAAAACCCTGTAGACATCTGTGGGACTGGAAGGTCCTGCAGCCGGCAAATGCAGGGCCGCCTCTATCACCAGGAAATACGCCGTGTTGGGAGTGCGGTTGGGATGGGGTGGGAGGGGGGGGCTTGTAAACCCCGTCAATTGATAGCTTTCGCCAATCTGGAAAAGCATCCACTTGAAGCGAGTCCAGAGCCAGAAAATGGTGAGATCGGGAGGGAATAGGGGGAAGGGTAGAAGGGAGAGAATCACAAAAGGGGTGATGGTGTGAGGCAAACAGAAGATGGCCTTTTGACACATTAAGAAATAGAAAATTAGATCTTGAAGAGCTGCAAATGGAAACGGAGGAATCATTACCAGAACATGCTACCTGATAAAATGGGCACTGTGTTAATGATCTGAAACTATTGAACTCACTGCCGAGAATCTGTACTGCCTGGAAAATCTCAATTGTGTCATCAAGGGAGCCTATCTGGACCCATTTAATTGGGGTTTCCATGGCAAGACCCATCCCATTTATTGAATGGCTGGGCTTCATTGACATCCTACGAGTGACCTTTGACTTCCAGAAGAGCTGCTTGGTGTCAGGTTACTGTCGATGGGCGGGGGACCATACATACCATGGCAGGTCGAGTTGAGGGAAGGGAATGGAGCTGGGAAAATAATGAAAACCACTTCAGAAAACATTTTTTTTGCAAAATAAAAGAATCAGAAATATAATTGACTGTGCAGTTCATTTCAATTCTCAGACGCCTGTTTTAACATTACCAATCAGCGGGTGATATAATCAAAAAGTCTGCCCCAGAATGTTCCATCTCCATTCCTCGGTGATTGCACAATGCTAGGACATGATGGATGCTTTGATGTGGTTGTGGCTTAATTAAACTCTGCAGGAGTGCAACTGCTGTGAGTGCAATTAAAAGGACTGGAACTTGTTAGTGTTATCCACCTCTGCCCAAGCTCTCATCGTTTTTCCTTGCCTGGGGATAGTTTCTGAAAACCTCCGCTGATGTGGGGAAAAAAAATAAATCAACTGGGTGCAATTAAAATGAGGCTGGCAAACATAGCATGGCAGCGCCTTGCAGCTTCGTGGCTGCCAATCAGCGTCTGGAATCGGCCTGGCGCTTGCGAGTGTGGACCCCCACCCTGGTCCTTGATCGTTTTTTCTGGGTCACATGACCCTATCGGCTGATCGCCCCTTAAAGGGGCCAGCCACCACATCCCGCTCGAAGTCCTTTTATACAATGAAAACAGTTAAATTCCAGTCCTCAATAAATTTAACATTTAACCACTCCATTATAGATTTGGGGCATGATTTTCCCACTGCGTTGCACCTAGTGCCGATCCCGTTGCATAGGGTGAATCGTGCCAAGCGCCGAGCGGGTCACCCGACTTGCTATGCCTCGTGCAAACTGGACCCCCTCCTCCCGCTGGGCATGATCCAGATAATCATATTGAAATTAACCGTAAGGTCCTTCTAAATGCACGCAGCCCATTTAAGGCAGCATTTCCCAGCTCCCAGGAGTCACTCCAGAAATGGAGACCAGGTGTGATGATCCGAAGGATGGCTAGGAGGCCTTTGGAGCTCCCGGGTAGTTGGGGACAGGGCAGGACAGTGCCCTGGCACTTCTTCTGGAACACTGGCATTGCCAGCCTGGCACCGGATTGGGGGGGGGGGGGGGGTGAGGGGTGAAGTGAGACATCCTGAAAGAATAGGGCCCGAAAGGGAGGGAACTGAACGGGGGGCCCTGAAAGTGGGGGGCCCTCAGCGGCCCTACAGGAGGGCATGCTCACTTGGGGGTGGGTGGCGATGCCCCCGGTGCTCACAAGGATGGATGGATGTGGGGCAGGGTCACGCTCATGTCTGGGTGGGGGGGTGGGTGGGAGCTCATGCTAACTTTTAGTCATGGGGGGAAGGTTGCCCCTCGGGGGTCGAGGGTTGAGGGTCTTGCCCATATCTGCGGGGGGTCGCTGTGTCCACGGGAGAGGGTTGTCGTACCTTCAACCTCACTTTGAGATTGGGGCAACCTTTCAAATGGGTGCCCCCATCACTGAGGAGCCGGACTTGCCGGCTAGTTAAATCCCCAACTACAGAAAAATATTCAAGTGTAGGATTTACCAGTGAGGAACGCCCCAAGCTCCAAAGGAAATGGCTAAGTGTGGAGGAACACCAGTCTGGACCTCACCGAAAAAGCCGGCACAAATCCTCCCGCCAAACTTGACCGAAATGATATTGTCACTTTTTGGGTGAATCGTGTCCCTTAGTCTCTCTGGTGGATTCAGCTTTCTGGCAGAGTGACGGAACTCCACCAACTTTGATGCTTCTGCTGGGTACTTTCAGCAGAAGTTGCTGCACCTGGTATCTGGTCAGGTCCTGGCGACGCGGCATCATTCGTTTCTGTGATGGCGGCAGGCTCTCCTGTCACCGGCTGACTCGGTATTCCATTACTCGGACAATCAACAACGTTTCCTGCTGGCAATGTAGGGCTGGATTCTCCGATTTTCAGGCTATGTCCTCACGGCAGCGTGGGACCGGTGGCGTTTTCCGACCGGAGATTCGGTGCAAAACGGTCACCGATTCTCGGTTTAGCTGGGGGCTAGCATGCCGGCAGCCTGGAGCCCCCGGCCCGAGCTGCCGATACGGGGCCCGGAGAATTGGCGGGCCCGTGGCCGCGCATGCGCACGGACGCAGCCCTTTGGCCGTCTCGCGAGCCCCAGACCACCTCGCCAACAGTGGGCCCAGCCCCTGCCAAAGTCCCCCCTGCCCGCAGATCGGCCCCTCCTGACTGTGGCGGTGCTGGACTGGGTCTGCAGCCGCCACGCCGAGTTCCCGACAATGAATAGCACACG
Organism: Scyliorhinus torazame; assembly: GCF_047496885.1. Classification (NCBI taxonomy): domain Eukaryota; kingdom Metazoa; phylum Chordata; class Chondrichthyes; order Carcharhiniformes; family Scyliorhinidae; genus Scyliorhinus; species Scyliorhinus torazame. The sequence continues at coordinate 11,320,706 of NC_092727.1, read as the reverse complement.
CAACCGACAACCGACGCCGTCGGTAACTCGGCCGGTCGGGAGCGGAGCATCGGGGTATGGGCCTCAGTCCTGAGGCCGTTGGTACGCCGCTTTGGAGGGGGCGGAGCATCGTGAATGCGGCGCCGCCCCCGATTTCGTCGGAAACTGGGTTTCTCTGGTCAAACGCGATATCGGCGTCGGCGACCGTAGAATCCTAACCAGGATTTCAGGCGAGTACTGGCGGCTGGGATAACTCTCATCCAAGTAAGTGATCCACATGTATCCTGACAATTCTATCTGATACATTCACTTCACAAGACTGCGGTCATGTCTTGGCTGCAGTGCCTCCTGGGACCCAGCTTGACCCACTTCTGAAATTTCCAACCTACACTGGTTCATGTATTGCAAACGGCCTTTGCTGCTTTGCCGGAATTGTGGTTTTCCTTCTGGCTGCTCTGACTGGCCTCTACCCTCGCCAGAAAATCCAGAAATATCAGACTTAGAGCGGGATTTAACTAAATGGGAACAAAGTCCCATAGGCAGCGCGTTCACAGCGCGGAGAAACACAACGCTATAAAGCGACACTTGTCAGTGGGAACCGTGTGGCCGAGGCCGCTCATAGCTCCGTTTCGTGCACTGAGAAGCTCCGCTTGCCAGAGCTCCTCAGTGTAGCGAGAGATTGGGACGCCATTTTTAAATGGCATCATAATTTCTGGAGTCACCTAAGCGATTCCCGAAACCCCCCAAGCCCCAACGCACTATGGGAGTGTTTACCCCACCACCCCACTTCAATAACTCCCACACAGGGCTCCCCCAGCCAGATCGCCAATGCACAGTAAATGCCAGCATGGCATCTTTGCAATGCCAACCTGGCAGTACACCTGCAAGCTGGCAGTGCCACATGAGCACCTTGGCAGAGCCAGGCTGGGACCCAGGTGGCACTGCAAGGATGCCAGGCTAGGAGTGCCAGGGTGCCCAAGTGACACCAGCAATGCCAGGTACCATCTTGTCCAAAGGGCATGCACTTGGGGGCCTCTGATCCCCTGGGAGGCCCCCACAAGCACCGATCCATCTGCTTACCGTTTGTGGAGACCAGTACTGAACAGCGGTCACCTGAGAGGTCCCCGAGGCAAAGGAGATAGATTCCATGCCTCTGGTACCTCGGGAACCTGCACATTAAAGCGAGACTCGCCATCTCGCTTTAACATGAAGATTTGATAAAAAGTGATGCGGCCCATAATTGACAGGATTTACTTCGTAACTACCCGCGAGTTCACATTAGATCCCAGGAGTGGGTTCTCCGGGCTTCTATCGGCCACGCTGAGCCGGAGTGAGCTGCTTTTCAGGTGCAGTGTGGCCGTAACATTGCGCCCTACAAGACTGTATGATAGTGTGTTGTAAATAAACGCCAGCTGTTTCATACCTAGCTAGTGAGCCAAAGTTATTACATTGACGACGAGGATAAGAGGACGTGTGGTCCAAGACTGTGAATGCAGAACCTATTGAGGTCAAAGCCAGGTTGCAAAACTGAAGTGTACAGCAGGAATAATTCCTCTATTCAGTCGATTTGATCCCTTTGATTCCTCAATTGAGGATTGGACACAATCTCGAACATCTACGTTATTCTTTTATGTCCAATGAAATACAGGAAGTGGAGACGAAGAAGATCATCCTTTGAAGTGTGTGAGGGACCCAGGCCCACAATCTAATCTGCAGCCTTATGTCCCCTGAACACGCCTGATTCTAGTTCATTCACGGAGATTAGTGAATTTGGTAAAAGCACATTATCATCTAAAGCCCTCAGTCATCCTGCAGTGTTTTAGGTTTAATTCCATAGGGAGAGCCCCAGCAGAGACCATTGCAATCTGTATTGCGAAGCTAAGGAAAATCACAGAACACTGTGACTTCGGGGCAACCCTGAGCGATGCGCTGCAAGATCGCTTAGTTTGTGGAGTCAATAATGAAGCCATCCAGAGAAGGCTGTTAGCGGAGACAGACATTAATTTTAAAAGGCGCTGACGATAGTGCTAACAATGGAGAGCACTGAGAAAGATGCACAGGAGCTTCAGAGTGTGCAAAATGGTGGCAAGATTCATCCGTTAGGGCGACAATCTACAGTCAGCAGGGGTGACAAAAGTGAAGACGTTAGTATTAATTGGGAAGCAAATGAAGCAGCAAGCAGAGTCAGGAGAGTTAATGCAACACCAAGGATTGAAGGAGAGTGTTACCGGTGTTGGGGGTAATCACGGTGTGGGGGTAATCACGGTTTGGGGGGTAATCACGGTGTGGGGGTAATCACGGTGTGGGGGTTAATCACGGTGTGGGGGGTAATCATGGTGTGGGGCGTAATCACGGTGTGGAGTAATCACGGTGTGGGGGGTAATCACGGTGTGGGGGGTAATCGCGGTGTGGGGGTTAATCACGGTGTGGGGGTTAATCACGGTGTGGGGGTAATCACAGTGTGGGGGTAATCACAGTGTGGGGGTAATCACGGTGTAAGGGGTAAACACGGTGAGGACGTAATCACGGTGTGGGGGGGAATTACGGAGTGGGTTAATCACGGTGTGGGGGTAATCACGGCATGGGGTTAACCACGATGTGGGGGGTAATCACGGTGTGGGTTAATCACGGTGTGGGGGGTAATCACGGTGTGGGGGGTAATCACGGTATGGGGGTAATCACGGTGTGGGTTAATCACGGTGTGGGGGGTAATCACGGTGTGGGGGTAATCACGGTGTGGGGTGTAATCACGGTGTGTGCGGTTAATCACGGTGTGGGGGTAATCATGGTGTGGGGGGTAATCACGGTGTGGGGGTAATCACGGTGTGGGGGTAATCACGGTGTGGGGGTAATCACGGTGTGGGGGGTGATCACGGTGTGGGTGGTGATCACGGTTGGGTGGTAATCACGGTGTGGGGGTAATCACGGTGTGGGGGTAATCACAGTGTGGGGGGTAATCACGGTGTGGGGGGTAATCATGGTGTGGAAGGTAATCACGGTGTGGGGGGGTAATCACGGTGTGGGGGGTAATCACGGTGTGGGGTTAATCACGGTGTGGGGTTAATCACGGTGTGGGGTTAATCACGGTGTGGGGTTAATCACGGTGTGGGGTTAATCACGGTGTGGGGGGTAATCACGGTGTGGGGGTTAATCACGGTGTGGGGGGTAATCACGGTGTGGGGGGTAATCACGGTGTGGAAGTTAATCACGGTGTGTGGGGGTAATCACGTTGTGGGGGGTAATCACGGTGTGGGGGGTAATCACGGTGTGGGGGTAATCACGGTGTGGGGGGTAATCACGGTGTGGAAGGTAATCACGGTGTGGAAGGTAATCACGGTGTGTGGGGGTAATCACGGTGTGGGGGGTAATCACGGTGTGGGGGGTAATCACGGTGTGGGGGGTAATCACGGTGTGAGGGGTAATCGCGGTGTGGGGGGTAATCGCAGTGTGGGGGGTAATCACGGTGTGGGGGTAGTCACGGTGTGGGGGTAATCACGGTGTGGGGGGTAATCACGGTGTGGGGGTAATCACGGTGTGGGGGGTAATCACGGTGTGGGGGTAATCACGGTGTGGGGGTAATCACGGTGTGGGGGTAATCACGGTGTGGGGGGTAATCACGGTGTGGGGGGTAATCACGGTGTGGGGGGTAATCACGGTGTGGGGGGTAATCACGGTGTGGGGGGTAATCACGGTGTGGGGGTAGTCACGGTGTGGGGGGTAATCACTCGCCAGAAACTGGCAGGTTTAAGGAAGCAAAACGCTATTCATGCCACAGGAAGGGGCACTTGAGACACCGGTATAGGAGCAAAACACATGGCAAATATACAGTGTACAAGATTTCTCTACAAATGATTTGTAGAGAAATTATTTACAAATAACTCCAGTCGGAGGACGACTATCAGGAAGCGAGCCCCAGGTTTCACAAAGAAAACCCTCACCAAACCTTTGGCTGGTGTTGAGCAGAGGCGTGACATCCTCTACCTGCGACCGTGCAGACGTCCTGCAAGCAAGGTCACCAATCCCGCCAGGGAGGCAGTGGCTGGGACAGTGGATGTTAGCTCGGTCCAGAAGAGGACAGGGTTACAATGCCGGAAGAAGGTGAATGACCTTCTTGGTACAACCAGGGGAAGCCTGACTCCTCATCTCTCCCACTGCAGCCCTTAACACAGCCTTCCCACCTCCACGGTGATCTCTCTCCCACTCACCTCATGGGGTCCCAACACTTGATGCACCTCCCAAACCCCACTCCCCATGGTCCCCCCCCCAGCAGATAATCTGCTCCTCACATCCCTGTTCCCACCTCCAACACATGCCAGACTTCATCACCCTCCGGCCTGACAGGACTCCAGCCGACACTCGCCCCATCTGTCTCATTGCAGGAAACTGCCGAGAACGGGCACAGCCTGCCGGAGTCATGCCTGAGCTGAGAACCCTAATGCCCTTTGAGGCGAGAACCCTTCAGCTGGCCGACGAGGAACAGGACCGCACCTGTACAGAGGGGGGCACCAGACAAAAGTGAGAACCCTCAACACATGCAGCCAGGGTGCAAACCTCACGTGAGTTAACGTTCTCCCATCAGTCTGCTCCTGTGATGCATTGATGCCATCTCGCTTCCTTTGCAGGTCAATCTGTCGGCCAGCTCGGAACACCCTCGTGCCCTCTGGAGACCACAGTCCTGAGCAGCTCTGAGGGAGACGTCTCGGAGTCGAGTATCAAGGAGGTGTCAAAGCTGTCACTCGCACCCTTCACCATTGCAGATATTCAGACCTCGTTGAGATTAAGTAGTCGGCAGGCTTCTGGGCCACTCACTGGCAAGCACCTCACAATTGAGGATCCACAGCAAGGGGAGGAAGGAACGTCCTAGGGATCCGGCACTAGGGATGCCGGAGCCCAGGAATCTGTTGATCCCCAGGCCAATGAAGTGCTGTTGTCCCAGAGATGCTGGTGTTATACCCCGCATGGATCATACAGGGTTGGGATGATTAACTACCCCGTGGACCTTGCAGAATACGAGCTCCCCCGATAAGGGAGCGGGGGAACTCTGACAATGTCTGGCTTTGTATAAATAGAGTCGTCCAGTAAGGCACCAGCTAGTGACGAGCCAGTAGCGAACTACTGGAGCTGTATATAATAATCGTAAAATAAAATAAGATTTTGTTTCTACGAACAGTGTGGACTCTCCGTGGCCTTTATAAAAGGGGGTAACTCTGATATATTGCTGTCAGAGAAGAGAATCAATTTCATTTGGGGAATGGGGAATGTATGCTTCTGGATAAATGAATGATAGATTATTCCCAAGTGCCTTAGATGTTCTCTGGCACTTTCCTGTGAATAGAACCAATATGATAGGTAATGGTTTGTGTTAAAGCTACTAAATCACGTAGCCTATAATTACTTTGCCCTTATTGTCCTTTCCTACTACATCTGATGCCCTGACATAATGTAGAGTGAGAACAAAGCAAACTGAAAAAAAACCCAAATAGAACATCAATCCCAACCCACATAAGACCCAGCGAACCTTTAATGCTTTCAGATCATTTCCCTGCAGTGCACTTTCAAGTGATGAATAGAAGATAATGCAATGTATTGCTCTATTTTCTGTAATTAATTCTGGGTTTTGCTGAAATGTGAGGAGTTCAGAGAGCTTCAGCAACAAGTTACTTTGCCTTGTGTTAATGGAGACAGTCAAAGATGTCTGTTACAATCCAGACCAGACCCCAACAGTGGCTAGGATATTGGACCGAAACACCAATATTTTAGTTTATTTGCAAGACTGTGTGGATAGAATGATTCGCTCCAGGAGTGATTGCATAAAGAAATAGGGCTTTGGTATTTCGAAAGCAAAACTTTATTATGACACAATATTAAACTTTTAACTTCACACCCAAAAAGAACAGCTTACAATTACGCCTTAACACAAGTATACAATTTCCCATCAAACAACAAGAAAATAAACATTCAGATCTTAATCCAGCTTAAAATGAGCAGGGCTTAGAATAATACTTGGTTTATGAGACAGATTTGGCTCCGGTTGGAACCCTTTCAGACTCTGGCTGAATGTCTTCAAATAGCAGCTTCCACTAAGTTGTTTCAGCCTCTTGTTTGTCTTCAGACAAGGCTGCTCTGCTTTAAAATATTATTTCTCTTTTCTTTTTAGCTAATCCTACTTGGAAAGAGTTGCGGACTCAGAATCAGGCAGATCAGAACTCAGCTCCTTTATCTCTCTCTCAAAGCTTCTCCAAACTCACTGCCTCTCTGCCTTTGTGAGCTCCACCCAGCAATGACCTCAACTCCCCAAGCTGGGAAACACTTTAACTCTCCAGGAACCTCCCCAGTCAATCCGTTACGGTGGCACAGTGGTTAGCACTGCTGCTGCACGGCGGGTTCGATTCCCGGCTTGGGTCACTGTCTATGTGGAGTCTGCACGTTTTCCCCGTGTCTTCGTGGGTTTCCTCCGGGCTCTCCGGTTTCCTCCCACAACGTCCGAAAGATGTGCCGATAGGTGAGTTAGACATTCTGAATTCTCCCTCTGTGGACCCGAGCAGGCGCCGGAGTGTACAACTAGGGAATTTTCACAGTAACTTAATTGCAGTGTTAATGTAAGCCTACTTGTGACACTAATAAAGATTGTTATTATTATTAGCCCGGACTGATAAATGCATTCCTTCATCAATTTAATCTTCTGCTGCTTAAAACACCCAAGCTCTGCAAACAGAATACCCAATATTTAGAAGAAATGTTCCTGAAATCTTCTGATCATCACATGTCCCTTTAGTCAAAAACGTCCAACGCACACCTCCCCCACCTCACCACTCAATACACAGCACAAATAGTCTTCTGTTCAGATGCAAAGCTGAAGAACATGACAAAAGTATTGATTAAAAACTGTGCTGTTTATATATTTAAATGAAAGGACAGATGACATGCTTAAAGGGATTAAATGCTTTTGATAGATAACAATGCAACCAGCTCATTCATATGGGAACAGGCTGAAGCAGTGTGTCTATACGCCTCCTACTCGTATTGTAGTCAAAGAGATCATTTTAATTAGGGACCTTTGTGCATTTCTGATTTAAATGTTAGTTAAAAATTCATTTGCATTCACATGAGCACTCAAACTGGAATTTCATTAAAACTCATTTTCACCTTTCATCCTCCGATGGCTTTACATCCCCTCAAGAAGTGTCCCAAACCCCAAAGTTGCAAGAGAGGTGTTTAAAGTGGTGGTTTTCCCCTTTTTTCTGTAGATTTAATTTCCTGCATATTACTGTGGTTGGTATGCATGTCTGTGCTAATCCCCAGGTGTAATGCATGTTTGGGTGCAAAATTTTAGAGTAAGTTTAAACTCTCGGTTATTGAAGAAGTAACATTTGAGATGGGGACAGGATGTTTTAATGATACCTATCACGTTATTGTAATGATATAATACCTTGGGCTTATTTTCTGAGCAAGACACAATGCACCGATCATTCATAAAGCATTGGTAAACACTTTATTGGGTTCATTTATTAAGACTAGTTACATGGGAGCAGTTGTACATTAGGTATAATGCTCAAAGGTATCAGAGCTGTGTGTGTGCTCTCCTCAAAGCAAAAGTGAAACTAAGACTGGATTACATGAGACATTCCCCTTTTGGTGCTGTCATGCAGATATCCCTTAAAAATGGATTACAACAATACCAATATCGGTCTGCATATCATTGTGTGCATAAAAAAGGATGAACTTTAATTTCTACAGCTCTTTTCATGGCCTCAGGATGTCTCAAACTACTTGACAGCCAATGAAGTACTTCTGAAACATGGTGACTGTTTTCATGCATCAGCATCTATCCCCCCCCCCTCCCCCCGTTGCTTTTTAATCCCACTTTGCATTCCCTTTCTTCTCACCTAAAGCTAGTGGGTTGGATTCTCCATCCCACCGCGCCATATTTTTGGTTGAGGACGCCGGCGGGATGCTCCATTTCACTGGCTGATCAATGGGGTTTCCCATTGTGGGGCGGCCCCATGCTGTCAGGAAAACCCCGGGCTGCTGGCAAAATGGAGCATCCCGAAGGCGGAGAATCCAGCCCAGTTTGTGCAGAGTAAGGTCCCATAGCCATCACTGAGATTAATGATCTAACCTATTTTTAATGATGCTTGTGGCTGGCTGAATATTGGCTGGAGGACCAGCAAAATTTCCTTGATCTTTGTTGTAAAGTGTCAAAGTGTCCTTGATATCCACGTAAGAGATTGGACATTTAATTTCTTTCAAAAAGATAGAGAAGCACCACCGACAATGCAGCTATCCTTCAGTGGAGCATTGAAGTGTCAGTCTTTGGGAAAGGATGGCTTCTGCACATGTCCATTCCACCTTTTAAGGGAAGATCAGATGGATTTGGATGCCCATTGCCGTGCGAAGCACCAATGGTTCTTTCCAACTAACAAATGACCCTATCCCTGGAATGTATGCCAGGGCTTCCAAATTTGGATAAGCCTCTCACCTGCACTTCCACCAGTGGAGTTGGGGGGGTGGGGGGGGGGGGGGGGGCACGGACAATAGGAGAAGGGAACTAGAATTCCCAAATGTCTTTATCAACTTCTCCATGTACATTCAGAATGGAAAAATAAACATGAGCAAGGATAAATTGTGTGATTCAGTGCTTCAAGCACATAGATTTTAACCTAGTATCAGTTTATAACAAGAATTTCGATGCAGGAATCAGTAACCCTGATTCTTGGCAGCATGATATTCCACCCATTATAATCTTTAAGAAGTTGCTGCATCTGTCTGAGATTGTGTATGAAAGACAATTACTGAAAAAAATCAAATATTCATGCGTGCAATTACAAGTTGAATAATATATCTGCAGTTTATTTCAAACAATCTTGCCCACGGTTTCTCTGAATTTTATCCTCCTATTCCATCGAAAGACTAAATTTGGTTTGCAAAATATCCTTTTTTGACATAAGCTTCCTTGCTCTGTGGAAATCACAGTTCAGTGCACCATTCCCACTCTAACATATTCATAGACTAATGGTGCGGCATGGTAGCACAGTGGTTAGCACTGTGGCTTCATAGCGCCAGGATCCTGGGGTTCGATTCCTGGCTTGGGTCACTGTCTGTGCGGAATCTGCACGTTCTCCCTGTGTCTGGTGCGTTTCCTCCGGGTGCTCCAGTTTCCTCCCACAAGTCCCGAAAGATGTGCTGTTAGGTGAATTGGACATTCTAAATTCTCCCTCTGCGTACCTGAACAGGCACCGAAATGTGGCGACTAGGGGCTTTTAACAGTAACTTCATTGCAGTGTTAATGTAAGCCTACTTGTGACACTAATAAAGATTATTATTAGAATCTACTGTTAAGAAGGAGGCCATTTAGCCCATCGAGTCCGCATCGGCCCTTGGATCGAGCACCCTACTTAAGCTCATGCCTCCACCCTATCCCTGTAACCCAGTAAACCCACCTAACCTGCACATCTTTGGGCTGTAGGAGGAAACCGGAGCACCCGGAGAAACATACGCAGCCACAGGGAGAAAGTGCAAACTCAGTGCACCAGACGGTGACTCAAGGCTGGAATTGAACCGAGGACCCTGGAGCTGTGAGGCAGTCACCATGCCGCCCTGGGATTGCAGAGCTGTTACAGGCTACAGAGGGGCATAGATAAGCTGCAGCGCTGGGCTGAGAGGAGTCAAATGGAGTTTAATGCAGAAAAGTGTGAGGTGATTCATTTTGGAAGGAATAACAGGAAGACAGAGTACTGGGCTAATGGTAAGATCCTTGGCAGTGTGGATGAGCAGAGAGATCTCGGTGTCCATGTACATAGATCCCTGAAAGTTGCCACCCAGGTTGAGAGGGTTGCTAAGAAGGCGTACGGTGTGTTAGCTTTTATTGGTAGAGGGATTGAGTTTCGGAGCCATGAGGTCACGTTGCAGCTATACAAAACTCTGGTGCGGCCACATTTGGAGTATTGCGTGCAATTCTGGTCGCCGCATTATAGGAAGGATGTGGAAGCATTGGAAAGGGTGCAGAGGAGATTTACCAGAATGTTGCCTGGTATGGAGGGAAGATCTTATGAGGAAAGGCTGAGGGACTTGAGGCTGTTTTCGTTAGAGAGAAGAAGGTTAAGAGGTGACTTAATTGAGGCATACAAGATGATCAGAGGATTGGATAGGGTGGGCAGTGAGAGCCTTTTCCCTCGGATGGTGATGTCTAGCATGAGGGGACATAGCTTTAAATTGAGGGGAGATAGATATAAGACAGATGTCAGAGGTAGGTTCTTTACTCAGAGAGTAGTAAGGGTGTGGAATGCCCTGCCTGCAACAGAAGTGGACTCGCCAACACTAAGGGCATTCAAATGGTCATTGGATAGACATAGAACATAACATAGAACATAGAATGATACAGCGCAGTACAGGCCCTTCTGCCCACGATGTTGCACCGAAACAAAAGCCATCTAACCTACACTATGCCATTATCATCCATATGTTTATCCAATAAACTTTTAAATGCCCTCAATGTTGGCGAGTTTACTACTGTAGCAGGTAGGGCATTCCACGGCCTCACTACTCTTTGCGTAAAGAACCTACCTCTGACCTCTGTCCTATATCTATTACCCCCTCAGTTTAAAGCTATGTCCCATCGTGCCAGCCATTTCCATCCGCGGGAGAAGGCTCTCACTGTCCACCCTATCTAACCCCCTGATCATTTTGTATGCCTCTATTAAGTCTCCTCTTAACCTTCTTCTCTCCAACGAAAACAACCTCAAGTCCATCAGCCTTTCCTCATAAGATTTTACATATGGACGATAAGGGAATAGTGTAGATGGGCTTTAGCGTGGTTTCCACAGGTCGGCGCAACATCGAGGGTCGAAGGGTCCGTACTGCGCTGTAATGTTCTATGTTCTATGTTAAACTCTTTACCTCCCTGTATTCCTTACCGTACCATCCTGCCACAGTCTACTGGCTTAGCCAAAACAACAACACATCAACAATTATTTGGTGACAGACGGAATGACAGGTGGAGTGCATGATCAGTAATTTAGGAAGCGAATTATACGTGGAGATGAAAGTAGCTGAATTAAAATCGCAGAAATATAAACATTCATAAAAGCTTCCCTGTAGTTCTGCACATGTCCATTGAACACGTCCATTAAATAATGGGATTTATTATCTGAGAACAGGAAACCTCTAATTATTTTCTATAAGCTTTTTTCCATTACTTTAAATCCTGAGCCATTCACCCATCCGTGCACAGTGGGAGAGGAACATGGGAAGCATTAACTACGCAAAAGGCTGTGAGTCCCTTCGTGACAACTTTTATTTATGTAACATCTTTAAAATATGAAAAAAAACATCCTTCACTGAGGGAGGAAAAGGAACGGGGCCAAATCTTTGAAAGAAAATTCAGAGAAACTATTAAAAATGTGTTTGAGCAAATGTGTTTGGAAAAGACCTTTCAGAATGTGGAGGGAGGGAGCGAGACAGAAATGTTTGGGGATGGAATTCCCGAGATTAGGGTAAAGGCAGCTGAAGGCCTGGTCATCAGAGGCTTGGTGGAGGCCAGTGTAATATACGGAGGCCAGATTGACAGAGCTGTAGGGCGGAACAGGAGGGTAAGGGTGATGGGGAGGAGGGATGGGGAGGAAGACTGCAGAGATAGAAGAAAATTGGACAACCCTGTGGCGGGGGCTGTAGACAGTGGCAAGTATCTCAATGCAGGATACGATGACAGCAATGGAGCTATAGGTGATCTCGAGCATTTTTGATTAACTCGTGAGATGCGAGTGTCACCGGCGAGACCAACATTTATTCAGCAAACCAGTTGCCCTTGAGAAGGTGGTCATGGGCTGCCTTCTTCAAACCACTGTAGTCTATGTGATGTAGGTACATCAACAGTGCTGTTAGGGAAGGAATTCCAAGATTTTGAAACAGCGATGGAATGGTAATTCAGCATGTGTGTGCCTGAGACACACCATCACCTGCAAATGTCTGCTGCCCTTGTTTTTGGAAGGACAAGGCTGAGGTTGGCAGTGAGGGAATTGGAGAAGGCCAGTTTGGAAGATTGGATAGATATTTCAATGGTGTGAGGGGCAAGGTAGCAATCGAGACAAGTTATGTTGCAGAGATAGAATCAAACAGCATTTGTGGTGAATAAGATGTGATTTTGAAGTTCATCTCTACGTAAAACAGAAGAGTAGGTTGCACTCTAGTTTAGCCTAAACAAGTGGCTAGGGTAGGTTTGAGTCCATAGATTGGGAGCAGGGTAATTGAGTGACATGAATGTGCAGGAATGGGAAAGGACAGTGATGCAGGGTACAGAATTCCTGGCAACTGTAAGGGATTCATTTTAGGGTAGAAATTTCAGCCATCGGCACGGTGGCTCAGTGGTTAGCACTGCTGCCTCACGGCGCCGAAGACCCAGGTTCAATTCCAGCCCCAGTTCACTGTCTGTGTGGAGTTTGCACATTCTCCCTGTGCCTGCATGTATCTCACCCCACAACCCAAAGATCTGCAGGGAAAGTGGATTGGCCACGCTAAATTGCCCCATTAATTGGGGGGGGGGGGGGAGGGGGGAGAAATTGGGTACTCTAAATATATTTAAAAAGAAGAATTTTCAGCCATCAAAGTTTAGAAAATACATTTTAATTAATTGGATTTACGTCCCACAGTTTTTCTTTAGAGTACCCAATTTATTTTTTCAAACAAAGGAACAATTTAGCGTGGCCAATCCACCTACCCTGCACATCTCTGGGTTGGGGGGGGGGGGGGGGGGGGCGAAACCAGTGCACCACCGTGCTGCCCTTAGCTCCCACAGTTAGCATAGAAAATGGTTCCAGATGTTTTCTAGAGGAGTGAGAAAAATGAAAATAGGTCAAAGGAAGTAAGGAACAGGCAATGAACTTTCAGTTTTTCCAACTGCAAGAACAAATCGCATTTAAATAGTGGGCGGGACTCTCTGGTTCCCAGGCCTCGTGTTTCTCAGCCGCGCCGTTCGCTGACGGCGGGATTCTCTCTCCCCTTCGCTTGACAATGGGATTTCCCATTGAAGCCGCCCATGCCACTTGGAAACCCTTGGGTGGGGGCGTGCTGTTGGAAGGAAAAGCGAATCACAACAGTTGGAGAATGCCACCCAATGTCTTTAATCTAACGCAATTTCATAAGGTACTGCACAGTAGCATTGCCAAATTTGACACCAAGCCACCACAAGTATTTAACAGCACGATGCCTAAAAACTAGATCCATGAGTCACGTTTTAAGGAGCATCTTAAAAGCAGAGAGGCCAAGCTGGGGGCTTTAAGAACTTAGGAAGCTGAAGGTGCGACTGCCAATGATGGCGATGCACAAAAGGTCAGATTCGGAGGAGAGCAGCGACATTTGTCTGTCTGCTGATTTAACTCGCTGCCCACACTGTTCCCATTGGGTGAAAATCACGACAAGCGGGCCTAAACTGGACCTTGGCTGGGAAGTGGTTTGGTGAAGGACATTTTCACAATGCCCTTTTCTCTCCATCCGTCGTTCTTTCAAATTCAATGCCCCTGTAACGTTAACACCTGACAGACATTAATTTGATCAGCCAGCAAGCATTTTCACTTGTTTTGGTTAATTTCTCTAATCGGGAATGAGATCAGTGATAATTGGTTTAAGGGCTTCCAGAAGGATTAAACACACAGGATTGTTAAAAGCAAATTTGTTAAACTCTGACATTTTGCCATTTACCTTTCCTATTAATTGGATTAGATAACATTCTGGGACAGTCTGAGATGCATTGTCTGAACTGTGGTTAATACTTGCAGGATAATTAAGATAGACATCTGTTTTCCGATTAACTGTTGTATTTCCTCGAATCATAAAACACCCGGTAAGATTCTAAACAGTGAAAAGCTCGAAACAGCGAGGATCCAAAGAGACTTTGGGGGTCTGCGTACACAGATTATTAAAAATGTCATGAACAAGTACAAAAAATGATCAAGGATACATTTGGCCTTTTATATTTGGAGCAGGCAAATGGGGTTCGCTTAGATGGGCTTTTTGGTTAGCACGGACCAGTTTGGCTGAAGGGCCTGTCTCTGTGCCGTAGATTCTATGATCTATGGGGGTAGAAGTCACGTTTCAGCTATATAATATACTACTTGCACACGGTTAAGGCCAATGAGCAGTTCTGCGCAACACGCTTTAGGAAGGGTGTTCTGGCCCCTGAGGGGGTGCATCATAGATTTGATACCTGGGGCTGGATTGTCCGCCCCGCCACGCCACATTTCTGCCCTGATCCGCCAGCGGGATTCTCCGTTACACTGGGCGGTCAATGGGGTTTCCCTTTGTGGGGCAGCCCAATGCCGTCGGAAAACCCCCGGGCGCCGGCAAAACGGAGACTCCCGCCGGCGAAAAATCCCACCCCCTGGATTCCAAGGATGAAGCCACATGAAGAAGTTAAACAAGCTAAGGTTGCATTCCCTGGAATTTAGTCCAATGAAGGTGATTTAATCAAAGTTTACGAGCTATTAAGCGGAGAAGATGAGGGTAGATTGGGAGAAAAATGGGTCTAAAAATGAGACCCTGAAGTATGGGTGATTGAAGTTTGGAAATTTTCCCCAAGTGCTCGATCAATTATGAATCTGAAATCACAGATTGATAGATTTTTGTTTACTGAAGCTATCAGGGGATATGGGAAAAGGCGGGACTACAGGGTTAGGTCACAGGTCAGGAAGTGGTGTAGTGGTATTGTCACTGGACGAGTAATCCAGAGATCCAGAGTAATGTTCTGGGAGCCAGGTTCGAATCCCACCTTGGCAGATAGTGAAATTTAAACTCAATAAAACATCTAGAATTAAAAAGATCTCATGGTGACCACGGAAAACAGTTGTTGTAAAAACCCGTCACTTATGTCTGGAAATCTACCTGGTCTGGCCTACGTGTCATTCTTAAATGGCCGAGCAAGCCACTCATTAAATCTCTACGAAGAAAACGCAAAGGAATGAAACCGGATGGACCAACATTGATCTAGGCACTGGGAACAACAACAGAAACCAGTCCTGTCAAACCTGCAAAATCCTCCTCATTGGGGCTTATGCCAAAATTGGGAGAGCTGTCACAGACTAATCAAGCAACTGCCTGACATAGTCGTACTTAAGGAATCATAACTTACAGGTAATTTCCCAGACAGCACTATCACCATTCCTGGGTATGCCCTGTCTCACCAGCTGGACAGGCCCAGCGGAGGTTGTGGCACAGTGGTCTACAGTCGGGAGGGAGTTGCCTGCGAATCCTCAACATTGACTCTGGACACATGAAGTCTCATGGCACCAGGTCAAACAAGGGCATGGAAACCTCATCTTGATTACTACATACTGTCTGTCCCCCTCCATGTTCAAGGCCACTTGGAGGAAGCACTGTGGGTAGCAAGGATGCAGAATGTACTCTGGGAGTGGGACTTCAATGTCCAACCCCAAGAGTGGCTTGGTAGGACCACCACAGACAGAGTGGGCCAGGTCTTAAAGGACACAGCTGATAGACTGTGACTGCGGTCGTTAGGGAACCAACAAGAAGGAAAAACATACTTGGCCTCATCCGTCCATCATGTTTTGTGGCACTACCACTATGTAAATGAGATAACCTTAGAGCAGATCTAGCAACTCTAGACTGGGCATCCCTGAGGCGCTGTTGACCATCAGCAGCAGCAGAACTGTATTCAACCACAATCTGCAACCTCATGGCCCGGTGCATCCCCCACTCTACCATTACCACCAAGCCAGGAGATCAACCCTGGTTCAATGAAGAGTGCAGGAGAGCATGCCAGGAGCAACACCGTAGATATCAGAATATGAAGTGTTGAACTGGTGAAGCTGCAACACAGGGCTACGTGTGTGCTAAAGAGCATTAGCAGTAAGTAATAGACAGAGTTAAGTGATTCTACAATCTCCAGATCAGATCGAAGCTCTGTGGTCCTGCTGCACCCAGCCGTGAATGGTGGTGGACATTAGACAACTCACTAGAGGAAGAGGCTCCAAACATATCCCCATTCTGAATTATGAAGGAGCCCAGCATATCTGTGCAAAAGACAGGACTGAAGAGTTCTCAACATTCTTCCAGAATTGCCGAGTGGATGATCCTCCACGGGAAGATCAACGAGGAAAGAAAGACTTTCTTTCCCCAAATGTTTCAGACGCAGGAAGTACTTTGGAAGTCTGGTCTTTGTTAACTCTGCAGCCAATTAGCACAGACCAAAGTCTCACAAACTACAAGATGATAATGAACAGATCATCCGTTTTAGTGATGTTGGTTGAAGGATAATTATTGACCCAGGACATCAGGGAGAGCTCCCGTGCTGTTCTTCAAACCATCTTCTACGGAAGGTGGGGCTTTGGTTCAAAGTCTGATCCGAAAGATAGCACCTCTGACACTGTAGCACTTCTTCATACTGCACTGAATTGTCGGCCTAGATTAGGGGCTCCAGGCTCTGGAGTGAAGCCTTCTGACTCAGAGACGAGGGTGCCACTCAAGATTGGGAACCTGTGCCAAGATACGACGGGTGACATTGGAAACTGAAAGGGGTCAACAGCTCTAGGAGGGGCGATGACGGAGAATGTTTGATTTTATAAAATGGCGAAATATCGAGATTACACGTCTGGACCATAAGTGTTCTCAACCACAGTCAGATATCATTGATCTTTTGGAAGTATTTTTAAATCAGGCTGCTGTGTAATTTTTCATTTGAAGCACAATTTACCCCTAGATTTCAGTCTGTGTTAACTGCCACTTTCATCTTGACTTCTCTTTTTTAAATAAACTGGTTAAACTTACAAAAATAAAATGGTGTGCATTCTCATAATGTTTGTGTTACTGTGGAAACGAGAGGAGCACTTTGTATCAATGAATAATCTACATCGTCAGATTGGAACGGAAACCTGAGCAGCATAAATCAGGCCAGAGCACTTGTCTCTTTGGAAACATTAAATCACCACATAAATCACCTCAACTACATCTGTGCTTTGTTTCTTTATCTCTGCTTTTTATTCATTGCTGCTTGAAAAAAAGGGAAGAATTGGAATTGACGAGTTAGGATAGTAGATAAGATTTTGCTGGTGAAATAGTGCTGAGGTTAATCGTGTAATCTGTTATTAGTGGGTAAGTCATTCAGGAATTTGTGACCAGGAAGAGGCTGCTTTTAGGTCACCACAAGTTGCTGTATGATTTTTGACACTCTGCCATTAGGCTCGAGAAACCGAGAGCTCACCTTCAACCTCAAACTCCCTATTTCACTGGGTTCACTGCATTTACAGTGCTAAACTCCCCCCCGGGAAATGAGAGTTATTACTTAGTAGCCCAAAGGGACCATTTTATTACTTAGTTGCCCAAAGGGACCATTTAATGATGAGAATGATGTTCTTGCAATGCCATTAAAACTTTTCATCCCCCAAAAAACAGTAATTCATACTGTGCAGTCTCATTCTTGCTGGTTGTAAATTGTTCTTAGAGGCTTTTATTGTGAAGGGAATTGAATACAAAGGTGGGGAGGTTATGTTTCAGTTGTATACGGAACTAGTGAGACCACAGCTGGAGTACTGTATACAGTATTGGTCACCTTATTTAACGAAAGATGCAAATGCGTTGGAAGCAATTCACAGATTTACCAGACTAATACCTGGAATTGTTTTTATTTTGTTCAATCCATTTACGAGATGTGGGGTTCGCTGGTTAGGTCAGCATTTATTGCCCATCCCTAGTTGCCCTTCAGGAGGTGGTGGTGAGCTGCCTTCTTGAACCGCTGCTGTCGGTGTAGATACACCCACTGTGCTGTTAGGGAGGGAGCTCCAGGATTTTGCCCCAGCGACAGTGAAGGAGCGGCGATGTATTTCCAAGCCAGGAATGGCCGGGTTGTCTCATGAGGGAAGGTTGGAGAGAATAGGCTTGCATCCGCTGGAGTTTAAAAGAGTAAGAGGCTTAATTGAAACATTTACGATCCTGAGGTGTTTTAACGGGGTCGATATGAGGAGGATGTTGTCTTCTTACTGGAACTAAGGATCACCCTTTAAAAACAAGGGGCTGCCCATTTAATAATAATAATAGCTTATTGTCACAAGTAGGCTTCAAATTAAGTTACTGTGAAAAGCCCCTAGTCGCCACATTTCGGCGCCTGTTCGGGGAGGCTGGTACGGGAATTGAACACTCGCTGCTGGTCTTGTTCTGCATTACAAGCCAGCTGTTTGGCCCACTGTGCTTATTTTCTTCCTCTATGAGGATCATGAGTCTTTGGACCTCTATTCCTGAAAAGGTGGTGGAAGGGGAGCCTGGATATAGTTTAGGAAGAAATTGAAAATCACTTCTTGTCACAAGTAGGCTTCAAATGCGGTTACTGTGAAAATCTCCTAGTCGCCACATTCCGGCGCCTGTTCGGGAAGGCCGGTACGAGAATTGAACCTGAACTGCTGGCATTGTTCTGCATTACAAGCCAGCTGTTTAGCCCACTGTGCTAAGATGGCAGAGGCTTGTGCACCAGACTCTCCACTGCGGTCGCCACTCTAGCAGTGTTGACCTCGGTGCCACGCATTGCCGGCGGGATCTCCTACGGCCGTAGCCTCTGGGTTTCCTCGATTCAGCTATGGACCTGCTGGAGTGTCGCTGACATCTCCCTCTGAACATCCCGGCTTCTCCCTAACATCTCCATCAGTTCCGGGTATACCTGTCCCATAGGCTCAGCATCTGGCTGGGATCCAGCTGGTCCTGGGATCCAGCAGACCTCCGACAGCTGGCTTGCCTGGGGGTTCCTGCCTCCACCTGATGCACATCAGCAGCAGTGTGGTGCTCACCAGATTGTGCCCCAGAAGCCTGTCCACTAACATTTTGCATCGAGGTGTGTTTCTCTGCACTGGTGGAGGGTGGGGATGACAGCTGTGACGCATCGACGGTGGCGTCCTCGGAGCTCTCCTCTGAGGTGGTCTCGTGGGAGGCAGGGGAGGGGGGGAACCCTGAATGGGCCAGTAACATCGGCTGGAGGACCTGCGGTAGAATGGACATGTGGTCAGTGGAGGATGGGCGATTCAGTATGGCAGTAACTCAAGTTTGACAGATCCGCTGGGTGGGGCCTGGAGGATCCTGACCTCTGCGGTGTCCGCCAACCTCCACATCGGTGACCGTCCAGTCCTCGGCCTCCCCCGTCGCCGACAGGGCCCGTTCATCGAAGATGGTGAGGGTTTGTATGTCTGCCACCCGTCCACCAGTCTAGCCCCTCTCCTGGTGATTAGAAGGGTTGGAGTGTGTCAAGGGAGAGGGGGCATGAAGGAAGGGTTGGGGCCACATGGAGAGTTGAGGGATGGATACTCACATGAAGCGGAAAGCTCTCGGGGGGGGGGGGTGATTTGGGTGCGGGGGCATTGGAGTCAACTCACCCATGCTGCCCGTGTAGGTCGTTAACCTTCTGGAAAGGCTGGAGGGCAGTCTTTCTGGTCGCACTCCCCGCCGAAGCGGCACCGGAAGCTGGGTGCCTCACCCTCCGGGACCCCCGGCGGATCAGGGCATCTGTCCTGACCTCCACCGCATGGAGGAACCTCCTCAGGTCTGCGTCCCCAAATATTGCCGTCAGTCTCCTCGGTGCCATGGCTGTGAGCTGGGTAGGATTGGCTGTGCAAGCGTTGTTTAAGTCCTGCCCGACTTTGTTAGCGGGGGGCTGGTGAACGCGATTCCGCCGAAACGGCTGGCGAAATTTCATTTTCAGCGTGAAACCCGTGGGGCCTTATTAAGTGGGCCAATTGACGTTGAATAGCGTTGCTGGGCTAGGAAGCCCGCGGCAGTTCACGCTCGCTACCACACTTAGAAATCTTCCCGGAGAATCACGGCCATCACTTTGAAGTACATAGAACATAGAACAATACAGCGCAGTACAGGCCCTTCGGCCCACGATGTTGCACCGAAACAAAAGCCATCTAACCTACACTATGCCATTATCATCCATATGTTTATCCAATAAACTTTTAAATGCCCTCAATGTTGGCGAGTTCACTACTGTAGCAGGTAGGGCATTCCACGGCCTCCCTACTCTTTGCGTAAAGAACCTACCTCTGACCTCTGTCCTATATCTATTACCCCTCAGTTTAAAGTTATGTCCCCTCGTGCCAGCCATATCCATCCGCGGGAGAAGGCTCTCACTGTCCACCCTATCCAACCCCCTGATCATTTTGTATGCCTCTATTAAGTCTCCCCTTAACCTTCTTCTCTCCAACGAAAACAACCTCAAGTCCATCAGCCTTTCCTCATAAGATTTTCCCTCCATACCAGGCAACATCCTGGTAAATCTCCTCTGCACCCGCTCCAAAGCCTCCACGTCCTTCCTATAATGCGGTGACCAGAACCGTACGCAATACTCCAAATGCGGCCGTACCAGAGTTCTGTACAGCTGCAACATGACCTCCCGACTCCGGAACTCAATCCCTCTACCAATAAAGGCCAACACTCCATAGGCCTTCTTCACAACCCTATCAACCTGGGTGGCAACTTTCAGGGATCTATGTACATGGACACCTAGATCCCTCTGCTCATCCACACTTTCAAGAACTTTACCATTAGCCAAATATTCCACATTCCTGTTATTCCTTCCAAAGTGAATCACCTCACACTTCTCTACATTAAACTCCATTTGCCACCTCTCAGCCCAGCTCTGCAGCTTATCTATATCCCTCTGTAACCTGCTACATCCTTCCACACTACCGACAACACCACCGACTTTAGTATCGTCTGCAAATTTACTCACCCACCCTTCTGCGCCTTCCTCTAGGTCATTGATAAAAATGACAAACAGCAACGGCCCCAGAACAGATCCTTGTGGTACTCCACTTGTGACTGTACTCCATTCTGAACATTTCCCATCAACCACCACCCTCTGTCTTCTTTCAGCTAGCCAATTTCTGATCCACATCTCTAAATCACCCTCAATCCCCAGCCTCCGTATTTTTTGCAATAGCCTACCGTGGGGAACCTTATCAAACGCTTTGCTGAAATCCATATACACCACATCAACTGCTCTACCCTCGTCTACCTGTTCAGTCACCTTCTCAAAGAACTCAATAAGGTTTGTGAGGCATGACCTACCCTTCACAAAGCCATGCTGACTTTCCCTGATCATATTATTCCTATCTAGATGATTATAAATCTTGTCTCTTATAATCCCCTCCAAGACTTTACCCACTACAGACGTGAGGCTCACCGGTCTATAGTTGCCGGGGTTGTCTCTGCTCCCCTTTTTGAACAAAGGGACCACATTTGCTGTCCTCCAGTCCTCTGGCACTATTCCTATAGCCAATGATGACATAAAAATCAAAGCCAAAGGTCCAGCAATCTCTTCCCTGGCCTCCCAGAGAATCCTAGGATAAATCCCATCAGGTCCCGGGGACTTATCTATTTTCAGCCTGTCCAGAATTGCCAACACCTCTTCCCTACGTACCTCAATGCCATCTATTCTATTAGCCTGGGGCTCAGCATTCTCCTCCACAACATTATCTTTTTCCTGAGTGAATACTGACGAAAAATATTCATTTAGTATCTCGCCTATCTCTTCAGACTCCACACACAATTTCCCATCCCTGTCCTTGACTGGTCCTACTCTTTCCCTAGTCATTTGCTTATTCCTGACATACCTATAGAAAGCTTTTGGGTTTTCCTTGATCCTTCCTGCCAAATACTTCTCATGTCCCCTCCTTGCTCGTCTTAGCTCTCTCTTTAGATCCTTCCTTGCTACCTTGTAACTATCCATCGCCCCAACCGAAACTTCACACTTCATCTTCACATAGGCCTCTGTCAAGCGGATCAGTACAATGCTTGAAGCGGGAGGGACAAAAAAATCCATACAAGATGTAACTGTTCATTCAATATTATTGGTGGAACAAAACAAACGTGAAATATTTAGGGGATGTCCACCTCATAAAGCGTCAGAGTCAGAATCTGTCAGGGGCGGACATTAGTGGTGCCTGTTCCCAAATACCACTCCAGAACAAAATATATTCTCTTCCAAAAAATATCCAAATTCAGCACTGATGTTGAGGTAATTCAATTTGGCCACAGGAGCCCTGCAGTGCGAAGGAGAAAGATCAGCCAGGTTATCTGTTGACGATTGCTATTGAGTGATTTCTACTGGAAAATATGCGGTGGCGGACATTGGGTGAAAATAGGGTCAAGTTCAGCTGTAACCCTCCCGTTCTGCCAACATTCAGTGTTTAGGCTCACACATGCAGAATGATCACACGGCTGAAGTGCCGGAGGTCAGCCGAGGAGAGCAGCTGTTCTGTTCCAGCGTCGATGCTCTCAGTGAAAGAGGGGAGGAACCTTGAGTGAGAAGGGGCTTGAAAGTAAGTCTCTGCTGTTTGATTAAAGATTGGAAAATGCTCGGGTTAAGGTAAGACGCCGTTATCAACCATAAATTCATGAAAGGACAGAAGCCTGGGATAAATTACATTTGGCAATTGGTTGCTTCCTTCAAAAACAACCAAACCTTGTCCCAGAGCAATGTTCACTGTCCCTGGGAAAAGCGCCAAGAAAACAAATATGCCTAAAAGCTGTCATCTCCAAATTTGCGTTATGATTTTGTGTGTTTAAAAAGAAAACTGAGTTTTGCGGAAGTAACTTGAGCACACTATTTGTTTCTTGCTTTATTTACAGGGCCAAAGGCTCATAAGAATAAAATTAGTGGTTTTTGTTATTATTCTTGACAACCTGGAGACTTTTGTAAGTTTTCTTCCCAGGAAGAACTTCAGACCTTCATTGTCTGTAGACTCGATCATTTAAACCCAATCCTGAGTGACCTCCCACATTCCACCCTCCATTACCTGGAGGGCACCCAAATCTCTGCTTCCGGCGTCTTAACAGGCAGCGAGTCCCGTTCTCCAACAGCCCCGTCAGTCATCGACTCTCAGTCAGAAAAGTGTTCATTTTAAAATCATACGCCGTCCACTCTCCATTGTCGAGACTAAACGCAGACTGGGTGACCAATTTGCAGAACACCTCCGGTCCGCCCGCAAGCAGGACCCAGACCTTCCTGTGGCTGCCATTTCAACTCACCGTCCTGCCCACATGTCCGGCCTTGGCCTGCTGCAATGTTCCAGTGAAGCCCAGCGCAAACTGAAGGAGCAGCACCTCATCTTCCGATCAGGCATGTTACAGCCTCCCGGACTTAACATTGAGTTCAACAACTTCAGACTGTGAACTCTCTCCTTCACCTTCACCCCATTTTTATTTCTATCAATTTATTTTCATTTCTTCCTTGATCTGTTTTTCTCTCCCATTGTTCCCCCTCTCCCCACCCCACTTGGGCCACCTGTTCCTTGTTGTCCTTTGACACACTGCTCACCTTTGTTCTGCCATTCACACATTCTAATCTCTTAATGTGCCGCTATCAGCGCCCTTCTTAGCCTTAATCATCTCCATTTACATTCATAGAATATAGAACATAGAACTGTACAGCACAGTACAGGCCCTTCGGCCCACGATGTTGTGCCGAACTAGTCTGAAACTAAGATCAAATCAACCTACTCCCAATCATTCTAGTGCACTCCATATGCCTATCCAATAACTGTTTAAAAGTTCCTAAAGTGTCCGACTCCACTACTATAGCTGGGAGTGCGTTCCATGCCCCAACCACTTTGAGTAAAGAACCTACCTCTGACATCCCTCCTATATCTTCTACCATGAACCATTCCTTTTGTCTTCAAGGGACGTGAGGGAAGGCGGGACCAGGATATTGAACTTGATGATCAGCCATGATCATAATGAATGGCAGAGCAGGCTCGAAGGGCCGAATGGGGCCTCCTCCTGCTTCTATTTTCTGTGTTTAATAATGCTACTCCTGATATTTGAGTGGCACTGTTGCTATTGCGAAAAGGATAATAATAGAATAAATGTTATCGATAATAAGCAATGTTGAGCCCCCATATGGCACAGTAGTTTTCTATTTTGTGCATTGTATCACAAAGTATTATCTCTGGTTACCAGTAATTCTCTCATACCCAATGGTGACTTAATATTTGCTTGATTTCACTATATTAAAAACAGACTGACAGATCTGAACTTTACTGAGGAGCCTGGGTTGTGACTGGCCTCCTCCAACAACTTTCTGATTGCCGGTGAAGATTTGTGCCTAAAATTAGAAATGTTGAAGGATCTATCTGCGAGAACAAATCACAAATTACCCCAGGTTTGCACCGAGCTAACTGTGGCTTTTGATGCATCCATCTTGACGATGAGTTTGTGGATCATATCAATGCTGGAGTTGGCCTGTTACCACCAAAAATAGTTATTTTTTATTGTTTCCACGGAATCTCTGAAAGGAAGTTTTTCACAAATTTGAATCTTGAAATGGCTTATAATTATGATCGTAGAATAGAACCGTGGAAATCCTACAGTGCTGAAGGAGGTCATTCAGCCCATTGAGTCTGCACCGGCCCTCTGAAAGAGCACTCGACCTAGGCCCAAGCCCCCACCCTATCCCCGCAACCTCGCCTAACCTCTTGGACACTAAGTGGCAATTTAGCATGGCCAATTCGGGGAAGGCGGCGGCGCAGTGGTCTTGTCACTGGACTATTAAGCAGAAACCCAAGCGCTGGGGACCTGGGTTCGAAACCAGCCAAGGCAGATGGTGAAATTTGAATTCCATAAAAATCTGGAATTAAAAAGTTTAACGGTGACCATGAGACCATTGACGATTGTCATAAAAACCCATCTGGTTCACTAATGTCCTTTAGGGACGGAAATCTGCCGTTCTTACCTGATGCAATCTCCACTCAAGGCCGGAATCGAACACGGGTCCCTGACGCTGTGAGGCAGCAGTGCTAACCACTGCCTCACCATGCTGCCCAGAAAAATAAGGATGATAATGTAATTGCATGAATACCAGTCTGTTCAGTAAATAAAAAGATATACAAATAGCTATTTCAAAACAGTAACAATTAAACCTAAGGGCCACCTAGTATCATGCCCAGGAGGCCTTATTCGCGTATGCTTTAAAAGAAAATTGAACAATGCACATTATGTCAAACAGAAATGTCATACAATCATTGTATGACAATTGTTCAATAGGAACACTCAGTGTCCCCAAAGAGAGGCACACATTCCTATAGCATCCTTCACATCCACAGTACGTCTCAAAGCACTTTACAACCAATGAAGTACTTTTTACAGTGTAGTCGCTGTTGCAATGTCAGGAATGTAGCAGCAAGTTTGCACACAGCAAGTTTGCACAAATTTCACAAAAATCTGTAATGACCAGATCATTTGTGTAATGTTGATTGAGGGATAAATATTGACCAAAGCACTGGGGAGAACTCCCCGCTCTTCTTTTTGGGGCAGCATGATAGCACAAGTGGCTAGCACTGTGGCTTCACAGTGCCAGGATCCCAGGTTCGATTCCCTGCTGGGTCACTGTCTGTGCGGAGTCTGCACGTTCCCCCCCGTGTCGGCGTGGGTTTCCTCCAGGTGCTCCGCTTTCCTCCCACAGTCCAAAGACGTGCGGGTTAGGTGGATTGGCCATGACAAATTGCCCTTAGTGACCAAAAAGGTTAGGAGGGATTATTGGGTTATGGGGATAGGGGGTGGAAGTGAGGGCTGAAGTGGGTCGGTGCAGACTCGGTGGGCTGAATGGCCTCCTTCTGCACTGTATGTTCTATGCTCTATGAAATAATACCATGGGACCTTTTACATAAATTGACAATCAGGGCGTCGGTTTGACATCCCATCTGAAAGGTGGCACCTCCAACAATGCAGCACTGCCTCGGTACTGGCCGAGAGTGTCAAGCTTGTGCTCAGGTCCTGGTGTCCTTGAAACCACAACCTCTTAATCCGGGAGGGAGGGTTGCTAGTCCTCTTGGAAGGGCTGGGGGACTCCCGGAATTGCCCGCAACCTCCCAGCGGCTATTAGAAGCAGTGCGGGAGATTTTTAAACTGTTAGGATTTGGATTCCCTGGCAGCCCAGAGTCCCTTTAACTGAACGGCACTCTCCCGCACAGGTACAGCCAGTGTGATGGCGTTCATGTCTCAGCCACACATGCACTTGTGAGCATTGCAGCAAGGCTTGCTTTCTCCTGCAGTGGCTGGCGCTGAGCGAGTGCCTCGAGTTTCGGAGCGAGACGAACAAATGATGGAACCAGCCCAGCTACCAGGTAATGAAGCAATAGGGCTGGGGCAAACTGGACTGTCTCCCAAAGGCAGGATTTATAAAAGAAATGGAACGTGCAGGCCAGATTTAGCGGCTTCTGTTCACCAACGAGAGAAAGGTTAATTTCTGGTAATTGTGGAATAGAACATAGGACATTACAGCGCAGTACAGGCCCTTCGGCCCTCGATGTTGCCCCTGTAATTCAAACGGGGGAGGTACCAACATGCCTTTCAGTCCCAAACACAACAAATTAACATTAGTCTTTTTCTTTTAATAATTGACACTTGCACTTTTATTGACTTTTGTTTCTGTTGTTTAAATGGTTCCGTGACTTAATTCATCACCTGCTATTTTGCAGATTTACACAGATCAAGAAATTCCCCCCTCTGCAAAAGATTAAAGAATCATAGAATAGAATCCTGGCAGTGCAGAAGAAGGCCATTCGGCCCATCGGTTCTGCACCAGCCCTCTGAAAGAGCACCCTACTTAAGCCCAGGCTTCCACCCTATCACCATAGACCAATAACCCGACTGAACTAAGGGGGAATTGTAGCATGGCCAATCCAACTAACTTACACACCTTTGGTCTGTGGGAGGAAACTGGAGCTCCCGGAGGAAACCCACGCAGACACGGGGAGAAAGTGCAAACTCCACACAGACAGTCACCTGAGGCCGGAATTGATCCTGGGACCCTGGTGCTCTGAGGAGTCAGTGCAAACCACTGGTCCACCGTGCCACCAATTTATGGACCTGTATTTATGCAGCATCGTTCACAACCTCAGAAACAAATGACTATTAAAAAAGGTGTGTTTTTTTCCAATTAGTTTAGTTTATTAACTGTAAAAATTGCTGGAGATGCAGGAGGGAGTGGGGAAAGAGTCTGATGGATCAGGACAGTTAGAAGTGGGAGGTCACATAATATATTTTCAGAAATGCATTCAGCCTGAGTAGCCAGCTGTCCTCGAAGGTGGAAGTATTCTGTTGGCTATGGTACTGCCATAATATGTCAGTCTAGATAATGTACTCAAATATTTGTCTCGGCCTTGAATCTATGACCTCCTGATTCGGAGGTGAGTGGACGACCACTGAGCAAGCAGTTTTATTTTAAAATAATGTCCAGGTATGCCATACATCAAGTGGCTACAAGAGCAGGTCAGAGGCTGGGAATTCAATGCTGAGTAACACACCACCTGACTCTCCAAAGCCTGACCACCATCTACAAGGCACAAGTCAGAATGATGGAACACTCTACACTTGCATGGATGAATGCAGCTTTAACAATACTCGAGAAGCTGAACACCATCTAGGACAAAGCAGCCCGCTTGATTGGCATCCCACCCTTCCATCACGGAGGCACAGTGGCAGTCGTGTGTACCATCTACAAGATGCACTGAAGGAACCCAACAAGGTTCCTTCGACAACACCTTCCAAACCCATGACCGCTATCATCTAGAAGGACAAGAGCAGCAGATATCTGGGAACCCCGCCACCTAGAGGTTCCCCTCCAAGTCACTCACAACCCCGACTTGGAAATATTTCACCGTTTCTTCACATGTCACTGGGTCAAAATCCTGGAACTCCCATTCTAACAGTGCAGTGGGTGTACCTACACCACAGGGACTGCAGCGACTGAAGAAGGAGCTCACCGCCACCTTCTGAAGGGCAATTAGGGATGTACAATAAATGCTGACCTGGCCAGTGAAACCGACATCTCATAAATTAATGAGATAAAAGAAACAGTATCACAGCGTTTACGATGCTGGACTAGTGCATGCTGGGACGAGTAATCCAGAGAATGAGTTTAAATCGCACCATGGCAAATTGAGAATTTGAGCTCACTGTTTATGAAGAACAATCTAGAAACGAAAGCTGTAAGTGTGACTGTGAAACTATTACATTTCCATTACGAAGGTCCCTTTAGTGGATAAGCCCTTAAGCCCTTACTCAGCCTGGCTCACATGTAACTCCAGGTGCATACCAATGTGATTGACTCTGACCTGCCCTCTGAAACAAACCACACAGTTGTACGTTTTGCGCGCAGCAGTTGAAGAAGAGAGCCAATCGCCTTCACGGAAACTATGCTCATGAACGATCCAAAAATAGTTCATGCATCAATTTTACCAATCAGAAAATAGTTCCATTGTTTGTGTGCATGGACCACGGAGAAATAAAAGGATATGATAGAATATTGTGAGAGTTGTTACAGATGAGAGAATTATTTGTCAGTCTTTACGAATCAAAGAGTAATTAACTTCTCCTTGGAACTCTGCGTACGGTTGAGTCCATTGGTCGGATTGGGATAGGACTTGATGCTTTCTTGTTTCTGTTTCTTTCAGTTGCCAAAGTTCGATCTTTTGAACCTTTTGAAGCTGGAAACAGCAGCTTTCTTCAAAACTGAGATGTCCTCAGAGACGAGACTGAAATGTCACCATTATCCCTCCGAGAAAAGATTTAAAGAAACTAAAAAGGCCAATAGGCATGAGGCATTTTTTTTTTTTTTTTTTAAATAATATTTTATTGAAAATTTTTGGTCAACCAACACAGTACATTGTGCATCCTTTACACAACATTATAACAATACAGATAATAATGACCTTTTTTATTTAAACAAGAACAAAAGAAAACAACAACAAATAAATAAATATTAAATAACAAAAAAAAATAAATAAATAAAAACTAGCCCTAATTGGCAACTGCCTTGTCTCAGGCCACCCCCCCCCCCCCACCCCCCGAGTCCTGGGCTGCTGCTGCTGCCTTCTTTGTTCTCCCCTATCTATCTTTCCGCAAGATATTCGACGAACGGTTGCCACCGCCTAGTAAACCCTTGAGCCGACCCCCTTAGGACGAACTTAATCCGCTCTAACTTTATGAACCCCGCCATATCATTTATCCAGGTCTCCACCCCCGGGGGCTTGGCTTCTTTCCACATTAGCAATATTCTGCGCCGGGCTACTAGGGACGCAAAGGCCAAAACATCGGCCTCTTTCGTCTCCTGCACTCCCGGCTCTTGTGCAACCCCAAATATAGCCAACCCCCAGCTTGGTTCGACCCGGACTCCTACTACTTTCGAAAGCACCTTTGTCACCCCCATCCAAAACCCCTGTAGTGCCGGGCATGACCAAAACATATGGGTATGATTCGCTGGGCTTCTCGAGCACCTCGCACACCTATCCTCCACCCCAAAAAATTTACTGAGCCGTGTTCCAGGCATATGTGCCCTGTGTAATACCTTAAACTGAATCAGGCTTAGCCTGGCGCACGAGGACGACGAGTTTACCCTGTTTAGGGCATCTGCCCACATTCCCTCCTCAATCTCCTCCCCTAGCTCTTCTTCCCATTTCCCTTTTAGTTCGTCCATCATAGTCTCCCCTTCGTCTCTCATTTCCCTATATATATCCGACACCTTACCGTCCCCCATCCATTTCTTTGAGATGACTCTGTCGTGCACCTCTTGTGTCGGGAGCTACGGGAATTCCCTCACCTGCTGCCTCGCAAAAGCCCTCAATTGCATGTACCTGAATGCATTCCCTTGGGGCAACCCATATTTCTCGGTCAGCGCTCCCAGACTCGCAAACTTCCCATCCACAAATAGATCTTTCAATTGCGTTATACCTGCTCTTTGCCACATTCCATATCCCCCATCCATTCCCCCCGGGGCAAACCTATGGTTGTTTCTTATCGGGGACCCCCCCAGTGCTCCGGTCTTTCCCCTATGTCGTCTCCACTGTCCCCAAATCTTCAGTGTAGCGACCACCACCGGACTCGTGGTATAGTTCCTTGGTGAGAACGGCAATGGGGCTGTCACCATAGCCTGCAGGCTGGTCCCCCTACAGGACGCCCTCTCTAATCTCTTCCACGCCGCTCCTTCCTCCTCTCCCATCCACTTACTCACCATTGAAATATTAGCGGCCCAATAATACTCACTTAGGCTCGGTAGTGCCAGCCCCCCCCTATCCCTACTACGCTGTAAGAATCCCTTCCTCACTCTCGGAGTCTTCCCGGCCCAAACAAAACCCATAATACTCTTTTCTATCCTTTTGAAAAAAGCCTTCGTGATCACCACCGGGAGACACTGAAACACAAAAAGGAATCTCGGGAGGACCACCATCTTAACTGCCTGCACCCTCCCTGCCATTGACAATGCTACCATGTCCCATCTCTTGAAATCTTCCTCCATCTGTTCCACCAACCGCGTCAAATTTAGCCTGTGCAATGTGCCCCAATTCTTAGCTATCTGGATCCCCAGGTAACGAAAGTCTCTTGTTACCTTCCTCAACGGTAGGTCTTCTATTTCTCTACTCTGCTCCCCTGGATGCACCACAAACAGCTCACTCTTTCCCATGTTCAATTTATACCCTGAAAAATCCCCAAACTCCCCAAGTATCCGCATTATTTCTGGCATCCCCTCCGCTGGATCCGCCACATATAGTAGCAGATCATCCGCATATAAAGATACCCGGTGTTCTTCTCCTCCCCTAAGTATTCCCCTCCATCCCTTGGAACCTCTCAGCGCTATCGCCAGGGGCTCAATCGCCAGTGCAAACAGTAATGGGGACAGAGGACATCCCTGCCTTGTCCCTCTATGGAGCCGAAAATATGCCGATCCCCGTCCATTCGTGACCACACTCGCCACTTGGGCCCTATACAACAGCTGCACCCATCTAACATACCCCTCTCCGAACCCAAATCTCCTCAACACCTCCCACAGATAATCCCACTCCACTCTATCAAATGCTTTCTCGGCATCCATCGCCACTACTATCTCCGTTTCACCCTCTGGTGGGGCCATCATCATTACCCCTAACAACCTCCGTATGTTCGTGTTCAGCTGTCTCCCCTTCACAAACCCAGTTTGGTCCTCATGAACCACCCCCGGGACACATTCCTCTATTCTCATTGCCATTACCTTGGCCAAGACCTTGGCATCTACATTGAGGAGGGAGATTGGTCTGTAGGACCCGCATTGTAGCGGATCCTTTTCCTTCTTTAAAAGAAGCGATATCGTTGCTTCTGACATAGTCGGGGGCAGTTGTCCCCTTTCCTTTGCCTCGTTGAAGGTCCTCGTCAGTAGCGGGGCGAGCAAGTCCAAATATTTTCTGTAAAATTCAACTGGGAATCCGTCCGGTCCCGGGGCCTTTCCCGTCTGCATGTTCCTAATTCCTTTCACCACTTCTTCTACCGTGATCTGTGCTCCCAATCCCATCCTTTCCTGCTCTTCCACCTTGGGAATTTCCAGCCGATCCAAAAACTCCATCATTCTCTCCCTCCCATCCGGGGGTTGAGCTTCATACAATTTTTTATAAAATGTCTTAAACACTTCATTCACTCTCTCCGCTCCCCGCTCCGTCTCTCCGTCTTCGTCTCTCACCCCCCCTATTTCCCTCGCTGCTCCCCTTTTCCTTAATTGGTGTGCCAGCAATCTGCTCGCCTTCTCTCCATATTCATATTGTACACCCTGCGCCTTCCTCCATTGTGCCTCTGCAGTGCCTGTGGTCAGCAAGTCAAATTCCACATGCAGCCTTTGCCTTTCCCTATACAGTCCCTCCTCCGGTGCTTCCGCATACTGTCTGTCCACCCTCAAAAGTTCTTGCAACAACCGCTCCCGTTCCTTACTCTCCTGCTTCCCTTTATGTGTCCTTATTGATATCAGCTCCCCCCTAACCACCGCCTTCAACGCCTCCCAGACCACTCCCACCTGAACCTCCCCATTGTCATTGAGTTCCAAGTACTTTTCAATGCATCCCCTCACCCTTAAGCACACCCCCTCATCCGCCATTAGTCCCATATCCATTCTCCAGGGTGGACGCCCTCTTGTTTCCTCCCCTATCTCCAAGTCTACCCAGTGTGGGGCATGATCCGAAATGGCTATAGCCGTATATTCCGTTCCCCTCACCCTCGGGATCA
This sequence comes from Scyliorhinus torazame, assembly GCF_047496885.1. Classification (NCBI taxonomy): domain Eukaryota; kingdom Metazoa; phylum Chordata; class Chondrichthyes; order Carcharhiniformes; family Scyliorhinidae; genus Scyliorhinus; species Scyliorhinus torazame. The sequence goes on along the minus strand of NC_092727.1, from coordinate 11,288,720 downwards.
ATGCCCTACCCAACACAAAAAAGTCTATGCGTGAATAGACTTTATGGACATAGGAGAAAAACGAGAACTCCTTACTCCTAGGTCTACTGAATCTCCACGGGTCCACCCCTCCCATCTGCTCCATAAAATCCTTAAGCACCTTGGCTGCTGCCGGCCTCCTACCAGTCCTGGACTTCGACCTATCCAGCCTTGGTTCCAACACCGTGTTAAAGTCTCCCCCCATTATCAGCTTTCCGGTCTCTAGGTCTGGGATGCGTCCTAGCATTCGCCTCATAAAATTGGCATCGTCCCAATTCGGGGCATACACATTTACCAACACCACCATCTCTCCCTGTAATTTGCCACTCACCATCACGTAGCTGCCCCCGTTATCTGCCACTATAGTCTTTGCCTCGAACATTACCCGCTTCCCCACTAATATAGCCACCCCCCTGTTTTTTACATCCAGCCCCGAATGGAACACCTGCCCTACCCATCCTTTGCGCAACCTAACCTGATCTATCAGTTTCAGGTGCGTTTCCTGTAACATGACCACATCTGCTTTAAGTTTCTTAAGGTGTGCGAGTACTCGTGCCCTCTTTATCGGCCCGTTAAGCCCCCTCACGTTCCACGTGATCAGCCGAGTTGGGGGGCTTCCCACCCCCCCCCCCCTTGCCGGTTAGCCATCATCTTTTTCCAGCTTCTCGCCCAGTTCCCACGCGGCTGTATTTCTCCCAGACGGTGCCCCCCCCGCCCATCCTTTCCCGCACCCACTCCCCCCTTTCCCCAGCAGCAGCAACCCAGTAATTCCCCCCTCCCCCCCCCCCCCCGCTAGACCCCCCGCTAGCGTAATTACTCCCCCCATGTTGCTCCCAGAAGTCAGCAAACTCTGGCTGACCTCGGCTTCCCCCCGTGATCACGGCTCGCCCCGTGCGGCGCCCCCTCCTTCCTGCTTCTCTAATCCCGCCATAATTATCATAGCGCGGGAACCAAGCCCGCGCCTCTCCCTCGGCCCCGCCTCCCATGGCCAACGCCCCATCTCCTCTCCCTCCCCACCTCCCCCATCACCACCTGTGGGAGAAAGAAAAGTTACCATACCGCAGGATTAATCATACAATCCCTCTTCGCCCCCCCCCCCACTCATCCCACCACTTTGTCCAAACGTTCATTTTCGTAGTCCAATCATTCCAATTTTTCTTCTACAATAAAAGTCCACGCTTCATCCGCCGTCTCAAAGTAGTGGTGCCTCCCTTGATATGTGACCCACAGTCTTGCCGGTTGCAGCATTCCAAACTTTATCTTTTTTTTGTGAAGTACCGCTTTGGCCCGATTAAAGCTCGCCCTCCTTCTCGCCACCTCCGCACTCCAATCTTGATAGACGCGGATCACCGCGTTCTCCCATTTACTACACCGAGTTTTCTTCGCCCATCTAAGGACCATTTCTCTATCCTTAAAACGGAGAAATCTCACCACTATGGCTCTGGGAGCTTCTCCTGCTCTCGGTCCTCGCACCATAACTCGGTATGCTCCCTCCACCTCCAAGGGACCCGTCGGGGCCTCCACTCCCATTAACGAGTGCAGCATCGTGCTCACATATGCCCCGACGTCCGCCCCCTCCACACCTTCAGGAAGGCCAAGAATCCTCAAGTTGTTCCTCCTTGCGTTATTTTCCAGTGCCTCCAACCTCTCCACAGATCGTTTCTGGTGTGCCTCCTGTATCTCCGACTTCACCACCAGGCCCTGTATGTCGTTTTCATTCTCTGCTGCTTTCGCCTTCACGACCCGAAGCTCCTGTTCCTGGGTCTTTTGTTCCTCTTTCAGCCCTTCAATCGCCTGTAATATCGGGGCCAACAACTCTTTCTTCATTTCCTTTTTTATCTCCTCCACGCAGCGTTTCAAAAACTCTTGTTGTTCAGGGCCCCATGTTAAACTGCCACCTTCCGACGCCATCTTGGTTTCTGCTTGCCTTCCTTGCCGTTGTTCCAAAGGATCCGCTGCAATCCGGCCACTTTCCTCTCCTTTTTCCATCTGTGTCCAGGGGGAACACCCTTCTGGTTTACCGCACAGTGTTTTTTGCCGTTAAAATTGCCGTTGGGGCTCCTATCAAGAGCCCAAAAGTCCGTTTCACAGGGAGCTGCCGAAACGTGCGACTCAGCTGGTCATCGCCGCACCCGGAAGTCGCATGAGGCATTTATTAACATACCTCCTCTGCGAATTCCAATCCCTTTTTCTAAATTGACCATATTTTTCAGCCAGCGCTAAACTCATGGGGCTGGCTTCTCCGATTTTGGGACTATGTCCTGAGGATCGATGGCGTTCTATGTGGGAAAAATCGGAGCGGCCCCAGCACCGATCCTCCGACCGGTGAGGGGCTAGTAGCCACACTACGTAAAATGCATGGCCTTCCCGATATAAATGCCTGGTGAATTGTCGGGTCCATGGCCGCGCGTGTGCGTGGTGATGACCTGCAGCGGCCGCGCCGTGCAACATGGCGCCGCCGTGTGCGGTCCCGACCCGCCAGATAGTGCCCTCCTGGAAACAGCCCACCAGTCTCCCCCAGCCCTCGCCGAAAACCCCCGCCTCCGGCCAGCAGCACGGCTCCGGCCCGACTATTGGCGGCGCTGGACGCAGTCCGCAGCCGCCACGCCGGGTTCCCAACCGCTGAGACCACGTGTCCCGTGTGGTCGGGAACTCGGCCCATCGAGGGCGGAGCATCGAGCCAGGGCCTTCAGGTGACATCCTGAGGCCGTAGCAATGGCGTGCGGCACGCTCCTCGATGATGCCGTTTTGGAGGGGGCGGAGCATCTGAAAACAGGCGCCGCGCCCGATTCGGTCATAAAAAGGGCTCCCTGCCCAATCGGCGGTTACGAAATCGGCATCAGGAAAGGAGGCCCATGTTCGGAGGGGGGAGATTATTAAAAAATGATGAAATGCTACCACTTCACAAAGCTAAACATTTCCCAATAATGGTACAATCCTTCATCTAAAATTACAGATTGCAAACTTCTCATTGTTCACGCCACCAAATATAAAACTCTCTCTTACATCCTGTGACTAACACTGAGACTGCTAATTCTCTTGCTTTTTCATTTTACGTAACTTAGCACTTGTCACACTGTTCTATCAGGAACACCCCCAAATTACCCACAGTCATCGCTGTTTCAAAACACTCAGGCGTCTCTCTTTATTACACTTGGGTGTGTTGCAAAGGTTCTGCTTGATCCCATTCTTATTCTGAACTCTCTCACTTTTAATTTATTCCTCCTACTGTTGAACCCTTAACTAAAGAAAATAATGAAGCAATTTCCCTGAATCGAGTTTGCTACTCCCCTATAATCTTGAAAATATTAATGTGATGACGTTCGTTTGCCTTTTTCTCATAACTTCTTAATCCTTGCAATCATTGGTATCCTCTCAAAGGCAATAGCATGAAATAACTACTGCACTCCACTACTGAGCATTTGAATTGTTTTTTGATAATGAAGTTGAACACCAAATGGACAAGACTTTGGATCTTTATTTGAATGTTCTGCATGGCATGTTACACCTCAGGGCCCATTGCATTGTCAAAATGCAAGAAACAACATTAGGTAAATCGCAGATACGTTACAGTACAGAAGGACGCCAATCGGCCCATTGTGTCTGACCTGACTCTCCAAAAGAGCAACGCACCTGGTGCCGTTCCCCCACCATTGCCCCGTAACCCTGCACATTCTTCCTTTTCAGATAATAACCCAATTCTCTCTAAGTTGACTGCCTCGATTGAACGTGACTCCGCCACACTCTGGGCCAGTGCATCCAGAACCTAAGCATTCACTGTGTGAAAGGTTTCTCTTTATGTCTCTGTCCTTCTTGCCAATGACATTAAATCTGCCCTCTTGTTCTTGATCTTTCCACAGTGGGAACAGTTTCTCATTATCTACTCTGTTCAAGCCCCGCATGACTTTAAATACTTCTATCAAATCTTATCTCAACCTTCTATTCGTCAGCCCCGACTGCTCCAATTTTTCGAGGTAACTGAAATAAGACAGCACATATTTTGAGAAGATTGGAGATTGGTTACCAGACATTCTGTGATTGACTCTGTTGGTCCCTGGGAGTGGTATTGTAGTATAAGGGTCTGGCACATACAGAGTTAATGTGGGTCTGATTACAGTACCGCCCACACAGTGATGTAAGTGAGCACATGACGCCCCACCTAGGGGACAGTGTGGTGTTGGGCAGAACCACATGCAGACCGAGCGTGGAGACAGCTCTGAGCGTGGAGACAGCTCTGTGCATGTCCCCTTTACTATGGGCGAGATCTTCCAGTGCTGCTGAAGTCACCCCCTTGCAGCAGGTTCCCTGGCAGGAGGGCAATTGAGCCACGCAGGAGCCCATAGTCTTCGACAGAATGGATGATCCTGCCGACGGCCAATAGCTTGCCACATTTGCCATCAGAAAACATGCCGCTCTGGGGGTGCGGGGAGGGGTGGGGTAGGGGGCGGTGAAATCCCAGCCAATCAGTGGGGTTCTCCATTGGCAGGATCCTCCGCCCCTCCCCGCAGTGCACCCACACCCCGGCATGGGGTGGCTCCACAATGGGAAACCCCATTGGCCAGTTGCAGGAACGGAGAATCCCCCTGCTGGCGGGGGCGCGTCACTCCGGAAAACGGGACTGGCGGGACAGAAAATGCCGCTCAATATCTTTGCAAATAGTTGATGAAGAATTACAATCAACCTGCTAAAGACAACAAAGACTTTATCAAACCTACCGACAGCAGGAATCACCAGTTACAATTTCACATTCTGTTGGTATCCCTCCAGGTACCATGTTGGAAAACTTCCTAGTCCTGACCTCAGTTTATTGGCTTCATGAGAATTTTGTGCTCCGCTATTTGAAGGGGTGACTATCAAGAAACTAATTCAGTTGATACATGTCTTGCTTTTTGCCATTTGGCTGCGGCAGTTTTCTAGAAAAATGATGAACCCAGCTGTGTTTTTTAATCCCTTCGGGATAGAAAATAACTGATTCGATCCAAGCCCAGGTGTATGGGCACAGAACCCCTCCAGGAAACTTTATTGATTGTGGACAGAGGCTGGCATTAAATTAAGAGCCGGAGGACAAAAGTACCATTTTCATCTGCATGATAGTTTTGGTCCCCCCACCCATGCAGTTCCATCGGTCTCTGCTGTTATTTACATGTTGATTTATGATGTGGAGATGCCGGCGTTGGACTGGGGTGAGCACAGAAAGAAGTCTTACAACACCAGGTTAAAGTCCAACAGGTTTGTTTCGATGTCACTAGCTTTCGGAGCGCTGCTCCTTCCTCAGCACTCCGAAAGCTAGTGACATCGAAACAAACCTGTTGGACTTTAACCTGGTGTTGTAAAACTTCTTACCTGAGGAAGGAACAGTGCTCTGAAAGCTAGTGATTCGAAACAAACCTGTTGGACTTTAACCTGGTGTTGTAAAACTTCTTACTCTGCTCACCCCAGTCCAACGCCGGCATCTCCACATCATGCCTTCCTCAGGTGATTAAGGTGGATTAAGATACCACGGCCAGAATCTGTCAAGAGAATCAGACCACGTTTCTGGAAATATGCATCTAGGTTTAAATAAATATTCCCATCTGCAGCGTTACGAATGTTAACTTTTAAAGAGGCAACTGTCACATAAACTGGATGGCTGCCATAATGATGTTCTGTACAAGCAGTGCAACAAGGTAGAGTTTGGCTTTGTGCCACAGTGTAGATTAGGTGATGATGGCGTGTCAATAGCTTGTTTTCCATTCTCCCAAATGGGAATAATAATCAGGAAAGATGCAAAACAGGGCTGCCAACTCACAATCGCTTTTTTAAAAAAAAGCTATTGCGCACAGTCAAAATCTACCCCAACGTAATTCTAGTGTATCACAGTCTTCATTAAAGAGAAATATTTGTTAAACACTTTTCAGGCTGTTTAATCGTTCAACTAAGTTGCTCATTTCAACAACTTGTTACTCAGGAATGGTTAAAGCAGTGTCGCATTCATGGGAAAATCTTTGACAAACTATACAGATGGAGAGGCACCGCTGTTGCAATGTATACAAATGATATTGCGATATATTTGATGTGATTTTTTAATTCGATGAGTGTTTTTTAGCAGCGAGTATGTTTGGTAAACACTTTAAAATGTGAACGATATTCCTTTAAAGTCTTACCAGTTTCACAGCCTCACACATTTTGTGCAGTCTGAAAGTATTCTAAAACAAACCTAGAAGCTGTGTGACCATGATCTTTTTACATAAAATCTATTTTTAAACGTCAGCTAAATGCAGCTGTTTGCCCAGGTTTCAATTTGGTCATCTAAAGGTCTCCAACCTTAATTTTGGGCAGAAGAAAATCCCAAACAATTCTCCTGCTTTAGTGGTCACTGATGAGGACAATATAATGACTTGAAATTCTTTGCTTGCAAATTTTCCTCCCTCTCAAAGGGGCTGGATATGTGCTGAATACCTCAACTTAATTGCAGGACTGATGGTCAGGTAACAGTGGAGACTGGCTGATGTTGCATCATTACACAGATTAGTGTAGTGATGGGCTAAATGATCATGCTATCCTTGGTCCAGGAACTTCACTCCTTGTTCAATCCCTCTCCTTTGCCTTATCTGACTTGGGTAAACAATGCACTGCCCCTGCCCTTGGAGGAGCAGAGGGTATGTTCAGCTGTTCCTCCTGTCATGTGAGAGTACCTTTAAGAAATGGGTGTTTATCAGTGATGTCAGAGTGTGGGTGGAGCTGGGCTGTCTGTTGGCTTTTTACTTTCGTTTTAGGCTGTTTGCTGCAGGGTGTGTTTTAGATTCATTTTCAGTGTTGGAGCTGAAGCCAGACAGAGCAGGTGTACTGTTGATCTCTCTGCCATGAAAAGACTATCTCTTGATCATTTGGTGAATTCAGAATTATAAATGTTCACAGTAGCGAATGTAAACCTAATGTGCTTCTGTTAAAAGGGGCGCAATTCTCCACTCCCACGCCGGTTGGGAGAATCGCCTGGGCCACCATAATTTCCCGGGACGCTGGTCCGATGCCCTCCCGCGATTCTCCCAAGCGGTGGGAACGGTCCGGTCGAGTTTCGCGGGCCCCAGGCCGGAGAATCGCCGGAGACACCGAAAATGGCGATTCTCCGGCACCCCCGCTATTCTGAGGCCCGGATGGGCCGAGCGGCCAGGCCAAAACGGCGGGTTCCCTCCGGCGCCGTCCACACCTGGTCGCTGCAGTCGTGAGCGGTGCGTGAACGCTGGGGGGGTGGTCTGCGGGGGGGGCGAGGGGGGATCCTGCACCGGGGGTGTACCTCAGATGTGGGGTGGCCCGCGATCGGTGCCCACCGATCGTCGGGCCGTCCTCTCTGAAGGAGGACCTCCTTCCTTCCGCGGGCACGCAAGATCCGTCAGACATCTTCTTGCGGGGCGGACTTAGAGAGGACGGCAACCACGCATGCACGGATTGGCGCCGGCCAACCCGCGCATGCGCGGATGACGCCCGTTATGCAGCGCCGGCCGAATCATCTATGCGACGCCACTTTTATGCGGGCGACAAGGCCTGGTGCATGTAGATGACGCGGCCCCGATCCTGGCCCATTGTCAGGGCCTGAATCGGTCGGGACCGGGGCCGTTTCGCGCCGTTGTGAACCTCAACGGCGTTCACGACGGCGCGCCCACTTCGGAGCGGGAGTGGAGAATCCCGCCCAAGGGATTTCTTTGGTCTTCTGGATGTTGTTTGGGAAGTTATTAAGGATTACTTAGTGTTGTATTCTTTGGGGGTTGTATTTGAATTGATGGTTGTTAAGATGTTCACTGTATGTTTTAAAAAGGTTAACTTGGGTTCATAGAATAAACATTGTTTTGCTTTGAAAAATACTTTTCCATTTCTGCTGTACCACACCTGTAGAGTGGGCCGTGTGCTCCCCATACCACAATCTATTAAAATTTGTGGGTCAGGTGAATTTCATGATACACTTTGGGGTTCTCTAAACCCTGGCCCATAACACTCCAGAGCCAGCAATGCAAGCGGGTACCAAATTGCAATGGCTGCCGCTCAGAATGTATGGCACTGTTCTCTTTAACTGTGGGCCAGGCTCGAGTGACCAGGCAGGCCATCAATTCATTCTTGCCTGATGGCTGCACACAATGAAAACCAGTGGGCAAAGTCCAGGCTTGGAATTGTCACTCCCAATGAACTGAAGTATGCTAACATGCGCACCCAAGGTTGTTGTTGCATTGGTGCCCGGGCTGTTCAACCTTGGTTAGCGGTAAAGTGAATCTGAAAAATTACGTTACCCAAGAGTCCCAGCACATCATGGAATCAATGTTATCGTTATACAAAGCTATGTTATGTACCTCAGGAAGGATATATTGGCCCTGGAGGGGGTGCAGTGCAGATTCTCCAGAATGATACTGGAGCCAGAAGGCTTAGATTTTGAGGACTAGAATAGATTTGTGTTCAATTATGTAAATGAAATTAAAGATGACCTAACTGAGGTGCTTAAGATGATGGCCGGAATTCTCCGGCTATTCACTGGGATGGGACTCTCTGGTCCTGATAGCAGCATGTGGTAAACCACTGTGTTCTGATATTAGAGGTTGTACGGTAGAACCTGCGCTACAGGTTCACCTGTGGCCCCTGCATGCTAGCTCCGCCCAGGAGAAGGGGTATAAATATGCGTGGCCTCCAGCTCGCAGCCATTTCGCCAGCTGCTGTGGGAGGCCACACATCTGATACTAATAAAGCCTCAGTTTGGATTCAACTTCGCCTCCAGTCAAATTGATCGTGCCTCAATTTATTAGTATCAGATTCAGAAGATGGACCTCCGTATTAAACCAGATCGCCTGCAGCTGGATCCACACTCAAGCGTCGCCAGAAAGGACTTCCAGCACTGGCTAGCTTGTTTTGAAGCGTATATCAACTCGGCGCCGACCCCTGTTCCAGAGGCTCAGAAGATCCAGATATTGTACTCCAGACTCAGCTCCAAAGTCTTCCCGCTGATCCAGGATGCGCCCAATTACGCTGATGCCATGACTCGACTCAAAGAAAATTATGAACGGAAGATGAACACGCTCTTCGCCAGACGCGCGCTCGCAACGCGTACTCAACTACCTGGTTGTCAACCCCCAGGGGATTCACGCCAGCCCCTGGTGATTCTCCGACCCGGCGGGGGGGGGTCGGAGAATGTCGCCCCTGATATAGATCCGCCATCACTTACTTGAATGTGACGCAAGCTCAAGGAGCTCACCAGCCTCAGTAGAACCACTCCTGCAATGTAGGCAGGGACTATTGTGTCAGGATATTTAGGAAGACATTTTGTTTCTGCACACAATTGTTTCAGGAGAAATAAACAACAGCAAACATCTGACTTAAGGGAAGGCAATAAAAAAGCTGTCAGTCTTTTCAAGCTATGTTTCAAGTCAAAATCTCTCTGGGTGTTCCAACTAATGTTTTAATTTGCATATTTGTACAAAATATATACAGTGAGCTAAATACATTCTAATTACACTGCCCGCTGGAGGATCTGATGAATGTCTGCTCAGCGAGATGTGAAATCCACATTAAAAAGAGCAACTGTGTGCATGTATTATTTATATTTCAGTGTTGATCTTTCAGAGAAAAGTGCAATACTGTATCACAAAATTAAATATTTTATTTGTGACGATCAGCCCTTCAAAATGGATGCATGAGCAAAATCGTTTTAATTTTAAAAAATCTTTATTATTGTCACGAGTAGGCTTACATTAACGCTGCAATGAAGTTACTGTGAAAAGCCCCTAGTCGCCATATTCCGGCGCCTGCTCGGGTACACGGAGGGAGGATTCAGAATGTCCAATTCACCTAACAAGCACGTCTTTTGGGACGCGTGGGAGGAAACCCACACAGCCACAGGGAGAACGTGCAGACTTTGCACAGGCAGTGACCCAAGCAGGAATTGAACCTGGGAGCACTGGTGCTGTGAAGCAACAGTGCTAACCACTGAGCTACTGTGCCGCCCATATTTTCCCCCCAGCCCTATTACAAAACATGTCCGGCTGCAATGGGTACCACTGATCAGTACATGGGTGGTTCAGTCTATGAGTCTAATGGAGCATTGTGGGAGCTGCGCATGACCAGCAGGTGAAAATGTGATGTATCTGTGACCGGGAAGCCCATCCCTGCTATACACAAATATTGGCTCCTCAAATCAGCCGTCTTAGCCCTGGCTCCAGAGTAACTTTTTATTATAATCATTCAAAGGATGTGGGTGTCACTGGCTAGGCCAGCATTTATTTCCAATCCCCAATTGCTCTTGAGAAGGTGTTGTTGTCCTCCTTTGTGGACAGCTGCAATCCATGTGGTGTAGGTACACCCACAGTGCTGTTAGGAAGGGTATTCAAGAATTTTAACCCAGTGACAGTGAAGGAATGGCGACATAGTCCCAAGGCAGGATGGTGCGTGATGTGGAGGGGAACTTGCAGCTGGTGGTGTTCCGGTGGTGTTCCCATGCATCTGCTTCCCTTCTTCTAGGTGGTAGAGGTCATGGTTTGGAAGTCACTAAGGCAAAAGTTTGTGGGTTCAAGTTCCAATCCAAGATTTGAGAACAAAAATAATGGCTGATACAGTGTTGACGGAGTTTTGCACTATCAGAGATGCTGTCCTTCGATTCGATGTTAAACTGAGGTCCTTACTGTCCTCTTTAGTCAAATATCCCATGGCAATGCTTGGAAGAATAGCCAGGGGATTTATCCAGGTGTCCTGGCCAATATTTATTCCTCAATGAATGTCACAAGAACAGATTATCTTGTCATTGCCTCATTACTGCTTGTGCGAGCTGGCTGTGTGCAAATTGGCAGCTGTGTTTGCTACTTTACAATAGTGACTACATTTCAAGAGTAGATCATTGACTTTAAATCTACTAAATGTCCCATATCAGTAAAATGTATATATAAGCCCCTTTGCCTTTGAATATCTTTAAAATTGTATTTATGCAGATATACATATGGACAAAACCAGTTTGAATTTGAAGGGGACTTTCAAAGATAGCTCTCTCAGAGTGGACGTGAGACTAAGGTAATATAAATTTGCATGACAAGGACTACAGGCTTATGTTGCCAGAAGAATGAAATTTCAGTCAAGGTATTCAAAACTGGTTTCCTATTCTCTATATTCTTAGTCTTGGGTTAATTTGGTCTCATTAGCCATCTACGTTAATTCCTCCATAAGTGAGACACTCGGAATTCAACTCTTGGGATTTTAATTTCAACATCATCCGGGTAAACGGCCATTCTCGGCCCCTGCCCCGAACGCGATTTTGGCACGGAGGCTCGGAGAATCCAGCCCCATGAAACCTGCTCCTTGGTTGACCAACAAGGAGTGACCTTGTCAGGCAGGAGAAGGCATCTTGTCCAGTTTTCTGACCAGATGTGCCTCCCTTAACTGAGGCTTGCAAACCTTGCCCCTAGAGGCCCTAAGCTTTCTTGATTTCATGAGCTGCTTATGCAACACCGTTGAGCTTCAGGGAGCCCATGGGAAATCTAAAACAAACATTTCCTGAACTCCACATGCCTGCTGCAGATAGTCCTCTAACCTCATCCAGCCCTCGAATCCCTGTGTTTCCCTGATTCTGGTCTTTTGAGCAATGCCAATGTCCTTCGCATTTCCGCAGGTGGCGGTGCTCTCAACTGTTTAGGTGCCAGACTCTAGAATTCCTTCTCTAAACTTTTCCATCTTGCTCACCTCCTTTAAGTCACTCCATCAATCCTGCCTCTTTGACCAAGCTTTTGGTCAGCTGTCCGAATACTGTGGACGGGACTCTCCGGCCTCCCAGCCGCGTGTTCCTCGGCAGCGGGAGGCAGTGCGCCGTTCGCTGGCAGCGGGATTCTCTGCTCCCGCCACTGTCCATATGATTTCCCATTGAAGTCACCTCACGCCACTGGTGTGCTGCCACCAGGAACACTCAGCGGGATTCTCCGCCGGCGGCATTCTCTGTTTTGCCGGCAGCTCGGGGTTTCCTGACGGCGTGGGGCTGCCCCACAATGGAAAACCCCATTGACCGTCCGGCTGGATGGAGAATCCCGCCGGTGGGGTGAGTCAGAAATGTGGCGCGGCGGGCCGGAGCATCCCACCCAAAGAACCCCCCGCCAGCGATAGGCTGGAAAATTCCGGCCATGTATCTCTTTATATGTGGCCTGGTGTCAAATGTTGCGAATCATTAAGGCCTACGATATTCAAATAGAAATAGGACAATCCAGCGAGTAAGCTTTGTGGGATGGATTGATGTGGCTGATAGGTAGATTTTGGCAAATATAAATGTTGGAGCTCCTGAAATCAGGAGTACAAATAGCAGTTAATATTGGCATTCCAGCATTGTAGGCTGTTTAATCAACATTTTCAAAGACCCACATGTTATCCCTTCACTCGTCTCCTGTTGTGTTTCTGTACATGGATGCTCTTGAGAAAGACATGCTTCGTAACCGTTGATAGGTCATTTTTGCGGAAAATATCTGCTGAAAAGAAAGTCCGGGATTTTTCTCGCTGCTGGCAGCTTTTCTTCATCCCCTCCCAACTCGCCTCACTGACCAACTGCATTCAGCAGCATTCGAACGAGACCTGTTGCTAAACTCTGTTTCCACTGACACTAGACGGTAGAACTGGCCTTCAGATGTCAGCACTGTGCTTTGCAAACTGTAAAGTATTTAAAAATGGATTCATTTCAAAGGTATGCTTGGAGAACATTTAATTAAGAAAAGAGCTCATCATTTCCTCACTAAGTGAACTCCCAACCTGCTTGGAAACCTCCCACAGCCAAACTCTGTGACTGAGTGCAGCAACACACTGAAGGACCAATTCTTCCTCTGCTGCTGGGCAAACCTGGACACATATTTTCGGGGAACCCAGTGTGAATTTCAGGTGAGAGTAAATTTTGATCCTGGCTCTTGCACCTGAGATTTATTCCAATTGAGGTATGCTTATTACCAGACAAAATCTCAACAATATTTACAAGAAAATCATACTGTCACCCATTTTCTGTCATTGAAGACATCAGATAACCTGGATTGTGCTGCATGATTTCAATAGAAACAAAATTGGATGCAAAACAAAGGGCTTCTTATTTATTCTTATCTCTGCCTGATTTCCAGTTGCTTTGTAAAAGTTGTTTTGTGGGATGTGGGCGTTGCTGGGCTGGGCCAGCATTTGCTGCCCATCCCTAACTGCTCTTGAACTGAGTGACTTGCCAGAGGGAGTAAGAGTCAACCGCATTACTGTGGGTCTGGAGTCACATGTAGATCAGACCAGGTAAGGATGGCAGATTTCTTACCCTAGAGGGTACAAGTGAATTAAAATTTTTTTTTTAGAGTACCCAATTATTTTTTCCAATTAAGGGACAATTTAGGGTGGCCAATTTGCCCTACCCTGCACATCTTTGGGTTGTGGACGTGAGACCCAGACAGACACGGGGAGAATGTGCAAACTCCACACGGACAGTGACCAGGGCCGGGATCGAACCAGGGTCCTCAGCGCCGTAGGCAGCAGTGATTTAAAAAAAAAATTAGAGTAGCCAATTATTTTTCTTATTCCAATTAAGGGGGTGGATAGCGTGGCCAATCCACCTAACCAGCACATCTTTGGGTTGTGGGGGTGAAGCCCACGCAGACATGGGAGAATGTGCAAACTCCACACGGACAGTGACCCAGGGCCGGGATTCGAACCCGGGTCCTCAGCGCCGCAGTCCCAGTGCTAACCACTGGGCCACATGCCATAGGCAGCAGTGATAATCACCGTGTCACCCACGCCATGAGTGAGCTAAAGTTTTTTTTTACAACAATTGATGATAGCTTCATGGTCACCGTTACTGAGACTCACTTTCCATTCCAGATTTTTTTAAAAATTGAATTTGAATTCCACCAGCTACCACAGTGGCGTTGGAACCCGTGTCCCCAGAGCATTAGCCTGGGCCACCATCTCCTCATTCATGTTTATGCCCATCTTGCTGGTTGGTGCAGGGTTCCAGAATGCCAGTACAACTAGTCCCCTTTTATGGGAAATCCAGTGACAACAGAGCCGGAAGGCCTTGGGTTTTTAAAAACAAATTGAAGTGTATGGTTGGGGTTAGGATCGTCAATAGTATTTTTCTACTGCTTGTGGCGATCCACAAAATAGCAGTGCGGTCATTGAGACTTCGTTGGGTGTAATTAATGCTGAATCACAACTTCCTAAACAGATTTGGGAACGTGATAAATAGTCTGTATTAGGCACCAATTCTATGGTGGTGGATCCAATTAACTTCAATCATGCTGCATGGTGTACTGTCATGGTATTATGGATCATGCTAAGTCCAACTCTTCAGAAGGCCAATAAACTAAAATTGTTGTTATTCAGGTCATCTTTTTTAATGATGTGCAGAATTTACCATTGCACGAGGAAGCATCACACAATGATACTGCGTGTTGCAATGTATGCAACACGCCTCCGAATTTGAGTTTAAATTGATTTCAGCTGATCTAGACAAAATTGGCTTCTCTACGAAGGACAAGTACAATGATCAATTAGTTCCTTTGGATGACAGTTGCATAGAAAAGGACTAATGCAAAATGTCAGTGACAGCGAATTATTTATATAGTTCAAGTTGAGCAGAATATTGTCATGTGCTTTCACGACTGCAAAAAACGTAACATTGTGGACAATGCTTTTGTTAAATGTTTACTCTATAGCCAAATATTGGAAATCACTTCATCATCTTTACCACGCAATTGGGCTCTGTGGGAAATAGTGTCTTTCTTATCGAAAAGTTTCAAATGTTTGGTCACAGTGTACTTTGGCCAATCAAGTCCCTGCTTAATGTTATGCACCTTCATTGTTGCAATTGAATTTTCTCCTTGACAATCTTGGGAGGTATTTGATATGTTTCGGTCAATCCCAGGCACCCCATGGAATCTTCAAAGCTTTGGTGACTTGATGAGGCTTCTAGATCCAAGCTTTCTCCTTCATGTGGTTGGGTGGGAGAACACATTCTGAACCGTGGGGAATCCTTTGAGAAATTGCTTGTCCAGGGCAAACAACTTGACTTTCAAAAAATTATGATCCTCTTTGTAGTCTGGCTGTTCTCCCTATTTTCCACCTAGACGTCGCTCAATTACTTTGCTTTCACCTGTTGAGGAAGCTAATTTTAACTGTCCACAAACTAAGATATTAGAATTTAGAATGGGCATAGTTTTTGACTGCCTTCTCATCTGTTGAATCAAAGTTTTGTTTGTCTCTATTGGCAGAATAATAATAATCGCTTATTGTCACATGTAGGCTTCAATGAGGTCACTGTGAAAAGCCCCTAGTCGCCACATTCTGGCGCCTGTTCGGGGAGGCCGGTACGGGAATTGAACCCGCGCTGCTACCTTGTTCTGCATTACAAGTCAACTATTTAGCCCACTGTGCTAAACCTGAATAGCTGAGATTTATGAAGACCCGTGGGCTACGTGGTGAGGAGCGCAATTGGCCTAAGTCAGAAATTGTATTGAATTGGTAGCCATTTCTTCATCGCATGTGATCTTCTTTCCATGAAAAGCCCACATGAGAACGATTCACCAATTTGGATGCTCGTTTCCTAGTCTCACTAGGTTGAGATTAAAAATCTTCACAATACTTTCCACCTTAATGGGAAATGAAAACTAGCCGGTTGGAAAATAAACTGCCGCTTTACTCTGAGCCCGCTGATGTAAACCAGTTTCACCACAACAATGTTTATATCAATGTTCCCATTAATTATATCTTGAGGCGTGGATACCTTACAGCCCCTGGTGCTCTGATATGGACAGCAGGACCAAGCAAACAGGCTCCAAGAAACATTAACCAGATAAATTAGAAAGTAAGAAATTTAGGCACAAAGTCTGAATTTCCCAGGCTTTGAGGGTCAGATGTCCAGGTCTACAATTTAGACTTCTGGGGCGAGATTCTCCGACCCCCCGCCGGGTCGGAGAATCGCCGGGGGCGGGTGTGAATCCCGCCCCCGCCGGTTGCCGAGTCCCCCCGCGCGATTCTCCGGCCCGGATGGGCCGAAGTCCCGCCACTAAAATGCCTGTCCCGCCGGTGTAGATGAAACCACCTACCTTACCGGCGGGACAAGGTGGCGTGGGCGGGCTCCGGGGTCCTGGGGGGGGGGCGCGGGGCGATCTGGCCCCAGGGCGTGCCCCCACGGTGGCCTGGCCCGCGATCGGGGCCCACCAATCCGCGGGCGGGCCCGTGCCGTGGGGGCATTCTTTTCCTTCCGCCTTCGCCATGGTCTCCACTATGGCGGAGGTGGAAGAGACCCCCTCCACTGCGCATGCGCGGGGATGCCGTGAGCGCCCGCTGACGCTCCCGCGCATGCGCCGCATGGCAAAGTGAGTTTTGCGCCAGCTGGCGGGGCACCAAAGGCCTTTCCCGCCAGCTGACGGGGTGGAAATCATTCCGGCGCGGGCCTAGCCCCTCAAGGTTTGGGCTCGGCCCCTCAAGATGCGGAGGATTCCGCACCTTTGGGGCGGCACGATGCCGGACTGATTCGCGCCGTTTTTGGCGCTGGTCGGCGGACATCGCGCCGATTGCGGAGAATCCCGCCCATGATTCCAGAGAATTAATTCACTGTATCATATTATCTTAATCTGCCAATGTTGCTTCTGACTTCCTCAAACTGCGGTTTTGGCATTTTTGTATCTTTCTGAATATTTTCCCCACCTTTCTGTCGAATCTTGCCAGGGAGGAGTTACAGAATCTTTCGGACCCTACTCAAGTGTTTTAAAAGAGATTCATCCTTGAGATGTGAGCACCACTGGCAAGACTGACATCTATTACCCAGCTCATTGAGCATTGGGCGCTGAGAGGTATCTTCTTATAGAGTCATAGAATTTACAGTGCAGAAGGAGGCCATTCGGCCCATCGAGTCTGCACCAGCCCTTGGAAAGAGCACTCCACTCAAGCACCTCCTCCACCCCATCCCCTTAACCTAGTAACCCCAATTAACCTTTTTGGACACTAAAGGCAATTTAGCATGGCCAATCCACCTAACCCGCGCATCTTTGGATGTGGGAGGAAACCGGAGCACCCGGAGGAAACCCACGCAGACACAGTGAGAACGTGTAGACTCCACACAGACAGTGACCCAAGCCGGGAATCTAACCTGGGACCCTGGAGCTGTGAAGCAACTGTGCTACCCACTGTGCTACCGTGCTGCCCTTCTTGAACTGCTGCAGCCTGCCCTGAAGGTGTTCAATCCATTATTGAATGGGCAGCTGGGCATGAGGGTGAACAGGTCTTGAAGGGTTTCATAACCTCAACTGACACTAACACCACTTCTGTTTTCAGGAAAGATTCTTGGATCCGCAGTGGGAATCCTCGATGATATTTCTCCTCACTAGAGAAGGAATATTGCAACACATTGTCATGGACCAACCACTGATATCAAACTAATACAGTTTATCACACTCCTGACTCCTCTTTATTCTACACGTGAAAAGGGGTATGTCGAAATTTACATTCTTGATTGGCTGGAGTTTGATAATAATTCAGTTTGGCTGAGAGCGAGTCCTATCTTCAATACATCATCTCTGAGTGAGATAAAAACAAACACTGGGCAATCTTAGTTGTGGTTGGCCTAAGCGAACATTAATTCATGATTTCAAATCTGTTACTTGAAAAAACTGCCCCAGACAACCAGTCCATAATAATTCAAATAACAAAATTTTCCAATACTAATTTCAGTAATTACATTCAAAGTATAACATAAGCTCTTTACATCCTGTTATATTGGGATGTTATCTCTTGTTGGCATGTTGCTGGTGGAGGATTTTGATTCTCCAAGTTAATGTTCCAAAGTGAATGAGAGAAAGGTGCCCAAGCCTGTTGTTTACTGGTGAGAATTGCTTTTGCTTTCCAGGTACTAACCCAAATCTGACTGGTCCATCGGTCCGCCAGATACCCAAGTTCACTGACCCTAAACCAATTTTTGGCAGTCATGGAGTAGTAGTTACATGGAAATGTCTAGCCATGAGGATGGACTTATTTTACATCACGCTATTGACTCTCAGTGCTGGCAGGACAGGTGGTATCAACAGCAAAGAGGCATAAAGCCCCTTAGTGTCCTCAATGATCAAATTTCATTCTTCGCCATTCTTTTTCCAATCCATAATGACACATGAGTTAGATGCACTTCTTTGATAAAGAAGAGCATGTAGAGTTTGTCATTGACAAGAGAAGCTATCTCTGTACACTTTCAGGGTGGAGCTTCGAAATGTGGCACGATTACATCCTTTGGGTACATTCTTCAGCAGTGGAGGATTTTGATGAAAGCTTTTCGGAACTCCACGTTAAAAGTTGTGTAAATGATTGGGTTCACAGCACTATTGACATATCCCAGCCAGGTGACAGCACTGTACATTGCTGGCGAGATCAAGCATTTTGTGCAGTGCATATTGAGGATATGAGTGATGAAGAATGGCAACCAACATATAACAAAGACACCTGTAAAATAAAAAGAGAAGCTGAGCTTAGTATTTAACATTGATGGCAAAATACATTTAAAATCTGGTGACACCTTTAGAGGAAACTTTCATTACACTCAACAATTCTAATGCCCTCCTCGTTGGTCTTGCATTCTTGAGCTCAGCCAAAACTCTAATGCCCATTTTCTGAGGTGCACCAAGTTCTGTTTAACCATCACCACCGCGTTTCCCTGACTTGCATTGCTTCCTGGTCTACCAATGACTCAGATACAATGCCCGGGATTCTTACCCCAGGCGGGATTGAAAATCTGGAGAAGCCAAAAGGCCATTGACTTTGGGCAAGGATTTCCGATCCCGCTGTGTGCACGATCGGAATAACCCGGCCAGAGTTTTCATTCTTGTGTTCAAATTCATCCAATGCCTCACCCCTCGCTAACTCTGTAACCGCCACCAGCGCCGCAGCATACTGGGAGCTCTTTGTTGCCCTGATTCTATCCTCTTGTGCATCCCCAGTTTCCTGATCGCCCTCAGCATAGCATCACGGTTTGAAGCTCTAGAATTTTACCTTTAAACCTCTCCATCGCTCGCTTTTCCTAAAGATGCTTCTCCCTCGTAAGATGCCAAATGCACCCAAAGTTATTAAATTTTAAAAGGATTTTAGAAATATCATGTATAATGCTATACATTTAAATCAATGAAATGAAATTAAAAATGCTTATTGTCACAAGTAGGCTTCAAATGAAGCTACTGTGAAAAGCCCCTAGTCGCCACATTCCGGCACCTGTTTGGGGAGGCTGGTACGGGAATTGAACCGTGCTGCTGGCCTGCCTTGGTCTGCGTTAAAAGCCAGCGATTTAGCCCAGTGTGCTAAACCAGCCCATCAGATCGAGCACACAGGGACAGGTAACTGAAAGAGTTGGTCGAAGGATGGATAGATCAAGAGGGAGGAAAAGAAGAATCCTTTTGGGTAAGCTGAAGAATCGCGGATCACGTGGACAATTAAAAAGGGGAGCACACATCCGAAAGACTTGGAGAAGAGAGAATAGATCTAATAGCTGCCTCAGGCAATCACTGATAATATTCAGTCCCATAGAATTCCTACAGTGCAGAAGGAGGCCATTCAGCCCATCAAATCTGCACCGACCCTCTGAAATAACACTCCACCTAGACCAACTCAGCCTGCCCTATCCCCGTAACCCCACCTAACCTGCAGATTGTTGGACACAAAGGGCAATTATGCACGGCCAATCCACCTAACCTGCACATCTTTGGACAGTGGGAGGAAACCGTAGCACTGGGCGGAAACCCACGCAGACATGGGAAGAAAGTGGAAACTCCACACAGTCACCGAGGTCGGAATTGAACCCGGGATCCTGGAGCTATGAGGCAGCAGTGCTAATGACTGTGCCGCCTCAGTATACATGTGATTATAAGGGGTGGGATTCTCCCATTCGGCGGCAGAGTCTCCACGCCGTCGGAAACGCCATCGCGTTTCACGACGGCGTGAACGGGCCGCTGGGAGTGCCGATTCTGGCCCCTACAGGGGGCCAGCAGAGCGCTGGAGCGGTTCACGCCGCTCCAGCCTCCCATCCCGGCGCGAACTGTGCATCACGCCAACCCACGCATGCACGGTGACCTCTGTCAACGTGCCGGCTCCGACAAGGACTTCAGGGGCCGCGCGTAAGAAAATAGGCCCGGGGAGCAAGAGGCCGGACCGCCGACCGGTGGGCCCCGATCGTGGGCTCGGCCCCATCAGAGGCCCCCCCCGGGGTCGGAGCCCCCCCTCCCTCCCCCACACAGGCCGCCCCCCCCACACTGCGCGCAGAGTTCCCGCCGGCTGCGACCAGGTGTGGATGGCACCAGCGGGTCTCTACCTTGTTAGAGCGGCCGCTCGGCCCATCCGGGCCGGAGAATTGGCGACTCGGCCACATATAGGGCCCGCGACCGGCGCCGCGCCAAACGTGCCGATTCTCCGTGGCGCCTGTGTCAGGGCGGCGTGGTGTGGTTGCTGGGATTCTCTGGCCCGGCGCGTGGCTGGGAGAACCCCACCCATGGTACCTGGAAAGGTAAATAGTATCATCAATTTTTAAAAAATTTCATGGTGAGAGGCATGGATAGAGTGGATAGCCAGACACTTTGCCCCAGGGCGGAAACGGCTGTCAGGAGGGGGCATAATTTTAGGGTGATTGGAGGAAGCTATAGGGGAGATGTCAGAGGTCGGTTCTTCACACAGAGAGTGGTGGGTGCATGGAATGCACTGCCAGCGGAGTTGGTGGAGTCAGAGTCATTCGGGACATTTAAGCGACTCTTGGGCAGGCACGTGGGCAGCAGTAAATTGGAGGGGTGCAGGTTAGGTTGATCTTAGATTAGGATAAATGGTCGGCACAACATTGTGGGCCGAAGGGCCTGTACTGTGCTGTACTGTTCCATGTTCTATGTTCTATGGGATGTGGGCTTTGCTGGTTAGGTCAGCATTTGTTGCCCATCCTTAATTGCCCTTCAGAAGGTGGTGGGTGAGCTACCTTCTCGAGCCGCTGTAGTCCATGTGGTATAGGTAAAATTACTGTGCTACTAGGGGAGGGAATTCCAGATTCTTGATCCAGTGACAGTGAAGGAACAGCGGTATATTTACAAGTCAGGATGGTGAGTGACTTGGAGGAGAAGATCGAGGTGGTGGTGTTCCCATGTATCTGCTGCCCTTGTCCTTCTAGATTATAGTAGTTGTGGGTTTGGAAGGTGCTGCCTAAGGAGCCTTGGTGAGTTCCTGCAGTGCAGCTTGTAGATGATACACACGGCTGACACTGTGCGCCAGTGGTGGAGGGAGTGAATGTTTGTGGAAGGGTTGCCAATCAAGCAGCTGCTTTGTCCTGGATCGTAACAAGCTTCTTGAGTATTGCTAGAGCTGCACTCATCTAGGCAAGTGGAGAGTATTCCATCACACACCTGCCTCATGCCTTGAAGGGGGTGGACAGGCTTTGTGGAGTCAGGAGGTGAATTACTCGCCGCACGATTCCTAGCCTCCAACCTGCTTTTGTGACCACAGCATTTATATGGCTGGTCCATATACCCTCATTATGCAGCTACCCAATTTTTAAACATTCTCTCAGGGGGCATGGGTGTTGCTGGGAGGGCCAGCATTTGTTACTTACCTCCAATTGTTGCAGTCAGTTCTGTGACAGTTCAGTACAACTTGAGTAGCTTGCTAGGGCCATTTCAACGAGCAGGTAAGTGTCTGGGGGACCTCAGTAAGCTCATTAGGTTTTTATGACAATCAGCGATTGTTTCACAGTCACTGTTACTGAGACTAACCTTCAATTCCAGATTTATTCAAATCCCACCAGCTGCCTTGGTGGGAGTTGAACCCACGATGAGGGCATTAGCCTGGGCCACTGGATTACAAGTCTAGTGACATCCACGACACCACTGTCTCTCACACAAATAGACAGGGAAGTCTTACATAGCAAGACCTGAATTTAGCCGTGATCTTTAACAGGAGAGCCTTGGTGATTGTTGGTAGGAGCTTTGGTTAGGATTAAAAGCAAGTGCTTTCTAAAATTCAGGCATGATTTTCAGTATAAAACTCTTTTTTTAGCCAAATGAGTCAGCCTGCTTATTTGATATTTATGTAGAGGAGGCTCAGAATTTTCTCTCTCTTCTGATGAATATTATAATTGTATTGATTTTGTGCCTCTAAACATGTCAGAAACATGGAATAAATTGTAATGCAAATTATTTAATATCTGCGGTCCTTTCCTGTACAGACAATGTGAAGCTGCTCATTCAATGTTTATTATGTGGCTGAATGAATGGGATCTCTTTATAGTCATGAATAAACTTCATTTATATTTGATCACATCTGACTGCCACCTGAGTCTAATTGAACTGGAGAGGTTGCAGAGAAAATAAGGACATAAACACAGTGCACAGTACACATCAGAATCATTGGCATGTAATGGAATGTTACAGTGCCAAAATCTCCTGTGTGACAGTTAACCCACTGAACCAATTGTTTAGCCTTAGCTTCTAAAAGAAAGACCTCTTGAGTAATAGAGACCTTACACATCATCAGGATGTAGCAAATTCTTCTTGACCATTGGAGTACTTTTGAAGTGTAGTCGTGGTTGGGCCAGCATTTATTGCCCAACCCTAGTTGCCCTTCAGGTGGTGATTCCAAGTTGCCTTCTTGAACCGCTGCAATCCTTGTGTTGCAGGTGCATCCACTGTGCTGTTAGGGAGGGAGTCCCAGGATTTTGCCCCAGCGAGAGTGAAAGAACGATGGTATATCTCCAAGCCAGGGTGGTGAGTGAATTGGAGGGGAATCTCCAGGTGGTGGTGTTCCCAGGTATCTGCTGCTCATGACCTTCTAGATGATAGTGGTCATGGTTTGGAAGGTGCTCCGTAAGGAACCAAGTGCATCTTGTATATAATACACACAGCTGCCACTGTTCGTAAGTAAGGCAAACAGTGAAATATATGACTGGTTAATTTGTTTTAGCGACAATGGTTGGGAGAAACGTATTGACCAGGAAACAGTGAGAGCTCTATGATGCAAATCTCAGTATGTAGAACTTAGCTGATATGTATAGAGAGGGTTGAGGGGTGACTAAATAATAATCTTTATTAGCGTCACAAGTAGGCTTACATTAAGACTGCAATTAAGTTGCTGTGAAAATCCCCTAATCACTACACTCTGGTGCCTGTTCGGATACACTGAGTGACAATTCAGAATGTTCAATTCATCTAATTAGCATGTCTTTAAGTACTTGTGGAGGAAACCAGAGCACCTGGAGGAAACCCACGTAGCCATGGGGAGAACATGCAGACTCCAAGCGGGAATCGAACCATGGACTCTTGTGCTGTGAAGAAACAAAGCCAACCACTGTGTATTATGAAAGGGTTTGACATTGTAGACATACTTTGCACTTATTAGGGAGAATAAAACTAAGAGTAGTAAATTTCAAATTGTGAGAATGGATGTTATTTTAAATATGTACATTTTTGGGGAATTGCGTGTGTAAATGATTTGATTAACCCAGGGAAAGGTTAATAGTTTAATTGTGACAACAAGTTTGGGGGAATTGAGATGTAAAAGGGATATAGGTGTCAAATGCATTTGTAATAAGAGGCTATAGTGAAGTGGATTTATCAACGAATAGGTTAGGTTTAGAAATTTGCATTAGGAGATAGATAGAGACTTGGCTTTTCGGCTGTTAAATAGGGACTTGGCTTTTCAGCTGTTACATTTCAAAGGGGAATAAGAGACTTTTACAATTTACAAAAATTTTCATAAACAAGCAAAGGAAGATTGTGTAATTTTATTTGACCTGAAAGTGGGGAGAATAAAAAACATGAAAGATTTTTATATTTTTGAAATGTTGAGTTTAAAGAGGTGCTGATAACCATGGAATTGAAGATTAAAGGGAAAAAAGGATATTTAAGGGGGGATGTTGAGCTGAGTTTTTGTTGGCTGTGTGGGGAAGGCATCCTGGGAACAGGTCTGTGCTGAGTGAAAGTGCTAGATGAAACAGACTGGAAGGAGGTTTGAGTAGTATGGAACATTACTTGTATTACAGTATAGACTATTTGGGATGAATGGCCTATTTCTGTGTTATTTCTATGTAATTCTATGCAAATACGTGTTCTTGCTATAACTGACTTAGCGTAAACATTTATAATAATAATAATCTTTATTGTCACAAGTAGGCTTACATTAATACTGCAATGAAGTTACTGTGAAAATCCCCTAGTCACCACATTCTGGCACCTGTTCGGGTACACAGAAGGAGAATTCAGAATGTCCAAACTTCCTAACAGCATGTCTTTCGGGAAGTGGGAGGAAACCGGAGCACCCGGAGGAAACCCACGCAGACACGGGGAGAACATGCAGACTTCACACAGACAGTGACCCTGTTGTGTTCTGCTTCTTCATGTAGCATAAGCTGCTTCCTTGATGTAGACTCTAGGTTTAGACTTGGAGATAGGTTTAACACATTTATTGAACAGTTAGCAATTCTCCTACTTGAGTTCGACTCTCCTACTATTCTTGCTATAGTAACTCAGTCTAACTAACCAGTCTGCTCTAATCCATGGGGTGGGTGTAATGCTTCCGATCTGCCCGTGTCGTCTGTGGAAAGGAGAAAGAGCATGTGTGCCCTGTCCTTTTATATGGGTTGCCCCCTTACGGTAGTGTCACCTCTGGGTGTCTTGACTGCCCATTGGTCGTGTCCTATTCTATGTGTTCATTAGCTGTATGTCTGCATGTCATGATGCCTCTGGTGCTCCCTCTAGTGTTTACTTAGTCTTAGTGTATGTGCATTAGCCCCTTGTGTATTTACAGTGATGCACATCACCACAGACCCGAGCCGGGAATCGAACCTGGGACCCTGGAGCTGTGAAGCAACAGTGCTAACCACTGTGCTACCGTGCTGCCTAGACTACGATCACTCATTTTAGATCACTTCACTAGCTGTAAAGGTAATTTCCTAATTTCCCTATCAACTTTCTTCATTATTTGAACACCACATTCATCCTTTAAGCTCCTTATCCCTAGCAGATGCTTAGAGCTGAGATCTATCACTGAAGCAATATTGCGAGCCCCATGCTACATTTTGTGATAAGATAATTTGGTCACCAAGTAATGGGACTTCCTTTTTATCACAGTTACAGAAACTGTTAGTTTTAAACTCGTCCATATAATTTGCAATATTATTTCGGGAAAAAACCTCCTTTAACTCTACTTCAGCATATTCTTTAGCGCAAACTCTGATAAGCAAACCCTCCATGTAACACCCCAACTGTTTAATTTTATACATTTACCACATTATGGCATTTCTGATTAGGATTGGCAATGTGGTCCCAAATTATGAGCGCCTTATATGATGTGGGCGCTGAGCTTAGACTAGGCAGTACTAACCGAGGACAATGGCCAGCATCTGAGTTGCCTTTTTCTCCTTTTGTTGAGACAGCTTCCTTTTGCTCAAGCTCTTCAGTGAAGTTCTCGTTTTCCCATTTGGCAGCGACTGGATTTCGAAAGCTTTGGGTTCTTTGGCAATGTCTTTCGGGTGTCCGTTCTTCTCACCTTTGACCGGGCTTCCCCCAGGTGAGGGCATGCTGGTGCTGGCGCCTTGGTTGGAGGGTGCTGGCACAGTCAACTGGCGGTTGACCGCTGCCATTTTGTGCTTGGGCTTCGCTGGCGGGGGGCTGGCCGATGACATCATCTCCATCTCCAAATCGACCTGGTGGTTGACAGCTTCCTGGACCAGGATCAAATATCCCAAAACAAAACCAGATAAATATGCAATGTGCATGTTAGGCTTCTGAATATCAATGCCAGCAAGAATGGACCCTGTGAGGACATTGAATAGTAAATTTACACCAAGATAATACATCAGTTGTTTTAAAATTGGCAACATGAGTTACTTCAAGGTTATACCACCTTTCAGTTAGATAATGGCTGCCCTATAACTCAGCTGCAAATCCCTTGATACTCCACCTAATAAAAATCTCAGTCGAGAAATCTCTAATGGCTCCAACATCCACAGCCTTTTGGCGTTTCAGATTTGAGAGTTTCGGATTTCTACGAACACTTAATTGAGAAAGTACTTTTTACGTTCCCCTCCTAAAGGGCCTACTTCTAATTTTAAGCCATGATGTGGAGATGCCGGCGTTGGACAGGGATGGGCACAGTAAGAAGTCTTCTAACACCAGGTTAAAGTCCAACAGGTTTGTTTGGAATCACTAGCTTATGGAGCGCAGCTCCGTCATCACTCACCTGATGAAGGAGCTGAGCTCCGAAAGCTAGTGATTCCAAACAAACCTGTTGGACTTTAACCTGGTGTTGTAAGGCTTCTTACTCTAATTTTCAGCGAATGTCACCGTATTCTTGATCCACCCATCGAAAGAAATTCCCCTTGGACGTCCTATTGAATTGTTTTCACATTTTGAACACGTCATTCAGATCATCCCTCAATCTTCTATATTCAAGGCAATACAAGCTGAGCCTCTGCAACCTTTTCTTCCAACTTGATCCTCTAAGACCCGGTGTCAATCCGGTGAATCTGCACTGCATCCTCTGGCTGACCTTTACCCCTTCCCAGAGGGTAGGACTCCCAACTTAGCGGCATTGTCCAGGAGTCCTTGGACTCATATTCGTCCTTCACGGGAACTGCCTCTAGCAACCAGGGGCAATTTAAAGTAGAATGTAGGTTTGTGCTCGCACTGTTTCTCCACACACTCGTGCTGCCTCCCAGTTGTAGGAAGCTCCCACAGCCCTCCGCTAGGTTTTGAAGAAATACACCAAGTTTGCAAATGTCACAACATCAGATGTCACATGATCAGACACTACATGACTAAAGCCTCCTGGAACAGTTGCAACTTCACCTGAACTCCAACTTCAGAGTTGGTAACCCTATCTGGGATGCAGAACCCAGAGCAGATGGCAAGACTCCAAATGTGGTTTGATTAAAGCTCTGTACAACTAAAGTATCAATTGAAAAGCAACTCTTTTATTTCTGCAGTTTCATGCTGAACATTTTATCTTTTTATCTCCTCACCTAAATCCAGTTACTAGGCCTCTTTGGCTCAGGTCGCTGTACCTCTCCAGTACCTCACCCAAATGGTAATCTTTCATGTGTGATCCTGGGCAGTAAATGTTTGTAAGCTATTCAACTGCGGGGGCCTTTATGCAAATACGATGTTGGTGCCATCCACAGCTACCTCCCAGCAGGAACCGCTGGATAGTGATTGAGGTACAAGGGATAGAAAATATTTGGAGAGACTTTTGGAGGAAGCTCTGGAGCAGGGTGAAGTCTGATCTGTCTGATACTAAGTCCACAAATCTCTCACGGTAGGATAGTTATTTTAAAAAAAGGAGTAATAATATTTACTGTTTAATATTTATAGCGGAGCAGTCTTGTCTGGGGACAAGGAAGAAGCTGAAACTGAAACATGCCAGGTAAACCATCATTTTGAAGACATCTAGCCAGAGTCTGAAGGGGTTCTAACAAGAGTCAAACCTGTTTTGTAAAGCACGTATTACTCTATGCCATGCTGGTTTTAAGGTAGATCGAGAGCTGTGTGTTTCTTTTTTTGTTGTTTAATGGGAAATTGAGTGGTGATGTTTAAGGGCTGTACATTTAAGTAAGCTGTACTTTTCAGGTGTGTAGTTAAAGAGGTTAATGTTGTATTCATAATAAAGTTTTGTTTTAAAACTATGGATTCCCTATTTCTTTATGCAATCACTCCTGGAGGGAATCATTTCTTCCCAGTCTTACATATAAACTAAAATATAAGGGTTTTGATCCTGTATCTTAGGCATTGTTGGTATCTGGTGTGCGAATGTAATACCCCACAATTGATGCCAAGACATAACTAGTCAGGCAACGTCACTCCAGAGAGTACACAAACAGCAGAACTGAAGGGAAATGCTACATTGAACAATGTTGCTTGCAACTAAAACATGACATTGTAGATGTCTAATCAGTTGTGAGCAACAACACAGGAGATTGGTTAATAAGGCGCTAAATAGAGGAACAAAGGAACAACTAGGGCGCCAGGACAGTGGGCAGATGTTCAAACTGGTTAGTGGTAAATTTAAGACTTCAGGAACCTTAGCCCATACAAACTGTGATTAGCACTTGGAAGGGAGTTTTGGGTTAAATACTGGGAGCAAAACACCTCACTGCCTCATGTGATACTTCGCCGTGGCGACTGTATGTTATTTTGGATGGATGAATTAGCTAAGGGAGATGGAATATTTTATCAGTGGTTCTTCCTGCAGCCCTATGAGGGGACTTTAATGTTCTAATATCGAACGGTGTTAAAGAACATTTGAGCCACTCTTCAAATCCAATTCTCCCGGGACTTTCTTCGGATTTGCTATTCCTTAAGAAGGACAGAATGTAATCTGTCCAGCAGTGAGTTGTACACAAAACACTCATGTTCAGGATCTGAAAAAAAAGAATACTTTCGTGGGGATGAGAGGTTTCAGTTATCTGGAGAGACTGGTGAACCTGGGACTGTTCTCCTCTGAGCAGAGAAAGTCAAGGGACAATTTAATGTAGATGTTCAAAAGTCGCATGTGCTTTAGATAGGGTAAAACCTTAAGACCATAAGACGTAGGAGCAGAATTAGGCCATTTGGCCCATCGAGTCTGCTCCGCCATTCAATCATGCTGATATTTTCTCATCCCCATTCTCCTGCCTTCTCCCCATAACCACTGATCCTGTTGTTAATCAAGAACCTATCTATCTCTGTCTGAAAGACACTCAGTGATTTGGCCTCCACAGCCTTCTGTGGCAAAGTGTTCCACAGATTCACCACCATCTGGCTGAAGAAATTCCTCCTCATTTCTGTTTTTCCACTGGCGGAGGGGTGGGGTAACCAGAGGACACAGATTTTAAGACAATTGGCAAAAGAACAAGAAAGGAGATAGGGGAGGGAGGGGGTGGGGAGTGTGTGTGTGTGTGTGTGGGGGGGGGGGTAACGTGCTGTGGCAGATGGCTATGATCATAGGATCATAGAATTTACAGTGCAGAAGGAGGCCATCCGGCCCATCGAGTCTGCACCGGCCCTTGGAAAGAGCACCATACCTAAGCCTATACCTCCACCCTAACCCTACAGTTCCACCCTATCCCCGTAACCCCATAGAACAGAGAACATTACAGCGCAGTACAGGCCCTTCGGCCCTCGATGTTGCGCCGACCTGTGAAACCACTCTAAAGCCCATCTACACTATTCCCTTATCGTCCATATGTCTATTCAATGACCGTTTGAATGCCCTTAATGTTGGCGAGTCCACTACTGTTGCAGGCAGGGCATTCCACGCGCTTACTTTTTTTTTGGACACAAAAGGCAATTTACCATAGCCAATCCACCTAACCTGCACATCATTGGACTGTGGGAGGAAACCAGAGCACCCGGAGGAAACCCACGCAGAAACGGGGAGAACGTGCAGACTCCGCGCAGACAGTGACCCAAGCTGGGAATCGAACCTGTGACCCTGGAGCTGTGAAGCAACTGTGCTACCCACTGTGCTATCGTGTTGCCCTGATAGTGATGTGCTGCCTGAAAGGGCAGTGAAAGTAGATTCAGTAGTAACTTCCAAAAGCAAATTGGAAATATACTTGAAGGGAAAACTATTTGCAAGGCTCGGAGGAAAGATTGGGGGAGTTTAAACAATTGAATAGCTCTTTCCGAGAGCTGGCATGATGGGGTGAATAGCCTCCTTTTGTGCAGTATGATAACGTCATCTGCTTTTAGAGCACTATGTTCAACTAGGAGTTCAGATCCAGTGCCATTTTTTCAATGATTCAGAAGTACAATGACACTGCAGTCACAGGAAATTCTGGGAGACCTAAGTTTACTCATGTTGATGATCCAACCTGTGCTTACCGAATAACCTTAAGACCTGGGTCAAAACAGACACACATTGAGCTCCCTTGTGACATTCGTGGGTGACGCACAACCCTGCACATTTCACAATGTAACTTGGGCTTTCCAACTGTCAACCTCATTAGTCTGCCATTGGTAGCTGGGGTATAACTGCAACAAATCGACAAGGTAATAGAATTAGCGACACTCACCACTTTCTTTTTATTGACTGGGAAGCTACCGTTTGATTTCACAATTACTGTGCACAGCTTCACATCCTCTGGATGGGTACATTTATCCTAAAAGCACAAAATGGACTGTTTATTCCAGCAATTAAAAAATTATGTGTATGTTGCTTTGCCCATTTTGCACTATTTCCTCCACGTCCCACCGCCTAATTAACAAACTACTGTGAAATTATAAAAAATTAAAATACAACATCCTCAAAGTAATGGGAAATTAGATATGTTTACTAAAATGGGTAACAGGCCCTTACAATGTTTCATGTGCATTGAAATGCTTGTGAGTGCAGCAAATTAGACAAGGATTCTTGGAAACGTAACAGCCCAAAAAGAGAAATGAGATGATCGATCAGGTTATTTGTTTTTGGTAAAGCTAGTTGGGGAGAGGATCTTTGATCTTCAAGTAGTCCTATTAATGTACAATAGATCCATGGTAACATGAGGCCACACTTTGGCGTCATATCCTGTTTAAATTATGTTACATCCAGCATCACAGTGCTCCCTCACTAACATAATGGAATGTTAGCCATGATGATGTGTCTAAATTCTTGACAGGAGCTTGAACCCAGAAATCTCTATTTGATATACAAGAAAAATAGACCATCGCTAATTACCCTTGAGAAGGTGGTGGTGAGCGGGCTTCTTGAATGACTGCAGCCCACATGGTGCAGGTACACCCACAAGGTCCACGTGGTGCAGGTACACCCACAGGGTCCACGTGGTGCAGGTACACCCACAGGGCCCACGTGGTGCAGGTACACCCACAGGGCCCACGTGGTGCAGGTACACCCACAGGGCCCACGTGGTGCAGGTACACCCACAGGGCCCACGTGGTGCAGGTACACCCACAGGGCCCACGTGGTGCAGGTACACCCACAGGGCCCACGTGGTGCAGGTACACCCACAGGGCCCACGTGGTGCAGGTACACCCACAGGGCTGTTAAGGAGGCAGTTTCAGGATTTTGACCCAGCGACAGTGAAGGAGCGATGATGTATTTCTAAGTCGGGATGGTGAGTGACTTGGAGGGGAACTTCCAGGTGATGGTGCTCCCAGGTATCACCTGCCCTTGTCTTTCTAGATGGCAGTGGTCGTGGGTTTGGAAGGTGCTGCCTAAGGAGCCTTGGTGAGTTCATGCAGTGCATCTTGTAGATGGCACACACGGTGTGTCAGTGGTGGAGGAAGTGAATGTGGATGGGGTGCCAATCAAGCGGACTGCTTTGTCCTGGATGGTATCGAGCTTCTTAAGTTTTGTTAGAGCTGCACTCATCCAGGAAAATGGGAAGTCTTCCATCACACTCCTGATTTGTGCCTTGTAGATTGTGGGCAAGCTTGGGGGAGTCAGAAGGTGAGTTACATGCTGCAGGCTTTCCAACCTCTGACCTGCTGATGTAGTCATAGTATTTATATGGCTCATCCAATTCAGTTCCTGGTAAATGATTAACCCCGGGATGTTGATAGTTGGGAATTCAGCTATGGGGTAATGTTATTGAATGTCAAGAGGAGCCGTTAGATTATCTCCTTGTGGAGACAATCATTGCCTGGCACTTATGTGGCACAAAGGTTACTTGCTACCTGACAGCCCAAGCCTGAATCTGGGCCAGCTCCTGCTGAATTTGGACATGGACTGCTTCAGTACCTGAGGAGATGCAATTGGAGCTGAACATTGTGCAATGGTTACCTTGTGCAATGGTTACCTTGCTATGACAAATTTACCTTTAACGGCGCCCGGATTTCCGACTCAAACCTGCTACTCCTCTTTGTGTTCACTCGCTTCCTCCTTTTCCGCAGCACTACATAAATTTGGACATACACCAGCAGTGTGACGATGAAGGGAATGTAAAATGAAAAAATGGACGAGTAGACAACAAAGTCAGGATTGATAATGGTGCAGATGGCATCGTCCCTGGTGTCTGCAATTAGAAATGATTGAAAGGTTATTCCCACTGCCACTGAATAGGACTGTGCTACACAATATTGCTCTAAATTTGGCTCATTTGTGAAAAATGCAACCACTGTTGCTAAGCTTCCATTATACTCTGGGTTGGATTTGGCCACCGTCTCCTCCCTTCAATATTTTTCAAAAGCAAATTGGCTGTTTGATAAGTCTTTTGCAGTAAAATCATCAAACCTGAGGAGGTCCCATTCCCCTTCCTGAAAGACTTGCATTTATATAACATCTTTTGCAGCTTCACGATGCCCAGAGGGCTTCATAGTTAATTAAATATAATGACACCACAGTAGGCACTGGAGAATTGGAACATCATAGGATCTTCCAGAATGGTGAATTGCTACATCGACATCCTTGGTCACTGGACTGCACCTTAGGGTTTAATTTTCATTGAAAGAACATTATTTTGCACAATCTTTTCGGAGTTGTTCATTTGATATGGGCTAACAGCTGTGGTAAAATGCCCTAATAGGGGCTTTAATGCAAATATGTTAGTCGGTTTGCTATCAGAGAGATGTAAACACTCAAAAAAATAAGAAGTTCAACATGCTTAAACAGCATGTAATATTTCACCCTCATCATAAATGGAGCAAGTGAAATTATCTGACTAAAATCAATTCTTTCTTGGAACTATGGATTTTTTTTTGTTTCCTTCTAAGAAGCATTTAACCTCCCATTTAGCAACTGTCCCCAGTGACTCGATCAAAAGATTTTTTAAAATGTATTTTTTGTACACTGACATCACCAACAAGGCACCATTTCTTGGCCGTCGACAGGGTGATGGTGCGTAGTGTCCTTCAATCACTGCAGGCATGTTGTGAAGGTATTCCCATAGTGCTGACGTTGGGGCTTTTGATTTAGTTCCAATGAAGAAATGTAATATATTTCCAAATTGGAATTGGGTGCGACTTGGAAGGGAACTTGAAGTGGTGGAGGCTGTGGGGTTGGAAGGTTCCGTTGAAAAAGCCTTGGTGAGTTGCTGCAGTGCATCTTGTAGATTTCATACAATTTAACCATGGTTTGTGTGCATATATGGAAAGTGTGCTGCAGGTGTGTGTATGTGCGTAATGAGTGTGTGTGTGTTTTGTAGGTAGCTGTTCAACTGTTGTTCTATAATCCGACCTCATTTCTCCCCTTTGCTCTTTCTCAGTTTATACTCTTCCTTCTCAAGAGCATAAGAGCATAAGAACTAGGAGCAGGAGTAGGCCATCTGGCCCCTCAAGCCTGCTCCGCCATTCAATAAGATCATGGCTGATCTTTTTTGGACTCAGCGCCACTTTCCGGCCTGAATACCATAACCTTTAATCCCTTTATTCTTCAAAAAACTATCTATCTCTAGCTTTAAAACATTTAATGAAGGAGCCTCAACTGCTTCACTGGGCAAGGAATTCCATAGATTCACAACCCTTTGGGTGAAGAAGTTCCTCCTAAGCTCAGTCCTAAATCTACTTCCCCTTATTTTGAGGCTATGCCCCCTAGTTCTGCTTTCACTCGCCAGTGGAAGCAACCTATCCGCATCTATCCTATCTATTCCCTTCATAATTTTATACGTTTCTATAAGATCCCCCCACATTCTTCTAAATTCCAACGAGAACAGTCCCAGTCTACTCAACCTCACCTCGTAATCCAACCACTTCAGCTCTGGGATTAACCAAGTGAATCTACTCTGCACACCCTCCAGCGCCAGTACTTCCTTTCTCAGGTAAGGAGACCAAAACTGAACACAATACTCCAGGTGTAGCCTCACTAACACCTTATACAATTGTAGCATAACTTCCCTAGTCTTAAACTCCATCCCTCTAGCAATGAAGGACAAAACTCCATTTGCCTTCTTAATCACCTGTTGCACCTGTAAACCAACTTTTTGCGACTCATGCACTAGCACACTCAGGTCTCTCTGCACAGCAGCATGTTTTAATATTTTATCATTTAAATAATAATTCCTTTTGCTGTTATTCCTACCAAAATGGATAACCTCACATTTGTCAACATTGTATTCCATCTGCCAGACCCTAGCCCATTCACTTAACGTATCCAAACCCCTCTGCAGACTTCCGATACCCTCTGCACTTTTTGCTTTACCACTCATCTTAGTATCGTCTGCAAACTTGGACATATTGCATTTGGTCCCCAACTCCAAATCATCTATGTAAATTGTGAACAATTGTGGGCCCAACAGTGAACCCTGAGGGACACCACTAGCTACTGATTGCCAAGCAGAGAAACCCCATTAATCCCCACTATTTGCTTTCTATTAATTAACCAATCCTCTATCCATGCTACTACTTTCCCCTTAATGCCATGCATCTTTATCTTATGCAGCAACCTTTTCTGTGGCACCTTGTCAAAAACTTTCTGGAAATCCAGATATACCACATCCATTGGCTCACCGTTGTCTACCGCACTGGTAATGCCCTCAAAAATTCCACTAAATTAGTTAGGCCGACCTGCCCTTTATGAACCCATGCTGCGTCTGCCCAATGGGACAATTTCCATCCAGATGCCTCGCTATTTCTTCCTTGATGATAGATTCCAGCATCTTCCCTACTACCAAAGTTAAGCTAACTGGCCTATAATTACCCGCTTTCTGCCTACCTCCTTTTTTAAACAGTGGTGTCACATTTGCTAATTTCCAATCCGCCGGGACCACCCCAGAATCAAAGATTCTTCAAGTCAACCCTAGCCGCACCTTGTAGATGAACCTCTAACAGTGCCCTCAGCAGGAACAGAATAACATGTCAAAATACAAAAGGAAGGACATGTTCAGCTAAAAGCATATTGCTACCTGAGTCATTCAGTCCAAACAATAATGGGCAGGAGATGGCGAAGGACAAGGCCCAGACAACGGAGATCATAACGGTGACTCTTCGTCTGGAACTGTACCGGGTATTGTAAAGCATCGGCATAGCAACAGCAGTATACCTGCACAACAACACAGTACAAGGGGATTATTAAGTAAATGGCTAAAGCACATGTATAATAAATCTTTGTATCTGACGCGCTGTTATATTTTGTCCATTTTTACGTCAAAAACTTTTAACTTTTAAATATCGTACTGCTTGAAATTAAGTTTTATCTTACTTTCCAATCCTAATATAATAATCAAATACAAGCAAAGCCATTCTCGATTTAGGAAGAGAGAGACGGGATAGAGGGGAAGAATAAGATAAACACACGCAGAGAGACGTTGCAGTACAGAAACAAAATTCCCGCAGGCAGAGGTAATTTGCCTTCATCCATTAAGGACAATAGACATCTCTCTCCATCAGAGAGAGAGAATTGGTCAATTTTAGCTCGCGGGGGAAAAAAACACATCAAGTGAGGGGCGAGGTAAGGGAAGACGCCTCCATGAAGGACACAGCCAATACAGGGATTGAACCCGAGTCAACAGAAAGAGATGACCGACACAGGCAGAGTCCCAGGCACACGCATGCAGATCGAGAGGGGAGCAGAGCGAGACAGACAGACACATCGAAACAGGCACATCTCGACAAATCGAGAGATCGATTTTCACTTTCATCTCCTGGGCAGTAATCTGTTCGAACAAATCATCCATTTGTTGAAGAACCTGCCAGGTTTATTAGGAACAGAAGGAGACCATTTAACCTTTGAAGCCTCATCTACCAATCAATTGGATTATGGCTGAACTCCATTTATCCACCTTGGGTTTATAATCCTAAAAACTATCCCGAAAAAAAGTCTATAAATCTCAGTTTTGAAGTTTTCAATTGACCTTCAGCTACCTGGGAGAGGAAATTCCAGACTTTCAATACCCTTTGTGTAAAGAAGTGCTTCCTGACATCTTCCCTCAACAACCTAGTTCTAATTTAAAGGTTCTTCCCCGTTGTTCTGGATTCTCCCACCTGAGGAAATTGTTCCCCCTCTGTCTCCCCGATCTCTGCAACTTTATTATCTTAAACACTTCAAAGTGGTCAATGAGTAAAAAGGCAGGTAAACTGCTCCAACATGTTACTGCTGAGGTGGTGGAAGTGAACATAACGGGGTAGATCCTGAAAGGATGTTCCTTATCAGGATTTGCCAGTTCCTGGTTATTTCAGGGGTTGAAGCTGACAGGACTCAGATAAGCCATTCATCAGAGTCATTGGTCCAGTTTGGATTGGCACGGCATGGTAGCATAGTGGTTAGCACTGCTGCCGCACAGCCTCAGGGACCCAGGTTCGATTCCGGCCTTGCGTGATTGTGTGGACTTTGCACGTTCCCCCCCGTGTCTGTGTGAGTTTCCTCCAGGTGCTCCTGTTTCCTGCCACAGTCCAAAGATGCACAGGTTGGGTGGTGTTAAAGGGATAGGGTTGTGGGCCTAGGTAGGGAGCTCTTTCAGAGGGGCAGCATTGACTCGATGGGCCCAATGGCCTCCTGCTGCACTGCAGGGGTTCTATAGTTCTATCTTTCTCCATAAATTCTAATGCTACACATAAACTTAGAAATGCATTTATCTCCATGTTTGGCCTGTGATGATCTTCTCAAATCTCTCGATTTCTGTGAGACTCTGGGTTAAGCGTGTGGGTAATGGCAGTGTCTGCTATGGTCTGTTGGCTATTCACCCATCTCCAGTATAACAGCAAAGTCAAGTGACTATTGTAATAAATGAAACATTCAAAACTTTGTTATTTCAAACAGATAAAATGAGTAAATCAGTAATACAATAAATTTGCTAACTATATCGAGGTAACTTGAGCATTTGAATTTAGTTTTTAAAATCTGGAAATAAAAAAGAAAACTGACCAAAAAACTGACGGATTATCACAGCTTCTTTTCGGGAGGGGCCTTGCCTGGTCAGCTCCAATGTGACTGAATTTTAAATCTTTATATATTTTTTAATTATTCATTTGAGTGATGTGGGCATTTCTGGCTAGGTCAGCATTTATTGCCCATTCTTAGTTCCCTTGAGAAGGTAGTGAGCTGCCTTCTTAGACCGCTGCAGTCCCTGGGCTGTAGGTACAGGCACAGTGCTGTTAGGGAGGGAATTCCAGGACTTTGACCCAGCGACAGTGAAGGAACGACAATATATTTCTAAGTCAGGATGGTGAGTGACTTGAAGGGGGAATTCCAGGTGGCGATGTTCCTATGTGTCTGTTGCCATTGTCCCTCGAGATGGTTATAGGCGTGGGTTTGGAAGATACTGCCTAAGGAACCTTGGTGAGTTCCTGCAGTGCATCTTGTAGGTGGTACACACGGCTGCTACTGTTTGTACGTGGTAGCGGGATTGAATGTTTGTGGAGAGGGTAGCAATCAGGTGGGCTGCTTTGTCCTGGCTGATGTTCAACTTCTTGAATGCTGTTGGAGCTGCACTCACCCAGGCAAGTGGCGAGTATTCCGTTACAGTCCTAACTTGTGCCTTGCAGATGATGGGCAGGCTTTGCAAGGTCAGGAGGTGAGTTACTCACCACAGGATTCCAAGCCTTTGACCTGCTCTGGTACCCACAGTATTTATATGGCTAGTCCAGTTCAGTTTCTGATCAAATTGTGAAGTTGTGGGGGATTCAGCAATGGTAATGCCATTGAATGTTTATGGGGAGATGGATTAGATCCTCTCTTGTTGGACTGGCCATTGTCTGGCACTTGGGTTACTTGCCACTTGTCAACCCAAACCTGGATATTATCCAGGTTTTGCTGAATTCAGACATGAACTGCTTCATTATCTGAGGAGTTGCAAGTGGTGCTGAACATTGTGCAGTCATCTGCGAACATCCTCACTTCTGACCTTATGATGGAAGGAAGGTCATTGATGAATCGGCTGAAGATGCTTGGGCCTAGGACACTACCCTGAGGATCTTCTGCAGTGGTGTCCTGGAGCTGAGATTATTGACCACCAACCACCACAACCATCCTCCTTTGTGCCAGGTATGACTCCAACCAGAGGAGGGTTTCCCCTCTGATTCCCATTGACTCCAGTGTTTCTAGGGCTCATTAATGCCAAATGTGATCAAATTCTACCTTGATGTTAAGGGCAGTCACTCTCACTTCATCTCTGGCAGTCAGCTCTTTGTACATGTTTGAACCAAGGCTGTAATGAGGTCAAGAGCTGAGTGACCCTGGCGGAACTTAAACAGAGCATCTATGAGCAGGTTATTGATCAGTAAATGCCACTTATAACTACTGTTCATAACCCCTTCCATCACTTTTCTGATGAATTGATGGCGCGGTAATTGATCGGTTTGGATTTGTCCTCTTTCTTGTGTACAGGACACACCTGGGCAATTTTCTGTATTGCCAGGTAGATGCCGGGGTTGTAGCTGTACTGGAACATCTTGGCTAGGGTGAGGCAAGCTCTGGAGCACAAGTCTTCAGTACTATTGCCGGAATATTGTCAGGACCCACAGACGTAGCTGTATCCAGTGCCCTCAGCTGTTTTTTGATATAACTTGGATTGAATTGAATTGGCTGAAAACTGACATCTGTGATGTTGGGGACCTTCAGAGGAGGCCAAATGGATCATCCATTCGGCACTTCTGGCTGAAGATTGTTGTGAATGCTTCAGCCTCATCTTTCGCGCATTTGTGCAGGACTCCTCCACCATTGAGGATGGGGATATTTGTGGAGCCTCCTCCTCCACTGAGTTGTTTAATTGTCCACCACCATTCACGGCTGGATGTGGCAGTGCTGTAGAGCTTAGATCTAACCCGTTGGTCGTGAAAGTGTTTAACTTTTTCATTGTTGCTATTGCTATTTGGCACACAGTAGTCCTGTTTTGTAACTTCACCAGGTTGACACCTCATTTCTAGGTACGCCGGGTGTTGTTTCAGGCATGGCATCCTGCACTCTTCATTGAACTCTTCATTCGGGTGTTAATGGTAGAGTGGGGGATATGGGGGGCCATGAGGTTGCAGACTGTGGTTGAATACAATTCTGCTGCCGCTGTTGGCCCACAGTGCCTCATGGATGCCCAGTCTTGAGTTGCGAGATCTGTTCGAAGTCTATCCCATTTAGCACTGTGATAGTGTCACACAACATGATGGAGGGTACCCTCAATGTGAAGACGGGGACTTTGTCTTCATGAGGACAGTGCGGTGGCTACTGCTACCTATACCGAGAGATGCATCTTGCAGCAGACAGATTGGTGAGGATGAGGTAATGTATCTTTTTCCCTCTTGTTGGCTCCCTCACTACCCAGTGCAGCCCCAATCTGGTAGGTATATTCTTTGGGACCCGACCAGCTTGGTCTGTGGCGGTACTACCGAGCCACTCTTGGTGGTGGACATTTAAGTCTCCTGCTCAGTACATTCTGCACCCTTGCCACCCTCAGTGTTCCCTCCTAAGTGGTGTTCAACATGGAGGAGTAGTGATTTATCAGCTGAGGGGGGATGGTACGTGGTAATGAACAGGAGATTTCCTTGCCCACGTTTGACTTGGCGCCATGAGGCTTCATGGATCCAAGGTCGATGTTGAGGACTCCCAGGCAATTCCCTCCCGACTGTTTACCACTGCGCCGCCACCTCTTCTCAGTCTGCCCTGCCGGTGAGACAGGACATACTCAGAAATAGCGATAGTGGTGTCAGGCTCATTATCTGTAAGGCCTGATTCATGACTCTGTCAGGCTGTTGGCTGACTAGTCTGTGAGACTGCTCTCCCAATTTTGGCACATGTCCCCAGGTGTTAGCAAGGAGGACTTGGCAGTGTCGATGGGGCTGGGTTTGCTGTTGTTATTTCCGGTGCCTCGGTCGATACTGGGTGGTCCGCCCGGTTTAATTCCTTTGTGTTTTCTTTGTGGCGGTTGAATACAACTAAGTGGCTTGCTAGGCCATTTCAGAAAGTAATTAAAGGCAACTATATTGCTGTGGGTCTGAAGTCAACATGTAGGCCAGACCAGGTAAGGACGGCAAATTTCCTTCCCTGAAGAAAATTAGTGAACCAGATGGGTTTTTAGAACAATTGACCATGGCTTCAATTAGACTTTTCATTCCAGATTTTTATTTTATTGAATTCAAATTTCACGATCTGTGATGGTGGGATTCAAACCCAGGTCCCCAGCGCATTACCCTGGGTCTCGGGATTGCTAGTCCAGTGACAATACCACTGCACCACTATTAGCCTGGCTGTTTAGATTACCAGTCGAGTGGCATTACCACTGTGCAACCATCTCCCACAAAGTGCCCTCTGAGGTGGCCGATCAAGTCCCTCAGTTGTATCAAGACATCACCCATGGTTTAGGAATACCACCTTCTCAGGGCAACCAGTGACTGGTAAGAAATGTGGCTTTGCCAGTGACAGCAGCATCTTGAGAATTAATTAAAGATATGGAGCCCTTTTTGCAATTAACCCGCACAGCCATACCTGCAGCAGCACACATCGCTCATCAGGTCAAACTGGATATGTTGTTGGAGGCTGCACATCCCAATCCTAAATCTGCAATTGCAGGGTTACATTGTAAATGCACACATTACCTGTCAATGCTGATGGCGCAGAGGTTAAGGATGCTTGCTGTACACATCATGACATCAAGAGTCACGAAAATATCACAATGGATCCTGCTGAATCTCCACTCTCCCACCACCTTGCAACATAAAAATAAATTCAGATCTCAGTGTGAAAGGACCAGCTGCATAAATTAAAAGTGGCCCAATTTATACCGCATCTCATCACGTCAAGGTACTTTGCTTGATAAAAGTACAATTCTTGTTGTTATAACGGTAAACACAGCAACATTTCTGCCCCAGTAATGTCTATCACACAACCACAGGTGAAATATATTTTGGTTGTGCTGCTGATCGTCAAATAACACCATATAATCTTTTAACTACTCGAATTAGCAGTCAGGGCTCTCATTTAGTATTTTGTAAAAAATGCAATTTCTCCAGCAATGAAGGACCCCTTGCATGAAAAAGAAAGACTTGCATTTCCAAAACATCCTTTTTGACTTCAGGATATCTCGACCTCTTTACAGCCAATGAAATGGTTTTGTAGTACCGTCACTGTTGTAATGTGGGAGACACGGCACAGCAAGATCCCATAAAATGAATGTTATTATGGTGCGGTTTGAGGGATAAATTATGGCCAGGGT
Organism: Scyliorhinus torazame; assembly: GCF_047496885.1. Lineage (NCBI taxonomy): Eukaryota > Metazoa > Chordata > Chondrichthyes > Carcharhiniformes > Scyliorhinidae > Scyliorhinus > Scyliorhinus torazame. The sequence continues at coordinate 11,247,709 of NC_092727.1, read as the reverse complement.
ACTGGGGTGAACGGTGCTCCTTTACTTGGCAATAGTGCCATGGGATCATTTACATTGAGCTCAGTAGGCAGGCAGGACCCCGGTTTCGCATCGAATCCGAGAAACAGCGCGTCGGACAGTGCAGCACTCCTTCAGTACACGGGACTGGAGCATCTCACTGGGATTCTGTGCTCAGGTTTTTCCAATGGGGCAATGAACTCGCAACGTTCTGATTCAGAGGTGGGAGCTGTGACCTACAGCTGACACTGCAACAAGACAGTAACACTGGCTAACAATAGCCTGGACGATGAAGTCAAATCCCGATGCTAGGCAGAGGTGACTTTGAGCCTGCAATCTGCTGATCCGGGGCAGACACAAATTGACACGAGGTGACTGAGCACAGGCATCGTTAATTTGAAAACCCTTCGACTTGAAGGAAAGTAGCAAGATTAGAATCCTCATCACTCAGCTGGATAATTTTAGTGGCAAGGATGGGGTGACAAATTGCATTTGAACGTGGTCCTTTCAGCTATGAGACTCTGTGGTCGCTGAGGGAGCTCCCATAAAATCGGATGTATAAACCATCCCTTCTTGTTTTTGCCCTTCATGCTGACGATTGTCTCTTGTATCAGGTTTGTGAAGAATACAGCGATAAAACCACTTTTCAGTTTGTGCACCAAGGGGTCATTTTCACTTCTGAAAGGGTACATTCAGTGTCAGCCTTGCGTTCGACATCTCTTCTGATTCTCACTTCCATTGAAGTTGCTGTTAGAGTTGTAAAACCAGCAGCTGAACCAGATCACTTGCTGTAACCTACTGCCCAAAGTCAAAGCTTTTAGGAGCAGTGGATTCAGTCAACCATGTGAAGAAAGTAACTGTGAGCAACTTAAAATGATAGCGCCAATTGTACAATCTCACAGTGCCAATGAAAAAGCCTCCTTAGCTCTGCCTGAGCTCCCAGTGAGCTTGGTTCTTTGCTGGCAGCAAGGGATCTCAGAATGTCCCATAAATTCTATCTTCTCATTCAGCTGATTTTCCTGTCATGGATTCTTTCCTCCTATTCACAGTGCCATTTGTAAATGTAGCAATGTTACTTAATTCTGTCTCTCCCTCCACATAATGGAGGAATGCAGTTTCATAGAATTTCATAGAATTTACAGTGCAGAAGGAGGCCATTCGGCCCATCAAGTCTGCACCGGCTCTTGGAAAGAGCACCCAAGGTCAACACCTCCACCCTATCCCCATAACCCAGTAACCCCACCCAACCCTAAGGGCAATTTTGGACACTAAGGGCAATTTATCATGGTCAATCCACCTAACCTGCACATCTTTGGACTGTGGGAGGAAACCGGAACACCCGGAGGAAACCCACGCACACACGGGGAGGATGTGCAGAATCCGCACAGACAGTAACCCAAGCCGGAATCGAACCTGGGACCCTGGCTTTTATCTGAAAGCAGTCATACTCTGAATCACCAATTTGAGTGGGGTGAGATGTTAGACTATTGATTGATAAACAGTTGTCGCCCCGCCAGTGCACCATTCTAAAATACATTTCGGCAAAAGTCTACTCCGCTTCAAGAAAGGCCACTGATTGAATGTTATTGTTAAAAAGTTACTCATAAAACATTTCTTCAAAGTTCAATTTATATTTAACAATGGCAACCCTGCTGAGCTGTTAAAGGCTCTCATGAGCAATGTTGAGAACATTCTTTTGACACAATTAAAACCAAAAGACAAATAATTAATTCTTCTTCCTTCACAGCACAACCTGATTAGTAGAATGGTACAAACATAAACTTCATGGATTAAACGCCATGAAATTATTCTTGGGCAGCACTGTAGCACAGTGGTTAGCAACATGGCTTCACAGCGCCAGGGTCCCAACTTCGATTCCCAGCATTGTTCACTGTCGGTGCAGAATCTGCATGTTCTCTCCGTGTTGGCGTGGGTTTCCTCCGGGTGCTCCGGTTTCCTCCCACATGTCCCGAAAGACGTGCTGTTAGGCGAATTGGACATTCTGAATTTGCCCTCTGTGTCCGAACAGGTGCCGGAATGTAGCGACTAGGGGCTTTTCACAGTAACTTCATTGCAGTGTTAATGTAAGTCTACTTGTGGCAATAATAAAGGTTATTCTTATTAAGATGCTATGTAGTTTTGTTACGACACCCTGGGCTAGTGCGCGGTCAATTCCAGCCCCATTTGACGCGGAGTCACAACACAAGTGAATTAACCGATAATTCTTGGAAAAATACCCAAAGTCTTTGGCCCTTGGCTGCCCAATAATCACAGTCACCAGGTTTGTAAATGCAAACACAATTACTTTTTATTAATAACAAGAACTGTAATGAAAAATGGAGCAAATACAACTGGGTAACTATGATCTCATTCCCCACTTTAACTCATCCCTACACTCCCCCCCCCCCCCCCACACACACAAACAAGGCAGACAAACACTGAGGGGGAGAAAGGTGTAAACAAAACATAAGTAAATAGGAAAAAGAGTCTCTGTTTCAGATGGTTGTTTCCAGTACCTTACTCCTCTACTTTCATTCTGAGGCTTCACTGTAGATTCATTCAGGCCTCTGTAGTTTCAGAAATACAGCACTCACAGAGTTTCTGGAGAGAGAGAGGGCCTCGGTCTTTGTTTTCAATCTGTAATAGTTTTCCTGTGGATTCATTCATTCAGGTTCCCAGCAGTTTCAGAATCTCAGCCTTTCTGGCAAAAGCACGGAGGAGAGAGAGAGAGAGAAAGTTCTTGTCCCTGTGCTTCCAGGAGCCAAACTGAGCTCCTTGGGACTTTGAAAATCAATCCGCTGGGATAGGATCCAATCACCACCTGTTACTGGAAAGAGTACAGCCTTTTGGACCAATAAATCAAACCAAGTTTGGTTTCTCTCTTTGGTGCCGAAGGGTCTGAAGCTCCTGTTCAAACGAGCAGAGACTAGCAGAGTATTCTCTCGTCATTCTCTCTGCTGTTTGGCTTAAAGATACATGTCCATCAATCACCCATGTATCAAAAATGATAATGGCAGAATAAAAGAGAGGGCAAATGAGGGAATAAAGAGGAAGGACCCTTACAATTTATTTTTAATTCATTCATAGGACCATAAGCATAAGACATAGGAGCAGAATTAGGCCACTCGGCCCATCGAGTCTGCTCCACCATTCAATCATGGCTGATATTTTCAAATCCCCATTCTCCTGCCTTCTCCCCATAACCCCTGATCCCCTTATTAATCAAGAACCTATCTATCTCTGTCTTAAAGACACTCAGTGATTTGGCCTCCACAGCCTTCTGCTCCAAAGAGTTCCACAGATTCACCATCCTCTGACTGAAGAAATTCCTCCTCATCTCTGTTTTATAGGACCGAGATGGTGTCCTCTGGTTCTAGTTTTCCTGCAAGTGGAAACATCCTCTCCACGTCCACTCTTTCCAGGCCTCACAGTATCTTGTAAGTTTCAATAAGATCCCCCCTCATCCTTCTAAACTCCAACGAGTACAGACCCAGAGTCCTCAACTGTTCCTCATATGACAAGTTCTTCATTCCAGAGATCATTCTTGTGAACCTCCTCTGGACCCTTTCCAAGGTCAGCACATCCTCCCTTAGATATGAGGCCCAAAACTGCTCACAATACTCCAAATGGGGTCTGACCAGAGCCTCATACAGCCTCAGAAGTACATCCCTGGTCTTGTATTCTAGCCCTCTTGACAAGGATGCTAACATTGCATTTGCCTTCTTAACTGCCGACTGAACCTGCACATTAACCTTAAGAGAATCGTGAACAAGGACTCCCAAGTCCCTTTGTGCTTCTGATTTCCTAAGCATTTCCCCATTTAGAAAATAGTCTATGCCTAAATTCCTCCATCCAAACTGCATAACCTCACACATTTTCACATTGTATTTCATTTGCCACTTCAGTGCCCACTCTCCTAGCCTGTCAAATCCTTCTGCACCCCCCTTGCTTCTTCAATACTACCTGTCCCTCTACAGAGCTTTGGGATGTCGGTGTCACTGGCTAGACAAGGGCAGCATTTATTGCCCAGCCCTAATTGCCTTTGGATGGAGAGGTTTGCTGGCCCTTTTCAGAGTCAATCCCATTCCTGTGGATCTGGAGTCACAGATCTACAGCCAGACCAGGTAAGGATGGCAGATTTCCTTCCCTAAAGGATGTTTGTGAGCCAAATGGGTTTTTACTATATCTGGAAATAGTTTCATGGTCATTGTTAAACATTTAATTCCAGATTTTTATTGAATCTAAATTTTGCTATTTGCCATGGTGACATTTGAATCCAGGTCCCCAGAGCCCTGGGTCTCTGAATTACTCATCCAATGACAATACCAGTATGCTATCATTTCGCCAAATGCAGCTATTCCTATCTTTCACGTTGTCACCACAGTGACATCAATGACACAGAGGCATCCCAGAGTGGGAAATGAGACTGCGCCGAATTGCAAGCTAATATAGAATCATTGAGCCTTAGGGTGTCCAGGTGGGATGTTGCTCCATCATTAACATCGCAGATTGAGGGGACATGACAAAGCCAATACATTGGGCTGGATTTTCCCCATCGCAATGGGCACTTTAATAGGGGAGTTTCCTGACTTGGTAGACACAACTCCATAGGAATGTCCTTGCATGTTCTATTTTCAGTCCTGAGGTGGGGGCGGGATCGATTTGGGTTCACCGACTCCGGAAGCAGTTCAGATGTGGTCATGGAGGTGGGCGAGTGCTGGGGCAGGCATGTTAAAATGCCCTCCTTGGATCTCTGAGCTTTGTCCCAGTTCTACTGAAGGCTGTTTGACTCTGCAGCTCTCACCCCCTCGTGTCCCCCACCTCCTCCACATAATCTCATGTCCCCTCCATACCATATGCCACCTCCATGTCTCCATCCCCCTTCCATGATCCCTGCACCCTCCATGCCCACTCACACAGAACCAATGAGCCTCGTAATAATAATTCGCTTTGAAAAAACTGCTAATCTTGCAATGCTATAAACGTGCAGGCAATGGAAAGAACGGTTCAAAGAAAGGAGAACCATTATAACCTCACAGAGATGTAAATAATAGCAAATGCTCCACTTCTACCTGCGAAAATAGAAGCCTTCTGAGCTAATGCATTAGTGAATCTGGGAGCTCAGCCAAGCATTCATAATGAGGCCATCTGAAAATTGTAACAACAGAAACATTGGATGATGAGAGCATGGAGGGAGATTGGGTAAGACCTTTTAAACTTGCCTTTCAAAACGTTCCCAACTCCAGACTGGTCCACAGTGCCTCTGAGGGGCTGTGCGCTAAGTGTCATTGATATGCTGGCCTGACTTCAGAGAAATTGCAGGGGTCGGTCCTGGGTGCAAAAATTGGCAGCATCAAAAATGAGGTTTGGGAATCCGGGGATTGGATCTTGATATTTTTATTGGCCTCTGGAGTCCGTAAAAATCCGGCCCATTATATCATAGTTAGGTAAATATTTTTCCTTTGAATGACATTTAAGGTGTGCTTCAAACAACAAAATTAAAACTCTCTTCCTCGCCCTTTATTGAACTGAGCAGATCTTAATTTGCTACAGATGAGGGTGATCAGATTTCAGCTGACTTCAAACATAACGCTTCTTATTTCTGGTACAGTTGAGTGTGAAGCTAAAGGAAAATATTTGTTTGGGAGATGTGATTATGCATGAGAGGTTTTGATTGAGTGTTTTGATATGGGTTGGATTATCTGATGCTGAATTAGTTTAATTTAAATTAGCAATTTTCACAGTGTTTTGATGGATTGGACAGAGAAAGAATAACTTGTGATGCGCTGATTGAAACTGTTTTTATGTAACAGGAAGCCTGAAGAGAACAAAATTAATTTGCTCTGATTGGAACATTTCCGCTGATTACATGACAAAATCTTCAGAATCTGATGGTTCCTTTAGGAGGATGGCTTTGTGTGTTTGCGGTGACATATTATGGCTCCTTTTAAAATACAGGTACCCCCCCTCCACAAAGCAATTCTGTAACATACTGAGGCTCCTGTCACTGTGGAGTACACTACGTTTACTCAATGACAATTGAGAAACGGACCTTCTAACACAAACACGGTTCGAGAATTGGACCTTTCTTTTGAGAATTGTACCATCGACCTCCCACCTGCGGACCCCCTCCCCCAACCTCTGTACCCCGATATCGAAGGGAAAACTCTGCACCAGCCGTAAATAGGGAAATTGCATCTCAAGCACGTGTGAGCAGTTGGAACATTGCACAGAAAACCACATTAGCAACTCAATCATCAACACTGCCAACTGGAGCGTAGAAGAGATACAGAAAGGCAAATGGGTCATCACATCATCAGCTATGCCATTGTCCCTTCTCAGTTACCAATTCAGCAAGAACATTTTATTCTTTCGCAGAGCGATTTACTGAGCAGTTTTCTGACATGACCTTCAGCGCACTGGCGTCCCAGAGGTCATGTCAAGGACAGTGGCAATTATCAGGAACTCAAAGACATTTAATGACTTTCTTACCCTCACTGCGCTTCGCTGCACATACAGCGAGGCTTCAAAGGTTGTCAGAAATTACAAGTTGCTCTTCAGAGCTCAACATCTAAAGAGCAAATGAAATCCTTTGAATCGCACTCCAGACTCTAATTTTACCTTCTGATACCATTCTTTGTTGAATTGCTGTTACAAATTGCGACTGACCCTGTCTAACTAACTAATCTGAGGCCTCGGTCTGCATCACAACACGCCTTCTGCAATTAGTGACTCTCTGTGACAGGAGCTTCAGGCCTGTGAGCATTTGGGGCTGAAACTCTGTTCTCTAATTACACTGTGTCATTTTCCATGACACTACACTTTACTATGGATTTATCAAGGAAGACGGCCAGGGAGTACTTATAATGTACTGATTGTGCGTCCTAGAGCTAAGAAGGCTCAAGAAAAAAAAAACAGTGCAGAACTCTTTGACCGAGTAGATAATACTTAGATTTTAACCCTTTGGAATAATTTCCTGACTTTGCTTCAGTGTGCTCCAGAGTTTACCCGACATGATCACATGCACTGGCGATAGGGCGGAATTCTTCCGTTTGGGGCTACGTCCCGTAGCGAGAGCAGATCAACGATTGTCTTCCGCTGCAGAGGCCGATGGAAAACCATGCTATGTCTTCCGGCCCTGACCGCATTAATTACGCATCTAGGGGTTTGGCGCCGTGTTCTGTGGCAGAGCGGGCATGAGTCCTGCCATCATATCTGAGTACCAAATCGAAAAGGCACTCAACATGATTGAGTTAAAGAAAGAAGATGGACCTCTGGAAAAGGAAGGTGGATCTCTGGCTGCACTCTGAGGCTGGATGACGGACCTCCTCGATTAAACTGAACCTGGAAGATCCACCTGTAGATGCATCCCCCGTTTACTGCAGTGATCTTCTAGGTTCCAGGGTTGCTGGCCCCTTCAACCTGAATCCCAGAGACAGCCCCAGGCTTTTCTCATGTGAGTCCCAAATTCTGAATGCCACATTGCTCTGGACTGATGTCTTTTCCCTCTGGTGTCATGGAGAATCAGGCCTGGGTGGAAGATTCCGGTCAGGCCTTCATCTGCACCTCATTAGCGGGATGTAAATCAGTTTCATGCCGGCCTTCAGTGAGTTTTCCAATCTTCCATGACAAACAACAGCGGAAGATCCCATGTGAAATTCACGACACTGTGAAACCGATTTTTGGACTCCAGTCAAATTCTCCGGCATTGCATCCACTGGCAGGGCCATGGGAGAAACCCATAGAAATGAAATGAAATGAAAATCGCTTATTGTCACAAGTAGGCTTCAAATGAAGTTACTGTGAAAAGCTGTTATGGACAGGAGAGGGTTTAGCTTAAACCCTGATTTTGCCTCTCACCACCTTTCTGCAAACAGAAAAGTGGCTTGCTTTTGTTTTAGATATCATAGAATTTACAGTGCAGAAGGAGGCCATTTGGCTCATTGAGTCTGCACAGACACTTGGAAAGAGCACCCTACCCAAGCCCCCACCCTATCTCTGTAACCCAGCAACCCCACCCAACCATTTTGGACACTAAGGGCAATTTATCACGGCCAATCCACCTGACCTGCACATCTTTGGACTGCGGGAGGAAACCGGAGCACCCAGAGGAAACCCACGCAGACACGGGGAGAACATGCAGACTCTGCACACACAGTGACCCAAGCCAGGAATTGAACCTGGGACCCTGGAGCTGTGCTACCGTCCTGCCCCCTTTATAAGGGGTAGAATATTTTTGCAACCCCTTAGTTATGGTGTGATCCAATTTCTTCTAATAACTCCACCACAAAAATTTGAGATAGGGTAAACTCAGAGGGTTAGTTTATTTTTATCAATACTCAATTGTGGGTGGTGGGTCACAACATTGTTTCCTTTTCATTCAAACAATAAAAGAGGGATTGAGAAAGAAGGATTTATAGTGCAAAGATCACAGAGTGATATTGTTTCACGTGTGTCCAGAGTCCAGAATCAAAGTGTGAGGCGTATCCTTCCACAGAGTCAGCGTGCTGACGACCGATGCTGGATAATTTCCTTTTCCAGCAGCGATGACTTCCACGGTGAGATAGACTTGCAGAGAGGGACCAGCTTGTAGCTGATGATACAGAAGTTCAATAGTTCAAGTAAGAACATTACAGATGAGGCTGGGCATTCAAACCTGGACAGGGCCCCCCTTTTCTGTGCAGCTGCTTGATAGATGGAAAGATTACAGCTGAGCTTTTAGGACTGAGCTTTTAGTGTTGGTAAGGCCTCTTCAGAGGCAACAGGGTGCAATTTTCCCTGATACTGTCAGATTAGTTCCTATTATTTGAAGCTCTTAGCCAGACATGGCTCCACTCACTTTATAAAATCATTGTAAAGTTTCAAAATTTTAGAAATTAGTTTTGAGGATATATATACATATTTGAAAAAAATATAGTGAGTGAGATCTTAGCCCCTTTACCCAATTCGGAAACATGCCACTTGGTCCAGCTGGTCTATAGCCATGTTTATACTGCACTGGCCCTCTCCCAACCTCTCATCCAATCAGCATAGCCTCCTATTCCTTTCTTTCTCTTGTGTTTATATATGTTTCCTTTTGCTGTTCAGCTCAACTACTCTTTGTGGTAACAGGTTCCACATTCAAGCCACTTCTCTAACAACATTCCTCTTGTATTTCTCAATAGATTAGTGACTATATTACATTTGTAACCCCGGGTTGTGGGCTCCGTCACAGAATCCCGCACCACGGCAGCTGGTGGAATTTAAATTCCACGAATAAATCAAGAATATAAAGCTCCTCTCAGTAATGGTGACCATGACAACTATCATGGATTGTGACCCACCTGGTTCACTAATACTCTTCAGGGGAGAAAATCTTGCATGTGACTCCTGACCCAGCGCAATGCAGTTGACTCTTAACTACACTCTGAAATGGCCTTCTGTTCAAGGACAATTAGGGATGGGCAACAAATGCTGGCCTTGCCAGCGACACCCTCATCCGATAAAAGAATTAAAACATTTTCTCGACATCTACCTGACTAAACCCTTTCAAAATTTTAATTAATCACCTCAGTCCTGAACCTTCCCTTTCCCCAAGAAAAGATTCCCAATCTGTTCAACCTTTCTTATGGATATCAGCATAGGTCTGGTATCATCTTTGTAAATATTTTGCGCATCTTCTCCAGTGCCTCGATATCTTTTTTCATAACATGGAGAGCAGGACTGTGCACACTACTCCACGTTTGGTCCAGTCAATGTTTTGTAAATAAATTTAACGTAACTTCTCTGCTTTTTAAATCTGTTCCTTGACAGGCCTTCTATGTCAGTAATGCAACCTTCCCGAATGACAACTGTCGTAAACGGATTGGTTGCTCCTCCCTCCTGCCAACCAACTGGGGGTGGTGCCAGGGCTGTCCCTCCAGGTGGTAAGATGGCGACAAGCCTGTAAGCATCGCAATGTGTTCTCCCAATAAATGTTACATTTATTTCCACTGCCAGAGCTGCTGATGAAGTGTTGCTTGCGCACTGGACTGGATCAGATGTTTCCCCACTTGGAGGGGAAAGTGGGACAGTAACAAAGCACTCAGAAAATGAACCCTGGGCCTACACAGTGGCGCTTGTGTGTTCAAAGTAGGCAGCCCCACGTAACTCTGCAACTGGACCATGCTGGACTCCAGGAGCCATCATTTCAGAAACGGGTCATTTTGAGGTCAAGCTGAGAGCAATGTCCTGCGCAGGCACATGAATCACATTCGAGCAAAAGAAACAACCCAACGAATGCAGGTCAACCATGTGATTGATGCCTCGCTGTCAACCTCCTGAAGTGTGTGGTCGCCCAGCAGCTGTGAATGACACATCCAGCGAGCTGCTGAGTACAGAAGCGCACAGTTCCAGTGCTGCATCTTACTGTGCAGCTCAAAGCCCCGCGGTTCCTATTCTGCAACCTCCCTCAGAAGAGATTCATTGCTCTGAGCATTCCCGCGCAGCACCTCAGCGACTTAGGGCGGGATATTTCGACTGCGCCCGTCCGGCGACCGAAAATTCCCGCCCGAGGTCGACCGACCTTTACGTGGTGCCCGTCCCGTCTGCGGAGATATTGGGACGGGACAATCCGAAAAATCCAGCTCTTCATTTATAAAAGAGGACAGATTGTTCTGTTCTTTGTCTACAGGAGAAGTTAAAGACAAGAAACATTACAAATGTTTTCTTAGTGTTCAGGCATATTGCTGTAGTAAATATATAAGGAACTTAAAGGGAGAGGAAATGAAGTAATGGGAGTGGATGACCCTGTCTCCCACCAATCAACAGGGTGGCGCGATGGTTATGTACGCAAGTAGTAAGATGGTGTAAGCCTACAAGCATCGCAATGTGTGTTCCCAATGATGGTTAAGTGTATTTGCACCAAACCTGCTCCTGCCCACAACAACTATAACTTAAATTTATAACATAATGAAACATCTTAAGACACTTCACATGAGCAAATTTTGACATGAGCCACAAAAGGAGGTGTCATGGTAGATGGCCATAAGCTTGGTTAAAGAGATTGGTTTGAAGGAGCAAAATAAGATGAAGAGGTTTACGGAAGGAATTCCAGAGATTACTGGAACTGAAGGTACAGCCACCAATGGTGGAGTGCTTAAAATTGGATGCCTAAGAGGCTAGAATTAGAAGAGTGCAACTCTCTCACGTGCTGTAGCTGGACGAGATTACAGAGATAGGGTGGGGTATGGCCTTGGAGTGGTTTGAAAACCATGAGTGATATTTTTAAAATCAAGATATTGCTTAACTGGGAGCTCGTGGAGGTCAATGAGCACAGAGGTTATGGGTCATTAGGTCAAGGTGAGGGTCACGATATGGGCAGCAGAGCTTTGGATGACCTCAGGTTTCCGGAGAGTGGTTTGCAGGAGACCGGTATAGGAGTGCATTGGAATAGTTACATCTGGAGGTAACAAAAGCCAGGATGAGGGTTTCAGCGGCAAAAGAGCTGAGGCAGGGATGGAGTGGGTGATGTTGAAGAGTTGGAAATAGGCCCTTTTATGTTTTCTGGCCCTCCAGCACTCATCATAGAAAGTCCTTTTAAGGCCACCTAATTCAGAACAGATCACACATTGAATTTCTGATTATCTGGTTTGCCAGCTGTGTTTTCCTGACCAGCGCACCCTCGGCAGCAGCGGGATTCTCTGCTCTAGCAGCAGGCCAATGGGGTTACTCATTGTGGCCACCCCACGCCTTCGGGAAACCTGCGGCGTGGGTGCGCTGCCGGTGGAGACGAGGATCCCACCAGGGGAGAAATCGCGGTTGATCTCTGGACGACATTGCCATGCAGCTCAGTCCAACCCTTACCCAGCTCGATGAACTTTCTCCTATATTCTTGCTGAAATCTTTGTGAACATTTATCCTGCTTTCGACTTTGACAGCTGTGGATCATGATGGTGGGAAATATTTTAAGGGAGGCACATGAGAACCATGTTACCTCTCTCTGATCAGCGGTGAAGGTGGTCTGGTGGTGCAGAGGTAACATTCCCATGGCTGAGCCAGACGCTTTGGCTTTGAATCCCACCGCCAGCACTTGGTAAGCAAGGAACGCACATTCAAGACGTGGCCAAACAGGTTAAGTGTAAAGCCTGAAAATCCCTCCAACACACATGTCGGTAAGCGTGGGAGAGATTCCTGCTCATCTGTGTGAAGTTTCTACCATAGCTCCAAACTACAACATGCATGTAAAAGTACACGTTGTCACAGCAACACTGAGTCCATGGACTGTAACAAACCAAGCAAATATGCTACCATTTGTTAATGGCACATTGAAACCTAGTGACGCTGAGCTGGGCCAAACCTCTGTTCTTTGTTCCCTCTCAGTTTAGACTGCTTAAGATTTGACCTCTCATTTGTCTTGCGTCTCTATTTTAATTGTCTTTGGAACGGTACAAAAGAAGGAACAATTTTTGCCAGCTGCCAGTTTTTCATTTCCCAAAGGGTTAAAACTAAGACTGAGGTATCATCTGGATCATTCTGTCCCTGTGCTTGATAATGGGAAATAAATGTTCAGACAGGATTATAAATAAGTGTTGGGAGAGAAAGGGAGAGAGAGAGAATCTATCTGTAAAGTCAATAATCAAACAATTTTATACACAATCTCTGGACCTATTAATTGGGATAGCATTTTATGACAGGAAGTATTCAAGCAGCAAGATGAAACACCATAATTTGTTAAAACCAAGGTAACCTTGTCTAAAACTCTTGCCTTTTCAAACACAGTTGAATCCATTAGTGGTTGATGAAGCTGTCAGATGTAAATCTGCTCATTTTTCCCACTGAGAATACAGAAAGATCAAAGATCCATCACTCAGGAAACAGCAAGTTTACTACCCACATCCTGCTGTGGAAAACGTGATTCAAGTGTAGATTTTGAGCCTTTTTCTTTTGTCAAATGTTTTCTGCACATCTAGTGCTGTACAATTTGAGAAACAATTCAGAGGCCCTGATATGTGATTATCGTAACAGACTTCTTTTTTTCTGGCACTTAGCCACCATCTCCGGCTATCAGGATAATCTATTCACCCATTTTATCAATTCAGAAGCAACTGGTTTGGTTATCTTGAAGATGCAGACTCCCTTTCAGAAGCACACTGTTACAGGAATTAAAATGAGCAGTGCCGAAGATAAATTGCCTAGTTGAAGTTATTTGGAATAGAGAAAAAACACTTTCACAATTATTGTGAAATAACACACGTGAGCTTTAAAGGCCAGTCAGAATGACTTGGGTAAGTTGGAGAACATTCCAATGCCTCTTTTTCAAGGCCTGGCCAAGATGGCAATTCAAAGCTCCAGGATGAGGACATCTTCTCTCCTGTGATCTTGTCTGTACCCATGTGACCCTGGAGAGGCTCGAAGCCTTCTACGGCCTGTGTGGACAGCACAGGATGTAGAGCATCTGATAGACAAACAAAACAACATGATCTGGTTCAGCTTTATATACATTTCCTTTTGGTTTCCATTTCATAGAACATAGAACATTACAGCGCAGTACAGGCCCTTCGGCCCTCGATGTTGCGCCGACCTGTGAAAAAACTCTAATGCCCATCTACACTATTCCCTTATTGTCCATATGTCTATCCAATGACCATTTGAATGTCCTTAGTGTTGGCGAGTCCACTACTGTTGCAGGCAGGGCATTCCACACCCTTACTATTCTCTGAGTAAAGAACCTACCTCTGACATCTGTCTTATATCTATCTCCCCTCAATTTAAAGGTATGTCCCCTCGTGCTAGACATCACCATCCGAGGAAAAAGGCTCTCACTGTCCACCCTATCCAATCCTCTGATCATCTTGTATGCCTCAATTAAGTCACCTCTTAACCTTCTTCTCTCTAACGAAAACAGCCTCAAGTCCCTCAGCCTTTCCTCATAAGATCTTCCCTCCATACCAGGCAACATTCTGGTAAATCGCCTCTGCACCCTTTCCAATGCTTCCACATCCTTCCTATAATGCGGCGACCAGAATTGCACGCAATACTCCAAATGCGGCTGCACCAGAGTGTTGTATAGCAGCAACATGACCTCATGGCTCCTAAACTCAATCCCTCTACCAATAAAAGCTAACACACTGTATGCCTTCTTAACAACCCTCTCAACCTGGGTGGCAACTTTTAGGGATCTATGTACATGGACACCGAGATCTCTCTGCTCATCCACACCGCCAAGAATCTTACCATTCTTTCATTCGTTGCTCCTCCTTGAAACAAAAGGCGTGCAGTGTACAAATGCAAGTTCTTGTTTTAACAGACCCTACCTAATCCTTTTCATGTTGTGGGCTGAAAATCGCAGGCGTTCCATGATAAGCGGGAGATGCAAGTAAAAGTGAGCATGTTAACACCCTTCACCTCATCTCTTCAGAGATCAGTTGGTGAATTGTGGGTTTATTCATTTATGAGGGGTCAAGTAGGCATCCAAGGCAAGCTTGAACATCAGCCTCGGACACAGTTAGCAAATTACACTTAACGCCAAACAATGGGTTTCCTCGCCCAGTTCTGCTCCTCTCTCTGGGTGATGTGTTTGCTAGATAGTTCGAGCTTACTTGAAAAACTGCATCAAAGAACATGAGCTGAATGTTTATGAACCCACTTAACCCAGCGATCAGGGCTTTTCCTGAATCTGCCAACACTCTGAGGATAATGTTCAATAAATTAGATTTACTGACATAAGATGGCTGTTTGCATTTAAGAGGCGATAGTAAATCATGAAAACTAGCCATTAAACTAATAGGCGGATTTGGTCAGTGGCAAACCTTAGTAGTTTTATTTCTCCAGGTTCTTGGAGACAGCAGTCGTGAGGAGGCGTATCACAACATAACCACCTTTATAGGTACAATATGATGGTTGGGTGGTTTTGTTTCTGGAAGAGTAATTGGGATTCATGACTAATCTTCAAAAGAACATAAATTGAAATTCCACTGTGAGAATTTTAATAAAGAGTCAATTCCTCCTCCAATTCCGGCCCATTTGCTCATCCCTGATTCCTGGTGCCCCATCATTGATTGTGGCTTTCAGCTAATGAGGCCGTAACTTCTGGAATTCCTACTCTCAACTTCAATCTCTGCTTCTCTCATCCATCTCTTTTAAAATACTCCTTAAAACATATCTCACTTGTCCTAATATCACATCATGTGGCTCGCTGTCAAATTTCCTTCGAAAATCGTTCCTGTTGTGAGCCAGGGTTTGTTTCACGATGTTGAAGGTGCGATATAAATGCAAGTTGTTGTTGTTAGTCATACTTTTGAAAAGATATCTAAGCCTTTTTGCAAAGGGATCCACTCTTGATATGCCTGAAATAAACACCAACAAAACATGGGCGCTTTTCCATCAACACTGATGACTTCATCACGGCGCCGAGGACCCGGGTTCGATCCCAGTCCCGGGTCACTGTCTGTGTGGAGTTTGCACATTCTCCCCATGTTTGCATGGGTCTCACCCCCACAACGTAAAGATGTGCAGGTTAGGTGGATTGGCCACACTAAATTGCCCCTTAATTGGAAAAAAAAAAGAACTGGGTTACTTAAAATTTATTGAAAAAAACATTGATGACTTCCAATTGTTTTCACCACAATCATTGGTCGCCACACTCTCTGGGGGAAGTGAATTAACCTGTTGGCATTTGTAATCCAGAGAAGATTACTGCTGTACAGCTGTGACGTGGGTGGTGTTATGCCTCATTTACTGTTGAGTAAGTTAACAATGGTAAATGTTCAGTATGTAATATCATTCTCGAATGTAACGGGATGCATCAAGCTACCCATGTATATTGAAAGCAGTATATGAAGATTTATCACTGCCCGTGGATGCCTTCGCTCCATTGAATCAGTATAATTAAGACAAATATATTCTCTTGCTTGCTACATATTTTACAGATATTGCCAGTCGGATCCTACTCAAATATTTGTCAACCTGTAAAAGGAAATCGCATTCCGTCTCCAAATGAAAGACACAAGTACTGTGAATTATTAAACCTTGAGTTTCCAAATGTTACAATTAACTTATCTCAGATGCTGATCTTAATGGTTTCTTACATGACAAGGGTGATAACACTTCAAAAATACTTCATGAGCCAAATAAATCGCTTTGGGCTATCTTGAAGGCACGAAAGACGCTACATCGGGCGGCACGGTAGCACAATGTTGAGCACTGTTGCTTCACAGCTCCAGGGTCCCAGGTTCGATTCCTGGGTTGGGTCGCTGTCTGTGCGGAGTCTGCATCTTCTCCCCGTGTCTGCGTGGGTTTCTTCTGGGTGCTCCGGTTGCTCCCACAAGTCCCGAAAGATGTGCCTGTTAGGTGAATTGGACATTCCGAATTCTCCCTCAGTGAACAGGCGCCGGTGTGTGGTGACTAGGGGATTTTCACAGAAACTTCATTGCAGTGTTAATGTAAGCCTACTTGTGGCACTAATAAAGATTATTATAAATGCAAATCTTTGGGCAGCACGGTGGCGCAAGTGGTTAGCACGGTCGCCTCACGCGTCGAAGTCCCAGGTTCGATCCCGGCCCTGGGTCACTGTCCGTGTGGAGTTTGCACATTCTCCCTGTATTTGCATGGGTTTCACCCCCACAACCCAAAGATGTGCAGGATAAGTGGATTGCCCACACTAAATTGCCCCTTAATTGGAAAAACGAATTGGATACCCTACCTTAAAAAAAAATGCAAATCTTTCTTTCTGACTGTTGTCCACATCTAGTTGAGTGACAGTATGTGAGGAACCAAAGGCATCTTTCCAGTTCTCTTATTTGCATGTGTTCCCTTCAATAGCCATGAGCAGTTGAGCCCCAAAATGTGTTATTGTCAGCTGTATAGTACAGGGGGAGGTGGTGGCAGCATAGTGGTGTTGTCACTAGACTAGTAATACACAGACCCAGGGTAAGATCTGGCGATCCGGGTTTGAATCCCACCGTGGGAGATGGTGAAATTTGAATTCAATAAACAAAATCTGGAATTAAAAGTCTAACGATCTGGTTCATGTCCTTCAGGGAAGGAAATCTGCCATCCCTACCTGGACTGGCCTACATGTATCTCCAGATCCAGCACAATGTGATTGACTCTGAAATGTCCTCTCAAATGGAGAGCATTTAGGGATGGGCAAATACATGCTGGCCCAACCAGTGAAGCCACGCCCTGTAAAAATTAATTTAAAAAAACAGGGCATTGATCAGCTCCACACCATCCTCCAACCACCCCTCTTCAGAGTATCCTTATATAAAGTTTTACTATTGAACGTAACACTTGAAATTTATATGGGAGGGAATGGAAACTGGGTTTTCATAAAGTTGGCACAAATTTAAGACAATTGACAAAAAATATCAGATAGCAGAGGAGGATAATTCATTTTCTGTGTCAGGAAAATAAAGGTAGTTTTAATGGATTTATATTTGTATTGGTAAACATTAGAAAAAACATAGTTTTAAGTTGGTTTAATTTAATGTTTCTGTGCCTGGGAGGGTATACCTTAGAACTAGATTCATATTTGTATGTGTGGGGTTTGGTTAAGGTCCAATTGTGTTTCTATTGTGCTTAGAGAGGGCTACAGCATTAAGAATAAATAAAACAAGGTCATTGTAAGGATAAAAACAGCTTTTAATTTAAGTTTTAGCTGAATTTGTGGGCAGTTGGAGGCAGGATCTTGGGAAGTGGATATCTCCCAACTCTGCCAGAAGAAAGACTGGGCAGACTGAGTCCTGCAAAGAGGTAGATTTCCTATAGTCCAAGTTACAGTCCAGATAAGCAGGGAATTGGGGCAGAAGGAGTGTTTATGATGACTGGAGTTAAGAGAACAGAAACCAAGGTATTGTTCAGAAGAATTCCAGGAAGGGTGAACAAAGTGTTCTGAGTTAAAGAGACAATCGTAGTAACTAGACTTAAAGTGGGGCAGTAGACTTCAGCGGTAGATAACATATTTGATGTCAGTTTAATACAGTCTGGGAATCGAAAGTTAAAGCAATTGCGAGCAGTTTGTACAGCAGTCAAGACAAAGTGGGTGATTCTCCAGGTGCGTTGTGCCCGGCATTAATCTTGCCATGTTGGGATAATAGCAGGAGAGCACATAAACGGGATTTTCACCAGGCACCGAACAATGCATGATGTTCCCAGCCTGCTGCAACTGACGCAATCTGGTTCACGCCATAAATCACAATTTAAGTATGCCAAGGCAGCTGCAAGCTAGATTCTCACGGCTCTCAGTGTTCTGCCCCTGCCGGGGGAGCATGAGAGCAGCGGAAAACCCCTCCAGGTGAAACCAGACGTGATGACCACGCCAGGGATCTATCTCTGAGGACATTGGAACACATGGGTGGTCGGGAACATGGCAGAGCAGTTTCACGACACTGCCCCCTGGTACACCAGCACCCTGTCACTGCCAAGGGGTGGGCCTGAAAGAGGGCAGCACCTGAAATGGAGGGGCCTTAAAGAGGTAGGGCCTGAAAGGGGTGGGGCATGAAAGGTGGGCCATGAATGGGGTGGGGTATAATAATAATCTTTATTAGTGTCACAAGTAGGCTTACATTAACACTGCAATGAAGTTATTGTGGAAATCCCCTAGTCGCCACAATCCGTCACCTGTTCGGGTACACAGAGGGAGAATTCAGAATGCCCGAATTACCTAATATCTTACGGGACTTGTGGGAGGAAACCGGAGCATCTGGAGGAAACTCACAAGTGGAGAATGTGCAGACAACACTGCTCACCACCGTGCTGCCGTGCCGCCCATATGAAAGATGGTATGAAGGAGGCAGGGCATGAAGGGGGTCATTTGATGACCCCCCCATAGCAGGGTGTTGCTTACCTGCAGGAGGGGTTGGTGATAGGTGGGGGGGGGGGCGGAGCCTGATGCTAGTGAGGAGGGGGGAGGGGGGGTGAACTGAAGGGAGACCCAAGGTGACCTGATGAAGGAGCTGCGCTCCGAAAGTTAGTGATTTGAAACAAACCTGTTGGACTTTAACCTGGTGTAAGACTTCATACTGTGCCCACCCCAGTCCAACGCCGGCATCTCCATATCATAATTGTGGTACGATAAAGATGCGAATCGTGACAGAACATCCTACATGATTTCCACCGGTTTTCTCACCTAAAACTACAGTTAGCCATTTTTTGGGAGAATTCTGCAGGGTTGGTGTGAAATCCAAGACTGGATTTGTTGTTAAAAGTGGAGTGGAAACTTTGTTTGAAAGTGTGATGTGTAAAACCTGGACTGGATTTCGGAATGCAAACCACTAAGGGAAAGCATTATTATGAAAGAAGATTTTAGAGTGTATTTTGGGATTGGAGTTTGGAAACCCACTTGTGATCATCGTGCGAGGGGATTCTAGGGGGAAATCCACAGACACTAATGCGCAAAGTGCGTGTATTTGACCACAGTCACCTTCTGTGCTCAGAAGGGACTTTTTGTGATCATGCGACCATCATAGTTTAAGATATACTTTGTAATCCATATTCATCTTTAAATCTGTGTGTATTTGTTAAAATGGGGGGAATAAAGGAATATTGTATAATAATTCAACTTCTCATGTTTAATAAACCGGAGAATTTATGTGCTACCGTGGGCAGCACGGTAGCACAGTGGTTAGCACAATTGCTTCACAGCTCCAGGGTCCCAGGTTCGATTCCGGCTTGGGTCACTGTCTGTGCGGAGTCTGCACATCCTCCCCGTGTGTGCGTGGGTTTCTTCCGGGTGCTCCGGTTTCCTCCCACAGTCCAAAGAGGTGCAGGTTAGGTGGATTGGCCATGATAAATTGCCCTTAGTGTCCAAAATTGCCCTTAGTGTTGGGTGGGGTTACTGGGTTATGGGGATAGGGTGGAGGTGTGGACCTTGGGTAGGGTGCTCTTTCCAAGAGCCGGTGCAGACTCGATGGGCCGAATGGCCTCCTTCTGCACTGTACATTCTATGAAATTCTATGAATCCTGCCCACGGGAATCCTTCCTGTAACAGCCTCCGCGAACAGCCGGAATGTGGCGACGAGGGGCTTTTCACAGTAACTTCATTGAAGCCTACTTGTTACAATAAGCGATTTTCATTTCATTTTCATTTCCATGGTCATTTGAGCCAGGGTTCCATTCTGGGATCTCCGCATTTAGTTATGACATCAACTGGGATTGTAACATATGCAATGAGTATCCAGCCAGGTGAAAGGTAGGTTCAACAGTAACTTTCAGAAGGGGATTGGTTTTATACTTTGAAACGAAACATTTTCAGGACTATTGGGAAGGAGCAGGAAAGTGGGACCAATTGGATACCTCTTTTAAATGAGGCAGCACCGTCGCCATGGGCCAAATGGCCTCCTGTGCTGTAATATTTGATAAACGGGGATCCCGTGGCTACTGGGGGCAATGAAAGATCTATTGCAGTTGCAAGCCAAGTTGTGTTTTATTTGGCACAAGGCATTTCTATTGACACATTCAAGCTGGGCGATGCTTGCGGTGACAGGAAAGGCATACGCAACGGCATTACTTTACAAACTTTTATTTATTGGCAATTAGCATCCGACAAATGCCCGTGTCCAAGACACATAAAGTAAACATACATCAACTGGCATTGTGTAATGTAAGGGATACATTAACAGTTCAGTAACATCCCTTGGAGAACTGACTTGTATTACAGTCATCACTTTAGATGTTTTGGAATACAGGTAAAGAAACTCAAAATCAAGGTAATATGTAAAGAGCGTAACCCTCTCGACAGGCTTCAAGTGGAGGAGGCAGGGACGATTGGATCCCTGTGGAGATTCTGCTCGTCTGTTCAGAGACCATGGCAATTTTGGTGATCAGAGTTGCGTGAGAACTAATGAGTGCCAAATAAGATGCTGAAAAAGAAACGGTTTGCCACAATATGGTCGAGATCCCTGACGTTAACATCCTAAGCAATGTATATTTAAATGGAAAATATTGAAATGGAAAAATAATTTGTTTTCAAACATTATCCACTCTTTTCTTCACCTATTAGCTATGATTGTTTTCTCAGATATTTCTTGTCCTCTGCTGTTGCTGCTCCATGCTCAGGGCCTGAGTTGCAATGGCTTCTTCTGCTGCAGCTATGGAGAAAATGGCATACCTATAACATCAGGGCAAATTCAATGATGTTGCCATGTCGATGTCGAACCTTCCCGTACCAGGGGCGGGATTCTCCGACCCGGCGGGGGACGACGTGAATCCCGCCCCCGTCGGCCGCCGAATTCTCCAGCACCGAAAATTCGGCAGGGGTGGGAATTGCGCCGCGCCGGTCGGCGCCCACCCCCCCCCGGCCCCCCCCCCCCGGTGATTCTCCGGCCTGCGATGGGCCAAAGTCCCGCTGCTGTCATGCCAGTGCCGCCGGCGTGAATCAAACCACCTACCTTACCGGCGGGACTGGCAGCGTGGGCGGGCTCCGGGGGGGGGGGGGGGGGGTGGCGCGGGGTGATCTGGCCCCGGGGGGTGCTCCCACGGTGGCCTGGCCCGCGATCGGGGCCCACCGATCTGCGGGCGGGCCTGTGCCGTGGGGGCACTCTTTTTCTTCTGCCTCGGCCATAGCCTCCGCGATGGCCGATGCGGAAGTGACCCCCCCCCCCCCGCACATGCGCGGGGATGACGTCAGCAGCTGCTGCCACTTCCGCGCATGCGCGGACATCCGCCAACCAGCGGAGTCCCTTCGGCCTCGGTTGGCGTGGCGCCAAAAGCCTTTCCCACCGGCAGGCGGTGCGGGCCTAGTCCCTCAAGGTGAGGGCTTGGCCCCTAAAGGTGCAGAGAAATCCGCACCTTTGGGGCGGCCTGAAGCCGGTGTGGTTCACGCCACTCCATCCCGCCGGGACCCCCCGCCCCGCCGGGTAGGGGAGAATCCCGGCCCAGAATACAGATAGCTCCTTCCCCAGGAATTTGGATGATTTCACATATTCAAGGTTGAGTTGGATAGATTTGTGAGCTACAAGATGGGGAACTGGATGGGGTGGGGGTGGGCGGGGGGGGGGGGGGGGGGGGGGGGGATGGTGGGGGGGGGGGTTATGGGGGAGGGGGGAAAGGCTGGTGGGAGGGGGTGGACATTGATCAGCGGAAAAGTGGACTTTGGGCCTCGATCAGATCAGTTATCATCTTACTGAATAGTGGAGCAGGCATGGGAGGCCGAATGGATTATTCCCATTTAGCCTGTTAAGATCATGAGATAAGATCATCTTGTGACGGAAGATTCCACATTACGGTCTAACCATTGTTGAATTTACCGCATTGTTCCACAGCAAAGCCTATCCAGTGTCTTAGTTTTCAATCACTTGAACATCAGAAACCCAAAACATTATAATCCCATCAGCTGGTGAAAGAAATCGCACCCTTCGGCAAATTCGAAATTTGTCCGCAACCATGATTTCTTATTCCTTAATGGTGATGGATGAAACAGTGTGGTCAGCACTTCCGAGGTTTGCTGGTGGGCCTTCCAGCCAACCAGCACCATGACTTTGGACCCTCTCGGTGGAATTCGGGAAGAAACCTTAATTTCACACTTCTGCGTAAAAACAAACAATGTTGGATAAAAGCAGGAACCTTACCTCCACGTAAACAACCCATGGCATTACCAAGGTGGCCACAAGGAGGTCAGCCACTGCTAGGCTGACAATGAGATAATTGGTGGTAGTCTGGAGCGCCTTTTCCCTGGACACAGCTATGCAGACCAGCACATTGCCAAACACAATGACAAAGATGAGAAGAGTCAGAAGCATGGCATAATAGTTGTATTGATATTTCTGCTCTGCCTCTGTGGCATTGATCAGCCCAGTCCAGTTTCCTTCGTAGCTCCCATTGAACATAATCATGCTAAAAGGATCCATGGATGATGAGTAGATTCACCTCGTGACCTGGAATGGAAATGGGAGAGTCAATTCAGTAGAATGCGGACCAGGAAGGCAATGCAAGTAGCTGAAGGTGAAGCAAAGTCAGAAACATAAAGCCCCAGTGTTTGCGATTTTACTTTTGAAGGAAATTGGCCTATTTTCAAAATGCAATGTGATTGTATTTAATTGCGGCAGCTGAAAAATGGCTGGCTCTCTCAAGAAGACAATTGATTTTTTTTTCTCTCTCCCTTTCCTGACTTTCAATGCTATTAAAATGATAAAAACCACAAAGGAGCTGCTATCGGAACCTGTGGTGAATAACAATTAGTAACCTGCAGTGGACACGGATTTCTCTCTCACGTCACTGTGTCTGTACGGTCCATGAGGCGTTATTATTGACCAGTCCGATAGTCTTCGTTAATGAAGCCAGCACATTGCTCAAGACAGTCTCAAAGATGAGAAGCATGGGCATCACAGCACAACAGGTAATTAACAAGATCCTCATTCGAAACAAATCTGGTACCAATTGATCAATCTTCCTTAGAGAGGCACGCATGTCACACAGCAGTAGTAGAAGGTTCTCGGTCAAGAATTAAAGGCCTCTAATAGAGCAGAATAGATAAGCTTTTATCCTGATTCAGGATAATTTGTAATGGTCCACGCTAACAGAAAGTGGAGGCTGGTTCCATTCTCCAACATCGGTATTTTTAATCTTTATGAGTTACATTGTTCAGAAATAAAATCATAGGATTGTCACAGTGCTGAAAGAGGCCATTCAGCCCAATGTGTTTGCACCAGCCCTCCAAAATGAGCATCATGACTTGGTGCCATCCCCCTACCATTATCCCGTGCCCCTGCTCATCATTTCAACTCAAATAACCATCTAATGTCCTCTCAAACGCCTCGATTGGACCTGCCTCCACCACACTTCCAGGCAGTGAATTCCGGATCCGAGCCACTCGCTGTGTGAGGAAGCTTTTTCTCACATCCTATTGGCTGATGTGCCAATCATTATAAATCGGTGCCCTCTCGTTCATGATCCTTTTACGAGCGGAAACAGATCTACCCTGCCCAACTCCCTCATGATTTTGCACATCTCTGTCAAGTCTCCTCTCTGCCAAGGAGAACAGTCCCAACCTCTCCAATCTATCCTCAATAACTGAAGTTTCTCATCCTTGGAACCATTCTTGTAAACTTCCTCTGCCATCGTGTTCACACCCTTCCTATGGGGTGACACCCAGAACTGTACACAAGACTCCGGCTGAGGTATAACTAACGTCTTGTATAATTTCAGCATAACCTCCTTGCTCGTTTACTCTATGCCCTTGTTAATAAAGCCCTGAATACTATATGCTTTATATTAACTGCTCCCTCCACCTGTTCATAGATCATAGAATTTATAGATCAGACACCTCATGAACGTCTCCTCATCTTCCCCAGGAAGTCCTCCTCCGGGACCTCGCTCCCAACCTGGCTAGCGACACCTGGACCCATCCTGCTTAGGAAGCACGTGTGGGCGCACAAGTCGGACCGGTTAGTCGAGAGGGACCACCTGCTGCACGCTAACCCACAGTACGCCTACGTGGCATTCCCTGACGGCCGGCAAGATACAGTCTCCCTCCGGGACCTGGCGCCTGCTGGAACCCCACGTGCACCGGCTCTTGGAAAGAGCACCCTACTTAAGCCCATGCCTCCACCCTTTTTCCGTAACCCCACCTAACCTTTGGACAGTAAGGGCAATTTAGCATGGCCAATCCACCTAACCTGCACATCTTTGGACTGTGGGAGGAAACCGGAGCACCCGGAGGAAACCCACGCAGACACGGGGAGAACGTGCAGACTCCGCACAGTCAGTGACCCAGCCATGAATTGAACCTGGGACCCTGGAGCTGTGAAGCAACTGTGATAACCACTGCGCGACTGTGCTACCTTCAATGACCTATGCACATGTACACCCAGGTTCCTCGACTCCTGCAGCTCCTTAAGAATTTTACCCCTTATTTCATATTGTCTGTAATGTTATTCTTACCAAAATGTGTCATCTCAGACTTCTCCACATTGAACTTAAATTGTCTATATTCTTGATGCACGATCAATTAAACTCAAAGACGAGGTTGTATCATAACTGAAGGCTTTAATAGACTAGATCTGTTCCCCAGCAGCTTTGATACAGAATGAGGCTGCTGGGACGGCACCTGTTCTTATACCCCGCCGGTCAGGGCCGCGCTACATACCAAACAGCCAATGGTAAACTCCTAGGTTTACCCAATGGTCTACAGCCTCTCGGGTACTTCAATACCTGATAATACCACAATTCTTTCGAAGTTCTACACTGCCCTCTTCACAGTTTACAAGGGTTCCAGGTGAACTGCTTCCAGGTTTTGCGTCATCTGCAAACTTTGAAATTGTTATCTACACACCAAGTTCTTGATCATTAATATGCAGCAGGAAAAGTAAGGGTCCCGACACCTGGAGAGCACAACTACAAACCTTCCTCGAGCCTAAACAATATCCACTGACCATTGTTCGCTGCTTTCTATTGCTCAGACAATTCTGTATCTACATTGTTACTGTCCCTTTTATTCCAAAATAAAGTGAAAAAAAATCTGTATTGCACATGACCATGAGATGTCACGAAGTGTTTACAACCAATGAAATACTTTAAAAATGTAATTACTGTTGTAATGTAGAAGAAACAGCAGCCAGTTTGTACACTGCAAACTCTCACAAACAGTTTGCGATAATATCCAGATAACCTGGGGCAAAATTCTCCGTAATAGGCGCAATGTCCGACGACCGGCGCCTAA
This sequence comes from Scyliorhinus torazame, assembly GCF_047496885.1. Lineage (NCBI taxonomy): Eukaryota > Metazoa > Chordata > Chondrichthyes > Carcharhiniformes > Scyliorhinidae > Scyliorhinus > Scyliorhinus torazame. The sequence continues at coordinate 11,222,097 of NC_092727.1, read as the reverse complement.
AGTCCGACATCATGCCGCCCCAAAGGTGCGGAATCCTCCGCATCTTGAACGGCCGAGCCCCAACCTTGAGGGGCGATGCCCACGCCGGACTGATTTCTGCCCCGCCAGCTGGCGCGGAAATGACATTGACGGGCGGCGCATGCGCGGGAGCGTCAGCGGCCGCTCACGGCATCCCCGCGCATGCGCAGTGGAGGGGATCTCTTCCGCCTCTGCCATGGTGGAGACCATGGCGAAGGCGGAAGGAAAAGAGTGCCCCCACGGCACAGGCCCGCCCGCGGATCGGTGGGCCCCGATCGCGGGCCAGGCCACCGTGGGGCACCCCCCCGGGGCCAGATCGCCCCACGCCCCCCCCCCCCCCCCAGACCCCGGAGTTCGCCCGCGCCGCCTTGTCCTGCCGGTAAGAGAGGTGGTTTAATCCACGCCGGCGGGACAGGCATTCTAGCAGCGGGACTTTGGCCCATCCGGGCCGGAGAATCGCCAGGGGGGGCCCACCAACTGGCGCGGCGCGATTCCCGCCCCCGCCAAATCTCCGGTGCCTGAGAATTCGGCAGCCGGCGGTGGCAGGATTCACGCCTGCCCCCGGCGATTCTCCGACCCGGCGGGGGGTCGGAGAATCTCGCCCCTGTTTCTGTAACAGCAGCGATAATTAGATTGGATTGGATTGGATTTGTTTATTGTCACGTGTACCGAGTTACAGTGGGAAGTATTTTTCTGCGAGTAGCTCAACAGATCATTAAGTACATGAGAAGAAAAGGGAATAAAAGAAAATACATAATAGGGCAACACAATATATACCATGTAACTACAAAAGCACCGTTAATGAAATCAGTCCATAAGAGGGTCATTTAGGAGTCTGGTGACAGTGGAGAAGAAGCTGTTAAATCCCCTTCTCTTCAAAATAATGCTGAGGGATCTTTTACATCCTCCTGAGGGGGCAGAGAGCAGCTCAATTTAATATCTCATCCAAAATTGGCACCTCTGACAATGCAGCACTCCCTCAGTACTGCACTGGAGTGTCAACAGAGGTTTGTGTGCTCAAATCTTTGGCAAAGGACTTGAAACACGTACTTCTGATCCAGAGGTGAGAGTGCTACCAATTGATCTCGGCTGTTTGCTGACAACAAACTCCCATAACAATGTAGATGGGAAAATACTGGCCAAGATCCTGGCCAGGCAACTGGAAAACTGCATGCCAGAGTTGGTCGCAGAGGATCAGGTGGGCTTTAAGGGTCGACAGCTGACATCAAACATCAGACGCCTGCTGAATGTGATAATGATCCCATTCAGGGAGAGAACACCAGAGGTGATCATCTTCCCGGGCGCCTGGATTAAATTCCTGTACTGCGCTCCTAAGGCGAGCTTGCGGACCAACACCACCAGATCTAAGTACTTCCATCTGTGCGGGGGCACAAGGCAGGTATGCCTGCTGTCCCTGCTCCTATTTGCCCTAGCAATCGAACTACTGGTGATCGACCTCAGAACGGCAAAATGTTAGAAGGGGATCCAGAGAGGGACTGAGAGTCTCACTCTATGCGGATGACCTCCTCAAGTCTCGGACCCCCAAAGCAGCATGGAGGGGATCATGAAGCTCCCGAAAGAATTTTGAGCCTTCTTGGGCTACAATCTCAACCTGAGTAAAAGTAAAACCTCCCGAGGGAACCGGCAAGGGAGAAGGACTGAGCTGGAGTTGCCGTTTAAACAAGCCCAAAATAAATTCCAGGTAGCGATCCAAATTGAACACGACTGGACACGGATCCACAAACGAAACCTGACAAGTCGGGGAGAGGAGGTAAAGAAGGACCTGCAGAGGTGGGACACACTCCCACGCTCCCTGGCGAGGAGAATGCAGACGATCAAGGTGACTGTACTGCCCAGGTTCCTCTTCCTGTTCAGATCCCCCCCGATCCACATCCCAAAGGCCTTCTTTAACATGATAAATAAAATGATCATGCCGTTTCTCTGGGTGGGAGGGGGGAGAACCCAAGGTTCCCCAAAAAGGTCCTGCAGAGAAAGGAAAGATGGGAAGCCTGGCCCTCCCACACCTGCAATACTACCACTGGGCGGCCACAGAGGAAAAAGTGAGGGGATTGGTAAGGGAGCTGGAAGCAGAGTGGGTGTGGATGGAGGAGAGATCCTTCATAGGGACATGCCTCTGGGTCCTTGCCACAGCAAAACTCCCATCCCTGCCAGCCAAGCACACTACAAGCCCAGTGATAATGGCCACGCTCCGGACATGGAGCCAGCTAAGGCAACACTTCAGCCTGATTGAAATGTCCACCGTGGCCCCCATCTGCAACAACCACAGGTTCGCGCCAGCCATAATGGATGCCACCTTTAAGAGATGGAGACAGGGCGGGGGGGGGGGGGGGGGGACAATGACGGTTAGGGACTTCTGCACGGACGACAAACTAGCAATGTTGGTAAATCTGACGGAGAGGCTGCAATTGCCCAAAGGGAATGAACTGCGACTGGGAAGCATGATAGCATTGTGGATAGCACAATTGCTTCACAACTCCAGGGTCCCAGGTTCGATTCTGCCTTGGGTCACTGTCTGTGCGGAGTCTGCACATCCTCCCCGTATGTGCGTGGGTTTCCTCCGGGTGCTCCGGTTTCCTCCCACAGTCCAAAGATGTGCGGGTTAGGTGGATCGGCCATGATAAATTGCCCTTAGTGTCCAAAATTTCCCTTCGTGTCCAAAATTGCCCTTAGTGTCCAAAATTGCCCTTAGTGTTGGGTGGGGTTACTGGGTTATGGGGATCGGGTGGAGGTGTTGACCTTGGGTAGGGTGCCCTTTCCAAGAGCCGGTGCAGTCTTGATGGGCCGAATGGCCTCCTTCTGCACTGTAAATTCTATGTTAATCTAAAAAATTTACAACTCAAAAACTTCCTCCGTAAGGAGACGCCATCATACCCATGGACGCTGAGACACTTAATGATAAAGGAACTAGTGGGCGACCTAGAAAGGGGGGCTGCGGGGACCTGTATGGGCGACTGTTAGAGGAGGCACATTCCCCGCTGGACAAGACACGGGAAAAATGGGAGGAAGAGCTAGGGATGAGAATAAGGTAGGGACTCTTGAGCGACATGCTCAGCAGGACAAACCCCACCTCCACATGCGCAAAGCTAAGCCTAATGCAACAGAAAGTGGTGCATAAAGCGCACCTGCAAAGCAATTATATTTACAATATACATCAGATCCCAGCCGGGTCAGCTCTGCTGCTTCAGTACCTGGCCGACGTTATACAGGATTCAATCATGGGCAGCACTGTAGCACAGTGGTTAGCACTGTTGCTTGTCAGAGTCAAAGGTTCAATTCCCGGATGGGTCACTGTCTGTGCGGAGTCTACACGTTCTCCCCGTGTCTACGTGGGTTTCCTCCGGGCGCTCCGGTTTCCTCCCACAAGTCTCGAAAGACGTGCTGTTAGGTGAATTGGACATTTTGAATTCTCCCTCAGTGTACCCGAACAGGCGCCGGAGTGTGGCGACTAGGAGATTGTCACAGTAACTGCATTGCATTGTTAATGCAAAACTACTTGTGACAAGAATAAAGATTATTATTATGAATGTCCGTGTGCTCCCTGCATCTTTAGCAGGGGAGCTCATATTCGGCGAAACACACGGCGAGACTGATTGCTCCAACCCCATAGGCCTCGTGCGGGTTATAACACTTACCCATATGTGACTCCAGTCCCACAGTAATGGGACTTTCAGACTGCTCTCTGAAAGGCCAAGCAAAGCCCTCAGTTGTATTCGAGATGGTGGTTCACTTCCACCTTCTCAAGTGCAATGAGGGAAGGCCAATAAATGCCTGAGAAAATGAAAACAAACATCAGCAACGCTATCGGCAATTCCTCCACATTAACCTCTGTTGAGATACAAATGGATTGAAGCTTATTCGTTTGCCCAGATTTAATTCTATCCAGATTCGCAACATCCACTTGTCTCCAGGTGCTCTCAAGCCTTTTGTTAAGGGTGATGTGTGGCCCATGCTACCTCCCCAACTGAAATAGTGTGACGATGAGCTGGGCTATCTGCCCAGAGGAACTGCCTTTGTGGTTTGTTACCCACAATTCATGGAATATATGAGTCAGGGAACACAGTGAAAGCTTTAAAAATAAGTCAATCTTGGAATTATTTCTTCTGCCTGCAGGCGATGATCCTTCACACAGAAAGATAAGATGCTCAAATGTATGGGCTCTGTACACCATCTGTGCCATTTCACATTCAACGATTGGAGAAATGTTCTGTGCATCCTGAAGACAGCCATTGCAGTCTAAATGGACTTCTATTTTCACATCCCTGTAGAGACCACTTTTCCCTACAGAATTAAAACTGATTGTAGTGTGAGGCCCTTGGGTTACTAGAAGTAGTAACCAATCAACATTTGCTAACAGGGTGTAGCCTAGTTTTATTATTTTCTTCTATATTTTCCATCTTTCTCCCACAAAGATGCTACTGATCAACCTTTTGATTCCTTGCCCAGGCAATCATTCTTCATGTGCAAATCTCGAGAAGAAACGTTGGCTATTTGACAGTGGAAGGCAGTTTGATCGCACTCTTTCCTGGTGTTCACATTATAAGATGTCCCACAGAGGTTTTGAAAGTGCAAATCCTGGCTGACATCTCTCCTACCCCCAGCTCAGGGGCTAATTGAAATGTCTCAACTCATGCCCTGGCCAAAGTCATCTAATTCTTTCCAGATCTGGAACTGAACCTGGGCTTTCTGTCTGCGTGGCTCTGTGCTATGAGCCAGCAGGGGACGTTTACATGATCATCTCAACCTGAACAGGGGTTAGCACTGCTGTCTCACAGCATTAGGAACCCGGGTTCAAATCTGGCCTTGGGTCACTGTCTATGTGGAGTTTGTACATTCTCCCCGTTGTAATGATATCCACATCAGCATATCATGGTGCAATCACACACACACTGATGGACAGGTAGTTGGACCAACCAGCACACAAACATCGCAGCCAATCACCAGTGAGAGCACACGCACTATAAAACAGGGAACACCACAGTTCCCGCTCATTCCACCAGGACATAGTTCAGAGCACAGAGCTCATAGACCATGTGCTGAGTGCCTCACTAAGATAGTGATAGGGCTGGGTCCACAGGTTAGCTGGTGAAGCACGTACCCAAGCCAGTAGTTAGTAGTTGTCGTTGTTAAGACAATAAAACAGAGTTGTACCATCTACAGCCGTGTTGGATCATTTGTGCATCGGAACATGCAACACGACACCCGTGTCTACGTGGGTTCCCTCCGGGTGCTCTGGTTTCTTGATTCCTTCTCACTCCTTGGGGTTCCAGTCCTGCACTGAGGGCCGTGTCTGGTTCTCCGCTGTGCCTGTTGATCCTGCTGCAGACCTTGCTGCTGTACCACCCTATACATGGTTAACCTACCCGTCAGCTATACTTTGAAGCTCAGTGGTTCCTTTGCCACCTGCGCTTTCTCGATTGCTTTTTCCAATGTAATTGTGGTCACCGCCAGAAGCCTCTTCTGGATATTAAGGTTGCGGATCCCACAAACCACCTGGTCACGCATCATGTCGCTAAGCGCGGTCCCAAACTCACAGTGCTCAGCAAGTTGGTGAAGCCTGGCTATGAAGGCTGAGACAGACTCTTCATGGTCCTTCAATGAAGATTGAAACTTATAATGTTGGACTATAATCAAGGGCGTTGGGTTGTAATGTTCTTAAACCAACTTCACTATCTGGTCAAAGGTCTTTGAGTCAGGACCCTCCAGGGACGTGAGGTTCCTAATCAAATTATATGTTTGGGGGCCGCAGTATCACCTTCTGTTTATCCTCGCCTGTGATCTAATTTACGGTAAAGAAGCAATGGAGTCGTTCAATGTACTGACGCCATGACTCAACCCCTTCGTCAATGGGTCTAGTTTCACAATTATGGCCATTTGCACTCATGGTTTAAATTATTCTGACTCTTGCTGGAGCTTCTCTACTTTCTCAACTGCTCCTTCCTTCCCCGCTCGATTCATGACGACTGTCGGCGACGATCAAAAACTTCTACCTTGTTGCCAATGTGGTGGCGCAAGACAGACACTGGAGGCTTCCGGAGTAAATATTGGGGTTTATTGATGAAAGGCAAAGCCAGTTGGATAACAGGCACAGAACATTGTATAACAGATCTTTACACTCCAGCTCCGTGGTCCACACGGCCCAGGGCCCTGCTCCCAAGGCCCCATGCAAACTCCCCATTGGCCACGGTTCGTGGATTGGCCCAGAGCTGGTCATGTGGTCCATGGGGCCCACCCCCTTAAAGTGACCATGCCACCAAATGAAGTTAAACATGATTTCTCATTCATAAAAATAATTTTGACTCTGCCTGACCAAAATGTTTTTCTAAGTACCCTGCAAGGATGTTAGGCGAACTGGACTGTAGTTTCCTACTTTATGTCTCCCTCCCTTCTTGACTAAAGGTGTTAAATTAGATATTTTCCAATCCACTGGGACTTTTCTCAGGAATTTTAGAAGATTAGAAACAATGCATCATCTACCTATGCAGCCATAAAACATACAAGCTCACTTAAAATCAAAAGGAGTTGATTATATTATGAATGAATCATTGATTACTTAGAGACTGCCCTTTGAGGCTTCAAAACTGATGTGGCTTTGTCTCATTAAATGTACTGGGGGGACAAGGTAGCACGGTGGTTAGCACCGTTGTTTCACAGCGCCAGGGTGTCAGGTTCGATTCCCAGCCTGGGACCTTGTCTAATAATAATAATAATCTTTATTATTGTCACAAGTGGGCTTAGATTAACGCTGCAATGAAGTTACTGTGAAAAGCCCCTAGTCGCCACATTCCGGCTCCCGTTCGGGTACACGGAGGGAAAATTCAGAATGTCCAAATTACCTAACAAGCACGTCTTTCGGGACCTGTGGGAGGAAACCGGAGCGCCCGGAGGAAACCCACGCAGTCAAGGGGGAGAAGGTGCAGGGGTTGCTTGTGTTGGGGGGGTTGTAAAGGACGCCCCAATCTTTAAAGAAACTTAGTTGCTGGCGGGGTGGGCCTAATGAGAACTCGCTCCGCCAGCATCACGTCACGGTAACCGCCCCTTACCTATTTTTTTCATCAAGAGGCTCACAATATGGCAGAGGAAGCCGCTCTTGCGGCCAACAGCTTCTATCCAATGTGATTTTCCCACCCGCTGTGCCATTTGGCCAGATAGTGAGGAAATCCAGCCCTTTGACTTTTTTCATGTGTTTTCCACTTTCTATTTTTGCATCGTTAAGGAAAACCTTTGGGTGGGGGGGGTGGGGGGGAAATAGAACTTAAAATCTCGAATAAATTGGGAGAGGATCAACTTTTGTTTGAACGTCACTGAAACCCCTGGAAATAAGCAAGAGACCAACAAGTGGGTAAAACAACGATACACAATTACTTCCACTGCTCACAGGCACCACTTTTATGAACTTCCGTAGCGTTCCAAGGTAATTTAACGTAAATTATCATGATCATAAAATCCTGTCAATTTGCTTCAGCTGTAAATAGATTGACAGCAATGTGAATGGCTTCTGGCTGTGAAATTGAAGCAATACTTCACCACCTTAGTACCACGAGGCTCAAATAGTATTAAAGTCTAGTTGAGACACAAGGCAGTTGATGCTAATGTTTGATCTTACAATACATTCCGTGAGATGTATTATGCCAGGGAGCCGAAGGATATCAGCATAAGGCAAGAAGTTGGAATTCAGGGGGGAGATCAGTCATGATCTAATTGAGTGGAAGAACAGGCCTGAGGCCTACTCCTGTCTTAGTGCAGGAGTATCCACTTGCTGTAGTGATTATCAAGCATGTGATCCAGTGCTGGTGTTTATGCAAGGGCTTTAACTGAGCCAAACATCCTGCGGGGCACAATTAGATCAAAATGGACACCAAGCCAGAGTAGGAAGTAATAGGAGGGGTCGCTTTTGTAACGGCCACGAAGAATCCAGCACGAGTTTAAGGATACAAAGTAATAACATTTATTTACAATAACATATATATATAACAGCAGCAGCAACTTCCCTTGCTGCACACTCCTTCCTGCTGGTTCCTAAACTGGCCAGCTTTATTTATACTTGGAGTTTACTAATGGTTTCTCTGCCCCCCTCATTGGGGAAGCTCATACTCTCACAGGATTGTGGGATTGTCATTAGTCCCCAGCCAATGGTAAGCAGGCAGGTTATAACATCAGCAAAACAAAAATGGCCGAAGAGTTTGATTTCAAGAAAGGTCTTGAAAACGAGGCAGGGAGGTGGAGATCCAGTCACGAGTTCCAGGAGCGAATCAGAGGTGAGATGTCCGAGGATCCCCCGATCTGATATTTGGTAAGAAAATATCAGTAAGTGTCAAGGTTTATTTTCCACATTTGTGAGCAAACCATTTTTATTGTTTCATTGCTCAATTTGCCAGTGGCAGCAGTTGTATGAGTACCTTACCAAAAGGAAACACTCTCTTATCCTCCAGCGCTGCGCCATTTCTTTAAAGGCGCAGTGCAGAGAGCAAGTGAGTCAATCAGAAAGTGGCGATGAGGCCGCAATTAGGAAATCTCCTACATGCTTTGGATGGTTAATTTTTTGGGTTGAAATTCCCCCAGTGTTTCAGGTCAAACATTATTCCTCAAAATTGTGTCATTGGAAAGGTAAGAGGTTACTGAATAATCAGCTTCTGTTGGCGCAGCGGAGAAATAAATTACATAGCGTAACATGGATTGTACAGCATCAAAGCAGGCTAATTGACCCCACTGGGCTGTGCCAGTGTTTATCTTCCACATGAACCCTCTTCATCTCTTTTTCCTCTAATGTTATTGTCCTGATCCCTTCTCACTCCCCGTTAACCTGCAGATTGTTTCTTCTCAAATAATCATCTGATTCCCACTTGAATGCCTCGATGAAAACTGCCACCACCGCAGTATCAGGCAGCGCATTGCTTGTAAAGCAGTTTGAACAGCTGTAAGAGAGTAAAGCTTGTTTCCAGTATTATTCTTCAACTGGTCGATCTCGGATAGAACACTATGACCTCTAGTTCTAAACTCTCTAGATTTTTAGCATTTATCCTGTCGAGCTCTCTCAGCATTATATTTAGAACATAGACCATACAGCGCAGAAGGAGGCCATTCGGCCCATCGAGTCTGCACCGACCCACTTAAGCCCTCACTTCCACCCCATCCCCGTAACCCAATAACCCTTCCTAAGGGCAATTTACCGTGGCAAATCCACCTAACCTGCATGTCTTCGGACTGTGGGAGGAAACCGGAACACCCGGAGGAAACGCACGCAGACACGGGGAGAACATGCAGATTCCGCACAGGCAGTGACCCAGCGGGGAATCGAACCTGGGACTCTGGTGCTGTGAAGCCACAGTGCTATCCACTTGTGCTACAGTGCTGCCCTGTAGTTGTGCACAGGGGCATTCAACTGATCTGTGCATTTCCAAGTGAGGAGCCATGCGCAGCTGAGACCTGTTCCCATAATGCCTTGTTAAATCTTTCCTAGCCGCCACCTACCTCTGACTTTCTACTCTGTTCCACCCACTGCACTTGCTCCACCTGCTCCACACCCTCCTGAACAGTCCAAAGATGTGCAGGTTAGGTGGATTGGCCATGATAAATTGCCCTTAGTGTCCATAAGTTGCCCTTTGTGTCCATAAATTGCCCTTAGTGTTGGGTGGAGTTACTGGGTTATGGGGATAGGGTGGAGGTGTTGACCTTGGGTAGGGTGCTCTTTCCAAGAGCCAGTGCAGACCCGATGGGCCGAATGGCCTCCTTCTGCACTGTAAATTCCGTGATAGTGGTTAGCACAATTGCTTCACAGCTCCGGGGTCCCAGGTCCGATTCCCGGCTTGGGTCACTGTCTGTGCAGAGTCTCCCCGTGTGTGTGTGGGTTTCCTCCGGGTGCTCCGGTTTCCTCCCACAGTCCAAAGATGTGCAGGTCAGGTGGACTGGTCATGCTAAATTGCCCTTAGTGTCCAAAATTGCCCTTAGTGTTGGGTGGGGTTACAGGGTTATGGGGAAAGGGTGGAGGTGTTGACCTCGGGTAGGGTGCTCTTTCCAAGAGCCAGTGCAGACTCGATGGGCCGAATGGACTCCTTCTGCACTGTAAATTCTATGATTCTATGAGACTCTCGGCTGCGAGCGAGGTCGGAGAATCAGGGCCGTTAACTCTGTTTCTCTCACTCCACAGATGCTCACAGACTCGCTGAGTTCTTCCAGCATTTTATATTTTACCACAGTTGAGACATGTTCGGAGCCTATCATTGAAAATGCAGGAAATTAGGGAAGTGAAGAAATGATACACATGCATGCGAGACTAATCCAGAAAATTGGCCCTAATTGATCCTCTTGTTCACAGCATAGAAAGTCCCCAGAGCACTAATGAACTCCAGAGCAATTAGGCAACTGGACAAGGTTCAGATACTTGAAGAAACATGGCAGTAGCAGGTTGACAGAAGAGAAACTTCAGGCTCCCATGCAATGAAGATACTGTGAAAATCCCCTAGTCGCCACATTCCGGCACCTGTTCGGGTAGACGAAGGGAGCATTCAGAATGTCCAATTCACCTGACGAGCACGTCTTTCGGGACTTGTGGGAGGAAACCGGAGCACCCGGAGGAAACCCACGCAAACACAGGGAGAACGTGCAGACTCTGCACAGTCACCCAAGCGTGAATCGAACCTGGGACCGTGGCGCTTTGAAGCAACAGTGCTAACCACTGTGCTACCGTACCGCCCATTTATAGTTGCCTGTGTTACCGCTTACAGGCAGGAGAAAAGGAAAAGTTTGTGATCGATGTGTCTGGATCGCCTGAGGGTGGAGCAATACCCTCAAGTCCAAAGGTCAGCAGGGGCCCCCTCCAGACACAGCGGATGGGGCTGACAGAAACATTGTATGTTGGTGGCTTGCAAGACCGAGGATCTACAGAACTCACAGGTTTAATCTGCAGACGAGTGAGAGACAGTGTCACCGATGCTGCCACATGTCCAGAGATCTTGGTGACTCACATTTGCCACATTCTCCTGGAATTGGCAATCATGGGGACAAGGAGGGCATTCATTGCCAGTGGCTCTGAAGGTAACGGCCACTGTCAACTTCTACACCAGGGGCTCCTTCCAGAGTCCCACTGGGACTTCTGCGGGGATCTCTCAAGCGTCCGAGGACAAATGCATTCATGAGGTTGCAGACACCCTATTTGACAAGGCCCACAATTACGTCAACTTCAACAGCGATATTAAGCAAGCCAGGGTGCCAGCACACTGGACTTTGCTGAGATTGCCAGCTTCCACAAGTGCAGGGTGCCATCGACTGTACTCATGTGGCTATTAAAGCCCCCTGGCAACAAGTTCTCCACTACACCAATAGGAAAGGCTACCACTCACTGTATGTACAGCTAGTCTGCGACTAAAAGAAATTTATTGTGCAGGTTTGCACCAGATACCCAGGAAGCACAATGATTTGAGTCGATCGCAGGCATCCTTGAGGGACTATACAGGATCCGGGGATCGCTCCTTAGTTACAAATCCGAGTCCCGCCGGCGCCGTCCACGTGTGCTCTTACCTGGTGGGACCTTGGCGTGCATGCATCTGGGGGCGGCCTGGTGGGGGGGGGGGAGGGGGCTCCGCCCCCAGGGGGGCCTCCACTGTGGCCTGGCCCGTGATCGGGACCTACCGATCGGTGAGCCGGCTTCACAGGCTGGGGGCCTCTTTTGTTCCGCGCTGCCCCCTGTAGCCCTATGCCATGGCGTGGGTCGCTCCAGTGCCATGCTGGCCCCCTGTAGGGGTCAGAATTGCTGCTCCTGAGGGCATGTTGACGCCATCGAGAAACGCAGCACCTTGTACACCTCGCTTCCTTCTTCGCTCCAGTGAGTAAAGCCCTAGCTCCCTCAACCTTTCTTCATAAGACATGCCCTCCAGTCCAGGCAGCATCCTGGTAAATCTCCTCTGCACCCTCTCCAAAGCATCCACATCCTTCCGATAATGAGTGTAGTTTAGCCAGGCTTTTATAAAGCTGCAGCAAAACCTCAGGGCTCTTAAACTCAATCCCCCTGTTAATGAAAGCCAACACACCATACGCCTTCTTAAGAACCCTATCAACCTGGGTGGCAACTTTGAGGGATCTATGTACGTGAACCCCAAGATCCCTCTGTTCCTCCACGTTTCCAAGAATCCTGCCTTTAACCCTGTATTCAGCATTCAAATTCGACCTTCCAAATATCTGGCCCTTCTCCACCTGTGAGCACACCTCTCCTCAAACTCTACACCTCAACCTTCCCAGAATGCAGACGAGATAGGAGAACACCTCTGGCCCAGTCTTACACAGAGAAGAATAAACATGACACAACCCTGCAAAGCACGTGAATGAGGTTCGTTCCACAATCACAGTTAGCATTCAGGTTGAGGCATCACAGATGTCAGAATGATCTGGAAAAGGGCCCCACACTGTGTGGTTACATGGAAACACACCACATAGACGAGAGGCCGATGATAGCGACATCTGTGATAGGAGGGGAACGGACCAAACACTTGATTGACAGTAACACAGCTCACCAAAAAAAGAAGGCCAACACAAGAGGAGATGGGAAATGTGTGTGATTCCATTAACATTTGGGAACATTATATCCATGTTGTGAACACTCATACCACCTTTGTACTCCTACTTCTTTTTAAACTTTGCTAACTCTACCACTACATCTGGCAGCTTGCCTGATGTCCACAGCAGAGGTGGAGGCCTGCTGACTGCCCCACCCTGTGGTCTGCGCTTACCTTGGTGGGTTTTATCTAGAGGGCCCAGATCTTGAGGGACCCGGCCTTCTTTGGGTGTCCCTCTGTGGAGCAGGTGCACCCTCCTCGGCCTCTGGAGCTGGGGGTGATGGGGGACACAGGAAGAGAGGATTGGGATTGGCTGGACATTCTCCATCGTCACCAGGTCAGATGGCTCCAGGGTGTCCAACTGCTGGTCCTCCCACCCATGGGTGCCCCAGGGTCTGTGACTGAGTTCTTGAGGGGAAGGGTCAGCTGGAATGTGACCTAGGTGCCCCGCCACCCCCCACCCCCTTTGCGTAGCCACTGATGGATGCCATTAATGGCTACAGCGATGGAGTGCTGCTTCATCTGACTCGGATTCTGCAGATTCTTTCCCTCCAATAGTTCTGCGAGTGCCAGATACCTCGAATGTCCCTGTCTCACCCTGCTGTGGACCAGGTATGTGTGCTATGCTCACCAGACTGTGACTCTGAGGCTGCTCTATAACTTGGTCCAACTGCAGTGCGTGTCGCTGTGATGATGGAGGGTGTGGGTGGGCACTGTGACAGGTTTTCGAAGGTGTTCTCCTCTGGTTCCTCACCCGAGGTGTTGTCGGGGCTGGGGCTGAGGGTCCGGCTCGTGGATGCCCTCTCGTGCTTTCCAGAGGTGCCCATGAAAGAGGGGAGAGATCATTATTGTACGGCAGCTCGAAAACAGGACAAAGCGTTCACAGTATCTGAGGGATGCGTTGGCGCGGGAACCTCACTTGGGTCTGTGCCTCCCACCTCAACGTCAACGCTGGCATAATCCACATCCTCTCCAGCTAGCTCAGCCGCTAGGTTCTCGTAGGAGGCCAGGACGTTGATTTAGGCCACTTCACACCCTCAAATTGTGTGCGAGCTTGTCGTGCGTAAAGACAGATGGAAAGCGTGCGCAGGACGCATGCCAGGGCGGATGATAAAGATACCTGGGCCGGGATTGTCCCCTACCCGGCAGGGCGGGGGGTCCCGGCGGGATGGAGTGGCGGGAACCACTCCGGCGTCGGGCCGCCCCAAAGGTGCGGATTTTTCCGCACCTTTAGGGGCCAAGTTCTCACCGTGAGGGGCTAGGCCCGCGGCGGAGTGGTTTCCGCTCCACCGGCTGGCGTGGAAGGCCTTTGGCACCACGCCAGCCGGGACCGAATGGACCTCGCTGGTCGGCGGAAGTGCGCACATGCGTGGGATTGTCAGCGGCTGGTGACGTCATCCCCGCGCATGCGCGTCAGCCATGGTGAAGGCTGTGGCCGAGGCGGAGGGGAAAGAGTGCCCCCATGGCACAGGCCCACCTGCGGATCAGTGGGCCCCGATCGCGGGCCAGGCCACCGTGGGGGCACTCCCTGGGGCCAGATCGCCCCGCGCCCCTCCCCCCCCCCCAGGACCCCGGAGCCCGCCTGCGCCACCTCGTCCCGCCGGTAAGAGAGGTGGTTTAATTCTCGCCTGCGGGACAGGCATTCCAGCAGCGGGATTTCGGCCAATCGCCGGGGTGGGCCCGCCGACCGGTTCGGCGCGATTCCCGCCCCCGCCAAATATCAGGTGCCGGAGAATTCGGCAACCGTCAGGGGCGGGATTCACGCAAACCCCCGGTGATTCTCCGACCCTCCTGTGTATGGGTGGCTATGGATGGGATGAAGACCGGGCTGGAGAGGATGTGATTCCAGTAAGAGATAGGAGGGTGTGTGAGAGAGTGAGCAGTGATGTTCCGTGGCCTGGCAGAGTATGAGATGCCAGTGAGTGTGTGACTTGAGAGGGACAGAATGATTGATTTACCCTGGCGACAAGGATGAGCTCATTCATCCTCTTTTTGCACTGGGTGGCTGATCTCTTCTGCATTGTGCTGCCACTGCCCCCCAAGCTTGTGTGCTGATGTTAATGGATCTCCTCAGAGCGGGGCAGGTGAGCTCAGAGCAGGGCAGGTGAGCTCAGAGCAGGGCAGGTGAGCTCAGAGCAGGGCAGGTGAGCTCAGAGCGGGGCAGGTGAGCTCAGAGCAGGGCAGGTGAGCTCAGAGCAGGGCAGGTGAGCTCAGAGCAGGGCAGGTTTGCTCAGAGCAGGGCAGGTGAGCTCAGAGCGGGGCAGGTGAGCTCAGAGCAGGGCAGGTGAGCTCAGAGCGTGGCAGGTGAGCTCAGAGCCGGGCAGGTGAGCTCAGAGCAGGGCAGGCGAGCTCAGAGCAGGATAGGTGAGCTCAAAACCGGGCAGGTGAGCTCAGAGCAGGACAGGTGAGCTCAGAGCGGGGCAGGTAAGCTCAGAGCAGGGCAGGCGAGCTCAGAGCAGGATAGGTGAGGTCAGAGCAGGACAAGTGAGCTCAGAGCCAGGCAGGTGAGCTCAAAGCGGTGCAGGTGAGTGCAGAGCAGTGCAGGTGAGTTCAGAGCGGGGCAGGTGAGCTCAGAGTGGGGCAAGTGAGTTCAGAGCGGGTCAGGTGAGCTCAGAGTGGGTCAGGTGAGCTCAGAGCAGGACAGGTGAGCTCAGAGTGGGGCAGGTGAGCTCAGAGTGGGGCAGGGGAGCTCAGAACGGGGCAGGTGAGCTCAGAGTGGGGCAGGTGAGCTCAGAGCAGGGCAGGTGAGCTCAGAGCGGGGCAGGTGCCCCGCCTGTGATCCGGCACACTTTCCGTCCGTGGATAATTAATGTGGCGGGGAGAGGACGATAAGGCACGAAAACCCGCCATTGTGATTGACGGATGGAATGCCATTTTTCACACCGACCCAGCCCGCACTTCCTGCACTTGAGGGCAGTGGGGGGCTTAATTCTGCTCCCTGCAATACTGAAAATGACCTGTTTATACATCTGTAACACTCCACATCTATAATGCTCGATATAGAGTGTATGATCTCAGCCTAGCTGATATGGTAAACTGCCTAGCAAAGGCCAGGGAACCTCTCATAAAGAGGGAGGGAACAATTGAAGAGAGAACTGAGTCTCTTGCATCCTGAGTGAGCAGCTGTAATGGTGGGTTCCGTGTTTCCTTTTTGAGTGGTCTGGAGAGAGTGAGAAAGATGAGCAAGCATAACATTTAAAAATGGTCGCCGGGGCACTGGCCTCGGCCATGCTGGTAAAAGAAGCAGTGATATTGATTATCATTGCTACAAGATTGGAATCCTATTCCTCACTCTCGAATTTTACCCAGTCAAAAGTCAGCATGCATTGATGTTGGATAAGGAGCGGACTAGTCCCGACTGTGATCCTCCTCACAATTACTTCTTGACATTTAATATCGAACAGAAAGACATCAAGGGGTTGCTTGCTCTGTCTGCTGTGTCTCAGCGTGAGGGATAGCTACTGTGGGGGGTAAGACAGAATAACTGCATACTCTCCTAAGGGCTGTGAGAAAAATATTAATTGTAGAAGGATGCAATGCCACGATGATCCTCCTGAACCACTGTAACACTTCGCCTGAATCAGGGTAATAACATTACAAGATTCACCAGCAAACGTATATTTAGCTATGCACGCTGGAAAGAAATGACTGCCTTCGGCTTTCTGCCATGTTCTGACACACATACCAAAAATCATCTCATTCGACAGTTTTAGAAATTTTCTCACGGACTCTCCAATTTTTGAAATTTCCATAAATATGTTTAATGTAAAATGTATACACCAGTTTCCCTTGTCTATTCCACCCACCTTAGCTTCAACGCTCTTTGCTTGGGGTTGAAGCGTACCCAAGAATCTGGACTTTCAAGTTTCCAATTCTAGTGCCCAAGATGATTTTTCCTCCCCACTATTTATTCAGAAGGGCTTCTGTAAACGAATGGCAAACGTTATTTTGGAGAGATTTTGATACAAGGAGCCTCAACATACAGCAGAAGGAACGGGGAGCAAGGTCGGACCAGTCTAACCTCCCCCGAGAACTTTAGCAGGGGGAACAGAACTTCCCTCCCCAGCAAACTAGCACGGTAGCACAATGGTTAGCACTGTTGCCTCACAGCGCCAGAGATCCAGGTTCGATTGCCGGCTTGTCTGTGCGGTGTCTGCACCTTCTCTCCGTGTCTGCGTGGGTTTCCTCCGGGCGCTCTGGTTTCTTCCCACAAGTCCCGAAAGACGGGCCTGTTAGGTGAATTGGACATTCTGAATTCTCCCTCCGTGTACCCGAACAGGCGCCGGAGTGTGGCTACTAGGGGATTTTCACAGTAATTTCACTGCAGAGTTAATATAAGCCTACTTGTGACAATAATAAAGATTATTAAAGAATCCTGGCAATAATTGTAAATACGTATGTAAAGTTGTGTATAACTCGTATCACTAAATGTTAAAGAGTCCCGATAAGAACAGTTTTAAATATCTATAAGATCCACACTAATGTAAATAATGTAGGGAAAAGATAGAACTGGGACCACTGTGACTGACGTGAGGGCAGCTTGTGATACCTGAGCTGGTGTTGTTACTCTTACTGTGTTGATTATTATTGTTGTTTCTGTATTGTTCTGCAAAGTTTGGATCTTAAGTGTAAAATGCCAATAAAAATTTTTTTTTTTAAACTTCAGTGCCACACTAATTGGATGCATAAATGGAAAAATTAAATGGTTAATTGACAAAGAATGCAGCACCACTAACTGAGCAGTGCTTCTGAGCCCATTTTCCCAATTCAGTTTTTCCACAAATAAAAAGGGGTCCCAAGTTGAGATGAGGGGCCAGAGGAAACACAGTAAAGGTTAGATTGATGTGACCAAACATGCAAGAAGCCTATATTTGGGAACTGATTGTGTGAGAACAGCATTAACAATTGTCTTTTTGATATTCTCCATGCCTCCTTCCATCTATTTGATTGCAAAGAGTTTAAAAGATCTCAATCTTACTTCAAGTAGTAACAAGACAAACCACAATTGTATGTAATTGTCCAATCTCACTCCGAGAGCCAAAAATGATACGTCTTTCATTCAGCTGAGCCTCAAATAACACCTGTAAGTGTCATACTGATATTTAGTTGAGTAGTTGGAGATTAATGTTAACGGAAATATATTTGAAGGTCACTGCCAGGCAGTCTTGAACTACCTCTTAACTCAAAGGAATGCTGAGTGCTGGATACTGAGTCGAATGTGTTGTATCTGATCCGTGCTCCTCTGTGGCTGATCGGAAGGGGCAGTGGAGAGTGAATGCACAGTAAGACAGGTGCAATCTCCTCCCAATTCTGGTCAAGAAAGCCTGTGCTATGAACCACATGCTATCAATTAAACAGCTACCGAGAACTAAAACAAAGGTCTGATTTGGTTACAAAAAACAATGATTAGTTTGAACATTTATTAAACAGGCAAGCAACAACCTCATTAATTACATTTACTAAACTCATTTCGTTGTCTAATCATCACACACTATTACATTTTAATGCTTACATTGTTTTCCCCTGATTGCTTTGATCATCTTTCAAGCGGTTGCTATGCATAATGAAAGAACTGTCAATGGCAGATGATTTGTCTACCATCCAAATAAGACACAAAGCTTGCTGCATGGATCTTTTTTTAACATGAAACTGGGAAACCGCAGTGAAAGGTTAAGTAAGGTCAACGGTGAAAGATGACAAGGTCAAAAAAAGGATTAGGAGAGAAGACAGCAGTAAAAAAAGGAACAGTATCATCGAATTTACAGTGCAGAAGGAGGCCATTCGACCCATCGAGTCTGCACCGCTCTTGGAAAGGGCACCCTATACTTAAGCCCACACCTCCACCCTATCCCCGTAACCCAGTAACCCCACCTAACCTTTTTGGACACTAAGGGCAATCAAAGTGATGCCAAGCTTGGAAAGTTAAAGAATGAAGATGGTAAAGTGTTGAATTGTGTTCATGGCTTCCGCACAGTATTCCATTAACATTTATATGGTGTCTATAAGGCAATAAAACGTTCCGAGGAAGTTCACAGGAGAATACCTGGATCAAAATTGACACAAAGCAAAGAAAGAGATGTGAATCAGGTGACTAAATGCTTGATCAAAGAGGTAGGCTTGAAGCAGTGTTTTAGAGGGGGACCAAGTTGTAGAGAGGCCAAGATGCTTGGGAGGGTTTGAGAAATGCATCAGCTGAGTTTGTTAAGGCAGGCATATTTTCCATATTGCAGGAACATGAGAAGTCAGCCAGGCCCGGGGGGGGGGGGGGGGGAGGTACAGATCAACCATTGGAAATTCTGGCGAGGGGGTTGGAATTGGAGAGTTGAGCTGCACGCCAAAGCTGGATCAAAGAGCGGGATATTCTGGCCCTTCCTGCCAGTGGGATCTTCCGATCCTGACGAAGCCCCCCCCCCCCCCCCCGGTGGTGGATTCCCCAGCGCCCCCCTCCCCCCCCCCCCCCCCCCCCCCGCTCCCGGTGGTGGATTCCCCAGCGGTGGGACAGCTGGGCCACCGGCAGCCAATGGCGAGGCTGGTAATCCCCTGTCCAAAGTTTCTGAAGCACAGCAAGCAGTTAGCCAAGGAAGGGAAAATGGTTTGAACCAAGTTGGAGTTTGGGTGCCACAATTTGTGATATTTATACAATTATGTAGAACAGAAATATGATACAGTTGTTAAAAAAAATGTTTTTATTCATTCATGGGACATGGGCATCGCAGACTGTGCCAGCATTTATTGCCCCTCCCTAATTTCCCTCGAGGGGGCAGTTAAAAGTCAACCACATTGCTGTGGGTCTGGAGTCACATATAGACCAGACCAGGTAAGGACGGCAGATTTCCTTCCCTAAAGGACATTAGTGAACCAGATGGGTTTTTATGAAAATCGCCAATGATTTCTTGGGCATCATTAGACTTTTAGTTCCATATTTTTATTGAATTCAAATTTCACCATCTGCAGTGGCGAGATTTGAACCTGGGTCCCCAGAGCATTACCCTGGGTCTCTGGATTACTAGTCCAGTGACAATACCACTACGCTACCACCTCCCCCATTGTTAAAAATAAAGTGAGAGGAAATGCTATTAAGAATGAGTTAGTGTCTGTACAGCAATGCACACAATGGCCGGGATTCTCCTGCAATTGGCAGGATGGCCGTACAGCAATGCACACAATGGCCGGGATTCTCCTGCAATTGGCAGGATGGCCGTACAGCAATGCACACAATGGCCGGGATTCTCCTGCAATTGGCAGGATGGCCGTACAGCAATGCACACAATGGCCGGGATTCTCCTGCAATTGGCAGGATGGCCCGACGCTGGTGCCAAGAGCGGCGCAAACCACTCCGACGTTGGGCCGCCCGAAAGTTGCGGAATCCTAGGCTGACACCGGCAGAGTTGGCACCGCGCCAACCGCCGCCGAAGGGCTGCCGTGGGGCAGCGTGAGTTGGCGTAATCGCAGAACCGCTGGCATGTTCTGGTGCATGCATAGAACCGCCAGCTTGTTTCCTGCGCATGCACAGGGGGCTTCTTCTATGCGCCGGCCATGGCGGAGCCTTACAGAGGCCGGTGCGGAGGGAAAGAGTGCCCCACGACACAGGCCCGCCCGCAGATCGGTGGCCCCAATCGTGAATGTTTATTGTGGTTGTGAAGGACCAATCCCTCACAGTGTATATTATTATAAAGTATATATATATATATATATATATATATGCTCATCACTATTTCTAAAAATTTCTGAAATAGAACAAAGTGCTTTAAAGTGGCTGATATTGTGTCCGACTGTGACCCCTGAACAAAAGATGCCACTTAGCAGTTTTAGGAAAACCTACACCTCGTTATCTCTGAAGATCCATTAGCAGCTCCCAACCTAACTTTGAAAAGAGATATACAAAGGCCATCTACATTTACTTTCCCAAAGGAGATGGATTGTCTGCTGAGACAAAGGCCTCTCAACCTTCCTTTCAATTCCCAATGGCTAAAACTCTTTGGCATCCAGACAATCATTTGTCAAAGATGCCAGAGAGGTGGCAGTCATGTGACGTAGGCCTCTGGCTTGTGGAACTAGGAAAATTGCCTTTGCTGAACTGAAAATCTGAGTCTGCTGTTTCATATCTGACTTGCCAAGCCCACAACGAAGGAGCTCTAGCTAAGGTTGGACACCTGGTCCCATCTAAACTGCTTCTTCTGGATGTTCTGTGGCATTGCCTACAAGACTGATTCTGTTCCATTCACAACAGAGTAGTTAATAAACCAAACTGGATCCTGGGCTTTATAAATAGGGGCATAGAGTACAAATGCAAAGGAATTAGGATAAATCTGGACAAAATGCAGGCTCAGCCTCAACTAGTTTGGCGTCCAGTTCTGTGCACCACACTCTAAGAAGGACATGAAAGCATTGGAGAGAGTGCAGAAATGATTCACAAAAATTGTTCCAGAGAAGAAGAATTTTAGTGACAGAGATTGGAGGAGCTGGAACTGTTCTCCTTGGAGGAAGAGGAGGTTGAGGGCAGGTTTGACAGATATATTCAACATCATAAAGGGTCTGCGTAATAGGTTCACAGAGGCAGACGTTCCTTCATCAGAATCCCTTTCAGTAACAAAACCAACAGCCGTACAGCTAGGTGCATTCGGCTTGCTGTCTACACTGGGAGTGCAGAGGATCTGTTCCATTCACAACAGAGAAAGGGGTTCCCTGATTGGGCCACTAATCAGGGGACTCGTATTCCAATTGGCCAATCTCAAAGGCCTGACTTAAGTCATTACACCCTGAACAGGGAGAAACTATTGCCATTGGTGGAAGGATTAAGAACTAGAGGGCACCGATTTAAAGGTAACTTGCAAAAGACATAATGGCAACATGAGAAAAAGCTTGTTTACACAACCAGTTGTTAGGATCTGGAATGCGCCTCTTGGCAGTGTGGTGGAGTAATATTCAGTCATGGTATTCAAAAAGGAATTGGATTGGTACCTGAAAAGGAAAGCTTTGCAGGGCTACACGGAAAAGGCAGAGGAGTAGCACAAGGAGAAATGTTCCTTCACAGGGCCAGCACAGACATGATGGACCTCTTTCTGTGCTGTAACCATTCAAGGGATATGTGATTTCTCAGATAATGAGACAGTCAATGCTCATATGCAGCAGAACCAGGCTAGCATTAAGGCTTAATAAGATACGAGACAAGTAAGATTTGCATCACACACGTACTAAGCAATGACCATCTCATGTAAGAGAGAGTCTAACTACCTCTTATTGATATTCAATGGCATTACTACTGTCAAATGCCCTACCATGAACATCCTGGGATTCACTATTGACCATAAGCTTAACTGGACCAGCCACTTAAATATAATGCCTACAGGATCATAGTACATAGACACAGAAAATAGCAGTAAGAGGAGGCCATTCAGCCCTTCGAGCCTGCTCCGCCATTCATTATGATCATGGCTGATCATCAAGTTCAATAACCTGATCCCGCCTTCCCCCTATATCCCTTGGTCCCTTTAGTAATGATAATAATCTTTATTGTCACAAGTCAGCTTACACTGCAATGAAGGGAAAGGCCCCTAGTCGCCACACTCCGGCGCCTGTTCGGGTACACTGAGGGAGAATTCAGAATGTCCAATTCACCTAACAGCATGTCTTTCGGGACTTGTGGGAGGAAACCGGAGCACCCGGAGGAAACCCACGCAGAAACGGGGAGAACGTGCAGACTCCGCACAGACAGTGACCCAAGCCGGGAATCGAACCTGGGACCCTGGCGCTGTGAAGCAGCAGTGCTAACCGCTGTGCTAACAGGCTGCTACCATCTGAGTGAAGAAAATCCCCCTCGTCTCAGTCCTACATGATCTGTCTCTTATTCTGAAGTTGTTCTGGACAGCTGGAGAAAACATCCACCCTGCATCTACCTGTTGATCCTGTAAGAATTTTGTATTTTTGAATGAAATCACAGCTCATTCTTCTAAATCCCAGATAATAAAGTTTTAGTCTATTTAATCTCATAGGACAATCCCACCATCCCAGGAATTAACTTAGCGAACCATTGTGGCACTGCCCTTATACCTTTCCTTACGTATGGAGAGCAAAAATACACACAATAATCCAGGGGCGGGATTCTCCCGTACCCGGCAGGGCGGGGGGGGTCCCGGCGCGACGGAGTGGCGTGAACCACTCCGGCATCGGGCCGCCCCAAAAGGTGCGGAATCCTCCGCACCTTCAGGGGCTAGGCCCGCCCCGGAGTGGTTGGCGCCCCACCGGCCGGCATGGAAGGCCTTTGGCGCCGTGCCAGCCGGGTCCGAAGGGATTCCGCCGGCCGGCGTGGGTCCGCACATGTGTGGGAGTGTCAGCGGCTGCTGACGTCATCCCCGCGCATGCGCAGGGGGGTTCACCTTCGCGGAGGCTTACACGGCCGGCGCGTAGGGATAGAGTTCCCCCACGACAGAGGCTCACCTATGGGTCAGTGGGCCCCGATCGTGGGCCAGGCCACCGTGGAGACACCCCCAGGGGCCAGATCGCCCTGCGCCCCCCCCTCCAAGGACCTCGGAGCCCGCCCGCGCCGCCAGGTCCCGTCGATAAGGGACCAACTCCAATCTACGCTGGCGGGACCCGCATAGAACGGGCGGGACTTCGGGCCATCGCGGGTTGGAGAATCACCGGGGGGGGGAGCCCGCCGACCGGCGCGGCGGATTCCCGCCCCCCCCGCCAAATCTCCGGCGCCAGAGCATTTGGCAACCGGCGGGGGTGGGATTCACACCGCCCCCCCCGGTGATTCTCCGACCCGGCGGGGGGTCGGAGAATCCCGCCCCAGATTTCTGGTGTGGCACGCCGCTGGGATGCTGCCTTTCGCCGGCTGGTCAATGCGGTTTCCCATTGGGCGGCAGCCCCACGCCATCAGGAAATCCCCGGGCGACCGACAAAATGGAGAGTCCCGTTGGCGGAGAATTCAGCCCCTGGTTTGGTGTCGCCAAAGCTCTTTATCATTGCAGTGAGACATGTTTATTCCTATACTCAAATCCTCTTGCAATAAAGGACAAAAATAAGTCTGCCTTTTTAATTGCTAGTTGTACCTGCAATGTTATCTTTCAGTGACACACGAACAAGGATAGTCAAGTCCCTTTGAAGTTCAACACTTCTCAGCCTGAAGAAATACTTTCTCTTTTTCCTGCCAAAGTGGATAATCACATTTCTCCACATCGTATTCAACCTGCCAAGCCTTTTGCCCACTCACTTTGTCTCACCAAATCCCCTTGAAGAGTCTTTGCATCTTCAGGCCAAATTGATCTGGCTGGGTTGATGTATTATCCATTGTTGCTTTTCAGATCAGGGGGCTACGGCTTTCGATTACGTTTCACCATCAAAGATGGCATTGCAGTAACCATTTTTTTCAATCCTTCCTGTGCTTATGGTGATTTGCATCACTGTAAGTACACAAGGGGTTGATGTAAATGCACTACGACTAAGTAAACACTAGAGGGAGCACCAGAGACATCATGGCATGCAGACATACAGCTAATGAACACATAGAATAGGACACGACCAATGGGCAGTCAAGACACCCAGAGGTGACACTACCACAAGGGGGCATTACACATCCCATATATAAGGACAGGGCACACATGCTCTGTCTCTTTCCGCAGGCGACACTTAGAGAGTACAGTAAGAAGTCTTACAACACCAGGTTAAAGTCCAACAGGTTTGTTTCAAACACTAGCTTTCGGAGCACTGCTCCTTCCTCAGGTCAGAGAGTAGGACAGGGGCAGATCAGGAGCATCACACCCACCACGTGGCTTAGTTAGACTGAGTTACTATAGCAAGATTAGCAGGAGAGTCAAACTCATAGAGAACTGTGCTAATGGTTCAATAAATCACAATGAACTTACTTCAAAGTCTGGAGTATCTTTTGGTCAAAGCTGCATCGAGTTGCAGCCTGTGTTATCCCAGAGTATATAACACAACACTTGTCAGGTTTTGATGGGCCCCCGTGGCAATCACCTCAAAGGGGTTTAATTTTTTTGCAGCAAGTTTGGACCAGCTATTACAGAATTAGAGCCCATCAAGACAGGATAACCACAAAGAAATTGAAAACGGAATCCTGGAGGAACGACTTTACCCAGAGAGTGATGGGAATGAGAAACCCGCTGGCAGAGTGAGTGGTTGTGGTGAATAGCATTGATGGGTTTGGGGCAGACTAGATAGACACCAGAGGGAGTTGGCAATGTAAGGTCATGCTAATAGTGTGACGTGAGGAAGGGTGGGCACATGCTCAAGTGGAGAATTCACACTGAAATGGACTGGTTGAGCAGAATAGCCTACTTTTGTAGTGCATGTTCTATGCAATTTTGTGGAGTTCAGTATCCTACTCTTGACTACATCAGCAACATTTGTTAATTCTGAAAGTACTCCCGTGTTCACAGCTTCCTGGTTTCCTGCTATCCACAGCCACTTGACAGCAAGGACTAGATACTTCATTGGAAGTGTTTCTCCCTGACCATGTTCAGCCTTTCACTTAGTGTAGTCTGAAACTTTTGTGTGAAGGATGGCCTTCCCGTCATTTGCTGTCGCAAAACTTGGCCACATTGTTCATCTGCTGTCTGCAAAAACGTTGCTAGTAAACAAATTGAAGACACGAAGATCTCTCAATGTGGCTGTCTGCCACCTTTAAGTCACCAGTTCCTCGAAATTAATATCACCGTACACGCAGCTCTGAAGACTCATTCCTCAGGGGACTCAGGTTCTCCAAAGAATTGTCTTAGTTCCTTCAGAATTTGACTTGCAAAAGGCAGGCCTTCCATAATATACCTCACAATGTCACCCATCTCAAGCAGCTTACCCACCCCCCCCCCCCCTCCCCAGGCCTTGCTGTGGTGTAACCTTTCTCATTGAGGGCAACAAGCAAGAATAGACATATTGGGATTTGATTGACTCAGGGCAAAAACAAATCAACCCTGTTTGGCTGGCTGGCCTCGGGAACAGCTGCAGTAATGTGTCTGAAACATTTCTGGTTCCTGGTCTTAGCGTCTGGTTATGATTCAGTGGTGTAGGTGACTAGATTCAGCCAGAATTCCATCTTGTATGGACTCAGAATTCTCCAACGACTGGCTTATTCTCCAAGGCAGTGATAATATACACAAAAAGACTTTGCAAATTCAAACAGACCGCCTCTGTCCAGATCCCCAAAGTGATGCCAGCCTTTGAATTCAAACGGCTCACCATTGCAGACCCCTATGTGAAATAAAATGAACGGTTTCTCATCGCAATCATTGGGGGGAAAAAAATATCGCGAAGCAGAAAAGCAAAGGAAATACAGCCAGTATGTATGACACTAACACCGGCACAGTAGCTATTTTCACATCGCAAACAGTTTAGATTAAAACCTGTGAACTGTGACTTCCAATTTGCAGACCTATTTGTTTCAGATGCTAGTGTTAGCACGATACAAAAACGTATTGATTTCACCGAGTGTATGATTCGGAGAAAAAGATGTGTGGCCAAAATGAAGAACAGTGAGGTAGGTGACCACCGCCTGCTCTAGAATGGGTGAGGGGTGAGGGGCACAAGGCGTCTGTTGCCGTTTTCTGTGGTTTTGGGGAACAATAACCCATTGGACCGGGGATGGCATTGGATTTTTTCCAACATAAGTGTATATCAATCTCTATGTGTTCATTATAGATGGGCTGTGTGCTATTAATCTCTGTGTTCAAAGAGGCAAAGGCTTCTCCGTTTATCTCTGCACTCAGTAGAGGTGATGTCTGCGCTATAAATCTGTGATCAATATAGATGGGGGTCTGCACCGTAAATCCTTCTGTGCTCAGTAGAGGTGAGGACCTATGCTGTTAATCTCTCTGTGTTTAGCACTGGGTGTAGTTGGGCCAGTTTAGAGCCTCCGCGCATGGTGCAACCCCATGACTGCCTTAAAATTTAAAAATAAATTGGGCCGAGTTTTGCTGTATTTTGATGTGTTCTTCCAGTGATCAAACAATTTCTTTTTTGATATCAGTGAAAGAACTGGAACATGGGAAAGAAATTGGAAGAAAAGGCGCTGCTCTGCAAAAAAAAAAGCGTCTCACAGCACAAAACAGACAGACTTATGTACATGTAGATTGTGTTTTGAAACGGAAGAACATTTGGGACCCTTCCATTTATCCTTCGATTTGCTCTTTTTGTCTCCTTATTCTGCTTCAGGCATCTATCCACAATCCCATATTGCGCAGCGTTTTGTCAGTGTGTGTTGCGTTTTGCTGATGCCTTTTGGATTGTTTACTGTGTTCGATAATTATCCCTTGCAGAGATTTGTCTTTCCGGACTCCACTCTCCCAGTGGCAAGTCTTGTCCTCTGGAGCACGTATCACAAAATGCCCAATTTCTAGAGTAAGCTTCTCGAAGGTAAGGGAGTGTGAAGTTGGATAATTATCCCTATAATTGACAGCTTGTGTGTGGTATTCCATAAAACTCATTGAAGGGAACTGTCAGTTTGCTCAAGACAGGCTGATGTCTCTCAACTTTGACATTATTTATAAAGCTGATTTACACAGGCACTGCTATTGAGGTTTTCACCCATTGTAGCACTCAAACCAATCTTCCATCCTTGGCAAACTTGAGCTTATTCAAAATTCTGCTGCTGCTATCCTTGCCCGCAAAAAAATTCTGAATTAAATAGGAACTTCTCATCCCTCCATGGCCTCACTCCACCCTCTCTGTATAAGCTCCTTCAGCCCTCCAATTCTCTGCGATCTCTTTGCGCCTCCAATTGAGGTCAATTTTCATCACCCTGCCATTAGGTGCCATGCTTTCAGATAACTAGGCCCTAAAGATCTGAAATTCCCTCCATTCTTCTCTCTACAATTCTGCTTTTCTCTTACCCTTTTGGAGACACCTCTTTGATTAATATTATGGGCCAGAGATTACAAATTCCAGAGTGCATTATGAAGCTCACCTGACAGCTAACTTTTATGTTGAATTTGGCTAGAGTGAGCACAACGTATGATTCATCAGACTTCCTAGGCGCTTTTATCAAAATAAAGTTTATTATAAAAATGTAGTTAACATATATAAAAGTTAGCAAGAAGTTGTTCTCAATTACAAACAAGAAAAAACACACATTGACAGTAATTTATGTAATAAAATAAATAATAAGAATCTTTATTGTCACAAGTAGGCTTACATTAACACTGAAATTAAGTTAATAGATTATCATAGAATTTACAGTGCAGAAGGAGGCCATTCGGCCCATCGAGTCTGCACCGGCTCTTGGAAAGAGCACCCTACCCAAGGTCAACACCTCCACCTTATTCCCATAACCCAGTAACCCCACCCAACACTAAGGGCAATTTTGGACACTAAGGGCAATTTATCATGGCCAATCCACCTAACCTGCACATCTTTGGACTGTGGGAGGAAACCGGAGCACCCGGAGAAAACCCACGCACACACGGGGAGGATGTGCAGACTCCGCACAGACAGTGACCCAAGCCGGAATCGAACCTGGGACCCTGGAGCTGTGAAGCAATTGTGCTATCCACAATGCTACCGTGCTGCCCCTGTGCTGCCCCAAGTTACTGTGAAAAGCCCCCAGTCACCAGATTCTAGCGCCTGTTCAGGTACACAGAGGGAGAATTCAGAATGTCCAAATTCCCTAAAAGCACGTCTTTCGGGACTTGTGGGAGGAAACCAGAGCACCGGGAGGAAACCCACGCAGACACGGGGAGAACGAGCAGACTCCGCACAGACAGCTACCCACTGTGCTACCGTGCCGCCCAATATATAACTCTTAATGAATTCCCCTTAGCAACTGTTCCAATTCAATACAAAGTCCAATAAACCAAAACCCCTTTCAAGGGCGTGGCCCAGCACACTGTAATCTCACTTGAATGGGACTGATCCTCTCCCTGAGATCCAGCCTCCAATCAGAAGATTCAAAACTTCTTCTGGAAAGCAACTCTATCTTTCAAGTTACCGAGGTAGTTTGCCACACCCAATGTGCTTTCAGTTCAGAGCTTTAATATAAAACCAGAGAGAACAGGGAAACACTGCTTTTTTCTTCTGCAGTCCAAACCAACAACCGAAACTGAAACCCAAAACACTAAAATCCCTCTCACCTGACAGCCACAGCCCAGCTCCACCCACAAATGACAACACTGAAGCCGTGCTACAAGCCATGTGGCCAAACAAAATCTTTCTTAAAGGGACACTCACATGACACGAAGCATTTGGTCACCTGCTCTAAGATCTCTTAAAGTGGCTTGATATGATGATCTATCTGAAAGTCCATTCTGTGACTTGCCTTTGCCATATTAAATGGGCCATATAAATTCAAGTGCTGTTTTCAAAATTATGCATGTGGTGAATAATAAACAACCGCATATACAATGATGTTTTTGGATATCGCCATGTCACACCTGAGCATGTTTTCTGCTTCTTCCTTCGTGTCTTGGAGGTTCCTGGCACTTTTCTGCTTTAGAGTGCATCCAGGGAGAGATCGGGTGCAGACTGAGTTGGTCAGGAAATATTCCGCTCAGCTCTGGAACCTGGATCTGTACATAACTGAGAAAGGTGGGATGACAGTCTTCTCTCTCCTTCGTGATTGCCTATTCCCTAGAATCTGGGCATTGCCAGGCCAATTCCTATTCCAATAATTCCCCACTGAACTGCCACTATTTAGTACTAATCGTACAGAGAGAGACCTGTCCTATGGATGCTGGAAGACATTGATAATGCTGCTTTGGTGTGGAAGAGGGGATTTGGGCTGATAGTGAGGCTCATTGCTGGCACAGCGGCCAAGCATCTGGCATTGGGGAATGCTGGCACTGAGAGGGTTAGGGAAAAAAGGGGCTGCCATTAAATAGGTGCCACAATCTGATTGAGTTTTACATTTTTCTGCCAGGAAGTGCAGTGACATGTGGACAGGGGTGAACCCAAGCCCACAGCCCAGATGCCTCGACACTCTTCCAGGAATCTGCCTCCCCAGAGCTGAGAGGACAGTTTTAGAACCATGTTTCTCTCTTTCTCACCTCCTCTTTTTAACATTGTCCTATGATCCTTGGACTTTCCCCTCGAGCCTCTCAGTCAGAAGAAAACAAAGATTCCCTGGCATCACTTTACAAATAGTTAAGATGCTTGGGACCATTTGGGAGTAGTTTGGAAACTATATTTGGTCCCTTACAGAGGAAATTCATTATTTTTATTTATTCTGTGGGATTTCAATTCCAGCTAGCTGTATAACACTTGCTAGAATACGAAGCTGGTCAAATTCCCACGGACATTAACACACAGTACAAACCTCTCTCACTCAATGATTACTTTGCATCACCATAGGCACTGTTCCAACTTTGTTCAAGCGTTTAGTAGCAACCTCCACCCCCATTTATTTCTGCTGAAGTTACTGATTCATGCTGGGTTACAGATCCAGCAGGGGCAGAGGCTGCTGCCGGCAACCTTTCTTCAATGGCCTGGACAATTAGGATCAAAAAGAAGAAACTTTGCAATTAGGCAGCACCCGTCAGGATCTCAGGGTGTTATAACGTGCTTTGGACTCGGTGAAACACATGTGATGCAGTCACTGTTGTAATGTAGGAAATACAACAATTTACCTCCAGGCAAATCCCTCACACAGCAACGCAAGGATGTCCCCCCTCCCTATTTTTATAGTGATGTTGCTTGAGGGATAATTGAGTGTTGACCAGGATGTTGTGCAGAACTCCCCTCGTCTTCTTCAAAATAGTATAAGCAGTCTGCCCGAGAGAACGGTGGAGACTCAGTTTAACGTATTCAGAAGGCTCTTTTCCCATGAGGGGATAACGCGGGTGAGTCCAACCCATTCCTCCCATTTGCACTTCCATTTGCACAGTGAAACAACGTGGCTCCAAAGCCCCTCTGCCTTACTCCGAGCTAATGTCCAATCTCTAGAAAACAAGCTCGACGAACTTAAAGCCAGACTCACTTTTCAAAGAGATCTAAGGGACTGCTGTGTGCTCTGTTTCACAGAGATATGGCTCACTCCTGCTTCACCGGACTCTGCCCTACAACCAGAGGGCCTCTCAATCCACCAAATGGACCGTATGGCGGCCTCAGGCAAGGCAAGGGGAGGTGGGGTCTGCCTCCTAATCAACATCTCCAGATGCTTAGACGTAGCAACACTGGTGAGTTTCTGCTCCCCGGACCTAGAGTACCTGACGCTAAAATGCCGCCCCTACTACCTTCCGCGGGAGTTCAGCTCCGTTATCCTGACGGCAGTTTACATCCCACCCCATGCGAACGTGAAAATCGCACTGGACGAAATATTCACCACCACAAATAGCCTTGAAACGAAACATCCCGAGGCCTTGTTCATTGTAGCTGGGGTCTTCAACCAGGCCTAGCTCAAGATCATACTACCAAGTTACCACCAACACGTTACCTGTTCCACCAGAGGCCCAAACGTCCTGGACCACTGCTACTCAAATATCAGACATGCCTACCGCTCTATAGCCCGCCCACGCTTTGGCAATTCTGACCACAGAGCTGTGCTCCTGCTCCCAGCTTATAAGCAAAAACTGAAGCGGGAGAATCCATCAAAGAAAGTCGGGCATTGTTGGTCTGAGGAATCGAGTGATCTCCTACGGGACTGCTTAGAGTCAGTGGACTGGTCAGTATTTAAAAACTCTGCGACCAGCCTGAACGAGTACGCCACTACAGTAACTGACTTCATGAGTAAGTGTGCAGAAGACTGTGTGCCAAAGAAGCAAATCCGCCTGTTTCCCAACCGGAAATTCTTTTCCTGACAAATACATGAATAGGATGGAAATAGAGGGATATGGACCCAGGAAGTGCAGAAGATTTTAGTTGAGACGGGCAGCATGGTTGGCACAGGCTTGGAGGGCGGAAGGGCCTGTTCGTGTGCTGTACTTTTCTTTGTTCTTTGTTCTTTGAACAGGGATATCCACTGCTTGCTGAAGTCTCGGTCTGAGGCGTTCCTGAGGCGACCCTGAGCTCGACAAGAAAGCCAGATATGATCTAAGGAAATCCATCAAAGATGCCAAAAGACAGTACCGGACCAAGCTCGAGTCCCAGGCTAGCCACACGGATCCCCGTCGTCTATGGCAAGGTCTGCAAGACATAACGGGCTACAAGATGAAGGCATGTAAAATCACCGGCTCCAATGCACCCTCCCTGATGAGCTCAATGCATTCTATGCCCGCTTTGAGCAAGAGGTCAGCGAGAGTGAACCCTCCACCCCAGAAGCCTCGGATGAACTTGTATCTGAGATCACCACTGCAGACGTCAGAGCAGCCTTCTCGAAGGTCAACCCACGGAAAGCCATTGGCCTGGATGGGGTACCCGGACGAGCACTCAGGTCTTGCGCGGATCAGCTGCTGGGCGAGTTCGCAGACATCTTCAACCACTCTTTACAACAATCTGAGGTCTCTATCTGCTTCAAGAAGACGACCATGAAATGAAATGAATGAATGAAAATTGCTTATTGTCACAAGTAGGCTCCAAATGAAGTTACTGTGAAAAGCCCCTGGTCGCCACATTCCGGCGCCTGTTCGGGTAGGCTGTTATGGGAATCCATCATCCCTGTACCAAAAAAAAGCCAAGCAGCTTTTTGACTATCATCCAGTGGCTCTGACATCCATCATCATGAAGTGCTTTGAAAGGTTAGTCATGGCACGAATCAACTCCAGCCTCCCGGATTGCATTGATCCACTACAGTTCGCCTACCACTGCAACAGGTCCACAGCAGTCGCCATCTCCATGGCCCTGCACTCTACTCTGAAACACCTAGATAACAAAGACACCTATGTCAGACTCCCATTTATCGACTACAGCTCAGCCTTCAACACCATCATTCCTACGAATCTCATCTCCAAACTCCGTGACCTTCGCCTCGACTCCTCACTCTGCGACTGGATCCTGAACTTTCTAACCCACAGGCCACAATCAGTAAGGGTAGGCAACAACACCTCCTCCACGATCACCCTCAACACCGGTGCCCACAAGGCTGTGTCCTCAGCCCCCTACTATACTCCTTATACACCTATGACTGTGTGTCCAAATTCCCCTCCAACTCGATTTTCAAATTTGCTGATGACACCACCGTAGTGGGTCGGATTTCAAACAATGACGAGACAGAGTACAGGAATGAGATAGAGAATCTGGTGAACTGGTGCGACGACAATAATATCTCTCTCAATGTCAACAAAACGAAGGAGATTGTCATCGACTTCAGGAAGCGTAGTGGAGAACATGCCCCAGTCTACATCAATGGGAATGAAGTAGAAAGGGTCGAGAGCTTCAAGTTTTTAGGTGTACAGATCACCAACAACCTGTTGTGTTCCCCCCATGCCGATACTATAGTTAAGAAAGCCCACCAACGACTCTACTTTCTCAGAAGACTAAGGAAATTTGGCATGTCAACTACGACTCTCACCAACTTCTACACATGCACCATTGAAAGCATTCTTTCTGGTTGTATCACAGCTTGGTATGGAGCCTGCTCTGCCCAAGGCCACAGGAAACTACAAAAGATCCTGAATGTAGCCCAGTCTATCATGCAAACCAGCCTCCCATCCATTGACTCTGTCTATAATTCCCGCTGCCTCGGAAAGGCAGCCATCATAATTAAGGACCCCACGCACCCTGGACATACTCTCTTCCACCTTCTGCCGTCAGGAAAAAGATACCAAAATTTGAGGTCACGTACCAACCGACTCAAGAACAGCTTCTTCCCTGCTGCCATTTGAATGGACCTACCTCGTATTAAGTTGATCTTTTCTCTACACCTTGCTATAACTGGAGCATTATAATCTGCAGTCTCTCCTTCCTTCCCTATGTACGGTATGCGTTGTTTGTACAGCATTCAAGAAACAATACTTTTCACTGTATACTAATACATGTGACAATAATAAATCAAATCAAATCAAATCACTTTCTCGCATGCAGAGGCTTTGAAGAGGAGAATGAATCCCATCTGATTTTATGAGTGCTGAGGAAGTGTAGTAGCATTAAGCCTAGCCTCAGTGGGCGTTAATCAATTGAACATCTAGCTGAGATTCAAAACTGGACCCTTCCTGTTCTAATAATAATCTTTAATGTCACAAGTAGGCTTACATTAACACTGCAATGAAGTTACTGTGAAAAGCCCCTAGTCGCCACATTCCGACGCCTGTTCGGGTACACTGAGGGAGAATTCAGAATGTCCAATTCATCGAACAGCTAACCACTGTGCTACCATGAGCCTAAAGGTTCATTTGCATATTGGGCATGAGCATATAGGTGAACAGCAGTATTCTCAATTTTATTTTTGGAACTATTGTCCAACCGATGATACTATAATACCTCGAGTAGAAACTTGGCCGACATTGGGCATCCTCAGCAGATAAACACACCAAATTAATGGCTTGTGCTTTCAGAAACCCTCTAATTGCATTGATCTGCAGCTCGACACGAGTATGACTGGTTTATCACCAAGTGTGAGTCTTTGATGGTAATTCATAGATAAATAGAGCCCAGCTAGAAATGATCAGTTCTGAACCCATTCAATAATTAACATAGGACTTAATTAAACTGCATACAAAGCAAACAATCAGCTCGTATAATTTTCACACAACGCGCTAAATTCTACAATCTGCAAGATTTTAATGTGCAAGAAAGTCTTGCATTTATATCGTGCCTTTCAGAATATAAGTGTCCAAGTCCTTGGCAGTCGATTAAGTACTTTTTGAAGTGTAATCACTGTTGTAATAAGAAACGTTATAGCCACGGTAGCACAAATGGATAGCACTGTGGCTTCACAGCTCCAGGGTCCCAAGTTCGATTCCCTGCTGGGTCACTGTCTGTGCGGAGACTGCACATTCTCCCCGTGTCTGCGTGGGTTTCCTCCGGGTGCTCCGGTTTCCTCCCGCAGTCCAAAGATGTGCAGGTTAGGTGGATTGGCCATAATAAGTTGCCATTAGTGACCAAAAAGGTTAGATGGGGTTATTGGGTTACGGGGATAGGGGGGAAGTGAGGGCTTAAGTGGGTTGGTGCAGACACGATGGGCCGAATGGCCTCCTTCTGCACTGTATGTTCTATGTTCATGGCAATGTCCCACAAACAGTAATGTGATAAAAGCAGTCAGCCACCAGATGCAACAACACCAGGACAATACAAGAAGTCTTGCAACATCAGGTTAAAGCCCAACAGGTTTGTTTGGAATCACTAGCTTTCGGAGCGAAGCTCCTTTGTCATGATGAAGAAGCTGCACACCGAAAGCTAGTGATCCCAAAGAAACCTGCTGGACTTTAACCTGGTGTTGTAAGACTTGTTACTGTGCCCACCCCAGTCCAATCCCGGCCTCTCCACACTTGGACAATATTCAGGCTTGGGCTGAAAAGTGGCAAGTAACAATCACACTCCAAAAGTGCCAAGAAATGACTGTTTCCAAAAGAGAGAATTCAACCATCTGCATTACACATTCAATGGCGTTACCATCACTGAATTCTCCAGGATGAACATCCTGGGGAGTTACCATTGGCCAGAACCTAAACTGAACCAGCCATGTAAATACTGTGGCAACAACAGCAAGTCAAAGGCTGGAATTCTACAGTGAGTAACTCATTTCCTGACTCCACAAAACTGTCCACTAC
This sequence comes from Scyliorhinus torazame, assembly GCF_047496885.1. NCBI lineage: Eukaryota > Metazoa > Chordata > Chondrichthyes > Carcharhiniformes > Scyliorhinidae > Scyliorhinus > Scyliorhinus torazame. The sequence continues at coordinate 11,186,924 of NC_092727.1, read as the reverse complement.
CTACAAGGCACAAGTCAGGAGTGTGATTGAATGCTCTCCCTTTGCTTGGGTGAGTGCAGTTCCAACAACACGGAAGAAGCTCGACACCCTACAGGACAAAGCAACCTGCTTGATTGGCACCTCATCCGCCACCTTAAACATTTGCATCCTCCACAATCGACGCACAGTGACAGCAGTGTGCACCATCTATAAGATGCACTGCAGCAATTCACCAAAACACCTTATCTGCAACCTCTGCCACCTAGTAGGAAAAGGGCAGAAGATGTATGGAACACCACGACCAACAAGCTCCCCCCTGTGGTGATATGCATCACTGTAAATACACAAGGGGTTAATGTAAATACACTGGGACTAAATAAACACTAGAGGGAGCACCAGAGACATCATGACACACAGATATTCAACCAATAGGTCAGTAAGATAGGATACAACCAATGGGCAGTCAAGACACACTCAGAGGTGACACTACCACTAGGGGGCTACCCATATAAAAGGACAGGGCACACATGCTCTTTCTCTTTCCACAGGCAACACTCAGAGAGACAGGGGGAGATCAGGGAAGCATCACACCCACCGCATGGATTAAAGCAGACTGGTTAGTTAGATCGAGTTACTATAGTAAGATTAGCAGGAGAGTCGAACCCAAGTAGGAGAATTGTTAACTGTTCAATAAATGTGTTAAACCTATCTCCAAGTCTGAACCTTCCTTTGTCAGAGTATACATCAAGGAAGCAGCTTATGCTACGTGAAGAAGCATAACATAGCACCTCATAAGCCACAAACACATCCTGACTTGGAACTATATTACCATTTCTTCACTGTCGCTGGGTCGAAAATCTGGAACTCCCTTCCTAAGAGCACCGTGGGTGTACCTACACCACTGGCACTGCAATGGCTCACAATGACAGCTCGCCACCTTCTCAATGGCAATTAGGGTTCGGAAATCAATGTTAACCTAGGACAGTGATGTCCACATTCTCTGAATAAACAAACAAAACAGGTGGATTATTTGTTTTAATGATGGCGATTGAGGGATAATTACTGGCCAGGACACGGGGGCGAAATAGCCTGCTCTTCTTTGCAGTAGTGTCCTGGAATCTCGCTCACCAACCAGAGAGGGCAAATGGATTTTAATTTTACTTTACTTGAAAGGCGGCACCTATCACATTGCCGCACTTCTCCTGTACTGAAATAGCCAAGAGGTAAGGGTGCCCTCTCAGAGTTAAGGGTGCTTCCACTGCACCATGGCTGAAACACATCAATCATCTGCCTCCCATTGAGCGCAGCTAGTCCATCTCTGACTGCCCTTAAGTGACTTGCTCGGCTGTTTCCAGTTAAGTATTTTGTTTTCAAGACTGGGGTGTAGGGTGGGATTCTCTGCCCTCCGACAGCGGGAGGCGGCCTTTGGGTTCTCCTATTCCCGCCACTATCATTTGGATGTTTCCCATTGATTCTCCGGTATGCTGTGAGGAAACCCATGGTAGGAGTACCCGTTGGCTGCACCAGAGGACCCGCCAACGTGAAAAGCAGGAAAACCTCGCCCATAAACTCAGTTTGCCCCTGTGTCTTCTATTGGCTTGAACATTTGCAACAATTGAGCTGCGCTAACTGCAGGGTCCAAGAGACCCCTGGGGGGGGGGGGGGGGGGGAGTGGTGCCATAGCAACGTGAGACACCAATTAAATGTTGCCGCATAAAATTGCTTTGGCAATAAATGCAAGAAAAATGGCATTGAATGTTATCTTTGAAATGATGTGTTCTTAAATAAAGGTACAAAAATAGAACATGAACAATGTACATTTATATAGCGCCTTCAGCTCAGTTGGCTGGACAGCTAGTTTCAGAAAGAGAGCAAGACCAATTCCCGTACTGGCTGAGGTTATTCATGAAGAGCCCACCTTCGCAACCTTGCCCCTCGCCCGAGGTGTGGTGATCCTCAGGTTAAATCACCACCAGTCAGCCTATGGTCATCTGGGACCATGCTGAATTGCCTTGACCTTGACAATTTTTAGCCAAATTGTGCTGGCAGGAAGGATATGCCACAACCTTCAGATACATTTGCCTCAGAGGCATTTTGGATTCATTAATTATTACTGAGTGACATTAAGAAGAACTACAATGCACTGGATGCTCAAATAGGAGGAAATACGTCACAATCTTCACAAAGACCCACATTGCTGTGGGTCTGGAGTCACATGTCGGCTGGATCGGATAGTAATGGCAGATTCCCTTCCCTGAAACGAGACAATTTTATATTCCAGATTTATTCAATGAATTCAAATCCCACCAGCTGGCATTTGAACCCATAGCCACAGAGGATTAGCCCAGGTCTCTGGATTAGCAGCCCAGTGGTATTACCACTTCGCCACCATCTCCGCCTATCTTTCAGCTATATATCTAATTCTCTTTTGAAAGTTACTGTTGAACCAGCTTCCACTGACCTGCAGGCAGTACATTCTAGATCACATCAACTCGCTGTGTAAAAAAACTCTCCTCATCACCCCTAGTTCTTTTACCATTTATCTTCCATTATCTTTGTGTCTGAAACATGCACAGACCTTAAGAAGGAGACGGGGTGATCACACCGAGTAAAATAAGAAACAAAGTTGTATTGACACAAATAATATGCACACTACCCAGTAGATTCCTACCGGGTTCCTTCTAAGGTTGGTGCCTTATACAGAGGTTAATTGAGATACCCTGCCCCGAGTGGGGAGCATGTACTTCGCAAGGAGCACGAGGAAGACAAGTATTTCCATTCCATGCAGGCTATTGCACAAATGATTATCAATTAAAATGCTGCAGATGGGCCAACGTAGACATTACTGTTGCTAATCAATCAATTTAAGGAACCAAAATCAATTTAAAGGACCCGAGATGTTAACTGGTGCATCCTCAGGATGAATAATCAGCAGAAGGCAACAAGTATAAGTCTCAGGAATGGGAACTCAGAGGATGATTCCAACTCACCCGGTGTAAACAACTGCTGAAAATTGGTCAGAAAGACAATGCTTCAGACTTTTAAAAATTCTAATGAAAGTAAATTGTTGGGTATTTTTTAAACTAAATCAGAGAATTGTCTCTTTAGCTGTTGACTTCTTTCAATCCATTCATTTGAACCTCCGATGAATTGTCGCCCTACTTAATGTCACCCACTGATAATGAATGAATCCAAAATGTCTCTGAGGCAATTGTATCCAAAGGTTTTGACAATTCCTTCCTGCTGACAAGATTCTGCTACTAGTAAATTACTTGCAGCATACACGGGCAAGCTGAAGTCATCTCTCGGTCTTGAAGGAAAAACATCATCAAATTGTTCTGTGCATAAGAGATGACATTCAGAGGTAGGAATTTTAGTGTAGTTAGGAATGATCTTTGAAATGATGTGTTCTAAATAAAGGTACAAAAATAGAACATGAACAATGTACATTTATATAGCGCCTTCAGCTCAGTTGGCTCGACAGCTAGTTTCAGAAAGAGAGCAAGACCAATTCCCGTACTGGCTGAGGTTATTCATGAAGAGCCCACCTTCGCAACCTTGCCCCTCGCCCGAGGTGTGGTGATCCTCAGGTTAAATTGCCACCAGTCAGCCTATGGTCATCTGGGACCATGGTGAATTGCCCCAAGGTACTTCACAGTGAGTGCTGGCTAACAAAGCTAATGCCAAGTTACCTAGCAGATATTACAACATGCCAACAACGTCCTTTCTTGGACAAGCTCAAATAGATGGAGGGTGGGAGGTGAAAAATCGGCAAGGGGAACATTGGAATAGTTGAGTCTGGAGTTAACAAAGACAGGGATGAGTGTCTGAGTGACAGGTTGGCTGGGGCAGGGGTGGATTTGGGAGTTTGTTAAGCAGATGAAAATATGTGACCTCAGTGACAGAGGGGTTATGGAGTCAGCAGCTCAGCTCAAGGTCAAATCAGGTGTAGAGGCTTAAAGTACTTTTAAAATATAGGTTTATTTTATACACCCAAGGCAAGACTAAATCCAGATCAGTTAATGCTTCAACTTCATGAGCCCTGTGGCTTCAAACTATAGGCAGCTGTGTCCAAGTTGGGAAGGATTGAAAGAATAACATTCAATGCCATTTTTCTTGCATTTATTGCCAAAGCAATTTTATGCGGCAACATTTAATTGGTGTCTCACGTTGCTATGGCACCACTCCCCCCCCCCCCCCCCCCCAGGGGTCTCTTGGACCCTGCAGTTAGCGCAGCTCAATTGTTGCAAATGTTCAAGCCAATAGAAGACAAAGTTTTTCCAGCAGAGAGAGAAATCTTCATTAGAGAACGAATGCCCTGCACAGAGAAGATTCCCCAGTGGCACGGTGGCACAGTGGTTAGCACCGCTGCCCCACAGCTCGAGGGACCCGGGTTCAATTCCGGTCTCGGGCGACTGTCAGTGTGAAGTTTTACACTTTCTCCCCGTGTCAGCGTGGGTTTCCTCCGGGTGCTCCAGTTTCCTCCCACAGTCCAAAGATGGGCAGGTTAGCTGGGGTTACGGAGATAGAGCAGGGGAGTGGGCCTACGGAGGGTGCTCTTTCAGAGGGCCGGTTCAGACTCGATGGGCCAGATGGCCTCCTTCTCTCCTGTAGGAATACTATGATTCTAATCCCCAGCGGAGAGGGAAATCCCCAGCAGAGATGGGAAACCATAGCAGAATGAGGCATCAGAGGAAAATCCCCAGCAGAGAAGGGAATCCCCCAATGGAGAGGAGCTTTAATCAGAGCAGTGAGCTGTAATCTGATCGAAGATTTCAAGATATTAAGGGGAACTGATGGGGTGGATAGAAAGAAGATATTTCCATTAGTTGGGGAATCTAGGACTAGGAACCTGAGCAGAAAAATTGGACCCAGACCTTTCTGGAGTGAAATTAAGAAACAATTTTGTCGTGTTAGGTACATTGGTCTAACACTGGCTGCAACTGGATGCAGCTTAGATCAGAAAGATACTCCAGACATTGAAGTTAGTTCAATCAGGTTTATTGAACTAATAGCACAGTTAGCACAGTTCTCTGTGAGTTTGACTGTCTGCTAACGTAAGTGTGGTTACTCTGACTGAACCAGACCAGCTCTTTGCCACGTGGTAGAGGTGTGAGATTGTAACAACACCCTTGACTGACTCTCTAGATGTTCATCAGTGGAAAGAGGTGGAGTGTGAGTGCCTCGTGTCTTTTATAGTCAGGTCACACCCCTGAGTGTCCTGCCTGCTTATTGGTCATGTCCTGTTCTCTGTGTCCATTAGCTGCTTGGCTGTATATCATTATGTGTGTGCCTGCATACCATGACAAATTTTACAAGCTAAGGTCTGGAAGTCTCTTCCGCAAACAGCAATTGATGCTGGATCACATTTTAATTTAATTTTCATTTGATCACAGAAGGTATTAAAGGACATGGTGCAAATGCAGGTATGTAATCGAACATGATCTCATTGAGTGGTTGAAAAGGCTCAAGAATAGGCAGCACGGTGACACATTGATTAGCACTGCTGCCTACGGCGCTGAGGGCCTGGGTTCAAATCTGGCCCTGGTTCACTGCCCATGTGGAGTTTGCACATTCTCCTCATGTCTGTGTGGGTTTTGCCCCCACAACCCAAAGATGTGCAGGTTAGGTGGATTGGCCACATTAAATTGCTCCTTAATTGGAAAAAAAATAATTGAGTATTCTAAATTTATAATAAAAAAGAAAAGGCTTGAGAGACTAACTTCAAAAAAACATATAGTTAATGGGATGTGGACATTGCTGGCTAGGTCACCTTTTATTGTCCATCTGTAGTTGCCCTTGAGAAGGTGGTGGTCAGCTGCCTTCTTGAACCGTTGCAGTCCCCGAGGTGTAGATACACCCATAGTGCAGTTAGGGACTTCCAGGAAGTTGACCCAGTGACAGTGAAGGAATGGCAATGTGTTTCCAAATCAGCTGAGTGACTTGGTAACTGCCCTCTTACGTCTAGATGGTAGCGGCTTGGTGTTTGGAAGGTGCTGTCTTAGAAACGTTGGTGAGTTCCTGCAGTGCATCTTGTGGATGGTACACACGGCTGTCACTGTTCATCGGCGATGAAGAGAGTGAATGTTTGTGGATGTGGTACCAATTAAGCAGGGCTGCTTTGCCCTGGATGGTGTTGAATTCTTTGAGTATTGTTGGAGCTGCACTCATCCAGACAAGTGGAGAGTCTTCGATCACACTCCTGACTTGTGCGTGGTAGGTGGGGGACAGGCTTTGAGGAGTCAGGAAGCGAGTTACTCAGGATCCCAAGCCTTGGACCTGCACTTGTAGCCACAGTATTTACGTGATGTTGTGTACATGCCGCACAGATTCAACGATAGCTTGGCCTTCCTTTTCGACGGATGATTGTCGAATTTCAGAGGCATGAAGGGTGCGGGAAAAGAATGCCACGGGTCTACCTGCCTGGTTTATAGTGGTGGCAAGGGCGGCGTCTGAAACGTCGCTTTCTACTTGGAAAGGCAGTGACTCGTCCACTGCGCGCATCCTGGCCTTGGCGATGTCTGCTCTGATGCGGGCAAAAGCGTGTTGTGCCTCGGCCGCGAGGGGGAATTGGGTGGACTGAATGAGTGTGCGGGCCTTGTCCGCATAGTTTGGGACCCACTGGGCGTAGTAGGAAAAGAACCCCAGGCAGCGTTTGAGGGCCTTGGGGCAGTGGGGGAGGAGAAGTTCCATGAGGGGGCGCATGCGGTCGGGGTCGCGCCCGAGAAGTCCGTTTTGGACTATATAGCCGAGAATGGCTAACCTGGTCATGCTGAACACACACTTCTCTTTGTTGTAGGTCAGGTTGAGAAGAGTGGCAGTGCAGAGGAATTTATCGAGGTTGGCATCGTGGTCCTGCTGGTCATGGCCGCAGATGGTGACATTATCTATGTACGGAAAGGTGGCCCGCAAACCGTACTGGTAGACCATTCAGTCCATCTCTCTTTGGAAGACCGAGACCCCATTTGTGACACCGGAAGGGACCCTAAGGAAGTGGTAGAGGCGACCGTCCGCCTCGAAGGCAGTGTATGGCCGGTCCGACTTCCGGATGGGGAGCTGGTGGTAGGCGGATTTCAGGTCAATTGTTGAGAAGACCCGGTACTGCGCAATCTGATTGAACGTATCAGATATGCGTGGGAGGGGGTACGCGTCGAGCTGCATGTACCGATTGATGGTCTGGCTGTAGTCCACGACCATCCTGTGTTTCTCCCCAGTTTTAACCACTAGCACTTGAGCTCTCCAGGGGCTGTTGCTGGCCTCGATAATATCCTCCTTAAGCAGTCGCTGGACTTCGGACCTGATGAAGGTCTTGTCCTGGGTGCTGTACCGTCTGCTCCTAGTGGCAAAGGGAGGGGGGATCAAACTTGAGGGTTGCGAGACCGCAAATGGTAAGGGGGGGCAAGGGCCCGCCGAATTTGAGGTTGAGGCTCTGGAGGTTGCACTGGAAGTCCAGGCCCAACAGGAGTACAGCACAGAGATTAGGAAGGACATAGAGGCGGAAGTTACTAAATTCTACGCCCTGGACTGTGAGGGTGGCTGTACAAAAGCCTCGGATCGGGACGGAGTGGGATCCGGAGGCTAGAGAGATCCTTTGATTGGCAGGGTGGACCGCGAGGGAGCAGCGCCTTACCGTATCTGGGTGAACGAAGCTTTCGGTGCTCCTGGAGTCCAGCAGGCACGAGGTCGCGTGGCCTTTGATTTTAACTGTCGTCGACACGGTGGCCAGGTTGTGCGGGCGAGATTGGTCCAGCGTCATCGAAGTGAGCTGCGGGTAGGCATCGGATCCTTCGGGTGGCGAGCATGTGCGGTTCCGATGTCGGGATGTCCAGAGACCCTGTGGGGATCCAGATGGTGGCGCCCATGGTGCGCACGTTGCGGGGTCGGGACAAAATGGCGGCGCCCATTGCAGGGTCGGGACAAGATGGCGGCGTCCATGGGGCGCACATGGCGGAATGGGGACAAGATGGCAGCGCCCATTGGTCGCACATGGACCCGGAGGAGAAGTTGGCGCTCCCATTGTGCGTCTGGCATGGGGAGGGGGTGATAGCGGGCATGATCGCAGCGACTGCGCGGGCCTGGCACACAACCGCGAAGTGGCCCGTTTTACTGCAGGCTTTACAAACTGCAGTGCGGGCCGAGCAGTGTTGGTGGGGGTGTCTTCTGCTGACTGCAGAAGTGGCAGCCGCAACCCACGGGGTGCGCGGATCGGCGTGCGGCTAAGGTGTATTGGGAAGGCAGGGCCACGGCTGAGGAGATCGTCGGCGGGGTCCAGGAGGGGTAGGAAGGAGTAGAATGGTGGGCAGCGCGGCGGGAGGGGTACGATTGTATGTTACGGGATGCGACCGTAATGGAGAGCGCCAAGGTTTTAGTCTCCGCAAGTTCGAGTGTGGCCTCTTCCAGTAATCGTTCTCGGATGCGGTCCGACGCAATCCCCGTCACGAAGGGATCGCGCATGAAGAGATTTGCGTGTTCGGCGGCCATAACGGCCTGACAGTCACAGTCCCGGACGAGTGGAATTAGGGCCCGCCAGAAGTCTTCGATGGACTCACCAGGTAGTTGAGAGTGGGTGGCGAGTACAAGCCTGGCGAAGAGCGTGTTCGCCTTCTGCGCGTAGTGTTCCTTAAAGAGTTCCATTGCTTTTGTGTAATTTGTGGCGTCTTGGATCAACGGGAACACGCTGGAGCTCAGTCTGGAGTACAGGACGTTTATCTTCTGAGCCTCCGTTGGAGCGGGGTCCGCCGCCTTGATGTAGGCCTCAAAACATGCTAGCCAGTGAGTAAAGTCTTTTCTGGCATCGGGCGAGTGCGGATCCAGCTGCAGGCGATCGGGCTTAATTCGGATATCCATTCTGTGGAAAATCTGACTGTAATAAATTGATGCACGATCAATTGCACAAAGACTAAACTGTGGCTTTATTACTGTCAGATGCCTGGCCTCCTGCTGCAGCTGGCGAAATGGCAGGGCACTGGAGGTCATGCATATTTATACAGTTCTCCATGGGCGGAGCCAGCCGGCAGGAGCTACCAGCGAACCTGTAGTGCAGGTCCCACCTTACGTCTCATATTACAGTGGTTCACCACACTTGGCAGCATTCCCTCCTTCAATTTTAAAGAGAACCGTGTAAGTGGCCATTTACCTGATTGCTGTCTGTGCGAGTGTGCTTTGCATTGGCTTGTGTTTCTCCACAGAAAAACAGCGATGACACTTTGCTTCAATCGGAATCCACCTCCCTGGCCCTACACTCATCCCTGGAGCATCTCGACAAAAGGACTCCTACATCAGACTCCTATTAATTGACGACAGCTCCGCCTTCAACACCATAATCCCAGCCAAGCTCAGATCAAAGCTCCAAAACCTAGGACTTGGCGCCTCCTTCTGCAACTGGATCCTTGACTTTCTGACCCATAAACCACAATCAGTAGGAATAAACAACAACACCTCCTGCACGATAGTTCTCAATACAGGGCCCCTGCAAGTCTGCGTACCTAGCCCCCCCCCCCCCACTATACTCTTTATGCACACATGGCAAAATTTGGTTCCAACTCCATCTCCAAGTTTGCTGACGACATGACCATCATGGGTCGGATCTCGAACAACGATGAGTCCGAATACAGGAGGGAGATAGAGAACCTAGTGGAGTGGTGTAACGACTCCCTCAATGCCAGCAAAACTAAAGAGCTGGTCATTGACTTCAGGAAGCAAAGTACTGTACACACCCCTGTCAGCATCAACGGGGCCGAGGTGGAGATGGTTAGTAGCTTCAAATTCCTAGGTGTGCACATCACAAAAAAATCTGTCCTGGTCCACCCACGTTGAAGCTATGACCAAGAAAGCACAACAGCGCCTATACGTCCTCAGGAAACCAAGGAAATTCGGCATGTCCACATTGACAACTTTTACAGGTGCATCCTATCTGACTGCATCACAGCCTGGTATGGCAACTGCTCGGCCCAAGACTGCAAGAAAATGCAGAGAGTCGTGAACACCGCCCAGTCCATCACACGAACCTGCCTCCCATCCATTGACTCCATCTGCACCTTCCGCTGCCTGGGGAAAGCGGGCAGCATAATCAAAGACCCCTCCCACCTGGCTTACTCACTCTTCCAACTTCTTCCATTGGGCAGGAGATATAAAAGTCTGAGAACACGCACGAACAGACTCAAAAACAGCTTCTTCTCCGCTGTTACCAGACTCCAAAACAACGCTCTTGTGGACTGAGCTGATTAATACTACACCGATGTCGGTTTCTAGGTATTTACATTGTGTACCTTGTGTTGCCCTATTATGTATTTTTTTCCTTTCATGTACTAAATGATCTGTTTGAGCTGCTCACAGAAAAATACTTTTTACTGTACCTCGGTACAAGTGGCAATAAACAAACAAACATTGAGAAGGATGTTGAGATGTACTAGGTGCTATAAAAATTCAAGGTCACCCTTTCTTTGAGATAACAGGACCCTTTCTCATGAGGTGTCACTAGCCACGTGACAAAGATCGAAATGGTACAAGTTCTTCTCGAACCCCACTTCAGGCTGAGTCGTGGCAGACACCCAACATTCAAGAAAAACTGTTTTGATGCAATGCCCCCCCGTGCAGCCTTTCTGTGCCTTTCGCCCTAAGACTGCCAAAGTCTTCAAGCAACTTGCCAAACATCTTAAAAATGTACGTGTTTGTATGGTGAAAGCATCAGTCATCCATGGCATGAATCTCGTACACAGTGTGATATAGTGGTTATAAAAAATAAAACATCATTGCTGCGCCTCTCATAACTGCAACTCAGATGACTTGATAGTTTGTCCTTTTGAAAACACAATTCCCCAATCAACACACACCCTTTGGCGAAGATAGGAATCAAAGAGCATTTTAAACGTATCACTGCGAATATATATTTTACCTTCACTGCTGTCCTGATGTCCTGAAGTGGGAATACCAGAATCTCCGTGTGTTTTCCTTGTGACTCTCAGAGATTGAAGGGATCATAGACTGCAGTCTGGCACCGAGAAGCAATGGGAACACTTCAAACAGCCAGTGCTGTATGTAACCTCCCACCTCTTCACCCCCAAACCCACCCCAGCCCTCTTCCCCCCACCCCCAGCCCTCTTCAAAACCAAATCCTAGCCTGAGAAAATCATGACATTATTCTGAGGGCAAAGTATATCTCCAGTAACGCCATGAACTAGAACCGTCAGCTGAGGAAATTACAATGTCATTTTTCTTAAAAGCTAACTCTAATGCATATCGATTTTTCCACATCAATTTGACTCAATGGGAAGCATTACGGAGACAGCACTCGGAAATTGCTATTTCTTGTGATTTCTTTACTCCAAGGGAGCTGCTGGGGAGCCTTCTGTAGTTGTTGTATCTACTGCTTATGTTAAGCACAGATTACAAACCTTTCTCTGCTCTAACAACACACTTTAATTTCATAACAATTGAGCTAATGGCATGCCCCACTCAAGCTATTCTGGAGGTAAGGATCAGAAATGTTCACTGGAGAATTTCCTGCTCTGATCTCTTGTGTACATGTTAAAGCAAGAAAGTGTTACTGGACATTACAAAGTGTTTTCGACAATTAAGTACACTTTCTGAAGCATACTCAGTCTTGCAATGCAGGAAACATAGCCCAACAGGGAGCTCCCGTGCTCTTCTTTGGAAACAGAGCCTTGTGAATCTTACGTCGAACTGAGAGGGCAGGTGGGATTTCAGGTTAACACTTCACCCCAAAGAATGGCTCTTCCAACAGTGCAGCAATCCCTCAGTTCTGCATTAGGGTGTCAACCTTGCTCAAAGCTGTGGAGTGGGACTTGAACCGTCGGACTCTGGGGTGAGAGTGATACCAATGAGTGATGGCTGGCAGCTAAGGTTGGGAATGATTAAAACTGGCCAAATCCATTTCAATTTGGCTTTTGATCAAAAGCAAAGACATTGGATTTGGGGCAGGATTCCAACACTCTGCCTCTCATTTTCTGGCAACATCGTAAGCTCAATGGGCATACTGGAAAAGACACAGTGGCCAAAGAAGTACAATTCTAAACAATCACAACGCCCAGTTTTTTACAATGTGCCACGTCAGGTATCCAGTTGTAATCAACATTAGAACTGATTGATGGGTTCATAATGCCATTGGAGTTTCATTCACTGGTAATGCATCACCGAAACATGGGTACATGATGCCCAAATGTCAACAAAGCTTCCGACTGACATATGACCCCAATTATTTGAGTCCACATTAATATGGACTCAAACAGCAAAAAATAATTTAGTGATTAATGTGCTTGGCTGTTTTGAGGGTGAGTGAGTATTCCTTTAATTGACCACTATTCAGTGACCTCTGCTATAAATGAATAGTGTAGACTGTGACGCTGGATTCAATTGTGAACTTGTGTATGGAAAATGATGGGTAACTAATAAGCTTCCCACCCCTCTGGACTCCTATGACCAGCTGCTGATGAGGAAGTCTTACTCCCACAATATACAATATTTGGACAATATATTGAAAAATTATCTCTTATTACAGTCATGCCAAACAATTGACAGGCAATGATTATCTCAAAAAAGAGAGAATTTAACTTTCCCTTGACATTCATAGAACAGAGAACATAGAAAATACAGCACAGAACAGGCCCTTCGGCCCACAATGTTGTGCCGAACTTTTGTCCTAGATTAAGAACAAATTAATCTACACCCCATCATTCTACCGTAATCCATGTACCTATCCAACAGCCGCTTGAAGGTCCCTAATGTTTCCGACTCAACTGCTTCTACAGGTAGTGCATTCCATGCCCCCACTACTCTCTGGGTAAAGAACCTACCTCTGACATCCCTCCTATATCTTCCACCAGTCACCTTAAATTTATGTCCCCTTGTAATGGTTTGTTCTACCCGGGGAACAAATCTCTGACTGTCTACTCTATCTATTCCCCTGATCATCTTATAAACCTCTATCAAGTCTCCCCTCATCCTTCTCCTTTCTAATGAGAAAAGGCCTAGCACCCTCAACCTTTCCTTGTAAGACCTACTCTCCATTCCATGGCATTACCATTGCTGAAACCCCAATATCAACACTTTGCGAGTTACCATTGGCCAGAAACTGAACTGAACTAGCCATATAAATGTTGTGGCTACTGGAGCTGGTCAGAGGCTGCAGATTCTACAGTGAGTCTGACTCCCCAAAACCTGTCCACCATCTACAAGACACAAGTCAGGAGTGTGATGGAACACTCTCCCCTGGCTTGGAAGAATGAAGCTCCCCCAACACTCAGGAGACTTGACACCATCTTGGACAAAACAGCCTGCTTGATTGGCACCCTATACACCACTTTATACATTCACACTCTGATGAATTTAGGATTTCAGATATATTGAATTAAATGTATTTGATGCAGTAAGGGTTAAAAGCCGGGTAAGAGGTGATTTTAAAAATCCTGGTTTGTTTGCAAGGCAGCTAGGCTTTCTGGGAGCCAGAGGTGCAATTAAAGCATCATAAAAGCTTGGGCTAATGGATTTTTGTTTGGATTAAGACGGTTCCCTGTGGAATATTTAAGTAAAGATAGTAAGATGGTGTAACTAATGGGAGGAGTTAGACTTACAGGCATTTTAGCAGAGAAACAGAGATTGTTCAGTCGGTTACAGGAGATCAAACTGCAAAGATAGTTTCTGAAGACTTCAGCCAGAGATCCTGCATTGTTCTGATAGTATTCAGGTCTATCTCTTCTAACAGTCTCAAAGAACATCTCTTAAGGAAGAGTGTCTGGGTCTGCTAGCTGTATTTAAAAGTGGATTGAGATCTGAGATGGTTCTGCTGTTTGAGTGGAAGTAAAGTTTAGGGTTATTATAACCCTGTATTGATTAAGGGGTAATTGTACACTATTCTCTTGTATGGTGTTAAAGATATTTTAATACTGTGTTTGTAATAAAGTTTGTTTTAATCTACCATATCCCCATTTTGCGTGAATTCACTCCTGGAGCGAGGTATCCTTTCCTCACAATCGAAGAAAATTAAAATAAAGTATTTAGGTTTCTGTCCGGTATCTTAGCCATTGTTGTAGTCTGGACTGGGATCATAATAGCACCCTCCATCGTCAATGCACAGTGCCATCAGTCTAGACCATCTACAAGACACACGGCAGCAACTCATCCAGGCTCCTCTGACATTACTTTGCAAACCTGCAAACTCTGCAACCTAGAAGGACAAGGGCAGCAGATGCATGGGAACACCTCCAACTGCAGGTTCCCCTCCAAGCCCTTCACCATCCTGATGTGGAACTATATCATTGTTCCTTCACTTTTTCTGGGTCAGAAAATCTGGAACTCTCTTCCTAACAGCACTGCGGGTGTACCTACACCATATAGACTGCAGCGGTTCAATAAGGAAGCTCACCAGTGAGCAGCATGGTGGCGCAGTAGGTAGCATTGCTGTCTTACGGCGCTGAGGTCCCAGGTTCGATCCCGGCTCTGGGTCACTGTCCATGTGGAGTTTGCACATTCTCCCCGTGTTGGCATGGGTTTCGCCCCTCACAATCCAAAGATGTGCAGGGTAGATGGATGGGCCACGTTAAATTGCCCCTTAATTGGAATAAATGAATTGGGCACTCTAAATTTATTTTTTAAAAAGAAGATAGCTCACCAAGAGAAATTCGGGATGGGCAACAAATGCGGACCTAGCCAATGACATCCATATCCTGGAATGATTGGCAGTTGTGTAGAAATTCCAGCGAGGGACTAGTTGAAACTGCATAACTATCGTGAAGCTGGGGGTTCAATTTGGGAAGAAACCCATAAATATTTATGTGCCTCCCGACTTCATTGGCAAATTGTCATTCTGGAACAGTCACTTATTAGGCCCACCCATATTACATTAAAAATTCATACTTTGGGAGAAATGAAAAAATGAAGTGAAGATCGCTTATTGTCACAAGTAGGCTTCAAATGAAGTTACTGTGAAACGCCCCTAGTCACCACATTCCGGCGCCTGTTCAGGAAGGCTGCTACGGGAGACGTGTTATTCTAGGGATACCCCAGAAATTCAGGCCAGGTTACACTTGATAGTTTAAAGCAAGCCCGGGTTCCGATCTGAGTCTGAGGAATTCTGCATCCACACAAAAGTGGTTGATTGTTGTTAGTGGGAAATAATTAACATGGCTTATTACAACAATATATTAGAGCAGATAGCATGTGTGGTTTATTAAGGAATCTTTACAGGGATTGAATAGTTCCATCAAAAGGGACTAGGGAATCTATGTTACTTACTTATATCTGCATTCGAAAGGTTAAGTAAAAGTCCACACTCAGGGCAAAGACGCAAAGGCAGTGCTGGCTGGATGCTTGTGTGGTTAAACAGCTAGCTAGTATTAGTAAACCTCAGAGGCCTTTAAGGCCCATTTCAGTAGCTTGAATGCCAGGTGACCTCTGTACCCCTCAAAGACCTTACTTAGCAGCACAGGGCCAAGCCTGGTGGCATCAAATATTCGGAAAGAGATTGGCAGGAGCTTCTGAGAGATAGTGAAAATAAAGAATGCTTGGGAATTCAGATACCCTGTCTCGTGGAAAAAAAAACTGCCAACAGAAGTATTTGTTTATGGTGAACCTCAAACAGGCAATGTTGGCACTTAAGCAATGTTGCACCTACGTGCTTCTCAATGTATTATTATTTTATTTCATTTTGAGTACCCAATTCTTTTTTTCCAATTAAAGGCAATTTTAGCGTGGCCAAACTTTGGGTTGTAGAGGTGAGACCCACGCAGACACAGGGAGAATGTGCAAACTCCACACGGACAGTGACCTGGGCTGGGGTCAAACATGGGTCCTCGGCACCATGAGCCATCATCAAACACATCTTCCCTTCACTCCCTCTGTCAGCATTCCGCAGAGACCGTTCCCTTCGAGATAGTCTAGTCCACTCCTCCACCATACCCCACACTTCTCCCATCACCCATGATACCTTCCCATGCAATCGCAGAAGGTGTAACACCTGCCCCTTTACCTCTTCCATGCTTAACATCCCAGGCCCAAAACACTCATTCCAGGTCAAGCAGTGTTTCACTTACACCTCTGTCAATTTGGTCTATTGCAGTCGCTGCTCCCAATGTGGTCTCCTCTATATCGGAGAGACCAAAAGCAAACTGGGTGATTGCTTTCCTGAGCACCTTCGGTCTGTGCGCATACAGGACCCTGACCTTCCCGTTGCTTGCCATTTTAACACAAGACCTGCTCCCATCACCACGTGTCTTCCTTGGCTTGCTGCAATGTTCCAGTGAAGCTCAATGCAAACTGGAGGAACAACATCTCATCTTCTGGTTAGGCACACTAGAGCCTTCCGGTCTCAACATCGTATTCAACAACTTCAGAGGATTAGCTCTACCCCACCTCAACACATTTGTTTTCATACCATTTCATTTTATCTGTCTTTTGCCATTTAACCATTTATTTATTTCTTGCCTTACTTTATGTATATCCCCTATATCTTATCCCCCTTTCATTACCTTTTCTCCCCTTTGCTTCCTCTTCCCCTCTCCCCACATCTACATCTGTCACAGTTTACCCTCTGATTTTAGTTTCTCTGCTGTTTGGCCTTTCACCCCCTTTTGTTCTCTCTGGGGACTGCCATTATTTCCCCTTGGTTTCTGTGGCTATTAGCACTCTGTTCCCTTGGTTTCTGTAGCAATGACTCATCTTTCATTCTCTCACTCCACAGTATAAATATTTCTCACTTTCTATGTCTTCTAGCTTTGACAAAGGGTCATCTGGACTCAAAACGTTAGCTCTTTTCTCTCCCTACAGATGCTGCCAGACCTGCTGAGATTCTCCAGCATTTTCTCTTTGGCAGAAGTGCTAACCACAGTGCCGTCGTGCCACCCTATGCGCTTCTCAATGTATAAATGACTGATGATTTCACAGTTGTGTAGGGTCGTGCTTCAGGGTCATTCTCTGCAGAATTGCTCTCTCAATATGTTGGCAAATATACGATCGTTCCATACCTGAGACTCCTGAGATTATTTTGTATAATATCTGCCCCACATCAATTGATCAGCTGCCCAACAGAGGAAATTCTCGGGTGCATTCCGTTCTGCCCAAACGCAGAACGTTCAAATGCTAATCGGACTTCAGCCTCCAGCCTCTTAGGTGCTCCTACTCTTGTGGTTATTTAAATTCCCCCAATTCTCATGAGTTAAGATCCTTGGCAGGGCACAATGGTGAACAGAAATCCCACCCTTCCCCCTCCACAGACTCTGTGAGACTTCCAGGACGATTAGATAGTTTGAGGTGAAGAAGGCCCGTTGGTATATTTTAGTCTTTGTTCTGAATTGCTAAGCCATCAGATGTGCTGTCTCCTTCTGAAAAATGTCCCGAGCTCAGTCACATTTTCCAGCTGCTGATCCGCTGTGTGAAGAAATATCTCCATCCTTTCAACCCTGACCCCATGCCTTCCTGTTCTATAAAACGACAAGAAATATTTGCATTTATGCATCCTGAGGACTTCCAAGACATTTTACAGCGAATGAAATAATTTTGAAATGTAGCAACTGTTATGATGAAGAGAGAGCAGCCAATCTGAGTACAGCAAACCACCACAAACAGCAACAAAATGAATGGCCTGTTTTATTGATATAAAAAAGCAAATGCTGGAAAAGCTCAGCGGGTTTGGCCGCACCTGTCACGAGAGAAACAGAATAAACCTTTCGAGTTCACATGGGAGAGAATCCATATGGGAGAGATGTTCACCCAGTAAGTTAAAACAGCGGGAAAAGGGAGGGGGCGCTTCAGAGTGAGAAACGGCGTGTAGAAGGGTGGACCCGCCCAGTTAAATAGTGGGGGAGGATCTCACCATAAATAGAGTGGGAAAGACAAAGAATAACATCTCAGGAAAACAGTGAGTTTATTGGTGGTAAGTAACTGCTCAGTTGACTGACCTATTCTAGGTTGCTTTCCAATTAAAGGGAAAAAGGAGAAATATTTTACAGATCAAAAGACTAAAGACCAGCCTTAAATTTTCAAAAAAAAAACAAATAATTAATTAAATAAAGTAGAGATGCACGGCCAGGCGATGTGTTGTACCTGCATGATGTGGAGCTGGTGGACGCCATTGTGGTTCCTCGTGACCACACCTGTAGTAAGTGTTGGTTGCTCGAGGAACTTCAGCTCAGAATTGATGAGGCGGAGTCTGGGTTCTGGACACTGCGACACATCAGGGAGCGGGAGAGTTACTTGGACACTGTGTTTCAGGAGACAATCACACCCCTTAGATTAACTACATTGAACTTGTCCAATGGTCAGGGACAGGAGGGTGTGAGTGAGGTAGGTAGAGGGATCCAGGAAGTAGGGTTGCAGGAGCCTCAGCCCTTGTCCTTGTCTTGCTCCCCATGTGGACGAGAGCGGGGACTGTAGGGAGGATGAGAAAACTGACCACAGCACCGTGGTACAGAGAGCCACTCAAGTTGGGGGAGTAAAGAGAAATGTAGTCATAATCAGGGATAATATAGATAGAGTTCTCTGTGACCAGGATCGAGAGTCCCAAAGGTTGTGTCGCCTATCTGGGTTCGGAAAATCTCACCTGGGCTGCAGAGTAACGTGGAGTGTGATGGTAGAGATCCAGTTGTCATTGGCCACGTAGATGCCAATGATCTAGGTAGAACAAGAATAAAAGTTCTGCTGAGGGACTATAAGCAGCAAGGGGCTAAATAAAAGAATACTGAACCAAAAAGGTAATAATCTCCAGATTACTACCTGAGCCATGAGCTAATTATCAAAAGGTCAATGAGATTAAAGAGGTAAATGTGTGGTTCAAAGATTGGTGTGGGAGAAATGGATTCAAATTTCAGGGACATTGGCACCAGTAGGAAGGAGGGAGCTGTTCGGATGGGACGGTCTTCATCTGAATCATACTGGGACCAGAGTCCCGGCGAACTGCATAACCGCTTCAGTTGCCGGGGGGGGGGGGCTTCAGTTGCATGGAGAATTAGAAAATCAAAGTTAAGGGAGAAAGTCAGAGCGCAGGTTAATGGCGAGGCTGGTTGTTATCAGAAAATAAAAGGAAGGGACAGAACGTGTGAACCTCATATTGCACCAAGGAATCAGACAAGAGGAGGGAAATTTGACAAGAGAACAAATTTAAAGACTTTTTTCTATTTGAATGCATGAAGCAGATGGAATAAAATCAATTAATTAGCAGTGCAAAGAGAGACAAAAGCGTATGATTTGGTGCCAGCGTCCCAGGTTTGATTCCTGCTTGGGTCACTGTCTATGCGGAGTCTGCATGTTCTCCCCGTGGCTGTGTGGGTTTCCTCTGGGTGCGCCGGTTTCCTCCCACAAGTCCCGAAAGACGTGCTTGATAGATGAATTGGACATTCTGAATTCTCCCTCCGTGTACCCGAACAGGCGCCGGAGTGTGGCGACTAGGGGATTTTCACAGTAACATCATTGCAGTGTTAATGTAAGCCTTCTTGTGACAATAATAAAAATTATTATTATATTATTATTATTATAAGATTGCAGTTGGGTCTTGGTTTAGTGTCTCATTCAAGAGATGGGTGTAACGTACTGGACGGGGTATTAGTCTGGATACACTTTGATACAGAGATCGGTCTCCAATCTCTTGCTTTGTGAGTGTAGCCTCTCTACATTACGCAGCGTACTTGCAGTAAAACAAATTGCAGAATTACATTATTAAAAATATCAGGCAATCGATCATGAAAAACAACAAATGCCTGACAGTACATTTAAGGAGCCAATCCAATTCTGTAAACTATTGCTATTGCGTTCCTATTACTAAAAACTATTGAGGTTTTGGCCTCGCAGTTGATGATGTCACCAGTGACACTCGATTAATGTTAGCGTTTTGTAATCCAATGTCAGACATGGTCGCTAACATCCAGCACTGCATTGTGCATTGTATAATTGTATAAAATGGAAGCAATCCTTTAAACAGTAAAAGGAGGGTGTTCTCTCATAATAAGATCTGTCTTATTTAATTATCATGCCTTGTAGTTAAACTAGTGGCCGAGTTAGCTGTATATTGTCAGAGCTGCTGAAGACAAGACTGGTTACAGAGCCTACATTTCCCTCCCACTCGATCTATTATATGTGAAACGATGGAACCCTGGCTCCAATATTAAGTGGAGCAACATCTGATTCATTCCACAAAGCATTTTCACAGTAAAGAAACTGGCCAATTAAAGACTGCACCGATGTCGAACGCAGGCTTCACCTAATTGAGAAAGTTGTGTTAGGGTTGGCAAGGGATCCCGTGTCAAATTCAACATTGTTCACTGCGTCATTCCGGCCCCCTCTTTGCCATAATGACCACAGAGAGTGGTCCAAATCACTGACCTGGAGCTGACTACTGAGGGAGAGCATAGGAACGGAAGGAGGCCATTCGTCCCCTCAAATCTGTTCTGCCATTCCATTAGATCATGGGGGTTCTGTAATGTAACTTAATTTCTCCATTTGCCTTGGCAGCGTTCCTGAACAATTTCCATCAATCTCCGTCTTAAGTTTCAACTGACTCCCAGTTTTTGGAGGAGAGAGATACAGTGTTCTTTACGTGTAAACTTGCTTCCTTCTTTCATTCCCAACTAGCCTCGCTGTAAAATTGAAATTATGCCCTCTTGTGCTAAATTCCCTCACAAAAGGATTCGTTCAGAGCTGCGTACCATATTTTGAAAAGTAGTTCAAGCAACTTCTGTTGTTGTGGAGTGTGAGTTGTTTCTATTGCAAAAATTCTATTTTTCCAATATTTTGCTACATTATATACAGCTACAACCGATTCAGAAGCTGCAGAAATGACTGTCCTGAGGACATGAGTTTCAATGTATTTCTCTTTTGCATTTAATAATCTCAGAACTGCTGAGGGTTGTATTTGCTGCTGGTTTTTTTTTATTCCATTTTCCCCCTGAAATGAACCTTGATTAATGACCATGAAAAAGGAGTAAGATGTACCTCTGGGATACATCAGGTTCTTGTTGGTGGAATTGGGTAAATCGAAAGGCGAGAGTTGAGAGATTTTGCAATGGAGAAGTATTAAAGAAGCAATCCTTTTGCTCGATGCCAGATGCAGAGACAATAACAACAGTTTGCATTTATCTAGCGCCTCTAATGTAATAAAACATCCCAAGGTGCTTTGTGAGAACATGCCAAATTTGTCATCAAGCCACATAAGAATATATTAAGAGAGATGACCAAACGTTTGGTCAAAGAGGTGGATTTTAAGGAAGAAAGTGATATAGGGCAGCTGAGGGCTTCGGGAGGAAACTACAGAACCAATGGTGCAACATCGAAAACTTTAGAAGCAGAAAAGACCAAAATTGGAGGAACAACAGAGATCTTGGAGGGTTGTAGAGCTGGAGGAGGTTGCAGAGTTCGGGAGGGTGCAAGGTCATGGAGCGATTTGAAAACACGGAAGATAATTTTAAAATCAGGGCATTGAAGATAAGACAAATAAACACACTGAAAGAGTGGAAGGAAAGTGAAGAACATAATAGAAAATTACAGGCTGATCTTACTGGGAACGTGTTGGGTTTCTCTTTGCTTTGCTCGACTAGCCCTGGTTAATTATCTATCAACAAGTCTTATTGAATTCTTTGGAGAGGTGACCAAGCACATGGATGAAGGTAAAGCAGTGGATGTAGTGTACATGGATTTTAGTAAGGCATTTGATAAGATTCCCCAGGGTACGCTTATGCAGAAAGTAAGGAGACATGAGATAGTGGGAAATTTGGCCAGTTGGCGAACGAACTGGCTAAACGATAGAAGTCAGAGAGTGGTGGTGGATGGCAAATATTCAGCCTGGAGCCCAGTTACCAGTGGTGTACCGCAGGGATCAGTTCTGCGTCCTCTGCTGTCTGTGGTTTTCATTAATGACTTGGATGAGGGAGTTGAAGGGTGGGTCAGTAAATTTGCAGATGATACAAAGATTGGTGGAGTTGTGGATAGTGAGGAGGGCTGTTGTTGGCTGCAAAGAAACATAGATAGAATGCAGAGCTGGGCTGAGAAGTGGCAGATGGAGTTTAACCCTGAAAAGTGTGAGGTTGTCCATTTTGGAAGGACAAATATGAATGCGGAATACAGGGTTAACGGTAGGGTTCTTGGCAATGTGGAGGAGCAGAGAGATCTTGGGGTCTATGTTCATTGATCTTTGAAAGTTGCCACTCAAGTGGATAGAGCTATGAAGACGGCCTATGGTGTGCTCGCGTTCATTAACAGAGGGATTGAATTTAAGAGCGGTGAGGTGATAATGCAGCTGTACAAACCTTGGTAAGGCCATATTTGCAGTACTGTGTGCAGTTCTGGTCGCCTCATTTTAGGAAGGATGTGGAAGCTTTGGAAAAGTTGCAAAGGAGATTTACCAGGATGTTGCCTGGAATGGAGAGTAGTCTTACGAGGAAAGGTTGAGGATGCTAGGCCTTTTCTCATTACAACGGAGAACGATGAGGGGTGACTTGATAGAGGTTTATAAGATGATCAGGGAACTAGATAGAGTAGACAGTAAGAGACTTTTCCCCCGGGTGGAACAAACCATTACAAGGAGACATAAATTTAAGGTGAATGGTGGAAGATATAGGGGGGATGTCTGGTAGGTTCTTTACCCAGAGAGTAGTGGGGGCATGGAATGCACTGCCTGTGGAAGTAGTTGAGTCGGAAACATTAGGGACCTTCAAGCAGCTATTGGATAGCTACATGGATTACGGTAGAATGATGGGGTGTAGATTAATTTGTTCTTAATCTAGGACAAAAGTTCGGCACAACATCGTGGGCCGAAGGGCCTGTTCTGTGCTGTATAGTTCTATGTTCTATGTTCTATGTAAGCACTGTCATGTGAGAGTACCTTTACGAAATGGATGTTTAAGCATTATACCTTTAAGAAATGGAGCTGATCATATTACTGAAGTGATGTCTGAGGGTGGAGGGTGCTGAGCTCACTTCTGCTTTTTGAGTTTCAGTTTGAGAAGGCAACTGGGAGTGTCTGTGTGTTTTGCTGTGAGCTGCAGGAAGAAACACAGAGCTAGTTTGTTGATTTCTGCAATCCAAAGACAATAAATATATTGAATGTAACCCAATGTCCTCCTATTTTTGAAGGTTTGAAGTCTTTTGGATGTTTAAAGGAACAGTTTGAAGGATTATTTAGTGTTGTGGTCTTTTGGGGTTATCTTTGAAGTAATGGGTGTTAAGATATTCAATGTTTGTTTTTAAAAGGTTAACATGAGTTCATAGAATAAACATTGTTTTGTTTTAAAAACCACTTGTCCATTTCTGCTGTATCACACCTGTCATGTGCTTCCCACACCACAATCTATTAAAAGTTGTGGGTCGGTTGAACTCCATGAAACACATTCGGGTTCTGTAAACCCGGACCCATAACAACACTGTGACACTCACTCCCTTAGTTCTGCACTGCAGGATGTTTCGAATCATTGTGGGTTTTTTTCAAATTTACATTCCTGGGAATTGAATTACAATAGGAGAAGGGAAATATTATTAGGTACGAGGCTCCTATCTTTTTTCTTGAACATCCTGCTCATTCGTCTTCAAAATAAGCCCTCGCCCCTTTTTCAGAAAGCCCCCCATCACCTCCTGGACTCAAATGGGCCCTGTTTTAACTCTGTGTAAATTGAAGGGGTTCGAATGGGTTAAAATTGGGCTCTTGTATCTTGATTGCGTAACGCCACCTCATCATAATTTCACAAATTACCGACCGGCATGATTTTACTTACCAATCTTACTTGAATCATTTGTTGGTTCGCTTAACCAGTGTTGTGTCTGGTGGCTGTGGCACATATCAATGTCCACTTCACACAGTTGATTTATTTTCTAGTTTGAACCACATAGTACAACACTGACATTTCCATGAAATGGATCCGGGGAATGAATGCTCCCCGCTGAGGTGAGAGTAGATGAGATCATGAATCATCAACAGCCCTTGACAGTGTCCATTCAGCTGGCAAAGGATATTCAGACAGCATAGTTAAGGCTGAGCACTTTAGCGTGTCTTTTCCACTCTCAAATAAATAAGGAGCCATTTTTCGATAGAATCGCATATATTGAATGGACTTCCTCCATGTGGCTGTAGATTTGTGTCCATAGTTTGAAGGATGTACTTTAATCATAACTCGTCCAAATGACTCAACCAGATTCCGAAAGCAGATCTTGATGATTGATCTTAATACATAATAATCAGGCCAGACATCATTCCTCACATACAGTGTTGTTTTCATGCTAATGATAAATTACTTTTAGCCAGACAGTCTCCTCACATATTTTGTGCCAATGATCTTGACAGATAAGCTCTGTGCTTTGCACGCAGGAGTTTGAATACAGTGTTGATGGCCCCTATGTGAGTCAGCATTAATTAACGTTGTAAACCTCAGGAAAGTTGTGACTTTGCAACTCCAGCTCTTTTTGTCTGCCAGCAATCTGCAGTGTTTAGTTTGTGAGGTATCTGGAGCATGTTATAGTCACGTCCGATTGTTACACCAAACGCAAAATAGGATGCAGCCACCATTTTTAGGGTCATCTGGACTCAAAACATTAGCTCTTTTCTCTCCCCACAGATGCTGCCAGACCTGCTGAGATTTTACAGCGTTTTCTCTTTGGTTGGAGATGTTGCTCATTTTTCTTTTAGTTTTGGTGAAAGTGATATTGGCAGCAGTGTTGAAAAGAGTGAAAGTGGCTTTGGAAATGCCAGTAAAATATACCAATGGCAGCCTCTGTGATTTCAAGTGAAGGTAGCAGACAATTTGAGCAACTTTGAAAAAATGATGGCTGCATCCTATTTTGCGTTTTTCCCTAATTTTCTGAGGTATTATAATCGTGTATGTCATTTGGCCACCACATCTGCACACTGTTCCCTCCAGTTAAACTTATCATCTGCTTTGATAACTAGATACTTCTAGTTAATAACTATCTCAATGTCCACATCGTGAATCTTCATGGGAAAATATCATTAGCTGGCTTTTCCTGAATTCTATAATTTTGCTCATTCGTCTCGTTTTCATTCAATTTAAGAGAATTGTTCTCGCACCATTTCACATACTTCTCTGCCAAGTTTCTCTGGTTTCCTTTATTATTCCTGTGAGACTCACAACTACTGTATCATCAGCGCACTTCAGGATGGTTGCTTTTGCATAATCTGATCGCCAATCATTCGTGCAGAGGCTGAATGTAAAGATGACAGTACAGAACCCATAAGACCATAAGATATAGGAGCAGAATTAGGACACTTGGCCCATCGAGTCTGCTCCGCCATTCAATCATGGCTGATATTTTCTCATCCCCATTCTCCTGCTTTCCCCCATAACTCCTGATCCCCTTATTAATCAAGAGGACAGCCAGTCTTCATTAATGAGGGCTCCAAGTAAATCCTGGAAACTGACACCCATTGGGTCATGTTCTGAAGGAAATCTCCGATCCAAAGTAGGAGAGTAGGATTGACATCAAGGTGTTTCAGTTTTTCAATAGACTGGAATAGTTGCAATGTACTAAAAACTGAAGAGAAATCAACAAAGAAAGGGTGGCACGGTGGTTAGCACTGCTGCCTCACAACGCTGAGGACCCGGGTTACTGTCTGTGTAGAGTTTGCACATTCTCCCCGTGCGGGTCTCACCCCCACAACTCAAAGATGTGAAGGGTAGGTGGATTGGTGACGCAAAGTTGCCCTCAATTGGAAAAATTTTTAAAAAAGAAATCGACAAAGGTGGCACGAGCATAGTGCTTAATCTATCCCTGTGCTGTTGGGTCAAATGGACCAATGTGAGAGCAGCATCATCCAAAGACTTGCGAGATTGATAAGCAAGCTGTAACTGATCAACATGTGGAACTAGAGGATCTAAAAGCCACTTTGACGTAATGGGTGCGTTGCCAGGGTGGCACTGCCAGGTTGCCTGTGTGGCAGTGCCAAGCTGGCAATGCCAAGATGCCTAGGTGCCAGCAGGAATGCCAGGGTGCCTTGCGGCCCAGAGTCCGACCACCTGGGGCGTCTCTGATGGCCTGGGAGACCTCCCTAGGTGCCATTACGTCTGGTCCACGTTTGTGTGGACCTGTGCTAACCGGCACACCATGGCGAGCTCTCCCAGGCGTGGTTCTTAGGTCCTGGGCACCGGCGCAGACATACTTAAATTATCCCAATGGTTTATTTAAATATGCTAATCTGGAATTACGTTCAGTGAGGGTGAAATCCAGATTGCGATATCTCGCAAGACTTCGTTGAATCTCATGAGACGTTTCGAGCGCTACAAATCTCATGCGAGCCCACCCGCACGATTCAGTGGCCTCATCGCGTCACCAAATCGGGTGCGACAAGGCCAGTAAATCGCGCCGAATATTTTCAGAATCTTTCATGACTAACAATGTAAAAGCAGGTGGTCGCTAATTTACCTTAACCAGTTCCTGTGGTAGCAGGTTCCACATTCTAACCATTCCCTTGGTAAAGGATTTTCTCCATGTTTCCCTGTTGCATTTATCAGCTATTTTCTTGTATTTACAGTCCATAGTTATAGATTCTTCCACAAATGGAAACATATCCGCACTGCCCAGCCCATTCAGAGGTTTAATCACCTCTATCAGGTTACCTCTGATTCTTCTCCCTTTTGAAGAAGCACTTGATGTGTTGGGTGTTCTGGATCACAAACAGGTCACCAACACTTGAAGTGGTGCAACTCTATTTTATTATAAGGTTAACTATATTAACATACTTGAACTGTGGGTAAATGCAATACCAGCTTTAACTGTTGACCCTTGCCTAGTCCTAACCAGGTGATGCACACAGCACATGGTGAATGTCTGTGTTGCAGGCTGTAAGCTCTGTGCTCCGAGCTGGCTGCTACTAGAATAAGCGGGAACTCTCATGTCCCCTGTCTTTACAGTGCGTGTGCTCTCACTGGTGATTGGCTGCGGTGTTGTGTATGTTGATTGGTCCCACTGCATGTCCATCAGTGTGTGTGTGTGTCTGCACCATAATATACTGGTGTATATTATGACATCCCCCCTTTTATATAAAGAATATGTGCCTGCGTGACAATAAATATCGTGTAGTGAATGTACCTGACTATGTGTGTGCGTGTTATTTACATGACTATGTACATGAGGCTAATCTTTTTACACGGGAAGGTGCCTAGTGCCGAGAAATAGGGTGTCACACCAACAACAAAATGAACATTATATACAAACTACAGGAACGATGAAACAGGATAACAGAACAGATGAAAGAGTCCAACATTGTAAAACTCATAAGTCAAGTCTCTGAGGTGGGCGATGAATTCTGGTTGACAGTCAGGGTGGCACACCACTCGTCGTCTGGATCAATGCTGTGCACCAACAGCGGCTGGTGGTTTTGATTCGGGGACAGCCTGTTCTTTGTTATAACAGCGACTCGAAGGGGCTCCCTCGGGTCCTCGGTGTCACTGGTCTGCGGGAAGTCGGAATCGGACTCAGTTTGGGGGTAGGTAACTGTTTGTTGCAGGGTTCTTCGGAGGTTTATTTAATTTCCTGGTTCAATTTGAGACATGGTGCTGTCATTCCAGGTGAAGGAAGGTTGTTTTACAGCTTTAAAATATTTTTTCTTTGATTTGGGACGTTTCCCCTTTAAATGGGCCTGGTCCGGGGCCTCCGATGTAGCACGTAGGAGGCGTTTGCACATGCGCAGATCACGGTTCCTTTACTGATGGCCGTTTTCGTGATTTTGTATGCGCGGCGTCGCGCAACTGCGCAAGTGCAGCCC
Source organism: Scyliorhinus torazame (assembly GCF_047496885.1). Classification (NCBI taxonomy): domain Eukaryota; kingdom Metazoa; phylum Chordata; class Chondrichthyes; order Carcharhiniformes; family Scyliorhinidae; genus Scyliorhinus; species Scyliorhinus torazame. The sequence continues at coordinate 11,159,239 of NC_092727.1, read as the reverse complement.
CTTTAGAAAGATGGCCGCCGACCAAAATAGTTCTCTGCTCCGGGATTTCGACCTCGAGGTGAGTACTGGTGCTTCTCTTACCTTTCCTTGCTGGTTGGAGTGTGTTTTCCTCACCGTATTTGCCGCATTTCTCCAGGACTGCCTGGAAGTCGTTCCTGTTTTGCCCCCTGGAGAACTTGAATTTTTAAAAGATTTCTTCTGTTCTGGCACCGGCGATGGTGAGGAGAAGCTCTGTTTTTTCAGGAATTGCCAGGTCTTCTAGTTCGGCTGCCAGCAGGAAGATTTCAAGCTTTTGTCAGGATAGAGAGGATGAATACGTGGCTCGAGAGATGGTGCAAGAGGGAGGGATTCAAATTCCTGGGACATTGGAACCGATTCTGGGGGAAGTGGGACCAGTACAAACCGGATGGTCTGCACCTGGGCAGGACTGGAACCGATGTCTGGGGAGAGTTTAAACTAATGTGGCAGGGGGATGGGAACCGATGCAGGAAGTTGGAAGGTAGTAAAACAGGGACAGAAATAAAAGGCAGTAAGGGGGAAAGTGTAAGGCAGAGAAGCCATAGTCAAAAATCAAAAAGGGCGACAGTGCAAGGTACAGTGACTGAGGGGAGCTCAGTGAATAGGACCAGGAATACTAAAAGAAATAAAACGGGAAGTGAAAACATTAATGATAAGCGATGCGGCAGGTTGTTACAGGAAGATGTGGGTTCGACGACAAGGAAAATTAGGAGAAAGGTTAAGAGGAAATATAACTTAGGAGAGGTTACTGATCGAGGTGTTAAGATTCAGAACAGAGGTAAAAAAGCCAACATAAGTGTACTTTACCTGAATGCTCGTAGTATTCGGAATAAGGTAAATGAGTTGATGGCGCAAATCATCGTGAATGACTATGATTTAGTGGCCATTACTGAAACATGGTTAAAGGATGGTCACGACTGGGAGTTAAATATCCGAGGGTATCAAACTTTTCGGAAGGACAGAGTGGATGGTAAGGGAGGTGGTGTAGCTCTGTTATTTAAGGATGACATCCGGGCAACAGTAAGGGATGACATCGGTGCTATGGAGGATAAGGTTGAATCCATTTGGGTGGAAATCAGGAATAGTAAGGCGAAAAAGTCACTGATAGGAGTAATCTATAGGCCACCAAAATATAACATTATGGTGGGGCAGGCAATAAACAAAGAAACAACTGATGCATGTAGAAATGGTACAGCAGTTATCATGGGGGATTTTAATCTACATGTTGATTGGTTTAACCAGGTCGGTCAAGGCAGCCTTGAGGAGGAGTTTATAGAATGTATCCGCGATAGTTTCCTCGAACAGTATGTAATGGAACCTACGAGGGAACCAGCGGTCCTAGATCTGGTCCTGTGTAATGAGACAGGATTGATTCAGAATCTCATAGTTAGGGATCCTCTCGGAAGGAGCGATCACAATATGGTGGAATTTAAAATACAGATGGAGGGTGAGAAGGTAAAATCAAGCACTAGTGTTTTGTGCTTAAACAAAGGAGATTACAATGGGATGAGAGAAGAACTAGCTAAGGTAGACTGGGAGCAAAGACTTTATGGTGAAACAGTTGAGGAACAGTGGAGAACCTTCCAAGTGATTTTTCACAGTGCCCAGCAAAGGTTTATACCAACAAAAAGGAAGGACGGTAAAAAGAGGGAAAATCGACCGTGGATATCTAAGGAAATAAAGGAGAGTATCAAATTGAAGGAAAAAACATACAAAGTAGCAAAGATCAGTGGGAGACTAGAGGACTGGGAAATCTTTAGGGGGCAACAGAAAGCTACTAAAAAAGCTATAAAGAAGAGTAAGATAGATTATGAGAGTAAACTTGCTCAGAATATAAAAACAGATAGTAAAAGTTTCTACAAATACATAAAACAAAAAAGAGTGGCTAAGGTAAATATTGGTCCTTTAGAGGATGAGAAGGGAGATTTAATAATGGGAGATGAGGAAATGGCTGAGGAACTGAACAGGTTTTTTGGGTCGGTCTTCACAGTGGAAGACACAAATAACATGCCAGTGACTGATGGAAATGAGGCTATGACAGGTGAGGACCTTGAGAGGATTGATATCACCAAGGAGGTAGTGATGGGCAAGCTAATGGGGCTAAAGGTAGACAAGTCTCCTGGCCCTGATGGAATGCATCCCAGAGTGCTAAAAGAGATGGCTAGGGAAATTGCAAATGCACTAGTGATAATTTACCAAAATTCACTAGACTCTGGGGTGGGCCTGGCGGATTGGAAATTAGCAAACGTGACACCACTGTTTAAAAAAGGAGGTAGGCAGAAAGTGGGTAATTATAAGCCAGTGAGCTTAAATTCGGTAGTGGGGAAGATGCTGGAATCTATCATCAAGGAAGAAATGGCGAGGCACCTGGATGGAAATTGTCCCATTGGACAGACGCAGCATGGGTTCATAAAGGGCAGGTCGTGCCTAATTTAGTGGAATTTTTTGAGGACATTAACAGTGCGGTAGATAACGGGGAGCCAATGGATGTGGTATATCTGGATTTCCAGAAAGCCTTTGACAAGGTGCCACACAAAAGGTTGTTGCATAAGATAAAGATGCATGGCATTAAGGGGAAAGTAGGAGCATGGATAGAGGATTGGTTAATTAATAGAAAGCAAAGAGTGGGGATTAATGGGTGTTTCTCTGGTTGGCAATCAGTAGCTAGTGGTGTCCCTCAGGGATCAGTGTTGGGCCCACAGCTGTTCACAATTTACATAGATGATTTGGAGTTGGGGACCAAGGGCAATATGTCCAAGTTTGCAGACGACACTAAGATAAGTGGTAAAGCAAAAAGTGCAGAGGATACTGGAAGTCTGCAGAGGGATTTGGACAGGCTAAGTGAATGGGCTAGGGTCTGGCAGATGGAATACAATGTTGACAAATGTAAGGTTATCCATTTTAGTAAGAATAACGGCAAAAGGGATTATTATTTAAATGATAAAAAATTAAAACATGCTGCTGTGCAGAGAGATCTGGGTGTGCTAGTGCATGAGTCGCAGAAAGTTGGTTTTCAGGTGCAACAGGTGATTAAGAAGGCAAATGGAATTTTGTCCTTCATTGCTAGAGGGATGGAGTTTAAGACTAGGGAGGTTCTGCTGCAACTGTATAAGGTGTTAGTGAGGCCACACCTGGAGTATTGTGTTCAGTTTTGGTCTCCTTACTTGAGAAAGGATGTACTGGCACTGGAGGGTGTGCAGAGGAGATTCACTAGGTTAATCCCAGAGCTGAAGGGGTTGGATTACGAGGAGAGGTTGAGTAGACTGGGACTGTACTCTTTGGAATTTAGAAGGATGAGGGGGGATCTTATAGAAACATATAAGATTATGAAGGGAATAGATAGGATAGATGCGGGCAGGTTGTTTCCACTGGTGGGTGAAAGCAGAACTAGGGGGCATAGCCTCAAAATAAGGGGAAGTAGATTTAGGACTGAGTTTAGGAGGAAGTTCTTCACCCAAAGGGTTGTGAATCTATGGAATTCCTTGCCCAGTGAAGCAGTAGAGGCTCCTTCATTAAATGTTTTTAAGATAAAGATAGATCGTTTTTTGAAGAATAAAGGGATTAAGGGTTATGGTGTTTGGAAAGTGGAGCTGAGTCCACAAAAGATCAGCCATGATCTCATTGAATGGCGGAGCAGGCTCGAGGGGCCAGATGGCCTACTCCTGCTCCTAGTTCTTATGTTCTTATGCCCGCCAGTTTTCGCGGAGATCGCCGTGGCGCTGGAGCTGCTGCGGAACCCGGATCTTGAACATCTTGCCTGGGTATCGTTGCTGGCTGTCACTGTACGCTGAGCTGCTGGCGATGCGGAGCGGCGGCGGCGGGTTGATGTTCTCCATACTGCAGGATGCCGGAATGCTGATTAGTTGCAGGTGGGTCTCAGAAGTGCTAGCATGCAACCACTCCTTGTACCATGATGTGTTGGGTGTTCTGGATCACAAACAGGTCACCAACACTGGACGTGGTGCAGCTCTATTTTATTATAAGGTTAACTATATTAACATACTTGAACTGTGGGTAAATGCAATACCAGCTTTAACTGTTGACCGTTGCCTAGTCCTAACCAGGTGATGCACTCAGCACATGGTGAATGTCTGTGTTGCAGGCTGTGAGCTCTGTGCTCCGAGCTGCCTGCTACTAGAATGAGCGGGAACTCTCCTGTCCCCTGTCTTTATAGTGCGTGTGCTCTCACTGGTGATTGGCTGCGGTGTTGTGTATGCTAATTGGTCCCACTGCATGTCCATCAGTGTGTGTGTGTGTGTCTGCACCATGATATACTGGTGTATATTATGACAGCACTCATCCCATTCAATGTAGCTGTAATCTCTCAATCCCTCAATCTCTAAATATCCTTCCACGTGATTTTTTGCACTTGTTCCTTTTTATAGTATGGAGACCAGAACAGTGCACAACACTCTTGTCTGACCAAGGTACTTTGCAAGTGTAATAAAGCATCACCGCTTCATAATTGTACACACCGAGTAATAAATCCCAGTGCTTTATGAACACTTAGAATTTCTTTGCTGACCTGCCATCAATGATTTGTTCACCCGTAGCCTGAGATCCCATTGTTGCTCCTCTCACTTTGGGATTGTATTTACCTGTGTGGATCCTCCTGGAGTTAGTAGGCTCAGGAGGTGGTCATTTTGTTTGCATGGGCAAGGTAGGTACAAGCAAGGCACATTAGATGTACCCCTGATGCCAGTATGCCTGCTGGATGCATTGTCGCCCATCTGGCTGTGTGAGTGCAGGGAGGTGGAAAAGGGGATTCGCACTTTTCCAACGCCCAACATCTGCCATCCCTGGATCAAAGGGATCTTTCCTTGGATCTTCCAGCGTTCTAAGGGTTAGGGCATAAATTCCTTTGCGAGCAGAGAGAGATGGTACTTTGTAATGCGGCAATTACTCGAAAGGAAAGTAATGATACGATAAACGCAGGCTATTTTATGGCAGAGTTCTTCTTGACAAAAGGCTTTGATTTGCTTTTCCACGATATATAAATTCAATCTGATATCTCTTAACCCAGGCTACAAAAGGTCTTTCAAGTGTATTTGTCATGTAGCTGAAGAATTGCGAGGAAAACTGAGCAATGAGCACACACCTGATTCATCCGTCTGATTCTCCTGTGAAAACATTGTGGAAATTATTTTATATAGATGGATACATAGATAGATAGATATATTTTTTTGTGTCTCTCAAACTCCCTTTTGAGTAGCTTCAAGAATTGGATTTCCGACTGGAAAAGATGCTTCATTTTCCTGTAATTTTCTGTCTGCAGGGCTGATAAGGGAGTCAGTAATGGAATGGGAGTGCAGGTTATTAGTTGCAAATTGGTGCATAGACTGTTAGGAATGACTTTCATTTCGAGAGCACCTTTCATGACCTCAGGACACCCCGGAGGACTTTACAACGCGCGGAGTAGTTTTGAAGTGCTACTGAAGTGTAGTTCAGGAAAAACACATCTCCCAATTTGTACACAGCAAGATCCCACAAACAGCACCATCTCCTGGAATGTTTTACCACATTAAAAAATCATCATGTGAATTGCTGTGGTAACAGTCTGATAATCTGCTTCATTGTGATACTGATGGAGGAAGAAATATTGATCGGGTCACCAGGGGGATATACCGTTGCTTTTTCGAGAAATAGTATTTGAGAGGACAGATGGGGCTTGGTTGAATATATCATCTGAAAGACAGCGGGTAGAATTTTCCATGTGAGAGATTGTTGACACCCAGATTGAATGGCGCGTGGATCATTTTCCTGTTGGGGGCACTGCTTCTGGAGCCATTCAGGACATGCTAATGGGCCAGCACTCTGTTGGCGCGAATTCTGAGCAATTCCTGGCCCAGAGGGCGCTCTAACCGTACAGCAGCAGGGCCGGAGTTAACAGCAAAGAGCCTGGCAGCTGGAGCTGTTTTAAAGCACTCCACTTACCACACACTCACTGCAGCCATCAAGATGGCTCAGAGAAGACCTACCCTCGCCCCGAGGTCGGGGGTCCAAGGTGAACCCACTGCTCCATGTCAGTGAGGAGCAGAGGGACACCTCTTCTCCAGCGTGGGCTGCAGACTCAAGCCTACCCTCCTGAACACTGCCTGGGATATGGTAGACTCCCACAAGTCCTGAAGATAATTTGTTGGATGAATTGGACATTCTGAATTCTCACTCTGTGTACCCAAACAGGTGCCGGAATTTGGCGACTAGGGGATTTTCACAGTAACTTCATTGCAGTGTTAATGTAAGCCCACGTGTGACACTAACAAAAAATATTGTTATTATGCCATTTACAATGAAAACATCCATAACAAAATACATTGAGATTAATTGTAACTTTTCTTCTTGCCCATTGATGTGGACATTTTAGTTTAAAAAACGTAATAAATGGACTGAATTTTATGGGATGCCTGGGCGCTTATTTCATGCACCCCCCCCCCCCCCCCTCCCACCCCCACTCCCCAGTACAAAAGTCAGTGACTGAATAAAGTTTGCCCTGTGTCATAATATGGGTTATTTATGTAGCTGCGGTGGTGTTTCATCGCTGAAATCTTGAAACTTATGTGGTTAAACATAGACACCTGTATTAGTAGGTTTTTGCTATTTACAGTTCACAAGTTTGTGTAAGTAGAGGGAGGTTGCTCCTACCATGCAGGCTAGCTACTGCTTACAGAGTGTTGCTGTACTGTTCTATAACCATGTGTCTAGATACATCATACTGTGGGCAGTGCCACTCTCCAGCCCCACATTATCCCTCTGCTGAGCACCTTTACATTATAATATATGCAGGCACATATAATCACATCCCTCTTTATTTTTCAAAATCTTTCCTCCCTTCCAACAGAGAATACAATATAATGTTCACTTCCTAATACGCTCTTATGTCTTGACAGTTTTTTTCACATTTCGTTAGGTCAGAAACCCTAAATATTGATTACATTGTGAGAGAATGGTATTAATACTCAATGTGTCTGGTGCTTGGGTCCTGTGATAAAGTGCCTTTTTCTGATAACAGGATAATGTAATCTGAAGATAGTTTTTCAAGCCTTTCCCTTCTTTAACTCGTCTTTCAAACATTTGGTTGTATCCTTAATTGCTTTAGTTTGCCTAGCAGAACCTCCTATTCCATTGTCACTTTCTTAAGTTCTTGTTTTATAACTGTGAGCTCATCCTTGACAGAAGATAGCACAATTTCCAAAGGCTTTTTGAAGTAAATTTGTATTTGGTTATTTTCCTTTACAGCATTTCAATTCAGCATCTTTTCCAGCCACCGTTTTATTGTATCCGTTCTTATGCTTTTCTATCAGTGTGACCATTTCAGCAATCTTGTTCTGGCATTGTAATCTCAGATTCTTGCTCTTGTCTAAATTGCTGATCCTGCGTCAATTTCAATATTTTTACCTCTTCAATTAATTTTTCATTGTCAAGCTTCCCTTCCTCAAATTCCTTCTGAAGGCTCTGAATAGTTTCTTCAGATTGCTTGTTGAGACTCGACAGTTCTAAATTCAATTGTTCAATCTCAGTTTTATAAGTATTACATTGTTTAGTTTCTTCAATAAACTTCTTCTTCAAAGCTTTTTTTCTCCTGCTTCAATTTTTCACTGGACTTGTTACAGAGGAGCAGGAGGAAGCCATTTGGCCCTTTGACCTGCTCCACCATTCATTATGCTCATGGCTGATCATCAAGTTCAGTACCCTGATCCCACATTCCCCCATATCCATTGATCCCTTTAGCTCCAAGAGCTATATCTAATTCCTTCTTGAAATTACACAATGTTTTGTCCTCAACTACCTTCTGTGGATGTGAATTCCACAGATTCACCACTGTAGAAGGGACTTTAGTTGGTGGATTAGCTGCCTTAAATACCCTGTATTATTTTAATCAGCTGCTTGACTATATTTCATGGAAATAGGCACTTGGCGAAGCATGATGGATACATAGCCTTATTTTCAGTCAAAAAGTTTGAGGTTCTGTATGAAACAGTCAGAAGGTCATACCATGAAAACAGGCGTATAGCTGCACATTGTTTTTGCTGGCAGCAGACAATTATTATTTTTCTTAGGCGAGGAACTCAAGGCCTGTTATTAAACTTTGCTCGCTTTTCTGTCTTCTTGGCTAATCTCAAGAATGCCTCTCTATCCTAGATATTGCTTACGATATTATATAAATTACTTGTCTTGCCTTTCTAAAGCAAGGACATTTGGAAAGACTGCGGTCAGTCTAATTCCCTCCACGAGCTTTGTGTTAAATAAAGGACCTTTCGTGAAAACTCGAAGGACTGACTATTTTTTTCTTCAACAACCACTCTCTGGGTGAAGAAATTTCTCCTCAACTAAGTCCAAAATAGTCTACCTCATTTTCTCAGATTGTGACCCCTTGTCTGGACTCCTCCACCATCAAGAACATTCTTCCTGCATCTATCCTGTCTTGTCCTGTTGGAACTTTATCGGTTTCTATGAGTTACCATAGCCCCCCATCAATTCTTCTGAACTCCAACCAACTCAATCTCTCCTCATACGTCAGTCCTGCCATCCCAGGAATCAGTCTGGTAAACCTTTGCTTCACTTCCTCTATAGCAAGAACATCCTTCCTCAGATAGAGAGACCAAAACTGCCACACAATATTCCGGGTGTGGTCTCACCAAGGCCCTGTATAATTGCAGAAAGATATCCCTGCTCCTGTACTCAAATTCTCTCGTTGTGAAGGCCTGCTGCATCTTGTTTCTTACCTTTATAGGAATACTCGGCCTCATTGCACATTCCCTCTCTCTCAATTTATAGCCATTCAGATAATAATCTGTGTTCCTACTTTTGCTACCAAAATGGATAACCTCACATTTATCCACATTATATACTGCCCACTCACTCAATTTGTCACACTGAAGCACCTCTGCATCCTCCTCACAGCTCACCCTGCCACGCAGCTTTGTGTCCTCTCTAAATTTGGAGATATTACATTTAGTTACTCATCTAAATCATTAATATATATTGTGAATAGCTGGGGTCCAGCACCGATCCCTGCGGTGCCCCACTAGTCACTGCCTGCCATTTGGAACAAAGACCCGTTTATTCCGACTCTTTGTTCCCTGACTGCCAACCAATCTTCTATCCATCTCAATACATTACCCTTAATTTTACATGCCAATCTCTTATATGGGACTTCATCGAAAGCCTTCTGAAAGTCCAAATAAACCACATCCATTGGCTCTCCCTCGTCAACTCTATTAGTTACATAGAATCACCCTCGAAGAATTCCAGTAGATTTGTCAAGCATGATTTCCCTTTCGTTAATCCATGCTGACTCTGTCCGATCCTGCCACTGTTTTCCAAGTGCTTTGTTATAAAATCCTTGATAACAGACTCCGGAATTTACTCCACTACTGACATCAGACTGACTGGTCTATATTTCCCTGTTTTCTCTCTACCTCCCTTTTTAAAGAGTGAGGGCACATTAGCTACCCTCCAATCTGTAGGAACTGTTCCAGAGTCTTTCGAATCTTGGAAGATGACCATCAATGCAGCCATTATTTCTAGGGCCACTTCCTTAACTACTCTGGCATGTAGATTATCAGGTCCTGGGGACTTAACGACCTTCAATCCCATCAATTTCCCCAACACCATTTCTCAACAAATATTGATCTCCTTCAGTTCCTCCCTCTCAATAAACGTTGTGTTCCCCAAAGTTTCTGGTATCTTATTTGTTTCCTCTTTTGTGAGAACAGAGCCACTGTTTATCGGTGGTGGAGGGTTTGAATGCTTTTGGAAGTGGGAGCAATCAAGCTGGCTGCTTTGACCTGGATGGTGTTGAGCTTCTTGAGTATTGCAAGTGGAGATATTCCATTTCACTCCTGACTTGCGCCTTGTAGATGGTGACAGGCTTTAGGTGGTCAGGAGGTGAGCTACTTGCACAAGAATTATGCTCTGGTAGCCATAGTATTAATGTGGCTAGTCCAGTTCAGTTTCTGATCAATGGTAACCCAGGATGTTGAAAGTGGGGGATTCAGTGATGGTAAGGCCATTGAATGTCAAGGAGTGATGGTTATATCATTTCTTGTCGTAGATCGTCATTGCCTGGCATTTGTGTGACGCAAAAGTAACTTGACACTTGTCAGAACAAGAACATAGAACATAGAATTGACAGTGCAGAAGGAGGCCATTCGGCCCATCGAGTCGGCACCGGCTCTTGGAAAGAGCACCCTACCCAAGGTGCACACCTCCACCCTATCCCCATAACCCAGTAACCCCACCCAACACTAAGGGCAATTTTGGACACTAAGGGCAATTTATCATGGCCAATCCATCTAACCTGCACATCTTTGGACTGTGGGAGGAAACCGGAGCACCCGGAGGAAACCTACACACACACGGGGAGGACGTGCAGACTCCGCATAGACAGTGACCCAAGCTGGGAATCGAACCTGGGACCCTGGAGCTGTGAAGCAGTTGTGCTATCCACAATGCTACCGTCAGCCTATCTGAGCTTTCTTCCTGATTCCCAGTTTTGCTAGGTTCCCTTGATGCCATATTACAGTCAAATGTTAAGGGCAGTCACTCTCACCTCACTGATGGAGTTCTGCTCTTTTGCCCATGTTTAATCCAAGGCTATAATGAGGTCAGGAGCTGACTGACCCTGGCGGAACCCAAACTGAGCATCCATGAACAGGTTATGCTGAGTAAGTGCCGCTTGATAGCACTGTTGATGACTCCTTCCATCACTTTGCTGATGATGGAGAGTAGACTGATAGGGCGGTAATTGGCTGGGTTGGATTTGTCCTGTTTCTTATGGAGAGGACACACCTGGGCAATTTTCCACATTGCTGGATAGATGTCAGTGTTCTAACTGTACCTGAACTGCTTGGCAAGGGGTGTGGCAGGTTCTAGAGCACAAGTCTTCATTACTATTGCCAGAATATTGTCAGGGCCCAGAGTCTTTGCAGTATCCAGTGTTTTCTCAAAGCTTGCTGTCAGCCATTTCATCTTGTTGTTTCAATGTCTTCTCCAGAGCTTTCATTCTTTTTATATTTAATAATCTCTCATTTCCTTTTCAGCATCCTCCCTCTGGGATCTTTTGTTGTTCATCATTTGGCGTTGTGTGTTGGCCTCCATCTGGGGTCTTTTCCATCTCCTCTTTGAGATTTTGTTGCCTCCTCGTTGAGGTCTTCATTGCCTCCCCTTTGAGGTCCTTGTTGCTTCCTCTTTGAGGTCTTTCTTGAATCTTTTTTGAGGTCCTATTCCCTCCTATTTGAGTTCCTTGTTGCCTCCTCTTTGAGATTCTTGTTGCCTCCTATGAGGTCTTCATTGCCTCCTCTTTGAGGCCTTCCTTGCCTCTTCTTTGTGGCCTTTCTTGCCTCTTTGAAGTCTTAATTGCCTCCTCTTTGAGATTTTACTTAACCCTGCTTTGAGGTACTTGTTGCCTCCTCTTTAAGATCTTCATTGCCTCCTCTTTGAGGTCCTTGTTGCCACTTCCTTGAGGTCTTTCTTGCCTCCTCTTTGAGGTCTTCATTGCTGACTCTTTGAGGTCCCTTTTGCCTCCTTTTTAAGGTCTTTGTTGCCCCCTTTTTGAGATCTTTGCTGCCTCCTTGTTGAGGTCTTTCTTGTCTCTGGACCTTTTTAAGAGTTGCCTGCTATCTGGGAATTTTATAATTTTCCTGTTGATAGCCATTTGTTTTTTCTTGTGGTTGTCACTTGAAGGGCATTACATCTTCGAGTGTATGAGTACTTTAAGGGTATTGCAGCATTAAGGGTATTGCAGCTTTAAGGGTATTGCTGTTTTAAGGGTATTGCAGCTTTCAGAGAATTGCCGCTTTAAGGGCACTGATACTTTAATGGTATTACCGCTTTAATGGTAGTGCCACATTAAGGGTATTACCGCTTTAACGGTATTGTTGCTTTAAGGGTATTGTCGCTTCAAGGGTATTGCCGCTTTCAAGCTATTACCTTTTTAAGGATATTACCTCTTTAAGGAGTATTGTTGCTTTAAGGGTATTACCTCTTTAACGGTATTACCGTTTTAACGGTATTGTCGCTTTAATGGTATTGCCGCTTTAACGGTATTGTTGCTTTAATGGTAATTACCGCTTTAAGGGTAGTGTCACTTGAAGGGTACTCTCTTTAACGGTATTGCTGCTTTAAGGGTATTACCTATTTAAGTGTATTGCTGCTTTAAGGGTATTGCCGCTTTAAGGTATTACCTCTTTTTTCCCCTTTTTTTTTAAATTTAGAGTACCCAATTATTTTTTTTCCCAATTAAGGGGCAATTTTAGCGTAGCCAATCCACCTAACCTGCACATCTTTGGGTTGTGGGGGTGAAACCCACACAGACATGGAGAGAATGTGACGGACAGTGACCCAGAGCCGAGATTCGAATACGGGTCCTCAGTGCCGCAGTCCCAGCCACTGTGCCACATACTGCCCCAAAGGGTATTACCTCTTTAAGGGTAATGCTACTTTACGGGTATTGTCACTTTAAGGGTATTATTGCTTTAAGCGTATTGCTGCTTAAAGGGTATTGCCACTTTACGATTTTGCCTCATTAAGGGTATTACCTCGTTAAGGGTATTGCCACTTTAAGGGTATTACCTATTTAAGTGTATTGCTGCTTTAAGGGTATTGCTGCATTAAGGGCTTTGCTGCATTAAGGGTAATACCTCTTTAAAGATATTGCCGCTTTAAGGTTACTCCCTCTTTAAGGGTATTGCCGCTTCAAGGGAATAGTCGCTTAAAGGGTATTACCACTTTAAGGTTATTGCCATTTTAAGGGTTTTGCCACTTTAAGGTTATTGCCATTTTAAGGGTATTGTCGCTTTCAGAGTACTGTCGCTTTAAGGGTGTTTCCTCTTTCAGGGTATTGCCACTTTTAGGTTATTGCCATTTTAAGGGATTTCCACTTCAAGGTTATTGCCGTTTATAAGATATTGCCACTTTAAGGTTATTGCCGTTTTAAGGGTATCGTAGCTTTCAGGGTACTACCTCTTTAAGGGTATTGAAGTTTTCAAGGTATTGCCGCTTTAAGGGAATAGTCGCTTAAAGGGTATTGCCACTTTAAGGTTATTGCCGTTTTAAGGGTGTTATCGCTTTCAGGGTACTACCTCTTTCAGGGTATTGTCGTTTTAAAGGTATTTCCGCTTTAAGGTTATTGTCATTTTATAAGTATTGCCGCTTTAGAGGTGTTACCTGTTTATGGATATTGTCGCTTTAAGGATATTACTTCTTTAAGGATATTGCCGCTTTAGGGGTATTGCTGCTCTCAGGCTGTGATCGTATTTTTTACCCGGCTGTCAGCAGTTGCCTTTTGCAACTCTGTGTTTTTTCCTGTGCTTTTCGGGAGACCTGCAAGGCTGCTCTTTAAAAATATTTTAAAACTTCTTGCTTACTGTGGAAGCTTTGGCAGTTGTCCGTCCTTTTGAATTTGCAGGCCATTGGCACCTCCATATATTTGATCTTCTTGTGCTGCGGGGGGAATTGATGGCACCATTACTTTCAACTCTACAGGGTGTTTGCTCTCTTTTTCTGTTTTACCTATGTTTCAAATTTAGAGCAACAACCTCTCTGTGTCGGCTATTTGAACTTTGCAGCAATTCGTTTTTTATTCCTTTATTTATATCCACAGCACTTCTTTCTTGCTGTTAGCCCCAAGTGGTTCTTTTTTAACTTTTGATTCTGTCAGCCATATTTACAGGGTTTTCTTTTTTTCTACCTGCCTCTTTGTTTACAAGTTTTTATTTGTCTATCTTTCAGCTTCTTCAATCTCTTGAATCTCTTGGGATTGCCACCTATTCTAAAAGGCAAGGACAGTTGCTTTTCTGTATTTTGCTCACTCTTGTGGATTCTGACCCGGCGTCTCATAGTGTTCTCCATGTTGCTCACCCATCTTGTAATTGCCCATGTTCTTTGAGTCTACATTGCTCAGGGACTGGCAATATCACTTCTTAGATGTGCATCTCCCTAGTTAGGCTTTAGTATTCCATACCTTGGTATCTGCGTTCCTGCATGTATTTGCCACCTTTCACCACCATTGATCGGCATGGCACTATCACAAAATCTCATTCTGATACCATGTAATAATATGTTTTTTTTAAAGTAGCTGTGGTAATGTCCCATTGATGAGATCTTGAGGCTTCTGGGTTTAAACATAAACAACTTTATTGGTAGACTTTAACTATTTATGTATCCAAGCATGATTTTGCATGGTATTGCTCCCACTATGCAGGCTAGCTGCTTACGGAGTGTTCTCTGACCATGTAACTACACGTGTCATACTGTGAGTGATACCATTCTCCAGTCCCATATCAACACATTGCTTTGCTGAGCATCTTATTAGGATGATACATTCAGGCACATATCACCACACTCTGCAGCATCAACACACTGCTGCTGGTCTAAATAAACAGAGAGTGAGCTTCCATCCTTCACTGGGAGAGGTGAGCCGCTTAAGTGCACTAGGTACCCTCAAAGGATGTACCTCCACTTCCTTCCTGCCGTTTGACAAATTACATTTTAAAGAAAGAGTCTCAGGAATCCAGCCCATTGAGGTCAAGTAAGATGGCAAAAATTGGTCTTTGATAGTAGCGCAAACTGGGCAATAGAAAATTGATAGCTCGTTTTACATCCATCCTAATTTCTTTTGCCCAATAGCATTCACGTGGAGATGTATAATGACGACACTCGTTATGCAAAGGTGTTCGTGTTTTCAGATGTAAAATAGAGCTATTACCTGACTGACAGACAAACACATATTCCCTAGACAGATAGTGGGGCCCCTTTGGTATTAAGAAATAACTTGCATTAATAAATCATCGTTCGTGATCTCCAGACGCCCCAAGGCAAATTACAGAAATACTTTTAAACTGTAGCCACTGCTTTAAGGTAGGAAATGTGATAGCTGGTTTTTGTACACAACATTAAATTGCATCATGTCCCTTCTCCCAGAAGCAAACGTCTCTTGGCAACACCTGTGTTAAGAGTCATGTGTTCTCTAATGCACACTGGCACACTACAGCCTCAAACTAGGTCCTTGCTCTCATACACTTACTATTACTGCCAACTATTTCATCAATCCTGACTGCCTGTGACTGCAGGTTCTGTAGACTAAAGCAGCAATTAACTATACATTTCCCCTGCAGACAGTGCCTGGCTACTGGAAGAGGACAGACCAATATCCGCATTTGACAATACGTGAAGCAATGAGTATGAGTGACTTCCACTCTGGCCCAAGATTTTTTTAAAAAGTAAGGAATATGTGCAGGAATAGGCCATACGACCTGGAGACCACTCCCCTATTCAATAAGTTTGTGGCTGATTTTCTATCTCGTGTCTATGTTCTTGCTCATTCCTCATTTCCTTTGATTCCCTTAATATCCAAAATTCCATCACTCTCATTCTTGAATATACTTTGTGATTGAGCATCCACAGACCTCTGGGATCAAAGATTCCAAATACCCGCAACCCTCTGAGTAAAGAGAATTTCTCCTCACCTCAATCCACAATCCCTTTCGCCACTACCACATCCCTCGGAAGAGATCCACAGTGTAACTGATGAAGATAAAACACTGCTCAGGCCAATCCAATGAACAGTTCTGTTGTTCCTTCAGAGCCTGCAGGCCAAGAGACGGTGGAGAATATTGCTGAAGAATAAGATCTCAAACAAACACGGACAAACACTCGCACATCCCATCAGTCACTCTCCCCCCAGCACTCAACAGCCCAGTGACACCCGCTCAAGGGGCTGGAGGAGGGCATGGATGAAGAAGTGCTGGCATGGGCGGGGGAGGGGGGGGGGGGGGCAAGATACAAAGCCCCAGGAAAGTTAAAGTTTGCAGATATGGAAGTTGACAATGATGTTGTTGAGTGAAGTTGTAAAACAAGCAGAGCAAAGAGTTGGAGATGTCAGTGACCCTGCCAGCATGCAAAAGATGTGAGCAGAGACTTGAGCATATGTGAAATTTATTCATGGTGGGGGGGAGGAGCACTGTTGTTGTGCTACTGGTCTAGTAATCCAGAGATCTGGATCATGCTCCAGAGACAGGGGCCAGAATTTTACGTTTTAGCTGCAAACCTCGGTCCGGGGTGTCATGATATCCACATCAGCATATCATGGTGCAATCACACACACACTGATGGACAGGCGGTTGGACCAACCAGCACACACATAACGTCGCAGCCAATCACCAGTGAGAGCACACGCACCATAAAACAGGGAACACCACAGTTCCCGCTCATTCTACCAGGAGATAGCTCAGAGCACAGAGCTCACAGCGTGCCACTCAGACATACACCATGTGCTGAGTACCTCACTAAGATAGTGATAGGGCTGGGTCCACAGGTTAGCTGGTGAAGCACAGACCCAAGCCAGCAGTTAGTTGTAACCGTTGTTTAGACAATAAAACAGAGTTGTACCATCTACAGCCATGTTGGATCATTTGTGCAGCAGAACACCCAACACAACATGATACCAGTCGTGCGACTGTGAGACCTACCTGCACCCTTTCAGAAATCCGCCATCCTGCTCCATGGAAAACATCAGCCCGCCGCAGCCGCTCCGAATCGCTGGAAATCGTGGCGTCAACTGGAAGCTGTTTAAACAGTGCTTCCAGCTCTTCCTAGAAGCCACAGACAAGGAGAATGCGTCGGACACCAGGAAGATCGCCCTCCTCCTCTCCACGGCGGGGCAACACGCCATCCACATCTATAACTCCCTGGCATTCGCGGAAGGCGAGGACAAAACAAAATATAAGACGGTGCTTCTGAAGTTCGAGGAACACTTCAGCGTGGAAGTCAATGAGAGCTTCGAGAGGTACCTCTTCCAGCAGCGCCTGCAGGGTATGGATGAGCCTTTCCAATCTTACTTGACACACCTCCATATCCTCGCGCAGTCCTGTGGCTATGAGGCCACCTCCGACTCCATGATACGGGATCAGATAGTTTTTGGGGTCATCTCGGACACCCTACGCCAGCAGCTCCTTAAAATAAAGCGCCTCACCCTAGCGACTGCCATCGAGACCTGCATCCTCCATGAGAACGCGACCAGCCGGTACTCCCAAATCCAGGCGGCCGAAACGGCACGGCACGGATCCTACGAGGCAGAGGGGGTCCAGTCAATCGAGTTCCTCCCGGCCCGCGGCCCGGACGAGGGCGGCCATTTTGCGCGCTTTCCAAGGCCTCCCGCGCTTGTACACGCCAAAAGAGGGGACGTTGACGCAGAGGGACGCGATGCGCAGGCGCCCTCTACGCAGGACCGCACTGTGCATGAGCGGTGGTGCAATGAACGCCATGACGTCACGATGTGCGGCAACTGTGGCTCCGCCCACTTAAAGCGGCAATGTCCAGCCAAAGCGCGACAATGCCTCCGCTGTGGTAGGATGGGCTACTACGCTGCCTGCTGTCGAGCAGCTCAACCTGCCACCTCCCAACAATTCCGCCAGCCTCGCAGGGACATGCGGGCGATTCAGCCCCCCTACACTGAGTCATATCCAGACAGTATGCAGACCAGCAATACCGAAGACAGGGAGCCGTTCCGCGTTGCGGTTACCCACAAGAACCGGATGTCCCCAAGTCGGAACCACCAGCCGCTGCCAGTGCACAGCATTGATCCGGGCGATGAGTGGTGTGCCACCCTAACGGTCAACCTGAATTCGTCGCCCCCCTGAGAGACTTGACTTATGAGCCTGTTAGCACATTGGACTCACTGAATTGTTTTACAGTACTGTTAATGAGTTTCTTTTCTTGTCGTTCATTGTTCCAGAAGTTTTTTCTCATCGTTTGCTGATTGCATTTGTTCTGTTATTGGTACAACCTCGTTGTTCTGTTGCACCTGACACCTTCCTCTGTATATAGTTCAGCCTCATGTACATGTTGTAAATATTGCACACACATACTCAGATGCACTCAGTACACATTTCTATTTATTAGCATGTAGGCACATATCCTTTGTGAAAGGGGGGGATGTAATGATATCTGCATCAGCATATTATGGTGCAATCACACACACACTGATGGATAGGCAGTTGGACCAACCAGCACACACATAACATTGCAGCCAATCACCAGTGAGAGCACACGCACTATAAAACAGGGAACACCACAGTTCCCGCTCATTCTACCAGGAGATAGCTCAGAGCACAGAGCTCACAGCGTGCCACTCAGACATACACCATGTGCTGAGTGCCTCACTAAGATAGTGATAGGGCTGGGTCCACAGGTTAGCTGGTGAAGCACGTACCCAAGCCAGCAGTTAGTTGTAACCGTTGTTAAGATAATAAAACAGAGTTGTACCATCCACAGCCGTGTTGGATCATTTGTGCAGCAGAACACCCAAACACGACACGGGGCAAGCCGAAATGTCAGGACTGAAATAAAATTTTAAAATGTGTCTGGGGATTGAGGATTTTCTTTGAGTGTGCTGCCTGGACACACATTGCGTAATTTTTCCATACAGTTTATTTTTCACAGGTCTGTGGCTCCGTGAGACATCTCCACAGTGGCTGGCCCCCTGAGGGAGCACATTAGATGCATCAGCCGCACTTTTCCTTTTCTCAGCGCCCGCCCTCATCCTGCCCTCCCAGGCATTGTCGAGCACTTCCCAACGTGCGGTTCACAGTGGCTGCTCATTGATTGGCCAGCCAGTGTGAAATAGGGTTCTGCGGTCGATCGCAGCTGGAAACACATTTTGTTTCTGGGTCCGTTACGTGTACCTGCCCGACGGGCGGAAAATACAGGCCATGAGTTCAAATCTCTTCATGGCCGCTGGGGCAATTTAAATTAAATGAATGAATAGATCTGTAATTAAATGCTATTCTCATTAATAAGGACCACGGAACCAGCAGCTTGTCATTAAAAACCCATCTGGTTCAATGACAACCTTCAGGGGACGATATCTGCCACTCTTGCCTTGTCTGAGCTACACAAAACTCCAGATCCATAGCACTGTAGTTGACTCTTAACCTCTCTCTGAAATGGTGTAGCAAACAAATCTGCTACAGGAAAAAACACCAAGGGTGCAATAACGCTACATGGAATGCAGTGCTTGAAGAAGACCGCTCACCACCATTTTCTCAAGGGCAATTAAAATTTGCCTTGACAGCAAGGATCACAGCCCAAGAACAAATAAGAAAAAATTCAAATCCCCCGTTATAGGTTGATGTTAATGTGAGGCTAAACAGACTATTCTGTCAGATGCAGACTTTCTTCTTCCTAAGTTAAGGAGGTGTGAGAATCTCCACAATGAAGCAGTTTCTAGATAGTTTCAGAATCATAAGTCTGTTGAAGTACTTTAAAGCACAATTGTACATGATATCCCTGACCTGCATTCTTATGAATAGATAGAAAATCTTGCCTGGAAGATTGACCCTGAATTGACAATCTGTGCTCCAACATTACGTGCAGGAGGGTAAATTAGGCAACAATCTCATGTTCCCAGCGGGGAGCCATTGTGCGACGGTAGCATATATTAATGGCATGGCACGGATTCTCTTCTGATCCATGCTCCCGCAAGCTCAGCTCGCTGCTTTTAGAATCACCTCAGGTGGTTGTACATATTCTCGGAAGTGCCGTCACCTGACCAGCTGTCTCCAAGGGTCCAACCGAGAAGCTCCCACTATTGGCCAGCCAACATCGAACATAGAAAAATAAAGCACAGAACAGGCCCTTCGGCCCACGATGTTGTGTCGAACGTTTGTCCTAGATTAATCATAGATTATCATAGAATTTACAGTGCAGAAGGAGGCCATTCGGCCCATCGGGTCTGCACCAGCTCCTGGAAAGATCACCGCACCCAAGGTCAACACCTCCACCCCATCCCCACAACCCAGCAACCCCACCCAACACTAAGGGCAATTTTGGACACCAAGGGCAATTCACCACAGCCAATCCACCCAACCCGCACATCCCCGGACCGCGGGAGGAAATCGGAGCACCCGGAGGAAACCCACGCAGACACGGGGAGGATGTGCAGACTGCGCACAGACAGCGACCCAAGCCGGAACCGAACCTGGGACCCCAGAGCTGCGAAGCAACCGCGCTACCTACAATGCTACCGAACTGCCTTTAAGAACAAATTAATCTACACTATATAATTCTACCATAATCCATGAGCGAGATTCTCCGACCCCTCCACCGGGTCGTAGAATCGCCGGGGGCTGGCGTGAACCCCGCCCCCGTCGGTTACCGAATTCTCCGGCACCGGATATTCGGCGGGGGCGGGAATCGTTCCGCGCCGGTTGGCGGTCCCCCCCCCCCGCGATTCTCCGGCCCGGATGGGCCGAAGTCCTGCTGCTAGGATGCCTGTCCCGCCGGGGTGGATTAAACCACCTCTCTTACCGGCGGGACAAGGCGGCACGGGTGGGCTCCGGGGTCCTGGGGGGGGGGGGGCGCGGGGCGATCTGGCCCCGGGGGGTGCCCCCACGGTGGCCTGGCCCACAATCGGGGCCCACCAATCCGCGGGCGGGACTGTGCCGTAGGGGGACTCTTTTCCTTCCGCCTTCGTCACGGTCTCCACCATGGCGGAGGCGGAAGAGACTCCCTCCACTGCGCATGCGCGGGGTGCCGTGAGCGACCGCTAACGCTCCCGCGCATGCGCCGCCGACAATGTAATTTGGCGGGGCGGAAATCAGTCCGGCACGGGCCTAGCCCCTCAACGTTAGGGCCCAGCCCCCCAAGATGCGGGGGATTCCGCACCTTTGGGGCGGCGCGATGCCCGACTGATTTGTGCCTTTTTTGGCGCCGGTCGGCGGACATCGCGCCGATACCAGAGAATTTTGCCCTAGGTACCTATCCAATAGCCGCTTGAAGGTCCCTAATGTTTCCGACTCAACTGCTTCCACAGGCAGTGCATTCCATGCCCCCACTACTCTCTGGGTAAAGACCCTACCTCTGACATCCCTCCTATATCTTCCACCTTTCATCTTAAATTTATGTCCTCTTGTAATGGTTTGTTCCACCTGGGAAAAAGTCTCTGACTGTCTACTCTACCTATTCCCCTGATCATCTTATAAACCTCTATCAAGTCGCCCCTCATCCGCAGCATATTGTGGATAGCACAATTGCTTAACAGCTCCAGGGTCCCAGGTTCGATTCCGGCTTGGGTCACTGTCTGTGCGGAGTCTGCACATTCTCCCCGTGTGTGCGTGGGTTTCCTCCGGGTGCACCGGTTTCCTCCCACAGTCCAAAGATGTGCAGGTTAGGTGGATTGGCCATGATAAATTGCCCTTCGTGTCCAAAATTGCCCTTAGTGTTGGGTGGGGTTACTGGGTTATGGGGATAGGGTGGGGGTGTTGACCTTGGGTGCGGTGCTCTTTCCAAGAGCCGGTGCAGACTCGATGGGCCGAATGGCCTCCTTCTGCACTGTAAATTCTATGATTCTATGATTCTCCGTTCTAATGAGAAAAGGCCGAGCACCCTCAACCTTTCCTCTTAAGACCTACTCTTTTATATCAATTATTAATTTTAAAACTAAGATGTTATTGTTTGAAACAAAAAAAATATATGGAGTTAAGTTTTAAATTAACTGAATGTCCATCCTCTCAGTGCCCCCGCCCCCCCCCCCCCCCCTCCCTTATGCTAATTGGAAAACAAACAGGCTGGCTGCTTCACCATGTCAATCAAATAACCTTTGCATAGAATCCCAACAGTGCAGAAAGAGGCCATTCGGCCCGTCGGGTCTGCACCAACCATCCGACAGAGCATTCTACCTAGGTCCACTTCCCCAGCCACCCCATCCGATCCCTGTAACCTCGTAACCTAACCTGCACATCCCTGGACAATAAGGGGCACTTCAGCATGGCCAATTCACCCAACCTGCACATCTTTGATGGACTATGGGAGGAAACCGGAGCACCCGGAGGAAACCCACGCAGACACGGAGAGAAAGTACAAACTCCGCACAGGCAGTCACCCGAGGTCGGAATCGAACCCAGGCCCCTGGTGCTCTGAGGCAGCTGTGCTAACCACTGTGCTTCATTTCCGCAACAATGTTTTTGTAACGAGTAAACAAAAATATTCAAAGGAAGTGTTAATAAAACAACAATTTTTTTTATTGTTGTTCCGATTTGTTCTGGGTTATTTGCAACAGTGTCCCGAAAATTAGTCTTTAATTCCTGGAGATTGCATGACAATCCTGGAGGATTGGTAACACTTGGTGCATTTGATATTTAGGTATAAAGTGAGAAACAAAGTGATCAAAATCACACCAATATTCCTGAAGCTTCTAATGCTCATGCTTGGCATCACACAGAATGTGTTTGTGACAGTTTTTCCTTCCCGCAGACAATCAGATGGAAAACAGCAGCCTGAATCTCTGACTGTGCTATAAAATGTAGCGTTATAAATATGTAGAAATTATTTTTATGAATGTTCCATAAAAACAAACAGAATGTACTTGGACAGATGCATTATTCATTAGGGTTATAGAGCTCAGGATCGCATTACACTTTTATGTTTTCTGTTTTTCTCCTGCCTTGAATGCGCTGAATCCCACAGATGTTAAGTGATCTCTGTTACTACATGCGAGTAGCTATTTTCACGTCTGAGACTCAATGGTGAGCGGTGGAAATATAGACTCAGCACAAAGACGACTGATCCAAGCTACATCTGATATCCAAACTCAAGCAAGCTCCCAAAACGACATAAAAGCAGGGGGTCAACTGAAGTCCTCAATGCGGAAAACACCAGATTATTATTACGGAAAGATATCAAGGGATATGAATCAAGAAGAGTTGGTACACATGGTCTGACTGAAGGACAGAACAGACTCAAGGGGCAGAACGACATACTTTTGTTTCGAGGCCAACAGCCTTTAGGAGCAAAGAAATCTTTCTGAAGCCTGTAGCGCTAGTTCTAGTGCCACTCAATGACATTGGCTGACCCAGTGCCAACAGTGAATTGAACTGGGATCTTTCTGTTCTCCCCAGTCCAATTTGATATTGGGTAGTATACTCTAGAATGAACCCATTATGGATCCCCCTCACTTGTTTCCTAATCTTCCTATTTCACCTGTCCCTGATGGCAGAAGCAGCTCTGTAATAGGTCCTTTCCATTGCCTTTCTTGATGCAGTTACTGGGAGATACATGAAAGCAGCCTATCGATCGATCCTTACTTAATTGCCCTTGAGTAGTATGATATGCACATGTGAAATACATCATGTCAACATGAATAGTTAAACCATATTGCATTGCTCGCAAGGCCAGCATTTGTTGCCCACCCCTAATGGCCTCGAACTGAGTGGCTTCAGAGTCAGCCATATCACTGTGAGTCGAGCTAGAGTCATGTGTAGGCCTGATTGGGTAAGAATGGCAGATTTCTTTCCCCCAGAACACAGGTGAACCAGATGGGTGTTTTTAAAAAGAAAAAAAGAGCAATGGTAGTTGTTATGGCCACTGTGACTGAGCCAATATTATAGATTTTGTAATGTTCTTGTCGGATGGCCTGATTTATATTACAAGAACACTTGTAGCTAAAACTATAAACAATTTAGTCACATAACTGTGGGTAAAATAGGGCAGCATGGTGGTGCAGTGGTTAGCACTGCTGCCTCACGGCGCCGAGGTCCCAGGTTCGATCCCGGCCCTCGGTCACAGTCCGTGTGGAGTTTGCACATTCTCCCCGTGTTTGCTTGGGTTTCGCTCCCACAACCCAAAGATGTGCAGGGTAGGTGGGTTGGCCACGCTAAATTGCCCCCTCAATTGGAAAAAATGAATTGGCTACTCTAAATTTATAAAAAGAAACTGTGGGTAAACTATATGCAACACAAAATTGAACAACAGTAAGATCAAGCACATCCTCTCTCCAGCTTCCTCCAGCCAGTCTGAGGGGTCACCTGACTCCAACATTCACTTATATACTAGTGAGACTCCTAGTGATCAGTCAGTGAATTACAACACAACCATGACATCACTACAGATTTATTCATTAAATTGTATCACGTCCCCAGAGCATTAGCCTTGGGCCTTTTGGTAACTAACCCAGTGATATACCGTGACAGTACCATTACCCCATATACAGTACCTGAAAATCAGTTGCCAGGAGGATTGTATACTTTACTGCTTGTCAAAGGTTGGACTCTTCCCATGAACCTGTAAAGACCTCTTGTATAAATTGCAGGGTTATGGACACAGTTCATCAACATTACATCAGGAGTTGATACATTATTTCAGTGTGAAAGGAATTCACAAAAATACTGCATTACATCCTTTGATGGAGGAAGTCAGCCTGAGATAGTGTAATATCCCACACATGGATATTAAAATAATAGAAATAGCATGCTAGAAGTTATACACTTGGGGACTTTGACTAAATGGATTTCTATTTAAAGCAGTCACTAATTATTATTATTAGACATCAGACTCTCCTATGGCATTACTTACAGATGGTAAGGATGTTGACCACACATTTAAATTAAATTGACAGAAGCGATTGAGACTAAAGATTTTCATGTTTTTGATTGGTACATCCTAAGTATGGCATGGATGGGTGGCACGGTAGCACAGTGGTTAGCACTGGTGCTTCCCAATGCCATGGTCCCAGGTTCGATTCCCGACTTGGGTCACTGTCTGTGCGGAGCCTGCACATTCTCCCCCTGTCTGCGTGGGTTTCCTCAGGGCGCTCAGGTTTCCTCCCACAAGTCCCGAAAGATGTGATTGTTAGGTAATTTGGACCTTCTGAATTCTCCCTCCGTGTACCCGAGCAGGCGCCGGAGTGTGGCGACTAGGGGCTTTTCACAGTAACTTCATTGCAGTGTAAATATATGCCTACTTGTGACGATAATAGAGATTATTATTAAAAGATTATTATTACTGCATGGATCAGTCAGAGCCGTAGGAACTTAATCTATATGGAGATAGAATATAGGAACAGGGCGAGGCCATTCAGCCCCCGGAGCTGACCCCACCATCCAATAGATCATGACTGATCTGTACCACAACTTCATCTGCCATAATCCTTGACTCTCCATTTAATTTCTAATATTCATCCTCTCTGCCCCTCCCTATGCAACCCCCCCCCCCCCCCCCCACCCACCCCCAAACACCAAATGCAAGTCGCTGTCACCTTTCAGTTGAGTAATAATTATGCAGACTCTGATTTTCAGTGAGCCTATCTCTGAATATCAGTGAGCCATGTGGCCTACCCAGATCCTGCCACGGCACTGCCCTGCAGTGCCCACCTGTGAAGCATTTGGGGTCCTTTTATTAAATTAAATGCGTTGTCCAAACTCACCTTGCTGTTGAATATCGTTGGAAAGTCATGCTCGCAGCATTCCATCTCTGGCCTTGGACCCTCTGTGAAGTCTGGTTTGTATGGAGGGGCCGAATGTCAAGCCACCCTTGAACAGAGAAAATGGAAGCCATCCGAGCCACATACTGGCAGCGGCAGTCATTTGCATTCAGTGTGGCTTCTGCCCAGAAGATCCCTTATAAAACCAACTCTTCAAGTTAGTCATAAACCCAACAAATGTCCTCCTCCTCCCACAATCAGGGTAATTGTGGCGCCTCCTTACAGTACAACTGTCAATAATTAAGATTGATGTTGGGAAACATTTAACCTTGCACTGATTTATTCAAATTGTCACCACTTGATTCCTCCATTGGCGTTAGTTCGTAGTATTGCTGCTGTCTGTGCTACAGTAACAAGTGATACCAGGAAATTTAGGGATAGAAGATCATAACACGGCTCCCTCCCCACTCGCCCCGACCCCCATCGCCCCGCTTCAAATCTGCAGCAGCCCAAGTCTCACATCGCCTCCTGTACTGGTAAATGAAGCATGTCGGATAGAAACAGTGATTGTGAATTTTAATCAACTTCTCACTTGACGATTATTGTCCCTATGAAATAACAAACATTAGTAAATGTTCCAAGAATCTTGGAGACTGTTCAACTTGACATTGCCTCCCCCTTTGATGACTGTTTCATTGAAGTCTCAGAACAAAGTAATTACACATTAATTTCAATAGAATCCACTCTGATCTGAGGTAAGGACTTGAATATCGATGGATATAAACATTCGCATTCTGTCTTACAATTATTTGCCATGTTAACATTCAATTTTAATTGAAAATATGAATTTTAAGTTACATCATATTCACCGTTTAAACATTAACTCAAAGAACGTTTACCACATCTCCTATAGTAAGAAGTCCTACAACACCAGGTTAAAGTCCAACAGGTTTGTTTCAAACACTAGCTTTCGGAGTACTGCTCCTTCCTCAGGTGAATCACCCGAGGAAGGAGCAGTGCTCCGAAAGCTAGTGTTTGAAACAAACCTGTTGGACTTTAACCTGGTGTTGTAAGACTTCTTACTGTGCTCACCCCAGTCCAACGCCGGCATCTCCACATCACATCTCCTATAGTTCTCAGACACTAGACATTCTAAACTGAAGAAATAAACTGGGATGTGGGTCTGGTCCTGGACTTAATTTGACCATAGCCCAAGTCTACTTTGGACATTCTATTGGGAGGCCATAGAAAGAATGTGAGGTACCCAAATTGGGATTGAGTGGCGGCAGTGTGGCACAGTGGTTGGCACTCCTTACAGTGCCAGGGACCTGGGACCATTTCCAGCCTCGGGCGACCTGAGACGGAAGTCTACAACATTATGAGGGACATGGACAGAATGGATAATCAGAAGCTTTTTCCCAGGGTGGAAGAGTCGATTACTAGGGGACATAGGTCTAAGGTGGGAGGGGTAATGTTTCGAGGAGATGTGCAAGGGAAATCTTTTACACAGAGGGTGCCTGGAACTCGCTGCCGGAGGTGGTGGTGGAAGCAGGTACGATAGTGACGTTTACGGAGACGTCTTGACAAATACATGAATACGATGGGAATAGGGGGATACGGACCCTGGAATGTAGAAGGTTTTAGGTTTTGGGCGGCATGGTCAGTGGAGGGCCGAAGGGCCTGTTCCTATGCTGTAGCTTACTTTGCTCTTTGTTGATTGACTGTCTGCCTGGAGTCTGCACGTTCTCCCCATGTTTACATGGGTTTCCTCCGGGTGCTCGGATTTCCTCCCACAGTCCAAAGATGTGCAATTTAGCTGGATTGGCCATACTAAATTGCCCCTTGGTGGCCAAAAGGTTACGTGGGGTTACTGGGTTATGGGGATAAGGTGGGGCCTGACCCTAGGTAGGGTGCTCTTTCAGTGGGCCGGTGCAGACTCGATGGGCCAAATGGCCTCCTTCTGCACTGTCGGGATTCTATGAGTCAAACCCTGATAAGAAGCTACAGGAAAGGGTGAGGAATTGGATGGTGGAATTCTAACAGCTGGTTCAGAAGATCAAGAAAAAGAAACAGCCTCTGGCCCTTTTGACCTGGGAATGCCCTGCTGTAGCAGAGAGGAACCTGCAAAAGGTGAATCGGCAGAATAAACATTTAAAATAATGAACTAACACCAGTCGGAGAAAAAACTATTTACATTTTGTCACACAATAAAAAAAATAATCTGTCACGACATTTAACTGCCAGATTGAAGGTTAATGTAAGATTGCATTGTGTGGAGTTCAAAAACATCAGCCATGAATCAGTGAACACAGGGTAGTGCTGATGGTATGCAGGTGGTAAATGATATTTTTTAACAAGTATAATAATAATCTTTATTGTCACAAGTAGGCATACATTAACACTGCAATGAAGTTACTGTGAAAAGCCCCTCGTCGCCACATTCCGGTGCCTTTTCGGGCACACAGAGGGAGAATTCAGAATGTCCAAATGACCTAACAAGCACGTCTTTCGGGACTTGTGGGAGGAAACCGGAGCGGCCGGAGGAAACCCACGCAGACACGGGGAGAACGTGCAGACTCCGCACAGACAGTGACCCAAGCCGGGAATCGAACCTGAGACCCTGGCACCGTGAAGCAACAGTGCCGTGTACCACTGTACTACCGTGCCGCCCGCAATGAAGTTGGAACATTTTATTATAAATTAACACAAAATAAAAAGCTCTGGATTACTAACGTCCTGGGGACGATTGGCAAAATGCCAGCTTTTATCTTACCTGAACATGGGCTGTGTTTGATGACTTTTTGATTCATGAGTGGACTAAAGCAGAGGGTGGACACAGAAATGCCAGTTACCACAAAGTGATAATAATAATAATCATCTTTATTATAGTCACAAGTAGGCTTACATTTAAACTGCAATGAAGTTACTGTGAAAAGCCCCTAGTCGCCACATTCCGGTGCCTGTTCGGGTACACTGAGGGAGAATTCAGAATGTCCAAATTACCTAATCAGGTGAAGTTTCATTCCTATGACTATTCCACATGATCAGTCTATGTTTTCCTCAGCGAATGATCTAATCTGTATGATACATGTACTCATAAAATCATTAGATCCTGTGTTTGCCGACCGATATTAACTTCTGGTCCTGCAATGTCTCGATTCCAAAATTCTCATCCGTGGATTAGAATTCCTCCAATGTCTTCACCTCCCCCTATCTCGGTAACCTCTGAGGCATCACTTCTTCTCCAAATCTGGACTTTTGGCTGCTGTGTCTTCAGCTGCCTGGCCATTAATGCCCTCCATAAAATTTGCAGCTTCCTTTCTTACCTCCTTCGTTAAGTTGCTCCTTAAAACCTACCATGTATTTGGTCAAGAAGGTAGTGTGGAAGGAACCTGGCACATTTTACCACATTAATGGCTATAAATGCAGATTGTTTTCGCTGTTGTCGGTCTTAGGGCCCTCTACACATTTATCAGTGGTTTTCCTCCCCACGTCCACTCGCCCCACCACATTCTCTGGGTTACCATAAACATGAAGTGACCATCCTCCTCGGTGAAGTCACGGAGTGTCCATGGATGGAGGAAGGTTAGCAGACTGAGCACCCTAGGCACTGTTGCAAATGTCCTCAGCTGGTTTTACAGTGAACGAGTGCCATCGACTGCAGATGTGCAATACCACTGCAGTAGTTGGTGCTCTTCAGTACAAAGCAGCCAATCTCTGGATAGCCAACAGTATTGCAGGCTGGTATTTTGTGATTTTCGCAAGCTGCCGTTGGATCTGCGGTAATAATTTGAAATTGAAGACCCAGACAGCGTTCCTCTTAACAGTGAGAATGGTAGCTTTAGTTGACAGTGGTTGGCAGGAAGGAAGCTAAATGAGGGGTTTTCAGTGCGGGCGTGTAGCACACAGAGTTCGGGATTAGATTGTATGTAATAAGAGGGATAATACTGACAGACTGGAGGTTTAGGCCACTAGGAACGGCACTCTGCGATTATTGTGGCTGCAGGAGGAGGTGACCCTGAAGTGGTGAAGGAAAATAAGGAATAAATGGATGGAGAATCCGATAACGTAAAGAGTAGTTGAGCCATTTGGAAGAGGCCCAGGTTACATTAACTGCTAATGTGGATCCCTGGGAGGGAAGACAGAAGGGAGGGAATGGGTGGAAGTTATTCCTAGTTCCCTATGCACTGACGTTAGAGGAATATATGTGAAAAAGTGGCTCGGGTAAAGCATGGCTGTGATGTCTTCTCCTCTGGTTGAACAACTTGCTGCCACTTCTTGCTGACACATGAATGAGGACCAGTCAATATAGTTATAGAAAACCATCAGGTACTCACATATCCCAGCAGGCGGTTATACCGCTGGGAAAGGAAAATAAATAGTAGAGGTTGCAGCAGGTAACAAGATTGGGATCGCTGACAGAGATCAAAGGTGATGCTATATTTGAGCACTGCATTGTTTTGCAGAGGAGAATGTGACAATTAAATGAAGGCATCATCAAAGTAAACAGATTCTCACATACAGCCTGCCAAAGTGGTGCATGCAATTCTCCACCAGCTCCTAATTTTCACTGTTTTCTGCCCTTAGTTGTGACTCTGTTGCTCCTTTGAAGGATACAGTTATGGGATGAGCAGCAGAATAGGTTGCTTCTCAAAGCCAGCTGTGTGTTTGCCGCTGGTTTGGCTGTCTCCGAGGTTACTGAAGCAAGGGATGAAGAGCGTAGCCATCTCTCCGACAACACATCCTTGCATTCTTTCTTCTAATAATCCTGGCACGAGATTTAGCCTTGATCCAAACGTATCGTGACTGCAGTCTGGGAAATAGACACTCACCTGTATGGTCCGGTTGTGTTGGTCAAAGCCAACTTGTTTGTTAATGAGGTGTGAGTCCATGGCATTCATTAGGACAATGGAATTGTTTGTGGGAACTGTATGGGTGCAGGTTGAGGAAACTGCACTGCTCCCCCATTCTGCTGACTGCCCATTGGTAAAATGATAGAATCATAGAATCGTAGAAATTACAGTGCAGAAGGAGGCCATTCAGCCTATTGAGTCTGCACCGACCCTCTGAAGGAGCACCCTATCTTGGCCCATGCCCCACCCTATCCCTGTAACCCAGAAACCCCACCTAACCTTTTGGACACTAAGGAGCAATTTTATCATGGCCAATCCACCTAACCTGCACATCTTTGGACTGTGGGCGGAAACCGGAGCACCCGGGAGGAAACCCACGCAGACACGGGCGTGAGGGCAGAATTGAATTCGGGACCCTGGAGCTGAGAGGCAGCAGTGCTAACCACTGTGTCACCGTGCCGCCCATAAATTGCATGTCCCAGGAAATAGTACATTGATTGCCTGTTTGAGACATCTGTGAGGAATTATGCACATTTCTGTGCTTTTGCAATTAAGATAAATCATAAGAACATAAAAACATAAGAACTAGGAACAGGAGTAGGCCATCTGGCCCCTCGAGCCTGCTCCACCATTTAATGAGATCATGGCTGATCTTTGTGGACTCAGCTCCACTCTCCGGCCCTTACACCATATCCCCGAATCCTTTTATTCTTTAGAAAGGCATCTATCTTTTTCTTAAAAACTTTTAAAGAAGGAGCCTCAACTGCTTCACTGGGCAAGGCATTCCAGAGATTCACAACCCTTTGGGTGAAGAAGTTCCTCCTACACTCCACCCTAAATCTACCTCCCCTTATTTTGAGGCTATACCCCCTAGTTCTGCTTTCTCCGACCAGTGGAAACAACCTGCCCGCATCTATCCTATCTATTCCCTTCATAATTTTATATGTCTCAATAAGATCTCCCCGCATCCTTCTAAACTCCAATGAGTACAGTCCCAGTCTACTCAACCTCTCGTCATAATCTAATCCCCTCAACTCTGGGATCAACCTAGTGAATCTCCTCTGCACTCCCTCCAGTGCCAATATGTCCTTTCTCAGGTAAGGAGACCAAAACTGAACACAATACTCCAGATGCGGCCTCACCAACACCCTATACAATTGCAGCATAACCTCCCTAGTCTTGAACTCCATCCCTCTAGCAATGAAAGACAAAACTCGATTAGCCTTCTTAATCACCTGTTGCACCTGCACACCAACTTTTTACGACTCGTGCACCAGCACACCCAGGTCCCTCTGCACAGCAGCATGTTTTAACATCTTACCGTTTAAATAATAATCCATTCTGCTGTTATTCCTCCCAAAATGGATAGCCTCACACTTGGCAACATTGAATTCCATCTGCCAGTCGGTAACTTTGGGCATGTATTTTCTTATAAATTGCTTTTTGGTTCAATATTTGATTATGCCAATGTGTTTTCAGACCAGGATTCAATTCAGAAAACGAAATGAATGTCTCCTGCTGTATAAATGTTCTAAGGGACCCACATGACTTCAAGCAGCCTTTCTAATTTCCCTGTGGCCATATTCACGGCGAGCACAAATAGATAGCACAAAGCTATCAATGTGATAGATACTCAATTATATTAATCTGTTCACCTTGTTTTGAAAGGTCACAGGAACCGCAAATGGAGGAATTCATAATGGCACGCAGGAGATTCTGGGTGAATGGGATGAAGAAGATTCAGGAAGGTTTGACCTACTTCTGTTTTAATAGTCCAGCCATTCTCCCGGCAGAACTAGCATCCAACTCTTTTTATTCTTGTCAAAATCTAAAACAAATTGGTTACCATTGCCACTAAATTAATGTCACCAAAAATTACATATTTTACATATTGTCCTTATATGCTGAAATCAAAGCTCATACTCATTCTTTCCCAAGGTTTCAAAGTTGTGGATCTGCTCACTGCTTCCCCAATTTATCTTTCTCGGAAAATCTGGAGGCTTCCCAACTCCACCTTCGCATCTCCTGACCAGAACTTCTTAATTTACCTCATCATATCTCCCACTCTTTTTGCAGGGATGGGAACAAAGTGGTTATGTTAATTGATTAGTAAACAATGGCTAGCCCAACGATCCAGAGACAGGAGTTCAAAATTCATAGAACATACAGTGCAGAAGGAGGCCATTCGGCCCATCGAGTCTGCACCGACCCACTTAAGCCCTCACTTCCACCCCATCACCATAACCCAGTAACCCCTCCTAACCTTTTTTTGGACACTAAGGGCAATTTAGCATGACCAATGCACTTAACCTGCACGTCCTTGGACTGTGGGATGAAAACCGGAGCACCCGGAGAGATCCCACGCAGACACGGGGCGAGGTGCAGACTCCGCACAGACAGTGACCTAGCGGGGAATTGAACCTGGGATCCTGGCACTGTGAAGCCACAGTGCCGTGTACCACTGTTCTACCGTTCTGCCCACCATGCTAGCTGCAAAATTTTAATTCAATCAAAGAAATCTGGAATAAAAACCTGTATGGTGACCATGAAACTATTAGGTTGCCCCATCTGATTCACTAATGTGCTTTAGGGAAGGAGATCTAGCATCCTTACTTTGTCTGGCCTATATATAACTCCTGACACAACAAAGTGATTGACCTTACCTGCCCTCTGAAATGACCTTTCAAGCTACTCAGTTATGTTCAAGAAGGCAGCTCATCGCCAGCTTCTCAAAGGCCATTAGAAATGGGCACTAAATGCAGCCCGCCACTGACACGAATACGCCATAATTCAATTAAAAGAAAAACATGGTTATGTGGGTTAATAAAAACAAAAAGTGCAATGAAAATTTCAGCAGGTCTGGCACCATCTGTGGAGACAGAGTTAACCTTTCAAGTCCAATATGATGTATTATAGCCATATTGGACTCAAAACAATAACTCTGTTTCTCTCTTGACAGATGCAGCTTGACCTGCTGTGTTGTTCCAGCACTTCAGATCTCCAGTGGCTGCAGTGTTTTTTTGTGTGTGTCTTGGCCATTCATATTGCCACGATACGGTGGCACTTCTGCCACATAGCGCCTGGGACCCGGGTTCAATTCGGGCCTTAGGTGACTGTCTGTGTGAAGGTTGTACGTTCTCCCCGTGCCTGCGTGGGTTTCCTCTGGGTGCTCCCATTTCCTTCCACAGTCCATAGATGTGCAGCTTGGGTGGATTGGCCATGCTAAATTGCCCCTTAGGGTCCAAAGATGTGCAGGTTGGGTGGGGTTACAGGGTTACAAAGATAGAGCGGGCGAGTGGGCCTCAGTAGGGTGCTCTTTCAGAGGGTTGGTGCAGACTCAATGAGTCGAATGGCCTCCTTCTGCACTGTCGGTATTCTATGACATTCTATGAAAATAAAAAGCTGTGCCATCCCGGATTTGGACATGTCCACTGATGGAGAAACGTGGATCTTTGTTACTCTAAGTTAATGCAAGCAATCATAAACTCAAAAATACTCTGTGTCTCTCCCCATTGTGACAGCTGAAACACGCAAAAGTATGCATGCACACACTGTGCGGTTCGGAATGAGGGTACAGGCACAGCTGTATGTGCATTGTCACACACATTAACAAGCCAATAATTTATAACATGAATTAATCTTACACCGCGTTTATCAGTAGAACATAGGAATAGGGGTAGAAAGTTCAATCCCTCAGGCCTCCCTTGACATTCAGTTGGACCCTTGTCGATTTGTACCTCAACACCGTTGTTCCCAATCCCATAATACACTGACAAAATTAAAATCTATCAATCTCAGACTTGAAATCTTCAATTGTTGCAGCCTTTTGGAGGAAGGCGATTTGGAATTCCAAATTTCTATTGACCTTCGAGTGAAAATGTGCTCCCTGATTTGGCTCCTCTGCGACCTGGTTCTGAGTTTAAGGTTATGCTCCTTTTTTCTTGATTCCCTCACCAGAGGAAATAGTTTTTCATTCCCTACCCCATCAAATCATTTCAACATTTTAAGCACCTCCATCAGGTCATCCCGTGACCTTTTATATTGAAGGAAAGGCAAAACGGGTTTATCCAACCTCCTCCGACAATTTGACTCCTTAAGCCCTGAACTGAACCTGCAGAGGAACTTTAAAAATTCTCACCGTGTAAAAGCAATCACTGCGTCACTTCAGTTCCATTACACATTTCCTTGCTGCCTTAGCATAGCGGAACAAAGCAAAGTCTGCAATAACATAATCAGTGAAGCATCCTTGAAGATGTCATGGCCTTAGCATGGCGTCTATTAAATATTCTGCGCGAGAGCATGCATCACCATAATATGCATCTCTGTCTTATAATGGAGAACACAAG
The DNA here is from genome assembly GCF_047496885.1 of Scyliorhinus torazame. Lineage (NCBI taxonomy): Eukaryota > Metazoa > Chordata > Chondrichthyes > Carcharhiniformes > Scyliorhinidae > Scyliorhinus > Scyliorhinus torazame. The sequence continues at coordinate 11,124,827 of NC_092727.1, read as the reverse complement.
CAGGCCTGAAGCAGTCACATCCCAGTGATAGTACTCTTTTCTCTGAGTCAGTAGGTCATGTGTTTCAGTCTCACCCCCAGGATCTGAGTACAGACTTAAGGCTGATGCTCCAAGGCAGTACTGAGAGTACTTCTGAGTCACCTTCAGTTGGGAGATTAAACAAATTCCTTCTTTGCCTCTCAGGTATTTAAAAGACAGGGCAGCACGGTGATGCAATGGGTAGCACTGGGACTACGGCACTGAGGACCCGGGTTCGGATCCCGGCTCTGGGTCACTGTCCGTGTGGAGTTTGCACATTCTCCCCGTGTCTGCGTGGTAGGGTAAGATGTGCAAGACAGATGGATTGGTCACGCTAAATTGCCCCTTAATTGGAAAAAATGAATTGGGTACTCTAAATTTATTTTTAAAAAGGTATTTAAAAGATCTCACTGTGCTGTTTTGATGAAGAACAAGGAGCTTTAATTGATTACCTGGTCAATATTGATCCCTCAACCTATGCCACAAAACGCAAGATTATTTGGCCGTTGCTATTCTGTGATCTTGCTGTGGGCAAATTGCCCACATTACAATAGTGACTAGACTTCTAAACTCGTGTAGGCTGTATAGTATGCGAGAAGGAATAAAAGGTGTTACATAAATGCAAGTCTTTCTTTTATCATCCAGTTCTAATTTGACAAGTCCTACCGCAAGCAACCTTCCCTATCGTTTGTAGCCAATATCTCATCCAAATTGTGTTTTGTCTTTTATTCATTTATGGGATGTGAGACTCGCTGTGTAGACCAACGTTTAACTGCCCATCCTTAATTGTTCTTCTGTGTCAAAGCAAAATTATTACAGAGTATTGTTTTGGGAGGCATTATGTAATATATCTTGTCTCAGGCAATACAGAATAAAACTGAGATCTTGAAAGCAGAATTATTTCCGAAATCATTTCAATGTCTGTTTCATCTTTCGTTAATTCTGAATCTACATGAGGTATTTAGATTTGTTTATTGTCACGTATACCGAGGTAGAGCGAAAAGTATTTTTCTGTGAGCAGCTCAAACAGGTCATTTCGTACATGAAAATAAAATAAAAGAAAAGAAAATACATAATAGGGCAACACAAGGTACACAATGTAACTACATAACACCGGCATCGGGTGAAGCATACAGAAGTGTAGTGTTAATCAGATCAGTCCATACGAGGGTCATTTAGGAGTCTGGTAACAGCGGGGAAGAAGCTGTTTTTGAATCTGTTCATGCGTGTTCTCAGATTTTTGTATCTCCTGCCCGATGGGTGAGTAAGCAGGGTGGGAGGGGTCTTTGATAATGCTGCTGCTTTACCAAGGCAGCGGAAGGTGTAGATAGAGTCAATGGATGGGAGGCAGGTTCGTGTGATGGACTGGGTTGTGTTCATGACTCTGAAGTTTCTTACGGTCTTGGGCCGAGCAGTTGCCATACCAGGCTGTGATGCAGCCAGATAGGATGCTTTCTATGGTGCATCTGTAAAAGTTGGTAAGAATCAGTGTGGACATGCCAAATTTCCTTAGTTTCCTGAGGAAGTATAGGCGCCGTTATGCTTTCTTGTTTGTAGCATCGACGTGGGTGGACCAGGACAGATTTTTCGTGATGAGAACACCCAGGGATTTGAAGCTGTCAACCATCTCCACCTCGGCCCCGTTGGTGCAGAAAAGGGTGTGTACAGTACTTTGCTTCCTGAAGCCAATGACCAGCTCTTTAGTTTTGCTGGCACTGAGGGATAGATTGTTGCCAATGCACCACTGCACTAGGTTCTCTATCTCCCTCCTGTATTCTGACTCGTCGTTGTTCGAGATCTGACCCACTATGGTTGTGTCGTCAGCAAACTTGTGGATGGAGTTGGAACCAAACTTTGCCACGCAGTGCTGTGTGTATAGGGAGTCCAGTAGGGGCTAAGTACGCAGCCTTGCGGAGCCCCGGTATTGAGGACTATTGTGGAGAAGGTGCATTTTTGTGGATATTGAGTATAAATTATACACAAGTTTTGAAATGCATTACGGTTCAGTTCCAATAATTCACTTTTTGCTTCCAAATTTATTGTAAATTATTAAATTTAATTCTTTAACGTTGTAAAAAAGTAACTTCAAACACAATTCAATTTAGGGACCATGTGGTCTTCACAAATGAAGCCCAGTTGTAACATAAAAATATCCCGTGCCATTTCAATTTCCACAGGCAGTTCAAATTCGGTAATGTAATACCTTAAGGTCCTGCTCTTTGTAATCCGCTGGGAATCAAAATATTTCCTACATGAGTCACTTAATACAATGTGAATGTAACATTTTATGTCAGCCACAACACACAATGTTCATGACCTCAGGAGCAACAATAGGATGGTTATTTATTTGCCTGTCATTTAGGTCTATTGAGTTTGTGGGATTCACTCTTGGGTCTCACACTAAATCAATGTTGCACATAGATAGTAATTTATTCCCCCGCCAACTTAGTACATTTTCAGAATTCTCATAATTTAAAGCTATCAAGGAGAACCTTGGTGTTGACTACTTACAACATAAAGCAGAAGGCAGGAAAATAGGTGATAAGCATATTTTTGGTCTGATTTTGTTTAGAACCAGAGAGCCATAGAACGGTTCCAGTTCAGAATGAGGCCATTCAGCCCATCCTGTCTGTGCTGGTCAAAGAGAAAAAAAAGAAACAAGCAGCTGATTTTAATCCCACTTCCCAGCACCTGGTGCGTGGCCTTGCAGGTTACAGACGGAATTCTCCGCCCTCGCCCGTGGCTGGGTTCTCCATTCCCGCTGCTGTGAGAGCCAAATTCTCTGTCCTCGCTGGCAGCGGTGGTGGGGCGGAGGGGACGGGAGAATCCCGGCCTGCAGAACTTTGGATGCTAATCCAGGTACCTTTTAAAAGAGTTCAACTCATTTACCATTTTATCTGTTCATTCGCAGGATGTTAGTTGGGTGCCACCAGCCAGGCCAGCATTTACTGTCCCGCTCATAGTCGCCCTCGAGGACCAGTTAGCTCAGTTGGATCAATGGCCCAAGTGTGGTGCAGAGTGATGGCAACAGCGTGGGTTCAACCCCTGTGTCACCTGTGGTAGTTCACGGAAGCTCGTCCCCTTCCCTTGCCCCAGGCTTGATATAATGTAAAGGCGCTCAAGCTGTATAATCAATTTGTCTCTCTACTGCAGCGAGATGTCCATGATCCTTCTGAACTATGGCTAATTATCAATTGCCCTTGAGAAGGTAATGAAAGCTTGCGAGGCCATTTCAGAGAGCAGTTGAAAGCTCACCACATTGCTTTGGGTCTGGAGTCACATGTAGGCCAAACAAGGCAAGAGCCACATACGTCCTTCCCTAAAGAATGTGAGCGAACCAGATGAGTTTTACAGTAATATCGCCAAGGAGAGGTGGACGAGACTGTATCCTGGCCCGGGATGGAGGCTGCCAGATGCCGCCATTCGCCCTGGCCGCAGTTGGCAGATGCCATCAGTGCCATCAGCAACACTGTCCGGACTGGCCAGCAGTGCCGGAATAAACTGCACGATCTCCTCAGGGCTGCCAGGGTGAGTAGGCAGCACTGTACCTCTCGCACCAACCCCTATCCGACACGTATGTTTACCCCCCCCCCACAACTGGAGGTGGTTGAATCCCCACTGTGCATCACATGCCGGCAGCCATACTGGCTGGGTGCCCTGGCCACTGATTCCACCAGCTACCCACCCCCTGGACATGCAGCTTGCCTTGCGTCTTGCACCACCCGCTGGTGATGAGGCGGGCCCTTCTGGTATCCCCCGTCCCCACCCCCAGCCACAGCCAAGTGAGAACCCCAGGTGCTGAGCAGCGACGAAGATAACGACATGGAGGGGAGCCATAGCCGAGACTCAGGAAACCCCGGAACTCGGGTCCGAGGATGACACAGATTTCTCGTCACGGTTATCTCCAACACCCTCCACCATCCCAGAGACACTTCAATGAAGAGGCTCTTGGTGCACTCTCTGGTGTGCACCACATTCATGCTCCGGTCAGCAGGTGGAGATAGCAACTCCCGAGGGGGCGGACGGTCTGATTGCGGGCATACCCCAGAGACTAGCTGGCATCCAGATGGGCTTCGGGCTTCCGGAACAGACAGCCCCATTGATTGTGGAGATGCAGTCGCAGAGTCAGGGACTGAATGAGGGGTTGTGGGCGAGCATCCAGCACCTGAAAGTGAAGAAGTCCACCGCGTGCATAAGCAGGAGGTGAACGAAACAAAGAACAAAGAAAAGTACAGCACAGGAACAGGCCCTTCGGCCCTCCAAGCCCGTGCCGACCATGCTGCCTGACTAAACTACAATCTTCTACACTTCCTGGGTCCGTATCCCTCTATTCCCATCCTATTCATGTATTTGTCAAGATGCCCCTTAAACGTCACTATCATCCCTGCTTCCACCACCTCCTCCGGCAGCGAGTTCCAGGCACCCACTACCCTCTGTGTAAAAAACTTGCCTTGTACATCTACTCTAAACCTTGCCCCTTTCACCTTAAACCTATGCCCCCTAGTAATTGACCCCTCTACTCTGGGGAAAAGCCTCCGACTATCCATTCTGTCTATGCCCCTCATAATTTTGTCGACCTCTATCAGGTCGCCCCTCAACCTCCGTCGTTCCAGTGAGAACAAACCGAGTTTATTCAACCTCTCCTCATAGCTAATGCCCTCCATACCAGGCAACATTCTGCTAAATCTCTTCTGCACCCGCTCTAAAGCCTCCGCATCCTTCTGGTAGTGTGGCGACCAAAATTGAACACTATACTCCAAGTGTGGCCCAACTAAGGTTCTATACAGCTGCAACATGACTTGCCAATTCTTATAATCAATGCCCCGGCCAATGAAGGCAAGCATGCCGTATGCCTTCTTGACTACCTTCTCCACCTGTATTGCCCCTTTCAGTGACCTGTGGACCTGTACTCCTAGATCTCTCTGACTTTCAATACTCTTGAGGGTTCTACCATTCACTGTATATTCCCTGCCTGCATTAGACCTTCCAAAATGCATTACCTCACATTTGTCCGGATTAAACTCCATCTGCCATCTCTCCGCCCAAGTCTCCAAACAATCTAAATCCTGCTGTGTCCTCTGACAGTTCTCATCGCTATCCGCAATTCCACCAACCTTTGTGTCGTCTGCAAACTTACTAATCAGACCAATTACATTATCCTCCAAATCATTTATATATACTACAAACAGCAAAGGTCCCAGCACTGATCCCTGCGGAACACCACTGGTCACAGCCCTCCAATTAGAAAAGCATCCTTCCATTGCTACTCTCTGCCTTCTATGACCTGGCCAGTTCTGTATCCACCTTGCCAGCTCACCTCTGATCCCGTGTGACTTCACCTTTTGTACTAGTCTACCATGAGGGACCTTGTCAAAGGCCTTACTGAAGTCCATATAGGCAACATCCACTGCCCAACCTGCATTCATCATCTTTCTGACGTGGTGCCGACAACGCATGCCATCCAGGCTAACGCCACATCGGTGGCCGTGTCCCTGGCCAGTCCAGCCCCGGCCCCCAGTTGGGGAACCTGGAGGCGATTAGAGCATCCCGTGCGCATTGGTTGTGGCGCACACGTTGTGTGACCTCCCGTGCCTGTCCAGGTTCCATGTCCTGCCCATCCTCGGCCTCCCCCGCATCCTCCTCATCGGACGAAGCTTGTCGTTCATCCTCCTCCTCCAGCATGTCGCCCCTCTGCTGCGTGATGTTGTGGAGGATGCGTGCGACCCGCCATACTGGAGGGTGCCTCCAGAGCGGTCCAGGCACCTGAACCGCATCTTCAGGATGCCGAAGAACCATTTGATCATATCCCTGGTCGCTGCATGAACGTTGCTGTAGTAAATCTCCGCTTCGGTCTGTGGCGTCCGGATAGGTGTCATCAGCCACGGCCGCAGTGGATAACCCCTGTTGCCAGGACCAACATTCGAGCCGGGGGGTGCCTCAAAGAGGCTGGGAACCATCGAATGTACCAGTATGAAGGCATCGTGCACACTTCCACGGATATCGAGCGCAGGCGTGCCTGATGCGCATCTGATGGTCACACACAAGCTGCACATTCATTAAGTCGAACCTCTTTCAGCTTGTTAAGAGTGGCCTGTCATCTGCACGTGTTCATGGGGCAGCATGCACCCCGTCGATCACCCCCTGGACCCAGGGCATCTCAGCGATAGTGGCGAACCCTGCTCCCGGGCATCCTGGTGGGCTCGATCCACACTGAAATGGACCTATCATGCCAATTGTGATTTGGGGCCTCCGTGATGGCACAGATGCACCTGTGCGCCGAGCACTGTGGGATACCAGACAGGTCCCACTCAGTGCCTGGAAGTATCCCGTTGCATTGACGTTCAGGGCGACCGTCACCTTGACGACCATCGGGAATGGGTGTCCTCCCCCATTCCCAAATGGTGCCAGGTGCCTATGATCTGCAGGTATGTTGCAGTGACCCCCTGCTCAGCTGGAGGCTTCGATGGAATGCCCGGTCCGGCAGTTCCTCGAATGACAGGCGCTGCCAGTCCACATGAGGCCTCCTTTGCACCTTCTCCACCTCCTCTTTGGCCTGATGGGCAGCCGGCTCTCCATCCTCAGCAGCTGCCTCCTGTTCCGCTGGGCCAGGCTCCACTGCTGCATCTCCTCCTCCTCGAGCAGCTCCAACTCGCACTGCTGCAGTGCATCCCCCAGGGCTGCAGAAACTAGGAAGAAGGCCACCATTGCTGGTTGTATTCCAATATCCATTGTCTCCAGGGGTTGAAAGGCAGACAACGTTAGCATGGTGCATACCCCCGTGCCCAACATGGTCCACCAGGTTACATGGTGGGCCCGGTTGGCACGGTAGACTCTGCTCCATATGTCTCCCCTCCAAATCCCCACACCCATGGCCCCATTGGTGCCTGGCTCCTTGGGGACTTCTGGTCCTGGTGCCTGTCGCTACTGCCAGGGATACCATCGGCTGACACTGCCCTTGCCAGCAGTACACTCCACAACCCATGTCCAGTGATGCCCTGTAGGGGCTACTGTGGGCATTGCCCTTGGGCGGACCTTGTGGTACCTGCTGGTGGAAATCGGCCAGTTGGGTGGGGGTGGGGGGGGTGGGGGGGAGGAGGTGGTACGGCGGAGGGTGGTATGAGGGGCTGGTGGGGTGAAGGGTGGGGGCTGGGGTGGGGGGTCGGTGTGGTGGGAAAGTGGGTGCTAGGGTGTGGGGGTGGGAGCACCCATACTGCCGGTGTCACTCTGCAGAACCAGGGGCCAAGATGGGAGGTAAGTGGGGTGCACAGCATGATGGCTGCCTTGCAGGCCATGGTAATGGCGGTCCATGCCTGGACACCGCCCAAGTCCCATGGGGGGTCACCCCGAATCCACAACCCATCCCCCTGTCACCCCCCACCCCAGCCAGTGTCAGGGCCGTCATGCTGAAACATGCTAGGCCGTGAGGGAGAAGGAAAGTTAGGTTAGCAGTGGTCTTTAGTTTCATCTTCAAAGACAAAACTATGTATAAGTCACGAGTGTGTAAGCCACACATTTTTTAAAGTTGCCTTGTTAATATTCTCCCTATGAAGTGCATTGGTTTACAAACCATTCCCCTGTAGTTGGTGGTCATAAAAAGCACATGAAATGGTAGTCGATGTTTAAGATCTGATGATAGCACTGACACCCCCACAATACGTTCTGATCTCCTCGGCAGGTTGTGGGAAGTTGCAAGCGGCACCAGAGATCCACAGTCGTTTCTCTTCAGCAACAGAAATGCACAAATTGGTCTCCAAACACAGCCGGCAATGTACACAAAGCAAATCAGTGCAAAGCAGCTCTCACTGCTGGCAGTACCAAGATCGATTTGAGCAACAATTACCCTTACCGTGTTGACCTGCTGGAATTTTTAAGCATTAAAAAAATAATAATCTGCTCCCGGTATGTGGATGACGCTGGTAAAGTTAACATTTATTGTCCAGTCTTAATTGCCTTAACGTAATGAGAGTCAACATTGGTTTATATTACTGAAGTCACGGGTAGCCCAGACCTGATAGAACTAACAGATTCCCTTCCCCTAAGTAGCTCTCATAAACCAATTGGGTTTTTACAATAACCTGTTGTTATTTTTCAGTGTAGTTTTATCCAGTGACAGCCCAAAACTTACCACATTTACTCTACAGTAAGATTTGAACTTGACCTCTATTTCTAGTCTATGCCTATTGCATCCATCTCAATGGTCACTTCCAAAAATGGATTAACTGACAATTGATCTTGAAGTTATTTGTGGGATATTTCTGTGCTTAAGATGCTGCCTTTGCAAATGCACTAAGGACCACTGTTTTTGATGGTTATTCAGCGCATGTGACGTATTTTGACTTGTTTTATTTAAGGAGACAGTTTTGTAAGTTGCAAAACTGGTTCAAAAAGTATTCAGGATCCTGGACTTAATAAATAGGGGCATTGAATACAAAAGCAACAAAATGATGTTAAACCTGTTTAAAACACACCTCATCTGGTGTCTTGTGTCCAGTTCTGGTCACCACACTTTAGGAAGGAAAGATTCAGGTGAATTCAGGGATGAGGAACTTCAGTAACTATTCTTCTTGGAGAAGAGAATGTCGAGAGAAGATTTGATAGAGGTATTCAAAATTATCAAGGATCTGGGCAGAGTAGATATGGAGAAGCTGTCCCCATTGATGGAAGATTTGAGAATCCAAGGGCACAGATTTAAAATGATTGGCAAAAGAAGCAATGATGGCATAAGGAAAATCCTTTCTTACGGAATCCCTACAGTGCTGAAGGAGGCCATTTGGTCCATCGATTCTACACCGACCCTCTGAAAGAATAATCTACCCAAACCCACTTCTCTGCCTTATGCCAATAATCACTTAACCTAACCTACACATCTTTGGAAATGGAGGGACATCTTTTTAGAATAGTCAATCCACCTAACCTACAGGTCTTTGGACTTTGAGAGGAACCCGGAGCACCCGGAAGAAGCCTACGCAGACACGAAGAGAAAGTGCAAACTCCACAAGACAGTCACCCAAGGCTTGAATCAAACCCGGGTCCCTGGCGCTATGAGGCAGCAATGCTAACCACCTTGCCATCAAGTGGTTAGGATCTGGAATTCACTGCCTGAGAGTGTGATGAAGACAGATTTAATCATGGCTTTCAAAAGGGAATTGGATCATTATCTGAAAAGGAAACATTTTCAGGGCTACAGGAAAAAGGTGGTCAAGTGAGACAAGGCGAATTGTTCTTGCAGAGATCCAACACAGATACAATGGGCTGAATGGCCTCCTTCTGTGCAGTTACAATTCTATTATCCTGTGCTTCTAAGAAATGTGATAAGGTGCCATATATATATACATAAGTCTTTCTTTTAAACATAGAATTTAGGAATTATCACTGGAGAATCACTGGCTTGTCTTGCATTTTTCATATTCATAAAAAGTTGACAAGACAATCAGTTCTTCACCACATTTTAAATACGCAGAGCTTTATTATTGCCTGCCAACTGAAGCAATCTATCATATCGCTATGCTTCCAGCTGATTGTGCGAAAAGGCATCGTACTAGTTATTGGGGCTACCCCATTAAAGAAACAGTATGGGGCATGTCTTTCCTTGTGTTTCATTATGAAGCAACAGGAAAAGACAGTCCGACAGATCAAATTCTGAAGCACTTGACTCCTGATTAGAATGTTCCAGTTTCCAGCCCTGCGCTGCTTCAGATGGCTGAGCCTCATCTGTTCTGATCTTGGTTCCTCGAAGTAATGTCATTTGGAACTGTGGCCATTACATCTTAGAAAGTAAGGGAAGCAGAGGGAGAATGTCTGCCAGCTGGTCTGGATGTTACAGAATTGCGTCCCTGTTTTAGGTTACCCATAAGGCAGGTTCACTTAGTGATGAGGATTGTCCAAATTGCTGAATTGAAGACTGGGAAGGAATTGATTCACGCACTCCGAAGGTCTCTGTGTTAACTTGCTAATGATACATATTTACTAAAGAAATTGTCTTGGCAGCTCAAGATTAGGTATGGTACAATAGGCTTTCCTTATTATGCAAATCATACTCCCAGTACAACATTTACACATGGGTACAAACAGTATTGAATTAGAAATTTAATTCTGCATATATTTAAATATAGATATGTGAGACAAAATCTATATTGTAATAGATATTTAAATCACGCACTTCCAATACTGTTGCTCTTTAGTAATGGGCAAAAAATAACCAGAGTGAGCTTCATGTTTATATTTCTTTCTTATATTTAGCAAACATCAAAGTGTACATGACTATGTGACTCGTATACCGTATCTTATATTTACCCCTCAGGCCGAATATGAGATTCAATTCTATTCTCTTGTGTTTGACATCACAGCATCTCAGTCACGGAAACATGCAGAGTGATGAAAATCCAATCATCATCTATACACCTATATACAGAGGCAGGATGCCGTGATATCTACTGTAAATGTCACAGGTGTATATATAAAGCATCCCTGTTTTATAGCAAAACTTTAAAGTACTTTATGAATCAACAGGTACAGATTGCTGACTTACGCATAAAAATATATCTGAACATGAATGGTAATCTGACCTGTCCACAGCCACCACAGTAAATAGTTCTTAAGATAATAGATATAGCTACTCCATGTTTTACACTGTAACTTAAGATTTGGGTGCATAGTATAATAATAATCTTTATTAGTGTCACAAGTAGGCTTACATTAACACTGCAATGAAGTTATTGTGAAAACCCCTTAGTTGCGACACTCCAGCGCCTATTCAGGTACACTGAGGGAGAATTCAGAATGTCCAATTCACCTAACAAGCACGTCTTTGGGGACTTGTGGGAGGAATCCGGAGCACCCGGAGGGAACCCGCGCAGACACGGGGAGAACGTGCAGACTCCGTGCAGACAGTGACCCAAGCCGGGAATCGAACCTGGATCCCTGACGCTGTGAAGAAACAGTGCTAATTACTGTGCTACCACGCAGTGCAATCACTACCTCACAGTCAGAATATAAAACGTGTAAATATGATTTAGTATGTTTTAAAAAATTATTTTATGGGACGTGGGCGTCACTGGCTGGGTCAGCATTTATTGCTCATCCCTAATTGCCCTCCACTTTAGAAGGCATTTGTGAGTCAACCACATTGCTGTGGATCTGGAGTCATATGTAGGCAAGGCCAGGCAAGAGTGGAAGATTTCCTTTCCTCAGGCACATTAGTGAACCAGATGTTTTTTTATGACAATTGGCAATGGCCATCATCAGGCTGTTAATTCCAGATTTATTAAATTATAATGTCACCATCTGCCATGGTGGGATTTGAACCCAGGTCCTAGATCATGCCTTGGGTCTCTGGATCAGTAGTCCAGTGAAACAGAATGTATTGAGCAGGACAGTTGTGTGAAAGGATTATCCCACTCCAGAGCTTGTAGGGTCTTCAGAACTGAAGGGTTACTGGAACTTTCTCTTTGATTGTTTCATATTATCAGAGCCTCTGGATTGCCATCGTGTCTGGGTGTTCCTTTGATTCTCTCTCTCTAGCTCTCTCTCTTTGCTGTTCAATATTTCCCAACAAATTTTAGGTGAAATTTGAATTTAATTGAATTTATCCATCAATAACCAGAATAAACAGGTTGAAAATCTCATTGTCAGTTTTACACTGTGTATCGATTGAAAGTTTATATCGGCAGAGAGAAAAATTAAACTCAACTGGGTAGACCTAACTATGGGCCCTAACAGATAAAAGATCACTGAATAAGTAATAACTAACAATAGATGCTCAATCAAAGTAGTTGATTTTCGAAAGTCACTTTTCCCTAACCCTATGTAACACGGTAAACTATTTCACAAATGATCCATGTTGTATTCCCAAATTGGCTTCTGAGGAATTCAGACATCAGTTCTCAATATCTACTCATTTTGCCATATCTGTCATCAATAATGCAGTGAAGCAAAGACACTGAGCTGAAACTGGAAGTCAGAGAGTGTGACGGACACACAAAAGACTGCTGCTAATATTCTCATCTAGCTCCAATGAAACAAAGCTCCCAATTGCCTGCCAAAGGAACAGGTGCAGCTGAAATGTAACATTCTGTGATAACATTACAGGAGATTTCCATGATGTAATTGATTTAGAGGATATGCGAAAGTCAAATAATTTATTTATACAGAACAACACGATTTGATGCAGATGAACATACATTTCTAATTGTAAACTTCACCATAAACCACTCTCAAAAATTATTCAAAATAAGAATCTGTTAAATCTATTACTGTTGAACAATGCAGGCACATTTCAGTATAGTACAGCTTGAAACAATGTTTTCTTACAGTACAGTATTTATCTTATTGAATGTTATTCCAGTCTACACCTTATTATTAACAAAAAAAAAATTCATAAATTAATAATTAAGTCCACTCGTTCTATCCATTGCAAAAGCCTATCCTCCCAAGTCCTGGTCTTTAAATCTATGTGCCCCATCTGAATATGCTGATTTTAATTAAAGATACAGTTTTATCTAAGAATGCCTGAAGGAGGGCTTGCATTGTGTGATGACTCCCCCAACACCAATGGTCTACTGAACACCGAGTATTTCCATTAACATTAGGGAGTTGGACTCCATTCACCTCACTGAGAGAAAACCAATGCTCACAAGGCAAAGGCGAGCTCGTTAACACCATAAGGTGTAATCTACTAAAGCCGGTCTGCATCCTAACAACAGAATGTAGTCTCCAGTGAATGTTGCCTCCCTTGTGAGTGTCTCTGCCCCTGAGCTGTGTTTACTAATCACACTCAAACCCCAGTGTACTGGGTCAGCAGTCTTCCCCGTTAAAAAAGACAGGTGCGGAAAACTAAAGATGTAAAACATGTTATAAAAACAAAGCAATTGCAAATTCAACATTTCCGCATCTTTGCATTATCACATGTAAAAAGGCTGTCAGCCACAAGTAATATGATCATCGCAGTGCACAGAACGGAATGGCTGGCGATAGAGTCGTGCAGCACTCCCCGGAAGCTTTGTTAGGAAGTTCTTGTGGATCTAAACACACCTGTGTCTGCGTTCAAGCACATTTTGTCGAAGCAATTACAAAAATAATGATGGCACAGCTAACTCTGATTATTTTACCGGGAACTGGTTTATGGACCTTGCTTGAACAATTTGGATATTAATGTATTTCCCATTCACTCCTGACGGTTGTTTATTCAAGAGCGCAAGGTTGACTGGTCTGTGCATGTGTGGATAATTTGTAGATATGTGCATGCATGTGTGCAGATCCTTGCCTGTTTTCGGTGGGACCATGAACATAACAATGTGTGAGGGAGGGGGAGGTAATTGTGTTCCTGTGCGAGTTTAATCCTGAAGTGCATTCACCAACTGTACGGGTGTGAAGGCAGAAGGTAAAATGGTTGAGTTTCATTAGACTTCAATCCGTTTTATAGACTGCACTTTCGTCTTCTCATTCCATAGGTGTGAATGACCATAAAACCGTCTGGCATAGGAGCAGACCTAGGCCATTCGGCCCATCGTATGTATTTCTGATTGCAACCAGCAACTTGAATTACAGTGAATGACACAAAATGTATATTTGATCCTTTTTCAGCTTTGGGATGCCAGAACTCTTACACTTTGTCCCCAGTCTTCAGGCGGCAGAGTTTGGCTTAAGTGGAAATAAGCAGTGATTGAGGAACCTACAAGGAATTTTTCCTCAAGAGAATTTTTTCGGACCTGACTAAATCCGTCTGCTTGTTCCGTACGAAGTAAATGAAACGCTAAGCCATCGTAACAGGTCCACGCCGAAATTAACTGCATGAGTCAGTCGGGGTTTTGTTGTGAACACGTCCTTTCATTGTCAACCAGTAACCAGGAAAGATGTCATCATGCAATGGGGGTTGTCTAAAACAAGTACCGGACTTCAAACTGGGGCACAACAGGGTCCTTTACCAATTCTTATGGGACGCGGCGACTAAAATATAGCTTAAAATCCTAGTTGCCATGTCAATTGATTTAAAAGCATATTCTTTTCAAAGTTGTATCATAGCAAAAACTTTGATCATTGCACCCTAGTTTGCCACAACCACTATTAACAAATAAAGTTTGTTTAATCCACGCAGTTAATTGGTTTTCACCCCCCCCCCCTCCCCCCCACACACACACAAACAGGGCGTGAACACATTTTGATCCGTTCAGTGAGAACCTGCATCTTACCTTGAGCCATAAAATGTCCAAATTCAGTTCCGAATCGGCTGCAAAAAAAAGTCCTCGTTTCCTGCTGGTAAGATCCAAGCACAGATTTGGCCAAAGTAAAAGGTCAAAGAAAGCAAGGGGTGCAAAAGGAGAGGAGGAGGGTAGGGGGTGGGAGAGTTCTTTCCAGGGACGGGGTAGGTCAGGGGCAGAAGTGGGGGAACCACTTCCCCATGGCTGGATGACGGTGGAGGGAGGGGGCGCTGTTCGGCTGCTCCGACCCTCTCTCCGGGAAGGTGCTGGGTGGAGTGAGGGATTCAGCACCGGGTCCAGTGGACAGCTCCCAGTGTCTTCGCTTCGTGAGCAGGTGGAGCCGCCGTGACGGGCATGAGCAAGAGCAAATCCAGCCTGAGAGAGAGACAGAGAGAGAGAGAGAGACAGAGAGAGACACACACAGAGAGACAGAGAGACAGAGACACACACAGAGAGACAGAGAGAGAGAGACGGAGACAGAGAGAGAGAGAGACACAGAGAGAGAGACACACACACACAGAGAGAGAGAGAGAGACACACACACAGAGAGACAGAGAGTGAGGCACAGAGAGAGAGACAGAGAGAGAGAGACACACACACACAGATAGAGAGAGAGAGACAGAGAGCCTTGGAATGAGTCTCTGAAAGCCGGGACAAGAGCTAGTCAAAAAATAAAAGGGAGAATTAGCAATGCATTGCAGTCAACCCCGCGCTCAAACTGATCGTGAGCTGTGAGAAGGCAAAAACAATCTGGCAATCTGGATCCACATTCTGTTTTGAGCGCTGTCAGCTGTTATTAAAAAAAAGCCTATCTTGCGAAGGGAGAGTCTGTTCATGTCACACACAAGCTTTCAGCCCACCCAGAACCGTGGCGTATAATAGTTACACTGCAGTTTGGAATTGCATTGTTACTTGATACAAACACATTCCGTTGTTTCTAGGTGGCACCCATTCTTGCAGCCTGTACACCTGGACTGATATCTCCTTCTGTGACACTGTCACATTTAGTGAGGTGACTGCTCCTGACCGCTGTGGGACGTTTTTGCTACTTAAAGGACGCTGGACAAATACAAGTAATGTTTCTTGTTACCCTTACACAGTACCAACTTATCTCTTTTGATGGGATTTAGCACGCCTGCCACTTTACACCTCACACTGGTTGTGAAGGTTTTAAACAGAGGCATCTTTCTATTTTCAGATGTATACCTTCTCTGTCTAAGCCAGTAACTGGTTCCTTTCAAAGGCAGTGAGCAGGACGGGAAATGCGATTGGGCGGGGAATCAGGCGTGAGGTGAAAATCATGACTGGCATGGGGCACCCTTCAGAACGCCATGCTCCGGTGCATCGACAGCGGCGTCATAGGATCATAGATCATAGAATTTACAGTGCAGAAGGAGGCCATTCGGCCCATCGAGTCTGCACCGGCTCTTGGAAAGAGCACCCTACCCAAGGTCAACACTTCCACCCTATCCCCATAACCCAATAACCCCACCCAACACTGAGGGGAAGTTTGGACACTAAGGGCAATTTATCATGGCCAATCCACCTAACCGGCACATCTTTGGACTGTGGGAGGAAACCGGAGCACCCGGAGGAAACCCACGCACACACGGGGAGGATATGCAGACTCTGCACAGACAGTGACCCAAGCCGGAATCGAACCTGGGACCCTGGAGCTGTGAAGCAATTGTGCTATGCACAATGCTACCGTGCTGCCCGTCAATGCATTCTACTCTGCACGTACAGTACATGTCGTTGACATACCATTAACGGACCAGACCCTATATTCTTCGGGGCTCCTGCGATGCTCCCCCCCCTGCCAGGAGGAATTATCGATGGCGAGTTTCACTTGTGGTTTTAAAAATTGGGAAAGGGGTGCCGTGGCAGCTAAGGGAGAGAGGGGCTACGAAAAGCATCCAACTTTGCTATAGTGTGCAGACAGTTGTGCCCCTGGCTAGGGAACGTCTGCCAGTGCTGGGGGGAGCCAAGCAGGAGTGGCCAGGAAGGGGGGGTGGGGGGGTGCTGATGTTGAAATTCCCTCTTTAAGAAAACACTTACCAACATACAAACTTGGCCTGGACTCTCCATTGCGAGTCTGCCCCACTACTGCTGCTGGTGAGGACAGCGAATTAGGCGCTTAGACTATCTCCCATTCACTGCAGCGGGATTGGAAACTCCGCTGTTGTGAATGGACGCAGAATTGCGCCCCTTGAACAGAAGTAGAACATTTGCTCCCTTGAACCTGCTCTGCCATTCATTAAGATCATGGCTGATCTGCTTGCATTTCAAATTCCACTTTACCATCCACCCCAATACCCCTTCGTAACAATAATGTAGCTACCTCCACCCTAAACATATTCAGTGACCCCACCTCCACCTCATCTGAAGCAGACAAGTTCCAAAGCCACACAACCATCTGCGAGAAACGGGGGCAGCACGGTGGCGTGGTGGGTAGCGCTGCTGCCTCACCACGTAGAGGACCCATGTTTGATCCCGGTGCCATGTCACTCTCCACATGGAGTTTGCACATTCTCCCCATGTCTGCATGGGTCTCTCCCCCACAGGGCAGGGTAGGTGGATTGGCTAAGCTAAATTGCCCCTTAATTGGAAAAAATAAAAAATACATTTGAAAAAAAACACCTGAGAGAAAAAAATTCTCCTCATCCCTCTCCTAAAAAGGTGGCAAAAATTTTAAAACAGTGCCCCTTAGTTCTGGACACAATCATTGAGGAAACATCCTTTCCATGTCAACCTTGTTATTAATGTTCAGGATCTTATTTCTTTCAATCAAGTCACCCCTCACTCTTCTAAACTCCAGGAGAAACAAGCCCACTCTGCCCAACCTTTCCTCATAAGACAACCCGCTTATTCAAAATATCAATCCAGTAAATCTCATCGGAACTGGCTCCCAACCCATTTATGACCTTCCTTAATTAAGGAGGCCAAATCTACACACAGTATCCAAGAGTGGCCCGAATTCTCCGGCTGTTGCGATTCTCGGTTCCCACCGGTAGTACACTTCTGGCCAGCATGGGTTTCCCAGCAGCTTGGGGGGGGGCTTCAATGGGAAATCCCATTGACATGCAGCAGGAGTATAGAATGCCGCCGCCAGTGAACGGCACGCCACTGAGAAATAAGCGGCTGGGGGGACAGGAGAATCCAGCCCGCTGTCTCACCAATGTCCTGTATGACTGATATTACGTTTATGTTCAATTCCACTTGAATGGATTATCAGGATTGTTTTCGGAAAAAGAAAAGGAAACGGTTCAGGAAGAGGCAGATGTGATGTGATGGGGCAGCACGGTAGGTAGCATAGTGGTTATCACAGTTGCTTCACAGCTCTAGGGTCCCAGGTTCAATTCGTGGCTTGGGTCACTGCCTGTGCAGAGTCTGCATGTTCTCCCCATGTGTGCGTGGGTTTTCTCCGGCTGCTCTGGTTTCCTCCCACAGTCCAAATATATGCGGGTTCGGTTGATTGGCCATGCTGAATTGCCCTTAGTGCCCAAAAGGGTTGGGTGGGGTTACTGGGTTAGGGGGATAGGGTGGAAGTGTGGGCTTGGGTAGGGTGCCTTTCCAAGGGCCGGTGCAGATTCGATGGGCCGAATGGCCTCCTTCAGCACTTTAAAGTCTATGGAATTGTGTTTACTGATGGTACATCAGCAAGACTTTTAGAAAATGCAGTACAATTAAATAAGATTGTGGCCACTGCAGTGCAAAATGACATAGCCAATCTGAGGCAGAGATTGCAAGTTGCAATGCCCTTTGTTCAGTTAGAGAACAAGAAGTATTTAGGGTGCGGAATTTCGGATCCTTATTGGTATATCAAAACAGTTAGGTTCTGTGCTTAATTTTCTGCCCAACAAATATATACTGGCTAAGATCAAAGGAAGAGAACATATATCTGGGCTTCTGTAATACACTGCCTGTACTGAGAATTATACCTTATCCCTTCTAGACAGTCAGAATGGAGAGGAGCTGGCAAAGTATGCCAACAACAGGACATAACAAATTTATTTAATTCCCCTCTTCTGCTCAATTGCTTTTCTTTCTCCGTGATGCATTATAGCTGGTAGTGATCCAGTGTGTTGGTTGAATAAAGGAACATTTTGGAAAGGGTGGGTGCCCCTTCTGATAGCTCCCCTGAAGCATCTCGCCCATAAGAAAAGGGGTAGACTTTTGACCAGAATGTGAAAGTCCAAATCTCACTCTGAATTGGAATGAAATTCACCTGCCTGGATTGGTTATTTGTAACTCGTATTCAGCTGAAGTACCAAGTGGGACCCTGTGTGGGCAACCTGGGCCGCTCTCCACATTGCCGGGTAGGTGCCAGTGTTGTAGCTGTACTGGAACAGCTTGGCTAGGGCCGTGGCAAGTTATGGAGCACAAGTCTTCAGTACTGTTGCCAGAATATTGACAGGTCCCGTAGCCTTTGCAGTATCCAGTGCCTTCAGCTGTTTCTTGATACCACGAGGGGTGAACCAAATTGGCTGAAGACTGGTATCTGTGATGCTGGTCCAGTGACGACAGTGTTGCCATTTTAGAAGATGCTCATCGGCAAATAAAGTCAATAGTCGACTTGTAACTTATACATTCTTGTTAGGAACCTAATGTTTCCATGCATTTGCTTTCTGCTTGTCAAATATTGAATCTTCTTAGCTTTAAAATGATACAGCAGTCAGCTGACAGCTTGTCACTACTCTCCTCCCATGTCCCCTTCAAAGGAAGCTTCAGATATTAATTTCATGTGCTGAATATAAGTTTTATACTATTATCGTTGAGGCTTTATTTCAGTCAAATAAAATCAATTTTAAACTGCATTGTGATATTTTAAAACTGGTATAACAGCCACTGCAATATCACAATGCTAAAGATGTTTTTACATCTTCAGTATAATTTTCATCTTGAATACAGCATTTGTGCTCCACCAAAGGCTCAATGAGTCAATCCAGTGAATTGTTGAGCTATAATCCAGGAATATTCTCAGTCTTCAGTGCCCAGATGGATGGTGCCAGTTAAGGATGGCAGAAGAACATCTTCTGTGTGCCCCTGAATGAGATTTAGATTCAGATTTATTTTTATTGTCATGTGTACCGAGGTACAGTGAAAAGTATTGTTCTGTGTACAGTCCAGGTAGATCATTCCATACATGAAAAAACCTAGGACATACGATAAATACACAATGTAAATCATAGACATAGAATTAACTTTTAAAAGGTTAGTAAAGTTATAAAAGATGCAGGAAGAGGATCTGTGGGGGGTGGGGGGGGGGGGAGAGAGAGAGCTCGCAGAGAGTTGTCATGCAACGGTGCCATCTTGGAATTCTTGCAGCAGCAAGACCTGGGCAATATCCAGGCTTGGGCTGACAAGTGGCAAGTAACATTCACACCACGCAAGTGCCAGGCAATGCCCATCTCCTATAAGAGAGAATTAAACCATCGTCCCTCGACATTCAATGTCATTGTCATCACTGAATCCCCGCTATCAACTTAGGGGTTACTATTGACCAGAAACCGAACTGGACCAATCGCATAAACACTGTGAGAAGTAGAGATTGACCAAAATTCCTGTTCTGATCACCAGCCAGTAACTCATGTGGTAAATGTGTTTGTGTCGATGCTTTAGCTGTGCTGTATGTTTGGTTGAGTAGCATGATGTGTGAGGTACCATGAGTGGCTGAGGTTCGTGCAACTGCTTCCCAGCATTTGAAGGAGGGGTCGAGCTGGGGCAGGGGGAAGGTGGGGGGGGGTAGCTGACATTGCAAAGCATTTCCTGCCAGTATCCACCCACATGCAATGTGATGCAGAGTGATCTGGTGTATGAAGCACAAAGGCCAGTATGCAGGTACAGAAAAGCTAATTGAATGTTATAATTTACTGCGAGGAGAATTAAATACAAAAGTCGTGAAGTTGTGCTTCAGTTGTGCAAGGCCTCGGTGAGACCACATCTGCAGTATTATGCACAGTATTGGTCACCATAGGAAAGATGGAAATGTTTTGGGAGCAGTTTGGAGAAATGTTCCTAGACTAATACCTGAAACGGGCAGGTTGTTTTATGAGGAAAGGTAGGGCAGGCTAGGCTTGTATCGGCTGGAGTTTGGAAGAGTAAAAGGGGGCTCAATTGAAATATATAAGACCCTGAGGGGTATTAATAGGGTGGATGTGGAGAGGATGTTCCATTTTGTGGAACTAGGGGTCGCTTTTTAAATATAAGGGGTCTCCCAATTAAAATGGTGATGAGGTGAAATATTTTCACTCAGTGGGTTCTCTTCCTGAAAGGATGGTGGAAGCAGTGTCTTTAGAATATAGAGGTGGATAGATTTGTTTGTAAGCAAGAGGGTGATAGATTATCAGGGGAAGGTGGAGTGAAGATTTGAGGTAACTATCAGATCAGCCTTGATCTTAATAAATGGCGGAGCAGGCTCCTTGTTTGTATGCCCGTATGCAATGCACAGCAGAGATCATTATGCAGTAATGCAGCTGATTGGTTTCTCCTCCTCGTCCAAGGATACTGAGTTTAATTGTAACATCCCTACAGTCATCACTATCTAAAATTAACATAGACAAGGGAAGGTTGAGTGTCTTTGGGCCAACATGGCTCTTTATTTATTGATTAATGTACTCATCAGAGGTGCCATTAGTGAAGATCAAAGTTTTGTAATATTCAGCGTGTGACCGCTCTGCTCCTCTTTCTCCACAATTGATATGTTGCGCAATGTTACTTTCATCCTTTTATTTTGTTGTTCTTGGAGCTAAGATATGGATTTTCCCGTTGTACCATTCTTTATTATATTGTGATTCAAATGGCTAAGCTTCTCTTTCTCTTGAAGAGCCGCCTTCACCTGGTGAGCCTGCGTTACTCCCTTGAAACACTGCTCTTTAACTGTTCGTCCGGTTACTCTCTCAGAATACTGCTCTTCGCTTTGTGGCCCTCTGTTACTCCCTTGAGGGGTTGTCTTCATCTGCTAATCTTGTGTTTGCTTCGATACAGAAAGGTTTGTGAGATCCTGAATGTGACCAGTAATTATCAAATGCGCACTGACTGTGAGCGAGCCAGTGGTCCTAGGGCCTTGTACAACTTATGCTTATGTTTCTGTACTATTCGTAACTGCATTGCACTGATATTCCTGCAATGAAAACACAGGTGTTGTGGAGGAGATAAAGTAGTATTTCTATTTCTCATTCTGCATCCAGCATTCTTAATGTATGTGCAATGTGAACTGACAGTTACTTTTAAGCAACGTCGAGCACAATAATCTATATTAAGGACCTTGTTTGTAAATGGAAGTGAGACACCCTGTTTATTTAATAATCTTCTCTGAGCCAGGCACTTTAGTCTTAGTCACTTTATTGCATTGCTTAAGAATAAAAATAGAGGAGTCATTGTGATGTGAGCATTTGGTATTTTGGAACAAAGCTCCTGAAGGGAAGACAATCTGTGGGAAAAAATTCATTCGAAGAAAGTACTTTACCCATTTCACCTCTCTGAACGTTTTCAGGCCGATCTCTTCTGAAATTTTCATTTTATAAATCCTAGTTGACTGGCATGTGCTGAATCCACCCTGGAGTTCAAAATAATCTGTGCAATTGTGCTCTCCTCCTCTTCTCGTTTGATCTTCATTTTTACTCTTCTTCTATCATCACTTCTCCCCTAAATTTGGCAACTTGTGTCGGCATTTGCTATTGTGGGTGGTTAATGGCTTTCGGCGTCTCACCAAAGCTCCATTTCTCATACCTGGGTTTGGATAGGGAGTGACAGCAAAGGTGTTTTTTTTTTTCTGAGAGCGTTTCTAGAATATTCAGGCATTAGTTACTTTCTGTATTTTTTCCCCCATTGTGGAAACATTTGCCGTTTTCACAACATGAGATAGACACCTGGCACATGGTATCGGAATAACCTTTGATCATTTAGTCCTGGGAAAAGTCCAGAGGCATCAGGGATGCTGTGCACATCCATATACCAGCGCAAGAACTTGAAAGGGAGGGATAGAGCACCTGGTCCATCAAGCTTTTCCTCACAAACAGCAATGTAATAATAATCGGATAATTGATTTTCACAAATTTGTTGAGGAATAAATATTGGGCAGAAATGAACAGAAAACTAGACAAGATGATACTGAATTTCCCCGCACTCCCTTCCCCCCACTGAAATTGTAGACAGGTGGGCAAGCAGGTGGGAGATAAAGTGAAAGAGAAGATGCTGAACTGAAAATTCTCTGCATGGTACCAATGCAGAAATAACGTTGCACAAGTGAAAGTCACACCTAAATACAAAAGAAGCATCAGTTTCTCACTTTTAATTTTCCTTGCTCTTCTTTGAAATATTGTCATGGGACCTTCCCTGCACACCTGAGAGGGCAGACGAGGCTTCAGTTTAATGTTTCGTCCGATACATGGAGCCTCAGCCAATGAAGCACTGCTCTCATAGAAATGAAACGAAATGAAAATTGCTTATTGTCACAAGTAGGCTTCAAATGAAGTTACTGTGAAAAGCCCCTAGTCGCCACATTCCGCCGCCTGTTCGGGGAGGCTGTTATGGGGATCGAACCGTGCTGCTGGCCTGCCTTGGTCTGCTTTCAAAGCCAGCGATTTAGCTCAGTGCTAAACAGCCCCTATGGGCTGTCATGGGAATCATAGAATTCCTGCAGTGCAGAAGGAGGCCATTCGGCCTCCAGTATCTGCACCGGCCTTTCGAAAGACCACCCCACCTAGGCCTTTCCCCCCCCGTCCTAAGCGTCAATTTAGCATGAACAATCCACCCAACCGGCGCATCTTTGAACTGTGGGAGGACACAGGAGCACCCGGAAGAAACCCCGCAGACATGGGAAGAAAGTGCAAACTCCACACAGACAGTCACCCAAGGTCAGAATTGAACCCGGGTCCCTGGCGCTGTGAGGCAGCAGTGCTAACCACTGTGCCACCCTGCCGCCTCTCAGTACTTGCATGGCTGACACAATAACAATTGTCTAGGCTTTCCAAGGCAATGAGGTGCATTGTTACTTTCATCCCAGTTCTTGTAGCAACCTAGGTGCATGCGATGGAAGGAGGTAGAAATATTAATGAGAAAGATGCAGTTAGTGTGACCCGGTATAGGTTTGCCAAAGAGGTGTTTGTTGGAATCGGATAGTTACTTTAAGCAGATGCCCTTAGGCTCTGCACACAAGAGATTTGCCATGGTGTGAGGATCTGACAGATCGGCTTTTGAATGATCAATTATGCTGCCATCAACTGCTTGGAAATAGACACAAAAAAAGATGCTAATTGACTGAGGCAGGACTCTCCAAAGTAGTGTGTTAAGTGTTTCAAGTTTTTTTCTGCATAATTTAAAGATGCATGGCTCATCCTGTGGGAGAAAAAGTCCAAGGGAGCCAAATGGAGACGCTCATCTTGTGATCATCATTTTATGTTATAATGCTAACATGAAAGATGCTTCATAAATTCAAAAATATCATCTTCTATCTGCATTGTTGCAATGCAAATTAATCACTGTTGTGGGCGCTTAGCAAAGACTTCAAACTTTTCTCATCTCCCATTGCCATCTGAAGGCATTGATTCATGCTGGGAATGATTGTAAAATTGCCCGTCGGCTGTTGCTACCTTAGCTGATTAGCTATTCTTCCAATTCAATGCAACACTCATTCTTTCTGCCACTTAACTGTGAAGACACCACAACTCAGGCCAACCCAGCTTTCTATAGATATGTCAGGAATAAAAGAATGACTAGGGTAAGAGTAGGGCCAGTCAAGGACAGTCGTGGGAAGTTGTGCTTGGGGTCCGAGGAGATAGGAGAGGTGCTAAATGAATATTTTTCATCAGTATTCACACAGGAAAAAGACAATGTTGTTGAGGTGAATACTGAGATTCAGGCTACTAGACTAGAAGGGCTTGAGGTTCATAAGGAGGAGGTGTTAGCAATTCTGGAAAGTGTGAAAATAGATAAGTCCCCTGGGCCGGATGGGATTTATCCTAGGATTCTCTGGGAAGCTAGGGAGGAGATTGCTGAGCCTTTGGCTTTGATCTTTAAGTCATCTTTGTCTACATGAATAGTGCCAGAAGACTGGAGGATAGCAAATGTTGTCCCCTTGTTCAA
This sequence comes from Scyliorhinus torazame, assembly GCF_047496885.1. Classification (NCBI taxonomy): domain Eukaryota; kingdom Metazoa; phylum Chordata; class Chondrichthyes; order Carcharhiniformes; family Scyliorhinidae; genus Scyliorhinus; species Scyliorhinus torazame. The sequence goes on along the minus strand of NC_092727.1, from coordinate 11,100,528 downwards.
GAAGGGGAGTAGAGACAACCCCGGTAACGATAGACCAGTGAGCCTTACTTCTGTTGTGGGCAAAATCTTAGAAAGGTTTATAAGAGATAGGATGTATAATCATCTGGAAAGGAATAATTTGATTAGAGATAGTCAACACGGTTTTGTGAAGGGTAGGTCGTGCCTCACAAACCTTATTGAGTTCTTTGAGAAGGTGACCAAACAGGTGGATGAGGGTAAAGCAATTGATGTGGTGTATATGGATTTCAGTAAAGCGTTTGATAAGGTTCCCCATGGTAGGCTACTGCAGAAAATACGGAGGCATGGGATTCAGGGTGATTTAGCAGTTTGGATCAGAAATTGGCTAGCTGGAAGAAGACAAAGGGTGGTGGTTGATGGGAAATGTTCAGCCTGGAGTCCAGTTACTTGTGGTGTACCACAAGGATCAGTTTTGGGGCCACTGCTGTTTGTCATTTTTATAAATGACCTGGAGGAGGGCGTAGAAGGATGGGTGAGTAAATTTGCTGATGACACTAAAGTCGGTGGAGTTGTGGACAGTGCGGAAGGATGGTACAGGTTACAGAGGGACACAGATAAGCTGCAGAGCTGGGCTGAGAGGTGGCAAATGGAGTTTAATGCAGAAAAGTGTGAGGTGATTCATTTTGGAAGGAATAACAGGAAGACAGAGTACTGGGCTAATGGTAAGATTCTTGGTAGTGTGGATGAGCAGAGAGATCTCGGTGTCCATGTACATAGATCCCTGAAAGTTGCCACCCAGGTTGAGAGGGTTGTTAAGAAGGCGTACGGTGTGTTAGCTTTTGTTGGTAGAGGGATTGAGTTTCGGAGCCATGAGGTCATGTTGCAGCTGTACAAAACTCTGGTGCGGCTGCATTTGGAGTATTGCGTGCAATTCTGGTCGCCCCATTATAGGAAGGATGTGGAAGCATTGGAAAGGGTGCAGAGGAGATTTACCAGAATGTTGCCTGGTATAGAGGGAAGATCTTATGAGGGAAGGCTGAGGGACTTGAGGCTGTTTTCGTTAGAGAGAAGAAGGTTAAGAGGTGACTTAATTGAGGCATACAAGATGATCAGAGGATTAGATAGGGTGGACAGTGAGAACCTTTTTCCTCGGATGGTGATGTCTAGCACGAGGGGACATAGCTTTAAATTGAGGGGAGATAGATATAAGACAGATGTCAGAGGTAGGTTCTTTACTCAGAGAGTAGTAAGGGCGTGGAATGCCCTGCCTGCAACAGTAGTGGTCTCGCCAACACGAAGGACATTCAAATGGTCATTGGATAGGCATATCGACAATAAGGGAATAGTGTAGATGGGCTTTAGAGTGGTTTCACAGGTCGGCGCAACATCGAGGGCTGAAGGGCCTGTACTGCGCTGCAATGTTCTATGTTCTATTTTGCATTTGATGTGTACCCACATGAGCACTTTTCAGCAGATGTTAATGAAGAGTAGAAATCCCTTTCCCAGTCTGAGGCACATTGTTACCATAATCATGAAGGCTCCGCCTTCTCAATCTTGTTCCCTTGCCTGAGGTGTGGTGATCCTCAGGTTAAATCACCACCAGTCAGCCCTCCCCCTCAAAGGGGAAAGCAGCCTATGGTCACCTGGGACTATGGTGACTTTACCTTACCTAGTCCTGACTTGAAGTGACAAACACAAGATTGGGGATTGAACCTGTGATCTACCTGACCTATAGAACTTGGTCATTGCGACAGGTGACAATTTTACCTTCTAGGCCTTTGGTAATGTAGCATTTACCTCTTGACTTGTATAACCGTCTTTATTTTAGTTTTGGGTACCATGGGTGGGTTACTTTACCAAGATCGCTGAATCAAAAATAAAGTAATGTGAGGAAAGTCAATTTAGCAATCATTGTACTGTGCAGTGGCACAGTGGTTAGCACTGCTGATCCACAGCGCCAGGACCCGGGTTCAATTCTGGCCTGGGTTACTGTCTGTGTGCAGTTTGCCCTTTCTCCCCGTGTGTGTGTGCGTTTCCTCCGGTTGCTCCAGTTTCACCCCACAGTGCAAAGGTGTGCAGGTTAGGTGGATTGATCATGCTAAATTGCCCTTTAGCGTATGAAGATGTGCAGGCAAAGTGGGGAAAGTACAGCGCTATGGGCCTAGGTAGGGTGCTCTTTCAGTGGAATTGTGCAGACTCGATGGGCTGAATGGCCTCCTTCTAACTGTGGGAACTCTACAGTTCTATGGTGAGTAATGGGGGAAGAGCAAGATTGAAAGCTGCTACCAGTACCCTGTGCCATAACATGTGTGACCTGGGACCCTCTGGACTTTTCCCAGGACCAAACAATTAAAGGTTATTCCAATGCCGGGAGCCTGGTATCTGTCTCATGTTGTGACAAGCCAATCATCTCACAGAGTGAATTAAAATTAAAAATGCTGGAAATACTCAGCAGGTCAGGCAGCATCTGTGACGGGAAACAGAGTTAACATTTCAGGTCGAGAATACCTTTCATCAGAACCGAGTAGCTTTTTGGCACACCAGACTTTTTGAATGAAGCTATTTGTAACACAGGGTACTGTAGCAAGATTCCTGCCTTGAAATCAATCTTTGCCATCTGTTATCCTTTTCTAATCCCTGTTTTGTGTGAGGATTATTGGTTCTGGTGGTAAGCGTTTACATGTAAAAATCCTCATAATGAATAAAATATATTTTGAACTCTTTATTTCAATTTTCTCTACCCATTTCCTGCCTTCCTCCATTATGAAAACGGGTACTGGGGTAGCGTGGATGCTGCTTCATACACTGGAACTATGCTTGTGATACAGACAAGGCACTCGAGGCGAATCGACCACAAATTGAATCAAAGCTGATTCTGATCCAGTTCCAGGGCACACTCCCGTGGAACGTGATGGGTAATTTGGCCGGGTGCCTTCTCCCTGAACCAAAGGAATCTGAGGTCAATTGTTTTGCCGATAGTACCACGCCAGATGCCTCAGCACAGCTCAGAATGGAATCTGGCCACATTTCCCTCTCGGTCTGCCTGGATCAGTCTGGATGAACGTGCTTAGCCATTTCGGGAGTGAGTCGGTATCGCCATATCATGGGGTGCCCGGGATTTTGGAATGGTTTCTGTGGATTAGGAGGGAGCAAACATAATACTGTTCAGGAAAGAAGGAAGAGAGAAAACAGGAACCAACGAGCCAGCTAACCTTATATCAGAAATAAAGAAAATGCTGGAATCTATTGCTACAGATAGAGTAAGAGGGGAAGAAAATCATAATGTCCCAGATCTTCTGGCTCAGGATCTGAACCCCTATTTCTGACTCTGATCAGACAGAAAAAAAACACATTTACCTTACTGCATTTTTTTCAGGGCAATCTTCTGATAGAGGATCATTCAGAACTGACTCATAGAATCATAGAATCGCTACAGTGCAGAAGGAGGCCATTTGGCCCATCGAGACAGCACTGACCCTCTGGAAGGGCACCCTATCCTCGTCGCCTCACCTAACCTTTGGACACTAAGGGGCAACTTAGCATGGACAATCCGCCTAACCCGCACATCTTTGGACTGTGGGAGGAAACCGGAGCACCCTGAGGAAACCCACGCACACACGGGGAGAACGTGGAAACTCCACATAGACAGTCACGCAAGACCGTAATTGAACCCTGGCCCCTGGGGTTGTGAGGCAGCAGTGCTAACCACAGTGCGATCATGGCAACTCAGTGAAGAAAGCTCAAAGGGAGCAGCGGAGGGAATTCTTGTAGAAGCCGCACCTCATTTTAATTGAACCAGCTGCTGTATTCCAGCAAGTAAAGTTTATATGTCTCAAAGCTTCTTGGAAAAAGCTACAGAGAGAAAGCAAGGGGTTGGATTGGGTGAGACCTATGGGTAAGGGGGTATGGTGAATGATAGTAGTAGGGTGGTAAAGGGTGATGAGGACGGTGGGGTGGTAACGAGGGTAGGGTGGTGATATAAGGGGGTGTGGTGGGTAAGGGGATTTTTCGGCAAAGGAGTAGGATGTGATATGTGATAAGTGAGTAAGGGAATAGCAGGTGGGTAGATTGATAGATGGGTAGGGTGCCAGGATGGCAAGTAGATTGGTAAGCGGGTAGGTGAGGTACGTGAGCTGGTTGGGATGGTAGTGGGTGAGGTGGGTGAGGGCTAGTCAGATCCTGTCACATAGGGTGGGGTTGTCAGGTCAAAGGTTTGTCAGGTCAGATGGGGGTTAGTCGGGCAGAGGCGGTTTGGGTCAGGTCGGGTTGGGGGTGGGGAGTCAGGTGGTGGGGTGTGGTTAGGGTCAGGTCGGAGGCAGGTCGGGGTGGCAGGTGTTGGATAGGTCGGGTTGGGGGTGGGGGTTGGGGAGTCGGGTGGTCAGGTAGGATAGGGTCAGGTCAGGCCGGGGGAGTCAGGTGGTGGGAGCCTGGTCACGGTGGGAAGTCAGAGGAGTTGCAGAGATTCAACGATTGGGAGCAATTGGGTGGTGGGGGGTTAGTCAGGTCAGTTTGGGGGACAGAGTTGGGTCAGGGGGTAATCAGATCGGGTCAAGGGAGAATTGGGAGATCACGGTGACCAGGAGACAGTCGGTGGGTCAGAGGGGTTGTCGGTGTTGGAGGCAGTCAGAGTGTCAATAGTCAGTGAGTCACGGGGGAGTCTGGGGCTTTTGGTGAATGAGTTTGGAGGTAAACAGTTGTATAGTTGCCGAGGAGTTAGACAAGGATTTTTCAGTCTAATATTTCCTGGGTAACTATCCAGGTAAATACGTCGGAACTGTTTGAAGCCTTTACTTTAACTCAGAATCCACAGAATCCCTTCAGTGAAGAAGGAGGCCATTTCGGCCATCGAGTCTGCACCGACCACTCAAAAGAGCACACTACCCAGGCCCACTTCTCTGCCCTATCCCCTTAACCCCACCTAACCGGCACATCTTTGGACTTGTGAGAGGAAACCTGAGCACCCGGAGAAAATCCACGTTGACATGGGGAGAACGTGCAAACTCCATACAGTCACCCAGAGTTGGAATCTAACCCGAGTCCCTGGAGCTATGAGGCAGCAGTGCTAACCACTGTGCCACCGTGCCGGAAACTGTTTCAGAGCATCCTGGGGAGCAGGGGATTGGTTCTCGGAAGTTCAAACTTCCCATGTAATTCCCACAGAGTCCTTGCATTGGGACATCTGAGGGGTCACATGGCACATCTTTTGGGGTATGTCTAGCCTCCCACTATCCAGAGACTTGAAGGTCTGGGCCAATAATTATTGAGTAGAGTTAACACAGATTTTTGTCAAGGAAATTGTGTTCAACAAATCGGTTTGTTTTTTGAGGTTGTGACAAGCTGGGTAAATAACGCAGTGTATTTAGAGTTTCAAATTTGATAAGATGCCACACAAGAGGGTGTTGCAAAAATAAAATAGCCCTTGTTTGAACATCTCAACTGAAAAACAGCACCTCAGACTGTGCAGCACCCCTTCAGTGTCAGTCAAGGTTACATGTTGAGTGTTTGAGTGTTGTTTGAATCCATGACTTTCTGATGTAGTGTTGTAAAGTGTTACCAATCCCGCCAAGTCTATTCTCTTTCAGATGCTGATCTACTGAGTATTCTTTTGAACATTCTCTGTTCCTGTTCCTGACCCCCTGCCTGTCAGGTTTTCCTGCAATCCAAACCAATTCTGCTTGCCCCAGAGTTGGGGAAAATAGTTTGGATGAATTTTCAAGAGTCTGTGGAACTTTGATAGCATTGTTGCTGCCCCTTCCTTCCGTGTGTCTGAACAATGGCACAGGTGCATGTGTGGGTAGCAGGCAGAAGGTGACAGGCATTGGTAACGCAGATGCATGGATCAGCTTAATGCCATTGCTGGCCACAATCCCAGTGATATCCAAGGCAACATACGATTCAGTTCAGAAGTGATATTTAATCCCTGTTATTAATTCAGCATGGTTGGATGAGCAATTATCCATCTGGCAAACAGCAAGCGCCTGTAAATTGGTAGATTTCTCTTATAACGGTCATTACAATACAGCAGGATTCAACCTCTTTTGTATTTCAACAACGGATGGGACGTTTTGGAACGAGAACCAATTTCTTGTTTTCTTCACTCCCTTAAAGGGGACAAGGATACGAAGATGCAACCTAGTCTCTCACCCAAGCAGCTATTCCTCAATGTCCGAGCATAAAGCAACAGTATCTTCATCATTTCTCCATGACCTTCACTTGGAGGATATTGTGAAGTAGTTGAAGGATTCATAGGTTGATTAACAGTCAGACAGGCCACAATATGGCAGAATTATCTTTAAATACCTGCCGATGGGATGTTTAGCCCTAGCACGGTTGGAAATTTTTCTTGGCTCCCAAAACCCATCCATTGGAGGCTGAGGAGACAAAAGCACCTGTACCCACCAGAGTCGAGCATCCTGTATATCAAGGTATTCCAAGATGGAGCTCCTTTGTGGGATTTGAAACCTGCACCGAATGCTACCACTAAGCCAAAGGCTCCCATTATCTGATATTCTCATGTATGGCCTCTCCATTGAAGTGTTTGAGAATTCTGATTCATCTTTCCTTCCCTAACCTAGAAACAGTTTTGTTACTAATGGATCACCTATTATAGCTCTGATCCACACCAATCCGATCTGAGAGATTTCTGATCCACATGGCTCGGACATTGTTGCGAGTGTGAAGCTTTCAAAAGAAGACCACTCGCTCTTCAACACAACCCCTGCAAAATAAGGGGCAGGGCTTAGTTACACACATCATAGAACATAGAACATAGAAAATACAGCACAGAACAGGCCCTTCGGCCCACGATGTTGTGCCGAACCTTTGTCCTAGGTTAATCATAGATTATCATTGAATTTACAGTGCAGAAGGAGGCCATTCGGCCCTTTGAGTCTGCACCGGCTCTTGGAAAGAGCACCCTACCCAAACTCAACACCTCCACCCAACACCAAGGGCAATTTGGACATTAAGGGCAATTTATCATTGGCCAATTCACCTAACCCGCACATCTTTGGACTGTGGGAGGAAACCGGAGCACCCGGAGGAAACCCATGCAGACACGGGGAGGGCGTGCAGACTCCGCACAGACAGTGACCCAAGCCGGAATCGAACCTGGGACCCTGGAGCTGTGAAGCAATTGTGCTATCCACAATGCTACCGTGCTGCCATCATTGGGTTGAAATCACACATGTAATATTAATAATGCACATGTTAACACATTTTAATCAAATTCTTTTTCTTGTTATTTCACCAAGTTAAATACGCAGACAGAGTGAATTCCTAAAAATAGTTTAAATTTGTGACTGGTGTGAAACAATGATATCATCCAAGCATTGCAAAATGGCAAAGAAAATATTCTTTCTCTTCTAAGCAACAATGTGTTGTAGACAAGACTGGGCAGGATGGCATGAAGGTTTATGTACATGTACCCCAGTGGTTGATGCAGGCAAGCATGGCCCGTGTAATGGAAACATGAATAAGGGGAAAAAGCATGAACTCCAGTTGCTGGCATGAGCCTTATCCATGAGCGACGGGCATTGAATTATCATGGCAATGGGCAGGGATGGGAAAATAACCCTTACAAAAGGGTTGCTTAAACCCTTACCAGAGGAATGCTTAAAAGAGATGGTCATCATATAGATGGTCAGCAGACAGATGGCTAGCGTATAGGTGCTTACCATAAGTCACGATCTAATTGGCTGGTGAATCAGGCCCCCGGGGCTGAATGACCTATTCTTGCTCCTGTGAGGTACCACACTAACTTGATCACAATCTTAGGTTTGTCCCAATTCTCTTTTGCAACTCTTTCAAGTTGTTAAAACTAAACATGGCCAGTAGGCATTCGTCAGCTCACAATCAATGTGCTTATTCATCTGACAGAAAAAACAAACCTATGGAAATAACACCTGCTTCCCTCAGTGCTCGGTAAATCGCAGCTTCAAACATTGTGACTATCTGAATACGCCATGGATGCACGATACTACCAGATGCAAAATAGAAACACTCAACATGTTAAAATGCTAATAGTGTGTTTATAGGGAATTATTTTTGAATTAGGCACAAAATAGCCCCTGCAGTCAAACGGTGTTGTGACGGATAAACACAAAATTTGTTATTATATTTCTGGATTACTATTATATTCCTGGTCAGAGACCAGTTCGCTTATTAAAGCTGCAGGAGCCACATTAGTGGCTCGCTTGTAGGGAATATAAATACTGTAACGAACCAGAAATACATTCATTATTACACGCACCTCTGTGATTGGTCTCAGAAAGTTGTATCCTTTTCAGGGTTATTTCAGTGAGTAGGTGCTTCTCTAGTGGCCAATCTTGATAATTGCAGCACCCACGATTATTTTGTATTTCTCATAGTCTTCCCTTCCGTGGAGGTGCATCCAATCTTTATGGTGGTCCATTCGAGTCACACGAGGCTGCATTCTCCTCAGTCTGCAATGCGTTACCGACATTTCCAGCAGAGTCACTGAATGAGCAACGCGGCCCTTGGAACTTGACAGGTCCGAAAGGTCATATGCTGCAGCGAGCGACCAGCCTCCTGCTGCTGTCATCATGGCATTTTCTGAAAAGTTCAACTGAGAGAGCAATCCAATTAGCTCCCCTCTCCCACTCTTACCCCCATTGCCCTGAAAAATTCTCCTTTCTCGTAAATCCCCAATTCCCTTTCGGAATTTCTTGCTGAATTTCCTTCCGCCCCGTTTTCAGATAGTGCATTCCAGATTATACCAACTTGTGCATTCCAGATTATACCAACTTGTTGCGCAAGAAAAATAAATATTCCGCTGACCAGTCTCTGTGAGCCCAGTTAGTATCCCCCAGGTTATTGGGCTGTAGAAAGGCATCCTGGTTGGCCCTGATTCTTTACGACCCAGTGTCCAGAGTCTCCTTAGCCTAGAGTCGCTGACTCAGGTTGTGGCACGCATTGAATCATGGAATAGAATCCCTGCAGGGCAGAAGGAGGCCATTCGACCCATCAGGTCTGCACCGACCCTTCAAATGAGCACTCCATCCATGTCCACCTGCCCCACCCCGCCCTCCCCTTGCAACCCATAACCTAACCTGCACCTCCCTGGGCACAAAGGGGCAATTGATCATGGCCAATCCATCTACCCCGTACATCTTTGGACTGTGGGAGGAAACCGGAGCACCCAGAGGAAAAACCACGCAGGCACGGGGAGAACGTACAAATTCCAAACAGTCACGCAAGGTCGGAATCGAACCCGGGTCCTTGGCGCTGTGAGGCAGCAGTGCTAACCACTGTGCCACCGTGCCGCCCACTCATTGTACCACTCTGGCTTAGTCCATCTCTTTCACCACTGGGTGAGAACAATCAGATAAGAGCTCATTTGTATGCTGGTAATGGGCTGATGGTTTTACTAAATAATAACTGATATTTATTACTAAATAATACTGTTATTTAATAATGATAATACCTTCTTCCCCCACCCCGTAACCTTCTCGGAATGGCAATCTCCGTCGCATTGCCACTCTGGATGAACTTGCCCTCACTGTAATTCCAAAACCCCTGCCTCTCCCAACCTTCCTCTCTCAGGTTGGGTGAGAGAGGAACAGCGAAGCCCCTAGTTGCACTAGCTTGGAGTAACTGGGGTGCAAGAATGATAGGAGCACTCAATTGTAGGAGCACAAACTGCCGTAAAGGGGATATTTAATGGGACAATTTAAAGGGAGAAGCTAGGTTTCAAAGGTAAATGGTCCAGGCAATCAGCGGAGACCAGGAGGGGGAAGGAAGGGGGGATTGCGATGTCAGAGAGGGGTTTGGACTGGGGGTTAGGGTGGGGTGGTTGGAAGGGGAGGGTCGACCAGAGGTGACGGCATGGGGGGGGGTTTGGAGGAGGGATTATAAATGGAGGAGAGGGTTGGTCTGGAGTGGCGGGCAGGGCTGAAGGGGGTGTCAGACCAGAGGGAGGAAGTTGGAGCAGGGCTTTGGATGGAGCTGTCGGGGGCCGGACCAGAGGGGTGGTCGGATTGGAGGGGGCAGGTCAGACCAGAAGGGAGGGGGTGTCGGAGGGCGTGTCGGACCAGAGGGTGGGTTTGGAGCAGGGTGAAGTTGGAACAGGATGGGGTTTGGACTGGAGGGTGGGGGTTGGGGGCAGGCGGACTGGGAAGGCAGGAGGGATCGGTTAGGGCCTGGGGGTTGTGCGTGAGGGAGCTGCCCGGGTTGGGTTGGGGGTGGTGGTGTGGTGGGTCTCCTTGGGGATCATGTGTGTGTGTAGGGGAAGGTGCGGGATCCTGTGCGAGACTGGGTCGGACCATTTAAATAGTTACTCTGAAGTTAGAAGTGATTGTTACCCTCTGTCTCTTTCAGACTAACTATTAGAGTAAAATCAGCAGAACCATCCAAAGATAATGATTTAAATCACTTCTGTTGGATGGTCCCAAACCCAACACAATTGTCAAGAGGAAGTTAGCGGTCCTGGACTAAACCCTTACCTGGGAACTTCTGAGAGGGTTTTCCCAACACATCATTGGGATCCCAGCTAAATGTGATGTTGAGGAACCAGGAAGATGTGGATTTTTGACTTAATTCTGGAACTTCTTGGAGTGTATTTCTTGCTGCTTACCACATAACGGTGGACTGGCAGACTAATACATTGTTACATGGTCTTCGACTATAGCGGGCAAACAAATTCTTTGCGACAAACCCCATATGTTAAATGATTTGAACAACCATGGTGAGGAGGTACTTGATAAAGAGGTTAGCCCTGCTGCCTCACGGCGCCGAGGTCCCAGGTTTGATCCCGGCTCTGGATCACTGTCCATGTGGAGTTTGCACATTCTCCCCGTGTTTGCGTGGGTTTCGCCCCCACAACCCAAAGATGTGCAGGGTAGGTGGATTGGCCACGCTAAATTGCCCCTTAATTGGAAAAAATTAATTGGGTACTCTAAATTTATTTTATTTTTTAAAAGAGGTTCAGAATAGGCCAGGGTCCCAGTGCAGCCCATCTACACTGCTGGACCCTCAGTACAACCCCCTTTTGCACTTGTGGAGAGACACATACAATGCAGCACATTGCTGAGGAGTGTCCCTTCCACAGACTAAGTCATGGATTAACCACATCAAACTCAGCAAATGAGGGTCTTTTACGGGGATTTGCGCTCGCGAAATAACAAAAAAAATACTGCAATGTGACAGTAAACTTGACACTCCGAGCTCTTCGCAAATAAGATAACAAGAAAACAGTTCCCAATTCTGAGAGAGCTTCACGGCTTGCTGTATTATGGTCAGCTTTGCTGATCGTTCCTCTTTAATTCTGGTAGCAGCATTCGAGCTTGAAGTTATTTTAGACAAAAGTGCAAAATAGTCTGATAGCAAATCCGAAGTTTGTTTTATTTGCCTGTTGCTTTCCGTTTCTGCAGGAAATGCGTTTTCAGCCAAGAAGAATCCCAACCCCTCCCAGTTAAGATGAGATCACACCAGTTGGACTGAAGAATATGTATAACATATGAACAAGCGGATGGCACTGTGGCGCAGTGGTTAGCACTGCTGCCTCACGGTGCCAAGGACCCGGGTTCAATTCTGGTCCCCGGTCACTGTCCGTGTGGAGTTTGCACATTCTCCCCGTGTCTGTGTGGGTCTCACTTCCACAACCCAAAAAGATGTGCAGGGTAGGTGGATTGGCCACGTTAAATTGCCCCTTAATTGGAAAAAAAAAACATATGAACAAGAACATGAAGCAAGAGTTGGCCATTCGGCCCCTCGAGCTGTGTCCCACCATTCAATAAGATCATAGCTGATCTGAGTGAGGTCAACTCCACTTTATTTGCCTGCCCCCCCCCCCACCCCCCACCTCTCATAACCTTGACTCCCTTGATGGCTAATTGAGCCTGTGATAGATTCAGAGGTCCAGCCTGCACTGCTGTCTGGGGAACAGAATTCCAAAGATTAATGACCCACTGAGAGAAGAAATTCCTCCTTATCTCCATCATAAATAGGAGACCCCATGGGCGGGATTCTCCAATCCCGCGGCAGAGTTTCCACGCCGTCATAAACGGCGTCGCATTTTACGACGGCATGAACGGGCCACGCCGACGTCTAATTCTGGCCCCTACAGGGGTCCAGCACAGCGCTGGAGTGGTTCGCCCCGCTCCAGCGGCAGATCCCGGCGTGAACTGTGTGCTGCGGGATTCGCGCATGCACAGATGCGCCGGCGCCAACGAGGACATGCGCAGTGGCCTCCTTCAACGTGCCGGCCCCGATGCAACATGGCGCAGGGCTACAGGGGCTGGCGCATAGGAAAGGAGGTCCCCAGCCACAGAGGCCGTCCTGCCGATCGGTGGGTCCCGATCGCAGGCCAGGCCACATCGAGGTTTGACCCCCCCCGCCTCCCCCACCACAGGCCGCCACCCGACCCTTGCACACCGAGGTCCCTCCGGCCCAGAGCACATTAGAATGACGCCGACAGGACTCGGCTCTTTTCCTATGGCCGCTCGGCACATGCAGGCCGGAGAATCGTCGGGCTGGCCACGTAGAGCGGCCCGCGACCGGCGCCGCGCCAACCAGGCCGGCGCCTATTCGCCCCACTGTGGAGAATCGCGTGCCGGCGTTGGGGCGGCGTGGCCCGTTCACGGGGATTCTCCAGCCCGGCACGGGGCTGGGAGAATCCCGCCCCATATTTTAAAATTTATTTCGCCTTGTCCTAGATTCCCCCATGAGGGGAAACATCTTATCAGCATCCATCCTGCCAAGCCCTTTCAAAGTCATATATGTTTCAATAAGATCAGCTCTCAGTTTTTAAACTCCAATAAGTATTAGCCCAACCTGCTCAACCTTTCCTCACAGAACAATCTCTTTATCTCAGGAATCAACCTAGTGAACCTTCTCTGAACTGCCTCCAATGCAAAACCAAATCTGCAGCGCTATGGGGAGATGGCGGTGTAGTGGTGGTATTGCTGTATCAGCAATGATGTCTACACCAATAGGTACAAAAACCTCACCTGGTGCCCTTTGGGGAGGGAAATCTGCCGTCCTTACATGGTCTGGCCTACATGCGAGTCCAGACCCAATGTGGTTGACTCTTGACAGTCCACTGAAATGACCGAGCAAGCCGTTCAGTTCAAAGGGCAATTACGGATAGGTCATTCAGGTCAAGGGGCAGTCAGGGATGGGCACAATGACGCTCCACTCCCATGAAAGAATAAATAATACTATGTGCAGTACTCCAGGTGTGGTCTCACGGATTCCACGCACAGTTGTAACAGAATTTCCCTATTTGCATAGTCCATCACCCTTGCCTTAAAGGACAACATTAATTTTCCTAACTGCTTATTCATAAAATCGTAGAATCCCTACAGTGCAGAAGGTGTCCATTGTCTGCACCGAGCATTCGAATGAGCACTCTACCCATGTCCACTCACAGCCCCGTTCACCCTGGCCTATCCCTGTAAACCCCATAACCTGACCTGCACACCTTTAGACACCAAGGGGCAATTTAGCGTGGCCAATCCACCTAACCCGCGCGCATCTTTGGACTGTGGGAGGAAACCAGAGCACCCGGAGGAAACCCACGCAGACAGGTGGGGGAATGTACAAACTCCACACAGACAGTGACCCAAGGTTGGGATTGAACCTGGGTATCCGCATGCTAACCTTTCTTGATTCCTGGAGGTGGACTCCCAGACCATTCTGCATCACAGCATTCTGCAATCTGTTTCCATTTTAATAATATTCTTACTTTTTCTGGGACAACCTCACATTTTCCCACATTATAGGCCATCCGCCAAATTTCTGCCCCTTTCCTTAACCTACCTGTATTCTTAGCAATTCAGTATAAATTGTATTTCAGATCAATGCAATATGGGCAGCTTTAGTAACCCATTAGAGTCCAATTACAATGTCAGTTTCCTTTCTATGTGTTCACCGATTTTATCATCACGTATGTAAGAACCTTATGGAAAGAGGCCTTTTAATTACAGTAAATTGATTCTTCATCAACATTCTCTTTGCTAAAGCAATCACGCATTCAGGCTGTTATTTTCCTTTGGGTCTTGGAGCTAACACATCCACAGACATGTGTAAATATACTTCACAGATTATCTACACAGCCAGAAATATTGAGAGAGAACGGATTTGGAATTGATCAAGTTTCAGACGATTTACATTCCTGTTACTAGAGGGTGCTGTTCAATGGAATTTCAAACAGCTTGAAAGTCCTGCATTCAATTTAGAATCGTAGACTGGTACAGCACAATCGGCCAACCCAGTCTGCACTGGCTCTGTTGAAAAGCAATCCAGTTAGTGCCTTGAATTGAACTGAATGCCTTGATTGAACCTCACTCTCAGGCAGCGCATTCCAGATCTTAACCGCTGCCTGTGAAAATGTTTTCCCTTCAGGTTATCGTTGCTCCTTTTTTCAAACGCGTAAACCTCTGCCCTCAGTTTCTCGATTCTTCTATCAATGGGAAAGGGTCCTCCCCGTCTACTCTGTCCAGACCCCTCATGGTTTTAAATCGCGCAATTAAATCTCCTCTCAACCTTCTCTTCTCCAAGGAAAACAGTCCCAACTTCTCGAACCTGTCTACGCAGCTCAGGCTCCTCATCCCTGGAACGGTTCTCATGAAGGCAGCACAGTGGCACAGTTGTTAGCACTGCTGCTTCACAGCGCCAGGGACCCCGGTTTGATTCGCGTTTGGGTGACTATTTGTGTGGAGTCTGTACGTTCTCTCCGTGTCTGCGTGGGTTTCCTCCGGGTGCTCCAGTTTCCTCCCTCAGTCCAAAGATGTGCTTGGTCATGGATTGATCATCACGTATGTAAGAACCAGTAGATGGATTGGTCATGATCAATGCATGGGATTACAGGGATGTGGCGGGGGAGTGGACCTAGGTAGAGCGCTCCTTCTGAGGGTCCGTGTAGACTCAGTGGGCCGAATGGCCTTCTTCTGCACTGTAGGGATTCTATGAATCTTTTCTGCATCCTCTCTAATGCCTTCAAAGATAATAGTTCATGTTTACTTGAACTATCTGAACCCTTTGTGATATTAAACCCCTCTATCAAACCTCCCTAAAGTGCTATGCCCAGAAATGGACACAATACTCTAGTTAAGGTGGAACCAGTGTTTGATACAGATTTAACATAATTTTCTTGCCCTACTCCATAGCCCTATTGAAGGAGCCCAGGATACCACATGCTTTATTAACTGCACTCCCAAGCTGTCCTGCCATCTTCAATTATTTATGCACATATACACCCAGGTCCCTCCACTCCTGCACCCCCTTTGGAATTGTACCCATTATTTTTATATTACCGCAGCTTTCCTTCTGCCAAAATGAATCACTTAACACTTCTCTGTGTCAAATTTCATCTGTCACATGTCTGCTAATTCCAGCATTCTGGAATTTGGAGTTCCACACTATTCTCCTTAAATTTCACAATACTTCCAAGCTTTATATAATCTGCAAATGTTGAAATGGTGCCCTTTACACCATCGTCTAGGTCATTAGTATATATCAGGAAGAGTAGGGGTCCTAACACTGATCCCTGGGGAATGCCACGATAAATCTCCCTCCAGTCCAAAAAGCAAACTCTAGTCTCTGTTTTTTATCATTCAGCCTTTTTCGTATCCATCTGATGTATAAAAATGGTTTACCTCACTATACCTCTGGATACCTTCACCTACTGTAAACAGTTTATGTTTACTTGAACTATCTAAACCATTCGTGATATTGAACCCCTCGATCAAACCTCCAAACCTTCTCAGCTCTATGGAGAACAACCCCAGATTCTCCAGTCTACCAATGTAACTGTAATTCCTCTGGAACAATTCAACTAAATCTCCTCGGTCCTCTCCATGCCTATTTTTTTAATGCACTCTTGGAATGGGAGTACCAACGGCAAGCTCAGCATTAATTGTCCTTGAGAAAGTGTTGGCGAACCACCTCCTTGACCCACTGCACTCCATGTGGTCTAGCTTCTCCCACTGTGCTTTGCTCTGCAGTGGTTGGATACAATCGAGCTGCTTGCTGTTAGTAATCTTTTGGTAATATATCTCGTTACACTTTGCTTCTTATCCAGAATGGTCCGTTCGTGCGATGCTGATGAAACCACGATCTTCAACTTAAAGCAAACTAATTTATTGAGTAACGATTGATTAATATTGAGTTTGCACACTCCACAGAACTATAACTAATAATCAAGTAATTTATATTAAAGTATTAACTAATTCAAACTACACGTGCTAAACTATGCTGCGATCTATCTATCTTACACTCTACTGCTTAGCGACTCCTGGTTGGAAGAGATAGAGACCAGGATCCTCTAGGTGTTCTTATTTATAGTGGGATCCAGTGCTGCCCTCTAGTGATTGTGTTACACTGAGATGTAATAATTAACCCTTTAGTTAACTCCATATATACATATCATTACACTTGTTATCCCATTTCAGAGGCAGGTAACATTCAACCACATTGCTGTAGATTTGAAATCACTGGTAGGCCAGACGGGATAAGAATTCCTTCCCTGAATGACATTTGCAACAAGCTTCAGGATAATGGATACCATGTTCTTTGCAGTTCATTGGCCCAAAGTTTTCTGCTTAAGGCACAATCAACCCTCTGAGTGTGATTTGTGCTCGCTTATTTGAAGCATTTTTTTTCTTCTTAAGTTTGCACTCAAAATCCTTTGCATATCAGCGGAAGTGAAATCTTTCAGAAAGCAGTGCAATCAGGCAGAACTTTAGGCTATAATTTGAAAAGAAAATTACATTAAAAATATTCCTTCATATATTTAAGCTTGGTGCAGTTTGATTATTACTGCAAAAAATGGGTTTATCCTCAAAAATCAGCATTTTAATCAGATCCACTCCACTACCTGTGGAAAGCCTGATTTTAAATAGCCTGAAAATGAGCTTGAAAAACTATACAGCACTAGTTATTAGTTACATTGCTGTACAGTCGTGGGTTTCTTAGTAAATTACAAAATAAAATTTAAAAGATTGTTAAATGTGGCAATGCCTCTTCATAGGGCCTCAAATGGGAATAATTAGGGGAACTTGTCATGTCCATTAATGGGAGAGATCGTGGTAACGGTTCAGTGGTATTGTCACTGGACTAGTCATCCAGAGACCCAGAGTAATGCTCTGGGGACCCGAGTTCAAATCCCATCACTGCAGATGGTGACATTTTAATTCAATGAAAATCTAATGGTCACCATGAATCGATTGTCGATTGTCATAAAAACCCATCTGGTCCACTAATGTCCTTGAGGGAAGGAAATCTGCCGTCCTTACCCGGTCTGGCTTACACGTAACTCCAGACCCACAGCAACGTGGTTGACTCTGAACTGCCCCCTGATTGGCACTAAATTCTGGCTCAGTTACCCACGTCCCAAACTTTGACCTGGGGCTGTTTTCACGAGAAGGAGGGCATTGTTGGTGAATTATCCAAAACGATTACAAAAATAAAATTTGTGTGGGACACACTGCAATGTTGCACTCTGGCTTGGGTGATTTTTGGAAGAATTATGCTGAACACATTGTGTTGGTCAATTCAGAAATACCTTCAAAGCCTCAGTTGATTTTGGGATTCCCCAATTTGTCCCCTAATTTCCTATGGGTGATGAAACATGTCGAGTGATTCTACAGATAGAACCATAGAATTTACAGTGCAGAGGGAGGCCATTCAGTCCATCGAGTCTGCACCGGCCCTTGGAAAGCGCACCCT
This sequence comes from Scyliorhinus torazame, assembly GCF_047496885.1. Taxonomy (NCBI): domain Eukaryota; kingdom Metazoa; phylum Chordata; class Chondrichthyes; order Carcharhiniformes; family Scyliorhinidae; genus Scyliorhinus; species Scyliorhinus torazame. The sequence goes on along the minus strand of NC_092727.1, from coordinate 11,082,882 downwards.
ACTTAAGCCCACGCCTCCATCCTATCCCCGTAACCCAGCAACCCCACCCAACCTTTTGGACACTAAGGGGCAATTTAGCACGGCCAATCCACCTAACCTGTACATTTTTGGACTGCTAATTTGGAATTATTCTTGTTGATTAACCAAAGATCATGAAAAACTTATGATAATTCCTAATACATACATCATCTTTCATTGGTGTTTTGGGTGGGTTGTACAATTCATGGTAACTGCATCCACTGGCCCGGTGAATCAATCTGCCACAAATCCAGCAAGTTATCTTCAATCTTAAGCTCTAGATCGGAGCCCAGTTTCAAAAACCTGTGCCTGATTCACAGTGCGAGGAAATCCATCTGATAGAAACCCATTTTTGCAAGCTGGGGTGTCCAAGTTTTTATCAATCAATTCAACCACCATCTCATCGCTTACTAATTTGCCAGCATCCACTGTTTTCTTTAACTTCTGACCCAATTCTGATCCTGTTGCTACATGGCTCGCAGCATATCACTGACTGCTAAGTGACAGACATGCAAGAGACCTGCAAGTCTCTGAGCCTGTGTGCCTTTCCCCACCCCGGGTGGCCCCAACAGAATGGCCTTGATGCCCTGCTGGGCATATATGGCCCTCGGTACCTTGCAGGCTCCTGGACTCATCTTTCATTGCACGTTAAGTCGTTTCAAAACGGATGACAAACCCCCACTTGCTCTCGCACTCCTTCCCGGCTACCTGCTTTCACCTGACGTCTTAACACACTGTCTTAGACAGACAGTATTCATTAAACGATTTAACACTGAGTGCTTCCTTTGAGCAGAATAGGACTGTGGGAGATTTAACAGAGGTGTTCAAAATCTTGAATGGATCTAAGAGACTAGATATAGAGAAACTACTTCCACCAGCAGAAGAGTCGAGGACACAGATTTAAGGTGAGTGCCAAGAGAATCAGAATCAACTAGGGTTGCCATTCCTCCAGGTTTGGCCTGTAGTCTCCAGGGGCTGAAAGTCAATCTCCAGGACACTGCTGTGTATAACTCTGGAGAAATATTATCAGGACATTAAAATTAAATTGTCATTTTCTTTGAACAGTTCTCTTTGCCAGATATAAAAATATTGAAGAGGCTGTGTGGCTAATAGTCAAGCATCATTAAATTGGGTAATGAATCTTATTTCTTCCACTTGGTTACGATCCCATTTGATGTTATATCCGGATGGGAAGATCCCAGAATGGAACCTTGGCTCAAAAGACCGTAACTTTTACATCTTTTTAATAATATATGGAAGAGCAGATTCACAGGACCGCTGATCAATTTTAACAAGAAAAATAATTTATTAACCATGAAAAATTGGATTATAATGCATTATTCCTTTACTCCCCCTTTATCTTAACAAATACACACAGCTTTTAAGATTGGCATGGATTACAAAGTACATCTTAAACTACAATGATCACATTAACACAAAAAAGTCCCTTTTAAGCACACAAGATGACTGTGGCCACTCCTCTCTGAACCCAAGTTACTCTCTATGGATTTTGCCTCAGAATCTCCCCAGAGTTACCAAATCCCACTCCTCAAAATGCGTTTTAAAATCCTCTTTCATAATAATGATTGTCTTCTTTAGCAATTTGTTTACTCTTCCTGAAATTCTTCTGAAAATGATTTGCTCTCTATTCACTTAACTCCAGACTGCTTCAACATTCTTTCTGTCTCAGTTCCTTGGTTATCTGGACTGTAACATGAACTTTAGGAAGCCTGCCTCTGTGTAGCCCCTGTCCTGTCCAGTCTTTCTTCTGGCAGAGTTGAGAGGTGTTCATTCCCTGAGGTCCTGTCTCCAACTGCTCTCAAATTACCTAAACTGAAACTTAAAAGCTTTTTACCTTACAAGGATCTCCAGTTGCTAAACAACACCCACATGTTTATGCCTTTAATTTATTTTTCACACCATAGCCCTCTCTAAGCACAATGGAAACACAATTGGAACTTAACCAACTCTCACACATACAAACACCTTTGTCCAGCATGAATCTAATTATAGCTTTCACTCTTCCAGGCACAGAAATTAAACCCACTTAAAACTGTACCTTATTCCTCATGTTTAGCAATACAAACATAAATCCCTTAAAAAGGCTTTTGTTGCTGACTTCCGGTGACGGCGGGCGGGAGGCAGCCGCACAATGGAGGGATCCCATGGTCCCAGGGTCCGCGGAGGCGGCAGAAGCAGGGAGAAGGCACGGAGGAGGCACAGTGAAGACACAGGAGGAAAAAAAGAACAAAGAAAAATGTCGAGGGTGAGCAAGAAAACGGCCGAAAAAAACCAGCTGGAGGTCCGTCGGGGAGTGGAAAGGTCACCGCGGGGTCACCAGGAAAAATGGAGGCTGGAGCACCAGGGAAGGCCGCACTGCTTACGGCTGAAGAAATAACTAAGGTGATGGCTGCGGAATTTGAAAAGCAGTTGGCGCAGATTGCGAAATGCATGGAGACAATGAGGAAGGAGATGAGGGAGGCTTTGCGTGTGCTGGTGGAGGAGGCGGTTTCCCCGGTGAGGACGGAGGTGGCGAGCGCAGTGGCGGAGGTGCGAGAGCAAGGGGAGGCGCTGAAGGAAGTGGAGGAGACGTTATTGCAGCACGGTGATCAACTTGCCTCGATGGGGAAAAAGATGCGGAAGGTGATGGATACTAACAAGGATCTGCGAGGAAAAATGGAAGGCCTGGAAAACAGATCCAGGCGACAGAATTTGATGATTGTGGGGCTGCCCGAAGGAGTTGAAGGACCGAAGCCGACTGAGAATTTTGCCGCGATGCTGGCAAAACTATTGGGGGAGGGGGTGGATCCCTCCCGATAGGAACTGGATCGGGCTCATTGATCGTGGAGGCCTGTACCAAAGGCGAGTGAGCCGCCAAGAGCAGTAACTCTGTGCGTCCGTAGGTACAGGGTGAAGGAGAGGGTCCTGAGCTGGGCCAAGCAGAAGCGGGTGGTGCAGTGGGCTGGAGCTGGTATACGTGTATACCAGGACTTTACGGTGGAGCTGGCAAGGAGGCGGGCTGCCTTCAACCGGGTGAAGAGGGCACTGTTCATTAACAAGGTGCGGTGCGTCATTGTATATCCAGCGAAGCTGAGGGTGACTTACAAGCTCAGGGACTTTTGTTTTGGAACGGCGGAAGCAGCGGAGGAGTTTGCGAAAGCAGAAGGACTGTGGCAGAACTGACAAATTGAGGAATGGCCATGTGCCGATGTAACCTCATGACTGTATTTTCTTCTTTTTTGTATCACTGCGCGCGGGTGTAGAGATTAAAGGAGCCAATGTGGTATATATTTGAACAAGGGAAGGGACGGGACTTTCACTCGAAATGAGAGTTCTTTGGGGTGTAGGTGGATATACGGGGTTTGTGTGCTAAAAGGGGATCGTTGGGCTTTCCTAGGGCCGGGCAAAGGGGAAAGGGACCCGGGCGGGGGCCTCCACGCTGGCCGGTTTAAGCCGGCCAGTGAACGGGAGTGAGGTGGGGGGAGGGGCTGCGGCCATCGGAGCCTGGCAGAACAGGGTCCGAGTGGTCTAGCCGGGGTGGAAAGTTGGGGGGAAGGAACCGAGGTTGGGAGGAGGGGTTTTACAAGAGGCAGTGGACGGGAGGAGCTGGAGACCTGCGGTGGGGGGGGGGGGGGGGGGGGGGGGCGGGGGGGGAGGCTGTGTATATTAAGGGTGACTATGGGTAATCCCTGATTCTTTTTTGTCATTTGTTTATGTAAACATGCGGGTTAGGTTCGGGGGTTGGTGGGTAGATGGGATCGTTGTTATAATGGGGACTGACATATCTTGCTGATTATTGTTTATTGTTGATGGATGTAAATGTGGGAGAAAATGTGAAAAAGGAGGAGAATAACATTTTTTGTTTTTAAAAAAGGCTTTTGTTTTCCTAATAATGTTGGAAGACAGTGCATCACAACGGTGGATATGTTGGCTGAATAATGGCTGAAAGGGCAAGTGATGAAGCCTCCAGAAATACATTTAATCACAGTTGGCAACTCTAGAGGTGACATGAGGAAAACCTTACGACACAATGCGTGGTTACGATTTGGAATGCACTGGCTGATAAGATAATGAGTTTCAACAATAGGCATCAAAAAGAAACTGGATAAATGTGAGAGAAAAAGTTACCAGGTTGCTGAGAAAGAACTGTGGAAGGGTTAAATAGATTGTTCTTTAAATTAACCCATGCAGACTCGATGGGCTGAATGGCCTCCTTCTATGTGGCACTATTCTAGGGTCTGGATTTTAAAGTATTTCTCGCCTCTCCTACCCCCCCCCCACACCCCCCCCCTCCGATGCACCTACAACAAGTCTACCCAGCAACCATAAGGTGTTCCTTGCAAGACTTGGGGATGGCCAGGACTGCAAGCAGAACCACGCAGAGCTATATGTCAGGCTTTTATGGTAAGAAGCGGTCCGAGAGCCAAGGGAGGGCACCAAGGGTATTGTGCAGGTGGGACTTGGAGAAAAAGCGGGGACAAACAAAAGAGGAGCTATTATCTTGTAGGAGGGGTTGCCCTGATGATGCACCCGTCTTTCTTCCTGCCTTTTAAGCAGTTTGCTTGAATAAACAGCCTGCCCAGTCCTACCTGCCTGCCCACGCCAACTGTATTATAGCCTGGACAGCGGGTGTCCCGAGTCTATTGGTTTGGTAACAAGCTCAATTGACCGGTCATTAGCTATTTTTTCAGTTTTGGCGCCTGTCCACCTGTCGTGTTACAGGGAGCAGCTTGGGGTAGACGAGAAGGTGAGGGACTGGGCACCCTTTGTATTTTATGTGCCCCCGCCCCCCAAAAATCCAGCCCTAAGATTCGCTACACAATCTGGACAGGTGAAGAATGGGTTACTCATTCACTATCATCTGTTTTAAACTGTTGAATAAAGTCCAGGTCAACCCCAAGGATGGCTGAATGTTGGGAAAGCTAATAAGACCTTTGACAAGAGCAGTTAAAGGTTTCAGTTCACACCTACCTTGTTAATTTGCTTCCACTCTCCCTTCTTCATGTATTTTCTTTAAAGTATGCAGCAAATCTGCAACAACTAGCATTTATACAGCATGCTTAACATGATGAGATATTCCATAACGCCACACAGGCATGTAATCAGACAAGAATTGACATTGAGCCTGTGATAACCCTCGTGTGGATCATGAGGAATCACTCGCTGATCTCCCTGTGGGGTTCGTTGAGTACGTGTTCCCATGGTAATGGGCTGAGGAACGTCCGGCTGAGACTCGTTGAGCTTTTTAAAACCTGTCCCAGATCAGGACTGGGAGTTTTTGTTAGTCCCGGGCTGGGGCACTTAGTGTTGCATGACGTGGGTGTGACTTTACTTTTGAATTAAATTAAATTTGATTGGACCGTTATCTTTGCGTCTGGATTACAACAGAGCCAAAGAAGGAGACGGTGTTTGGCCAAAGTGGTAGGAAGCAATGTCTTAAAGAAGGTGGACAGCAGGAGAGGCAAAGAACAAAGAACAATACAGCACAGGAACAGGCCCTTCAGCCCTCCAAGCCTGTACCGGTCATAGATTTCATAGAATTTACAGTGCAGAAGGAGGCCATTCGGCCCATCGAGTCTGTACCGGCTCTTTGAAAGAGCGCCCTACCCAAGGTCAACACCTCCACCCTATCCCCATAACCCAGTAAACCCCACCCAACACTAAGGGCAATTTTGGACACTAAGGGCAATTTACCATGGCCAATCCACCTAACCTGCACATCTTTGGACTGTGGGAGGAAACCGGAGCACCCGGAGGAAACCCACGCACACACGAGGAGGATGTGCAGACTCCGCACAGACAGAGACCCAAGCCAGAATCGAACCTGGGACCCTGGCGCTGTGAAGCAATTGTGCTATCCACAATGCTACCGTGCTGTCATGATACCAACCTTTGCTAAAACCCTCAGCAACTTTCTTGTGCCGAATCCCTCTATACCCATCATATCCATGGGTGTGTCAAGATTCCTTTTGAACGCCGTTAATGTGTCTGCTTCCACAACCTCCCCTGGGAACGCATTCCAGGCACTCACCACCCTCTCCATAAAAAATCTGCCTCGCACATCTCCTCTAAACTTTGCCCCATGGACCTTAAATTATGCTCCCTGGTGACTGACCCCTCCACCCTGGGAAAGAGTGCCTGCCCATCCACTTTATCCATGCCCCTCTTAAGCTTGTAGACCTCTATCAGGTCACCCCTCAACCTCCGTCTTTCTGACGAAAACAGTCCGAGTCTATTCAGCCTCTCCACATAGCTAACACCCTCCAGACGACGCAACATCCTGGTAAACCTCCTCTGCACCCTCTCCAAAGCTTCCAGTCCTTCTGGTAGTGTGGCGACCAGAATTGGGTGCACTATTCCAAGTGCAGCCTTACCAAGGTTCTATGCAACTGCAGCATGACTTGCCAGTTTTTATACTTCGTGCCCTGTCCAATGAAGGCAAGCATTCCGTATGCTTTCTTGACTAACTTGTTCACTTGTGTTGCCACCTTCAAAGATCTGTAGACCTATATGCCCAGATCTCTCTGACATTCCATATTCCTAAGAGTTTTGCCATTTACGGTATATTTCCCCTCTATGTTAGACCTACCACAATGCATTACCTCACAGTTTGTCCAGATTAAACTCCATTTGTTATTTCTCTGCCCAAGTCTCCAACCTATCTATGTCCTGCTGTATCCTCTGACAATCCTCAACACTATCTGCCACTCCACCAACCTTGGTGTCATCCCCGAACTTACTAATCAGACCAGCTACATTTTCCTCCAAATTATTTATGTATACTACAAATAACAGAGGCCCCAGCACAGATCCCTGTGGAACACTACTAGTCACAACCTTCCATTCAGAAAAACACCCTTCCACTGCTACCCTCTGCCTTCTGTGACCGAGCCAGTTCTGTATCCATCTTACCACCTCACCTCTGATCCCATTTGACGTCACCTTTTGTACCAATCTGCCATGAAGCACCTTGTCAAAGGCTTTACTGAAGTCCCTGTAAACAACATCCACCGCCCTCCCCTCATCAGTCACCTTTGTCACCTCCTCAAAAAACTCGATCAAGTTGGTGAGGCACGACCTCCCTTCCACAAAGGGGTTTATGGAGGAAATTACAGGAGTAGAGGGTTGAAGCACGACTGCCAGTAATGGTGCAAAAGAGATGAGGGAGGATGAGAGAGAGGAGAGTGTTGTAGGGACGTAGAGTTCTCAGGCTGTAGGACGGAAGAGGCTCATGGAGATGTGGAGCGGCAAAGCCACAAAGGGATTTGAACACGAGGATAATGGAGACAGCGACAGCTGAAACACTGAGCTTCTTTCGCCTGTCAGGCTTTGCGTTCTGCATGATGATATCTTTTAAGCTTGCCTTGATCAAACAGAATTCTGCCACGGGAGCTAACATTACAACAGGCTTTTTGGTAATGATCAGCTTCAATTAACTTATGTAAATGAGTGCCCAGCTGTGCATTAGGAATTAACAGCTTCTTTACAGTTGAAGCGCCTTCCCTCCATACATGCTAAGCAGCTTTCTGCTTTGCTTACAATAAGCGTTAAACAGTGAAATTTATGCAAATGAGTTGTTTATTTACAGCGGAATTTACATTTGAATATGGAGCTGATTGGGTGTTCTAAAATTAAAATGTTAAAAAAAAACCTAGGAGTTGAATCCACCACCCCCCCCCCCCCCCCCCCCCCCCCCCCCTCTCCCCCCAGAGGCTTATTTTGTTTTTGAAGATTTTTCTCTTTCGCGAATTCTCTCCCCTTTTCTGTTCTGAGGTTCCAAATTCAGGAGAGTGTGAAATCAAACGCAGCTTTGGAATTTCAGGACATGAAGTAGATTTAAATTTTAATGAAGTGCGAGAGTGTTTTTTCTCCCCCCTGAAGATCCTGCGAATGTGATCTTGAATCGTTCTGCAATTAAATTAAAAAGTTACAAGGAAGAGTCATTTTCGACTCAAAGCACTGAATGGAACTTTCCAGCCATTCACGGCGGTGGGTTTTTTCAACAGGAAACCCCATTGACACTGGCGGGACCAGAAGACCTCGCCGCTGGCGAATGATGACCATTGGCGGCGGGTTGCATGGTAAATCCCGCGGCACGGTGGCACAGTAGTTAGCACTGCTGCCTCGTGGCCTTGGTTCGTTTCCGGCCTCGGGTGACTGTCTGTGCGGAGTCTGCACGTCCTCCCCGTGTCTGTGTGGGTTTCCTCCGGGTGCTCCGGTTTCCTCCCTCAGTCCAAAGCTGTGCGGGTTAGGTGGGTTGGCCGTGCTAAATTGTCCCTTAGTGTCCAGGAATGTGCAGGTTAAGTGGGGTTACGGGGATAGGGCGGGGGAGTGGGTCTAGGTGGGGTGCTCTTTTGGAGGGTCGGTGAAGTCCCGATGGGCCAAATGCCGGCCCTCTGCCCTGTAGGAATTCTATTCACTCTGTTCTCTCTCCACAGATGCTGCCGGACAAATTCCAGCACTTTCTGTTTTTCTTTAAGAATTTTGTTGTGTTTGGTCCTTTGTACTTCACAAAGAAACTCACCAAACATTTTGAACTGTCCAAGCCAGAATCTTTTATTGAGTCTCGTGTGGTAAGGTAGCAGTCTGATACAGTGCGTGTTGTCATGGAGTCTGCTAACTACTCCTCTGGAACTTGCACCTAGCACTGACCATTCACAGGTATGTCTTATTACCCTCTCAATCTCCTTCTGGAGATGGCTGATAGACATATCACCACAAGTTTCAGTAGAATTTTGCTTTTAATTAAAGCTGCCTAGTTTGAATTTGAAAAAGAGATCTCAGCAGTTAACGGTTTCCTGCTGCATTCCCCATGGCAATGTGTGTCCCAATCACAGTCCACTTGCCAACCAATCAGCACTCTCTTCTCCTGAAGTATAAATTTATTTTTCTGTTACTATTTCTTTGCCAGCTATCCTGAAGAGTGCAAGACAAAAAACTTTGATGAGATGTCTCTTTTTTCAGCGATACCCAAATCTTTCCTTCTGTCCTCTTTGCTATTCAAAGAGCAGAGTATTTGCTCAGCATTCTAGTCAAAACATCTGTCTGCCATCAAATACCGTGGAAAACAAATTGATCGTCATCTAAAAGGAACAGTTTGCATTTGTACAGCTCCTTTCACAATGCCCAAACATCCGAAAGCACTTTACAAGCAATTAAGTACATTGGTAGTGACTATTGTAATGGCAGCCAAGTTGAACACTGCATTCCCCTACGAACAGCAATGTGCTGATGCCCAGATAACTTGCTTTGGTGATGTTGATGATTGGTAAATATTGGGCAGGGTACCAGGGATAATTCCTTGTTCCTTTTACACTCTCCTGAAACGGCAGACTGCACCCCTGTTCAATGTTTTGTCTGAAAACTACCTTGAAGGAAAGCAATAGAGTTCTCCCCAATGTCTTGACCAATATTTATCCCTCAACACAGAGGAACAAATGATCTTGTCTTCACCACATTAATATATGTGTGAATTAGTTTCCAATGTTAGAACAATAACTATACTTCAAAACAATACAATCGACCAGAACGAGATCAGGTGCAACACCATCCTTGACAGCTTCGATCTAGTATGCCCCTTGTCCAGGATCATGAATTGGATTCAATTTAAATTGGATTTTGGAGCAATTAAGGAGGTAGATTCGGGGGGGGGGGGGGGGTGGTAGTACAGTGGTTAGCACAGTTGCCTCACAGCTCCAGGGTCCCAGGTTCGATTCCCTGCTTGGGTCACTGTCTGTGCAGAGTTTGCACCTTCTCTCGTGGCTGCATGGGTTTCCTCCGGGTGCTCCGGGTTCCTCCCACAGTCCAAAGATGTGCAGGTTAGGTGGATTGGCCATGCTAAATTTCCCTTAGTGGCCAAAAAGGTTAGGTGGGGTTACTGGGTTATGGGGTAGGGTGGAGGTGTGGTTTGGGTGCTCTTTCCAAGGACCGGTGCAGACTCGATGGGATGAAGGAATACATTAAAAAACAATCTCTTGGTGCTATTGTTTTTTTTGCAAGTGTCTTTCCTTTATCACTTCTCACGAGGAACCAAAACCCTGAGGGGGCAGCAATTTATTTGTTTATTTATACAAACTACTAGCGGTCACCTCACTTTTGAGACATGGACAAGGCACTGTATGAATACACACCTGCCTCTCTTTACCTGTCGCTGTCAGTTATTATTCATGTGTTTGATGCGAATGTTGGTGAGATGCTGGAACATAATGAGCATTACGATGGCCGCCTGACTCCCCTGGGAGAGGAGAACCAGTCGGCGGTCCTGGTTAACTGGGAAGGTGCTGCTTACGACTCCACTGAGATCTGAGAATAAGAGATATGGGAAAGAGTCACTTTGGGAGTGCTCAGGCATGGAAATGCAGGCTGATTTTTAAAATTCCTCTCAAATGTCAAACAGTAACACCCTAACAATGCCGTTACAATTTGCATTTTGTCTACATGCTTCAGGCATAGTTTAAATGCTGAAACACGTCTTAAATGCATATCTGCAGTGTCAGGGTGCCCTGGGGATAATTCCTACCCTCAGCAGTTTTGTTTCTTGCTCCTGATTTACTGATTGTCTTTAAGGCAGAAAGAGTTGCTCCAGTGAACATTGTCATTTTTTTGTGCATTTACACTTCCTCGGTGTGTGATAAGACACACTTGTTTCATTGAACCTTGGGAGCTGTGAATCTACTAAAAGGCCAAGTTCAGTAAAATATCTTGCTTTTGACTTTGTGTCAGATGATAGAATATCACTCCCACTCTTTAAGTATCCAGAATGTCTCATTTTCAGCGAAACAGTTGCAGGCTTTCTATTTACCGCTTAAATGAAAACTCCCCGATAGGTCAGTAAGTAGATGCAGCTCCCGAAGCCTAACAACCAGCGTGCCAAGTGAGCTGAACTCAGTGACTGTTGCATTTGATCTTGGCATTTCCTAAGGGTAAAGGAGGATTAAAAAAGGTTTCTTGCTTCTAGCCGTTAATCAGTGGTACTTGTCGGGAATGTCGATTGTGTGGGACACCTTTGTTTCTGGTGCCAATCGTTGATTTATTGTCCTGGCATTTTGAGTAAAGTTTGTTACTGCTTAATCTGTCAACTGTCAGGTCAAAATCCATCTATCACCGTGTATTGTAGAGCGAACTGAGCTGTAGGTTGGCGGGGTTAAGGCTTTGGGAAACCCAGTTGCATCCAGGAAGCACAGCTAGAATCAGGCTGCTGACCAGGAGAGTCCACAGAACCATAGAATTCCCATTCAGCCAATCGAGTCTGCACCGACCCTCTTAGAACGTAGAACATACAGTGCAGAAGGAGGCCATTCGGCCCATTGAGTCTGCACCGACCCACTTAAGCCCTCACTTCCACCCTATCCCCGTAACCCAATAACCCCTCCTAATCTTTTTGGTCACTAAGGGCAATTTAGCATGGTCAATCCACGTAACCTGCACGTCTTCGGACTGGGTGAGGAAACCGGAGCGCCGGGACGAAATCCATGCACACACGGGGAGAACGTGCAGATTCCGCACAGACAGTGACCCAGCGGGGAATCGAACCTGGATCCTGGCGCTGTGAAGCCACAGTGCTATCCACTTGTGCTACCGTGCTGTCTGAAAGAACGCCCTACCCAGGCCCACTCCCCCACCCTATCCCCGTAACCCCACCAAATGTGCATATTTTTGGACACTAAGGGGCAACTTAGCACGGCCGATCTTCCTGACCTGCATATCTTTAGACTGTAGGAGGAAACCGGGGCACCCGGAGGAAACGCACGCAGACACAGGGTGAATGTGCAAACTCCACACAGACAGTCACTCAAGGCCGGAATTGAACCCAGGTCCCTTGCGTTGTGAGTCAGCAGTGCTAACCACTGTGCCACAGTGCCACCCTAGTCCTGGTACAATTCCCAGTGCTTGTTCAACTCAGATTACCCTGCATAGAATTTCGGGCACATTACCGGCCATTCAGCCCAACAGCTCTATGCAACTATTTATACAGCACACAAACCCCTCCCAATTCTCAACAAATGCATTGCGGCCCGACGAGGGCAGAGCCATTCTTTGCTGTGAGCCGCTTGCAGTTGAATAGCCTGCAAGACTCCCTGACTTTGGTCAATACAGAAGAATGATCATTTGATGAAGTTATTGGTGGAGTACAGGCACCTTCAGAATTGCACCCCGGGAAGGAGGCACTGCCTGAGGAGCAGGGGGGACCAGAAATCTGATGGAGAAAGTCAATGGAGGATTGATCCTTTAAATGAGCTGTGTCCCCTCATGAAAATGTTTTCCTGTTTGGGGAGATAGATACAAAATCGATAGACAGGGAGAGACTATCAAATCCATCAATTGTGTTGCACGTAACAATGGCCAGAGAATCATGACTAAACGCTCCTTTTCTCCCTGTCATCTGTGTAATCTCCTGGGAGAGTGAAAAAGATAGAGTGCAAGCCCGGGCGCCAATAAAAGAAAGAAAGACTTGCATTTATATAGCACCTTTCATGACCTCACAATCTCCTAAATTGCTGTTCTGCGATGAAGCTAATGCGTGAATGCCGTTTTTGAAAGGACTTCTTTGAAAAGGCAGGATGTCAGGGAGGGCTTCAATCGGGAAGGGGGGGGGGGGGGGTGTGATAGGAGCAAACAACCCCACCCCAAAATTTGTAATACTTTCCTCTTTGTTCCTTACACTCTGCCCTCCAAATCCTGCCCCCCCCCCGCCCCCCCGCCACCCTTCTCTCCACACCCCTCCCCCCAAGGCTTTCAGATCCACACCTGTCTTAAAATTCTGGGACTTACCTGCCTCTTCCTGATGTACCTCCGTGAGATCCCAGCAGTGCCCAATATTGGGATCCAGTGCTGCTGGGACGGCTGGAGCAGCTGACCAATCAGATTTCCCAGCAGCTGTCGAGAGTGGATCCTCCTGTCCACTGAAGGGACAGAGAGGCTGGTTTAGCACAGGGCTAAATAGTTGGCTTTTAAAGCAGACCAAGGCAGGCCAGCAGCACAGTTCAATTCCCGTACCAGCCTCCCTGAACAGGTGCCGGAATGTGACGACTAGGGGCTTTTCACAGTAACTTCATTTGAAGCCTACTTGTGACAATAAGCGATTTTCATTCCATTTCATTTCAGATGTCTGACCCTCAGCCTGTCAAACCCACCCCAACACGTTATCACTACAGTGCAGGTAGATTGCTCCATTCGGAACCAATGTTCCTCCCAGCGGGGAGCGGGGAGGGAGGTGTTGTTTAACAAATAATATGTCCTTTCACCTGCCCCCACCTCCTGTAAAGTCCAGCCCATTGTCACTGTTGTAATGTAGGAAACATGGCAGCCAATTTGCACAGAGCAAACTCCAACAAACAGTAATGTGCTAATGATCAGGTAATCTTCAATCTAATAAGGGTCAAAAATATCCCAGAAAGTTCCTCTCTGACTCTCTCACATGACTGAAATCGGCCCAGGAGATTGTGTGGGCCAAGTGTTATCCGTAAAGACACTTATCTTCTCTTGCAATCTTATTTAGCGCCACTTAATAATAATAATAATAATAATAGTTTATTGTCACAAGTAGGCTTCAATGAAGTTACTCTGAAAAGCCCCTAGTCACCACAGTCCGGCGCCTGTTCGGGGAGGCCAGTGCGGGAATTGAACCCACACTGCTGGCATTCCTCTGCATGACAAGCCAGCTGTTTAGCCCACTGTGCTAACCAGCCCCATAACATCATAAACTTGTGTTGTGATGCAATTTACAGTCACTTATTCATCTGATTAATTAAACAAAAATGGGTTTGCACTTCAGAGACATTGCTCTTTTAAGACTGTCGGTGAGTCTATTCAATATACACTTACACAGATCAATGATTCCCATTTTCACATTTGAAATGCTAATCTGCCTCTGATCGAAATGGTTCAGATAACTTAACTGCAAGTCTGTCCCGTGTAAATATCACTGTCTAAGTAAGTTCTTTAACTGGAAAATTACAAGCTCAGAAACACTTGCAGTGATTCAGTCAAACGTGACTGCAATATTTAGGCCACTGATATTGTTCAGCTCTTTGCAGAGGTATTCTCTGTCAATCTGCAATATGCTGCCTCACAGGATGATAGAAATGGACCTGCTCTTGTTATTCCACCTACATCAATTGTACTTTCAGATACAACCTTTTAAGTCCATCGTAAAATTAATTGCATGTCCCCTTGATTCCGACTGTCCCACCCAGTTCAACAGCATTTAATCACATTAGCAATATTTTTTTAATAACTAACACAGAGAAGTGTCTGCTGCAGAAAAAAGTCCTTTGTTTTATTCATTGTTTTATTCAGGATGTGGGTGTTGCTGGTTAGGTCAGCATTTATTGCCCATCCTTTGTTGCCCTAGAGGTGGTGGTGAGTTGCCTACTTGAACCGTTGCAGTCCCTGAGGTGTAGGTACACCCACAGTGCTGTTTGGGAGGGAATGCCAATTTTTGACCCAGCAACAGTGAAGGAACGCCGATATATTTCCAAGTCAGAATGAATGGCTTGGAGGGAATCTCTTGGTGGTGGGATTCCCATGTATCTGCTGCCCTTGTCCTTCTAGATGGCAGTGGTCGCAGGTTTGGAAGATGCTGTTAAGGAACTTGGTGCGTTCCTGCAATGCATCGTGTAGATGGTACACACGGCTGCCACTGTACAAGATTAATGTTTGTGGGAGGGGGAACAATCCAATGTATTGTTTTGTCCTGGATGGTGTTGAGTCTCTTGAGTGTTGTTGGAGCTGCACTCATCCAGGAGAGTGGAGAGTATTCTATCATACTTCTAACTTGTGCCTTGTAGATGGTGGACCGGCTTTGGGGAGTCAGGGGGTGGGTTACTCAGCAAAGGATTCTGAGCCGTTGGCCTGCTCTGGTAGCCACAGTATTTATATGGCTGGCCCAGTTCAGCTTTTGATCAATGCTAACCCCCAAGCTGTGGACAGTGGGGGATTCAGCAATGGCAATGCCATCAAATGTCACGGGGAAATGTTTAGACCCTCTCTTGTTGGAGAGCTCATTGCCTAGCACATGTGTGGCAGGAATGTTACTTGCCACTTGTCAACCCAAGCCTGGTTATAGTCCAGGTCTTGCTGCATTTGGACACGGACTGCTTCAATAACTGAAGAGTCACTAATGATGCTGAACATTGTGCAGTCATCAGCGAACATTCCCACTTATGACCTTATGACGGAAAGAACATCATTGATGAAGCAGCTGAAGATGGTTGAGCCTAGGACACTACAAAGAACAAAGAACAAAGAAAAGTACAGCACAGGAACAGGCCCTTCGGCCCTCCAAGCCCGTGCCGACCATGCTGCCCGACTAAACTACAATCTTCTACACTTCCTGGGTCTGTATCCCTCTTTTCCCATCCTATTCATGTATTTGTCAAGATGCCCCTTAAATGTCACTATCGTCCCTGCTTCTACCACCTCCTCCGGCAGCGGGTTCCAGGCACCCACTACCCTCTGTGTAAAAAAACTTGCCTCGTACATCTACTCTAAACCTTGCCCCTCGCACCTTAAACCTATGCCCCCTGGTAATTGACCCCTCTACCCCGGGGAAAAGCCTCTGACTATCCACTCTGTCTATGCCCCTCATAATTTTGTAGACCTCTACCAGGTCGCCCCTCAACCTCCGTTGTTCTAGTGAGAACAAACCGAGTTTATTCAACTGCTCCTCATAGCTAATGCCCTCCATACCAGGCAACATCCTGGTAAATCTCTTCTGCACCCTTTCTAAAGCCTCCACATCCTTCTGGTAATGTGGCGACCAGAATTGAACACTATACTCCAAGTGTGGCCTAACTAAGGTTTATACAGCTGCAACATAACTCAAGATTGAGGAAATCCTGCCTTGATATCCTGGAGTTGAGATAACTAGTCTCCAACCTTCACGGCCATCTTCCTTTGTGCCAGGTATGATTCAAACCAGTGGAGGGTTTCCCCTCTGATTCCCATTGCTGGGGTTCCTTGATGGCATTCCTGGTCGAATGCTGCCTTGATGTAAACGGCAGTCACTCTCACCTCACCTCTGGCATTCAGCTCTTTTGTCCATGTTTAAACCAAGGCTGTAATGAGGCCCATTAGCAGCTTATTGCTGAATGAGTGCCTCTTAATAGAGCTTTTGATGACCTCTTTCATCACTTTACTGATGATCAAGAGCAGACTGAGGGGCGGTAATTGGCCAAGTTGGATTTGTCCTGTTTCTTATGTACAGGAGGTTCCTGGGCAAATTTCCCACATTGCCGGGTAGATGCCAGTTTTGTAGCTGTACTGGAACTGCTTGGCTAGCGGTGTGACAAGTTCTGGAGCCTAAGTTTTCAAGGATTTGCCAGAATATTGTCAGGTCCCGTAGCCATTGCAGTACCCAGTGTCTTCATTCATTTCTTGATGCCATTTCTTGGAGTGAATCGAACTGACATCTGTGATGTTGGGGACCACCGGAGGAGAACGAGATGGATCATCCACTTGGCACTTCTAGCTGAAAATTGTTGGGAATGCTTCAGCCTTGTCTTTTGCGCAGATGTGCTGGGCTTCTCCATCATTTAGGATGGGGATATTTGTGGAACTTCCTCTTCCACTGAGTTGTTTAATTGTCCACCATTCATTGCTGGATTTGGCAGGACTGCTTGGATCAGATCCATTGGTTGTGGATTTGATGAGCTTTGTTTATTACTTGCTGATTATGTTGTTTTGTACACAAGTAGTGCTGTTTTGTTGCTTCAATAGGTTGACACCTCATTTTTAGGTATGCCTGGTGTTGCTCCAGAAAGCACTTAACTGTCTTTGATGTGATCCAACATCTCCCCATGGCCAAGGTTGCCTTGACCCCACTGCCCAGGGTTCCAATGGCCTCTAAGCCCCCAGGCATGGCCATCACATCTGTGATGGATTCTCCAGCACCACCCCCCCCCCCCCGCCCAGCTGTATTTTTCTTGGTGGAGTGCTGTTTGCAGGCAGCGAGATTCTTTCCTCTCATCGCTTGTCAATGGGATTTCTCATATGCGTGAATATGGAATCCCAACAGCCGGAGAATTCCGGTTTTTGTAAACCAGTACTGATTCACACCAGCCGCACGCTGCGGGGGCGGTGAACCCCAAAAGCAGGGAGATGCCGGCTTTGAATGAGCTGGACATATTTCAATGAGATTAAAGATTCATCTAAATATGCAAGTCCAGTTCACGCCCAGTGAGGGCATGAGCCAGATTTCATCAGGTGCTGCGGGCCGGCAGCATCGCGTTCCATTCAATAACCAGCGCTAACCACATTTAGGGGCTCTTGCACTATTCTCCAGGAATAGTGGGAGGTGCATCGGTGCAATGGGGAAGGGGTAGTATCGTGCCTGTGGTTTCTTGTGGGTTCCAGAGTCCAGAAACAAAGTCCAATGAGGTATTCCTTGACAGAGATCGGTGGGTTGAAAACCAATGCTGGATAATTCACATTTCTAGTGATGTTAACTTCACACAGTGAGATAGGCATGCAGACATGTAGATGATCATACAGAATTTCTGATAGAAGCAGTGTAGGTGGGGGTCAGATATTTGCCTAGGCAGAGCTCCTTGTCTGTCAGGTTGCTACTCAGATGGTAAATTGAAGACTGAGCTATGCCGTTCAGTAAGGCAATATTACTTGTTTCAGAAGATGGTAAACATGACTCCCACCACCCACCAAACCTTTGACAATGGATGTGCATCCATTGTCTAGATTTCAAAGATTGTTAAATATCGCAGCTGTTAGGAATGGAAAGGATGGTTGTGGAGCCCTTGTCTTAGCAGACTATCCATCTCGTTCTGGATAGCCTGGATCATTAAATGCAGATGGCCTTTGGATAACCCTGTTTGATGTTGGGCTCTGGTCATTAGTGGCTCCTCAGAGGTAACGAGGTCTGAGTTTTCGCGAAACAGCCTTTTGATTGGGGTGGGGGTGTTGCTAATTGTGTTTCTCTTAATTTGGCTCTGAAGATGACGGCCAATACGGTCGCCTTCCTTAATTCTAATTACGTTTTGCTCTAGAGTTGCCAGGTATCTCTTGATACCGCCACAAGGTTCAAAACCGAATACTGATCAAAGACTCGATACACCAGTTAGTAGGTTTAAACTCAATGCTCATTTATTTACACACAGTCAAATATACTCATGCATAAAACTCTACAAACTAAACTATCACTACTGTTAAAGGCTATACTTAGCTTTGGGCGCCCACTCAGTCAGAAGAACAATGGCCATTGTTCGGTTCTGAGGCTGCTGGGGTCGGATTGGTACGGAATAACAGCTAGGAGCGTCTGTCTCTAGCGTGCGTTGACCTTGGACTTACTTGTTCTGATGTTGCTGTTGGGCAGGTCTCTCCTTGGTGAGAGCCGGAGCCAAGAGAGCAATTCTCTCTTGGGGGATCCTTCTCATACCCAAAAGGGGCTTCGCAGGCATTTGGGCGGGCCTTGAACTTGCCCCCAATTAATTGGACCATTTCCCGATCGTTCCTATCGATTTCCTCCAATAGAGGGGTGGGTGCCCTGATTGCTGGGCATGTCCTAGGTGGCCGTTGGCCTGCTTTGTTCTGGCCTCCTCTGGCGCCGGGGTGTCTGCCTTGGGTATCGTTTACTTAAATGTTACTCTTTTCTCCCCGGGGATGGCTCATTAGTATGGTAATGGTTTGCAGTATTGGTCTTGTCTGGGAGCTTCAGCTCCAATCAAACGACAAACCCTGCACCTGCTTGCTTTCTCAGTATTGTCCATTTTCCCTGCAATCTTTGCAAAGTGTCCATTTTGTAATCGGGAAGTGGCCATCCCAGATGGCTACACTGGGGATGGTCACAGGTGGATGCAATATGCAATTTCTGCCATATTAAAGGTCCTTGTTCAGTTTTTACATTTTTGAAATAGCAATCTATGTATCTATAGACCTTTTATTTAAATATCCAGTGTGATGTGTTAGTCCCTCACAGGTGAGAGGAGCAGTGGGAACAGCACTGAATCAAAGCACACACAGTATCGTACAATCTAAAGGGCTGAGAATGCAATCAAAACCGTCATTCTGTTGTCACTGTGGGTGAAGAGATGATGGGCCTCGAGTGGTTCCACTGACATGGAGAATAAAGGATGTTGGTAACTCCTATCACTGAAATGCCGAATGCTGGGATTGTAATTAAACAGTGAGTAACTCTGATCTTAGTAATAAGTCCATTGGATTTGTTGACCAGAATGTCTACATGTAACAAATACACTTATTCAGAACTTAGTCTAATTTTGTTTTTGATTTGGTCCGAAGGTGATTAAAAAATATATTCATTCGTGGAATGTGGACTTTGCTGGCTTGATGTTTTGCTTCAGTTGCATGACTTACAAATCGCGACTCCTGCTTCGTAAGAATGTAAGAAAAAAAAGCAACAGTAGTAGGTCATACAACCCCTCAGGCTGCTTTGTCATTTGATAAGATCAATAATTCATTAAGGCCTGAACTCCTCTTTCCTGCCCAATCCTCAAATCCCCTTTGGGTTCAAATAATTCAAAACTTCCTCCTGATCTAAATCTGTTTTGTTAATAGTTCTTACTGAAACTTGATCTGCGCTATTGTTTGGCTCCCATCGTTTCAAAGGAATCCTCCTCAACAGTTGCAGGGTCATCGAGGGCGGAATCTTATCAAAAAATTGCAAGTGTCAGTTCCAATGAGAAAAGCGGTATGAATCCCACCGATGCCGTCAGTGGGATTTCTCACAGAAGTTTGAGCCTCTTAAAGCAAAGTTTCCACCCCCCACGTGAATCACACGTTCATGACGGCTTCCCGCTGATTCGGTTGTCCCGGGGGAACTTTATCACTGCAATCACGAGGGGGGGGGGGGGGGGGGGATAAACACCTCTCCAGTGCTCTCCAGCACTTGTTGCAGATCCTTTGGAGGGGATGGCAGCCAGGAAGCCTGCTTCAAGATTTTCAGAGGGAGCCCTCACCCGACTCCTGGATGAAGCCCAGCGGAGGCGAGATGTCCTGTACCCACACTCCAGGAAGTGGCCCGCCAACAAGGTGACCACCCCCACCTGGGAGGGCATTGCAGACCTTGTTAGTACCAACTCCCTGCAGAAGAGCTGAAAGAAAATGACCTTCTTTGCGCTGCCAGGGTTAGTCTGCCACCTGCAGTCTTTCAATGAATCTCCTCACCTACCCCTCGCCCCGCCAGGGTGATCTCGCACCCAACCACCCCGCCGGTTACCCACCTGTCACAAGGCCCTCTTCCAGCAACACCCCCCGCCCCCCCCCCCCCCCCCCCGTCGCAACCACCTTGATAACCCCCCAGTCTCTACTCTGCTCCTCACATCCCTGCTCCCACTCCAGAACCACACATGCTACTCCTCAACCATCTGAACTGTCTGGACTCTCGCATAAACTCTCCCCATCTGCAACCCGGAAGGACAGAATCGAGCTCAACCAGTGTGAGAGGACCACAACCACCTGGAGTCATGCAGTAGCTCCACCTCCCCACATCCCCCCTCCCGCCTTGAGGAAAGAGTCTTTGAGCTGGCCAGGGAAGACCAGGACTGCACATATGGAGACGGTGAAGTGGGGGCAGTGAGCAAAAGCTCGATCCCTAAGGACAAACAGTCATTCCTCAAACCTCACGTGAATAAACATCTTGCATCATTTATCCGCTGTGATGTACGAATGCCACCTCCCTTCCCTCGCAGGAAAGCAGCCCGGCTATTCTTGTATCCCTTGGAAACCACAGACCTGAGCATCAAGGAGGCATCACAGCTGTCACCTGCACCCTCCACCAGCATCTATACCCACATCACGGAGGGGTTGAATAGTAGGCAGGATTCTGGGTCACTCAGTGGTGAGCACCTCACCACTGGATGATCCACGGTAGGCAGAGGCAAGAACATCCTGGGGATCCGGTATTCGGAGGGATGCCGGAGCATGACTCTGCTGACCCCCAGGCCGATAACGTGCCCCTGGGTCCGGATGCCCCAGAGCTGATGGTATTTCAAACACAGGGTCACGAGCATCAGGAAGGGACGAGAACATCCATCCTCGGACTGTAAGGTCAACTGGAGGAGACACATTGCCTTCTGTCCGAGGAGATGGTGGCATCAATGCAACACAAAGAGGCTAACGCTGCAAGGATTCCAGAGGAGCACCTGAGGAAGGAGCAGCGCTCCGAAAGCTAGTGACATCGAAACAAACCTGTTGGACTTTAACCTGGTGTTGTAAGACTTCGTACTGTCTCCAGAGGAAACCTTAGCACAGGACATGCTCTACATGATGTGGACTGTCTGCTCCATGACATCCATGAGTGAGGGCATGAGTTCCACGGAGCAGGGCTTGAACTGTATGGTGCACACTGATAGGAATCCACGAACGTCCGCATCAGAAGACGGCAGGACTTCTGGATCGCACTCCAGTTGCCCGTCTATCCCATGGAGGAGCCCAGAGGCCCCCTCCCCTCTCACGCTTTCATCGACCTGCTGTAAATGACGCCGGCTTGACATCTCACCACCTCCCGGTAAATATTCCTTGAGGGGGTAAGGTTTGGAGAGAGTGTTCGCTAATGACATGCTAATGTGTCAAAATGAGGTTCCTGGGCCCTCACAGCGGGATTCGCACTACTCCACCGGCGAGGGGGGGGGGGGGGGTGAAAATCGCAAAACCCCATCAAGCCGGAGAGATCCGCATTTTCTGATTCTCTGATTTTTAGCCCTCTCCCAGTTTCCCATGGATGGGGAGTGTGGCTCAAAATCTTCCCCATCGAGTTTTACAGCAGAGGAAAAGTCTCTTCAGCCCATCAACATAACAATTGTTTTGGAGTCAGCAATAGTTCTTTGGGCTATTTTATTTCTTGTCCCATTTTATTTCTCTTTGAGTGACAAAGTTCTCTCTTTCTGACTTTTAACTTTCAATGCCTCACACTCCTTTGCATTTGGCATTGTAAGAACCGGCATCATTGTGTTACAATAAGCAAAGAATCTACCAGATAAGTCACTTCTAGTATAAATTCTCATGAATAAATTTTCGGTTGGTTGAATTGAGCTCTTTCACCCTTAAAAGTTACACAATTATTTTCCTGGAAACATTAGTAATTAATTTACCCCAGAGTCGCTGCAATATAATAAATTTCTAAATCTAAATTCGACATTCACTGATGCAGAGAACCACAATAAATAATGAACCATCATGTTAATATAGTCTGAGCACTTTAAACTTAAGTTACAAACTTTGCTAATTCAATGGTAGGAACTCACCCCTGCCCTTTAATCTGATAAAGAGGGAAGAATGTTGCTGGAATTTGGTCTGCTGCATGTTGTGCAGCAGCGGAGGGTAGCGCACCAGTGGCTGGCGGTGAGATCTTCTGGCCCCACCATTGTCAACGCGGTTTTCCATTGAATGCGCTCCTCACCGCAGAGAGGTGCACCGTCCACAAGACCGTAAGGTACCGCCAGCGTGAGTGGCCAGAAAATCTCGCCCTTTATCACCACATTTTGGAGGGAGATAGGTCATATTGTAACAAAGGGGCACACTTTCCTGTCCCATCAGGTTTCCCACGGCGGGACGGAAAACCTGACGATCCATTTAACGTTCCTCGGGCGGGAATTTCCGGCCTTGGGGTGGGCGTGGCAGGAAAACCCCGCCAAATTGTTTGCCCTTCAACTCCTTTTTGATCGAGGGATCTATGCATTTCCTTGTTGAACGTTTCAGTCAAATTCATGTCCATCGTGATCTGTGCATTTACGAGTGCAGCTCTGAAGAATTGAAACTGTCCGGTGTCATATCACCAACAAACACGTTCATTTCTTTTTTTTTGAACCCTAATTTGAAATGGGTTTCTGTTGATCATAAATGAATCAATGTGCTCCTAATGTCAGTATTAATAATAGTGTACAGCCTGATTCTTTTGCCACGTAAAGACGTTTTCCCCCCCGTTCCCTGTGTAAATAGCGAAGTTCACTCACGGTTTCTTGCCTTCTGGATCAGAAGAAAAGAATCTTTCTATTCCTTTCGTGAGCTTTGATTTTAAACTGATCCTTACTCTAATTTTCCAGTTAATTGCTGACATGCTCTCAACACATACACACTTCACATACACACTCACGCACACACACACTCGTGTACACTTAGGAATACTGGCTCAAAGCACTCACACGACAGTGATGTTAATGATAACCTAGATGATTAAGTGAACCCTTCATAAGACTTGTCTTCTTCCGCACCACTATTTTTTTTTTGAAAATCAATCGTGTGTAAAGAATTGTAGCCTAGAAATCATGCTGCATGGCATTAATGTGTGACCTTAATGGGTTTGAAAGGAATCACTTTAATTGTTGTTTTACTATTGGCTTTAATCCATTAACTTTAGTGCTCCACTGTTCTTCGTGTGTCTTCAATATTTTAAATATTTTGTTTGAGATATGAATCTGGATGGCATCATTAGTGAAATGGTTCGGGGTAGGTTCTAAATCTCAAGAATGAGAGAGGTGAAAGAGTAATTTTCATCCTGGAAGTGGTAGTGATTTATCGTTCTCCCCGTGTCTGCGTGGGTTTCCTCCGGGTGCTCCGGTTTCCTCCCACAGTCCAAAGCTGTGCGGGTAAGGTGGATTGGCCATGCTAAATTGCCCTTCGTGCCCAAAAGGGTTGGGTGGGGTTACTGGGTCACAGGGATAGGGTGGAAGTGAGGGCTTGGGCGGGGTGCTCTTTCCAAGGGCTGGTGCCGACTCAATGGGCCGGGTGGCCTCCTTCTGCACGGTGGATTCTATGATCCGGTAACTGCACTCTGCGGGCTCAGTTCCTATCACAATTGGGAATGAACGGCAGCTTGTTCACTGGTCATTGCCACTCGAAGATTGATCGTCTTCAACCTACTGCTGCTAATTCCTCCTGAGGGTTGGTTATAAGGCGTCAACAGCGTGACTGCCTATCCACGTTTTTTTATTCATTCTTGGAATGTGGGCGTTATTGGCAAGGCTGGCATTTATTGCTCATCCCCCATTGCTTTTGAGAGGGAGGCGCTGTCTTCAATACATTTGAGTGGCGTCAGGCCATTTCAGTGGGTGATTAAGAGTCAGCCACATTGCTGTGGGTCCGCAGTCTCATTTAGCCAAACCAGGTAACGGCGGCAGACATCCCCCTGAAGGATGCCCCAGTTAGGTTTTGTTTCAATGACAATCCAGTTGACTTGTGATGCACGATCAATTGCACAGAGATGAGTGTTGAATACAACTGAGGCTTTATTACTCTAAGATGTGTGGCCTCCTACAGCAGATGGCAAAATGGCTGCTGTATAGGGAGCACACATATTTATACTCCGCCTACTGGGCGGACCCAGCAGGCAGGGACTACCCCCGTACCTCTAGTACAGGGCCTTACCACACATCTCCTCATATATACAACAGTGGTGATTACCACAACTTGCAGCTATATTTCTGAGACTAGCTTTTTATTCCAGATTTATGCAATTAATTAAATTCTAATTCACCAGCTGCCATGATAGGTTTTGAACTCATGCCTCCAGATCATTAGTCCCAGCCTCTGAATTACTCATTTAGCAATGTCACCATGATACTACTGTATCTCATTTAGCATTGTATCAAATATGGTGCATGTCATGGGGAAGCAGAAGATAAAGGAGAAAAATACTACAAACTTGGAAAATATTATCATTGGGCAAGAACAAATACATCTCCCACACAGTTCCCCCAATAACTAAACTTCCCATGTGTTGTGGGAGAATTGTAGTGTGTTGTTTTTCTATTAATGTTTTCGACTAACACTTATTGCACTGCTTTGCTGTATTCTGCGGTTTGTATCTGACACTCACTAAGGTATAGTGGGTTTCCTCCGGTTTCCTCTCACAATACAAAGATGTGCAGCTTAGGTGGGGTTACGGGAAGGGGTGGGTGAGTGGCTGAGGTAGGACGTTCTTTCAGAAGGTCGGTGCGGACCCGATGGGCTGCGTGGCCTCCTCCTGCACTTTAGAGATTCTCTGGTCACATTCCGCACTTTATTCTTTAATAAGGCCACAAAGGAGGCCACACCAAGGAGTTCAAAGAAACTTGGTTAATTTACAATAACTATGTTTTACATCACACTGTAGATCCCAACCGGGTCTGCCTTGCCGGTGCCTACCTGGCCGGATTTATGTACCCAACAATGATACATTGTTTCGAGGTTCCCCTCATGGGGGAGCTCGTATTCTACAAGGTTCGGGGGGAAGTCAATTTTTCCCACCAAGCAAGCTATTTGCAGGTTATAACAGTGTCTGAACAGGAAGGCAGGGAGAGCCATAATGGTAGAACAGTGCAGTTGTGCCTGAAGTCTTTTTCAGTACATCACTGATGCCAATAGTAAAAGATTCAGGGTCTAATACTAGTCTGTGATAAGTTAGCTGAGCTGATCCAGAACAACACGATCGCTACAGCGCCTGTGCAAGTAATCGGCTGCAGTTCCCACTCTCGATTGTCATTTAGTAATTCGCTGGAAACCTGTGGGGCCGTTGGTGTTGACGCTCCCACACTCACCTGGATAAATAGACCCAGGCCGGAATTCTCCGGCCTTTGCGATCCGCTTTTCCCACTGTCAGCGTACCCCCACGGTTTCCCGGGGGATGCCTTCAATGGGAAATCCCATTGACAAGCAGCAGAAGACAGAATCCATCCATGGCTTCCGAAAGGGATTAAGAATAATATTACATTAAAAAGCAGAGGCTAACAATCTTGCAAAACCAAAAAGTAGTAAGCCTGAGGGTTGGGATTGTTTAAGAAACCAGCAAGGGGGGTCACCAAAATTGAAGAAAAAGGGAAGAAATAGAATGTGAGAGTAAACTAGCGAGGAATATCAAAACAGATTGGAAGAGCTTCTAAAATTGTAGAAAAAGGAAGAGAGTAGCAAAGGGAAACATTGGTCACTTAGAAACAGAAACAGGAGAAATGATCACAGTGAATGAAGAAATTGCAGAGGCATTGAATGAATATAATTGCTGGAATTCTCCAGCTATTGGAATTCTCTGTTCCCTCCAGCAGCGCATCCCTGCCCCACGGATTTCGCTGCAGCGTGCGGTGGCCTCAGTGCGAAATCGCATTGACAGGCTCCGAGAGTAGAGAATCCTGTCACCAGTTGCTACCGGGTTTGGTGAGACCCCCACATGGAACATTGCCGGCAGCTTTGCTCTCCACATTTGAGGAAGGGTGTTCTTGCATTGGATGCAGTGCAGCGAAGGTCCACCAGATTGGGCCCTAGAATGAGAAGGTTGCCCTATGATTGGCTAGCAAGGAATTCAAAGGTTATCGGTGTGAGGTTGAGGCGGCATTTCGATCAACCATGAACGGCGGAGCAGGATCAAGAGGTTGAATGGTCCTGCTCCTCATTCGTATGTTTGTCTGAGATGCCGAGTAAATTGGGTCTATATTCTCTGAAGAATATGAGGTGGTCTCATTGAAACAATCAAGATTCTGAAGCAGCTTGATAGGGTAGACACTGGGGAGTTGTTTCTGCTGGTCGGGGAATATAAAACACGGGGACAGAGCCTCAGTAGACGGGGATGATCATTCAGGGGAGAGATAAGGAGAATATCCTTCACGCAAAGGTTGTCAATCTTTAAAATTCTCTACCCCAGATGGGTGGTGGATGCTCCATCGCTGAATATATTCAAGGCTAAGATAGACAAACTTATATGGTCCCTCGGGCAAT
This sequence comes from Scyliorhinus torazame, assembly GCF_047496885.1. Classification (NCBI taxonomy): domain Eukaryota; kingdom Metazoa; phylum Chordata; class Chondrichthyes; order Carcharhiniformes; family Scyliorhinidae; genus Scyliorhinus; species Scyliorhinus torazame. Next base: position 11,056,209 of record NC_092727.1, on the reverse strand, counting down.
CAAGGGTTATGGGGAGCGGGCTGCAAAATAGAGTTGCTGCCCAAGATTAGGTATGAACGGTGGAGCAGGCTTGATGGGCCGAATAGTCTACTCCTGCTCCTGTTTCTGGAGTTGAAGTGCATCAGTCTGAAACTTTAGATCCGTGAGATGAAAAGGGGAAGTAAAAACAGATAGAAAGGCATCAACATAACAAAAATGTCGAATGTTCCCAGCGTAACGTTGGTTCATGTAATTAAATAACGAGGGCTGGATTGACAGGGATATGGCGAATGGAAATATGATCATTAGAAACAGGAGCAGCTGTAGGTACAGAAAGGAGATCGCACCGGGATCAGTCAGTAAAATAATTGGAATCCAGGCTGCGTCCAGTTGATGCAAATTCATAATGGGGAGGTTAAAAACACTCGTTCTGTAACATCTTTATTTAAAAGTAAAATTAGCCTCTGTCTCCTGAAACATAGTCTTAACTACATCTCAGCTATGCTTTGATGGTGCTTTTCACAAGTGGCGCACCTGGTTATGAAGCTGAATGAAAAGACAATGATTGTACTTCGGGAATACAAAATGAGTGCATTCAAATAGATGATGTCCTTTTGAAGGTTTCTCTTCTCTCTGTCAGAGGCTTAATGGACAGGAAGAGGTAAACAGGCAGTCTAAAGCATAATTAATGTCTCCACGGCATCGTGCTACACAGTGCTGGACCAGACTTTCTGCACATTGTTATATTTATTGGCTTGTTGTTGTTCTGGGTCCCACCCATCAGGATCTCGTTTCTAAAAAAAAAAGTCACAATGAATGTATTTAACATATTTATTTTTCTTTCCCATTTCGGGGATCAGGGGTTCAGGTTACATGAATAGACTTGGGGAAGCCGAAGTGGAGATTTGATGGAGGAGTTGTTTAAATAGGGTAAATAAATTGTATTTGTTTCCAATTGATAACCCAAGGGCAGAGATTCAACTGACTGGTGGCTACAGATTCAGTCCTGGGCTTCAAAAAAGGATTTGCAGGAATAATTGAAGAAGGAAGAATTGTGATGATGTGGGGAAAGGGTGGAGGAAGTAGATTCTCTCTGAAAGATCTGACGCAGATTAGAGGGCTGAAGGGCTTTCTATTGTAACCTGTTCAATGATTTTGATCAGCCTTCAACATATTTTAATTACAGTGGTCTAATTTATTCTGGACAGACAATTTTCTTCTTGTTTACGGTCACGATGTAGAGCTACTGGGCTGAATCCTCCGCTTCCCGACACCGGCAGCGAGAATTGCGATCGAGCGGAGAATAGTTCGCAATAGAAAAATTGCGATTTGCGCCCGACTGGCGGCTTGAGTGAGGTTTGCGCCCCGTGCAAAACCATCATTTGCATGGATTTAAATGTCATTAGTGGATTGGACACTTCACGTTCCACTCCTCTGCGTTGCTCCACCCCTCTGAGGCGGACAATATTCAGGCGTGAATTGGGACAAGTATTTACAAGGGGGATGCGGGAACCATGGCGAGAGGCTAAAAGAGTCTCAGAAATTGTCGGGCTTGCTGAGGAGGTGGTGTGAATCTGGGGTGGGAGGAGTAGCGGGGAAAGGCTCAAGGGCAGGATTCTCTCAGCCCACGCCGGGCCGGAGAATCGGCGGGCCGGGCGCGAATCGCGCGCCGCCATCCTGATGTCGGTCCACAGATTCTCCGGAGAGCGGAGAATCAGCGTTAATGGCGCCGGCACGGTCGGCGTGGCACTGGTCAGGGGCCACTGTACGCGCGCCCCCCCACCCCCCGGCGATTCTCCGCCCTGGATGGGCCGACCGGCTGGAAAAAAAAATCCAAGTCCCGCTGCTGCCGTCCACGTGTGGTCTTACCTGGCGGGACCTCTGCGTGCATCCATCCGGGGGCGGCCTGGTTGGGGGGGGGGAGTGGGGGTCTGACCCCGGGGGGGGGTCTCCGCTGTGGCCCGGCCCGCGATCGGGGCCTACTATCGGTGGGCCGGCCTCTCGGGCTGGGGCCTCTTTTGCTCTACGCCAGTCCCTGTAGCCCTACGCCATGTTGCGTTGGGGCCGGCACGGATAAGGGAGCCACCGTGCATGCGCGCAACCACGCTGGTCGCAGTGCGCATGCGTACATTTGCACCGGCCGCACTGCGCATGCGCAGACCCGTGGCGCCCATCTGACATCGGCAGCTGGGGCGTTGTGGGTCGCTCCAGTGCCGTGCTGGCCTAGTGAGGGGCTCGGAATCGCTGCGGCTGAGGGCCTGTTGATGCCGTCGTGAAATGCGATGACGTTTACGGTGGCGCCAACACTTGGCCTCAGGATCAGAGACTCCTGCCCTTGGTGCCAGGTCCGTCGACTCATGGAGCTGATTTCTCCGATTTTGAGGCTACGTGTCGATGCCGGCGTGGGGACTGTGGCACTTTACGACGCCAAAATCGGAGCTGAACCTCCGGGAATCGGTAAGGGGCTAGCAGCCGCGCCTGGTAAAACTCCCGGCTGCCACGACAAAAACAGCTGGAGAATTTCCGGGTCCGTGGCCGCTCGTGCGCACGGCAACGATCTGCCGCGGCCGTGGCGTACAACGTGGTGCTGGCCGTGCGCGGACCCGACTTGCTAGGTGGTGCCCCCCTGGACACCTCCTCGTTACTCTCGGGGCACCCCCGAGCAGTACCCCCAGCCCTCGCCAAAGCCCCCCCTGGCCAGCAGCACGGCTCCCACCCAACTGTTGGTGGCGTTGGACACAGCTGCCACGCCGGGTTCCCGACATGGGATTCTCCATTTGGGAGACGAACCGTTGGATCCCCTGCCACATCGGGAACTCCCAACCGATGGCGGTCAGCGGGGAATCCAGTGTCGGGCAGAAAATGGGATCCTGTGGCAGACGTAGATCCCGTTCTGATGCTCCAATTTGCCGCTGGTGTCGGGATCTAGGTTTGCACCCCGCGCCAGCGGGAGGATTGACTGGGCACCACACTCTCCAGGCCCTTGGGCTGGGAATCAGGTGGGCGAGAATTGGTGCCGATCTTAATAAACGTGTACCTGATGCCATGGATCTTGTGGTTGGCCAAGAGGGTAACTCTTTCAGGGAGTTGCCCCCAAAATCCATCGTAAGGCCACCCCCCCCCCAAATTGTAAGACCTGCCCACCCCACCCAACCGGACTCTCCGCACCACCACCCACTAGAGACCCCCTCATTAAAGAGACCCTCACCAGAGATCTCCCAGGAGAAAGACCCCTTTCTGAAACCCCCAAAAAGAGAAACTGTGGTCTGAAAGCCCCCCAGAAGAGAAACCCCTGTTTGGAAGATGGAGAGCAGTCCAGCCAGAGGTAGTGAACAAAACCACTGCTTTAACACTCATCTGGGCAATACACCTGCTGGCTCAGACATAGGAAGCAGCACCTGTCAATTCCTGGAAAGAGAAAACCAATTAGCTGGATTTAAACCCCCTCAGATCTATGACCTGCAAGCCATTCATTCAATTATCTTTGATATTGATTTTACTAGACTGTAATTTATAGCTTCCACACACACCCAGCTGTCTGCATTGTTCCATTCATAGAATCATAGAATCATAGAAGTTTACAGCGTGGAAACAGGCCCTTTGGCCCAACCAGTCCATGCCGCCCAGTTTTTACCATTAAGCTAGTCCCAGTTGCCCGCACTTGGCCCATAACCCTCTATATCCATCTTACCCATGTAACTATCTAAATGCTTTTTGAAAGACACAATTGTACCCGCCTCTACTACTACCTCTGGCAGCCCATTCCAGACACTCACTACCCTCTGAGTGAAGAAATTGCCTCTCTGGGCCCTTCTGAATCTCTCCCCTCTCACCTTAAACCTATGCCCTCTAGTTTTAGACTCCCCTACCTTTGGGAAAAGATGTTGACTATCTACCTTATCTATGCCCCTCATTATTTTATAGACCTCTATAAGATCACCCCTAAGCCTCCTATGCTCCAGGGAAAAAAGTCCCAGTCTATCCAGCCTCTCCTTATAACTCAAACCATCAAGTCCCGGCAACATCCTAGTAAATCTTTTCTGCACTCTTTCTAGTTTAATAATATCCTTTCTATAATAGGGTGACCAGAACTGCACACAGTATTCCAAGTGTGGCCGTACCAATGTCTTGTACAACTTCAACAAGACGTCCCAACTCCTATATTCAATGTTCTGACCAATGAAACCAAGCATGCCGAATGCCTTCTTCACCACCCTGTCCACCTGCGACTCCACCTTCAAGGAGCTATGAACCTGTACTCCTAGATCTCTTTGTTCTATAACTCTCCCCAACGCCATACCATTAACTGAGTAGGTCCTGGCCTGATTCGATCTGCCAAAATGCATCACCTCACATTTATCTAAATTAAACTCCATCTGCCATTCGTTGGCCCACTGGCCTAATTGATCAAGATCCCGTTGCAATCCTAGATAACCTTCTTCACTATCCACTGTGCCACCAATCTTGGTGTCATCTGCAAACTTACTAACCATGCCTCCTAAATTCTCATCCAAATCATTAATATAAATCACAAATAACAGTGGACCCAGCACCGATCCCTGAGGCACACCACTGGTCACAGGCCTCCAGTTTGAAAAACAACCCTCTACAACCACCCTCTGCCTTCTGTCGTCCAGCCAATTTTGAATCCAATTGGCAACCTCACCCTGGATCCCGTGAGCTTTAACCTTCTGCAACAACCTACCATGCGGTACCTTGTCAAAGGCTTTGCTAAAGTCCATGTAGACAACGTCTACTGCACTGCCCTCATCTACCTTCTTGGTCACTCCCTCAAAAAACTCAATCAAATTTGTGAGACATGATTTTCCACGCACAAAGCCATGCTGACTGCCCCGAATCAGTCCTTGCCTCTCTAAATGCTTGTAGATCCTGTCTCTCAGAATACCTTCTAGCAACTTACCTACTACAGACGTTAGGCTCACCGGTCTGTAGTTCCCAGGCTTTTCCCTGCTGCCCTTCTTAAACAAGGGCACAACATTCGCCACTCTCCAATCTTCAGGCACCTCACCTGTGGCTGCCGATGATTCAAATATCTCGGTTAGGGGACCCGCAATTTCCTCCCTAGCCTCCCACAACATCCTGGGATACATTTCATCAGGTCCCGGGGATTTATCTACCTTGATGCGCTTTAAGACTTCCAGCACCTCCTCCTCTGTAATATGCACACTTCTCAAGACATCACTATTTATTTCCCTTAGTTTCCTAACATCCATGCCTTTCTCCACCGTGAATACCGATGAGAAATATTCATTCAGGATCTCACCCAACTCTTGTGGCTCTGCACATAGATGTCCTTGTTGATCCTTAAGAGGCCCGACTCTGTCCCGAGTTACTCTTTTCCCCTTTATGTATCTGTAGAATCTCTTTGGATTCTCCCTTGCATTATTTGCCAAAGCAATTTCATGTCCCCTTTTTGCCCTCCTGATTTCCCTCTTAACTCTATTTCGACAATCTCTATACTCTTCAAGGGATCTACTTGATCCCAGTTGCTTATGTACGTCATATGCCTCCTTCTTTTTGACCAGAGTCTCAATATCTCGAGTCATCCAGGGTTCCCTACTTCTACCAGCCTTGCCCTTCACTCTAAAGGGAATGTGCTTACCCTGCACCCTGGATAACACATTTTTAAAAGCCTCCCATTTACCAGCCGTCCCTTTGTCTGCCAATAGTCTCCCCCAATCTACCTCTGCAAGTTCCTGTCTGATACCATCAAAATTGGCCTTGCCCCAATTAAGAATTTTAACTCTTGGGCCAGACCTATCATTCTCCATAGCTATCTTAAAACTAATGGAATTATGGTCACTTGTCCCAAAGTGATCCCTCACTAGCACTTCTGTCACTTGCCCTTCCTTATTTCCCAAGACGAGGTCAAGTTTTGCCCCCTCTCTAGTCGGTCCATCCACATACTGAATGAGAAATTCCTCCTGAATACACTCAACAAATTTCCCTCCATCCAAGCCCCTAATGCTATGGCTGTCCCAGTCAATGTTGGGAAAGTTAAAGTCCCCTACTACTACCACCCTATTATTCTTGCAGCTATCTGTAATCTCCTTACATATTTGCTCCTCAATTTCCCGCTGACTATTTGGGGGCCTGTAGTACAGTCCTACCAAGGTGATCTCTCCCTTCTTATTTTTCAGTTCCACCCATATAGACTCAGTGGGCGAACCCTCGGATATATCCCCTCTAAGTACTGCCGTGATGTTCTCCCTAATCAAAAACGCCACTTCCCCTCCTCTCTTACCTCCTGTTCTATCCTTTCTATAGCATCTGTACCCCGGAACATTGAGCTGCCAGTCCTGCCCCTCCCTTAGCCATGTTTCAGTCATAGCTATAATATCCCAGTCCCATGTGCCCGTCCATGCCCTGAGTTCATCCGCTTTGCCCGTCAGGCCCCTTGCATTGAAATAAATGCAGTTTAATGTAGACCTTCCTTGCTCTCTGCCCTGCTTTCTCTGGTCATGCTTTACACACTCTCCCTTCCTGCCTTTTCTTTCTGTCCCCACTGACTTCCTACATCGGTTCCCATCCCCGTGGCACATTAGTTTAAACCCTCCCCAACTGCACTAGCAAACACCCCCCCGAGAACATTGGTTCCGGTCCCACCCAGATGCAGACCGTCCGATTTGTACAGGTCCCACCTCCCCCAGGATCGGTCCCAATGTCCCAGGAATTTGAAACCCTCCCTCTTGCACCATCTCTCAAGCCACGTATTCATCCTAGCTATCCTGTCATTCCTACTCTGACTATCACGTGGCACTGGTAGCAATCCTGAGATTACTACCTTTGAGGTCCTACTTTTTAGTTTAACTCCTAACTCCCTAAATTCAGCTTGTAGGACCTCATCCCGTTTTTTACCTATATCGTTGGTGCCTATATGCACCACGACAGCTGGCTGTTCACCCTCCCCCTCCAGAATGCCCTGCAGCCGCTCCGAGACATCCTTGACCCTTGCACCAGGGAGGCAACATACCAACCTGGATTCTCGTTTGCGTCCGCAGAAACGCCTGTCTATTCCCCTTACAATTGAATCCCCTATCACTATAGCTCTGCCACTCTTTTTCCCGCCCTTCTGTGCAGCAGAGCCAGCCACGGTGCCATGAACCTGGCTGCTGCCACCTTCCCCTGGTGAGCCATCTCCCCCAACAGTTTCCAAAACGGTAAATCTGTTTTGGAGGGAGATGACCGCAGGGGATCCCTGCACTGCCTTCCTACTCTTCCTCTGTCTGTTGGTCACCCTTTCCCTATCTGCCTCAGTAATTTTAATCTGCGGTGTGACCAACTCACTGAATGTGCTATCCACAACTTCCTCAGCATCGCGGATGCTCCAAAGTGAGTCCATCCGCAGCTCCAGAGCCGTCAAGCGGTCTAACAGGAGCTGCAGTTGGACACACTTCTTGCAGATGAAGGAGTCAGGGACACTAGAAGGGTCCCTGACTTGCCACATCTCACAAGAGGAGCATGACACGGGTCTGAGCTCTCCTGCCATGACTTAAACCTGAAGTTAAATTTGAACTACACTACACAGCTAAGAGAAAGTCAAAGAGAGAGAAATCACTTACCAGTTACAAGCCAATCACTTACCTGCTGGCTGTGATGTAATTGCTCCAGAGACTCCCTCACAGCTCTGCTTCTCTGCACCTCCTTCAGGTGAGCACCAAATTCCCTTAACTAGTTAATTAATTTACTTAATTAATTTGATTTTTTTTTTTTTTGTCACTCCCCTCTTACCCGAACTCAGCCTTACCCAAACTCAGATACACTCTGTTTGCCTTCAGCACTCAGCCTTACCCAAACTCAGATACACTCTGTTTGCCTTCAGCACTCAGCCTTACCCAAACTCAGATACACTCTGTTTGCCTTCAGCACTCAGCCTTACCCAAACTCAGATACACTCTGTTTGCCTTCAGCACTCAGCCTTACCCAAACTCAGATACACTCTGTTTGCCTTCAGCACTCAGCCTTACCCAAACTCAGATACACTCTGTTTGCCTTCAGCACTCAGCCTTACCCAAACTCAGATACACTCTGTTTGCCTTTAGCACTCCGTTTCTATAGGCACTTCAGCCACACCCTTTGTATCCTTCCTGATTTACAGTCAGCCAATAGGCCTGCTCCCAAAACTGATCTCTCTCCCGAACAGCTGACCTGCAAGGTAAGGAAGTGGTTAAGCAGTACTTACCTCACCCACGGCGCGCCCTTTTAAACTGTCCCCTCTGCCTCGCAGCTCCCGCGCTTTTTGAAACTCCCGCGCTGTTTCCAAGGTCCCGGCTCCCTCTCTCTCCCGAACAGCTGACCTGCAAGGTAAGGAAGAGGTTAAGCAGTACTTACCTCACCCACGGCGCGCCCTTTTAAACTGTCCCCTCTGCCTCGCAGCTCCCGCGCTTTTTGAAACTCCCGCGCTGTTTCCAAGGTCCCGGCTCCCTCTCTCTCCCGAACAGCTGACCTGCAAGGTAAGGAAGTGGTTAAGCAGTACTTACCTCACCCACGGCGCGCCCTTTTAAACTGTCCCCTCTGCCTCGCAGCTCCCGCGCTTTTTGAAACTCCCGCGCTGTTTCCAAGGTCCCGGCTCCCTCTCTCTCCCGAACAGCTGACCTGCAAGGTCATCTCCCTTCACTGTTGAATGATTTTGAAGTAGTCATCTGTGAAACTAACCGCAATATTTATAAACATCAACCTTTGATTGACAGCTCCTGGACTACTTCATAGTTAAGTGCTTTCTGTTAGTTTCCATTAGCTAGCTACTTTAAAGTCACACAAGTGTGAAGCAGGGTGTCGGTTCACCCCCATACTGGGGTGGGGGGGTACGGTGGGAGGGGGGCACCAGCCACAGGCCTCGCTATTGGGACCCCCACTCAAAATGGCGACCCGATAGTGGGATTCCCTCATATGCATGGCTAAGGATTGGGTATCGCTTCCTGATTTGTGCTCGCAGCATGGGCTCTGGCGGAAGACTCTAAATGGAGAATCCTGCCCTAAAGTATTCACGCAGGAACTGAATAGCGTGTGATGCGCTTTTCCGTTGGGGGCGCTATTCGTTCGGCGATTCAGGACATGCAAATGGGCCAGCACTCTGTCCACGTGAATTGAGAGCAATTCCCACTGCCACAGGCGTATCATTCGCTGGGGCCAGAATTAGTGCTGAAGAACGTGACAAGCTTAAGCTGCTGATAAGCGCTCCACTCACCACACACTCTCATTTCAAGAAGATAGATCCAAGAAGACCTACCTGCATCTCCCTTACATCTCACCCTCCACCAAACCCCCAACCCCTGTATTATCCTCTTTGGCCAGGAGCCTTGCACATCCATGCCTCCATCTGCAGATGCGCTGTAGAACTCACCTCCCAGTATTTCACCATGTCCTTTCTGTGCCCACGAGGATAAGATGGCCCAGAACAGTCACGAGGGACAGAAGACTGGAGCCACACCCCAACCGAGGAGAGGGCAATGCAGCTGGCAGGCGAGGCCAGGGAATGGGCAGTGGCTGACACGGAGGTCGGCATTCAGCAAACAAGTGAGAGCCCAATGCAACGCCGATGTCCCTGCAGCAAGTGAGTCACCCCTCTCCCATAGACCACTCCACCTTAACATCCCACCATGTTTTTTGTCTTTTGCCTTGCAGGATCACCATTGGACGAGGCCGGGCTATCCCAGACACATCACCAGCACACCCCAGAGAACCAGTCCGGGTGGAAGATACCAAGTACTCGTCACTGCTGTCAGAGACTGTCACCTCAATGGGACATTTTAGTGAAGAGGCTCCCGGGTCACCTTTTGGTTCTTCCTTCACACATGCTGCAGCACATCAGGTGGAGGCAGGGACTCACAATGGAGGGGGAGGTCGGAGGGCTACCCGATCCCAGGGAACAGCTGTAGCCTGGACAGGTGGTGCGCTTCTGGAAAGTATGATCCCATCCCTGGTAGAGACGCAGGCTCAGAGCCAGGATTCAGCAATGTTGATGCGGCCTCTCCTTCGCACCTCCTCCTCGGCCTGTTGGACTACCGACACTTGAGTCTCACTGGTTGGCCCTTGCTGTTCTGGGGCAGGCTTCCCTTGTGCAGGACCCTCCCTGAGCAGGCTCTGCTCCTCCAGCCTCTCTGCGCCTTTAACAGCCACATACATCGCGCGCATAGCTGGCTGTCTGCTGAAATTCATTCTCTGCAAGGGGCGTGAGAGGGGAAAGAGTCGGAAATGTTAGTAAGACGAGTATTCCCTTGTCCATCCAAAGCCACCAGATTACATGGTGATGCTGAGTTGTATTGCAGCGCCACCCTCAAGATGTCCCCCCCCCATCCCCACCCCAACCCCACCTCTCTCCCTGCCCCCCCCTGTCCCCATCAGTGAGTGGCACCAGGCCAGTGGGGATCCTCTATCCCCACCACCAATCCCTGTCAACAAGGGTACCGCTGGGTGCTGCAACCTGTGTCAGCGATAGGCTCTGTGGCCCCTGTCCTGTTTCTCCCAGTGGGGTCTACTGTGGGTCCCATTGGGTGGGCTGTATGCTATCCCGCCAGCAAGGTGGCAACTGGTTGAGTGGTGGAGAACATCACCCTGTGCCATCAATCACAGGTCCTACAGATGGCAGTGAGCGAGGGATGTGTGTGTCGGTTGGGAGCATAGCAGCAGCGTGACAGAGAGTTGGTCAGGTTGCCTGGCAGGGGACAAGATGGGTGGGAGCAGGGGCGCATTGGGTAGGCAGATCTTGGAGTCAGCTCGTGGTCCTGAGGGGTGATCTAGCTGATAGTTTCCCTGGTGCGGCTTGTATGCTAAGAGGGGTAGTATGCCATTGGGTGATGCCATAGGCCACTGTGCATGTGTCCTTTGTTTGTGGTGAGCTCTGCTTCTCCTACAGTGGGGCTGCACTTGATGAGTGCACTGCGGACCCCCGGCACCTGGCATGCCACTGATTGAGCTTGGACGCGCCCATCTCATCCGTGATACTGCTGGGGTGTGGGTTCCTGAGTGGTGGCCCAGGTGGGTTCCCAAATGACCAGAGGCTCTCTGAACATCTACAGAACGCAGTGAGCAGTCAGCAGATGAACAGCCAGGGGCTTATAAGTAGCACCAAAGGGGTGAACTTAAATCCACATATTGCAGCAATGGGGGTCTGAGCCAGGCCAGTCCAACCCTGAGAGGAACACCGCCCGAGTCTACGGACATGGCACCAAGTTGTTCCCTGTTAATCACCCCAACCTGGGCAGCCAACCCCCCCCCCCCCCTCCACCCCCCAGCAAGCCCAACAATTTTAGACTGTTTTTGAGAGTTCTCCTCCCTCCTCGCTCCCCCTCAACAACCATGGCGCCAAGGCCCTGCCTGTAAATACTTGTACCAATTCGCTCCCGCTTGACTTCTGCCTAAAGAGGCAGAACATCACAGAGGGGTGGAGCGTGAAGTGTCCAACCTGTTAATGATATACAATGGTTTTGCATGGGCCCACTGGTGCAGGGTGCAAGTCTCGATAACGCTGCCAGTGAGGGACTGGAACATGGGAACAGAATTGTCACTGGTGTTATGGACCAGGGTTTAGAGAACCCCAAAGTGTATCATGGAGTTCACCTGACCCACAACTTTTAATAGATTGTGGTATGGGGAGCACACGGCCCACTCTACAGGTGTGGTACCGCAGAAATGGAAAAGTATTTTTTAAAGCAAAACAATGTTTATTCTATGAACTCAAGTTAACCTTTTTAAAACATAGTGAACATCTTAGCAACCATCAATTCAAATACAACCCCCAAAGAATATAACACTACGTAATCCTTAAGCTGTCCTTTTAACATCCGTAAGACTTAAAAATGAACTTTTAACAGAAGCACATCAGGTTAAAGTCACTACTGAGAGCAGCTATTAGTTTTTAATTACCAAAGGATCGATTTACAGTTTTTAGATTACAGAGAGAGAGACTAATACCCCTTCTGGCTGTGACTGCAGCTATCCAGCTCTGAAAACGAAACTAAAACACACCCTGCCACAAACAGCCTAAAACAAAAGTAAAAAGCTGACAGACAGCCCAGCTCCACCCACTCTCTGACATCACTACAGTGATAAACACCCATTTCTTAAAGGTACTCTCACTACAGATATTTATATACACACCCATTTATAAACACCCATTTCTTAAAGGTACTCTCACATGACACTGGGCACAAATCGCAATTTTTCCATTGCGCGTGATTCTCCGCCTATCGCGATTTTCGCTGCCATCTCGAAGCGAAGAAATCAACCCATTATGTCATGTAAAATGAGCTAGGCACAACCACCAATCAAATGGGGTGAAGCCATGCTTTGCAGTTGGGGATTCTAGGGCTCTCAATATTCCAGAATTGTCTTGGAGCTTCCAGGACTTAGAGAAACAAAGTGTGTGAATTTATTATCAGTTATAAGATTTTGCTTGTTTGTCTGAAGGTCAAGAATCATACAGTTGGGTCATGAATGCATTTGTATTCCAATTGGCTATAAGAAGGTGATGGACTGAGGATGGGTAACCAGTGGTAGGAGTGGCAGAGTGGGAAAATTGGAGGCAGGAAGTCATGTGATAAAAGCACCAGAATTGGCAACTTTGGGTCTCTTGTATGCGGCCAAATTATGGCCATTGTGGAATTTTGTAGCAACTTCCCGTGACCATCTGAGCATTTACCGGGGGTGTTTTACTGTTAGATCAGGATTACAATTAAACCTGGGGTAAGAGTTCAAGATTATTGTTATTTAGTTAAATTATTAACTGTCCAAATGGTATTGCCCCTCATTAATTACCTAACTGTTCATTGGCACACACTTCTTTATAAAAGCATGTATAGTCAAGGGGGAGATGGTGCTTGTAACGACTTAGATCAGGCCTTTGAGATTGGCCAATTGGAATACGAGTCCCCTGATTAGTGGTCCAATCAGGGGACCCCTTTCTCTGTATATAACATGGAGTGTCAGATCCTCTGCACTCCCAGTGTAGACAGCAAGCCGAATGCACCTGGTTGTACTGCTGTTGGTTTTGGTACTGAAAGGGATTCTGGTGAAGGGACTTCTGCCTCTGTATGACAATGATAGAGTGGTAATGTGACTGAAGTCGTCAATTAGAGCCCCACACACGTGGACGTGGGTTTAAATTCCACTGCAACACCTGATGGAATTTAAATTCAATAAGTCTGGAATTTAAAGATACTCTCAGTAACGATGACCATTGAGCTAACATTGATTCTTGTAATGGTTCACTTATGTCCTTTAGAGAAGTAAATCTGCCATCCTCACCCAGTCTGCCCTACATAAGACTCCAGACCTACAACATGGTTTCATCCTAACTGCTCTCAGTTCAAGGGCAATTAGGGATGGGGAACCAAGGTTTGAGTAAGACATGTTAAACTCAGTAGTATATCAAAACACACAAAGAAATGTAATAAAAGATGGTACAGGAGTGTAATAAAAGACCGCTGTTCCTCCAAATCTGCACCTTGAAATATAATGTCATCTCTGTGCCAGCCCATGGTACATATATCAGTGTGTTGGGTTCAAATTGGCCATTCACTCATCTCTGGCATTGAGCAGGTAGGTGATTCATTAATTAGCTCTAGAATATATATTTAGTACAGAGTAGGTAAACAACTCATCAACGTTAATGGTATTAATTGGATCCACTGAGGTCGAGGAGAATCACAGACGATCTGGTCAAACTATACTGATACTTAGTTCTTGAACCTCTAGGAGTGGATTCTCCATTCCCCGCCACGTGTTTCTCGGCAGCGCGCCGTTCACTGGCGCCGTGATTCTCTCTGCCCGCCGCTTGTCAATGGGATTTCCCATTGAAGCCACCCCACGCCACCTGGGCACCTGGGGGCTGGGGCGCGGTGCCGGCAGGAAAGGTGAATTGCAATGGCCGGGGAATTCCCTCTCATTTATTTATGCTGTGCAAACAATGTCCCGTTCCAGTAACTTCTACCTCCGATACCCAAATTGACCATTGGGCTCTGGAATATTTCTCCGGTTTAACGCAAAACTCCCTTTTAGCAGTGACTGTTTACTGGGAAGCTTTAACCTCCAGCTTTCCAGAAGTACATTAAGCCTGGGATGGTTGAATGGAATAGTTCACTTTCAATGAAGAAAAAAAATAATGGCACACACGAGAGAAGAACAGGAAACCCATTAGCACTCAGCCGAAGAGACGCCGCGGAATATTACTGAATGGAGAGCTGTGATTTAACAAGGTCATGCTAAGGCAAAGAGCTGATGTGGTTTGGCCCCACAGTGTTTGAATTAGCTTTGCCAGTTAGGTGAGGCTGAACCATACCCCTGGAAAACCTAAAACCCCCTCAAGATATCTGGCGAGGTTCTCTGCTCCCCAGCCCCGTGTCTCTCGGCGGTACGCCTTTCGCTGGCGGTGGGATTCCCTGTTCCCATCTCTTGTCATCTATTGAAGCCACCCCACGCAACCCATGGGTGGGGTGAGCTGACGGCAGGAAAAGTGAAGCCCGATGGCCAGAGAATTCCAGCCATCATTTCCTCTCGAGGGTGCAGATTTGGAGGAACAGCGGTCTTTTATTACACTCCTGTACCATCTTTTATTACACTTCTTTGTGTGTTTTGATATACTACTGAGTTTAACATGTCTTACTCAAACCTTGGTTGCTGATGAGGTCTTCTGAATCTCGATGAAGAAGACTCGGACCTTTCCAGTAGTAACAAAAGGTTTATTGAGTAACTATAACAATAATTGCGTGAGTTCTTTACTTTAACTTTGATACTAGTGATAAGGTTAACAAGATATAACTACAGTAACTATGTGTAACTACACTAACCACCTGAGCGAATCTGATACTCCTGTCCTGGTCACAGTACATCCAAAAGAGAGAGAGGGAGAGACACAATGCAGTTGCTTTTATACCCCTGTTCATCCGGCCCTCTAGTGATCATCTGGTGCTACCGATTACACATTAACCCCTTATGTACATGCACATACAGAGATCACTACAAGCGGAAAGGGCTGGCTGCAGTGACATCAGGCTACCTTTTGCACCCCCGCACCAGAAAATAAATTGCTTTACTTGCTTTTTCATTCTGGACAGTTCTCATGTTCCAGCGTTAACTACAGACCTTCCACTGTGATTAATGAATAGCATGCTTAGTTAGCGCGAGATAGGGGAATAATTACTCACTTCCTCAAAGCTGCTGTCAGCACAAATAGACAGGAAATGGATGACAGGGCTTTCATAGAATCATAGAATTTACAGTGCAGAAGGAGGCCATTCAGCCCATCGAGTCTGCACCGGCTCTTGGAAAGAGCACCCTACCCAAGGTCAACACCGCCACCCTATCCCCATAACCCAGTAACCCCACCCAACACTAAGGGCAATTTTGGACACTAAGGGCAATTTATCATGGCCAATCCACCTAACCCGCACATCTTTGGACTGTGGGAGGAAACCGGAGCACCCGGAGGAAACCCACTCACACACTGGGAGGATGTGCAGACTCCGCACAGACAGTGACCCAAGTCAGAATCAAACCTGGGACCCTGGAGCTGTGAAGCAATTGTGCTATCCACAAGGCTACCGTGCTGCCGTGCTTATATCGGGTGTGCCTTGGGCCGACACATCCCAGCTCAGGCCGGCGCAAACCAAGTTCTCTCATGAGAGGATCAGAAAGAGAGACAAAATCGAAGGCCAAAGAATTTTTCACAGTAAAGCGAACCGGGGATTGTCAAATTTCACCACCAACCCAATCCTTTGGCTGATTCCCGCTCTTCCACTATGGCTGTAGCTATTGTCTGCTGACCCAATGGTCTTCAGCAGGAAACAAAGGCCTACACATAACTCCTTGTTTGTGTCCCACCAAGGTGGGGGGGGGGGGGTGGGGGGGGGGGGGGGGGGGCACACAAAGCCAATGGGAAATTTTCTGCTTAATAATTGAATGCAAGAAAGTGGTTCACAAGCCTCTGGGGGTGTGTTTGAATATTAGTTACATGCTGCAGAGAAAACAAAAGGATCATCTCAATAAAATGTATGATCGCCATGTAATATGCTCTTAATCTGTTGCATTATTATTGGTGTTAACAGACCTGCCATCACAGCAGGCCACGCGACACCTTTTGTGACAGGTACATCTGATGACGTGCTTTATTATCCCGCCGGTAAATTGCAGCAGTGTGGAATTTGGACTCTTAGGCACACAAGCCCTAATTGCTGCAAACAGGCACATCTGAGGTCAGCTAGAAGGTTAACATATTTCTGTGCATTGGCATTTAAATGCACAACCTCTCCTCAAAATCAGAACAGCCAGGGGGAAATGACTATCTTTCGCGCAGTCCTTTTTATTAAGATCATTTCTGCAGTTCTAAGGAAAATGTGACACTTTGAAGTGCTGCATCTCAAGTGTGACGAACGCACATCATAAATAGATGGAAATTAATGAGGAGGAGGGGGATAGTCACTAACCTACAAGGTTCAGCAACTCAAAAAAAAAAAGCCCAACAGGATACAGCAGCAAATGGCAATTGCAAATTTATGAAATGAAAATCGCTTATTGTCACAAGTAGGCTTCAATGAAGTTACTGTGAAAAGCCCCGAGTCGCCACATTCCAGTGCCTGTTCGGGGAGGCTGATACAGGAATCGAACCGTGCTGCTGGCCTGCCTTGGTCTGCTTTAAAAGCCAGCTATTTAGCCCAGTGTGCTAAACCAGCCCCTTGTGTTGTGTTGAACAACAAGGGGCGTCATTCTCCGACCCCCCGCCGGGTCGGAGAATGGCCGTTGGCCGCCGTGAATCCCGCCCCCGCCCCCGCCGAAGTCTCCGTTAATGGCGCCGCTGCCGCGGAGAATGTCACGGGTCTGCGCAAGGCAGCCGATTTTCGGCCTGCCGATATTCTCCCTTCCGGATGGGCCGAAGTCCCGTCGACGTGATGACCGTTCACGTCGACGTCAATCAAACCTCCTTTTCATCGGCGTGACCCGGTGCTCCAGGCTCACGCCGACCAGCGAGGAGGTGAGTGACGGCCTGGGGGGTTGGCTCTGGGCAGGAAATGGCGTGGCCGCAGACTGATTGCCTGAGGAGAGGTGTGTCTCGGCTTGTGTGTGTGTGCGGCGGGGGGGGGGGGGGGGGGGGGGTGGTTAGAGTAGGCTGGGCTCCGGGGGAGTGCCGGGAGGGGGTCCGTGCCGGGGTGGAGGTTGGGGGTTGGGGAGGGGGTCCGTGCCGGGGTGGAGGTTGGGGGTTGGGGAGGGGGTCCGTGCCGGGGTGGGTGATGGGAGGGCAAATGAGTTGGTCCACCTGGCCAGGTGCCAGCCTCCAACAGTTGGACCCATGCGGTCCATGCCACCTGGCTGGGGGGAGGAGGGGATATGGGCAATGATGACATGTCGTCGTTCCCCTCCCCCCCACCAGGTCGTCATGTTTTCAGATCATCCAGCGATGTTGGCCGCCGTGGTGGCAGCCGCTCATGTCTATGTTGCCCTGGATGATGAGGAGGAGGAGGAGGAGGAGCGTGCCAGAGAGGCGGCGCAGGCTGCCGCAGAGGGGCAGGCGGCAGCCGCCCAGGCTGGAGGGACACCTGACCGACAGGACGAGGAGGGGGAGGAGGACGTCGCGGCCCCACGGCAACGGAGGCACCCGAGGGCGGCCCGTGTGTACCGGCCCCGGCAGTCATACCAGGACCTCACGGACCGGGAATGCAGGAGGAGACTCCGGATGAGCCGGGAAACCGTGGCACACATCTGCCACCTGCTGGCACACCTGTCACCGCGTGGCACTGGCGGGGGACACCCTCTCCCCGTGTCCGTCAAGGTTACGGTGGCCCTGAACTTTTATGCAACGGGGTCATTCCAGGCACCGAGTGGGGACCTGTCCGGCATATCGCAGACATCGGTGCATCGGTGCATCCGGGCAGTGACAGATGCCCTTTATGCCATGGCGCACCGCTACATCCGCTTCCCCGTGGACCGGGCCAGCCAAGATGCCCGGGCCGTGGGCTTCTCTGCCATTGCCGGGTTCCCCATGGTCCAGGGCGCGATCGATGGGATGCACGTCGCCGTGCGGCCACCTGCAGATAACAGGGCCATGTTCACTAATAGGAAGGGGACCTATTCGATGAACGTACAGGTGGTCTGCGACCACCGCATGATGATCCTGCACGTCTGCGCCCGTTACCCAGGCAGTGTACACGACTCATTCGTGTTGTCGCGGTCATCCATCCCCGGCATGTACGAGGGACGCCATCCCCGGCTGAGGGGCTGGTTGCTGGGCGACAGGGGCTACCCATTGCGATCGTGGCTGATGACGCCTATACGGAGGCCACGCAATGAGGCGGAGAACCGCTACAATGATGCCCATGTAGCGACAAGGGGAGTGATCGAGAGGTGCTTTGGCGTGCTGAAGATGCGTTTCAGGTGCCTGGACCTCTCTGGGGGCGCCCTCCAGTATCGGTCAGATAGGGTCGGCCGCATCATTGTGGTGTGCTGCGTCCTGCACAACATAGCCCAGCAGAGGGGCGATGTGCCGCAGGCAGAGGAGGGCGGAGTGGAGGAGCAGCAGGAAGAGGCCCAGTCCTCCCCAGATGAGGGGGATGGGGGCAATGGTCAGGGCAGACGGGGTAGACACAGACGGGTGGCTGTCCACCGTTACCGGCTGGCCCAGCGGGCACGGGACAGACTGATAGACGCCCGCTTCACTGACTAGATGGGCGTGGGAATCGGGTAGTATGGCCACAGACCGCACACCATGACAACAGCCGACCACCCACACCCCCCACCCATCCATCCACCCAGCACCATCACCCCCCTCCCCAACCCCACACACCCCACCCGCATGCACACCACCCCCCCACTCCCAATTGCCGATCCACCGGCGGCACAACGGGCCGGGCTCACCCAGTTGCGGGTGGACGCGTGTCTATCGCAGGCCATGGAGAATGATGACAACCCGCCTCCGATGAGCTCCTGGCTCTACATCGTTGGACTATGTCTGACCCATGGCCACAGTACCACCATCCACCCGGACCATCCCTGCATGCGGCTGTGACACTGCAGCGCACGGTCCCGTCCTCTGCCTGGGGGATGTTGATGGCGGCCCAGGGGGAAGGGGGCAGACTCACCTGGGGCTGAGGTAAGACCACCCCTCACACACACACTTGCGCTCAACGTACATGACACCCCCGCACACTTTGGACAGAGCACAAAGGCAGCTTCGGTAGGTGTAACATTGACTTTAATAACCAAAGGAGTTCATGCACGTGCCCTAGCGCCTAAAACTCATCTGTGCCCTGCACCCGTGCCAACTTACTCAGTGTCTAATTGTTTGGCCTTACGGGCCCTTTGACTACGTCTACGTGGTTCCCCAGACGGTACAGCAGAACTGGAGGTGGACTCCTGTGATTCCTGCCCTCTGACACTGGATCCCTTTGGCGGCCGTTTCCTGGGGCGTCCTGGCCTAGATGGGCCAGGCTGCGGCCCGGGCGACTGGGATGGCGAGCTGCCAGCCTGTCCTGCCCGTTGCCCACCCGATGCACCGGGGACGGAAGGGGGGGAGTCCGAGGTGTCGCGGTGTACCGGGACCTCCCCTACAGAGGGAGCCGGGACGGACCACACCACCTCCTCCTCCCTCGGGGTGCCCGATGGCCCCCAGGCCTCTACATGGGTGGGGGATGCGAACGGACTGGCCATCCGACGCGCCCCCGACATCTGGCGCTGCCAGTCCTGGAGGCCCGTGCTGGTATCGACAGGGGTCTGCAGGTTTGCAGCCATGGAGCCCAGGGGGTTGTCGAACCCTGTCTGCGACAGTGCGACGCCAGCTCGCACATGGCCACTGGCGCCGATGCCCTCAGCGATGGCCTGCTGAGACTGGGCCATGGCCTGCAGAGACTGGGCCATGGCCTGCAGAGACTGGGCTATGGCCTGCTGAGACTGGGCCATGGCCTGCTGAGACTGGACTATGGCGTTGAGCGCCTCTGCCATCTGGCGCTGGCACTGGCTCATGGCCTCCTGTGAGAGGGCAGCCATTTCCTGGGCCACAGACGCCGCCTGCACGGAAGGCCCCAGGCCTCGCAAACCGTTCCCCATGTCTGACACCGTCGCACCCATTGCCTCCACCGCGGACGCCACCCGTGCGGTGTCAGCCTGGGTGGCACGCATGACCGGGACCACTCCCAGCTCCTGGACGCGGGTGGACTCCTCCACCTGCGACCGCAGCCGCCGCAAGCCACCCGTCACCCTATTCGCTCGTCTCCGTGTCGGTGGTTGCATCGGATCTATGTGTGGGTGTGGTAACTGCAGGAACCCGGGATCCATCTGGGCGGCAGATGTTCGCTTGGCCTGGGCTGCCCTCCGACCGCCCGGTCCCTCTGCTGCTCCTACCTCCACCTGCTGTACCGGGACGGCTGTGTTGTGCGCACCAGTGAGTGTACCAGACGCCTCATCACTAAAGTGCCCAACCGTGGTGAGTGTTTCTGCGATGGTGGAGGGTGTTGGTGACAGCAGTGGCGTTGTGTCGTGCTCTTCGTCCCACTCTGAGTCCATGGCACTTTGGGGTGGGGGTTCGTCTCCACCCATCCACTCTGAGTCACTGTCCGGTATTTCGTCTTCCCGGGTAGGGGTGTCCCGGGTAGTGGTGTCCCGGGTAGTGCTGTCCCGGGTAGTGCTGTCCCGGGTAGTGGTGTCCCGGGTAGTGGTGTCCCGGGTAGGGGTGTCCTGGATAGTGGTGTCCTGGGTAGTGGTGTCCTGGATAGTGGTGTCCTGGATAGTGGTGTCCTGGGTAGTGGTGTCCTGGCTCGGATGTGACGGGGGCCTGTGGCTGCCCCCCTCATCGCTGGGTGGTCGCTCCCGCACGTGACGGGGGTGTCGTCTCCCTGTTGCTCCAGGTCTCTCCGTCTCCCGTGGTCTCCGAGGGGCATCCTGCGGGCGTCGCATGCTGGAGGGTTCGGGTCTCTCCGTCTCCCGTGGTCTCCGAGGGGCATCCTGCGGGCGTCGCATGCTGGAGGGTTCGGGTCTCTCCGTCTCCCGTGGTCTCCGAGGGACATCCTGCGGGCGTCGCATGCTGGAGGGTGCGGGTCTCTCCGTCTCCTGTGGTCTCCGAGGGGCATCCTGCGGGCGTCGCATGCTGGAGGGTGCGGGTCTCTCCGTCTCCCGTGGTCTCGGAGGGGCATCCTGCGGGCGTCGCATGCTGGAGGGTGCGGGTCTCTCCGTCTCCCGTGGTCTCCGAGGGGCATCCTGCGGGCGGTCTGCATCTGCGGGGATGGGTGCCTGGACGTTTGGTCCTGCGATACACAATGAAGCATGCATGGTTAGACATCAGGCAGTGATCAGGTGATACGGGAGAGGGGGATATAGGGGAGGGGGGATATGGGGACGGGCTGTTGGTGGCTCACTTGCTCGTGGGGCCCCGACCTCTGCATCAGCAACCTCCCGGTCCTCAGGTCCGCCAGCCAGTTCCAGGGCCCTTTCCTCGTGTACGGTCAGTGGCCTCTCATCAGCGGGCCCTCCTCCAGTCCTCACATGCTCCCTATTGTTGTGTGCGCGCTTCTCCTGGGGGGGGGGGGGGGGTTGGTGGCAGGGGTAAAAGGCAACAGTGTTAGGCAGGTATATGAATGCACGCCATCGGTTGCGCGTGCATTGCAGAGGTTAAGGTTAGGGCTGGATTCACTTGGGGATATGGGGGATATGGGGGAGGGGGGATATGGGGGAGGGGGGATATGGGGGATATGGGGATATGGGGGATATGGGGGAGGGGGGATATGGGGGAGGGGGGATATGGGGGATATGGGGGAGGGGGGATATGGGGGATATGGGGGAGGGGGGATATGGGGGATATGGGGGAGGGGGGGATATGGGGGAGGGGGGATATGGGGGATATGGGGGAGGGGGGATATGGGGGAGGGGGGATATGGGGGAGGGGGGGATATGGGGGAGGGGGGATATGGGGGATATGGGGGATATGGGGGACGCTCACCCTGCCTGCTCTGACGAGGTCGTTCACCTTCTTGTGGCACTGGGTGCCTGTCCGTGGTGTTAGGGCCACAGCGGTGACGGCCTCTGCCACCTCCCTCCACAGACGCCGGCTGTGGCGTGGGGCAACTCTGCGGCCGTGCCCGGGATACAGGGCGTCCCTCCTCTGCTCCACCGCATCCAGGAGCGCCTCCACATCGCGTGACTCGAACCTCGGGGCTGAGCGACGGCCAGCCATCAAGTCGGGTGTTGCGGTCGGCTGTTCCGGTCGGGTGGGGGGGAGCTGCGCGGCCTTATGAGCCGTCACGCCGTGCAGCGCGTATGACGCTGCACGGCGTGAACCACTGCGCAAGCGCGGATCCCGTTACGTCGCTGCTAGCCCATTTCGGGCCGCAGACTATCGGCCCATTTTTATGACGTGACGCAAGCGGGATTTGCGCCGTTTTTTGCGCCGATCGGCGGAGTTTCCGCCGATAACGGAGAATTTCGCCCCTGATTTGTAAAGCAAGCAATATAAGGGAATACAGGTTAAATATTTTTAATTGCAATTTTGCAAGTGCAAAATGTCCAATAGATTTCAAAAATAGAAGGTGAAATCAGGTGAAATTAACCGCATTGTTGCTAAACTCTAGGGACCAGGGACTGAAGACAAATATCACAATTGTTAAAGTGATTCTAACTCGACTGGAAAATGCCAAGAGGATTTGAACTCAATAGAAAGAAAATGGTGCCAGATATTTGCAGAATGCTCTCTTTTGTTTTAGTAAGAACAACACCGCTGCTGGAATCTATCCCTATTTTTAAAAAACATTTTGGGCATTGTCCTTGTTTACTTTGGATTTGTCAAACCTGTCCAAGCTGTAACTTTCTCCCCTGGGGATGCAAAGACGTCGCTGTTCTAATCAGTCACTCATCCAGTGTTTTGCTGGAACCAATATTTATCTGGTCTGAAAAAGCTGCATTCTCAGGGCAGCAGAAGGAACGTTATTTGTTGGAAAACATTCTTCATGCTTCAAGGTTGTTTCTTCATCTATCATGTTAAAGAGGGGACTTGCCCACGGGGTAACCACTTAAAAAATAAAGCAGGGTCAAGCTCCTGCACGCATCAATAATTTTCCCCGAATTGGCCAATTAATTTTCCAAGACTGGGGGAGTTTGTCACATGCTGCAGAAAATAAAACAGGATAATCTCAATCGAATGTAACGCCGCCATATAATATGCTGTAGGCTCAGAGCCAATTAAGTAGGTGGACTCTTGAAGCTGGAGGGCCAATAGGAAACCTGAGGAAGTCTTAAAAGTGAAGGGAGACAGCGACCCAATGGAAACACCCTCTTTACAAAATTCTTCATTTTAAATAAAGATATCTTTAGCGGCCGTGCCAACATTTCGGAGAGGGGGAGGCAGTGATATGGGCAGCATGGTAGCACAGTGGTTAGCACAGTTGCTTCACAGGGTCCCAGATTCGATTTCCGGCTTGGGTGACAGTGCGGAGTCTGCACGTTCTCCCCATGTCTGTGTGGGTTTCCTCCGGGGGCTCCAGTTTCCTCCCTCAGTCCAAAGATGTGGTCAGGTGGATTTGCCATGATAAATTGCCCTTAGTGTCCAAAAGATTAGGTGGGGTTACTGGGTTACGCCGATTGGGTGGAGATGTGGGCTTAAGTAGGGTGCTCTTTCCAAGAGAGGTGCTCGATGGGTCGAAAGGCCTCCTTCTGCACTGTAAATTCCATGATTCTATGATATCATGGTTGTGTTGTAATTCACCGAACTGACCACTAAGAATCTCATTAGTACATAAGTGAATGTTAGAGTCAGGTGACCCCTCAGACTGGCTGGAGGAAGCTGGAGAGAGGTTTCTTGTGCTTGATCTTACTGTTAATTCTCTGTTGTTTTGCATATAGTTTACCCACAGTTAATGTTAATAAATCGTTTATAGCTTTAGCTACAAGTGTTCTTGTAATATAAATCAGACCATCCGACAAGAACATTACGGGGGGCCCCCTCTGCAGGGTGGCCTCTGGTTGCATTTAAAGCCAGCTAGCACAGGTGGGCAAGGCTTCAACTCAGTCTCTGACAATATACCTTATTGGCCGTTAAAGAGCCTTAATATCCAGAATTTTCAGGCAGGTCGACTTGCCTCCCCGTGCCGCCCCCTCCCCCCCCCCGCTCCACCCTCACCCCACCCCCTCCAACCCAGCTTCGGGAAAATGAACTGAGGGGCAGGGTGGTGTTGGAAAAGTGCCAAGTTGACCAGTGGTGCTATGGCGATTGTCCCTTTGAGGTGAACAAGCAGAATGAGGGTGTGGAATCACCCCGTGGTGAGAGAGGTGCCAAGGCACAGACATTTGGGGAGCAAGCTGCAGCTATGAGGCTCCTGTACAATTCTTATTAATAATAATCCAGGGGCTGGATTCTCCGTTCCTGAGGCTAAGTGCCCACTTGAATGGGCAGAATCTGTGGGAGTTTCATGACGGGGAAGTTGGTGCGAACCCCTCACCGATTCCGGTACCGTGAAACGCCCGCGGAACACGCTGAAAACGGTCCGCGCATGCGCAAGGCTGATGACCTGCACAAGTCGCGCCGGAAAACATGGAGCAGGTCATGCGCTAAACCTAACCCTCCAACCGCAACCCCACAGCACAACCCGTGGCTGACCCCCACCAGTCAAACCAGCCCTAGAAGAAGGCCCCCCCACCCCCCCGGCCAGCGGCACAGAGCACAGACGGGTGTGGTGGCGCTGGACAGTGTCCGCAGCCCGTTCCCGGCCACTGGGACCACACGTAGACCACGCCGTTGGGAACTCGGCCCATCGGGGGCGGAGCATCGTGGGTGGGCCGGCCAGTGACAGTCCAAAAGCGTTGCAGCGGCGTGCATTCCGGTGACGGCGATTTTGAGGTGGCGGAGCATGGCGGACCAGCGTCAAACTGGCACCTGCCCCGATTCGCGTGTCGGAATCCATTCTCCGCCTGATTACCGATCACGGTTTCGGCGTCGGGTTACAGAGAATCCCGCCCCTTTTGTCTTCACTAATGAAATCTGTGAAAGTGAATCTTCACAGGCCCAAAATTCCCTGCTTGTCCCCATCCATGTATAAAATAGAGGACTGTAGGACTTTTACTTCTGAAGCACCACAAATATTACTATTACTTTATTTTTCAATTTAAAGTACCCAATTCTTTCTTTATGCCAATTAAGGGGCAATTTAGCGTGGCCAATCCACCTACCCTGCACATCTTTGGCTTGTGGGGGTGAAACTCACACAGAAATCTTACTATTACTTAGAAACGTCTCAAGACCTTTAAGTACAGTTAATAACTTAACTACAGTATATTCATGTGGGCAAGTATAAAATTCTGTTTGCACATAGCAAGACCCCAGTTAATCTTTTTTTAATTTATTCTTTCATGGGAATGTGTATGGCAGCAAGGCCGGCATTTGTTGTCCATCCTTGGTCGCTTTTGAACAGAGTGGCTTGCCCCATAGCTTCAGAGTGCAGTTAAGACTCAACCACATCACTGTGGTTTGGAGTTAAATGTAGACCACACCAGGTAAGGACGGCAGATTTCCTTCCCTAAGGGACATCAATGAACCAGGTGGGGTTTTGAATCAATAGTCGGGTTTTTAACGACAATCAGCATTGGTTTCATGGTCACTGTGAGACTGCCTGTTAATTCCAGATTTTTCTTAATTGAATTTAAATTCCACCAGCTACCGCGGTGGGATTTGAACCCATGTCCTCAGAGCGGTTACCTGCATCTCTGGGTTACTCGTCCAGTCACATTGCCATTACGCCAGGCATTGTCAAACTCGGGGGCGCGACCCGCAGGTGGGTCGCGCCCGTCTGTCGCGGCTCTCCCGATCGCGCAAATCTGCGCGCAACAGCCGCAGCAGTCGGCTGTTAATAACGCCGGCTGCAAGCGGCCTTCAAAATGGCCGCGAACATGTAAAAAAAATGCGGCCGCACTGCGCATGCGTGCCGGATAATCGGCCGCTCTTTTTTTTAAAAAACGGTCACAGCTTTCTGTTTTACAAGTTCGGGGGGGCTTTTATTCATTTTATTCATTTTCTTTTTATTTTTTTTACAAGTTCGGGGGGTTTTATTTGATAAAATTTCACAGGAAAAAAATGCAGAACTTTGGACAGATGGAGACTCCATACTTTCCGACACCAGAAGGCTTCACCTTCATCCAACAGGTGCCATTGGAGGAGCGTGTACGAGGGCCAAAGGGACCCAAAATCATTTCCACCGTTTTGGTCAGCAGCAAACAAGGTAAGAGAAAAATGGTGGGTCGCGAATTTTGGCCGACGCGGGCCACAAAGGTCGGCCAGCGTGAGTCGCGAAGGTCGGCAAGGTTGGGTCCTGAAGGTTGGCCGGTTGGTAAAAATGGGTCTCCGGAAAATAAGTTTGAAGAACACTGCATTATGCTGTTGTCCCCTCAATTTGACAACCAGCTACAGCAGATGCTGGAAAACAGAAATAAAAATGATGCACGATCAATTGCACAAAGACTAAAGTTGGGTACAACTGTGGCTTTATTACAGTCAGATGCGTGGCCTCCTGCTGCAGCACTGGAGGTCATGCATATTTATACAGTTCTCCGTGGGCAGAGCCAGCCGGCAGGAGCTACCGGCGAACCTGTAGTTCAGGTCCTACCTTACATCTCCTATTACAGTGGTTCACCACATTCACCCCCTGTTAAAAATGAGTCCGGCGGGGGTGACGTGAAACTATATACAATTAGTGCAATTATGTACAGTGGTAGGGAAAGAAAAGTCCATGTTGACGGTCTGGAGTCCGTCAAAGGTTCAGCCGGCCCGGTGCTTTGGTGCTTCATTGGGAGCGGCGTAACGGTGGTGGCGAAGTTGGTGCTGGCGGTGGTGGAGGTGGCACCGATGGCGGTGGTGGCAGTGCTGATGCTGGCCAGTCATCGGGGAACTCCGGGAGCGTGCAGAAGTCCTCTTTGTCATCTTGTGCGTAAAAGGGGAGGGGGGTGCTCTGGTGGGGTCAATATTGGTGGCGCGGTGGGAGGTGGGGGGGGAGGGCGCGCATTGGTGGGGTTGTGTGTTGGGGTGGAACCTGATGGTGCCAGGTCCCTGAGTGAGACAGTATCTTGCCGGCCGTCGGGGAACTCAACGTAGGCATATTGAGGATTGGTGTGGAGCAGGTGAACCCTGTCCACCAAGGGGTCCACCTTGTGGAGTCGGACGTGCCTACGGAGAAGGACCGGTCCTGGAGCAGCGAGCCAAGACGGGAGCGACACCCCGGATGTGGACTTCCTGGGGAAGGTAAAAACACGTTCATGTGGTGTGTTATTAGTGGCGGTGCACAATAGTGACCGGATGCAGTGTAGAGCGTCAGGGAGGACCTCCTGCCAGCGAGAGACTGGGAGGTTCCTGGACCGTAAGGCCAGCTGGACGGCCCTCCAAACCATCCCATTTTCCCGTTCTACTTGCCTGTTCCACCGGAGGTTGTAGCTGGTCGTCCTGCTGGAGGCTATACCCCTGCTGAGCAGGAACTGACGCAGCTCATCGCTCATGAATGAGGATCCTCTGTCACTGTGGATGTAGGCGGGGAAACTGAACAGAGCGAAGATGGTGCTGAGGGCCTTGATATGGCGGACGTCATATCGGGGCATGGGATGGCGCAGGGGAATCTGGAGTACTCATCGACCACACTGAGAATGTACATGTTACGGTCGGTGGAGGGGAGGGGCCCTTTGAAATCCACGCTGAGGGAAGCCTTCACCAGGCGCGCACGGTCTGGCCGGTAGAAGTACGGCTTGCACTCCGCACAGACCTGGCAGTCCCTGGTGACTGTCCTTACTTCCTCGACGGAGTAGGGCAGATTGCGAGCTTTCACCAGATAGTACAATCGAGTGACCCCCCGGGTGACAAAGGCTGTCGTGTAGGGCCCAGAGTTGGTCCACTTGTGCGCTGGCACATGTACCTCAGGAGAGGATGTCTGGGGGCTCGTTGAGTTTGCCGGGGCGATACAAGATCTCGTAATTATAGGTGGAGAGCTCGATTCTCCACCGCAAAATTTTATCATTTTTGATCTTGCCCCGCTGTGTGTTATTGAACATGAAGGCTACCGACCGTTTGTCCGTAAGGAGAGTGAATCTCTTACCGGCCAGGTAATGCCTCCAATGCCGCACAGCTTCAACGATAGCTTGGGCCTCCTTTTTGACGGATGAGTGTCGAGTTTCAGAAGCATGAAGGGTGCGGGAAAAGAATGCCACGGGTCTGCCTGCCTGGTTTAGAGTGGCGGCAAGGGCGACGTCTGAAGCGTCGTTTTCTACTTGGAAAGGTAGTGACTCATCCACTGCGCGCATCCCGGCCTTGGCGATGTCTGCTCTGATGCGGGTGAAAGCGTGTTGTGCCTTGGCCGCGAGGGGGAATTGGGTGGACTGAATGAGTGGGTGGGCTTGTCCGCATTGTTTGGGACCCACTGAGCGTAATAGGAAATGAACCCCAGGCAACGTTTAAGGGCCTTGGGGCACTGGAGGAGGGGAAGTTCCATGAGGGGGTGCATGCGGTCGGGGTCGGGTCCGAGAAGTCCTTTTTGGACTATATAGCCGAGAATGGCTAACCGGGTCGTGCTGAACACACACTTCTCTTTGTTGTAGGTCAGGCTGAGAAGAGTGGCAGTGCGGAGGAATTTATCGAGGTTGGCATCATGGTCCTGGCCGCAGATGGTGACATTATCTAAGTACGGAAAGGTGGCCCGCAAACCGTACTGATCGACCATTCGGTCCATCTCTCTTTGGAAGACCCAGACCCCATTTGTGACACCGAAAGTGACCCTAAGGAAGTGGTAGAGGCGACCGTCCGCCTCGAAGGCCGTGTATGGCCGGTCCGACTTCCGCATGGGGAGCTGGTGGTAGGCGGATTTCAGGTCAATTGTTGAGAAGACCCGGTACTGCGCAATCTGATTGACCATCTCAGATATGCGTGGGAGGGGGTACGCGTCGAGCTGCGTGTACCGATTGATGGTCTGGCTGTAGTCCACGACCATCCTGTATTTCTCCTCAGTTTTAACCATTACCACTTGGGCTCTCCAGGGGCTGTCGCTGGCCTCGATAATATCCTCCTTTGATGAAGGTCTTGTCCTGGGTGCTGTACCGTCTGCTCCTAGTGGCAACTGGCTTGCAATCCTCAGTTAGATTGGCAAAAAGGGAGGGGGGATCGACCTTGAGGGTCGCAAGGCCGCAAACGGTAAGGGGGGGGGTAAGGGCCCGTCGAATTTGAGGGTGAGGCTCTGGAGGTTGCACTGGAAGTCCAGGCCCAACAGGAGTGCAACACAGAGTTTAGGAAGGACATAGAGGCGGAAGTTATTAAATTCTACGCCCTGGACCGTGAGGGTGACTGTACAAAAGCCTCGGATCGGGACGGAGTGGGATCCGGAGGCTAGGGAGATCCTTTGATTGGCAGGGTGGATCGCCTGGGAGCAGCTCCTTACCGTATCTGGGTGAACGAAGCTTTCGGTGTTCCCGGAGTACAGCAGGCACGAGGTCGCGTGGCCGTTGATTTTAACCATCGTCGACGCGGTGGCCAGGTTGTGCGGGCGAGATTGGTCCAGCGTCATCGAAACGAGCTGCGGGTAGCCATCGGATGCTTCGGGTGGCGAGCGTGTGCGGTTCCGATGTCGGGATGTTCGGAGACCCTGTGGGGGACAAGATGGCGGCGCCCATGGTGGGCACATTGCGGGGTCGGGACAAGATGGCGGTGCCCATGGGGAGCACGTGGCCGAAGGGGGACATTGTTCGCACATGGACCCGGGAGGAGAAGATGGTGGCTCCCATTGTGCATCTGGTGTGGGGGAGGGGGCGATAGCAGGCGTGATCGCAGCGACCGCGCGGGCCTGGCACACAACCGCGAACTGGCCCTTTTTACTGCAGGCTTTACAAATGCAGTGCGGGCCAGGCAGTGTTGGCGGGGGTGCTTCTTCTGACCACAGAAGTAGCAGCGGGGACCCCCAGGATGTGCGGATCGGCGTGCGGCGCAGGCGTATTGAGAAGGCAGGGCCCCGGCTGAGGAGGTCGCGGCGGGGTCCAGGAGGGGTAGGAAGGAGTAGAAGGGTGGGCAGCGCGGTGGGAGGGGTACGATTGTACGTTATGGGATGCGACCGTGATGGAGAGCACCAAGGTTTTCGTCTTCGCCAGTTCGAGCGTGGCCCCTTCCAGTAATCGTTCTCGGATGCGGTCCGACGCAATCCCCGTCACGAAGGCATGAGGAGATTCGCGTGTTCGACAGCCGTAACGGCCAGAAGTCTTCGATGGACTCACCAGGTAGTTGCGAGCGGGTGGCGAGTACATGCCTGGCGAAGAGCGTGTTTGTCTTCTGCGCGTAGTGTTCCTCAAGGAGTTCCATTGCTTTTGTGTAACTCGTGGCGTCTTGGATCAACTGGAACACGCTGGAGCTCAGTCTGGAGTACAGGACGTTTATCTTCTGAGCCTCCATTAGCTCGGGGTCCGCAGCCTTGATGTAGGCCTCAAAGCATGCTAGCCAGTGAGTAAAGTCTTTTCTGGCGTCGGGCGAGTGCGGATCCAGCTGCAGGCGACCGGGCTTAATTCTGATATCCATTCTGTCGAAAATCTGACTAATAAATTGATGCACGATCGATTGCACAAAGACTAAAGTTGAGTACAACTGTGGCTTTATTACAGTCAGATGCCTGGCCTCCTGCTGCAGCTGGCGAAATGGCAGGGCACTGGAGGTCATGCATATTTATACAGTTCTCCGTGGGTGGAGCCAGCCGGCAGGAGCTACCGGAGAACCTGTGGTGCAGGTCCGACCTTACATCTCCTATTACAGTGGTTCCCCACAAAAAATCAAAAGTGCTGGAAGACAAAGGGCTGGACTCTCTGTTTTTGGGACTATGTCCCCACGCCAGCGTCAAAATTGTGGACCTTCATGCCAGAAAAACTAGCGTGAAAGGGCCTGATATTCTTCGCCCTGCAGGGGGCTAGCCGGTTTAAAGCGAGCAGCTTTTGCTGCAGCTACACTTCCAGCGGCTGCGCCGTGCTCCATGGCGGACTCAGACCACGGAGCTGGACACTAAAAATAGACCCCCCCCCCATTGTCCATGCGCCCATCCCTGACCGCCCGCCCAAACATTGCCCGGCCGCATATAAGGCCTTCCCTGCCCTCCGATCAGCCTGCCCCCGTCCAGGGAGACCGCAGCCGCCACGCTAGTATCCCGACCGGCAGGACCATGTTGGATCCGCGCTGTCGGGAGTTTGGCTGGTCGGGGGTGGGGAATGGCGGGGCGGGCCGGTCGGGGGTGGGGAATGGCGGGGCGGGCCGGTCGGGGGTGGGGAATGGCGGGCGGGCCTGTCGGGGGTGGGGAATGGCGGGCGGGCCAGGCGGGGGTGGGGAATGGCGGGCCGGGGCCTGTCGGGGGTGGGGAATGGCGGGCGGGCCGGTCGGGGGTGGGGAATGGCGGCGCGGGCCAGGCGGGGGTGGGGAATGGCGACGCGGGCCTGTCGGGGATGGGGAATGGCGGGGCGGGCCGGGACCGGTCGGGGTTGGGGAATGGCGGGGCGGTCGGGGGTGGGGAATGGCGGCACGGGCCGGTCGGGGGTGGGGAATGGCGGGGCGGGCCGGGGCCGGTCGGGGGTGGGGAATGGCGGGGCGGGCCGGTCGGGGGTGGGGAATGGCGGGGCGGGCCGGGGCCGGTCGGGGGTGGGGAATGGCGGGGCGGGCCGGTCGGGGGTGGGGAATGGCGGGCTGGCCGGGGCCGGTCGGGGGTGGGGAATGGCGGCGCGGGCCAGGCGGGGGTGGGGAATGGCGGCACGGGCCGGGGCCGGTCGGGGGTGGGGAATGGCGGGCCGGGGCCTGTCGGGGGTGGGGAATGGCGGACGGGCCGGTCGGGGGTGGGGAATGGCGGCGCGGGCCTGTCGGGGGTGGGGAATGGCGGCGAGGGCCGGTCGGGGGTGGGGAATGGCGGCGCGGGCCTGTCGGGGGTGGGGAATGGCGACGTGGGCCTGTCGGGGGTGGGGAATGGCGGGGCGGGCCTGTCGGGGGTGGGGAATGGCGGCGCGGGCCGGTCGGGGGTGGGGAATGGCGGCGAGGGCCGGTCGGGGTTGGGGAATGGCGGCGCGGGCCGGTCGGGGGTGGGGAATGGCGGGCGGGCCGGTCGGGGGTGGGGAATGGCGGCGCGGGCCTGTCGGGGGTGGGGAATGGCGGGGCGGGCCGGGGCCGGTCGGGGGTGGGGAATGGCGGCGCGGGCCGGTCGGGGGTGGGGAATGGCGGCGCGGGCCTGTCGGGGGTGGGGAATGGCGGCGCGGGCCGGTCGGTGGTGGGGAATGGCGGCACGGGCCGGGGCCGGTCGGGGGTGGGGAATGGCGGCGCGGGCCGGGGCCGGTCGGGGGTGGGGAATGGCGGCGCGGGCCGGGGCCGGTCGGGGGTGGGGAATGGCGGCGCGGGCCGGTCGGTGGTGGGGAATGGCGGCACGGGCCGGGGCCGGTCGGGGGTGGGGAATGGCGGCGCGGGCCGGGGCCGGTCGGGGGTGGGGAATGGCGGCGCGGGCCGGGGCCGGTCGGGGGTGGGGAATGGCGGCGCGGGCCGGTCGGGGGTGGGGAATGGCGGCGCGGGCCTGTCGGGGGTGGGGAATGGAGGGGCGGGCCTGTCGGGGGTGGGGAATGGTGGCGCGGGCCTGTCGGGGGTGGGGAATGGCGGCGCGGGCCTGTCGGGGGTGGGGAATGGCGGCGCGGGCCTGTCGGGGGTGGGGAATGGCGGCGCGGGCCGGGGCCTGTCGGGGGTGGGGAATGGCAGCGCGGGCCTGTCGGGGGTGGGGAATGGCGGCGCGGGCCGGGGCCGGTCGGGGGTGGGGAATGGCGGGCCGGGGCCTGTCGGGGGTGGGGAATGGCGGCGCGGGCCGGGGCCGGTCGGGGGTGGGGAATGGCGGGCCGGGGCCTGTCGGGGGTGGGGAATGGCGGGGCGGGCCGGTCGGGGGTGGGGAATGGCGGGGCGGGCCTGTCGGGGGTGGGGAATGGCGACGCGGGCCTGTCGGGGGTGGGGAATGGCGGGGCGGGCCGGGGCCGGTCGGGGGTGGGGAATGGCGGCGTGGGCCGGTCGGGGGTGGGGAATGGCGGCGTGGGCCGGTCGGGGGTGGGGAATGGCGGCGTGAGCCGGTCGGGGGTGGGGAATGGCGGGGCGGGCCTGTCGGGGGTGGGGAATGGCGGCGTGGGCCGGTCGGGGGTGGGGAATGGTGGCGCGGGCCGGTCGGGGGTGGGGAATGGCGGTGAGGGCCTGTCGGGGGTGGGGAATGGCGGGGCGGGCCTGTCGGGGGTGGGGAATGGCGGCGCGGGCCGGTCGGGGGTGGGGAATGGCGGCGCGGGCCTGTCGGGGGTGGGGAATGGCGGCGCGGGCCTGTCGGGGGTGGGGAATGGCGGTGAGGGCCTGTCGGGGGTGGGGAATGGCGGCGTGGGCCGGTCGGGGGTGGGGAATGGTGGCGCGGGCCGGTCGGGTGTGGAGAATGGCGGGGCGGGCCTGTCGGGGGTGGGGAATGGCGGGGCGGGCCGGTCGGGGGTGGGGAATGGCGGCGCGGGCCGGTCGGGGGTGGGGAATGGCGGCGCGGGCCTGTCGGGGGTTGGGAATGGCGGCGCGGGCCTGTCGGGGGTGGGGAATGGCGGCGCGGGCCGGGGCCTGTCGGGGGTGGGGAATGGCGGGGCGGGCCTGTCGGGGGTGGGGAATGGCGGGGCGGGCCTGTCGGGGGTGGGGAATGGCGACGCGGGCCTGTCGGGGGTGGGGAATGGCGGCGTGGGCCGGTCGGGGGTGGGGAATGGCGGCGTGGGCCGGTCGGGGGTGGGGAATGGCGACGCGGGCCTGTCGGGGGTGGGGAATGGCGGCGTGGGCCGGTCGGGGGTGGGGAATGGCGGCGTGGGCCGGTCGGGGGTGGGGAATGGCGGCGTGGGCCGGTCGGGGGTGGGGAATGGCGACGTGGGCCTGTCGGGGGTGGGGAATGGCGGGGCGGGCCTGTCGGGGGTGGGGAATGGCGGCGCGGGCCGGTCGGGGGTGGGGAATGGCGGCGAGGGCCGGTCGGGGTTGGGGAATGGCGGCGCGGGCCGGTCGGGGGTGGGGAATGGCGGGCGGGCCGGTCGGGGGTGGGGAATGGCGGCGCGGGCCTGTCGGGGGTGGGGAATGGCGGGGCGGGCCGGGGCCGGTCGGGGGTGGGGAATGGCGGCGCGGGCCGGTCGGGGGTGGGGAATGGCGGCGCGGGCCTGTCGGGGGTGGGGAATGGCGGCGCGGGCCGGTCGGTGGTGGGGAATGGCGGCACGGGCCGGGGCCGGTCGGGGGTGGGGAATGGCGGCGCGGGCCGGGGCCGGTCGGGGGTGGGGAATGGCGGCGCGGGCCGGGGCCGGTCGGGGGTGGGGAATGGCGGCGCGGGCCGGTCGGTGGTGGGGAATGGCGGCACGGGCCGGGGCCGGTCGGGGGTGGGGAATGGCGGCGCGGGCCGGGGCCGGTCGGGGGTGGGGAATGGCGGCGCGGGCCGGGGCCGGTCGGGGGTGGGGAATGGCGGCGCGGGCCGGTCGGGGGTGGGGAATGGCGGCGCGGGCCTGTCGGGGGTGGGGAATGGAGGGGCGGGCCTGTCGGGGGTGGGGAATGGTGGCGCGGGCCTGTCGGGGGTGGGGAATGGCGGCGCGGGCCTGTCGGGGGTGGGGAATGGCGGCGCGGGCCTGTCGGGGGTGGGGAATGGCGGCGCGGGCCGGGGCCTGTCGGGGGTGGGGAATGGCAGCGCGGGCCTGTCGGGGGTGGGGAATGGCGGCGCGGGCCGGGGCCGGTCGGGGGTGGGGAATGGCGGGCCGGGGCCTGTCGGGGGTGGGGAATGGCGGCGCGGGCCGGGGCCGGTCGGGGGTGGGGAATGGCGGGCCGGGGCCTGTCGGGGGTGGGGAATGGCGGGGCGGGCCGGTCGGGGGTGGGGAATGGCGGGGCGGGCCTGTCGGGGGTGGGGAATGGCGACGCGGGCCTGTCGGGGGTGGGGAATGGCGGGGCGGGCCGGGGCCGGTCGGGGGTGGGGAATGGCGGCGTGGGCCGGTCGGGGGTGGGGAATGGCGGCGTGGGCCGGTCGGGGGTGGGGAATGGCGGCGTGGGCCGGTCGGGGGTGGGGAATGGCGGGGCGGGCCTGTCGGGGGTGGGGAATGGCGGCGTGGGCCGGTCGGGGGTGGGGAATGGTGGCGCGGGCCGGTCGGGGGTGGGGAATGGCGGTGAGGGCCTGTCGGGGGTGGGGAATGGCGGGGCGGGCCTGTCGGGGGTGGGGAATGGCGGCGCGGGCCGGTCGGGGGTGGGGAATGGCGGCGCGGGCCGGTCGGGGGTGGGGAATGGCGGCGCGGGCCTGTCGGGGGTGGGGAATGGCGGCGCGGGCCTGTCGGGGGTGGGGAATGGCGGTGAGGGCCTGTCGGGGGTGGGGAATGGCGGCGTGGGCCGGTCGGGGGTGGGGAATGGTGGCGCGGGCCGGTCGGGTGTGGAGAATGGCGGGGCGGGCCTGTCGGGGGTGGGGAATGGCGGGGCGGGCCGGTCGGGGGTGGGGAATGGCGGCGCGGGCCGGTCGGGGTTGGGGAATGGCGGCGCGGGCCTGTCGGGGGTTGGGAATGGCGGCGCGGGCCTGTCGGGGGTGGGGAATGGCGGCGCGGGCCGGGGCCTGTCGGGGGTGGGGAATGGCGGGGCGGGCCTGTCGGGGGTGGGGAATGGCGGGGCGGGCCTGTCGGGGGTGGGGAATGGCGACGCGGGCCTGTCGGGGGTGGGGAATGGCGGCGTGGGCCGGTCGGGGGTGGGGAATGGCGGCGTGGGCCGGTCGGGGGTGGGGAATGGCGGCGTGGGCCGGTCGGGGGTGGGGAATGGCGGCGTGGGCCGGTCGGGGGTGGGGAATGGCGGCGTGGGCCTGTCGGGGGTGGGGAATGGCGGGGCGGGCCTGTCGGGGGTGGGGAATGGCGGCGCGGGCCTGTCAGGGGTGGAGAATGGCGGCGAGGGCCTGTCGGGGGTGGGGAATGGCGGGGCGGGCCTGTCGGGGGTGGAGAATGGCGGCGCGGGCCGGTCGGGGGTGGGGAATGGCGGCGCGGGCCGGTCGGGGGTGGGGAATGGCGGGGCGGGCCTGTCGGGGGTGGAGAATGGCGGCGCGGGCCGGTCGGGGGTGGGGAATGGCGGCGCGGGCCGGTCGGGGGTGGGGAATGGCGGGCGGGCCTGTCGGGGGTGGGGAATGGCGGTGCGGGCCTGTCGGGGGTGGGGAATGGCAGTGCGGGCCTGTCGGTGGTGGGGAATGGCGGTGCGGGCCTCCAGCAATGGGCGCAGGTCGGCGATATGCGGTGTGGCGTACTCCCAGAGTGCGTCGCTTTTCGTGGCCCGCAGAATCGGGGAACTGGCGTCGGTCCCGATTCTGTGTGGGGAAATGGATTCTCCGCCCGGCGCCAGCCGCGATTTCGGAGAATCCAGCCCAAACTGTTTACAGGCCGAATTCTCCCAACCTGGGAGCAATCCCATGGCAGGGTGGGAAGATGGAGTGGTTCCTGCTGCTCAGGCCAAATACTCTGTCCCAACATCATTGATAATGCAACTGGGTGTTTTGCACCATATTCTGTGGCAGGGCAGGCCATACAAGTTAGGAGCAGAAATAGACCATTCGGCCCAGCAAGTCTGCTCCACCATTCAACGGGATCGTGACTGATTGGAAACGGTAATCCTCAGCTCCACTTTCTCACCTTATCCCCATCATCCTTGATTCCCTTACTGATTAAAAATCTGTCTCTTCAGCTTCCTGTGGGAGATTCACTACCCTCTGAAAAAAGAATTTCCTCCTCATTTCTGTATTACTCTGAGATTATGTGCTCTGGTCCTAGACTCTCCCACAAGGATAAACAACCGCTCAGCATCTACTCTGTCAAGTCCCCTTAAGAATCCTATAGAACATACATAGAACATAGAACATACAGTGCAGAAGGAGGCCATTCGGCCCATCGAATCTGCACCGACCCATTTAAGCCTTCACTTCCACCCTATCCTCGTAACCCAATAACCCCTCCTAATCTTTTGGACACGAAGGGCAATTTAGCATGGCCAATTCTCCTAACCTGCACGTCTTTTGGACTGTGGGAGGAAACCGGAGCACCCGGAGGAAACCCACGCAGACACGGGGAGAGCGTGCAGACTCTGCACAGACAGTGACCCAAGGGGGAATCGAACCTGGGACCCTGGCGCTCTGAAGCAACAGTGCTAACCACTGTGCTACCGTGCCACCCATCTTCTATACTCTCATAAGTACAGGCCCAACCTACTTAACCTCTCCTCATAAGAAAATCCCTCCACACCCGGATCGAACTAGTGAACCTTGTCTGGACTGCCTCCAATGCCAGTATACATTTCCTGAGGTAAGGAGACCAATACGGCCCACAGCAGGTTATTCACTGTCCTATCCGGCACCAAGGTGCCCAACAGCACTGACCTACTACTAAAGAAAGAAGGTGGATCTCCTGAGAATGAAGATTGATTTCCAGGGACTTCTGATCTGGAGGATGCAGTTAAGAGTCAACCACATTGCTGAGGTTCTGGAGTTAAATCTAGGCCCCCTTCAGGACACTGAATCTGGAAGGTTCACCTGCAGATGCTCCCCCCCCATCCATGGCTGTGGTGTTCCGTGGTCCAGGGTTGAGGAAGGCCTCCATCCTGAGCTCTGGAGGCAGCCCCAGGCACTGCTCAGGTGAATCCCAACGTCCGCACACCATGTTGCTCCAGACGTGCTTCTCACCGGCGGGTTTTCCCGCTGGCGTTGCGGAGAATCGGGGCGTGGGTGGTTGGGTCTTCATCTGCATTCCGTTAGTGGAATGAAAATGAGGATCACACCGGCCTCCCGTGGGTTTCCCAATCCGTCACGGCGGGCCAACAGCGGAAGATCCCATGGCAAATGCGCGCTGCCGTAAAACCGATTTTTGATCCTCTTGTTGTATTCTCCACCCCCCTCCAACACACCATTGAACCCATCGGCGGGGGCATGGCATAATCTGCCCACCATTTCGAGTCCAATATGACTCTTCTTGCTGCCAGACCTGTTCGGTTTTTCCGGCACTTTCTGTTTTTTTTCTGCCAGTTAGTCTTCCCTTTTAGGGTTGTCAGTTGAGGAAGGGGGAGGAGGAGATATTAAGAGAGTTCTGACTTTCAGAAGGGACATTAAATGGAAGTCCTTTCTGCCTATGTGGTGAACGTAAAAGACCTTACAGCACTGCCAGAGAGCAAGGAAATGGCGCCAGCAAAATAAATGGATCGCAACATCAGTTCTCTTTGCCCCAGAAAGACACCGCACTTTGTCAGGGAATGAGCAATGAATCACAATCCCAGTAGGAATGCTCATTAAACTTGCACCACTGAGGTTGTCCTGGTGCCAAAGAAGATGTTTCTCAGGCAAAATATTTTGACACTTCTGCTGACATGTTGGGACGTGTAGCTGACTTTGAGAAAGTTGGACAAAAGACATTGCGAAAGGGGAGGTGGGGCAGGGGGGGGGAGGGGGGCGGGGCGGGGGGGCGGAGAGGAGTGAGAAAGCTGTCTGAATTTTAAATTTGCGCGTTAACCCACGGGGCTTGTCATTCAAAGATTTAAAAGTTTCCTTTGCAATAATGGAATTTATTGAATTTCTGTCTGCGGCAATCACACTGGAAAAATATAAGCTGAATGAACGCAAATTGCCTCTGTGGCAATTACCCTTTAGGGATTAATGGGAGAGATTTTAATATTTGTTCAGAGAACTGGCTACTTTGTCAGGTTTTGAGGGGCGATGGTTTACATCTTCACGGTCAATCCTGCGTTAGGTATTGTTCTGCTGTGGTTCAGGAGCCCCACTCTGCCACCGTTACCTCTGCTGCATTTCCTACATGTCATGATATTCATGTGAACATTGCAGCACATACACACACACACATAATGATGGACAGATCAACGGACCAATCAACACACACAACACGACAGCCAATCACGGACAAGAGCATACACAGTACAAAGAAGGGAACACAACACTTCCTGGGCAGGAGAGAACTCAGGGCACAGACCTCATTGCCAGCCACTCAAGAGGTTCACCATGTGCTGAATACCAGAGTTTACTATGTTTATAGTTCAATGAAATAAAACTGCGTTGTACCATACGCAACCGTGTTGGTTCGTCTGTGTGTCAGAGTACCCCAACACTTCACTACACAGGAAAGGTGCAGGATTCTCTGAGCTCTGTTTCCTCTGGGCTATCTCCTCAGACAACTGAGGGCTCAGATGGTACAGCTGCATTTACAAACCTCACTTTTTGAGGGTTTATGATTCAACCTAATCCCTTGAGTAGATCAATCTTTCAGTTTTAATATGACCTTCATAAGTTAGTTAACGTTTGGTGATTCAGTTAAGGGTCAATTTTCTTTCCAGCAGTGAGTCCCAGAGGTTATTCATGAAGGGCCCTCCTTCTCAAACTTGCCCCTCGCCTGGGGTGTGGTGATCCTCAGGTTAAATCACCACCAGTCAGCTCTCCCCCTCAAAGGGGAAAGCAGCCTATGGTCATCTGGGACTATGGCGACTTTACACTTACACCAGACATGACCAATACCATTCGTTTGATTGAGATGTTGAGTACAGGGGGAATTCACTGCCTGGACAATGAGATGGGCACTGTGCACTGGAATACAGTAGACTGGCATTTGTTGCATCACAGTAAATCTATTCATAAATTTGATTGTCAAAGATGTGGTTTGTGGGACGTAAAACACTTTCTGAACATATTTGCTTAGTCACTGTAAGCCATCTGAACTCTTTATCGCACAGTCACATTACACATATTCAACCAAATACTGTAAAATCCCAACCAATCAAATCCCAGGTGATCCGCTCTCAGATTTGAGTTAAGTAGAAGTTTGTGATGGAGCCCATTCCCACATGAATCTCTCTGTGTATCCCTACAAACTCGGTCCATGTCAAAACCAACAGATTGCGATATCAAATAAAAACACAGTAAAGCAGTAACTGTGTGAAAAACCCGCTATTCAATTTGTTCGGACCTTGTAAACGACTGGAGCTTTGCGTTGAAAACTTTCAGGAGTTAGCTCCATAAAAACGCATAATCTTTTTCTGCTTAGTGTTCTGTCTTCGGACATGGCAGATCACTAGGTCGGGCATGCAGTCAAACATGCTGGAAGGGTCCTTCCTGCTCATTCCCTTATTTCCCCTTCCTCTATTTTTACAGTTAGCATTTTTGATCCATGGATGCTTAATGGACATGTGTCTTTAAGTCAACTAGCAGAGAGAAGGAGGAATTTAAGAAGTTGTAACACAGTAGCAAGACCCAGACCTCTCGGCATCCGGGAGACAGTGTGGTAGAAACAACCATCTGAAACAAAGACTCTTATCTTTTACTTTTAATTATCATTTTGTTTTCACTCCTCTCCTTCGTTCTGTGTTTGTCTGTCTTGTGTGTGTGTGTGCAGAGGATGGGGGCAAGTTAAAGTGGGGATTTGGAATTAAATGATAGTTAACCAGTCATATTTGCTGCATACTTATTATAAATAAAAAAAATAATTGTGTTTACGTTTACAAACCTGGTGACTGTAATTATTGGGCAGCCAACGGCCAAAGACTTTGGGTATTTTTCTAAGAATTATTGGTTAATTCAGTTGGGTTGGACTCTGGGTCAAGTGGGGCTGGAATTGACTGAGCACTAGCCCGGGGGGGGGGGGGGGGGGTTGGGGGGGCAGCCGTAGCAATGTTCTTGGTATTATGGTGCTGCAGTGCGAAATCCCAGTGCATCGCTATGGCCTTTACAATTTTGGCTCAGGAAACAGGCGGCTGAATGAGCGGATTCATCAGACTTTCAGGGTCATTGATTTTCTCACAGGTTTAACCATACTCGCAGCCGCCTGTCTTTTAAGAGGGAGATCTGCATGTTAAATGATGGTTTGCCCACGTTCCATGTGTGGTCTAACCCTGGCCTTATTGTTTGGTGCAGCCATAGACATGCTCAGCTAATTCAGAGTCACGAGTGCGGAACTTTGGCTTATCATGGGCATCGTTCGGCGCGCTTTGCTGTTCTGCCGGAACGTTTGACGGTTTCGACATAACCGGAATTCCGTGTCAACCGAGTTTGACTCACTGCGATTTCACAGTAACCCTGCTACTGATTGAACGTTATTCAAAATCCAAATGAACAGATTGTGTTCTCTTGTAAAACTATGCACCAGCGAATGTTCTTACACTTTTGATTACCTGGACATTGAACTATTTCTTAGGCTAAGATGTAAATGAGTGGAGAGGCATGTGTTTCCCAACCTGTGTTGATTCAGGTGATTTGGAGTGACTCTTTAATCCTCATTCATGCCTTTGTTACCTCGAGACTCAACAATCCGAAAGCATTGCGGGCAGGCCCCCCACATCCTGCCCTCTGTAAATTGGAGGTCATCCAAAACTCTGCTGCCTGTCTCATAATTTACAGCAATTCCTGTTCCCCTATCGCCGCTGGGCTCGCTGACCTACTTTCATTCCCAGTCGGGCAACACCTTGATTTGAAAAGTTTTCAACCTTGTTTTCAAATCCCTCCATGACCTTGCCCTTCCCTATCTCTGGAATCTCCTCCAGTCCTACAATCCTCTGAGATTTCTGCTCACCTCATTCTGGCCTCTTGAGAATCCTTAATTTTAACCACACCAAAGGACAAAGAACAAAGAAAATTACAGCACAGGAACAGGCCCTTTGGCCCTCCCAGCCTGCACGATCATGTTGCCCGTCTGAACTAAAAACCCCTACCCTTCCAGGGACCAAATCCCTCTATTCCCATCCTACTCATGTATTTGTCAAGATGCCCCTTAAAAGTCACTATCATATCAGCTTCCACTGCCTCCCAAGGCAGCGAGTTCCAGGCTCCCACTGTGTAAAAAGCTTACCTCGTACACCTCCTTTAAATCTTGCCCCTCGCACCTTAAACATATGCCCCACTTTTGCCTCCAGTTGGCGATATCCCAAGCTCTGGAATATCTTTCTTATACCTCCCTGCTTCTTTACCTCACTTTCTTCCTCTAAGATGTCCCTGAAAACCTACCTCTTTGTTTCTACACCTGTCCTAACATCTCCTTATGAGGTTTGGTCTCATATTTTGTTTTAGAAATGCTCCTGTGAAGTGTCTTGGGATGTTTCGTTACTCTACAGAAGTCCTGATTTTGCTGACTGCGGTTAAGACTTGCTTGTAGATTCTCAGCCAGTCAATTATTTTGGGTGTAGTGACTGTTACACATGTGACTGTTAACATGCAGCCAAGACCCACAAACAGAAACAAGGTGAATAACTAGTTAATGTTGTTTAATAACTAGTTAATGAAATGAAAATTGCTTATTGTCACAAGTAGGCTTCAAATGAAGTTACTGTGAAAAGCCCCCAGTCGCCACATTACGGCGCCTGTTCGGGGAGGCTGTTACAGGAATTGAACCATGCTGCTGGCCTGCCTTGGTCTGCTTTCAAAGCCAGCTTTAGCCCTGTGCTAAACAGCCCTTATATTTGTTTTTAGTGATTTTGAGGAAAACTGTCCAAGGCACTGTGAGAAATATGCTACATTTTTGGTTAGTATTCACTGTGGTGATCTTTGTGAGGGTATCTCCAGGATAGAAGGCATAGTGATCACAACGACACTTGAAGTTCTTTTCATGAACTAAACTATTTTTATTTACACTATTAAATTAGAGTTTGACACATATTCCAATCGTAAACAAATATATAATTCAACTGCACTCACTAATACTATCTCTATATTCTAACTATAACTATTCTATCTTCTCTGCAATGCACTCTACTCGAGTCTCCTCTAATTCTACTCTTCCCTCTCCTCTTCTCCACTGTCTCAGAAATCTAAGAGTCAGTGCAATTTATAGTACAGTCCCTTAGCTCCCTCTAGTGGTGAGTTTTAACATAACATTAACTCTTCACATGCTGTACATTTGTATAATGTTGCATTCACCTCAAACAAAGCTTCCAATTTACTGGCGCACGTTGAAGACAGCATCTCCACTGCACTAATGGAACACTCCCTGAGTATCGCATTGGAGTCTCAAGGTGAATCAGGAAGTCAGATTCTGGAATGGGGCACAACATTCTGACTTGCAGGCATCAATGCCGCTGGCCTATGGGAGATGTAGTTATCCACAGGCTCAGGCGAATGCTCTGGGGACATGGGTTCAAAACCCACCACAACAGCTGGCGGAATTTAAATTCAATTAATAAATCTGGAATGTAAAGCTAGTCTCTGTCATGGCGACCATGCCAGCATTCATCAATTGGTGTAAAAGCCCACCCGGGTCTCTAATATCCTTTCCGGGATGAAATCTGTCATTTTACCTGGTCAGGCCGCCATGTGTCTCCGGACCCACGGAGAAGTGGTTGACTGTTAACTGCTGTCTTCAGTATACCAGCAAGATATTCAGCTCAAAGGGGACTTAGGGATGGGCGACAAATGCCAGCCTCGCCAGTGACACCCACATCCCATGAGAGAAGAAAACGGAAAAACTTCAGTCAAACTGACTGCAACAGTTATTGTTGTCTGCATTTCTCTGGCACCTTTAACAGCACAAAATGATCCAAGTATTTTACACCCAGGTAATTGGACAAAATTTGATGCTGAACTGAAGGAGACATCGGGCGGGAGTTTTATAC
Source organism: Scyliorhinus torazame (assembly GCF_047496885.1). NCBI lineage: Eukaryota > Metazoa > Chordata > Chondrichthyes > Carcharhiniformes > Scyliorhinidae > Scyliorhinus > Scyliorhinus torazame. The sequence goes on along the minus strand of NC_092727.1, from coordinate 11,012,648 downwards.
CCTCCCCTGTGGTGAGTTTGGTGGCCAGAAGTGGGCATTTAATCAGGCAGAGGGGTGGCAGGTGGGTACCGCTTACTGATCGTTGCCCCCGGTGAAGTCAGTGGCAGGAAGATACATGGAAAGCCTTCCCGCCCCACTGCCAGTTACAATCATAGAATTTACAGTGCAGAAGGAGGCCATTCGGCCCATCCAGTCTACACCAGCCCTTGAAAGTGTACACTACTTAGGTCCACACCTCCACCCTATCGCCATAACCCAGTAACTCCTTTTTGGACACTAAGGGGTAATTCAGTATGGTCAATCCACCTAACCTGCACATCTTTGGACTGTGGGAGGAAACTGGAGCACCCGGAGGAAACCCACGCTGACACGGGGAGAACGTACAGACTCCACACAGACAGTCATCCATGGGGGCTGGTTTAGCACACTGGGCTAAATCGCTGGCTTTGAAAGCAGACCAAGGCAGGCCAGCAGCACGGTTCAATTCCCGTACCGGCCTCCCCGAACAGGCGCCGGAATGTGGCAACTAGGGTCTTTTCACAGAAACTTCATTGAAGCCTACTTGTGACAAAAAGCGATTTTCATTCATCCAAGGTTGGAATTGAACCCCGGTCCCTGGAGCTGTGAGGCAGCAGTGCTAATCACTGTGCCGCCGGCGAGGTGCTTGAGTGGACAATTAATGCTGACTTAAGGGCTTCTTCCTGGTGTTGCTGGTCATCACCCAGCAGCTGGTGCAGGGCTGGAAATGTGAGAGTTCTGAAAACCCTGTTGGTATTACGCGTGGGCTCCTCGAGTGTGGGAGTGCCCACCAGGAAGGGGCATGCCTGCTGCTCTCCCCCTCTGCAGCCTTTAAACCCCATTAAACATTCACTCACTATGACAAAGTTCATGTTTTCCCACCATAAAGGTTGCAGATGTGGGGAGCAACCAAAGGGGCACCATCCCGGTGAAGACCCATGACCTGAGATGCTTGAGCCAAGCACAAGCCCTTCGACGCCCACCTGATAGCCAGGATTTACTACGGAACAACAGTGATTACATTTCAAAAGCACTTTGCTGCCTGACCTGCATGTTGGGCATCATGAGGTTGTGACATGTGTTGTATCAGTGCAAATTCTTACCGGTGGAATTCACCCGCAGTGCAACCATGACATCTTCCACAGTACAAGTAGTTGGACCTAGTTCTACTTGAACTAATTCGCTGTAATAGACAGATGATTTGCAACTCGACATCACTTGCGTAAAATGACTTTCAACAGTTCTTAGCAGGAAACAGATGGTGCATTTCAGTTTTTATCGAGCACAGCATCTTTCGTTAATGGTGTTTGCGTACTTCTGTCAATGCTGACATTGGAAGATGTGCATAAGTCAGCAAACTGATTTTGGCTGCTTCTTAGGTAATGGAGGACAAGTAAGGTGATCGCGAGTCACTATGGTGCTTCGACAATTCATAAAGGGATGAAGGAAAAGTAAATGGAAAGAAAATAGTACCCTCAGACAAATAGTTTATCCCTGTTTCTTTGTCTGATTAGTATATGGATAAAGAAGGCTGATTAACTTATTGGAAGAATTAATGGAGTGATGAATTACCTGGAATAATGCTGCCCGTTCAGAATGGGAAAATCCTAGATTCAATGGCCACTCAACAATGAGTTAACTGAATTCAGAAGGCATAGCAGTAGGGCCACATTCTAAATTAGGACTAGCATCCAGCAGAAGGGGATGTCGTGTTGGGTGTTCTGGTGTACAAACGATCCAACACGGCTGGAGATGGTGTAACTCAATTTTATTAACTACTCAACTGTAACAGCACACTGCTAACTTGGGTACGTGCATTACCAACTAATCTGTGGACCCTGTCCCATCACTATCTGGGTGAGGCACTCAGCACATGGTGAATGTCTGAGTGGCAGGCTCTGAGCTCGGTGCTCTGAGCTGGCTGCTGCTGGAATGAGCGGGAACTGTAGTGTCCCCTGTTTTTATAGTGCGTGTGCTCTCACTGGTGATTGGCTGCGATGTTGTGTGTGTGTTGGTTGGTCCTACTGCATGTCCATCAGTGTGTGGGTGATTGCACCGTGATATGCTGATCTAAATATCATGACAGGGGAAACATCAGCCTCCTCCTGATTGTCATCCCATCGTCATGGTTGGAAACAGATTCAATGTTGGGTGGGTGGGGAATCGCTATGTGAGGCCTGTTGGCCATAAAGCCTGTTTATGTATGGTGTGCAGTATGAAAATGCAGATTGGACATTTGAGGATGAAGCAGAGAACAACAGATCAACTAAACTGAGCTGATGTCTTAGGAAGAGAGACGAGCAGGTAAGTGAGGGAGAGGGTGTTTCAAAATGGTCTCCTCCAGCTTTCTCAAATTTTTAATGGAAAGTGGACTTTACAGCTGGAAAGTATGTTGGCAGGGAACCTGTTAGCACGAGAGCCTGTGGATGCTGCTACACGCAGTCAGGCAGGGAGGGAGGGCCTGTAAACCTGCATGGAGCGCAGCCGCCCCTCACGCTGGTCTGCCAGCAGGAAACCAGCCACAGGCAACTAAACTGGCTCCCACCACCTCTGGAAAACCTGGAGACCTACTTGAAAGTTCCAGTTGATCTCCTTTGATTGGCCATTAATTTCCTGATTTAACTACCAGTAGCTTGTGGGGGGGAATGGGGCTCAGTAGCCCTGCCACTATTTGCCCAATCTTTCTTCTGACCCTGGATGGGATGGAGTCGGGAAACTGGCACTCAGGCTGGCGTGCAAAGATTTCTCACCTGCCCAGCACCATGCCAGGCCCCCGCAAGAACTAAAACTCCAGCTCCCCATCTTGCAATGAGATTTAATAATGATAATAACCTTTAGTATTTTCACAAGTAGGCTTACATTAACGCTGCAATGAAGTTACTATGAAAATACTGTGGCCACCACACTCCAGCGCCTGTTCGGGTACACTGAGGGAGAATTCAGAATGTCCAATTCACCTCACAAGCACCTGCAGGAAACCCACACAGACACGGGGAGAATATGCAGACTCTGCACAGGCAGTGACCCAAGCCGGGAATCGAACCTGGGACCCTGGTCCTGTGAAGCAACAGTGCTAACCAATGTGCTACCGTGCTGCCCAATGTCAAATTTGAACCAATGCCCAGTCTTTTTATCCTGGTCGTTCAGGATAGATAAGAGGGGCACGATAGCACAAGGGAGGGCACGGTAGCACGTGGGGGACATGCTAGCACAGTGATTAGCACAGTTGCTTCACAGCTCCAGTGTCCCAGGTTCGATTCCCGGCTTGGGTCACTGCCTGCACGGAGTTTGCACTTTCTCCCCGTGTCTGTGTGGGTTTCCTCCGGGTGCTCCGGTTTCCTCCCACAGTCCAAAGATGTGCGGGTTAGGTGGATTGGCCATGCAAAATTGCCCTTAGTGTCCAAAAAAAAGGTTGGGTGCAGTTACTGGTTTAGGGTGATAGGGTGGGGGTGTGGGCTTAGGTAGGGTGCTCTTTCCAAGGGCTGGTGCAGACTCGATGGACCGAATGGCCTCCTTCTGCACTGTAAATTCTATGATTCTATGAAGACGCCATAACACTTCTTGAAGGGCAGCAGGAATTTCTCACAATGCCCTGCTCATCACTCCTCTTCCAACAAAGTAAAGCTTTTCATCAATGCACCTTGGTTCATTTGGAATGCCCACAATAACATAAGGAGGCCTGGATTCTCCGGTCGCCGATGCCGAAATCGCGTTTGCCGATCGGCCGGAGAATCCCCATTTACAACCAAATCGCCGGGGAGGGGGCGGGGGGGGGGGGGGGGGGGGGCGGCGGCGCCGCTTCCACAATGCTCCGCCCCCTCCAAAGCAGCGTACACTCTGAGTACGCCGCACCATTCATCCACGGCCTCAGGCCATTGCCTGAGGCCCGCCTCATGATGCTCCGCCCCCGACCGGGCGAGTTCCCGACAGCGTGGGACACGTGTGGTATCATCTGTTGGGAACTGGGCTTGGCGGCTGCGGATTCAGTCCAGCATCGGCAGTCGGGGGAGGGCCTACTGCGGGCAGGGGTGGACGTATTCGGGGCTGGGGGCACTGTGGTGGGGCGGTCCGGGATGCCTGAGCCAGCTGAAGGGGAGGACTATTTTGCGGGCCGGGTCCGCAAGCGGCGTCCACCATGAAGCACGGCGCGGCCGCTACAGGCCTCCACCGTACGCATGCGCGGCCACGGACCCGCCAATTCTCCAGGCTGTATCGGCAGCTAGAGCCGGGTGCTCTACGCTGCCTTCCTGCTAGCCCGCAGCAAAACGGGGAATCGGCGGCCGTTTTGCACTAGTTTTCCTGGCGTAAAACGCCACCATTTCCACGCCAACGTGGGGACATAGTCTCCAAATCCGAGAACCCAGCACAGAGTGTTTCGAGTGCGCAACACTATCATTTGAAGAATTAACTTCAGTAGAAGTGTTATTGAACTGGGACGATAGTCTGAAGGTTATAGTTGAGGATCTCAGCTTGGATTGAAAGCCTTTGTCTTAACTCATTCCCAAGGCTTGACTGTCCTTTGGGTGTCTATTTTCAATTGGAAACAGTCAACTGTTCCTAATCCATCAGCTGGTAACCCTTAAACTCGGAGAACCCCAGGGGATTCTTTCGTTCTGCTCAGCTATTTTAAAATCTATCAGCTCACGTCAAGGAAAAATCTTTGTACAGCACAGTGACTCTGCTGAAGCAGCTCTGTTAATCATATTGATATTAGAACAATAAAATACATCTTTTGAAATTGCTCCACATCTCCTCCTTCCTCTTTTCACTCTCCCATTGTTGCCTTTCCTCTAAAGATTGCAACATTAGTTTGGGCTACGTCATCTTCCCTGATATTTCATTTTGCAGCTTTGTGCAGCTAGCTCACTTCAGAAACACCTCGAAACATTAAAGGCACTATATAAATGCCAGTAGTTGTTTTTGGAATAGTTCTCACCAATATTCAACTTCCATTTTACACTTTTCCTTGTTCGTTTTCAGTTGAAAAGTAAGACTTCCTCTTATATGATAAAAGCTTTGCTGCAAATTAGAGATGGGACGGGGCTCGAAAACCATCAAACCTCCCTTGAGTTTAGCAGGACCATAAAATCCCACCGGCATAAAATTCCGCCAATGGCGTTGAAGCTTTTTGTCTTGCACTTGTCAGAACAGATTTGCAAGAATGCCAATTGTAAAGAGAACAACAATTTATACCGCATGAGAAGAGTGCGCTGATTGAGGAGGGCTCAGATTGAGGTGTTCAACGTGATCAAAAGATTTTGTAGGGCAGATAGAAATAAAGTTTTCCCTTTGGTAAACAGATCCAGGGCAATCTGAAAATTCGAGCCAGGTTGTTGAAGGATGATACCAAGAAGTACTTCTTCACACGAAGCATAGTGATAACCTGGAACTTTCTTTCCCAAATCGCGGCCGACGCTCAGTTACTTGAAATTGTTAAAACTGATTTTTGTAATGAAAGCCTGTGTAGGGTTAAGGACCCAAAATGTTAAGATACACATCAGGCGTAAACTAATTGATTGGCAGAACAGGCTCAAGATGCCTCCTCCTGTTCCTGAAGTATCTGTGGTTAACACTAGGGGAACGTCCTCCAATGCCCTTGAAGCAGGAAAAGCTGAACCCGGCTTACACCCTCCAAATAATTCTTTGCTTGCCAGCGTTTGTTTGCTCATGCACGTTCCGATCTTGGGGAATGAACTGTAGACAGGCTCTTTCCTTCCTGACTGATGCACGATCAATTGCACAAAGACTAAAGTTGGGTACAACTGCGGCTTTATTACGGTCAGATGCGTGGCCTCCTGCTGCAGCTGGCAAAATGGCAGGGCACCGGAGGTCATGCATATTTATACAGTTCTCCGTGGGCGGAGCCAGCCGGCAGGAGCTACTGGCGAACCTGTAGTGCAGGTCCCACCTTACATCTCCTATTACAGTGGTTCGCCACACTGACATTAGAAATTCTTTTTTTTTAATAAATATTTTATTGAAAATTTTTGGTCAACCAACACAGTACATTGTGCATCCTTTACACAATATTATAACAACACAAATAACAATGACCTATTTTATAAACAAAAAATGAATAAATAATAAATAACAAAAATGAAAACTAACCCTAATTGGCAACTGCCTTATCACAAGTAACACTCTCCAAAAATATAATTTAACAGTCCAATATATAATTATCTGTCGCAACGACCTATACATATTATACAGTATATATTAACAACCCTGAGAGTCCTTCTGGTTCCTCCTCCCCCCCCCCCCCCCCCGATCCTGGGCTGCTGCTGCTGCTGCCTTCTTTTTTCCATTCCATCTATCTTTCTGCGAGGTATTCGACGAACGGTTGCCACCGCCTGGTGAACCCTTGAGCCGACCCCCTTAGAACGAACTTAATCCGCTCTAGCTTTATAAACCCTGCCATGTCATTTATCCAGGTCTCCACCCCCGGGGGCTTGGCTTCTTTCCACATGAACAATATCCTGCGCCGGGCTACTAGGGACGCAAAGGCCAAAACATTGGCCTCTCTCACCTCCTGCACTCCCTGCTCTTGTGCAACCCCAAATATAGCCAACCCCCAGCTTGGTTCGACCCGGACCCCCACTACTTTTGAAAGCACCTTTGTCACCCCCATCCAAAACCCCTGTAGTGCCGGGCATGACCAAAACATATGGGTATGATTCGCTGGGCTTCTCGAGCACCTCGCACACCTATCCTCCACCCCAAAAAATTTACTGAGCCGTGCTCCAGTCATATGCGCCCTGTGTAATACCTTAAACTGAATCAGGCTTAGCCTGGCACACGAGGACGACGAGTTTACCCTGCTTAGGGCATCTGCCCACAGCCCCTCCTCGATCTCCTCCCCCAGCTCTTCTTCCCATTTCCCTTTTAGTTCATCTACCATAGTCTCCCCTTCGTCCCTCATTTCCCTATATATATCTGACACCTTACCATCCCCCACCCATGTCTTTGAGATCACTCTGTCCTGCACCTCTTGTGTCGGGAGCTGCGGGAATTCCCTCACCTGTTGCCTCGCAAAAGCCCTTAGTTGCATATACCTGAATGCATTCCCTTGGGGCAACCCATATTTCTCGGTCAGTGCTCCCAGACTCGCGAACTTCCCATCCACAAACAGATCTTTCAGTTGCGTTACTCCTGCTCTTTGCCACATTCCATATCCCCCATCCATTCCCCCCGGGGCAAACCTATGGTTGTTTCTTATCGGGGACCCCCCCAAGGCTCCAGTCTTTCCCCTATGCCGTCTCCACTGTCCCCAAATCTTCAGTGTAGCCACCACCACCGGGCTTGTGGTGTAGTTCCTCGGTGAGAACGGCAATGGGGCTGTCACCATAGCCTGTAGGCTAGTCCCCCTACAGGACGCCCTCTCTAATCTCTTCCACGCCGCTCCCTCCTCTCCCATCCACTTACTCACCATTGAAATATTAGCGGCCCAATAATACTCACTTAGGCTCGGTAGTGCCAGCCCCCCCCTATCCCTGCTACGCTGTAAGAATCCCTTCCTCACTCTCGGGGTCTTCCTGGCCCACACAAAACCCATGATGCTCTTTTCAATCCTTTTTAAAAAAGCCTTCGTGATCACCACCGGGAGGCACTGAAACACAAAGAGGAATCTCGGGAGGACCACCACCTTAACCGCCTGCACCCTCCCTGCCAGTGACAGGGATACCATATCCCATCTCTTGAAATCCTCCTCCATTTGTTCCACCAACCACGTTAAATTTAATCTATGCAATGTGCCCCAACTCTTGGCTATCTGGATCCCCAGGTAACGAAGTCCCTTGTTACCTTCTTCAACGGTAGGTCCTCTATTTCTCTACTCTGCTCCCCTGGATGCACCACAAACAACTCACTTTTCCCCATGTTCAATTTATACCCTGAAAAATCCCCAAACTCCCCAAGTATCCGCATTATTTCTGGCATCCCCTCCGCCGGGTCTGCCACGTATAGTAGCAAATCGTCCGCATACAAAGATACCCGGTGCTCTTCTCCTCCTCTAAGTACTCCCCTCCACTTCTTGGAACCCCTCAACGCTATCGCCAGGGGCTCAATCGCCAGTGCAAACAATAATGGGGACAGAGGGCATCCCTGCCTTGTCCCTCTATGGAGCCGAAAATATGCAGATCCCCGTCCATTCGTGACCACGCTCGCCATCGGGACCCTATACAACAGCTGCACCCATCTAACATACCCCTCTCCAAAACCAAATCTCCTCAACACCTCCCACAAATAATCCCACTCCACTCTATCAAATGCTTTCTCGGCATCCATCGCCACTACTATCTCCGTTTCCCCCTCTGGTGGGGCCATCATCATTACCCCTAACAGCCTCCGTATATTCGTGTTCAGCTGCCTCCCCTTCACAAACCCAGTTTGGTCCTCGTGGACCACCCCCGGGACACATTCCTCTATTCTCATTGCCATTACCTTGGCCAGGATCTTGGCATCTACATTTAGGAGGGAAATAGATCTATAGGACCCGCATTGTAGCGGGTCCTTTTCCTTCTTTAAGAGAAGCGATATCGTTGCTTCAGACATAGTCGGGGGCAGTTGTCCCCTTTCCTTTGCCTCATTAAAGGTCCTCGTCAATACCGGGGCGAGCAAGTCCACATATTTTCTATAGAATTCGACTGGGAATCCATCTGGTCCCGGGGCCTTTCCCGCCTGCATGCTCCTAATTCCTTTCACCACTTCTTCTACCTCGATCTGTGCTCCCAGTCCCACCCTTTCCTGCTCTTCCACCTTGGGAAATTCCAGCCGATCCAAGAAGCCCATCATTCTCTCCCTCCCATCCGGGGGTTGAGCTTCATATAATTTTTTATAAAATGTCTTGAACACTCCATTCACTCTCTCCGCTCCATCTCTCCTTCCTCATCCCTCACTCCCCCTATTTCCCTCGCTGCTCCCCTTTTCCTCAATTGGTGTGCCAGCAACCTGCTCGCCTTCTCCCCATATTCGTACTGTACACCCTGTGCCTTCCTCCATTGTACCTCTGCAGTGCCCGTAGTCAGCAAGTCAAATTCCACATGTAGCCTTTGCCTTTCCCTGTACAGGCCCTCCTCCGGTGCTTCCGCATATTGCCTGTCCACCCTCAAAAGTTCTTGCAGCAACCGCTCCCGTTCCTTACTCTCCTGCTTCCCTTTATGTGCCCTTATTGATATCAGCTCCCCTCTAACCACCGCCTTCAACGCCTCCCAGATCACTCCCACCTGGACCTCCCCATTATCATTGAGTTCCAAGTACTTTTCAATGCACCCCCTCACCCTTAGACACACCCCCTCATCTGCCATTAGTCCCATGTCCATTCTCCAGGGTGGGCGCCCTCCTGTTTCCTCCCCTATCTCCAAGTCTACCCAGTGTGGAGCGTGATCCGAAATGGCTATAGCCGTATACTCCGTTCCCCTCACCTTCGGGATCAACGCCCTTCCCAGCACAAAAAAGTCTATTCGCGAGTAGACTTTATGGACATAGGAGAAAAACGAGAACTCCTTACTCCTAGGTCTGCTAAATCGCCACGGGTCTACACCTCCCATCTGCTCCATAAAATCTTTAAGTACCTTGGCTGCTCCCGGCCTCATTCCAGTCCTGGACTTCGACCTATCCAGCCCTGGTTCCAACACCGTATTAAAATCTCCCCCCATTATCAGCTTTCCCATCTCTAGGTCCGGAATGTGTCCTAGCATCCGCCTCATAAAATTGGCATCATCCCAGTTCGGGGCATATACGTTTACCAAAACCACCGTCTCCCCCTGTAGTTTGCCACTCACCATCACATATCTGCCCCCGTTATCCGCCACTATAGTCTTTGCCTCGAACATTACCCGCTTCCCCACTAATATAGCATCTAGCCCCGAATGGAACACCTGCCCCACCCATCCTTTGTGTAGCCTAACCTGGTCTATCAGTTTCAGGTGCGTTTCCTGTAACATAACCACATCTGCCTTAAGTTTCTTAAGGTGTGCGAGTACCCGTGCCCTCTTTATCGGCCCGTTCAGCCCTCTCACGTTCCACGTGATCAGCCGGGTTGGGGGGCTTCCTACCCCCCCCCCCCCCCCTTGTCGATTAGCCATCCCCTTTTTCCAGCTCCTCACCCGGTTCCCACGCAGCTGTATCTCCCCCAGGCGGTGCCCCCACGCCCATCCCCTCCCATACCAGCTCCCCCCCTCCCCAGCAGCAGCAACCCAGTAATTCCCCCCTCCCACCCCCCCCTCTAGATCCCCCGCTAGCGTAATTACTCCCCCCATGTTGCTCCCAGAAGTCAGCAAACTCTGGCCGACCTCGACTTCCCCCCGTGACCTCGGCTCGCACCGTGCGATGCCCCCTCCTTCCTGCTTCTCTATTCCCGCCATGATTATCATAGCGAGGGAACCAAGCCCGCGCTTCTCCCTTGGCCCCGCCCCCAATGGCCAACGCCCCATCTCCTCCACCTCCCCTCCTCCCCCCATCACCACCTGTGGAAGAGAGAAAAGTTACCACATCGCAGGATTAGTACATAAAACTCCTCTTTCCCCCCTTTTTAACCCCCCTCTTCGCCCCCCCACATTCGCCCCACCACTTTGTTCAAACGTTCTTTTTAATAACCCGCTCATTCCAGTTTTTCTTCCACAATAAAAGTCCACGCTTCATCCGCCGTCTCAAAGTAGTGGTGCCTCCCTCGATATGTGACCCACAGTCTTGCCGGTTGCAGCATTCCAAATTTTATCTTCTTTTTATGAAGCACCGCCTTGGCCCGATTAAAGCTCGCCCTCCTTCTCGCCACCTCCGCACTCCAGTCTTGATAAACGCGGATCACCGCGTTCTCCCATTTACTGCTCCGAGTTTTCTTTGCCCATCTAAGGACCATTTCTCTATCCTTAAAACGGAGGAATCTCACCACTATGGCTCTGGGAATTTCTCCTGCTCTCGGTCCTCGCGCCATCACTCGGTATGCTCCCTCCACCTCCAACGGACCCGCCGGGGCCTCCGCTCCCATTAACGAGTGCAGCATCGTGCTCACATATGCCCCGACGTCCGCTCCCTCCGCACCTTCAGGAAGACCAAGAATCCTCAGGTTGTTCCTCCTTGCGTTGTTCTCCAGTGCCTCCAACCTTTCCACACATCGTTTCTGATGTGCCTCATGCGTCTCCGTCTTCACCACCAGGCCCTGTATGTCGTCCTCATTCTCGGCTGCCTTTGCCTTCACGACCCGAAGCTCCCGCTCCTGGGTCTTTTGTTCCTCCTTTAGCCCTTCGATCGCCTGTAGTATCGGGGCCAACAGCTCTTTCTTCATTTCCTTTTTGAGCTCTTCCACACAGCATTTCAAGAACTCTTGTTGTTCAGGGCCCCATGTTAAACTGCTACCTTCCGACGCCATCTTGGTTTTTGCTTGCCTTCCTTGCCGCTGTTCTAAAGGATCCACTGCAATCCGGCCACTTTCTCCTCCTTTTTTCATCCGTATCCAGGGGGGATTCCCTTCTGGTTTACCGCACAGTGTTTTTAGCCATCAAAATTGCCGTTGGGGCTCCTATCAAGAGCCCAAACGTCCGTTTCACCGGAAGCTGCCGAAACGTGCGACTCAGCTGGTCATCGCCGCACCCGGAAGTCCCCGACATTAGAAATTCAATAGCTTGTTTGGTTCTAAACAAAAAATATCAAGTCTGCATCATGCACGTTGCATTTGCCCTCCAGCTGATACTGGTGTCAAGAGGCTAATTCTTCCATTTACTGATATTTGACATTGGTGTAGTGTCACAGCTCGTACTAGACTGAGGCTAAACATTCAATATAACTGGGGCATTATTGACACACAGAATGCAACCATTCACCCTGCTACATTCTAATGGGCAAGGTCTAGTGGTCATAAAAGATTCTTATAGAAATAACTATTCCCTGCAGACTATCCCGTTGTTACAGCTCAAGCTGATGACTGTTAAAAGCTGTCAAGCTATCTTTGCCGTCCAATGCACATTCCCTCTCCACCCCATATGCATTGAGGGAGATGCAAAAGGTAACTGGAATAGCAGAGAGTTGTGGTTGAGGATGTTTTGCCAGGAAATTAATTAAAATGTTCGGGTCTCAAATTTACAGTAAGTTAAGAGGAACTAAATAGTGATGTGGGTGGGATGAATTTTATACCAATATAAATAATTGACAACTAAATATTTTGGCTGTTGCTGATTAGAGAGGTTGAAAGACATTAAAAGGCGTCAGAGTAAAATGTGATTATGAACAAACAAACAAGTGAAACTGATGGACAGGAAAATAGCAGCTGGTTCAGCAAACCTCTTGGATACTGGTGTAGATCTCTAGGACAGATGGGAAAGTAACCACGCAATGTTTTTGCACACCAGGGAAATATGTAATGAGGCAAGTGTTGAACATGGACATATAGTTACAGAGACACCGACAACAATTAAAGCAGCACAGCTGAAAGTTGTTTTCAATTGCATTGGGTAGCAAACATCAGAGGCTGATGGGGACAGAATGACAGAGGTTGGCCAGATTAAGCGGTAACTTAAAGATTAACGTTGAGCTGATCCAAGTAATGTCTGTGGTCAGGTGAGCCATGACCTCCAGGGTTAATGCAGACATATTGATATTTTCTTTTCATGAACATGGATAAAAACTCTTATTGTGAAAGCCAAGTTTAAATATAGCTAGATCCTGCAGAGCTGGAACAGACTTCATTCATCCAGATAGGCCTGGGACTGCCTGACAAGGAGCTAATGGCCACATTGTTTCAGAACAAACTGGATAGCACGGTAGCACAAATGGAGCACTGTGGCTTCACAGCGCCAGTGTCCCAGGTTTGATTCCCCGCTGGGTCACTGTCTGTGCGGAGTCTGCATGGGTTTCCTCCTGGTGCTCCGGTTTCCTCCCACAGTCCAAAGACGTGCAGGTTAGGTGGATTGGCCATGATAAATTGCTCTTAGTGACCAAAACGAAGGTTTGGAGGGGTTATTGGGTTACGGAGATAGGGTGGAAGTGAGGACTTAAGTGGGTCGGTGCAGACTCGATGGGCCAAATGGCCTCCTTCTGCACTGTATGTTCTATGTTGTTTTCACCTCCAGAGAACCTTCTTTGTTCGGAGAAGCTGCGTAAACTTACTGGCACCCAGCTCAGTAGGGGGCCAGAGGACTAGCGTGACACCTGGCAGTTGCCCCCGACCGAAGCTAGTATTGGACACAGGCCACAGAGTCTTCGAGAAAGGCACAAAGAGGGGTATGATAGGGCAACCTGGAACCTCAGCTCTCTCTCTACCTTTGCACCTTCTTCAAGGTATCTCCCGAGAGACCACTCTTGCGAGCTGACCAGAAGACCCAAACCAGTCCGAGACGAGAGGGGAAGCCCAAATCGATGACTGCAGATCCCGAAACATCAGCCAACCCTCAAAGATAGAGGAACAGCCTGTCCCAACCTTAATGAACGGGTATTATCAGTCTTTTTAGACAGACAGCTCAAATATAGTGACAGGAATCTGTGAATAGGGTATAGTGAATCCTCAGGAGTGCGTGTCGGAAGTAGTTAGCTAGTGCAGATTTCAGACTTTATTTAGAGAGAGTTTGATAAATACTCTTTTCCATAATAAAGCGTTCAGAAAAGTTTTGTTGGACCCTCACCTGACTCTTGTATCCTTTGTCCATTTCATCGCGAACGTACCTGAGTTAAAAAGGGTTGCTGCAGACTGGTCCAGGTCAGTCGGGGTACATTTACCCACCTTTCAGTTTACAACACATCATAACATCAATTTTAATATAGGGGGGCACGGTGGCACAATGGTTAGCACGGCAGCCTCACAGCTCCAGGGACCCGGGTTCAATTCTGGTCTCGGGTGACTGTGTGGGGTCTGCACGTTCTCCCCGTGTCTGCGTGGGTTTCCTCCGGGTGCTCCGGCTTCCTCCCACAGTCCAAAGATGTGCAGGTTAGGTGGATTGGCCCATATTAAATTGCTCCTTAGTGTCCAATAGGTTAGGTGGGGTTACTGGGTTACGGAGATAGGGTAGAGGCATGGGCTTAAGTAGAGTGATCTTTCCAAGAGCCGGTGCAGACTCGATGGGCTGAATGGCCTCCTTCTGCACTGTAAATTCTAAGATTCTATGATATGGATTGATCTAGACAGGGACAAAGTGATTAAAATTTGTGGCATAAATTAAAAAAATTACATTAGGTGTAGGTAGATGATTTATGCAGATCTATCTGCAACAGAGGGTAAACAATGTTTGCCGAGAAGAACACTGAAGCCAGTTGTATAAATTATGTGAACTGAAGTTAGCTTTACTCTGTTAGGCAAGGATATTAAGGGCCACAGGTGGAATTATGACACAGATTATCCATTAACTAACTAAATGGCAGAATGGGTGAGGTGAAGCTTCTGTACCCTTGAAAACTGGACTTATGGAGAAAGAGAAAATAGCACAACATGATAGGAAGACTAGGTGAGATCAAGCACAGGGACAACAGGCCATTGTGGCCTCCTGATAAGCCTTTGGTTTTGAAATTATGCGATGGGGTATTTATCTACGCATCTTCTAGACTGCGTCCGGGGCTCTTTTACCTACCCTGTTAGCAGAGATGTTAATCTGCTTGTACTGCTAAAGGCTCAATGAACAGAGGGCAAACACAATTAAGGTGATTGGCAAAGAAACCAGAGACTTTGTGGAAAGGAACCTCTTTCAGCAACTAGTAGTGGCACGGTAGCACAGTGTTCTTCAAACTTTTTCTCCAGGGACCCATTTTTACCAACTGGCCAACCTTCGCGGCCCACGCCGGCCGACCTTCGCGACCCATGCTGGCCGACCTTCGCGACCCACACCGGCCGACCTGCGCGACCCACGCCGGCCGACCTGCGCGACCCACCAATTTCTCTTACCTTGTTTGCTGCTGACAAAAATGGAGGAAATGGTTTTGGGTCCCTTTGGCCCTCGTACACGCTCCTCTAATGGAACCTGTTGGATGAAGGGGAAGCCTTCCGGTGTCGGAAAGTATGGAGTCTCCATCTGTCCAAAGTTCTGCATTTTTTTCCCTGTGAAATTTTATCAAATAAAACCCCCCCCGAACTTGTAAAAAAAAATGAATAAAATAAATGAATAAAATGAATAAACCCCCCGTGCTTGTAAAACAGAAAGCTGCGACCATTGGAAAAAAAAGCGGCCGCTCTGCGCAGACGTGTCCGATCATCGTCGTGCAAGTGCGTAGTTTAGCGCATGCGCGCCGATGTTCTGGCACGCTTGCGCAGTGCGGCCACATTTTTTTTACGTGGTCGTGGACATTTTGAAGGCCACTTTGCAGCCGGCGATATTAACAGCCGGCTTCTGCGGCTGGTGCGCGCAGATTTGCACGATCGGGAGCGCAGTGACGGACAGCCCAGTGACCCTCCCGATACCCGTCCGCGGCCTACCCGGGGGTCGCGCCCCCGAGTTTGACAATGCCTGCTGTAGCACAGTGGTCAGCACTGTTGCTTCAGGGTCCCAGGTTTGATTCCCGGCTTGGGTCACTGTCTGTGCGGAGTCTGCACGTTCACCCTGTGTCTGCGTGGGTAGCCCCCTTGTGGTAGTGTCACCTCTGAGTGTGACTTTATCATAGAATCATAGAATTTACAGAGCAGAAGGAGGCCATTCAGTCCATCGAGTCTGCACCGGCTCTTGGAAAGAGCACCCTACCCAAGGTCAACACCGCCACCCTATCCCCATAACCCAGTAACCCCACCCAACACTAAGGGCAATTTATCATGGCCAATCCACCTAAACCGCACATCTTTGGACTGTGGGAGGAAACCGGAGCACCCGGAGGAAACCCACGCACACACGGGGAGGATGTGCAGACTCCGCACAGACAGAGACCCAAGCCGGAATCGAACCTGGGACCCTGGAGCTGTGAAGCAATTGTGCTATCCACAAGGCTACCGTGCTGACTTGACTGCCCATTGGTAGTGTCCTATCTTACTGACCTATTGGTGAATGTCTGTGTGTCATGATGTCTCTGGTGCTCCCTCTAGTGTTTATCTAGTCTAAGTGTATTTACATTAACCCCTTGTGTATTCGCAGTGATGCATATCACCACAAGACTCATCTTACTGATTCCCTCAACCTCCCCTTCAGACAATTGGCTGTAGCGGCTATCCCGGCAATAACCTGCAGCACAATTTCAAGGACTTGGGAGTCAATTCGTACTCTCATTTGCATTTTGATTCCCGGCTTGGGTCACTCTCTGTGCGGAGCCTGCACGTTCACCCTGTGTCTGCGTGGGTTTCCTCCGAGTGCTCCTGTTTCCTCCCAATAGTCCCGAAAGAGGTGCTATTAGTTAATTTGAACATTCTGAATTCTCCCTCTGTGTACCTGAATAGGTGCCGGAATGTGGTGACTAGGGGAGTTTCACAGTAACTTCATTGCAGTGTTAATGTAAGCCTACTTGTGACAATGAAGATTATTAATATTATTAGCGGTTAGAATTTGTAATGCACTTCCCAATCACGTGATGGGTGCAAATTCATTAGTAACCTTCAAAAAGAATCATAGAGTCACAGAATTAGTACGATGCAGAGGCCATTAAGCCTATTTTTTTGGATCAACGCTTGAAGGAAAGGTTATGGGGAAAGAATTGTGAGTGGAAGTTACTGGATCGTTCTTTGAAAGAGTTCGCACAGATTTAGTAGACTGACTGATCTACTTCTATGCTGCACTACACTTTGAATTCTGTTCTTTAATGATGACAGACTTGTTTTGTTATGCTCTTGACGTAGCATAAGCTGCTTCCTTGATGTGCACTCTGACAAAGGAAGGTTCAGACTTGGAGACAGCTTTATCACATTTATTAAACTGTTAACGATTCTTCTACTTGGATTCAACTTTCCTGTTAATCCTGCTATAGCTACTCAGACTAACTAACCAGTCTGCTGCAATCCACGTGGTGGGTGTGATGTGTTTCAATCAACCCTGTCTGTACTCACTAGGTGTCTCCACTGGGAAGAGAAAGAGCATGTGTGCCCTGTCCTTTTATATGGGTAGCCCCCTTGTGGTAGTGTCACCTCTGAGTGTGACTTTATCATAGAATCATAGAATTTACAGAGCAGAAGGAGGCCATTCAGTCCATCGAGTCTGCACCGGCTCTTGGAAAGAGTACCCTACCCAAGGTCAACACCGCCACCCTATCCCCATAACCCAGTAACCCCACCCAACACTAAGGGCAATTTATCATGGCCAATCCACCTAAACCGCACATCTTTGGACTGTGGGAGGAAACCGGAGCACCCGGAGGAAACCCACGCACACACGGGGAGGATGTGCAGACTCCGCACAGACAGAGACCCAAGCCGGAATCGAACCTGGGACCCTGGAGCTGTGAAGCAATTGTGCTATCCACAAGGCTACCGTGCTGACTTGACTGCCCATTGGTAGTGTCCTATCTTACTGACCTATTGGTGAATGTCTGTGTGTCATGATGTCTCTGGTGCTCCCTCTAGTGTTTATCTAGTCTAAGTGTATTTACATTAACCCCTTGTGTATTCGCAGTGATGCATATCACCACAAGACTCATCTTACTGATTCCCTCAACCTCCCCTTCAGACAATTAGCTGTAGCGGCTATCCCGGCAATAACCTGCAGCACAATTTCAAGGACTTGGGAGTCAATTCGTACTCTCATTTGCATTTTGCCTTTCTGAAGATGAGGGTTTAGCTTTTGGTTGAATTCAACATTCATCTCCTGTTGACCAAAGTCTAATTGACACTGACAGCAACACATTTTCATTTGTAACCCATAACCGTTTCTTGTCAAGATGAACATCTATTATAACACCTCCAAAACTGAGTGTTTTTCGTGGAACCGAAAGGTGGAATTGACCCATAATAGTCTAGAAACAATGGACTATCTCTCCCTCTGTATAACACATGAAATAGATTTAATTCTACGTGTATTTTCTGGGCTGTTAAGCAGAAGACACTTTATTATTGTCATCAATAGGAGTAAATGTTGATATACTCCTGACTTTTATGATTTTGGAAGGAATTGAGAGTTTGAACAGCCGTTTTCTATCCAGGATCACTCTATACTTTGATCTAAGTACTTGCTATCCTTATTTTCACTTTTCCACTCTAACTCTTGAAGTTCACGCAAGCTGTTTTGCTTTAAGCAGAAACCATTTCTGTATTATTTTTGAAAGTTAAAATTGTTTTATAAATTACTTCTCTTTAAGTCTTTTGCTGGCAAGGTTTTATTGTGAATATATTTAAGTTTCTCTCAATTGTAATCAGTAGAGGCAATAAAAGATTTTTACTTCGCATCCGAGAAGTGTAACTCGAATTTCTACCGAGTTTTAAAGTGTATGCGAGACTGCACTTGAACCGCATGGTAGATTTCTACAATTGGCGTAGTCGGCAGAAGGGGAGGAGTGCTGAGTCAGAGGAAATCGGAAGACCGAAGAAAGACCAGAAGGACGGAAGACCCAAAGACATCTATCCGAAAAACGGCTAGACTGGGGTAAGAAAATCTCTTTTTTCACCCATTGAAAGTTTTAAAGCCGCAATGTCTAGTGTTTCTAAAGAATAAAGGGATTCGGGGATATGGTGTATGGGCCGGAGTCCACAAAGATCAGCCATGATCTCATTGAATGGCGGAGCAGGCTCGAGGGGCCAGATGGCCTACTCCTGTTCCTAGTTCTTATGTTCTTATGTTTCAACCCCTTAAGAAAGGACCTTTTAAGAAACGTTATTCAATCTGGTGCCGGTCGTAGAAACGAAATAAAACGGGACTGAATAATAAATAGTCGTGGCGGTGTGATTGTCAGATTGCACATAATGTAGTTGGCGACCAAAAAATTGGGTGTAAGGCTGAGTTTATGGCAGACAAAAATCATAAAATAGATTCAGAACCTTCAAATGGTAGAGAACTACTTCCCCCGTCCTCTAAGGGAGGCCATGCTGTACCAGATGTCTCTGTTGACAATATATTGGGAGCCCTTAGATCTTTGATTTGTAGACATTTTGGATTGTTTGAAGTATCTACGAAAATTGAATCAAAATATGACATCCCTAAAGTGGTCCCGTGACGACATCAAAACAATTTGTAAAAAAACACATGATTGACCAAAAAGAAACCTATAAAATGGTCTTTTGCAGTAATGGCACAGCTCCATAAGCAGCAAGAAACAATCACAAACAAAAAACACAATTGCGAACTTAAAACTGCCACAAAGAAAAACTAGTGGCAGTCATTGACCAATTGCGAGCTGGAAAAATTAAGCTCGAGAAATCTGATCAAACTGAAACACTATTGGCAGATTCAAAATGCAGAACTCCGCTATTACCATTACAAATTGATGGATCCAAAAGAAAAATACTGACTCAGAATTAAAACTTCAACAGTTAATATCAGAAAATGATGGTCTTAAAAGTCAAAATTGCCAGTTACTTGAGGAAAAATGTATTTTGGAAAGTGACATGGACACCATGAAATGTCATAACAAATTACCGACAGACAAATTAACACCTCAAAAGCCTCCAAATCTGTTTTTAAAACCTCAGCTGAACTCTCCAAAGCAAGCAGTCCCACCAATGAGAAGAGTTGAAATGATTTTACCGAAGGCCCAAGATGTACCAGCGGTAACTAGATCAAACACTGCATTATTGCAAGCTGCCACCGCCATGAGAACAATGAATACACGGATCGGAATTCCACAAGGGGAGTCTGGCCAAATGGATTATCTGTCCGTTCCGGGTTCAAGGGCCCTTTTTCCCCAGAACAAACTGTTATCTTACTCTGAAACCAACCAAGAAATGCTGCCGGCCCCAATCCAAAAGCCTCTCATGGCAGCTTTAATAGACTATGAGATTGTTAAACAAGAAAAGCCTATTCAGTTGAACAACGAGCCTAGTGGCAAACAAAGTGTAATACAACTTAACCCATTAAGCACCAAACAGCTTGGAGTTGAAGTGATAAAGACAACAGCCTGGGGTTTAAACCATTTAAAGGATCTATCATCTAAAACCCATTTTGTCGCTGGTTTAAGACCAGAACGGACTGCAGCTTTAAACTTGATCCTACCAGACCTCAGTCCCAGTCTGAAACATCAACTGCTAAAAATAGCACATCAATCGTTGCTTCTCCTCCTCCGTTAACGACAAATCCGACCCCTGTACTCACACCGAAAAAGAATTCCAGAAAAGTATGAAATTCCTTTCCCATGCTGAAGATGGCCATTTTGCGAATTTCAGATTTCATGATTACAAACTGGACCTCTACGATGAAGACCTTTCTCTGGCTACAGGGATACGCCCCAAGTCACGTTTCGCCAAAAAGTTGCCAAGAACTGTTAACTTGAGAAAACTGTCATTATTTTGAATGGTGCTTTATTAATTTTAAGAAATTAACAAATCTTATTAGCTGTGCTTTCTTTAACAGTCGGCGAATTCATCTATAGAAAACCAAGTTCATTCAGCGCAAGATTGATTCAGTCATATATTATTGTGTTATTGTGTTTGATATTTAAAAAATTTTTTTTTTTAAATTAGCTTGGAAATTAAAACTTCAGACAATGTGGAAGCTGTTTTTAAGAAAAAAACTCTGATTAAAAGCAAATCTAAGTTTCAGAACACATTGTTCTGCAGACAGTTGATAAGCAGTAATTTGGCAGCAATCCAACCTTTGCTCAGAGTCCATTTGAGTGACATAAATAAAAACTTTTCGAGATGCAAATGGCATCATTGCAAGTTATCCGCCCACTATACGCCCTTTTTTGTTTCTGCAGGAAAATTAACCCTTTCAAAAAGCTTTTGTGTATAATCCAGAAGATGTCAAAGACTTGGCAATACACATCCAATACAAATTTTTTAAAAAAACTTGACCAACCCTTTGCTTACATTCTTTGGGGTTGGCTTTCCGGATGGTTGGGTGGCACAGGAATTAACATCATTCAGGGACTTTTCCTATTTTGCATATTTGGACTTATCATTTACGTACTAATGTTGCTGATCAGGTACTTTGGCTAATGCATGCCAATCCACATGGTTCATATTAATTCATATGCACCACTCACCAATAATATCAAAATGGAAAGTTTCTGTTGAACTATTATTTACTGCATTATTATTCGTTTATTAGTGAATTATTATTAATCATTTTATTACTGAATTACATCATCAATTTTGATAATCATTTTGCCATTTATTACTAAATCATATACTCAACTTCAGTTATTTTGCTGTATAATCATTTCATTTGTATGCATGAATTTATTATTATTAATTGTTTATTGCTGAATTATGCAATCATGTTATCAATTTTTAATCAGTATATCAATGTTTCAAGCAATTTATCAATTTTTACTCAGCCATTTCCCTCATCTCCCTTCTTTACCAGGGCTACCTGCTCAAAGAAATAAACGTGCCCTTAGTGCACGAAACACAATCTATGCTAAAATTATCCCTTTTTATTGGGAAATAAGACTTGCCAACAAATAAAATAAAATAACAACTACATACAAAACGTAGCTGATTATACTGCCACTGCCCTAAATAAAATCTCTGACGAAATGCAAGCAATTCGAACCGTGGCATTACAAAATCGAATGGCCCCTGGGCCACGATTGGTGTGGAGTGTTGCACTTTTGTTCCAGATAACTCAAAGGAAGTTAAAGATTTGGCAGCACACATTCAAAAGGAAGTCAGAAATCTTGATACACCCTCAGATACTCTATCTGGGAGAAACTTTGCAGGTGGTTGGGACCCACAGGAATGTCTACAGTGAGAATAATATTTTTCTTCTGTAGCAGGATTCATCATTTACATGACATTCCTGATGATCAAATGCATTAGACAACTATTCACTTAACGCAAGGGCCCAACAGTCAGAATGATTCACACTAACCCCACTACACCATCATTAGATGAAATAGAACTACAATATTATTGTTGAACTGTTACTAACCAATCAATTATTTGACTGTATTACTAACTTATTGTTAAAAGATTAATACTGAATCAGTGGAATCAAATTCAATTAATTGATTAATTGTTGTTTAATAATATTAATTCTTTTAAGATTAATTTTAATAATTTTTGCTGTAATGCTTGTAATGCAAAGCTTGCCCACTCTATTGTTGAAGATTGTAATGACAATATGAATGAGCTTCTCTTCGCGCTTTTACCTATCCTATTGCATTTACTCCTTTGTTTTATCTTATTGTGATATATCTCACTTAATCTTTTGATTTATCAAAGGGCGGACTGAAGGAAATCAGCTATTTCTGATAGGTACAATCAGCTATTTCTGATAGGTACAAAGCCATTTTAATGTAAAAATTAAAGCCCAGTCTTTAATACCCATTTTAAAATAAGGATTTCAGTATTCATAACCTTAGGTCATGACAAAACACATAATTTAAACAGAGGTACAAAGCTTGACACACCCACAAACTAATTGAAGATAAAAGCGACATTTTACTGACAATATGAACTGACTATTGTTCTAATGAACAGATTTCAAAGTAAGTTTCATATTAAGAAATGAGCTGTACCAGTAATCAAGATCGAAATAAGCACCATAGCAATATGAAGCCACCATTGTTCAGAATATGGATAAAATGAAAGTCAGCAGAAAACCAATAAGAACCAGACTCGATTACAGCACAAAATCACATTCCATAGCACACACAAATATTCAAACACGAAACATTTAAAACTTATGGTGCACATTGAGGATTGACAGTTAACCATCGAATTAAGTATATTTGAAACTCACCCAAACCAATTAGGACGATATAGAGGTATGGACAGATGGCCTCAAACTGATAACATTTTCCTTAAACATGAAAATTCGAACAGTCATTTTCTATCCAGGATCACTCTGTACTTTGATCTAACTACTTGCTATCCTTATTTTCGTATTTTCACTTTTCCACTCTAACTCTTGAAGTTCGCGCAATCTGTTTTGCGTTAAACAGGAAACTATTTCTGTATTATTTTTGAAAGTTAAAATTGTTTTATAAATTACTTGTCTTTAAGTCTTTTGCTGGCAAGGCTTTATTGAGAATGGATTTAAGTTTCTCTCAATTGTAATCAGTAGAGGCAATAAAAGATTCTTACTTTGCATCCGAGAAGTGTAACTCAAATTTCTACCGAGTTTTAAAGTGTATGCGAGACTGCACTTGAACCACATGGTAGATCTCGACAGAAGACCACTGAAATTAAAGATCAAATTTGCAACCTTCGCGATCTCTATGACCGAATTATCTCAGTTATTTAATCCATCAACACTCAGAGGGCACTTAATGCTTTTCAATTAGTTGGCATATTCAGAAGAAGTGATTGCACTACATCCTTTTAAATGTGTGCGTTATCTATTATCGTGCTGTACAATTCCCATATTACCACCGCCAGTTCTTTCTGTAATTTATTGTTTCAGAGTTCAACACAACTAATTATTCAGAACTCCCTTGTGATATCAAGTGGTATTTTTTGTAATGTTCATGTAATGTTCTCAATTTTAGCCTCTTTAGATGGTTCCCTAAACAGTCTCAGGGCCCACAGAATCACAGCATCTTTGCGGTGCACAAGGAGGCCATTCGACCCATCGAGTCTGCACTGGCTTTCTGAAAGAGCATTCTACCTGGACTCACTCCCACATCCCCGAGACCTTGCACATTCTCTATTTTCAGATAGCAATCCAATTCCTTTTAGACTACATCAACCCGAACCCACCTCCACCTCCCTCTCAGGAAGTTTGTTCCAGACTCCAACCGGACTTAAATATTTTTCTTCACACCACTTTTACTCCTCCTGCCAATGAATTTGAATCTGTGTCCTCTCTGTCCATAACTCTCAGGATCTTGAACACCTCTATCAAGTCTCCTCTCAGCATTCTTTTCTCAAAGGAAAACAGTCCCCACCTCTCCAATCTTTCCTCATTGCTACAGTTCTTTATCTTGTGAATCTCCTCTGTCCTCGCTCCAATGTCTTCACATCCTTCCTCAAGGACAGTGCCCATAATTGGAGGCAGGACTCCAGATGAGGCCTATCTCCTGTCTTACACAGGTGAAACATGGCCTTTTCACTCTTGTATTCAAATGCTCACCTTGCAAGGAACAAACCTTCTAACTTTGCGAGTTCGGACAGCCATTCAGCTGTATTGGAAAATATATGGGCGGCACGGTACTGGTTAGCACTGTTGCTTCACAGCTCCAAGGTCCCAGGTTCGAATCCCAGCTTGGGTCACTGTCCGTGCAGAGTCTGCACGTTCTTCCCGTGTCTGCATGGGTTCCCTCCAGGTTCTCTGGTTTCCTCCCACAGTCCAAAGATGTGCAGGTTAGGTGGATTGGCCATGCTAAATTGCCCTGAGTGTCCAAAAAAGGTTAGGCGGGGTTACTGAGTTACGGGGATAGGGTAAAGGTGTGGGCTTAAATAGGGTGATCTTTCCAATGGCCAGTGCGTACTCGATGGGCCGAATGGCCTCCTTCTGCACTGTACGTTCTATGATCTATGATATAAAAGTCATGTAAGGGTTCTGTACGTTAGGATTTGAGGCAGTTTTCAAGCTTTCTTTTCATGAGGCACCTGAAGGAATTTGTCTTGATACTACATAGTTGGGTATCTATTGGGTATTGCACAGTCCTTCTGCTAAACTGATTTTAGTTTCTGCTTTTATTAATCACTGTCCTGTCTGTTCTTCTACAACCAGTTTGGCGATGATGTAAAATGTAAAAGTACCAACTCCCCTTGCATTTTGGGGTATCCTGAGGTTTACGCTGTACAAAAGAATAAATAAATTATTTTCTTCATCTGGGCCTACATTTTTATTCAATCATGGGATGCGGGCATCACTGGCTAGGCCAACATTTATTGCCCACTCCTAATTGCCCTGAGAAGGTGGTGGTGAACTACTTTTTGAACTGCTGCTGTCCCTGTGGTGTCGGTACGCCCACAGTGCTGTTAGGGAGGGAGCTCCAGGATTTTATCCAGTGACAGTGAAGGAACAGAGATATATTTTCAAGTCAGGGGGGTGAGTGACTTGGAGGAGAACTTCCAAGTGGTGATGTTCCCAGTCATCTGCTGCCCTTGTCCTTCTAGATGGTAGTGTTCATGGGTCTGGAATGTGTTGCCTAAGGAACCTTGGTGTGTCGCTGCGGTGCATCTTGTAGATGGTGCACATGGCTGCCACTGTGTGTCGGTGGTGGAGGGCGTGAATGTTTGTGGATGGGGTGCCAATCAAGTGATCTGCTTTGACCTGGATGGTGTTGAACATCTTGAGTGTTGTTGGAGCTGCACTCATCCAGCCAAGTGCAGAGTATTCCATTACCCACCTGACTTGGGCTGTGTAGATGATGGACAGGCTTTGGGGAGTCAGAGGTGAATTACTAGCCTCTGACCTGCCCTTGTAGCTACAGCATTTATATGACTAATCCAGTTCAGTTTCTGGTCAATGGAAACCCCCAGGATACCTGACCCGCCCAAAGTCTTGGGTCAAAAAGATGAGTGACGTTAGATGTTATTGATCAGTTCGGTATTCTTTTTGTTTTATTCTTATAAATTTAGAGTATCCAATTATTTTTTTCCAATTAAGGGGCAATTTAGCGTGGCCAATCCACCTACCCTGCACATCTTTGGATTGTGGGGGCGAAACCCACGCAAACACGGGGAGAATGTGCAAACTCCACATGGACAGTGACCCAGAGCCGGGATCGAACCTGGGACCTCGGCGCCGTGAAGCAACAGTGCTAACCACTGCGCCGCCGTGCTGCCCTAGTTCTGTATTCTTTTAAAAAAAAAATTTTTTTAAATTCTCCTCCATTTTCACATTTTCTCCCACATTTACATCCATCAACAATAAACAATAATCAGCAAGATATGTCAGTCCCCATAATAACAACGATCCCATCTACCCACCAACCCCCAAACCTCAACCCGCATGTTTACATAAACAAATGACAAAACTAAATCAGGGATTACCCGTAGTCACCCTTAATCTTACACAGCTCCCACCCCCCACCCCCCCCCCCCCAACCCCTCCCCCCCCCCCACCCACCCCCCCCACCCCAGGCCTCCAGCTCCTCCCGTCCACTGCCTCTTGTAAAACTCCTCCCCCTAACCTCGGTTCCTTCCCCCCCAACTTTCCACCCCGGCTAGACCACTCGGACCCTGTTCTGCCAGGCTCCGATGGCCGCAGCCCCTCCCCCCACCTCACTCCCGTTCACTGGCCAGCACACACCGGCCAGCGTGGGGGCCCCCGCCCGGGTCCCTTTCCCACTTGCCCGGCCCCAGGAAAGCCCAAAGATCCCCTTTTAGCACACAAACCCTGCATATCCACCTACACCCCAAATAACTCTCATTTCGAGTGAAAGTCCCGTCCCTTCCCTCATCCAAATATATACCACCTTGGCTCCTTTAATCTCTACACCCGCGCGCAGTGATACAAAAAAGAAGAAAATACAGTCATGAGGTTACATCGGCACATGGCCATTCCTCAATTTGTCAGTTCTGCCACAGTCCTTCTGCTATCGCAAACTCCTCCGCTGCTTCCGCCGTTCCAAAATAAAAGTCCCTGAGCTTGTAAGTCACCCTCAGCTTCGCTGGATATACAATGCCGCACCGCACCTTGTTAATGTACAGTGCCCTCTTCACCCGGTTGAAGGCAGCCCGCCTCCTTGCCAGCTCCACCGTAAAGTCCTGGTATACACGTATACCAGCTCCAGCCCACTGCACCATCCGCTTCTGCTTGGCCCAGCTCAGGACCTTCTCCTTCACACTGTACCTACGGAAGCACAGAGTCACTGCCCTTGGCGGCTCACTCGCCTTTGGTACAGGCCTCCACGACCGATGAGCCCGATCCAGTTCATATCGGGAGGGGTCCTCCCCCTCCCCCAGTAGTTTTGCCAGCATCGCGACAAAATACTCAGTCGGCTTCGGTCCTTCAACTCCTTCGGGCAGCCCCACAATCCTCAAGTTCTGTCGCCTGGATCTATTTTCCAGGTCTTCCATTTTTCCTCGCAGATCCTTGTTAGTATCCATCACCATCCGCATCTCTTTCCCCATCGAGGCAATTGATCACCGTGCTGCAATACCGTCTCCTCCACTTCCTTCAGCGCCTCCCCTTGCTCTCGCACCTCCGCCACTGCGCTCGCCACCTCCGTCCTCACCGGGGAAACCGCCTCCTCCACCAGCACACTCAAAGCCTCCCTCATCTCCTTCCTCACCGTCTCCATGCATTTCGCAATCTGCGCCAACTGCTTTTCAAATTCCGCAGCCATCACCTTGGTTATTTCTTCAGCCGTAAGCAGTGCGGCCTTCCCTGGTGCTCCAGCCTCCATTTTTCCTGGTGACCCCGCGGTGACCTTTCCACTCCCCGACGGACCTCCAGCTGTTTTTTTTTCGTCCGTTTTTCTGCTCACGCTCGACATTTTTCTTTGGGATTTTTTTCCCTCCTGTGTCTTCTCAGTGCCTCCTCCGTGCCTTCTCCCTTCTTCTGCCGCCTCCGCGGACCCTGGGACCGGGCTTAAAGCCCCGAAATTGCCGTTCCCGAGCGGGGGCTCTCCATTGTGCGGCCGCCTCCCGCCCGCCGTCACCGGAAGTCCTAGTTCTGTATTCTTAAGGACTAAGTGTCGAAACCCAGTTTTCGTATTGTACATAAAATCCTAACTTTGTTTAAATAAAAGCTATTCTGTAGCCTTTGTGAACACTACGCCAACCATCCTGAAATAAGCAACATAAAGAGCACCACAGGTTCCTACTCCCGATGACTGCTCAGTAGTCTCTGCTATCTAGTGCGGGAAGGTATTAGGTGCGGTTGTGAAGCTCACTGCAGCTCAATAGCCAACACTTACCCGCGAGTTAACAAACACACAAAGATTGGCCACCTGAAGCATGTATGGGAAGGCTTCTAATGCCCAAAGGTCCACATCACGGCAGCAGTCAACATCTTCGGGAGATAAAGGTGGAAAATTGGTTTGGGGGTGGGAGTAGCGGGTGAGTAAATTGATCATTATAATGGCCGGTGGAACAGAGAGATGATTCCTGAACCAAACCTATTCTGCAGGAAGAAGCTGGATGTGACATTATGAGTAATGTACAGAACTGTAAGGGTTAATGTTATGTCCAAATCACCACTAGAGGGAGCTACATGTAGAACTATATAAAGCATCGATGCTAAGCCGTCTGGTAGAGTGTTGAGGAGAAGGCTAAAGAACAGACTAGGAAAGATAGTGTGAGTGAGAGCAGATCATAGATATTGTATTTGTGTAGAGATTAGTGATAGATGAGTGTAGATTGTATGATTATCGTCAACTGTCTATTATATAGAAGTAAGAGTCAAATTCAATTAAGTAGCGTAGATAAATCTTCAGCTTTGTTTAATATAAAAGCTAGTTATCATAGAATTTACAGTGCAGAAGGAGGCCATTCGGCCCATCGAGTCTGCACCGGCTCTCTGAAAGAGCACCCTACCCGACCGCACACCTCCACCCTATCCCCATAACTCAGTAACCCCACCCAAAACTAAGGGCAATTTTGGACACTAAGGGCAATTTAGCATGGCCAACCCTCCAAAGCTGCACATCTTTGGACTGTGGGAGGAAACTGGCGCACCCGGAGGAAACCCACGCACACACGGGGAGAACGTGTAGACTCCGCACAGAAAGTGACCCAAGCGAGAATCGAACTTGGGACCCTGGAGCTGTGAAGCAATTGTGCTAACTACTGTGCTGCCCCCATGCTACCCTTTGGGCTTTGTGAACACTACGCCAATCATCCTAGGATCTGGACAACACAAAGAACACCACACTGGAGTAAAGAATAGGCAAAATTAAATAACATTTTTGAAGAGCGAATTGCAAATATATGGACAAAACAAAACCTAGTGATATGAGAAAAGCTCAGCAGATGGAAAATGAGGCAGCTGTAGGTGCAATAAACTGATTGTATTTTCCACAAGATTCTTTCCCCTTTCAAACTAACAGCACTGACAGTTAATGTTTGTCCAGGGGAGATAGAAAGATGATTGACGACTGAAATGTATCATGTGTTTCTTTTCAGTTTACGGAGACTCCAAGGCCTGTTCAAAGTGCTGGCAGCTGTCAACGGTTAGAACTTTCCACATGGGAGAATCATTCAGCAATCCATTGATCTGGAATTTCTTGCCTTTCTTTGCTATTGTTTTTCGGTGACTTGGGGTGTTTGCATTGCTGGACACCTCTGTTCTGTGGGACTCTTGAGCTCCCAGACCCTCGCCGTTTTAACGCTTTGCTGTACCCCCCACTCTGCCCTCGATTGTTCCTCCACTGATCCAATGAAACAGAAGCTCAAAGGACAACATCATATCGTTCAATTCGACACCTTGCAATCTTTCAGACACAACATCCAGTTCGACTATTTCAGGTCAGAACTGCTGCTCCCATTGAACAATGGGTAATATGGTAATGATTCCTGTCGTGCATCTTTTGCTGTTCATTTAATCTCTCTGTGCTATTCTCCTCATACCTCATTTCCCCAGACTCACTTCAAACCTACTGCATCTCTTTTTTTTTTAATTTAGAGTGTCCAATTCATTTTTACCAATTAAGGGGCAATTTAGCGTGGTCAATCGACCGACCCTGCACATCTTTTGGGTTGTGGGGGCGAAACCCACGCAAAACACGGGGAGAATGTGCAAAATCCACACGGACAGTGACCCAGAGCCGGGATCGAACCTGGGACCTCGGCGCCATGAGACAGCAGTGCTAACCACTGTGCTGCCCTAACCTGCTGCATCTCGAACGTTTTCCTGTTCTGATGAAATGTTATTGACCTAAAACGTTAATTCTTGGTGTGATTTCCTGGCCGGGTCCTGCTGGAATTGGGACGGGTGCAGCCATATATCCTGTGGGAGGCCTCTTTCAGCCCGTCAGTGAGGAGATCTCGCAAGACCTCGCAATTTGGATCCTGCCCACATTGGGCAGGGTCCACACTTGCATAGTGAAGTGAGCTTAACTGCTCGTTAATTATGCCAGAACTAACCAGCCCCCGAAATCTATCGGCGACATCAAGGAGACCCCAGTTGGGAGCACAGGTCGCCACAAATGGGGACCAGGTGGAACGGCACTTGGGGGGGGGGGGGAGGGGGTTCTCCAAGCGATCAAAAATCCCCACGTGGTCGGCCGCTGAGCAGAGTGGTACCCTGCCAATGCCAGCTGGGCACCATGGCACTGCTAGCCTGGCACTGCCAGGGTGCTCAAGTGGTACTTCTAGCCTGGCAGGGGACCTACCAGGGTGTCAGGCTGGCTGTGACAAGGTGCCCAGGTGGCATTTTGCCCATGTTGGGGATTGGGCCCGTGGGTGCCCTGCCCATATGAGGTGGGTGCGGCAGCAGGGAGGGGGGTGGGGGGGGCTCTAAGACTCCCCCAACAGGTGAGTTGGGGCTTTAGGGGGGCCCGGGGTCATGTCAGGGGGTCGGGAGATCGAGGCGCCATTTAAAAATGGTGCCCCAATCTCATGCTGCATTGGCGAGGGAGCTCCTCCGTGCAGGAAATACGACTGAGTGTGGTCTTGGCAGGGTTTCCCCACCGAGGGCTGAAAAAATAAAAGAGTCCCGTTCGATAGCAGGGTCGTTCCTGGCACTGCCAGCACCAAAATGGGACTCCTTTGTTCATTACATTGTACCGGAACTTTCTGTCTCTACAAATGCTACTTGACCTGCTGCATATTCCCATCATTTTCTGTTTGTATCTATTGTTTGTGATGTTGCATTCTTTCAAAAGTATTTTTATTCAGTTTTTAAAAATGATATATAAACACAAACAATAACAATATCCCCAAATTGGATATTTTTGTTATTTACAATAACAAAAATAAACACCCCACCCTTCCCCTCCCCCATTCCTTCAACAGCTGATGGTGATCAGGGGTGGGATTCAATCGGAGAATCGGCGGGGGGGGGGGTTGGCGTGAATCCCGCCCCCGCCGGCTGCTGAATTCTCCCGCGCCGGGGTTTTGGCGGGGGTGGGAATCGCGGCGCGCCGGCCGTCCCCTTCCCTCCCAGCGATTCTCCGGCCAAGATGGGCCGAGTGGCCGCCCGTTTGCGGCTGGTCCCGCCGGCGTAAATCACGACAGGTCCTTACCGGCGGGACCTGGCTCCACGGGCGGCCTGCAGAGTCCTCGGGTGGGGATCTGGCCCCGGGGGTGCCCTGGCTCGCGATCGGGGCCCACCGATCTGCGGGCGTGCCTGTGCCGTGGGGGTCACTCTTTCCCTCTGCGACGGCCGCTGTCAACGTCCGCCATGGCCGGTGCGGAGAAGAACCCCCCCTGCGTATGCGCTGGGATGACGCAGCACACGCTGGCTCTCCCGCGCAGGCGCCAACTCGCGCCGGCCGGCGAAAGTCCTTCCGCGCCAGCTTGCGCGGCGCCAAAAACTCCGGCGCCGGCCTAGCCCCTGAAGGTGCGGAGTGGCCCGCCCCACCGTTTCACGGAGAATCCCGCCCCAGATCTTTAAAGTATAAAATGAACGACCGCCATCTTGGGTGAACCCATCAATAGAGTCTCTCAGGATGTACTTAACATCTTCGAGATATAAAAATTGCATCAGGTTTCCAAGCCATGTTGAGGCACCGGGTGGACAAGATGATCTCCACCTCATTGGTATCAGCCTATGAGCAATTAGTGAGGTGAACGGGAGAACATTAGCCCCATCAGCTTTCTTAGCTCCATCTCCCAGGTAATGTTTCTGACAATTCTGCACTTCTTTTGACTCATCAATAATGTTGATGCCCTTCTATTCTGCAATGTGACTTCAATTTGTCTCTCTCAAAACTGTGTTCCGTCAGCTTTCCTGCCTTGCATAATGCTGTGTGTTGACCTTCACAGTTTAAAATCTTAAAATGTAATTTAATTTTTCCAGTATGTTTATCTTGGCATTTGTGACGGAGCCAGAGTTATTGTACTTATCTGTTGCTAAACCTACATTTTAAAAATTCAATATTTCCCCATGCACGGTGAAAGTTCAACACAAGGTGGAAGGGGAAATTGAACTTCTGCGGAAAATTCGTATTCGATTAAAATAGCGATGAAGCTGTTGCTGAGGTTTTCTTCCTGGTGCACCCCATGCCATAGAATTTACAGTGCAGAAGGAGGCCATTTGGAAAGAGCACCCTACCCAAGGCCAACACCTCCACCCTATCCCCATAACCCAGTAACCCCAGCCAACACTAAGGGCAATTTTGGACACTAACGGCAATTTATCATGGCCAATCCACCTAACCTGCACATCTTTGGACTGTGGGAGGAAACCGGAGCACCCGGAAGAAACCCACGCACACACGGTGAGGATGTGCAGACTCCACACAGACAGTGACCCAAGCCGGAATCAAACCTGGGACCCTGGAGCTGTGAAGCAATTGTGCTATCCAGAGACTGTTGAGCTGATATCTTAAATGGGAAGTCTTGAGTTTGTACTTGCCGGAGATATTGAGATTTGGAAGGGATCCAATCCAGGCATTTGCAATGAATGTCCAATTCTGTGCACTACCCTTTAGGAAGGGCATAAAGGCTTTGGAGAGAGTACAGACGAGATTTAATAGAATGTTTCCATGGGTGAGAGATTACCATTATGTGGATAGACTGGAGAAGTTGCAGGTGTTCTCCTCATAGTCGAGAAGGCTAAGATCGGCCCCAATCTTCTGAGACTGTGACCGTTTGATTTAAATTCACCAATCAGTAGAAACAATCACTCTGCTTCCAGCCTATCAAGCCCCTCCAGAACCATGTTTTTCAATAGGATCTTCTTTTAAAAATTGGTTCTTGGGATGTGGGCATCGCTGGCTGGGTCAGCATTTGTTGACCATCCCTAATTGTCCTTGAACTGAGTGGTTTGCTCTGCCATTTCAGATTCAACCGCATCACTGTGGAGATCTGGAGTCACATGTAGGCCAGACCGGGTAAAGGAGGCAGATTTCCTTCTCTAAAGGCCAGTAGTGAACCAGATGGCCTTTTACAACAATTAATAATGGTTTCATGGTCATCTTTAAACTTTTAATTCCAAATTTTTTATTGAATTCAAATTTGACCATTTGCAGTGGTGAGACACTCTCAGTCCTTTAAGTTTCTCGGATTCATTTTTGCTGCTTATATTAATTTCCTTTCTGTTTTTATCCCCAAAGTTACTATTTACCTCCTAAGTTATTGTCATTTTTTTGGTATGAAACTTATCTCTTCTACTGTGAAGATAGACACAAACGGCGGGATTCTTCGGCCACGCCTGCATGGCAACCGGAAATTCGCACCCGAGGTCAATGGACCTATACATGGTCCACATCCCGTCTGTGACGATCTTGCGGCAGGCACGGCTGAAGAATCTAGCCCAAAATATTTGGTCAGTGCCTCCGCTATTTTCTCATTCCCCATGATAATTTCTCCTGCCTCTTCTTTTAATGGACCAAAGTTTGCTTTAGCTACTCTTTTCCTTTTTGTACACTTAACAATCTGTTTTTACATTTCAGGCTAGTTGACTCTCATTCTATTTATTCCATTTTTATTAACTTTTTGGTAATCCTTTGCTGGTTTCCAAAACATTCCCAATTCTCACACTTACTACTACTTTTTGCAAGATTGTAAGCCTCTTCTTTTAATCTAATACTGTCCTCAACTTCCTAATTGAGGCACAGGTAGGTCTTTTTTTCTGAGCTTTTGTTTTTCGATGGAATGTACTTTTGTTGAACATTTTGAATTCTTTCTTTGAATCTCTCTCACTGTTCATTTACCACCACACGGTTTCGTCTATTTACCTAATTATTCATAGCCAGCTCTGCCCTCCTATCTATGTAATTGATTTTGTTTAAGTTTAAGATTCTTGTTTGTGAGTGGGATTTGTCACTTTCAAACTTCACACATTTGCTGATAAAGTCTGTGACGGTTGTGGCATACTCATTTAGGTTGTGCTGGGGCACCCAGATTCCTCTGCACCTCAGATGCCCTGATCATCATCTCGTCCTCAGCCAGAAACTAGATGAATGACTGATTCTTTTCACCATAGTTTGTAGGACGTTCTTGACGCACACAACAACAACGCGATTACTCTTGTTTGGTGCTTTGACGGGACGATGTTTCATAATTCAAGTGTTTCTCCACATTCGAATAACCGTGATATGGACACTATTCAATTGTCTGGTGAACATTTCAACTCCTAATTCAGTTTACAAGTATCAGAAGGAAATATCACAAAGCTGGGCCACGGGAAATATCCCCCAGGGCATTCTCTGAGAATCGGAGATAATTGTAAACAAATATAACTATGTTACTTTCAGATTTCACGGAGAAACATTCTGTGTAGCTTTGTTTGCTGGAGCTCTCACAAATGGAATGCCGTAATTCCACCAGTGCCAGGTAAGAATACAATTTATTAATATATCTTTCACCTTGGCACTCAATTCTCTGTTTTCAATGAGCCGTTGGAAATGTTGAGAGATTATTGCTGATGAAATGGCCAAAACAAAAACCTAATGGTAAGTGAGAATAGAAAGCGCCGGATAAACACAGGAGCAGTAAGCAATTGACATTGTTTTATTTTTCTTTATTCTTCCACCCCTAATTGCCCTTGAACTGAGTGGCTTACTCAGCCATTTCAGAGTCAACCACATTGCTGTGGGTCTGGAGTGACGTGTAGGTCAGACCGGGTAAGGACAACAGATTTCCTTCCCTAAAAGACATGGGTGAGTGAGATTTTGTGTTGATGACAATTAATGATAGTTTCATAGTCACCGTTACTGAGACGAGCTTTCAATTGTCGAGTTCATAACTTAATGGGCGCAATTTAACGGGACAAAGACAGAATTCCGTTTTGGGCGCGTTCCTCGGCACTAATGGCACATGGCCATTTTATTTGGCCTCGGTGAGGGACGCCCAGCCGAGACCGCACTTACCTAATTTCCTGCACTGACAAGCTCAACTCGCCAGTTCACGAAGATGGCGCCCCGATCTTCCAACCCTCCCTCAGCCACTCCACTGCTGGATCGCCCCCTCCCCACTGCAGCCCACAAGTACCTCGAGCCCCACCTCTTTAGGGGCAAGGCACCCACGGTACAGGCAACCTGGCACCTGGGCACCTTGGCACTGTCAGCCTGCCACCCTGGCCGTGCCCTTGTCAGCCTGAGCATACTATCCGAGCACACACTTTGTGGAAGCACCAAGGTGCCAGGCTGGCAGTGCCCAGCGAGAGTGCCAGGGTACCACCCATCCCAGAGTCCAACCACCTGGGGGTCTTTAATAGCCTGGGTGGCCCCTCAAATGCCTTTATGCCTGGTCCACGTTTGTGGGAACAAGTGCTGAACTGCACCCTGGAGAGTTCACTCAGGTGAGACCATTAGTTACTGAGTGCCGGGAGAATCTGGCACAGATATATTTTAATGAGCCTAATGGTGTGATAACTCATAATAGCTCGCGACGCGTATCGAATCTTGTGAGAGATCTCCTGCAAGATTCAATGGCCTCATCGTGTAACCAAGAGGCCATTAAATTGTGCCCAAGGTGTTTAAACCAACTAGCTGCAATGGTGGGTGAACCCATGTCCTCAAAGCATTAGGCTGAGCCTTTGGGTCGTGGTCTAGTCACACATCACTACGACACCATCTCCCCTAAAGACTGGCTGTGTTTAAAGGTAGGAATCCCAGCCTGGGATTTCGAGTCAGAATATGTTTGTATGGTATTGACATAAGGCAGAAATCACAGTCACCCAGTGACCTGCCTTTTCCATCTGCAATGCAAACCAAGCAGCTTGGTGTTGTAAGCATTTATTGCTTTTATTTTAGTTTAAGAAAAATCACAATAAAGAAAAGCCCGAACGATGGGAGTGGAATACAATCCCAATATTTCAGTTCCCATGCTAGAATGGCGTGTTAAAATTAAAGGACTGAGAAAGTTTACTCAGACTTTGTGTTCATCTTTTGCTGTTTGAGAAATAAGCTCATTTTGTGAGAATGTCCCAGAATTCCACTTCTTGATTAAAAGCTGAGAAATTGGAACAATGCCAAAAACCAGAACCAAATGACTTTTGGCTTTGCCCTGCATGTTCAAAGACATTGACCCGTGCACCACCTGAAATTGGCACTCACAAGACTATTGAGTTGCTGACACCTCGAATCAAATGTAGCCTGCTGTTGTGGGCCTGAGAAAATGCAGCTGGCTTCAATGCTGAGCCAACATTTATCTTAATAGAATCATCTGTTGCAATCATTGACTTCAAGAATATCAGTGCCACTGATGGGAATTTTCATTGCAATTTCTCCAGCTATTCATATCCACCTGTTATATCTCCGGTTATCTTAATGTTGTTTTTGTGATGATTTGCTGCATTAGTGCATGGGCGGGATATTCCGAGACCCGCGCAGGGCCGGAGAATCGCCGCAACCACGCCACGCCGCCCCGACGCCGGCACGTGATTCTCCGAAGAGCGGAGAATCGCCGCCATTTGCGCCGGCACGTTTGGCGCGGCGCCAGTCGCGGGTCGCTGTCCACGGCCGGGCCGCCAATTCTCCGGCCTTGATGGGCCGCGCTGCCGCGCGGAAACGGCAGAGTCCCGCCAGCGCCGTCCACACCTGCTCGCAGCCGGCGGGAACTCTGCGCGCAGGGTCGGGGGGGGGGGGCGGCCTGTGGGGTGGGGGGGGGCTCCTTCACCGTTGAGGGGCCTCCGATGGGGTCTGGACCGCGATCGGGGCCCACCGATCGGCCTCTCTAGCCACGGCCCTATTTTGTTACGCGGCCGGCCCCTGAACTCCAGCGCCATGTAGCGTCGGGGCTGGCGCGTTGAGGAAATCTCCCCCGCGCATGCGTGGGTTGGCGCGGTGCCCAGTTGGCACCGGGAAGGGAGGCTGGAGCGGCGTGAACCACTCCAGCGCCGTGCTGGCCCCCTGAGGGGGCCAGAATTGGTAGTGCCCGCGCCCGTTTCACGCCGCTGTGAAATACGACGGCGCGGACACCCTGCCTCCATTTCGGAGAATCCCGCCCAGAAGGTCCCTAGGTCATCGTAACCTATTTTTATCATACGTAAAACATTTTGAGTCTGGGAATGATGCATTTATATTCCTACATTACCACTCACTGCCTCACAGGACAACTGGTACAAGGTGAAACCGATACAGACA
Source organism: Scyliorhinus torazame (assembly GCF_047496885.1). Taxonomy (NCBI): domain Eukaryota; kingdom Metazoa; phylum Chordata; class Chondrichthyes; order Carcharhiniformes; family Scyliorhinidae; genus Scyliorhinus; species Scyliorhinus torazame. The sequence goes on along the minus strand of NC_092727.1, from coordinate 10,975,559 downwards.
GTTCTGCCATGAGCTCTTTTGAACAGATGGTACCTGTTTTTTTTAAAACAATCTTGCTGGCAAGTTGTGTCCTCCCAACTGGTATCTCCTCAGCAGTTTAGAGATTGAAAAGGATGTCAAGGTTTTAGAGAGAGTTGTGAGGAAATTTGCTAGAGTCGTAACAGGGAGGTGGGTCTTGAGTGATGTGGTGGAACTAGAGAAGCCGGGATTGTTCTCCTTCCGAGTAAAGCCAGTTGCGGGAAGATTAGACAGAAGTGTTCAAAATCATGAAGTGTTTCAAAAGAGCAAATAAGGAGAAGCTAGTGGCAGAATGAGGACACATGCAGAGAGTTAAGGTCATTGGCAAAAGAACCGGAGGTGAGTTGACAAGAACTTTTTTGTTGAGCTGGTGGGAGAAGATTGAATGGGAACTTTCAAAAGGAATTTGGTGAATATTAAAAGGGAAGAAAATAGCCAGGCAGTAAAGAAGGGACAGGGGAGTGGGACTAGGTGGATAGCTCTTTCAGATAGCCAACACAGGCACATCGGGCTGACTGGCCTCCTTCTCTGCCCTCTATGATTGTTTAATTGACAATCCATTGAGAACATTGTCTCATAGCTGGATATGAGGTAAGTCGGGAATGGACCTAACTGGTCAGGCATCATTACCAATTATTTTGATCCCAGATCAGACCCCCAAAGTGATTCTCATACTGGACCGAAACACCATTATTTTAGTTTATTTTGTAAGACTGTGCGGAAAGAAAGATTTGCTTCAGGAGTGATTGAAATAAGACATAGGGCATTGGTATTTCTAAAACAAAAGTTTATTATGAATATAATATTAAACTTTTAAACTTCACACCCCAAAAGAACAGTTCACAATTACCCCTTAAACACTACTGCTCAATTTCCCATTAAACAACAAGAAAATAACCACACAGTTCTCAATCTATCTTAAAATCAGCATGGCATAGAGTAATAATTGCTTTCCTCATCAGATTTGGCCCCTGTTAGAACCCCTTCAGACTCTTCAAAAACTTGGTTCACCTGGTGTGTTTCAGTTTCTTCCTTGTCCCCAGTCAAGACTGCTCTGCTTTACAGATTATTTATCTTTTGCAACTTTCCTATTGTGAAAGAATTGTGGACTCAGTTTCTGGCAGATCAGAATTCACCACTCCTCTCTCCCAAAACCTTCTCAAAACTACTAACTGCCTCTCTGCATTCCTGGGATCCACCCAGCAATGACCTCATCTCTACAAGCTGAAACACAAATGATCTCTGCAGGCTGCAAAAGCACGCTGATCCCCAGGGAATTCCCCAGTCAAACCACATTCCTCTGGGCAATTTCACCTGCTGTTACCTAGAGGCAAAATAAAATCCTGAAAAAACATGACCACTGCAGTCAAACACACTGTAACCCCGGACATTTAACCCTTAAAGTGTCCCAACATTTAGAAGCCAATAATATCCGCCACCCGTCACACTCTGCTCCAATGCATTAACTCACTTAACATCTGAATCCACTAAATAGCCAGACATAGCAACAGTGTTAAAATTCTTCCAATAATTAAATGATTTTAATTAGTTAAAGTGTGCATTGGACACCCATTGAAATGCCCACCATCTCCTTATTTGGCAATGCCTGACAGCTATTTCAATTAAGGATCACCTGAAAACCAAATAGAAGGAAAAGAAGTTGAGGAAATGTGTGTTGTGTCAGAACTGACTGTGCCTGTTACGAAAAATCACCTCCTGCACCAACTGACTGTAAGATGCAAAATCCATGAAAAACTGCATTTAGTCATAATTTATCTTTGAAATGGATTCCCTATTTAAATGAGGTTTTGTCTGCTTATGTTTCAAATCAAATAAATGAAGATTTTAGCAGCAAATGTTTTGCATATGCTATAAAATTGCCCGTGGTGATGTTCAAAGTTGATGAATACAAGCTGTTTTAATATATTCAATCTGATGACGGAGTTGACAGTTTTCAGAAAGTTAATCGACAGTGTCATTATCTACATACCAGAGTCCACACCTGGATAGCTGCTCGCTCCTTTCTCAATGTCAACAGATGCGATCTCAAAGATATGATAAATACTTTCATTTAAGTAGTGCCTTATTCAATCTCAAAGTGATTGGCCCCAAGCCAGACACGTGGTCAGTGGAGCCCACCCTCTTAAAGGGGCTGCGCTACCACAATAGCCACATATACATTTTAAAACAGAGAGCTGAGAGCTAAGGTGGGGATCACCAAGGTTGAAGAAAGGACAAGGCAATACAAGGAATGTTTTTTTTGACATAGAAAGAATGTAGGTACTTTTTGAAGAGCAGCCCCTGTGGCCAATTTCTGCACAATAAGGTTCCACAAACAGCAGTGGAATCTTTTCCGTCCACCTTGAGATAGCAGATGAGGCCTGGATTTTAGCATCTCTTCTGAAAGACAGTACCTCCAAATGTGCAGCACCCCTTCAGTGATGCCTGGTATGCCAGTATAGATTTTATGCTCAAGCGTCTGGGTGGGAATTGAGTCTATTTCTGTTGCAGAGTTGAGTGTGCTACCACTAAGACAAGGCTTGTTATATGTTGACGCAAAAGCACAGCCAAAATAATGATGGGACGATGTGCATGGGGACATAATATCTTGAATTTTGTGGACTTGCAATGTGCATATTTTGATAGGTGTCCATAAAAATGTGAAAACAATGAATAGGTTGCTGTCTAATTCTGATTAGTTGCTTTGTTCTATTTTATCAATACCACAATAGTCTTTACCGCTCTGAGTTTTCCTCTTGTTCCTGCTCAGCTTCAAATGGATTGTCCTACATGATCTTCCTTCTGTGAGTGGCGACCTTGCCTTCCACTGCCATAATCTCTGGAATTCCCTCGTCTACATCTCTCACTGATCCTTGTGGCTGTTCCTTACAACCGATCTAGAATCATAGAAATTTACAGTGCAGAAAGAACAAGAACAAAGAAAATTACAGCACAGGAACAGGCCCTTCGGCCCTCCCAGCCTGCGCCGATCCAGGTCCTTTATCTAAACCTGTCACCTATTTTCCAAGGATCTACTTCCCTCTGTTCCCCGCCCATTTATATATCTGTCTAGATGTATCTTAAATGATGCTATCATGCCCGCCTCTACCGCCTCCGCTGGCAAAGCGTTCCAGGCACCCACCACCCTCTGCGTAAAAAACTTTCCACGCACATCTCCCTTAAACTTTCCCCCTCTCACCTTGAAATTGTGACCCCTTGTAATTGACACCCCCACTCTTGGACAAAGCTTGTTGCTATCCACCCTGTTCATACCTCTCATAATTTTGTAGACCTCAATAAGGTCCCCCCTCAACCTCCGTCTTTCCAATGAAAACAATCCTAATCTACTCAACCTTTCTTCATAGCTAGCACCTTCCAAACCAGGGACGATGCTGGTGAACCTCCTCTGCACCCTCTCTAAAGCATCCATATCCTTCTGGTAATGTGGCGACCAGAACTGCACGCAGTATTCCAAATGTGGCCTAACCAAAGTCCTATACAACTGTGACAGAAGGAGGGACTCTCTGCCCAAATTATCTTTTTATGTGGCTAGCTGTCAAATTTTGTGAAGATGTGGGATGCTTACTGCGTTTAAAGGCATCACATTAATGCTTTTGTTGTTGCTACCTTCATTCTTTCTATGTCCATAAAAACATTCCTTGTATTGCCTTGTCCTTTCTTCAACTATGCCCACTTTAGCTCTCAGCTCTCTGGTTTAAAATGTTTATATGAACACTGTGGCATGGCAGCTCCTTTAAGAAGGTGGACTCCACGGACCACATGACAGGCCTGGGACCAATCACGCGGGAGCATGTAAATCTCAGCCAATAGGGAGTTAGTGCAGAGCCCTGGGAGAAGGACACTGGGCAGTGTTGACCAGGGGGCCGAAGTGTTAATACCTGTTGTATTATGTTCTGTGCCTATTACTTAACTGCCTTTGCATTTCATGAAAAACCCCTTTGTTAATTACTGGAAGCTTCCAGTGTGTGTCTCGAGTCACCGCATTGGTTATGAGTTAAAAGTTTTCGACCGCAGCCATCAGTGGTTGCGAATCGAGGGGGGAAGGAAGGAGTAGCTGAGAAAGTAGAGAAGCTCCAGCAAGAGTCGGTATCATTCAAACTGGGAGTGGAAATGACCGTCATTGGGAAACGCGACCCATTTGACCAAGGGACTGAGGATTGGAGTCATTGTGTCGAATGGCTCCACTAGGTGATGGTTTGGCACAGCTGGCTGGTAATGCAGAACAAGGCCAGCAGCGCGGGTTCAATTCCCGTATCGGCCTCCCTGAACAGGCGCCGGAATGTGGCGACTAGGGGCTTTTCACAGTAACTTCATTGACGCCTACACGTGACAATAAGCGATTGTTATTATTATTTTTACCACGAGTGAGATAACAAACGAGGACAAGCAGAAGGTGATAGTTCTGACAGTTTGCAGGGAGCAAACGTATAATTTGATTAGGAACCTCACGTCCTAGGAGGCACCAAATACACAGGGCTGGATTCTCCGCCGTCGTGATTCTCTGTTTTGCCGGCTCCCGGGGTTTTTCCGACAGCGTGGGGCTGCCCCACAATGGGAAATCCCATTGACCAGCTGGCGAAACGGAGAATCCCGACGGCGTGCTGAACCAGGGACGGAGAATCCCGACGGCGTGCTGAACCAGGGACGGAGAAACGCGCCCACAGAATTCCAGCTATTGGCCAGAATTGTCCGGTCGTTACGATTCATTTTTCCCGCCAGAAGCGCACCCCCGCCCGTGGGCTTCCCGATGACGTGGGGTAGCTTCAATGGAAAATCCCGCCGCCAGCGAACTGCGCACTGCCAGGAAGCACACAGCTGGGGAAGCAGAGAATCCAGCCCATTATGTAGCCATGCACTTGCAACGTGAGAGGTTTAACTCTGCAGTGAGGGATGACGAAGAGTCTGTCTCAGCTTTCATAGCCAAGCTTCGCCAGTCTGCCAAGCACTGCGAGTTAGGGACCACGTTTAGTGATCTATTGCATGATTGGGTGGTTTGTGGTCTCCATAACTTTGATATCCAGAAGAAGGCTTCTGACGGTGACCATGATTATGTTGAAAAAGCGATCGAGGTAGCTCAGGCGACGGAGTGCGCTGGAACATGGTCCTCGGTACTGGACTGGAACCCAAAGATCGGGAAATGTTGTAGCGTCAACCCAAGTGAAAGTGGACTGCTATCATTGCGGGGGAGACCACCCCCAGGAGACGTGTCATGGTCGAGAGTTTGTGCACTTCCGTTGCAGCCGAAGGGGGCACATTCAAGCACGCTGCCGTGCAAAGCAAAGCACGACAATGCAAAAAAAGCACCAACGGCAGCACAAGTCCACAGCACCATTGAACATAGTGGAAAAGAGCTCTGAAGAAGAGCAGGCAATGTATCAGTTGAATGCAGTCCAACTCAATAAGACAGACTGATTGAAATTGTCTTCAGGGAAAATGGCAAACCCCTTAAAATGGAAGTTGACACTGGGGCTTTGGTGAGCAGAGTGGGGGAGTAGACTTTCCAATATCTTCGTGCAGGAACTCAGACTTTAAGCTTGAAGAGCACTACAGCCAAGCTTTCCACATGCACCGGGGAAATTTTGAAGAACCTCAGAATTGCCAATACACCAGTGGCCTACAGAGGGCAGGTGGCCAATCGGCCTTTGGTTGTGGTGGGAGGGCAGAGACCCAGTTTGATGGGAAGAGACTGGTTACAGGTTAGGCGCAACTGGTTGGAAATCTTCAAAATATCCAAAGGTGTCCTCCAAGATGTCCTAAGGAGGTATGAGGACGTCAACTACAAGGAATTAGTCACTTTCTGTTAGAACCCATTTGATGATCTTAATGCATCTGAGATCACTGCACTGTCTGTGCTTCAGATTTTATTCCATCTCCATCATCCAAAAAGTGCATCACATTCTGGATGAATTTAAATGTCTTTCCACTGTAATTTTGTGTTCTATTTTGCTGCTTTTAAGCCGTGGAGTACAGAAAGCTTCACTCTCCTACGGTGCTTTTATCTTGCACTCAAAAACAGTACATAGTATGTTGCAATTTAAAACAAACCTGTTCAGGACATCGCTGAGATGTTTAGCACTAAAATAACTTTAGAAATTCTTTCGACTGTTGGAAGGAAATCTCACAATTATATTTGCCAGTTTTAACCTGGTATGTCAGTTCCTATAGGTTTAAAATTAAGCTTAAATGTACCAGCATTTGTTTTCTTAAGACTGAGTTTCCTGTGCCTAAGCATTAAACGCACCTGAAATGTACTACACTTTTCCAATCTCCACTCACCCCGACTTCGGGCAGCACGGTAGCATAGTGGTTAGCACAATTGCTTCACAGCTCCAGGGTCCCAGGTTGAATTCCCAGCTTGGGTCACTGTCTGTGTGGAGTCTGCACGTTCTCCCCGTGTGTGCGTGGGTTTCCTCCGGGTGCTCCGGTTTCCTCCCACAGTCCAAAGATGTGCAAGTTAGGTAGATTGGCCATGCTAAATTGCCCTTAGTGTTGGGTGGGGTTATTGGGTTACTGGGATCGGGTGGAGGTGTGGGCTTGTGTAGGGTCCTCTTTCCAAAAGCCGGTGCAGACTCGATGGGCCGAATGGCCTCCTTCTGCACTGTAAATTCTATGATTCTATGATTCTATGAATTGGGCAGGATTATGGGCGTCAAAGCCGAAATATATGTCAATCCGAATTCGATGTCCAAGTTTTTCAGCATTAGATCAGTGCCATGCACACTGCATCAGAATGTTGATGCAGACGTGCTCTGGCCATACTGCGGATTGTAAAAGATGTTTGCTGACTATAGCGGGGTCATGGCCACAGCGGAAGGCAAGACAAGTGCCTGTAAATATGTGTGCTGATTTCTGTTTTGTCTTCTTTAGTTTCCATTTTTGACACGGTTTTATAATATATAACCTATGAATTGTGACATATAAGGGGCGGGATTCTCTGATCCTGAGCATGCTTAGTGGGACGGGCGCCAATGCACGCATGCGCAGCGGCTCCCTTCTCTGCGCCGGCCCCAACGCAACATGGCATAGGGCTACAGGGGCCGTCGCGGAACAAAAGAGGCCCCTAGCCCGAGAGGCCGGCCCGCCGATCGGTAGGGCCTGATCGTGGGTCAGGCTACAGCGGAGGCCCCCCCAGGATCGGAACCCCCTCTCCACCCCCACCAGGCCGTCCCCGGATGCATGCACACTGAGGTCACGCCAGGTAAGACCACATGAGGATGGCGCTGGTGGGACTCTGATTTTTTGTGCCGCTGCTCGGCCCATCCCGGGTGGAGAATTGGCGGAGGGTGGGGGGGGTGCGTAGAGCAACCGGCGGCATGCGCCAGTGCCAATGGAGCTGATTCTCTGCTCTCCAGAAAATTGGCAGACTGGCGTTGGGGCGTCGTCGCGCGATTCGCGCCCGTCCCGGCGATTCTCCGGCCCGGCCTAGGCTGAGGAAATCCCGCCCAAGATGTGAAAACCCAATAAAAACACTTAAAAGAGAATGTTGATGTGGAGTTAAAGAGATTGGAAGTGTTGGATATAATCAAGCCAGTTGAGATCTCAGACTGGACGGTGCCGATAGTCTCTGTCCTTAAGGATTTGAGGGGACTAAAAGCTGACCATAACTCAGGCTGGTCAGGTTTATTGGTATCCGATTCCCCGAGTCAAGGACCTCTACACGATGCTGGTAGGGGGTCTCACCTATTCACAATTGGACTTCAGTCGTGTCTGCGTGCAAATTACAGCGCGGCCCCTTTCAAGGGTCGGACTCCATGGATCACATGACTGACTTGGGGTCAATTGCACAGGAGCAAGCCAACCATGGCCAATAGGGAATTTGCGTGGAGCCCTGGGAGCCGAAGTGAAGGTCCCGAGCCACCACAAAAGGCAAAGGTGGGATTTTAGACCACCAACATCTGGGCCTCCCTCCCCCGCCCACCCCCGGCATGTTTTCTAGCAGCAAGGGTGGCTTGACATTGACCGTCGATGGAACCTTCCGGTCCCATCATTGTCTATGGAATTGGAATTTTGACAGGCTTGCTCATCCCATCGCTGGGGAAACAAACCGCAGGTGGGGGGTTGGGGCAGGGGGTTGGTGGGGGAGTGGGGGCTGGAAGATCCTGCGAGTGGGAAAGGCTGGAAAATCCCACCCAAAATGTTTTTGTGCCATCAATTTCCTTGTTCGCCCTCTTTGTACTTCTTGCTTTAACATGCTCATAACATATTTTGCTTCAATCAGCCTACGTGGAAGAAATTGGACAAAGGTAAAATTCAGAGTTAGTTTGACGCATTTAACCTCTTTGCAGGGAATTTGTAAACATGTTGCGAGCTGAATTCGTAAAGTTTTCACAATGAAAATTAGTTCATAAATCATGTCCTCTTCAAATGCTGGCTGTGATGTAAAGAAGATAAAGATAGACTAGCTTCTGACTGAAAATACTTTGAAATTGCATCTGGGGATCTTTTGGGATGCTGGATGATGAGTACAAGAACACTAAGTTAATTAATCCGAGGCCCAGGTGCAAGGTTTGGAACACGTCCAAGTCTATCTCACTAAAGAGTTCAAAATACTCCACCTGGGGACAGAACTCTTCGTGCAGTGATTGCAACTACCCATCCCAACGAATGAACCAACTCAAAACATTGAACCGCAGTTTAATTACAAATCTGCTTGATTTTAAAATCGAAAAATTTAACTGCAGAATTCCTGCAAATAATCTTGTCTACTTTTTAAAAAAATTTAGAGTACCCAATTCATTTATTCCAATTAAGGGGCAATTTAGCATGTTCAATTCACCTACCTTGCACATCTTTGGATTGTGGGGGCGAAACCCACGCAAACACGGGGAGAATGAGCAAACTCCACACGGACAGTGACCCAGAGCCGGGATTGAACCTGGGACCTCGGCGCCGTGAGACTGCAGTGCTACCATTGCGCCACCATGCTGCCCTTGTCTACTTTTTTTTTGGCCTCCCGTTTTTATTCTTCATTTCACTGTGTTCTTCCTCCCCTTAATTTTTCCTGGCTTCATTTTTTCTAATTTCCCTGCTTTCCTACCTCTCTCCCTCCAACCTTCCCTTCTTCCTTTTACTTTCTTGACTCTATTTTCGGTAGCGTCGGTCGGGTCTCTGGAACAAAAGACAGGGTATGAAGTCTATATATATATTTTTTAAAAATCGGTGATATCAAAAATGAATCCTGCTTGTCATTTTGTGATATTTTGAAGGTGATCTGTCACGGAACTACGGCAAGAAAGATTTTGCTTTTACTGGTTTGTGCATTCGGTGCTCGGGGTGTGGGTGGGGGGCGGGGGGGGGGGGGGGGGGGGGGGGCGCGGGGGGGGGGGGGGGAGAGGGGGGGTGAAGCTGGATGTCCAATTTTCCACAGCCCAGCTTATCTCTTTCTCTGTGCCAAGCTACTGGGCAAGGTCATATATCTGTATCCTCTGTCAGTGTGGGCTGGGTGATTGATGCAGGGTGAGGAGAAGATTCACGCATTGTTCTTACCTATGCGAGGTGTTATGGGCCTGGGTTTTAGAGAACCCCAAAGTGTAGCACGGGGTTCACCTGACCCACAACTTTTACTGGATTGTGGTATGGGGAGCACACGGCCCACTCTACAGGTGTGGTACAGCAGAAATGGGAAAGTATTTTTTTTTAAAAGCAAAACAATGTTTATTCTATGAACTCAAGTTAACCTTTTTAAAACATACAGTGAACATCTTGGAACCATTAATTCAAATACAACCCCCAAAGACTGCAACACTAAGTAATCCTTCAAGCTTTCCTTTTAACATCCATTCAACTTAAAACACCTATTACCAGAAGCACATCAGGTTAAAGTCATGACTGTTATTAGTTTTAAGTCACCAAGATCGATTTAAAGTCTTTAGATTACAGAGAGAGATTCACACACCTTCTGGCTGTGACTGCAGCTATCCAGCATCTGAAAACGAAACTAAAGCCCAGCTCCACCCACACTCTGACATCACTACAGTAACATGAGCACCCAAACATGTCTTAAAGCGACATTATCATGACACGACCTAATTGGTTTGGGTGAGTTTCAAATATATTTGATTCGATGGTTAACTGTCAATCCTCAATGTGCAATATAAGTTTTAAATGCCCAGCTCCCCTCTCTGACCTCACTACAGTGGTAAACACCCATTTCTTAAAGGTACTCTCACTGCAGATATTTATATACATACCCATTTATAAACACCCATTTCTTAAAGGCACTCTCACATGACAGAGGGGAGAGTCGATGTCAGTAATCATGGCTGTAGAAATGCAACAGTATCTGCACTATCATTAACCATCTTCACTCCGCCAATAAGGGGTAAGGAGTTCTTTTTCTGGTTGGCGACCTGTACCCAGTGGGGTTCCACAGGTATCAGTGCTGGCACCGCAACTGTTCAAAAAATATGTTAATGACTTGGAGGAAGGAGGCAAATGAACCGTAGGCATATTTGCAGGAAAATAGGTGCAGAGGCAAGTTACGAGAGGGATACCGACATTTTGCAAAGAGATATCGATAGGTTAAGTAAGTGGACAAAAAGTTGCAAATGGAGTATAATGTGGGAAACTGTGAAGTTGTCCATTTTGGAAGGGAGAACAAAAGAGCAGAGTATTATTTAGATGGAGAAAAGCTGCAGAAAGCTGCAACACAAAAGGATTTCGGTGTACTCTTGCACGAAACACAGAAAGCTAGCACACAGGTGCATCAGGTAAGCAGGAAGGGCTTATTTCAAGGAGGTTGGAGTATAAGAATTGGGAAGCCTTGCTGCAGTTGTACACGGTACTGGCGACACCACATCCGGAGCACTGGGAGCAGTTTTATAATAATCTTTATAATCTTTATTATTGTCACAAATAGGCTTACATTTATACTGCAATGAAGTTACTGTGAAAATCCCCTAGACTCCACACTCCGACGCCTTATTTAAGGAAAGATATTGGGCTGGATTCTCTGCCGGCGGGATGCTCCATTTTACCGGCAGCCCGGGGTTTTCCCGACAGCGTGGGGCTGCCCCACAATGGCGAACCCCACTGATCAGCCGGCGTAATGGAGCGTCCCGCCAGCGGGGTGAAACAGAAATGTGGGGCAGCGGGACGGAGAAGCAAGCCCATTATTTCACGGAGGTGGTTCAGAGAAGGTTCACTAAGATGATCCCAGGTATGGAGGGTGTGGTAGTATGCATTAGGGGTCATGTGGGACTGTGAAGCCGTGATGTCATTGGCTGACAGATCCCGGGTCCTGGTTGGCCGTTGACCTCTAGCTCCGCCCTGAAGGCGGAGTATAAGAACCAGGAGCCCTCCCCCGCAGGCTAGTCTACTACTGAACTGCGGGGGAACAGTCACGCTTCATAAAGCCTCATCGACTTCACTCTATTCGTCTCTCGGAGTCTTTGTGCGCTTCAATTTATTAAGCGTGACTAAAGGACTATGGAGCTCAGGATCAACCCGGAATGCCTGAGGATCAGCCCCCACGCAGTGAACGCAGCAGCAGCTTTCAAGCACTGGCAGACTTGTTTCGAGGCCTACCTCAGAACGGCCCCCGGCCGGGTCACAGAAGACCAAAAACTACAGGTCCTGCACTCGAGGTTAAGCACGGAGATTTTCTCTCTCATCGAAGACGCAGAGGATTTCCAGACAGCGTTCGCAGCACTAAAAAGTCTCTATGTTCGCCCAGTAAACCAGATCTACGCTCGCTATCAACTCGCAACGAGACGGCAAAGTCCCGGAGAATCGATAGATGAATTCTACGCCGCGCTACTAATTTTGGGACGGGCCTGCAGCTGCCCGCCGGTGAACGCAAATGAACACACGGACATGTTAATGCGCGATGCTTTTGTGGCAGGTATGAACTCCTCCCAAATCCGCCAAAGACTTTTAGAAAAAGAGTCGCTAGGACTCTCAGAGGCACGGGCCCTAGCAGCCTCCCTGGACGTGGCCGCGCGAAACGCCCACGCCTACGGCCCCGTCCGCGCGGCAGCCCATTGGGCTCCGTACGCACCCGTCGCGACAAACCCACCGCCCCCCCCCGGACACCCCACAGGCTTGCGCGGTTCAAACGCCAAGTCGCACCGGGGGAGCCCGCTGCCATTTCTGCGGCCAGGCGAAACACCCCCGGCAGCGCTGCCCGGCCCGCGCAGCGATCTGTAAGAGCTGCGGGAAAAAGGGCCATTTCGCGGCTGTATGCCGGTCCCAGGAGGTCGCCGCTGTCCCAGGAGAACAGGGAGCCCTGCACGCCTTTTACGCTCCCCAACCCCCCCAGCGCCCCATGTACGACCCGCAGGCGCAACCACTTTGGGTCCCGATCACCGCTCTCCCCGGAGAAGAGGGAGTTCTGCGCGTCTCTAACGCTCCCCAACCGCCCCCCCCCCACGCCCCATGTGCGACCCGCAGGCGTCCCGGCCACCACGAGGGGAGGAGGGGCGGAGGGGCGCCGCCATCTTGGACCACCCCAGACCTGTGCGACGCATGGGGGTGGCCATTTTGTCCACCCCCTCCGCCATCTTGTGACCCCCCAGCCATGTGCGATGCATGGGGGCAGCCATCTTGTTCACCCCCGACGCCATCTTGGACGGCAACAACGGACCCCAGTGTCAACGGCTCCACGGGGTTCGAAGAAGACGCTCAACCATTACGACCACGTCTGGCTTCAATGACGCTGGACCAAGCACGGCCCCGGACGCTCCAGACAACGACGACAACGGTGCTGATAAACGGGCGCGAGACACCATGTCTGGTCGACTCCGGGAGCACGGAGAGCTTTATCCACCCCGACATGGTAAGACGCTGTTCTTTGACCATCCGTCCCAGCGCACAAAAGATTTCCCTAGCTGCAGGATCCCACTCCGTACAGATCAAAGGCTTCTGCATAGTTACCCTAACGGTGCAAGGGAGGGAGTTCAAAAACTACAGGCTCTACGTCCTTCCCCAACTCTGCGCCCCCACATTACTGGGATTAGACTTCCAGTGCAATCTACAGAGCCTAACCTTCAAATTCGGCGGCCCAATATCCCCACTCACTATCTGCGGCCTCGCAACCCTCAAGGTTCAACCCCCATCCTTGTTTGCAAACCTCACCCCGGATTGCAAACCCGTCGCCACTAGGAGCAGACGGTACAGCGCCCAGGAACGGACCTTCGTTCGGTCCGAAGTCCAGCGGCTACTGAAGGAAGGCATAATCCAGGCCAGCAATAGTCCCTGGAGAGCACAGGTGGTAGTAGTAAAGACAGGGGAGAAGCAAAGGATGGTCATAGACTATAGCCAGACCATCAACAGGTACACACAACTAGACGCGTACCCTCTCCCCCGCATATCCGACATGGTCAATCGGATTGCCCAATATAAGGTCTTCTCCACCGCGGACCTCAAGTCCGCCTACCATCAGCTCCCCATCCGCCCAAGTGACCGCAAGTACACAGCCTTAGAGACAGATGGGCGATTATACCATTTCCTAAGGGTCCCATTTGGCGTCACAAACGGGATCTCGGTCTTCCAACGAGAGATGGACCGAATGGTTGATCAACACGGGTTGCGGGCCACGTTCCCGTATCTCGACAATGTAACCATCTGCGGCCACGACCAGCAGGACCACGACGCCAACCTCCAAAAATTCCTCCAGACCGCTAAAGCCTTGAACCTCACGTACAACGAGGACAAGTGCGTTTTTGGCACAAACCGGCTAGCCATCCTGGGCTACGTAGTGCGCAATGGGATAATAGGCCGCGACCCCGAACGTATGCGCCCCCTCATGGAATTTCCCCTCCCGCACTGCTCAAAAGCCCTAAAACGCTGCCTGAGGTTCTTTTCATACTACGCCCAGTGGGTCCCCCAGTATGCAGCCAAGGCCCGCCCCCTAATACAGACCACGACCTTCCCTCTGTCGACAGCAGCTTGCCAGGCCTTCAGCCGCATCAAAGCGGATATCGCAAAGGCCACGATGCGCGCCATCGACGAGTCCCTCCCCTTCTAGGTCGAGAGCGACGCCTCCGACGTAGCTCTAGCGGCCACCCTTAACCAAGCGGGCAGACCCGTGGCCTTTTTCTCCCGAACCCTCCACGCTTCAGAAATCCGCCACTCCTCAGTGGAAAAGGAAGCCCAAGCCATAGTGGAAGCGGTGCAACATTGGAGGCATTACCTGGCCGGCAGGAGATTCACTCTCCTCACGGACCAACGGTCTTCATGTTCGATAATGCACAGCGGGGCAAAATCAAAAACGACAAGATCTTAAGGTGGAGGATCGAGCTCTCCACCTTCGACTACGAGATCTTGTATCGTCCTGGAAAGCTGAACGAGCCGTCCAATGCCCTATACCGCGGCACATGTGCCAATGCACAAATTAACCGCCTCCAAACCCTCCCGGACGCCCTCCACTCCATCCGGTCACTACTGTGTACTAGCACTAACCAAACGCGCCTCCTTGTCTTCCCCAGGAAGTCCTCCTCTGGAACGTCGCTGCCGACCTGGCTGGCGGCCCCAGGACCCACCTTGCTCCGAAAACATGTGCGGGCGCACAAGTTGGACCCGTTGGTCGAAAGGGTTCACCTCCTTCACGCGAACCCGCAGTACGCTTACGTGGAGTACCCCGACGGCCGACAGGGCACGGTCTCCCTGCGAGATCTGGCGCCCGCTGGCAACACACACCCCCCACGACACCAATCACCCCCTCCCTGCCACCGCCGCACCCCGCGACCGCCCCCTTCCCAGGAGGATCGGTCCTCCGCCCAGGCCCGACCAGGAGTGAAGCCCAAGCTGAAACCGTAAGGCTCCCGGAGATGACAACACCGGAACAAGCACCACCACCACCACCGGGGCCGAGGCGATCGACACGGACGACCAGACCGCCCGACCGACTCGTGGCGTCGATCTAACACTACAATATGTGGACTTTTAACGAGAATATTTTGTCTTTTTCTCCTGACGATTACTGTAAATAGTTCGAAAAAAAAAAAACCTTGTACATACTGTAATAACATGCGAAGGTTTTCCTCCCAGGACCAGCCTTGTAAACCCTTACCACCATGCGAAGCATCACACCGCCGGGTTCATTTTTAACAAGGGGTGAATGTGGTAGTATGCATTAGGGGTCATGTGGGACTGTGAAGCCGTGATGTCATTGGCTGACAGATCCCGGGTCCTGGTTGGCCGTTGACCTCTAGCTCCACCCTGAAGGCGGAGTATAAGAACCAGGAGTCCTCCCCCGCAGGCCAGTCTACTACTGAACTGCGGGGGAACAGTCACGCTTAATAAAGCCTCATCGACTTCACTCTATTCGTCTCTCGGAGTCTTTGTGCGCTACAGAGGGATTGTCTGATGAGCAAAGGTTAAACAGGTTGGGACTCTACTCGCTGGAATTTAGAAGAATGAGAGGTGATCTAATTGAAAAATACAGGGGCGAGTTCTCCATCTGAGCGTTGCCGAGCCTGAATCGTGAGTGTTCTCCGTGGACAAAAGCGGTGCGAGCCCTGGAATGATTCAGGTCCCGTTACCATGTAGAACTCGCACAATTCCGATGCATGCTGACCCTCATTCCAGCCAGAATGATGGCACTGGTTGTGCTAGAGCACGCCCATCCTGTTGATGGGTCAGCTGGGACCAGAGGTTACCTGGTGGGGGGTGGCCTAGGGGGTAGGCACCCATGTAACCCGTGGTGCTAGGTTCCTAGTGGGCAGTCAGCGTCGTGGGAAACCGCATAGCTGTCTTGCAGGCCGCGACAATGGCGGTCCGTACCCGGCAATCCTGACCCCACGGCCCACGCCCTAGCCGCCCCTATATAAAAGCAAATTACTGTGAATCTGAAACGAAAGAGAAATGCTGGAAAATCTCAGCAGGTCTGACAGCATCTGTAGGGAGAGAAAAGAGCGAACGTTTCGAGTCCGATGACTCTTTGTCAAAGTTCCCTACAGATGCTGCCAGACCTGCTGAGATTTTCCAGCATTTTCTCTTTCATCCTAGCCACCCCTGCTACTCCCCCACCGCCCCCCCCCCCCCAGCCCCACCCAGCCCTGGCAGACGCCCCCCCCGGCCAGCAGCACAACTGTCAGCATACTATCGCGATGTTGGACACTGTTTCTCTCCCCACCAGCTCCCTCAGCAATCACAGTGCTTGTTTCCCAATTTTAAATGCCACAAGTGATCCTCGCCATTGGCAATTCCTCCTGGCGGAGGGGTAGCCTCGCAGAAGGCCTAGAAAATGCTGGGTTTGGCCCGTTAATGCTATGCCAATGGTCTTTACTGTACAGTTTGCATGCCCATGCTGCCATGCAGCGTAGAATGCATTTGCTCTGCTGTTGAGGGACTGGACCATCGCATTCCTTTTGGTGCCCGGCGCCAACCTTGATTTTAAGCTGACACTGAATTCGCCGCCCAATCGTGTTTCTCGATTCCAGCATCGGATCACAGAGAATCCCATCCATCAGGTGCAATCTACCCAAATGGGAACACAGTCCTATAGCGCGATTAGCCGGGTGTTCCCCGGCGCTCGGAGTGCAGAGAAACACCACACGATCGAATGTCCATTTGGGTAGATTGGGGGTCTCAGCGGGAAACGTGCATTCAAGACCACGCTCAGTCTAATTTTCTGCACCAAGGGGCTTCGCTGGCCGGAACTCCGCAGGGCAGGGAGAGATTTAGATCTCTCAACACCACGACACAACCCCCAAACCACCCCCAGCCCCAAATCATGTTTAAGGAGGTCCTCAGGTCCCCCGCACCCCTCTGCACCGATGCAGGACACCCACAGGCCAAACCCCGCTGTACAAAACATGCCAACTTGGCACCTTGGCAGTGCCACCTGGGCATCCTGGCAATACAGCTGCCAGTGTGACCTGGGCATCGTAGCAGTGCCCAGATGGCACCCAGGTGGCACAGCCAGGCTGCCAGTTGGTACTGCCAGGCTGGCAGTGCCAGGGTTCGTGAAGACAAACACCTGGGGGCTTCCCAACCACTGGGAGACCACCACAAGTGTTGTTCCATCTGGTCCCTGTTTGTGGAAACCAGCACTGGACGGCACTCGCCCGAGGTCTCCAAGGCGAGGGGGCTAGATCCCACACTTTGGTAAGATATCGGGAATGTATATTAGAGTGGGACTGGTTGAGCCTGACAATGGGCCAGATTCACATTGTGATGGCGTTAGATCTCGCAAGGCATGGCGAGCCGGAAAGTCAGATCTCCCGGCACCTACCGGCCGCGCCATGTTCCTTTTCGGGCGTGACACCAGCTGGTATATCTTGCCCATAGGATTCTTAAGAGGCTTGAGAAGATAAACGCTGGGAGAATGTTTCCCGTCATGGGAGAGCCTAGTACCAGAGGGCACAGTCTCAGCATAAAGAGGTGCCAATTAAGACTGAGATAAGGAGGAATTTCCTCTCAGAGGGTTGAGAGTCTTTGGTGCTCCCTGCCACAGAGAAGGGGGCAGAGTACTTGTGTACATTTAAGGCTGAGATAGATTCGTGATCAGTTAGGGGATCAAGGGTTGCGGGGAAAGGGCAGGAAAGTGAGCATGAGGAATATCGGATCAGCCATGATTCTATTGAATGGTGGCGCAGGTTCGATGGGCCAAACAGCCGACTCCTGCTCCTTTTCTTTTGGACTTTCATTTCATTGGAAGCGTCTTCTGACTTTACAACATGAATCAGGTTGGCAGCACCATTATGCCTCGCCGCACTGCACATGCATTGTGTAGGCGGAAGCAGTTATTGAGATAGACAGGCACTCTGCTGGATATAATGGAAAGGAATTAGGAGCTGCTTTGGTACCATCCGTCACAATAGGCTGCATGAGGCTACTGAAGAGGTTAGCTGCTTGAAATATCACCTGTCTTGCAGAATCCCAGGGGCCGAGCTTAATACGATTCAAAACTCCGAGTCCTGATTGGTAAGTGGTCTTACTTGGGACTGGTAGATCTAGAGTTCACTTATTATTGTCAGATACAATATTATGCATTCATTATGTCACTGAAGGAGGCTAATCGGCCTATCGGGTCTATGCTAGCTCCCTGCAGAGCAATCCAGCCAGTCCCATTTCCTATTCCATTCTGACATTCCTAGTCCCATTTCCCATGTTCTATTCCCAAAGTCTCTGATAGGTACGCTTGAAAACATCTGCAAAGGATTAACAGCTCAACAAACACCATCAAAAACATTTGGAGTGAGATTTCTCTTAGGTTTAATCCAATTAAATTATGAATTAAAAATTAAATCCAATATAATGCTCATTATGATGGTAATGCTGCTGCACAACAGTTGATGAAACCCTCCGTGACATCCCAGTGGACACAGATAGCATGACTTCTGTAGGGCTCAGTTTGCATCAAGACCCTCTCCCATTGCATGATGCTGAGATATATAAATGCTCAGGCAAGTCAACGAGTTACGATTTTTCTTTTATTTGTTTGTTTTCCAAAAAACATCAAAGCAGGAAGAGGAAGTGAAGCAGATTGTACTCAGGGGGGGAGATTCACCATTCCCCGATGCCAATATCGTAATCGGCGATCAGATGGAGAATCCCTTCCCACTCCGAAATCGGGGGTGGCGTCGGTTTGGCGGCAGTTTTCTATCCTCCGCCCCCTCTGGAATGGCGTCATCGCATCGCCTGCCTCGTGCCGTTGGACCGGCATTGGAGCGTCACCTGGAGGCCCTCCCCCGATGCTCCGCCCCTGAAGGGCTGAGTTCCCAACCGCGTGGAGGCCGTGTGGTCTCAGCGGTCGGGAACCCGGCATGGTGGCTGCGGACTGTGTCCAGCGCTGCTACAGTCGGCCGGGAGTCATGCTGCTGGCGGGGGGGCGTTGGGGGGTGGGGCTTCTGCAAGGGCTGGGGGGACTGGTGGGGGGTGGCTAGGTGGTGACCAAGGGGTCACGATTTTGTAGGTCGGGTCCGTGCACGGTCGGCGGCATATTTTACGGCGCGACCGCTGCAGGTCATCACCGTGCACATGAGAGGCCACAGATCCAGTCATTCTCCAGCCATTTCTATCTTACTCAATCGGGTGTTGTGTGAACTGTGTTCCTGGTGTTCGCAGCAATTTATAATGTAAAGGATGCAACTTCTGGCGATCCAGAAATGCTGGGGATCTATACTTCTTTATCTTTATAATCTCTATTGTCACAAGTGGTTAACACTGCAGTTACATCAACACTGCAATGAAGTTACTGTGAAAAGCCCCTAGTCGCCACATTCCGGCACCTGTCCGGGTACAGAGGGAGAATTCAGAATGTCCAATTCACCTAACAGCACATCTTTCGGGACTTGTGGGAGGAACGGAGCACCCGGAGGGAACCCACGCAGACACGGGGAGAATGTGCAGACTCCGCACAGACAGTGACCACCTCTCTCCAAAGCAGAATAAGCAAACATTCTGCAGAAGCTATCCTCACAAATGAATTTCTTATTCACTACAGAGTGTGTTTATCTGGCCAGGAACAATCCCATGTTCGCAAATGAACACCGGCACAAATGTGCTCCAGACTCAAACTGCACTACCCATGCACAGCAGTACAGTGAGTTGAACTGGTATTTCATAAATGCTCCAACCAATTATTCTGACATTTGTTAAAACAGTTTCCCCCCACTTAATGGTGGCTTTGAAGTTTATGCCTGTGATTTTGGGGGGTGATCTATGCACGCAGACAGTTATTATAGACCAATCTGTGTGTGTGTGGATGGTAAGAACCTGACTTTACTGCTTTTTCAATCATCTTTTGTTGTCTTTGTAAACGAGAGGCGAGGCCATATTGGATTTGGTACTGGGTAATGAACCAGGACAGGTGTTAGATTTGGAGGTAGGTGAGCACTTTGGTGATAGTGACCACAATTCGATTATGTTTACTTTAGTGATGGAAAGGGATAGGTATATACCGCAGGGCAAGAGTTATATCTGGGGGAAAGGCAATCATGGTGCGATGAGACAAGACTTAGGATGCATCGGATGGAGAGGAAAACTGCAAGGGATGGGCACAATGGAAATGTGGAGCTTGTTCAAGGAACAGCTACTGCGTGTCCTTGATAAGTATGTACCTGTCAGGCAGGGAGGAAGTGGTTGAGCGAGGGAACCGTGGTTTACTAAAGCAGTTGAAACACTTGTCAAGAGGAAGAAGGAGGCTTATGTAAAGATGAGACATGAAGGTTCAGTTGGGGCGCTCAAGAGATACATGTTAGCTAGGAAGGACCTAAAGAGAGAGTTAAGAAGAGCCAGGAGGGGACATGAGAAGTCTTTGGCAGGTAAGATCAAGGATACCCTAAAGCTTTCTATAGATATGTCAGGAATAAACGAATGACTAGGGTAAGAGTAGGGCCAGTCAAGGACAGAAGTGGGAAGTTGTGCGTGGAGTCCGAGGAGATAGGAGAGGCGCTAAATGAATATTTTTCGTCAGTATTCACACAGGAAAAGGACAATGTTGTCGAGGAGAATACTGAGATACAGGCTACTAGACTAGAAGGGCTTGAGGTTCATAAGGAGGAGGTGTTAGCAATTCTGGAAAGTGTGAAAATAGATAAGTCCCCTGGGCCGGATGGGATTTATCCTAGGATGCTCTGGGAAGCTAGGGAGGAGATTGCTGAGCCTTTGGCTTTGATCTTTAAGTCATCTTTGTCTACAGGAATAGTGCCAGAAGACTGGAGGATAGCAAATGTTGTCCCCTTGTTCAAGAAGGGGAGTAGAGACAACCCCGGTAACTATAGACCAGTGAGCCTTACTTCTATTGTGAGAAAAGTCTTGGAAAGGTTGATAAGAGATAGGATGTATAATCATTTGATTAGAGATAGTCAACACGGTTTTGTGAAGGGTAGGTCGTGCCTCACAAACCTTATTGAGTTCTTTGAGAAGGTGACCAAACAGGTGGATGAGGGTAAAGCAATTGATGTGGTGTATATGGATTTCAGTAAAGCGTTTGATAAGGTTCCCCATGGTAGGCTACTGCAGAAAATACGGACGCATGGGATTCAGGGTGATTTAGCAGTTTGGATCAGAAATTGGCTAGCTGGAAGAAGACAAAGGGTGGTGGTTGATGGGAAATGTTCAGCCTGGAGTCCAGTTACTTGTGGTGTACCACAAGGATCAGTTTTGGGGCCACTGCTGTTTGTCATTTTTATAAATGACCTGGAGGAGGGCGTAGAAGGATGGGTGAGTAAATTTGCTGATGACACTAAAGTCGGTGGAGTTGTGGACAGTGCGGAAAGATGGTACAGGTTACAGAGGGACTTGGATAAGCTGCAGAGCTGGGCTGAGAGGTGGCAAATGGAGTTTAATGCAGAAAAGTGTGAGGTGATTCATTTTGGAAGGAATAACAGGAAGACAGAGTACTGGGATAATGGTAAGATTCTTGGCAGTGTGGATGAGCAGAGAGATCTCGGTGTCCATGTACATAGATCCCTGAAAGTTGCCACCCAGGTTGAGAGGGTTGTTAAGAAGGCGTACGGTGTGTTAGCTTTTGTTGGTAGAGGGATTGAGTTTCGGAGCCATGAGGTTATGTTGCAGCTGTACAAAACTCTGGTGCGGCTGCATTTGGAGTATTGCGTGCAATTCTGGTCGCCCCATTATAGGAAGGATGTGGAAGCATTGGAAAGGGTGCAGAGGAGATTTACCAGAATGTTGCCTGGTATAGAGGGAAGATCTTATGAGGGAAGGCTGAGGGACTTGAGGCTGTTTTCGTTAGAGAGAAAAAGGTTAAGAGGTGACTTAATTGAGGCATACAAGATGATCAGAGGATTAGATAGGGTGGACAGTGAGAACCTTTTTCCTAGGATGGTGATGTCTAGCACGAGGGGCCATAGCTTTAATTTGAGGGGACAGATGTCAGAGGTAGGTTCTTTACTCACAGAGTGCAGTAAGGTCGTGGAATGCCCTGCCTGCAACAGTAGTGGACTTGCCAACATTAAGGGCATTCAAATGGTCATTGGATAGACATATGGATGATAAGGGAATAGTGTAGATGGGCTTTAGAGTGGTTTCACAGGTCGGCGCAACATCGAGGGCTGAAGGGTCTGTACTACGCTGTAATGTTCTTTGTTCTATGTTCTATACAGTAAGATGCAATGCAATACAGAAACCATAAACCTTTTGTTTTAATATCGGTTCATGTTGGGAAGAACCCGAGTGAGTGTGTACCAAGAAAAGTTTAAATATCCTTATTACCTCATCAGACCAAAAGTCCAAGTTGGCAACAAAAGGTTTCCCTTGTCAAATGAAGACTGATGGATCAATAACAGCTCAACTGTGCGAGTAAGGAGATTTAGTAACACTGCACAGAATCAGAGCTGCATCAAATATTCCAAGCTCGATCATTCACACAATAATAGAGCAGGATCTACAATTTGACACTGTCGATGAATGTTTGAGGGAGCCCATTGACATTTATTCATCTGGGAAACCAGGGGCGAGATTCTCCGACCCCCCACCGGGTCGGAGGATCGCCGGGGGCTAGCGTGAATCCGGCCCCCTCCGGTTGCCGAATTCTCCGGCACCGGATATTCGGCGGGGGCGGGAATCACGCCGCTCCCGTTGGCGGGCCCCCCCCCCCCCCCCAGCGATTCTCCGGCCCGCGATGGGCCGAAGTCCCACTGCTGGAATGCCTGTCCCGCCGGCGAGAATCAAAGCACCTCTCTTACCGGCGGGACAAGGCGGCGCAGGCGGGCTCCGGGGTCCTGGGGGGGGCGCGGGGCGATCTGGCCCCGGGGGGTGCCCCCACGGTGGCCTGGCCCGTGATCGGGGCCCTCCGATCGGCGGGCGGGCCTGTGCCGTGGGGGCACTCTTTTCCTTCCGCCTTCGCCATGGTCTCCACCATGGCGGAGGCGGAAGAGACCCCCTCCACTGCGCATGCGCGGGGATGCCGTGAGCGGCCACTGACGCTCCCGTGCATGCGCCGCCCGGCAAAGTCAGTTTTGTGCCAGCTGGCGGGGCACCAAAGGCCTTTCCCACCAGCTGGCGGGGCGGAAATCAGTCTGGCGCGGGCCTAGCCCCTCAAGGTGAGGGCTTGGCCCCTCAAGATGCGGAGACTTCCGCACCTTTGGGGCGGCGCGATGCCGCACTGATTCGCGCCATTTTTGGTGCCGGTCGGTGGACATCGCGCCGATTGCAGAGAATCCCGCCCCAGATGCCAGTCTTTGTACAACTACTTCCCGAAGGTAATGTCTCTGCATTTTATCAGTCATTTTGTACGCTTTATATGGTTTTTAAAAATTCATTGGTCAGTCTTTCTCAATCATTTTGTTGTTTTTCATTGATGGGATTTGAGCATAGCTGGCGAGGCAACTATTATCCATCCGTCATTGCCTTGCCAAGTTAGTGATGAGCCACCATCTTGAGCGGCTGCAGTTCATCCAGTGTGGATCCACCCACAGTGCTGTTAGAAAGAGAGTTCCGGGATTGTGGCCCAGTGACAGTGAAAGGACAGTGAATAGTTTCCATGTCAGGATGGTGTGTGGCTTGGATGGAAACTCACAGCTGGTGGTGTTCCCATGTGTCTGCTGCTCTTGTCCTTCTAGATGGTAGAAGACATGGGTTTAGAAGGTGCTGTCGAAGGTGGCTTAGTGAGTAATTGCTGCAGTGCATCCTGTAGATGGCGCACACTGCTGCCACTGTGTGTCAGTGGTACAGGGAGTAAATGTTGAATATGCTGGATTTGGCCCCTATCAAGTGGTCTGCTTGGCCCTGGATGGTGTTGAGTGTTGGTTGAGCTGCACTCATCCAGGCAGATGGACGGCGTGGTAGTGTGGCTCCTTTAAGGGGTGAGCTCCATGGACCATGTGACTGGCTCAGGGCCAATTGCATGGGAACGCACGAACGCCGGCCAATTGAGGGTTTGCACAGGCTCCTGAGAGCAGGGCCCCAGGCAGTGTGGACTTGGGAGCTGAAGTGAAAAGACCTGCAGTATAATTCCTGTACCTGTTATCCAACTGCCTCTGCTTTTCACCAGTAAACCTCTTTGTTTATTACTGGACAGTAAGAAGTCTTACAACACCAGGTTAAAGTCCAACAGATTTGTTTAATATCACTAGCTTTCGGAGCACTGCTCCTTCCTCAGGTGAACCTATTTGACTAAGGAGTTGAGTCATGGAGTCAGCAGATGGAAGGGTTCTGCTTCGTCTTTACCATGAACAGGATCACAGGTGAGGATAAGCAGTAAGCGATACTTTTACTAGTTTGTGAGCCCCAAACATATGAGGAACCTCATGCCCCCGGACGCTCCCAAATCAAAGACCTTTGACCAGATAGTGGAATTAGTTAAAGGACATAACAACCCAAGACCCTTGATTATTACCCAACATTATGGGTGGGATTCTCCGCCCTGGGATGCCCGGATCACAATCCCCGACGGGACGGAGAATCGGGTAAAATCGGGATCAACACAATCGTGTTGCTTTGATTATATGCTGGCAGCGGGATTGAGATCCACGACTGCAAGCCAGCAGGGGGATTTTAATGATATCAAATGGCTCTTAATGACCCATTTGCATCTTGCTCGTGGGCCCAGTACCCCATACTCCAGCTCTCCGTGATTCACTGGTTTCCGCGGCCGGAAATCATGTGGGCACGGATCACTTTTGGTCTCTACCAGCAAGGCCCTGGCATGATGGATCTTGCTGTGGGCCAATGGGGTAACTTCCCCAAGGAGTTACCCCCTCGGCCTACCACGAGGTCCACCATGTGAGGGCCACGCTGGCAGAAACTATGCGAGCCCAAGCGAATACCAACCCCCCCTCCCAATGCACCGCCTGCCACCCGTACTACCATGCCTCCCACCCCAATGTTCCCTGTCCCCACGCCCTTGGGACCCCTGTAAGAGGGAGACCTCCCCCCAGGGACACACTGACCAAAGGGACGCCCCCACAGGGATCCCCTGCCTAAAGGGACCACCCCCTCACATTCATCCATCCCCCCCCCCTCCCCAGAAAAGAGACCCCTCTGGGTCTGGAAACTAGGGAGCAGCCCAGAGCGGAGCAGCAAAACGAATTACAGCTGTAACACTTATTGCAACTCCACGTGCTCATAAGGAGAACAGCTGTGACCTGGGTCTGGTTCCCACAGATCCATTAGCTACAAGCCATGCATAACTTTCTAGTGGTGGCCTGTGATTGACAGTTTCTACAAACCATCTGCAGCTTTGATTAATTCATCTTGCTTCATGGTTGATGGCCGAAGTGGTGCAACCCTAATGTTTACATTGACCACATCAAAGAGAGGTAAGTGCAGTGCAATTACACGCTTGAGTGATTGGAATGCACTTAATGCTTGGAATGCACTTATCACTAGTTCACCCAAAAGAGTGCCTAGCCTGTGGTTGGTATATGGAGGTCCCAAACGTCTCTGGACCAACTGACTTTTCTTTGACCTTGCTCGTCTCTGTTAACCATTAAAACTTTTGGATGATATGTAAAGGGACTTAAGTGGGGGGGGGGGGGGGGGGGAGCAGAATGCCGTAGCATGGCCTCTTTAAGGGACGTGCTCTATAGACCACATGACCAGCTTGGTGCCAATTGCATGGGAGCACGCGAACCCCGGCCAATGGGGAGTTTGCACGGGGCCCTGGAACTCCCTCCCTAACAGCAGTGTGGGTGTATCTGCACCTCAGGGACTGCAGCTCACCATCACCTTCTGAAGGGCAACTAGGGATGGGCAATAAATGCTGGCCTAACCAGCGACACCCACATCCTGTAAATGAATATTTTTCTAAAGTGCGGACCAGGAAGCTGGAGATTAAAGGCCCGTTGTATTATGCTCTGTGCCTGTTATCTAACTAACTTTTCCTTTCAACAATAATATATAGTATACTAATATTTGTTTCTTACTGGAGACCTCCAGTATGTCTCCAGCAGTCACAGAGAGTATTTCATTACATTCCTGACTTGCGCCTTTTAGCTTGTGGGCAGGCGATGGGGGGTCAGGATGTGAGTCACCACCTCAATATTCCCAGTTTCTGACCATCTCTTGCAGTCACAGTATTTATTTGGTTGGCCCGGTTAAGGTTTGGCTCATGGTAACCCTCAAAATGTTGCGAGTACAAAAATTCTTAGAGAGTTGGCTTAAAGTTTGCTCAGGCACCACCTGATGTTTTACTATGCCTCATAAACCAGGTAGATTCCAGTTCTGATCTACTGTCAGTATTAGGGAAGGACTGTTTCAAGACACCGATTGTTGGCCCGTGACCAGTGCGGAAAACCCTGTTGAAATGATGTGTACATGAAAACAGGAGCTGTGATTCTCTCCACTATTGACTTGATGATTTAATGTTCAGCTTTGAACATGAGCGATAGACATTGAGGCAAGTTGTGTCAGTACCCCAAGGTGAATTACTGCATTCAGATTAGAACGTTTAAGGAAGTATATTGGGGAGGAAGAGAAGGGATATGAATGTGCCTGGGTCTCAGTTGATGCTTACAATCTGACACCAAAATTCTTAATTCATATTCAACACGATAAATCACTTGTAATGTCACTGCTTCTATAAATTGTGAGATAATTGCAGAATCAAATTCATGTGTAAGACTTGAAAGTTTACATGTAATATCTGTCATTGCTCGTTTAATTTATAATCTATTCTGAGTGGTTGTGAATAGTGATTTTTTTATTTATTTTTTGTTCTGAGAGCAGAATTGTTGAGGAAGAGCTTAAAGGAAACAGATCTTGAAAGGACACTATTGTCATTCAAATAAAGAAGGGAACTCTATTTAATGTACAGAATCCAGGTGCAACAGAAGCTCCATGAAAGCAGTAAGTCACGAGCGACATGGGAAGAATTGTAAAGAATTATTCAATGGGTGTGCTCAGATTCAAAGAGTGCCATTTTCCCCAAATGCAACCAATTAAGGCAGGTTTCAGTATCAATGCTACATCTGTATGCTTACCAATTGTTATCAACAATGTCGGAGCGGTAACAAGGTATAATAATAATTTTTATTTGTGTCACAAGTCACAAGTAGGCTTACATTAACACTACAATGAAGTTACTGTGAAAATCCCCTAGTCGCCACACTCCGGCGCCTGTTCGGGTACACAGAGGGAGAGTTCAGAATGTCCAATTCAACCAACAAGCACGTCTTTCGGGACCTGTGGGAGGAAACCGGAGCACCCGGAGGAAACCCACACAGACATGGGGAGAACGTGCAGACTCCGCACTGACCCAAGCCGGGAATCAAACCCTGGCATTGCGAAGCAACAGTGCTAACCACTGTGCTACCGTGCCGCCCATTTCTGGACAAAATTTTCTTTGGCATCTTTTTGGGAATCAAGGGAAGTGGGGAGAAGGCAGCAAAGTGGCTTGGTTCACTGTCTGTGTATAGTCTACACGTTCTCCTCATGTCTGCATCGGTTTCCTCCAGGTGCTCCGGTTTCCTCCCGCAGTCCAAATATGTGCAGGTTAGGTGGATTGGCCATGCTAAATTGCCCTTAGTGTGCAAAGGGGTTGCTGGGTTACGGGTATGGGGGAGGTGTGGGCTTAAGTGGAGTGCTCTTTCCAAGGGCGGTGCAGACTCGATGGGCCGAATGGCCTCCTTCTGCACTGTAAATTAAGACCATAAGACCATAAGACATAGGAGCAGAAATTAGGCCACTCGGCCCATCGAGTCTGCTTCGCCATTCAATCATGGCTGATATTTTCTCATCCCCATTGTCCTGCCTTCTCCCCATAACCCCTGGCCCCCTATTTAATCATGAACCTATCTATCTCTGTCTTAAAGACACTCAGTAATTTGGTCTCCACAGCCTTCTGCGGCAAAGCGTTCCACTGATTCACCACCCTCTGGCTGAAGAAAGTCCTCCTCATCTCTGTTTTAAAGGATCGTCCCTTTAATCTGAGATGGTGTCCTCTGGTTCTAGTTTTTCCTACAAGTGGAAACACCTCTCCATGTCCACTCGATCCAGGCCTCGCAGTATCGTGTAAGTTTCAATAAGATCCCCTCTCATCGTTCTAAACTCCAATGAGTACAGACCCAGAGTCCTCAAACGTTCCTCATACGACAAGTTCTTAATTCCAGGGATCATTGTTGTGAACCTCCTCTGGACCCTTTCCAAGGCCAGCACATCCTTCTTTAGATACGTGGCCCAAAACTGCTCGCAATACTCCAAATGGGGTCTGACCAGAGCCTTATACAGCCTCAGACGTACATCCCTGGTCTTGTATTCTAGCCCGCTTGATGTGAAGGGCTTAAGTAAAATTCTATGTCTATGTCTATAGGGATTTACCAGCGTATCGTTTTAAGGATATCCGGGGATAACTTCATTTTGTGTGACTGTTGCATTGATATGCTTAAATACCAGTTTGAATTAAGAGTTCAAGAGAAAATGATGATGAAAGAATTGAACCTCCATATCTTTGGAATCTCAGCATAGGTTATGAATATGATTCTAAGAGGGCGGCATGGTAGCACAGTGGTTAGCACTGTTGCTTCACAGCTCCAGGATCCCAGGTTCGATTCTTGGCTTGGGTGACTGTCTGTGCAGAGTCTGCGCGTGCTTCCCGTGTCTGCATGGGTTTCCTCCGGGTGCTCCGGTTTCCTCCCACAGTCCAAAGATGTGCAGGTTAGGTGAATTGGCCATGCTAAATTGTCATACGACAAGTTCTTCATTCCAGGGATCATTGTTGTGAACCTCCTCTGGACCCTTTCCAAGGCCAGCACATCCTTCTTTAGATACGGGGCCCAAAACTGCTCGCAATACTCCAAATGGGGTCTGACCAGAGCCTTATACAGCCTCAGACGTACGTCCCTGGTCTTGTATTCTAGCCCGCTTGATGTGAAGGGCTTAAGTAAAATTCTATGTCTATGTCTATAGGGATTTACCAGCGTATCGTTTTAAGGATATCCGGGGATAACTTCATTTTGTGTGACTGTTGCATTGATATGCTTAAATACCAGTTTGTGTCAGTACCCCAAGGTGAATTACTACATTCAGATTAGAACGTTTAAGGAAGTATATTGGGGAGGAAGAGAAGGGATATGAATGTGCCTGGGTCTCAGTTGATGCTTACAATCTGACACCAAAATTCTTAATTCATCTTCAACACCATAAATCACTTGTAATGTCACTGCTTCTATCAATTGTGAGATAATTGCAGAATCAAATTCATGTGTAAGACTTGAAAGTTTACATGTAATATCTGTCATTGCTCGTTTAATTTATAATCTATTCTGAGTGGTTGTGAATAGTGATTTTTTTATTTATTTTTTGTTCTGAGAGCAGAATTGTTGAGGAAGAGCTTAAAGGAAACAGATCTTGAAAGGACACTATTGTCATTCAAATAAAGAAGGGAACTCTATTTAATGTACAGAATCCAGGTGCAACAGAAGCTCCATGAAAGCAGTAAGTCACGAGCGACATGGGAAGAATTGTAAAGAATTATTCAATGGGTGTGCTCAGATTCAAAGAGTGCCATTTTCCCCAAATGCAACCAATTAAGGCAGGTTTCAGTATCAATGCTACATCTGTATGCTTACCAATTGTTATCAACAATGTCGGAGCGGTAACAAGGTATAATAATAATTTTTATTTGTGTCACAAGTCACAAGTAGGCTTACATTAACACTGCAATGAAGTTACTGTGAAAATCCCCTAGTCGCCACACTCCGGCGCCTGTTCGGGTACACAGAGGGAGAGTTCAGAATGTCCAATTCAACCAACAAGCACGTCTTTCGGGACCTGTGGGAGGAAACCGGAGCACCCGGAGGAAACCCACACAGACATGGGGAGAACATGCAGACTCCGCACTGACCCAAGCCGGGAATCAAACCCTGGCATTGCGAAGCAACAGTGCTAACCACTGTGCTACCGTGCCGCCCATTTCTGGACAAAATTTTCTTTGGCATCTTTTTGGGAATCAAGGGAAGTGGGGAGAAGGCAGCAAAGTGGCTTGGTTCACTGTCTGTGTATAGTCTACACGTTCTCCTCATGTCTGCATCGGTTTCCTCCAGGTGCTCCGGTTTCCTCCCGCAGTCCAAATATGTGCAGGTTAGGTGGATTGGCCATGCTAAATTGCCCTTAGTGTGCAAAGGGGTTGCTGGGTTACGGGTATGGGGGAGGTGTGGGCTTAAGTGGAGTGCTCTTTCCAAGGGCGGTGCAGACTCGATGGGCCGAATGGCCTCCTTCTGCACTGTAAATTAAGACCATAAGACCATAAGACATAGGAGCAGAAATTAGGCCACTCGGCCCATCGAGTCTGCTTCGCCATTCAATCATGGCTGATATTTTCTCATCCCCATTGTCCTGCCTTCTCCCCATAACCCCTGGCCCCCTATTTAATCATGAACCTATCTATCTCTGTCTTAAAGACACTCAGTAATTTGGTCTCCACAGCCTTCTGCGGCAAAGCGTTCCACTGATTCACCACCCTCTGGCTGAAGAAAGTCCTCCTCATCTCTGTTTTAAAGGATCGTCCCTTTAATCTGAGATGGTGTCCTCTGGTTCTAGTTTTTCCTACAAGTGGAAACACCTCTCCATGTCCACTCGATCCAGGCCTCGCAGTATCGTGTAAGTTTCAATAAGATCCCCTCTCATCGTTCTAAACTCCAATGAGTACAGACCCAGAGTCCTCAAACGTTCCTCATACGACAAGTTCTTAATTCCAGGGATCATTGTTGTGAACCTCCTCTGGACCCTTTCCAAGGCCAGCACATCCTTCTTTAGATACGTGGCCCAAAACTGCTCGCAATACTCCAAATGGGGTCTGACCAGAGCCTTATACAGCCTCAGACGTACATCCCTGGTCTTGTATTCTAGCCCGCTTGATGTGAAGGGCTTAAGTAAAATTCTATGTCTATGTCTATAGGGATTTACCAGCGTATCGTTTTAAGGATATCCGGGGATAACTTCATTTTGTGTGACTGTTGCATTGATATGCTTAAATACCAGTTTGAATTAAGAGTTCAAGAGAAAATGATGATGAAAGAATTGAACCTCCATATCTTTGGAATCTCAGCATAGGTTATGAATATGATTCTAAGAGGGCGGCATGGTAGCACAGTGGTTAGCACTGTTGCTTCACAGCTCCAGGATCCCAGGTTCGATTCTTGGCTTGGGTGACTGTCTGTGCAGAGTCTGCGCGTGCTTCCCGTGTCTGCATGGGTTTCCTCCGGGTGCTCCGGTTTCCTCCCACAGTCCAAAGATGTGCAGGTTAGGTGAATTGGCCATGCTAAATTGTCATACGACAAGTTCTTCATTCCAGGGATCATTGTTGTGAACCTCCTCTGGACCCTTTCCAAGGCCAGCACATCCTTCTTTAGATACGGGGCCCAAAACTGCTCGCAATACTCCAAATGGGGTCTGACCAGAGCCTTATACAGCCTCAGACGTACGTCCCTGGTCTTGTATTCTAGCCCGCTTGATGTGAAGGGCTTAAGTAAAATTCTATGTCTATGTCTATAGGGATTTACCAGCGTATCGTTTTAAGGATATCCGGGGATAACTTCATTTTGTGTGACTGTTGCATTGATATGCTTAAATACCAGTTTGTGTCAGTACCCCAAGGTGAATTACTACATTCAGATTAGAACGTTTAAGGAAGTATATTGGGGAGGAAGAGAAGGGATATGAATGTGCCTGGGTCTCAGTTGATGCTTACAATCTGACACCAAAATTCTTAATTCATCTTCAACACCATAAATCACTTGTAATGTCACTGCTTCTATCAATTGTGAGATAATTGCAGAATCAAATTCATGTGTAAGACTTGAAAGTTTACATGTAATATCTGTCATTGCTCGTTTAATTTATAATCTATTCTGAGTGGTTGTGAATAGTGATTTTTTTATTTATTTTTTGTTCTGAGAGCAGAATTGTTGAGGAAGAGCTTAAAGGAAACAGATCTTGAAAGGACACTATTGTCATTCAAATAAAGAAGGGAACTCTATTTAATGTACAGAATCCAGGTGCAACAGAAGCTCCATGAAAGCAGTAAGTCACGAGCGACATGGGAAGAATTGTAAAGAATTATTCAATGGGTGTGCTCAGATTCAAAGAGTGCCATTTTCCCCAAATGCAACCAATTAAGGCAGGTTTCAGTATCAATGCTACATCTGTATGCTTACCAATTGTTATCAACAATGTCGGAGCGGTAACAAGGTATAATAATAATTTTTATTTGTGTCACAAGTCACAAGTAGGCTTACATTAACACTGCAATGAAGTTACTGTGAAAATCCCCTAGTCGCCACACTCCGGCGCCTGTTCGGGTACACAGAGGGAGAGTTCAGAATGTCCAATTCAACCAACAAGCACGTCTTTCGGGACCTGTGGGAGGAAACCGGAGCACCCGGAGGAAACCCACACAGACATGGGGAGAACATGCAGACTCCGCACTGACCCAAGCCGGGAATCAAACCCTGGCATTGCGAAGCAACAGTGCTAACCACTGTGCTACCGTGCCGCCCATTTCTGGACAAAATTTTCTTTGGCATCTTTTTGGGAATCAAGGGAAGTGGGGAGAAGGCAGCAAAGTGGCTTGGTTCACTGTCTGTGTATAGTCTACACGTTCTCCTCATGTCTGCATCGGTTTCCTCCAGGTGCTCCGGTTTCCTCCCGCAGTCCAAATATGTGCAGGTTAGGTGGATTGGCCATGCTAAATTGCCCTTAGTGTGCAAAGGGGTTGCTGGGTTACGGGTATGGGGGAGGTGTGGGCTTAAGTGGAGTGCTCTTTCCAAGGGTGGTGCAGACTCGATGGGCCGAATGGCCTCCTTCTGCACTGTAAATTAAGACCACAAGACCATAAGACATAGGAGCAGAAATTAGGCCACTCGGCCCATCGAGTCTGCTTCGCCATCAATCATGGCTGATATTTTCTCATCCCCATTGTCCTGCCTTCTCCCCATAACCCCTGGCCCCCTATTTAATCATGAACCTATCTATCTCTGTCTTAAAGACACTCAGTGAATTGGCCTCCACAGCCTTCTGCGGCAAAGCGTTCCACTGATTCACCACCCTCTGGCTGAAGAAAGTCCTCCTCATCTCTGTTTTAAAGGATCGTCCCTTTAATCTGAGATGGTGTCCTCTGGTTCTAGTTTTTCCTACAAGTGGAAACACCTCTCCATGTCCACTCGATCCAGGCCTCGCAGTATCGTGTAAGTTTCAATAAGATCCCCTCTCATCGTTCTAAACTCCAACGAGTACAGACCCAGAGTCCTCAAACGTTCCTCATACGACAAGTTCTTCATTCCAGGGATCATTGTTGTGAACCTCCTCTGGACCCTTTCCAAGACCAGCACATCCTTCTTTAGATACGGGGCCCAAAACTGCTTGCAATACTCCAAATGGGGTCTGACCAGAGCCTTATACAGCCTCAGACGTACATCCCTGGTCTTGTATTCTAGCCCGCTTGATGTGAAGGGCTTAAGTAAAATTCTATGTCTATGTCTATAGGGATTTACCAGCGTATCGTTTTAAGGATATCCGGGGATAACTTCATTTTGTGTGACTGTTGCATTGATATGCTTAAATACCAGTTTGAATTAAGAGTTCAAGAGAAAATGATGATGAAAGAATTGAAC
This sequence comes from Scyliorhinus torazame, assembly GCF_047496885.1. Taxonomy (NCBI): domain Eukaryota; kingdom Metazoa; phylum Chordata; class Chondrichthyes; order Carcharhiniformes; family Scyliorhinidae; genus Scyliorhinus; species Scyliorhinus torazame. The sequence goes on along the minus strand of NC_092727.1, from coordinate 10,942,062 downwards.
CTCCATATCTTTGGAATCTCAGCATAGGTTATGAATATGATTCTAAGAGGGCGGCATGGTAACACAGTGGTTAGCACAGTTCCTTCACAGCTCCAGGATCCCAGGTTCGATTCTTGGCTTGGGTGACTGTCTGTGCAGAGTCTGCGCGTGCTCCCCGTGTCTGCGTGGGTTTCCTCCGGGTGCTCCGGTTTCCTCCCACAGTCCAAAGATGTGCAGGTTAGGTGAATTGGCCATGCTAAATTGCCCTTCATGTTCAAAAAGGATAGGTAGCGTTACGGGGATAGGGTGGAGGTGTGGGCTTAAGTAGGGTGTTCTTTCCAGGGGCTGGTGCAGACTTGATGGGCCAAATGGCCTCCTTCTGCACTGTAAAGTCTGTAAATCCTTGAAAAATTCTGTGCGTGCAGCCCCTTCTGGAAAGATTCTGTACGTGCAGGGGCTGTTTAGCACAGGGCTAAATCGCTGGCTTTGAAAGCAGACCAAGGCAGGCCAGCAGCACGGTTCAATTCCCGTAACAGTCTCCCCGAACAGGCGCCGGAGTGTGGCGACTAGGGGCTTTTCACAGTAACTTTACTTGTGACAATAAGCGATTTTCATTTTCATTCACTTATTAATGTCCTTGCTCTCCAATAGCTGGAATGCTCTTCTATGCTACAATTTCTCGCTTTGTCTGGGTAATCACTGAAGAAATAATGAAAGATAAAGAATTTTGGATGTTGATTTGTTGCAGATTGAGTAAAGGGAGTGAGGGAGAAGCAGCTTTGAGAAATTGGGACTAATTGCCTCCTTAGAGCACAGAACGTTACCAGAAGATTGAACAGCGGTTTCATTGTCATGAGGGATTTTGTTAGTGTAAATAATAAACTGTTCCCCGAGGGTTAATTTAAGGTAATTTGGGGAAAAAAGACGTGATGGGAATTTTTTTTTTTTTTTATAGACACTGTGAGTTATGGTCTGGAATGTGTTTCCTGAAAGGGTGGTGGAAGCAGATTCAATAAGAACTCTCACAAGGGATTTAAAAGGGCGAAATATCTGGGCTATGTCCAAAGAGTAGGGAACTGGGATTAATTGGACTGCTCATTCAAAGAACCGACACAGCTATAATGAGCAAACTAGCGTCCTCTTGTGCTGTATCATTCTATGATTCTATGAACTGAAGGTAGAAGTCGCTCGGAAGGTGGGTCAGACTATTTATCATAATCTAACTTATGCTTGGAATTGCTGACCCCTGGCCAACCTGTTGTGTCTGTTTTGACTTCTAACTGCATATTGCCACATATTCGCTATCGTATCCAATCCACGAGCACCTCCTCCAGACGCCTAAGGACGAGAGTCTTGGATGACCAAGACATCCGCGCTGACACCAATGTCCTCGTGTACAAGGCGTGTCGTCCTCCCAACTCTTCCATACGGTTCAGAAATTTGGAGGACGCCACCTCAAGGCTCTGGAAAGGTACCATCAACGCTGACTGAGACAGATTCTCCACAGCAGCTGGGAGGACAGGCATACTAACATCAATGTCCTTGAAGGAGCCAAGAGCACCAGCATTGAGTCCATGATCACCCGAAACCAACTCCGCTGGGCCGTCATGTGTTCAGGATGTCAGAGCCCTGGCTGACAACGTAAACCTTCTTTGCCTGGCTCAAGAAAGGCTTCCGCATAAGAGGAGAACAGAGGAGCACTTCAAAGACACCCTGAAGGCTTGCCTCAAGAAATGCAACATCAACATCAATGCCTGTGAGATCCTTGCTCAGAAGAAACCTACTTGGAGGGATGTCCTGGTGAGGGGACACAATTCTTCGTAGAGCGGAGCTGCTGATTGGCTGTTGCGGGGAAGATTTGCATCTGTGCATTGCAGTCACTGCATCCAGAAAGTGTACCTGAGCAAGACACCCTAGGTGTTCAAGTCAAGGCAAGCATCCAGCAGAGGGCAGTAGAGCGGAGCTGCTGATTGGCTGTTGCGGGGGAAATTTGCATCTGTGCATTGCGGTCACTGCATCCAGAAAGTGTACCTAAGCAAGACACCCTAGGTGTTCAAGTCAAGGCAAGCATAATAATAATAATCGCTTATTGTCACAAGTAGGCTTCAATGAAGTTACTGTGAAAAGCCCCTAGTCGCCACATTCCAGCGCCTGTTCGGGGAGGCCAGTACGGGAATTGAACCTGCATTGCTGGCATTGTTCTGCTGTTTAGCCCACTGTGCTATACCAGCCCCATATCCAGCAGAGGGCAGTAGAGTGGAGCTGCTGATTGGCTGTTGCGGGGAAAATTTGCAACCGTGCATTGCGATCACTGCATCCAAAAGATGGTTTGTGGAGGAGCTGTTGTCAAGTGACAGTTAAACCCGAAACATTTCTTTAGTGTTTCCCTCCCTACCTCCTCCTCTAACCAAAAAAGAAGAAGAAAATCACTGTGAGGATCCCAGCCGAGTAAAGATCAAGAGGGAGACTCGAGGGCAGGTAGAAGTAGAAAGAAGTTGAACCGTGACGTCACAGCCTGCAGGTAAGCGATTGGCTGTGACTGGTAAGTATTTTTTCTTTTCCCTGAGGTGTTATCGTGCGGGGCGCAGTGGTTGCTGAGTGAGTGCTTGCTGAGAAGGGGAGTAAATTTTTTTTTAAAAACTTACTGTTGGGAGGGTAAAAATGGCAGGAGATTCCAGGCCCGTGTTATGCTCCTCGTGCTCAATGTGGGAGTTCAGGGACGCGGCCGATGCCCCTGACTCCTTCATGTGCGGGAAGTGTGTCCAGCTGCAGCTCCTGTTTGACTGCATTTCGGCTATGGAGCTGTGGATGGACTCACTTTGGAGCATCCGCGATGCTGAGGAGGTCATGGATAGCACGTTCAGTGAGTTGGTCACACCGCAGATTAGGATTGGTAAGGGAGACAGGGAATGGGTGACCAAAAGGCAGAGAAAGAGCAGGAAGGCAGTGCAGGATTCCCTTGCGGTCATCTCCCTCCAAGACAGGTATACCGTTTTGGATACTGTTGGGGATACTCTCTGTGTGGATGGCGAACAGGGCTGCAGGAAGGATGAGTCAGCTGACCAAGGCACCATGGTCCAGCAGGCCATTTAAGGGGAAGGAGTAAATAGGCAAGTTGTAGTTGTAGGGGATCCTATTATCAGGGGGATAGATAGTATCCTTTGTGAGCAGGATAAAGAGTCCCGCATGGTATGTTGCCTGCCCGGTGCTAGGGTGCGGAACATCTCTGACCGGCTTGAAAGGATACTGGAGAGGGAGGGGGTGGATCCAGTTGTTGTGGTCCATGTCGGTACCAACAACATAGGCAAGTCTAGGAAAGAGGACCTGTTTAGAGATTATAAAGAGCTAGGATTCAAATTAAAAAACAGGTCCTCAAGGGTCATAATCTCCGGATTACTGCCCGAGCCACGTGCAAATTGGCATAGGGAGGCAAGAATAAGGGACGTTAACACGTGGCTGAAAGAGTGGTGTGGGAAAGAGGGGTTCCTTTTCATGGGACACTGGCATCAGTTTTGGGACAGGGGGACCTATACCGTTGGGATGGTCTCCACCTGAACCAAGCTGGGACCAGTGTTCTGGCGAAAAGAGTAAATAGGGTGGTCAATAGGACTTTAAACTACAGATTGGGTGGGGGAAGGGAAGTCAGGGAACCAAGAGGTGAAGTAATCAGTGGGAAGCGTAGCTGCTTAGGAATACAAAAAAGCACGAAAAGACAGAACTCAGGAGAGGTTACGATAGTCCCCATCTCAAAATATGACACAGTGTATGGAAAGGCTCAGTAAACCAAGGTCCACCACACTAAGAAAACAAAAAGGGATGGTCAATAGAGAATTAAAGGTGCTATATTTAAATGCGTGCAGTGTACGGAACAAGGTAGATGAGCTTGTGGCCCAGATTGTGACTGCCAGGTATGATGTGGTAGGCATCACAGAGACGTAGTTGCAGGGGGTTCAGGACTGGCATTTAAACATCGAGGGATTCACAATCTATCGAAAAGACAGAGAGGTGGGCAGAGGGGGCGGGGTTGTCTTATTAATTAGGAATGAAATTAAATCAATAGCACTAAACGACATTGGGTCAGATGATGTGGAGTCTGTGTGGGTAGAGTTGAGGAACCACAAAGGCAAAAAAACCATAATGGGAGTTATGTACAGGCCTCCTAACAGTGGTCAGGACCAGGGGCACAAAATGCACCACGAAATAGGAAGGGAATGTCAGAAAGGCAAGGCCACAGTGATCATGGGGGACTTCAATATGCAGGTGGACTGGGTAAATAATGTTGCCAGTGGACCCAAAGAAAGGGAATTCATTGAATGTTTACAGGAGGGCATTTTGGAACAGCTTGTGATGGAGCCCACGAGGGAATAGGCCATTCTGGACTTAGTGTTATGTAATGAGCCAAACTTGAGAAAAGATCTTAAAGTAAGGGAACACTGAGGAGGCAGTGATCATAATATGGTAGAATTCAGTCTGCAATTTGAAAGAAAGAAGGTAGAATCAGATGTAAAGGTGTTACAGTTAAATAAAGGTAACTACAGGGGCATGAGGGAGGAACTGACAAAAATTGACTGTGAGCAGAGCCTAGTGGGAAAGACAGTAGAACAGCAATGGCAGGAGTTTCTGGGAGTAATTGAGGACACAGTACAGAGGTTCACCCCAAAGAAAAGAAAGGTTATCAGAGGGGGGATTAGGCAGCCATGGCTGACAAAGGAAGTCAGGGAATGCATCAAAGCAAAAAAGAGAAAGCATATAATGTGGCAAAGAGTAGTGGGAAGCCAGAAGATTGGGAAGGCTACAAAAACAAACAGAGGATAACAAAGAGAGAAATAAGGAAAGAGAGGATCAAATATGAAGGTAGTCTAGCCAGTAACATTAGGAATGATAGTAAAAGTTTCTTTAAATACATTAAAAACAAACAGGAGGCAAAAGTAGACATTGGGCCGCTCCAAAATGATGCTGGTAATCTAGTGATGGGAGACAAGGAAATAGCTGAGGAACTAAATAAGTACTTTGCGTCAGTCTTCACAGTAGAAGACATGAGTAATATCCCAACAATTCAGGAGAGTCAGGGGGCAGAGTTGAATATGGTAGCCATCACAAAGGAGAAAGTGCTAGAGAAACTAAGAGGTCTAAAAATTGATAAATCTCCGGGCCCAGATGGGCTACATCCTAGAGTTCGAAAGGAGATAGCTGAAGAAATAGTGGAGGCATTAGTTATGATCTTTCAAAAGTCACTGGAGTCAGGGAAAGTCCCAGAGGATTGGAAAATTGCTGTTGTAACCCCCCTGTTCAAGAAGGGAACAAGAAAAAAGATGGAAAATTATAGGCCAATTAGCCTAACCTCGGTTGTTGGCAAGATTCTAGAATCCATTGTTAAGGATGAGATTTCTAAATTCTTGGAAGTGCAGGGTCAGATTAGGACAAGTCAGCATGGATTTAGTAAGGGGAGGTCGTGCCTGACAAACCTGTTAGAGTTCTTTGAAGAGATAACAAATAGGTTAGACCAAGGAGAGCCAATGGATGTTATCTATCTTGACTTCCAAAAGGCCTTTGATAAGGTGCCTCACGGGAGACTGCTGAGTAAAATAAGGGCCCATGGTATTCGAGGCAAAGTACTAACATGGATTGATGATTGGCTGTCAGGCAGAAGGTAGAGAGTTGGGATAAAAGGTTCTTTTTCGGAATGGCAACAGGTGACGAGTGGTGTCCCGCAGGGTTCAGGGTTGGGGCCACAGCTGTTCTCTTTATATATTAACGATCTAGATGACGGGATTGGGGGCATTCTGGCTAAGTTTGCCGATGATACAAAGATAGGTGGAGGGGCAGGTAGTATGGAGGAGGTGGGGAGGCTGCAGAAAGATTTCGACAGTTTAGGAGAGTGGTCCAAGAAATGGCTGATGAAATTCAACGTGGGCAAGTGCGAGGTCTTGCACTTTGGAAAAAAGAATAGAGGCATGGACTATGTTCTAAATGGTGACAAAATTCATAATTTGCTGAAGTGCAAAGGGTCTTGGGAGTCCTAGTCCAGGATTCTCTAAAGGTAAACTTGCAGGTTGAGTCCGTAATTAAGAAAGCAAATGCAATGTTGTCATTTATCTCAAGAGGCTTGGAATATAAAAGCAGGGATGTACTTCTGAAGCTTTATAAAGCACTAGTTAGGCTCCATTTAGAATACTGTGAGAAAGTTTGGGCCCAACACCTCAGGAAGGACATACTGGCACTGGAGCGGGTCCAGCGGAGATTCACACGGATGATCCCAGGAATGGGAGGCCTAACATACGATGAACGTCTGAGGATCCTGGGATTATATTCATTGGTGTTTAGGAGGTTGAGGGGAGATCTAATAGAAACTTACAAGATAATGAATGGCTTAGATAGGATGGACGTAGGGAAGTTGTTTCCATTAGCAGGGGAGACTAGGACCCGGGACACAGCCTTAGAATAAAAGGGAGTCACTTTAGAACAGAGATGAGGAGCAATTTCTTCAGCCAGAGAGTGGTGGGTCTGTGGAATTCATTGCCACAGAGGGCGGTGGAGGCCGGGACGTTGAGTGTCTTTAAGACAGAAGTTGATAAATTCTTGATTTCTCGAGGAATTAAGGGCTATGGAGAGAGAGCGGGTAAATGGAGTTGAAATCAGCCATGGTTGAATGGTGGAGTGGACTCGATGCGCCGAATGGCCTTACTTCCGCTCCTATGACTTATGGTCTTATGGGGGAGATGAATCACCAGGGGAAGGCAGTAGTAGCCAGGCTCATGGCACTGTGGCTGGCTCTGCTGCACAGAAGGGCGGGAAAAAGACTGGCAGGGCTATAGTCATAGGGGATTCAATCGTAAGGGGAGTAGACAGGCGTTTCTGTGGTCGAAAACGAGACTCCCGAATGGTGTGTTGCCTCCTGGGTGCACGGGTCAGGGATTCTCAGATCGGCTGCAGGACATACTGAAGGGGGAGGGTGAACAGCCAGTTGTCGTGGTGCATATAGGCACCAACGATATAGGTAAAAAACGGGATGAGGTCCTACAATCAGAATTTAGGGAGTTAGAAGATAAGTTAAAAAGTAAGACCTCAAAGGTAGTAATCTCAGGATTGCTACCAGTTCCACAAGACAGTCAGAGTAGAAATTCAAGAATAGTCAGAATGAATACGTGGCTTGAGATATGGTGCAGGAGGGAGGGGTTCAGATTTTTGGGACATTGGAACCGGTTCTGGGGGCGGTGGGACCATTACAAATTGGATGGTCTTCACCTGGGCAGGACTGGAACCAATGTCCTAGGGGGTGCTTTTGCTAACACTGTTGGGGAAGTTTTAAACTAATGTGGCAGGGAGATAGGAACCAGATTAGGAAGTTAGAGGTCAGTAAAGAGGCAGCAACTAAAGCCAGTAAGGTACTCGATAATAAACTCAGTGTAACTAAGGGGAAAAGTAGACAGGGAAGAGATGATGAACGCAAAGGGACAGATGGTTTGAGGTACATTTGTTTCAATTCGAGAAGTGTAGCAGGTAAGGCAGATGAATTTAGGGCTTGGATTAATACCTGGGAATATGATGTTATTGGTATTACTGAGACTTGATTGAGGGAAGGGCAAGACTGGCAACTAAATATCCCAGGGTATAGATGCTTCTGGAGGGATAGAGAGGGAGGTAAAAGGGGTGGAGGAGTTGCATTACTGGTCAGAGATGATATCACAGCTGTGATTAAGGAGGGCACGATGGAGGATTCGAGCACTGAGGCAATATGGGTAGAGCGAAGAAATAGGAAGGGTGCAGTAACATTGTTGGGACTTTACTACAGGCCTCCAAAAAGCGAGCGTGAAGTAGAGGTACAAATATGTAGACAGATTATAGAAAAATGTAGGAGCAATAGGGTGGTCGTGATGGGAGATTTTAACTTCCCCAACATTGAATGGGACTCATGTAGTGTTGGAGGCGTAGATGGAGCAGAATTTGCAAGGAGCATCCAGGAGAGTTTTTTAGAGCAGTATGTAAATAGTCCAACTCGGGAAGGGGGCCATACTGGACCTGATATTGGGGAATGATCCCGGCCAGGTGGTTGAAGTTTCAGTCGGTGATTACTTTGGGAATAGCGATCACAATTCCGTAAGTTTTAGAATACCCATGGACAAAGACGAAGTGGTCCTAAAGGAAGAGTGCTAAATTGGGGAAAGCCAAGTATAACAAAATTCGGCAGGAGCTAGGGAATGTGGATTGGGAGCAGCTGTTTAAGGGTAAATCCACATTTGAAATGTGGGAGTCTTTTAAGGAAAGGTTGATTAGAGTGCAGGACAGACATGTCCCTGAGAAAATGAGGAATGGAAATGGCAAGATTAGGGAACCATGGATGATGGGTGGAATTGTGAGACCAGCTAAGATGAAAAAGGAAACATACATAAGATCTAGGCGACTTAAAACTGATGAAGCTTTGGAGGAATATCGGGAAAGTAGGACAAATCTCAAACGCGCAATAAAGAGGGCTAAAAGGGGTTATGAAATATCTTTGGCTAACAGGGTTAAGGAAAATCCCAAAGCCTTTTATTCGTATATAAGGAGCAAGGGGGCAACTAGAGAAAGGATTGGCCCACTCAAAGACAAAAGAGGGAATTTATGCGTGGAGTCAGAGGAAATGGGTGAGATTCTTAATGAGTACTTTGCGTCGGTATTCACAAAGGAGAAGGACATGATGGACGTTGAGGCTAGGGATGGATGTTTAAATACTCTAGGTCAAGTCGGCATAAGGAAGGTGGGAGTATTGGGTATTCTAAAAGGCATTAAGGTGGACAAGTCCCCAAGTCCGGATGGGATTTATCCCAGGTTACTGAGGGAAGCGAGGGACGAAATAGCTGGGGCCTTAACAGATATCTTTGCAGCATCCTTGAGCATGGGTGAGGTCCCGGAGGACTGGAAAATTGCTAATGTTGTCCCTTTGTTTAAGAAGGGTAGCAGAGATAATCCAGGGAATTATAGACCTGTGAGCTTGGCGTCAGTGGTAGGCAAACTGTTGGAGAAGATACTGAGGGATAGGATCTATTCACATTTGGAAGAAAATAGACAGCATTTGGAAGAAAATAGACAGTGATAGGCAGCATGGTTTTGTGCAGGGAAGATCATGTCTTACAAACCTAATAGAATTCTTTGAGGAAGTGACAAAGTTAATTGATGAGGGAAGGGCTGTAGATGTCATACACATGGTCTTCATTAAGGCGTTTGATAAAGTTTCCCATGGCAGGTTGATGGAAAAAGAGAAGTCGTATGGGGTTCAGGGTGTACTAGCTAGATGGATAAAGAACTGGCTGGGCAACAGGAGACAGAGAGTAGTGGTGGAAGGGAGTGTCTCAAAATGGAGAAAGGTGACCAGTGGTGTTCCACAGGGATCCGTGCTCAGGCCACTGTTGTTTGTGATATACATAAATGATCTGGACCAAGGTATAGGTGGTCTGATTAGCAAGTTTGCAGATGATACTAAGATTGGTGGAGTTGCAGATAGCGAGGAGGACTGTCAGAGAATACAGCAAAATATAGATAGATTGGAGAGTTGGGCAGAGAAATGGTAGATGGAGTTCAATCCAGGCAAATGCGAGATGATGCATTTTGGAAGATCTAATTCAAGAGCGGACTATACGGTCAATGGAAGAGTCCTGGGGAAAATTGATGTACAGAGAGATCTGGGTGTTCAGGTCCATTGTACTCTGAAGGTGGCAACTCTGGTCGATAGAGTGGTCAAGAAGGCATACAGCATGCTTGCCTTCATCGGACGGGGTATTGAGTACAAGAGTCGGCAGGTCATGTTACAGTTGTATAGGACTTTGGTTAGGCCACATTTGGAATACTGCGTGCAGTTCTGGTCGCCACATTACCAGAAGGATGTGGATGCTTTAGAGAGGGTGCAGAGGAGGTTCACCAGGATGTTGCCTGGTATGGAGGGCGCTGGCTATGAAGAAAGGTGGAGTAGATTAGGATTGTTTTCATTGGAAAGACAGAGGTTGAGGGGGGACCTGATTGAGGTCTACAAAATTATGAGAGATATGGACAGGGTGGATAGCCACAAGCTTTTTCCAAGAGTGGGAGTGTCAATTACAAGGAGTCACGATTTCAAGGTGAGAGGGGGAAAGTTTAAGGGAGATGTGCGTGGAAAGTTTTTTACGCAGAGGGTGGTGGGTGCCTGAAACGCCTTGCCAGCGGAGGTGGTAGAGGCGGGCATGATAGCATCCTTTAAGATGCATCTAGACAGATATATGAACGGGCAGGGAACAGAGGGAAGTAGATCCTTGGAAAATAGAAGACAGGTTTGATAAAGGATCTGGATCGGCGCAGGCTGGGAGGGCCGAAGGGCCTGTTCCTGTGCTGTAATTTTCTTTGTTCTTTGACACCTGATGACAAAATGAGGCCCAGAAAATAAGCCTGAGAAAGGAATACCTTTTGGAAGATGTGGCTCTAGGATCGGGCTCATCAGGCACGCAAGAACCCACAGGGCCCGTGACCAGCAACACGGAGATTCTGAGGTGGACAATCATACTCACTAGCAAGTGATTGCCAAAGAAGCAGCTATATGAATGCACAATATTCTGATTCACAATTAATTATGCACTGTAATGTTCAATGCTGTCACACTTATGCACTGTAATGTGTAATGCACTGGCACTATTATGCACTGTAATGTGCCATGCACTGACACATTACACACTGTAATGTACAAAGCACTGTCACAATTATGCACTACTGTCACAATTATGCATTGTAATGTGCAATGCACTGTCACAATTATGCACTGTACTGTGTAATACACTGCTGCAATTATGGACTGTAATGTGTAATGCACTGTCAAAATTATGCACTGTACTGTGTAATACACTGCTGCAATTATGGACTGTAATGTGTAATGCACTGTCAAAATTATGGACTGTAATGTGTAATGCACTGTCAAAATTATGGACTGTAATGTGTAATGCACTGTCGAAATCATGCACTGAAATGTGTAATGCATTGTTGCAATTATGTACTGTAATGTGTAATGCACTGTCGCAATTATGCACTGTAATGTGTAATGCACAATTGTGTGTCCTCAGTGGGATTCTCTGTTTCTGAGACTACCTGTCAGGGCAGAAATCGTGGACTTCCACGACAGCAAAACTGGTGCCGCACCTAGACCGATTCAGCTACTGTTTAGGGGCTAGCACCGGTACCACGTGGAACACAATCGATTCTAATGAGAAATGGTGCCGGATTCGCGATTGACACTCAGGAGGCTGACAAGCTGCAGCCGCAGAAGGGCAACAGCACAGTGGTTAGCACTGTTGCTTCATAGCGCCAGGGTCCCAGGTTCGATTCCCGGCTTCGGTCACTGTCTGTGCGGAGTCTGCACGTTCTCCTCGTATCAGCGTGGGTTTCCTCCGGGTGCTCCGGTTTCCTCCCACAAGTCCCGAAAGACGTGCTGTTAGGTGAATTGGACATTCTGAATTCTCCCTCTGTGTATCTGAATAGGCGCCAGAGTGTGGCGACTGGGGGATTTTCCAGTAACTTCATTGCAGTGGTAATGTAAGCCTACTTGTGAAGATAAAGATTATTATTATTATATACACACTTCACTCTCCACACGCACTATCCCAGCCAACAAGCTGGCAGTGAGGACAGCGGCCCCAGGATTTACCAACGCCAAGCTGAAGACCCTCCTGGAAGCGGTGGAGGAGAGGCGGTTAACCCTGTACCCCAACCCGTGATGAGGCTGCCAGCCGCCGCCGCTCGCCATGCCTGGGCGCAGGTGGCAAAGGTGGTCAGTGCCATCAGCAACACCGTCTGGAGCGGCCAACAGTGCCTGAAAAATCTGCATGACCTCCTCAGGGTGGCCAGGGTGAGTAGGTAGCACTGTGCCCCTGGCACTAACCCCCGCCCCACACACTCGTAACCTGACCCCCCCCCCAGCCTCCCCAAACTGGAGGGCTGCTGTACCCCCACCATGCACCACATGTCGGCACCCATAACAGCCGCCATGGCTGGGTGCCCTGGCCATAACTGAGGCACCAGCTACCCACCCCGTGGGCTGCAGGCATTGGACTGTCTAACACTGTCATTTTCTGTTTCTGCCCCACCCAGCCACAGCTGAAGCCACCTCTGTGAGCCGAGCACTGACGAGGTGAGCAGCCCTTGACCCGAGACTCAGTACACCCCGGAGCCCGAGTCCAATCCCCGGAGCCCGAGTCCAATGTTGACACAGATTTCCTGTCACAGCTGTCTCGAACACCCTCCACCATCCCAGAGACACTCATCTCAGTTGGGCACTTTTGTGAAGAGGCTCCTGGGACACAGCTGACCTGGTACAGCAGGTGGTGATAGGAACACCCAAGGGGGCGGATGGTCGGAGGACAGGCCGACCCCAGGAACCAGCTGCCGTCTGGACAGGTTTTGGGCTTCTGGTGCGGACAGTCACGTTGATTGAGAAGATGCCATCACAGAGCATTCCGTACCTGCAGGTGCAGTTGCAGGAGTCCGACCGCGTGTAGGAGCATGAAGTGGTGCCAACAATGCATGCCACCCAAGCCAACACCGCATGGGTGACGTCCGCGGTGGAGGCACTGGGGACAATGGTTTTGGTTCTGGAGCAGCATGTCCAAGGCCTGGGGTATTCTGTGCAGGCGCTGGCCAAGGCCCAGGACAGGGTTGCCACCTCACAGGCAGTCATGTACCACAGTCACCTGGAAATTACAGTGACGCTTCTGAGCGTGACGCAGTCACAGCAGGGCATGGCTGGGAACGTAGGCGGCACTCGGTTCAAAGTGAGCTGGTAGCGGCGTGCGCAGCTGCATGGCACCCTTGCCGGCTGCGGCCATGGTGTTCCCTGCCTGTCCACCCCGACCCCACAGCTCACCTCCTGGCCACCCTCCACTTCTCCCCCCCGGCCCTGGCAGAAGCCCTCCGGCCAGCGGCACAACTGTCAGCGAACAGTGGCGATGGTGGACATCTTCCGTATGTCCTCTTTCTCCCTCAGCAGCTGCCACGCTGTTTTCACAATTTCTAAAGCACAAATGAGCCACACCGTCGGGAACTCGACCCATCGGAGGCAGCGAATCGCAGAGATCCCGGAGAATACCGGGTCAGGCCCGCTAATGATATGTAAACAGTGTCGACTGTACGTGCGTTCCGGAATGCATTGACGCTGCTGTTGAGGTGCTAGAGCATTGCAATTAAGCATCATATCGGCGCCTGCTTCGATTACTGCATTAGAACCGATTCTCCGCCCAATCTCCTTTCCCGATTTCGGGGTTCGCTAACGGAGAATCCCACCCCTGAAACTTAAAGTCTAGTGTTGACCAGGAAACCATTGCTGATTGTTGTAAACACCCGTCTGATTCACTAATGTCCTTTGCGGAAGGCCACTCTTGCCTGGTCTGGCCCACACGTGACTCCAGACCCAAAGCAATGTGTTTGATTTAGGGATTAACCTAGGGATGGGCAATGAAGGGTGGAACAGTGGTTAGCACTGCTGCCTCACAGCACCAGGGACTCGGGGTTCGATTCTGAACTCGGGAGACTGTCTGTGTGGAGTGGGTACCAGCTTCCCGTGCCTGCGTGGGTTTCCTCCGGGTGCTCTGGCTTCCTCCCACAGTCCAAAGATGCGCAGGTTAGGTGAATTGGCCATGATAAATTGCCCTTAGTGTCCAAAGGTTAGGTGGGGGTTATGGGGCTGGGATTGGGCCCAGGTGGCTGAATGGCCTCCTTCTGTCCTGTAGGAATTCTATGAACTCAGGATACATAAACATTGCAGTGAAGAGATACATCCGAGTCATAAGCAGGGGCAGGATTTTCTCTTACTTGGTAAGTTCCCTTGTATTAAATGGATCAGAATGGATATACCCATTACCTTAATACAATTAAATACTAAAATATCTTTCAGCCATGCACAAAATTACATTGGATCAACCACCTCAAATCAGCCATTCAATTCAAACTCATTAAAAAATGAGGATCCTGTTGGTGTTTCCAACCCTCCAGGGTTGGCCTTGAGTCTCCAGGAATTGATCAAGCTTCAGGTCACTGCTGTGCGTAACCTTGGAGAAAAATCATCAGGGGCATAGAAAAACGTCCGCTCTTGTTTTGTCATTCCCTTTCAGCGTTTCTCTTTACTGTTTATAAAAATATTGAAAATGGGGGTGGGGGAGGCAAGGAGGACGGGGGGGTTGTGGGTGGTGGTAATGAGAGGATGGGACAGTCAAGCATCCACGGTAATGAGTCCCGTTGCTTTCCAACAGCCGTAGGGAGGACGTACGTCACAAGGACGTGTTGGTTGAGTAATGTCGCAAGTCTTGCCATGAAGCCTCCAGGAATACGTTTAATCTCAGTTGACAACCCTAGATCTTATGTGGGTTAAGAGGCCTTGTTTCGAGGTCTGTGCTGATTCTTTGACTGTACCCTTGTGGATTTGCCGCTTTGTGTGTATCTCTCCCTCTCAGTTGGCCTGGAGCTTGTGATCTTAGTGGCGCTACTTGGATTTCACAATTCCCATGACTGCCCGTTTGTATGATCAATAGGTTGCTTTTCTCACTCCTAATTTGTTTTGAAAGGACAAAAATATCCCGGAGAGATCCAAGGGACCTGGATGAATTACTTTGTTTCTGATGGATGAGCCCCAGGCTTTAGAGGTAGTTGAGGCCAACAAGGGACTTTTCAGACTAAATCAAAGTCGACTTTGTTGCTCGTACCTCCAGTTTGTTACTGTTGTTGTGGATTCAGCAAGCTTCAGACTGGTAGGCAGTCCGCGACTCCAAGCAATTGAGCTGAACCACTCCTCAGGATAGGCCAACATTATCCAATCTCTCAGTGTCCGGGAAAGAGGTCAGGGACAACATCTCTGGATCTGTAAAGATTTAATCACCTGCTAATGCTCGCATTCCAAGCATTGTCTGGCATCTTTGAATCTCTCTATATATATGTTTCTGGAACATACCTCTTCATTCACCTGAGGAAGGAGCAGCGCTCCGAAAGCTAGCGACATCGAAACAAACCTGTTGGACTTTAACCTGGTGTTGTAAGACTTCGTACTGTGCTCACCCCAGTCCAACACCGGCATCTCCACATCATGGCTACCATCGACACCGCAAACTGCCGGCTCAAAGTGGAGAGGATCTCCAGGAAGATCGCGCATATAGACACTGACATTAAGTTTCTACAAAGATGCAAGAAAGCAGACAAGATCCCGAAAGGGCTACAGATCACAAACCCACTCAAGTCGATCTACAACACAGACTACGCTGAGAGACTCTGCCGTCGCACCTCTCTCACACTCCTCAACCACCTCGTACGCCTGCTCTACAGCAGACGATGCAACCTAGAAACCAAGATAGAGGCCACATTCTCAACTTGTGCTCAGGACGCAGCAGACCAGCTGCGGAACACCGCCAAACAGATGAGACAACAATACTATTCCACCTATATGCATACCAAGAACAGGAAGCTTGAGAAACTCGGCATCACCACCAGCAGCAACCAAGCCTCCCCGGTATCACAGTAGAAAACAATTCAGGGAGTCTATTGTCAACTTGTCAGACTACACCCTTCAACCAGACGAAATCGAAGTCCTCAGCAGAGGGCTCAATTTCTGCACCACCACCAAAATGGTCTCGCGGCAGACACGAGGAATTCATCAGGCGAATGAGGCTCAGGGAATTTGTCCACAGACCCCAAAAGGCCAACAGCGAACCCAAGCAGACTATCAATGAACCAGAACAGCAGACCGCGAGATCTGCGGTGCGGCAACCGAAGAGGAAAGAGTCGAATTGGACCCCTCCGGTAGGCCGCTGCCCTAGACTCGACATGTATGCTCAAGCCGTCAGGAGTCGCGTCAATGCAGGATTCATCAGTTGCATTCACAAGACAGCCCCGAACGTCACCCAAGCACACCGCAATGCCATCCGCGCTCTCAAGACCAACCGCAGCATCGTCATCAAACCAGAGACAAAGGAGGGGCCACTATCATACTGAACAGAACGGACTACTGCAAAGAAGTATACCGACAACTGAACAACCAAGAACACTACAGACAGTTACCCGCAGATCCGACCAAGGAACACATCCGCCAACTTAACAGACTGATCAAGATCTTGGATCCAGATCTTCAGAGCACCCTATGTGCTCTCATCCCACGTACTCCCCGCATTGGAGATCTCTACTGCCTCCTGAAAATACACAAGGCCAACACACCAGGCCACCCTATCGTTTCAGGCAATGGGACCTTGTGTGAGAACCTCTCTGCCTACATCGAGGGCATCTTGAAACCCATCGTACAAGGTACGCCCAGCTTCTGTCGCGACACGACGGACTTCCTACAGAAACTCAGCACCCATGGACCAGTTGAACTAGGAACATTCCTCGTCACAATGGACGTCTCGGCACTCTATACCAGCATCCCCCATGACGATAACATTGCTGCAACAGCCTCAGTACTCAACACCGACAACTGCCAATCTCCAGATGCAATTCTGCAACTCATCCGCTTCATTCTGGATCACAACGTCTTCACCTTCGACAACAAGTTCTTCATCCAGACTCACGGAACAGCTATGGGGACCAAATTCGCACCCCAATACGCCAACATCTTCATGCACAAGTTTGAACAAGACCTACTCACCGCACAGGACCTTCGACTGACGTTATACACCAGATACATTGATGACATTTTTTTCCTTTGGACCCACGGCGAAGAATCACTGAAACGACTACACGATGACATCAATAAGTTCCATCCAACCATCAGACTCACCATGGACTACTCTCCAAAATCAGTTGCATTCTTGGACACACTCGTCTCCATCAAGGACGGTCACCTCAGCACTTCGCTTTACCGCAAACCCACGGATAACCTCACGATGCTCCACTTCTCCAGCTTCCACCCTAAACACATTAAAGAAACCATCCACTATGGACAAGCTCTCCGTATACACAGGATCTACTCAGACGAGGAGGAGTGTAACAGACATCTACAGACGTTGAAAGATGCCCTCGTACGAACGGGATATGGCGCTCGACTCATCGATCGACAGTTCCAACGCGCCACAGCAAAAAACCGCACCGACCTCCTCAGAAGACAAACATGGGACACAACCGACAGAATACCCTTTGTCGTCCAGTACTTTCCCGGAGCGGAGAAACTACGACATCTTCTTCACAGCCTTCAACACGTCATCGATGAAGATGAACATCTTGCCAAGGTCATCCCCACACCCCCACTACTTGCCTTCAAACAACCGCGCAACCTCAAACAAACCATTGTTTGCAGCAAACTACCCAGCCTTCAGAACAGTGACCACGACACCACACAACCCTGCCATGGCAATCTCTGCAAGACGTGCCAGATCATTGACATGGATACCACCATTACACGTGAGAACACCACCAACCAGGTACTCAGTACATACTCGTGCGACTCAGCCAACGTTGTAGGAAAGGATGTCCCGAAGCGTGGTACATTGGCGAGACCATGCAGACGCTGCGACAACGAATGAACGGACATCGCGCGACAATCACCAGGCAGGAATGTTCCCTTCCAGTCGGGGAACACTTCAGCAGTCAAGGTCATTCAGCCCCTGATCTCCGGGTAAGCGTTGTCCAAGGCGGCCTTCAGGACATGCGACAACGCAGAATCGCCGAGCAGAAGCTTATAGCCAAGTTCCGCACACATGAGTGCGGCCTCAACCGGGACCTGGGATTCATGTCACATTACATTCATCCCCCACCATCTGGCCTGTGAAATCCTACCAACTGTCCTGGCTTGACACAATTCACACCTCTTTAACCTGGGGTTACCCCATCTCTGGATCTGTAAAGATTTAATCACCTGCTAATGCTCACATTCCAAGCATTGTCTGGCATCTTTGAATCTGTCTATATATATGTTTCTGGAACATACCTCTTCATTCACCTGAGGAAGGAGCAGCGCTCTGAAAGCTAGTGTTTGAAACAAACCTGTTGGACTTTAACCTGGTGTTGTAAAACTTCTTACTGTGCTCACCCCAGTCCAACGCTGGCATCTCCACATCATACAAAATAGGAACAGGGGACAGCCATTCGGCCCCTCGAGCCTGTTGTGATGAGTTCCACATTTCCTATCTACGCCTGAGAACCTTTGAATCCCTTGTCCAACAAGAATCTAACCATCTTGGCCTTACAAACATTCAGTGATCCCATCCTCCACCTCCTAGTGAGGCAGAGAATCGCACAACCCTCAGAAAAAAAATTCTCGTCATCTCTGTCCTCAAAGGGTGACCCCCCCCTAATTGTAACGCAGTGTCCCCTAGTCTGGACTTACCCAGTAGGGGAAACATCCTTTCAACGTCCATCTTGTCAATACCGTTCAGAATCTTACATATTTCAATCAAGTCACCCTCTCATGTTTCTAAACTCTAGTGGAAACAAGCCCAGTTTTGTAGTCAAGGAGGAGCCTGGAAAAGGAGAGTCAAAGTGGTTTGTTCCCAACTCTGAGTTAGGAAAGGTAAATACACAGCAATAGTCCAAGTCCCAGCGAGACCATTCTGAGATACCAACTCCTACCTGGACCACATGGAATTAACTAGCCAGCTGACGGGCCTCAGTTGGGTAGCTCATATACCATGAGCCCTATGGGGAGGTCAATTGGGTCTTCCCCATAGGTCTCGTGGGGGTTTCTACATCCCCCCCCCCAAGTCCGTAAGTCCCTCCGGGAGTGGAGGAGGTTGTCTCCTCTTTGCCCGCAGTTGCACCGTGTAGCGATTCGGGGGGGGGGGGGGGGTGTCATTTCTGCAACGGCTGTCTGGGGGGTACCGTCGGCGGTTGATCCGTGGTGAGGCCCCAGTCCGAAACCTCAGAGGTCTGGGTCTCCATCGTGGAATCGGAGTCGATTACATCTCGCATGTCTGTTCCCGGGCCCCCAGCGTGTGACAATCCGAGGCCACCATGTGCCGGGCTGGTGTGGCTGGGAGATGGTTCCTCTCGAGGGTTGTGTCCTCACATTGGAACCTCTGGTTTAGCACACTGGGCTAAATCGCTGGCTTTTAAAGCAGACCAAAGCAGGCCAGCAGCACGGTTCAATTCCCGTACCAGCCTCCCCGAACAGGCGCCGGAATGTGGCGACTAGTGGCTTTTCACAGTAACTTCATTGAAGCCTACTTGTGACAATAAGCGATTTTCATTTCATTTCAGGTGATCAAGGTATCCCGCACTGTCCTTCGCGAGTCTTTATGTGATACGAGTCTGTTGTCCCACAGTCCCTGGAATCCAACGGACTCCGTTCCCAAAATTTCAGGCTATAAACTGCACCTCCCGGCCAGAAGCTTCTGATCAGCGTCCGCCTGCCTTGACATTGCCTCTGAAAGTCCTGACTGCGTTGCACTCTCCTGCTAATATCGGGGAATTTCAGGCTGAGGCGGGTCTTGAGCCTCTAGCCCATTCAGCCGGTGCCATACCGGCTGTGGCATGTGGCGTGGCTTGGTCGCTCAATAAGAAGTGTGCCAGTCATGTTTCAACGGTCCCTTGTTTCAACGGTCCCTTGTGGTCTGTTTTCTCATACTCTTCTTGAATATCTGCACTGCTCGCTCAGTTAGACAGTTCGAGGAGGTTGGTACAGGGCCGTTCGGTTGTTCACTGCGTTCGTCTTCATGAAGTGGGCAAACTCTTCATTAGTGATTGGTGTACCATTGTCCCTAACCAATACCTCCAGGATGGTATGGGTGCTAAGTGAGAGCCGTCGAAGAGGTGGACGACATTTGATGGATGTCCAGCCACTTAGAATGGGTGTCTACCACGAGCACGAACATGGAGCCTTGGAAAGGTCCGGCAAAATCTGTGTGTAGGCGTGCCGAAGGTCAACCCAGCCATTTCCATGAGTGTATCGGTGCGGCTGGTGGGAGCTTCTGATGTTTCTGGCATGTGGTACACTTCTGGGCCAGCCGTTCAATCTTGCCATTCAAGCCTGGTTACCACATGTAGCCTCTGGCCAGCTTTTTAATTTTCAACACCTCAGGGTGACCATTATGCAGGTCTCTGAGTATGGCCCGCCTGCCCTGGCTTCGGTAACAATGCGAACCCCCCTGAGGAGGATGGTGTCCTCCACACAAAGCTCCTGCTCTTGTAGCTCATTGGGCAGCTTCCCTTGGTGGCCTCTATGCAGGACGACATGGTGCAACTTCGCCAACACCAGGTCCTTCTGCGTCCAGTCGCGTATCTGGGCATGGGTGACCAGCAAGGTGTCCGTGAAGTTCAGGGCAGATACCACCTCGTTAGCCCTCAGTGGGGATGGGGTGGGGGGGGGCGCATCGGCAACAGGAGCCGCTCAGAGTGTCAGCATTCACGATCTGTGTGCCCAGGCGATGCTCAAATATAGACTCGTACGGCACTAACAAAAGTGCCCATCGATGTATCTGTGCCGATGCTATGGGCGGGATCGCCTTGTCTTCTTTCAATAAACTGAGTAATTTCTGGTGGTCCATCACAATGGTGAATCGACACCCGTACTCATATTTCTCATCAATCCATGCATTGGAATCACATTTTTAGCAGCCCGATGCAGTGCTGAATGACAGCTCAGGTGGTAGCCTGGGCCTCGTGGTAATGGGTCTCCGCCTCGGTCTCAGGCGTCTGCACCGGCGTCATCAGTCATGTCCTCAGTGGGTATCCCTTGTCCCTCATAAACCAACCCGTCATCCTGGGGTGGTCCTTGAAGATACCGGGGATGTAGCTGTCCTGCACGTTTCCAGGGGCGCAGGCACGCATGTGCATGATTATGGAGGTGGCAGTCACACACAATCGGAACATTCAAGGAGTGGAACCCCCTTCCTACTAATATAGGGCACTCCCTGATGCCCTGGTGCTCGGAGGATGACATGCATGCCATCGATCAACCCCTGGACATGGGGCATCCTGGCGATGGCAGAACATCCTGCAGTCCGGGCATTTTGGTGGGCTTGGTCCAGGTTGAAGGTGATACAGTCTGCCCGGCCATATGTAGTGTCCATCACCTCCCGGATGCACACAGGCTGAAGGTGGCAATATGCCACAAATGTCCCTGCTCAACCCTGGAATTACCTGGTGACAGGGAAGGTTAGGGCTGCAATGACTTTCGCAGTCACCGGGAGCGGGTGTCCGCCACCTCCGCGGAATGCCACATCCATAAGGACATGGCACAGGTGCCGCAATGTCACTCTGCTGAGGTGGAGTCTTCTGCGGCGTACACTGTCCGTCAGCTCATGGAAGGACTCGCGACGGCTGTACACCTTGGGCTGCATCTGGCCGCCGTCAGCCTGATGGGTGACCGGGTCTTCAGGATATGCGGCAGCCCTCTGCACTTAGGGTGCTACCTCCAACCTGCGTTGTCTTTGCTGCCTTCTGGGGCGTCTGCCGGCCTTGGCTGGCACAAGGACAGCGAGGGCAGCCTCCGCGGGATCCACACCAGCAAACATTCTTTTATTTGGACGGAATTGGAGGAGGAGAGGGACCAATGATCAGTTCGGGCTTCCATCCTGGGACCCTGAACTCCCCCAAGTCTCCCCCGCCCTTGTGAGTCCCGCGTTCTCTCAGTGTCCCATTCAGCGAGCCAGTTGTACCTTGCTTTGCACACTCACCTGAGAGAGAGCGAGAGGGAGAGAGAAAGAGAGGGAGCGAGAGAAAGAAGGAGAGTGAGATCAAGAATGATAACAGCAAAATAAAAGGGGAAATAAAGGAATAAACAGGAAGGGCCCTTATATCACGTGCGCACATGCATGCACGTACACACACATGCACACGTATGCACGCACACACGCAACTTTGATAATTTATTTCTTTGAACCTGAAAGAAGAGGGAAAGTATATTCAAAACAGCCAACTTTTATTCACTCGTTCACTGAAATAATGGGCTGGTTTTTCCGATCCCTGACGCCGAAATCGCGCTCGGCGATGGGCCGGAGACTCCTCGATGATGGCAGAATCGGGGGCGGCGCCACGTTTGCGATGCTCCGCCCCCTGTAAAGCACGGCCGTATCCCACGGCCCCAGGCCATTGCCTGAGGCCCACCTCGCGATGTTCCGTCCCCGACCAGCCAAGTGGGACACGTGTGGTCTCGCCCGTTGGGAACTCAACGTGGCGGCTGCGGACTCAGTCCTAGCAGTGTCACAGTTGGGGTAGGGCCGATCTGCGGGCAGGGGGTCAATGTTCAGGAGTGGGGGTACTGTGGGGGTGGGGGGGGGTGGCCCCGGGCGGGCGAGTAGGCCGATGGGTGGGTACTATTTTTGCGGGCTGGGTCCACGGGCTGCGTCCGCCATATGATTTTCCCAAACGGAGAATCTAGCCCAATGTTTCCACATGTTTGAGATTATTGCCTCCCCGCCCCTCGACCCACACCCCATCGCCCACAAATTCACCTTGTAAATATAAATATTAGTAATATAATCCTGTTCGGTATCACAATGTACTGAGAGCAAAGAACAGATTCATGACCATTTTGCGATTAACACGGACAAAATATTTCCTCTGGAGCCTTTTCAAATTAGATTGTGCAAAGCTGATCCCAGTTGCTGCTTCCTGTTGATAATGGGGTTATTCCATTTGTAAATGAGCATTGTACACGCTGATGAAAGTAAAAAGGATTAATTTAATTGCCTCTTGCATTTGCATTTGATGTCTTTTATTTCCTTCCACTGTATCAGACCAAACGTAACGGCTGAAGGAAAACTCTCAGAACTGCAGCCAGGAAACACAGAATAATCATCACGGAAATGAGGCCAGATTCTCCGTTCCCGAGACCACAGGAGGGATTCTCCATTGCCCGACGCCGATATCGTAATCGGCGATCGGGCGGAGAATCCCTCCCCATGCCCAAATCGGGGGTGTCGCCGGTTTGACGCCAATTGTCTATTCTCCACCCCCTCCGAAATGGCATCAGCGCGTTGCGTGTCGCACGCCATTGGAATGGCATTGGCACGTCATCGGACCCCCCCCCCCCCCCCCCCCCCGGCGTGGCTGTTGCGGATTGTGTCCAGCTGAATTCTAAACTGCTCTCAATCCTCAGACCTAATGGGCTCGATTCTCCGTTTTGGAGACTAGTGCCCATGCCGGTGTGAAAACTATGGTCTTTTGTGGCAGGAAAACAGGCGTAAAACGGCCACCGATTCTGCTTTTTGCTGGGGGCTAGCAAGGAGGCAGTGTAGAGCGCCCAGCGGCCGCGCCGTGCTCCATGGCGGACTCAGCCCACGGGGCTGGATTGCTAAAGTAGTGCCTCCCTCCGGCCGCTCATGCACCCCGGACCGCCCGCCCACAATGCCCCAGCCCAGAATGAAGCCACCCCCTGCTCTCGGATCGACCCTCACCCGACTGTGACGGCCCCAGACTGAGTCTGCAGTCGCCACGCGAGGTTCCTGAACGGGTGAGACCATGAGAGTCCCACACCGTCGATAACTCGGCTGGTTGGGGACGGAACATCGCGGGGCGCGCCTCAGGCAATGGCCTGTGGCCGTGGATAATCGGCGCGGCATTCTCCCAGAGTTCGCCACTTTTCTGGGGGCGGAGAATTAAAAAACCGGCGCCGCTCCCGATATGGACGTCAAAATGGATTCTCTGCCCCGTCGCCGAACGCGATTCCAGCATCGGGGGGCGGAGAATCCAGCCCATTATTTTCCTTGGCCAATCTGTATGCTTTTTACCCATTTAGCTTTTGTGCCCAGTGATGGAGTATTGATTTATTCATAGTTTTAGGTGACAATTGAATGCATGTAGCAGAGAGGCGAACATTCTTAAAAGTGTCTTGACTGTGGGAATCCAGACAGTGTTTAAGTCAATGTTTCACATGGTGAATTCCAATGTATTCAGCAATAAAAATGTATCAACTAATCAGTTACAGCAAGGTCTCCAGGCTGAGCTTGGACGTGAGAAACATATCCAGTAATTTTCCTAAGACTGCGCACACATACGCGAGCTAGTTTTGATAGGCACCAGTCAACCTTAAGTAATGTCCAATGTTTGATTAATAAATCATCCTCCAAGTAACAGACATCCATTTGAACAAACGAGGAGGTCTCAGCTGAGAATTAGAAACCAATGAGAGTAAATGAGGGGATAACCCAGAGATAAAAATTCCCTTAAAAGTAGAACCTCGTGGTTGAGGTCTTGTTCCTGAATTCCTGCATTTCTGAATTCTTGCATCATCTATCTATTTGTTTGTGTTTAAAGTGATTTCTTTAAGCTTTTATGTTTTATGCTTTTTGCCATGAATTCGACCTTTTTATGTATCATTTGATATTTAATTTCTAAGTTTTGATTCAGTTCTTAGCCAGGTGTATTCAAGTGAATAATTAGCAATAAAATTGTATTTTGATACCTCCAATTGTTATGTGTCCGGGTTTACAGAACCCCAAAGTGTTTCCTGAAGTTCAACCGACCCACAACTTGTAATAGATTGTGCTGTGGAAACAGCATGGCGTACTCTCCAGGTGTGATACAGCAGAAATGGACAAGTGTTTTTTTAAAACAAAACCATGTTTATTCTATGAACTCAAGTTAACCCTTTTAAAACAAACATTGAATATCTTAACACCCATTACTTCAAAGATAACCCCAAAAGACTACAACACTAAATAATCCTTCAAACTGTTCCTTTAAACATCCAAAAGACTTCAAACCTTCAAAAACAGGAGCACATTAGGTTACATTCAATATATTTATAGTCTTTGGATTGCAGAAATCAACAGACCAGCTCTGTGTTTCTTCCTGCAGCTCACAGCAAAACAGACAGACACTCCTAGCAGCTCTCTCAAACTGAAACTCAAAAAAGCAGAAGTGAGCTCAGCTCCCCCCACCCTCTGACATCACTTCAGTAATATGATCAGCTCCATTTCGTAAAGGTACATTGCTTCATCATCCATTTCTTAAAGGTACTCTCACATGACAATCAACCGGACTATTGACTCTTACTAAAGGGTAAAATAAGAGCCACAACAACTAGTTAAGTTGGCAGGGGTGCAGGGAGCAGTTTAGTGATAAGGGCGAGGGCACAAAGCTGTGCATTTGTTTTCATGTTAAACATCTCTGCACAATGTTACAGCCTGCCTCAATACTGTATCAGGTGGGTGTGAGAGGTAGGCTGATCTCGGTTGTCCTCTGAGGGGGTGCGGGTGGGGGCTGGAATGGACAGACGTTGGGGTGGACCACGGTTCAGCCAGCACTCACCACTCCAGTGTCCCACCCCCATACCCCCAACACCCACCATTCCCACCTCCGCCACTCCAAGGATTCGCTGGGACCATGTGATGGACCCAGGTGGGCGGTGGAAAGTGCTACCGTGGACAGGAGTCCGACATTGCCAAATGATGCAGAGCACCAGAGGTTATCGCAGAAAGGGTTGTCACCATCCTCCACCCCATGGACTGCATCCCTCGGTGCGGCAGGATGCAGCAGGCCGCACAATGCAGGGGACCCCCCCTGTGCTATACTGGAAGGCCCCAGAACAGGCACCTGAACCATATCTTCAGGATGTCGAAGCACCGCTCGAAAATGTCCCAGATCGCTGCATGTGCATCATTGTAGCTCTGTAGTCTCCAGCCACCACTGCAGCACATAGCCCCTGTTGCCCAGGAGCCAACCCCCCAGCCGGGGGTGCCTCGAAGTGGCCAGGAACCGTTGAGTGTGCCAGGATGAAGGCATTGTGCACCCTCTCCGGGTAGCGGGCACAGACGTGCATGATGTATAGCTGATGGTCACACACCAGCTGTGCGTTCATCAAGTGGAACCCCTTTTGGTTTGTGAAGAGCGACCTGTCATCTGCAGGTGATCGTAGGGAGGCATGCATCCCACCGATCACCTGCTGGACCCGGGACATTTCGGCGATGGCGATGAACCCCACTGCCCAGGCATTCTGGTGTCTCAATCCAATTAGAATGGGTGTATTGTGCCAACTGGGCATATCCGGCCTCCATGACAATGCAGATGCACCTGGGCACAGAGATTCTGGCTAGGTCCCCAGTCGGCGCCTGGAAAGACCCCGTGGCGTAGAGGTTCAGGGCGACTGTCAACTTGATGTCCACCGGGAGGGCGTATTCTCTCCCATTCCACTGCGGTGCCAGGTGTGCCATCATCTGGCAGATATGTCGCACTGTCCTCCTGCTCAGCCGGAGTTTTCAATGGCATGCCTGGTCCAATATATTCATTATCTGCAGGGGTGACTGTGGAAGACCGGCATGCTAGCATTGTGCGTACCCCTGTGTCCAGCCAGGTTCACCTGGCTACAGGGAGGCCCCGGGTGGCATTGCAGACCCGCCACCCAGCCAGTCTGGCCGGTGTCAGGCCCGGCAGCTCACAGTCGTGCCTCTTCATGTCCTACCTCATCTCTCGCTCTCTCGCATCGGCCACAATGCCTGTTTCCCGATTTCTAAGGCACAAGTGAGCCTCGCAGTCGGGAATTCGCCCCAGTTGAGGCGGAGAATCGCGGAGGTCCCGGAGTACACCAGGTCCGGCCCGATAATGATAAGCAAATGGTGTTTGCTGTACGTGCGCAGTGGAATGCATTGATGCCACCGTTGAGGCACCTGGGAATTATGATTTGGCTTGAACCCGGTGCCCGCCATGATTTTGGCGTCAAAAACGATTCTCCGCCAATTGCCTTTCCCGATTTCGGTGTTGGCCGATGGAGAATCTTGCTCATGCTTTTTCTAAAAGCTCAAAGTGAAATTCCAAGAATACATCTGTCGGAGAATTGAGCCATATTCAGCTGATGCTCTGATTTTAGGTGCTGGAATGTGCTGTTTGCCATATCTGAGATTCTCTCATTCTGGCCCATTGCCCATCCCAAATTGTAATCGCTCTTTTGCTGTTTGCCGTGCCTTCAGTTGATCATAAATTCCCTACAGTGCAGAAGGAGACCATTCGGCTCATCAAGCCTGCACGGACCCTTCGAAAGACCACCCTACCCAGGCCCAATCCCCGCCCTATCCCTGCAACCCCACCCAAAGGGGCAATTTAGCACGGCCAGTCCACCTAACCTGCACATCTTTGGACTGTGAGAGGAGACCGGAGCACCCGGAGGAAACCCACGCAGACACGGGGAGAACTCCACACAGTCACCTGAGGCTGGAATTGAACCCAGGTGCTCTGGCATTGTGAGGCAGCAGTGCTAACCACTGTGCCACCGTGCTGCCCCACGGTGCTCTGAACACTAATTCCCTCCCTTAACCTCACTCCAGATCTGATATCTCCTCAGGTGGTTTATGTGAAATGTTATCTGATAATTATCATGTGAAGTGCTTTAGGACAATTTCTGACATTTACAGCGCTATTAAACTGTGAGTTTGTTATTTGAACCAGAACAAATACACTTTCTGTTAATAATAGTTTGTCCTTCCAATAGTAGAAGGCAATCATAAACCATCACTGACAAAGACTGCCAAGAGAAAGAGCTCAGGGTGAAGCATCACAGACAAGGAGCTGCCTTCAGGCAGAATGCTCCTGGACTGGGGTCCTTCCATTGACATTAATCATGGCAGTGCAAAGGGCCGCTTTGGGGACTTCCGGTGTCATTATCCACGAGGTGACTCCTGCTGGAGTACTACAATTTGAGCCCTTTTCTTTTAGCTCCAGCGGATATTTTATTTTGAAAACCCACATATTTAAGTAGAAGTTTGTCATCAGTGACGGAGGCCACTTGGGGCTCATCAGCAGAAAAGATGGCGGAGGCAGCCTCTGGGGCTCTGGCTACTCCACTAACGACCAAGATGAGCACCTGTGCAACAGAATTTGACAAAGCGGGGCGAGGAGTGAGGAGCTGGAATCCCGGTTGAGCCCAGACGAAATTCTGAAATGCACGGAGTTGATGCAGACTGGTAAAGTCCCTGGCCTGGATGGCTTCTCCGTTTAATTCCATTGGAGGTTTGTCGAGCAATTGGTACCTCGAATTCTAGATTTGTTTAATGATTCATTATCCTGCGGTTCATTGTCCTCTACTCTTGTGCAGGCCACTATCTCCTTGACCCTGATCTTGAAAGGCAAAGGCCCAACACAGTGGGAGCCATATCGACCTATCTCACTCTTAAATGCAGGTGTTAAACTACTTGCCAAAGTGCTGGTGCTACGGCTGGAGCCCTGTCTCCTATGGTGTTGGGTGCTCTGAGGTACAGATGAGCCAACACGGTTGCAATTGGTACAACGCTGTTTTATTCCAACTTGCTATTTACAGATTTGTCTTGATACTCTGCACGTGGTGACTCCCTGAGTGTGTTGTTAATCAGGTCCTGTCGGGCAGCACGGTAGCATAGCGGTTAGCGCAATTGCTTCACAGCTCCAGGGTCCCAGGTTCGATTCCCAGCTGGGTCACTGTCTGTGCGGAGTCTGCACGTTCTCCCCGTGTGTGCGTGGGTTTCCTCCGGGTGCTCCGGTTTCCTCCCACAGTCCAAAGATGTGCAGGTTAGGTGGATTGGCCATGCTAAATTGCCCTTAGTGTCCAAAATTGCCCTTAGTGTTGGTTGAGTGGGGTTACTGGGTTATGGGGATAGGGTGGTGTGGGCTTGGGTAGGGTGCTCTTTCCAAGAGCCGGTGCAGACTCGATGGGCCGAATGGCCTCCTTCTGCACTGTAAATTCTATCTATGAAATATCATGACATCCCCCTTTCTTTTTTTACAAGATTATGTGCCTACGTGGTTATAAATATGAATGTGTCCTGAGTGCAGCTAAAAGTGTGTGTGCGTGATATTTACAGCATGTACATATGTCATAACTATATACATGGGGCGATGTTGGTGTGTCATGTTAACGAGGTTGTACCATAACAAAACAAGAAAAAAACTTTGATGTGTGGTCCGGTCAAACGAGATCTGGAATGATAAAACAGTAACATGTTACAATACAATAGTTGGTAAACTTTAACGTGTGAACAGTCTCATAGGTCCAGTCTAGTAGATGTGCGACGAATTCGGGTTGACCGTCAGGGTGGCACTCCATTCATCGGCCGGATTGATGGTGTTGACGCGGTTCACATCAATGACCGCAACCCAGAAGGCATCTTGGTCATCTGTGTCGTTGGGTTGGATGTCCTGATGTGTGGGCTGGACAGTCCTCACGTGTCTGCGAGGTTGTCGGAGATGTGTAGGATCCATCGGTTGAACCGCTCGACAGTAGGCAGCGTAGTGGCCCATCTTGCCACAGCGTAGACATTGTCGGTTTTTTGCAGGACATTGCCCTTTTAAATGTGCAGCTCCACAGTTGCCGCACGTCATGATGTCACGGCGTTCGTTACGCCACTGCGCATGCGCAGTTCGGTCTTACATCGGGCGCGCCTGCGCAGTGCGTCCCTCGATGTTGCCGTTGGTTTTGGCGCACACAAACGCGGGAGACCTCGAAAAGCGCGCGAAACGGCCGCCCTCGTCCGGGCCACGGGCTGGGAGGTACTCGATTGCCTGGATGCGTTCGGCCTCGTGGGCAGCCTGGCTTGCCAATTTGATCGCTAGGGACCCCCTCCGTGCCGATTCGGTCGCCTGAAATTGGGCAAAGCGGCTGGTCGCATTTTCATGGAGGACACAGGCTTCCACCGCAGATGTTAAGGTCAGGCCTTTAATTTTAAGAAGCTGCTGGTGTAGGCCACTGGAGGCAACGCCAAAAACGATCTGGTCCCGGATCATGGACTCTGAGGTGTTGCCGTAACCGCAGGACTGCGCGAGTATGCGGAGGTGCGTCAGAAAGGGTTGAAAGAGCTCATCCTTACCTTGCAGGCGTTGCTGAAAGATATACCTCTCAAAGCTTTCATTTACCTCAATGTTGAAGTGCTGGTTGAGCTTGAGGAGGACCGTGTCATATTTGGATTGGTTCTCGCCTTCCGCGAACACTAAGGAGTTGTATACATCGATGGCGTGCTGGCCTGCGGTAGTGAGGAGCATGGCAATCTTTGTTTCGTCCGAGGCACCCTGTTTTTCGTTGGCTCGCATGTACAGTTCAAATCGCTGCTTGAAGAGCTTCCAGTTGGTGCCCAGGTTCCCAGCGACTTGCAACTGCTGCGGTTTGTTGTTGATGTCCATGGCTCAGGATGGCAGATTTGCCGGCAGGTATCGATCCACTCACTGGTACCATGTGGTGTTGGGTGCTCTGAGGTACAGATGAACCAACACGGTTGCAATTGGTACAACGCTGTTTTATTCCAACTTGCTATTTACAGATTTGTCTTGATACTCTGCACGTGGTGACTCCCTGAGTGTGTTGTTAATCAGGTCCTGTCCTTGTCCTAGTCTCTAGATGGACTGGCCACCAGGTGTCGTGTTTCTTGCCTTATACTGTCTCTGTCCTTGTCTGTGATTGGCTGTCGTGTTATGTGTGCTAATTTGTCTGTTGGTCTGTCTATCATGATGTATGTGTTTGAATATCATGACATCTCCCAGAGGTGATCTTGGAGGATCAGGCAGGCTTCACTAAGGGTTGACAGCTGTTGGCCAGTATACGTCGTCTGTTGAATGCTGTCCTTTGCCCTCCTCGCTCCCTGAACTGGACACACATATGTCTTGGTCTTGGCCCAAGTTAGTTAGCGTTTGGTTGTCTTTCTTCAAACACCATGTCAAAGATACTCAATGTTCATTTGGAGCCATGTCCGCTGGTGGTCATTTTCGGGATGTCAGACTTGCCGCTGCTTCAGCTGGATGTGAAGGCAGAGGCCCTCTCCTTTGCCTCGTTGAAATCCCAGAGACGATTCCTGCTTGGGTGGTGGTCTCCTGCTCTACCCAGTTGGTTGGGTGACCTGATGTGGTTCTTACATTTTGAGAGGGTCACGTTTATGGTGTTGGGCGTTCTGACACACAGATGAGCCAACACGGTTGTATATGGTACAACGCTATTTTATTTAAACTTTCTATGTACAGTTTTGTCTTGATACTCTGCACGTGGGGATTCCCTGTTTGTGATCTTGTAACAGGTCTTGTCCGTGTCTTTGTCCCCAGACCTACTGTCCACTAGGTGTCGTGCTCGTGCTTTTATGTGGTTGGTGTCCTTGTGTGTGATTGGTTGTGGTGTTGTGTGCTCTGATTTGTCTGTTGGTGTGTCCATCATGATGTGTGTGTTTGAATATCATGACATCCCCCCTTTTTACAAAGATATGTGCCTACGTGGTAATAAATATGATCGCGTCGTGTGTGCATCTAAGAGTGTGTGTGTGTTGTGTACAGCATGTGCATATGACGTAACTATTTACATGGGGCGATGTCGGGTGCGTCACATGAGCAAGGTTGTACCATAACAGAACATGAATGCGAACGAGAAAAAAAAACGTGAACAGTGGTCCAGTCAGACGATATCTGGAATGATAAACAACAACAGGTTATCATATAAAATTGTGCAACTTGTTAGACATATGAACAGTGTTATAAGTCCAGTCTAATGGGCTTGCGACGAGTTCGGGTTGACCGTCTCAAGGGTGGGTCAAGAACCACCGGCTGATGTGCAAGCCTGGCCGTGGGTGGCGATGGAGAGGGCGTGATCTGCGGCAGCTCCACAAAGTCATCCTCGGAAGCCTGTTGAGGATCTGGCATGTGCGTACTGTGTGGCTGCGAGCGTGGAAGTCGGCAAAGGGCGCGCCGATTGCGGCGACGCACTGAACCATCTGGCATGCGAACCAGGAACGAGCGGGGAGCCACATGTCGGAGGACTTCGGCCGGTGCTGACCAGCCACCATACGGTTGATGGACGCGTACTTTGTCTCCGGAGGACAGGGGGGGCAGGTCCGTCGCTCGTGTGTCGTACTGACTTTTCTGGCGATCACGCTGCATTTGCCTGTTCCGAAGAACCGTCTCATGGTCTGTTGTTGGTGCCAGGATGGACGGTACCGTCGTCCTGAGGGAGCGACCCATTAGTAGCTGCGCTGGCGAGAGACCCGTGGATAGCGGGGCCGATCGATAGGCCAGCAAGGCGAGGTTAAAGTCCGATCCGGCAGCAGCCGCCTTGCACAGGAGCCGCTTGGCAATGTGGATGCCCTTTTCAGCCTTCCCGTTCGACTGTGGATGTAGAGGGCTGGATGTCACATGAGTGAAACCATATGCTGCGGCAAAGGACGACCATTCACGGCTGGCGAAGCAGGGCCCATTGTCTGACATGACAGTCCTTGGAATGCCATGGTGAGCAAATGTTTCCTTGCAGGCCCCAATGACTGCGGACGACGTCAGATCATGGAGAGGCATGACTTCCGGGTAGTTTGAGAAGTAGTCTATAATAACGATGTGATCTCTGCCGAGCGCGTGAAATAGGTCAACACCCACCTTCGCCCAGGGGGACGTCACCAACCCGTGTGGTAGAAGCGTCTCCGGAGGTTGCGCCGGCTGAAACCTCTGACAGGTTGTGCAATTGAGCACCATGTTGGCTATGTCTTCATTAATACCCGGCCAATATATCGCCTCTCGGGCCCTTCGTCTGCATTTTTCGACGCCCAAGTGGCCTTCGTGTAGTTGATTAAGAATCATCTGGCGCATGCTGTGCGGAATAACGATCCTGTCTAATTTCATAAGGACCCCGTCTATGTTGGTAAGGTCATCTCGCACATTATAAAACTGGGGGCACTGCCCTTTGAGCCACCCTTCCGTCATGTGGCGCATCACTCGCTGCAGAAGGGGGTCAGTCGCCGTCTCTGCGCCTATGTGGGCCAGACTTGGATCATCAGCTGGCAGATTTGCTGCTGTCAGAGTCACGTGTGCCTCAATTTGACGCACGAACCCCTCTGCATCTGGTGGTGTGCTCACTGCTCGGGAGAGCGTGTCCGCCACGATGAGATCCTTCCCCGGAGTGTAGATCAGTTCGAAATCATACCTCCTGAGTTTAAGTAAGATGCGCTGAAGGCGAGGGGTCATGTCGTTCAGGTCTTTGTTAATGATGTTGACCAGGGGGCGGTGGTCAGTTTCAACCGTAAATCGTGGCAGGCCATACACATAGTCGTGGAACTTGTCCAGTCCAGTTAACAAGCCCAGGCATTCTTTTTCTATTTGCGCGTAGCGCTGTTCGGTAGGGGTCATGGCTCGTGAGGCATATGCAACTGGGGCCCATGATGACGTGCTGTCTTTTTGCAGGAGTACCGCTCCAATACCAGATTGGCTGGCGTCTGTTGAGATCTTTGTAGGGCGAGTCGTGTCAAAGAACGCCAGCACTGGTGCCGTGACCAGTTTGTGCTTGAGCTCCTCCCATTCCAGCTGATGCGATTGCTGCCAGTGGAATTCTGTTGATTTTTTTACGAGATGGCGCATATTCGGTGTATGAGAAGCCAGGTTGGGAATGAACTTCCCAAGGAAGTTGACCATGCCCAGGAATCTTAGGACAGCCTTCTTGTCAGCCGGCCGTGGCATGGCTGTGATGGCGCTAACTTTGTCTGCATCGGGACGGACCCCTGATCGTGAGATGTGGTCCCCGAGGAATTTCAGCTCCATCTGGCCGAAGGCACACTTGGCGCGGTTGAGACGCAGGCCATTTTGTCGTATGCGGGTGAAGACACGTCGTAGACGATGCATGTGTTCCTGCGGAGTAGTGGACCAAATGATGATATCGTCCACATATACACGTACCCCTTCGATGCCTTCCATCATCTGCTCCATAATGCGGTGGAAAACATCAGATGCTGAAATGATGCCGAATGGCATCCGGTTGTAGCAGAATCTGCCAAAAGGGGTGTTGAACGTGCATAGCCTTCGGCTGGCCGGGTCCAATTGGATCTGCCAAAATCCTTTGGACGCATCCAGTTTGGTAAATATTTTGGCTTGCGCCATCTCGCTGGTGAGGTCCTCTCGTTTCGGGATGGGATAGTGTTCCCGCATGATGTTGTTATTCGGATCTTTAGGATCTATACATATGCGGAGCTCGCCAGAGGGCTTCTTTACACAGACCATCGAGCTGACCCATGGCATGGGCTCCGTGACCCTGGATAGGACCCCTTGGTCCTGAAGATCCTGCAGCTGCAACTTGAGGCGGTCGTTGAGTGGCGCAGGAACCCTGCGAGGTGCGTGAACGACAGGGATGGCGTCCGGTTTGAGTCGAATCTTGTACGTGTATGGCAATGTCCCCATGCCTTCAAAAACCTCCTGGTTGTGAGCAAGGAGGGAATGGAGATTTGCGTGGAACTCAGCATCCGGGAAGTCGGATATCTCATCTGGAGAGAGAGACATAATGCGCTGTACCAGGTGAAGGACCTTACACGCCTGTGCGCCCAGTAACGAGTCTTTTGATGAGCCGACAACTTCGAAGGGGAGTGTGGCCGTGTGCATCTTGTGAGTTATCTGTAGCTGGCAAGATCCTATGGACGGGATGACATTCCCGTTATAATCAACCATCTTGAGCCGGGATGGCGTGATGGGTGGTTTGACCTTCATGGCCTGGAATGCAGAATATGCAATCAGGTTGGCGGATGCGCCGGTGTCCAGACGGAAGGTGACGCGCGATCGGTTGACCGTCAGGGTGGCACACCACTCATCGGCTGGATTGATGGCATTGACCTTGTTGACATCGATGACGGAAACGCGGAAGGCATCCTGGTCATCTGCATCACTTAACTGGAAGTCTTGATGCGTGGGCTGGACGGTCCTGACTTGTCTGCGAGATTGTCGGGGATGTGCAGGATCCATGGGTTGAGCCGAACGACAGTGGGCAGCGTAGTGGCCCATCTTGCCACATCTGAGGCACTGTCGGTTTTTAGCAGGACATTGCCCTTTTAAGTGTACAGCTCCACAATTGCCGCACGTCATGACGTCACGGCGTTCGTTGCGCCACTGCGCATGCGCAGTGCGATCTTGCGGTGGGCGCGCCTGCGCAGTGCGTCCCTCGATGTGGCCGTTATTTTTGGCGCGCACCAGCGCGGGAGACCGCGAAAAGCGCGGGAAGCGGCCGCTGTCGTCCGGGCCGTGGGTCGGGAAGTAATCGACGGCCTGGATGCGTTCGGCGTCGTGGGCGGTCTGGTTTGCCGATTCGACGGCTGGGGACCCCCTCCGTGCCAACTCGGACGCCTGAAATCGGGCAAAACGGCAGGTTGCATTCTCGTGGAGGACACAGGCTTCTACAGCAGACGCTAAGGTGAGGCTTTTTATTTTAAGAAGCTGCTGGCGTAGGCCACTAGAGGCAACGCCAAAAACAATCTGGTCCCTGATCATGGACTCTTTGGTGCTGCCGTAACCGTAGGACAGGACTGCGCTAGAATTCGGAGATGCGTCAAAAAGGGTTGAAAAAGCTCCTCCTTACCTTGCAGGCGTTGCTGAAAGAGGTATCTTTCAAAACTTTCATTCACTTCAACCTTAAAGTGCTGGTCCAGTTTGAGGATGACCGTGTCATATTTGGATTGGT
The DNA here is from genome assembly GCF_047496885.1 of Scyliorhinus torazame. Classification (NCBI taxonomy): domain Eukaryota; kingdom Metazoa; phylum Chordata; class Chondrichthyes; order Carcharhiniformes; family Scyliorhinidae; genus Scyliorhinus; species Scyliorhinus torazame. Next base: position 10,906,826 of record NC_092727.1, on the reverse strand, counting down.
TTTCGCCTTCTTCGAACACCAGTGAGTTGAAGACGTCGAGGGCGTGCTGACCTGCGTAGAAGAGGAGCATTGCAATCTTCGTTTCATCCGAGGCACTCTGTTTTTCGTTGGCTCGGATGTACAGGTAAAATTGCTGCCTGAAGAGCTTCCAATTGGTACCTAGGTTCCCCGCGACTTGCAACGGCTGCGGTTTGTCGATGCGGTCCATGTCCAGAATGGCAGGTTAGTTGGCAGGTATCGATCCACTCCTGTACCATGTGGTGTTGGGCATTCTGACACACAGATGAGCCAACACGGTTGTATATGGTACAACGCTATTTTATTTAAACTTTCTATGTACAGTTTTGTCTTGATACTCTGCACGTGGGGATTCCCTGTTTGTGATCTTGTAACAGGTCTTGTCCGTGTCTTTGTCCCCAGACCTACTGTCCACTAGGTGTCGTGCTCGTGCTTTTATATGGTTGGTGTCCTTGTGTGTGATTGGTTGTGGTGTTGTGTGCTCTGATTTGTCTGTTGGTGTGTCCATCATGATGTGTGTGTTTGAATATCATGACAACGTTCACCATTAGGGGGTCGGTAGAAGGGATCTACCTAAGATGGCAGCCGTTCATTTCCTTTTTTAAAGAGTTAGTCACCGTCAGTAGTTAGGGGGTTTAGTTTAATTTTGGGGGGTTATGTCAATAGGTACATTTTCTTGTTAATCTAGTTTTGAGTTTATTGGGTAACTCTGGTCGGTTCTTTTGTTTGATTTTGTCTTTTATGAAAATGTTTAAATGAACATATATATTTTTAAAAGTGCAGATTTGATGAGAGCTGTAGATGAGTTATATTGGTGGATCCACCTGTGTAATTGGTGTGTTGCCTTAGGTCCCAGGCATAATTTCTCCAAGAAACCATTAGCAGGCTTCAGGAGACCCTCAGTGGGGTCAAATGGGGGTCAAAAGTCCACACCATATGGGGAACAGTCACTCGGCTGTGATTTTCCCCCTCATTGGTCAGTTAGTGGCCAGAGGGCGGTGGACTCACCATCCAAGGTCCTCCAGCACTGAAGAAGCAAAGGTTGGCCTTTCAAGGGAAGTGAGGAGGCGTCCTAATGTGGAGATTCTCCCCCCCCCCCCCCCCCCCCCCCCCAACTTTTCAATATTTATAATAAATGAAAAAAGACCTCGGCAGTCAGGCCACAGCTGTGGAATCCCCTCTGCCGGGTAGCCTGTGGCTGCAGCTGAATGGATGGTAGCAGGGAACTGGCATGTAGGTGAGCAGTGTGAAATTCCCCCGGTTGTGAACGTTTCTGAAAGTCAAATTCCTTCTGACTAATTTGAGCCCCTCATTCCTTTTTTTAATGCATATATTTTTTAAATTTTCCCAATTAAGGGGCAATTTAGCGTGGCCAATCCATCTACCCTGCGCATCTTCTGGGTTGTGGGGGTGAGACCCATGCAAACACGGGGAGAATGTGCAAACTCCACACAGACAGTGACCCGCGGCCGGGATCGAACCCGGGTCCTCGGCACCGTGAGGCAGCAGTGCTAACCACTGCCCCACTATGCTGCCCTGGAGCTCTTCATTCCTATCTAGAATGATCCTTTTTTTTGTTTAGGTTGGAAGTGCCTTGGGATGTTTTATTGCGTTAAGGGAGCTATAAAACTGCAAATTATTGTTTACTTTGCATGCAGCCAATTAGATATTTGAGCTGATCGGTGTGCTAATTACACAGTTGGCTGCACTCAGAGGTAATGGCTGTTTCTTTCCCCCTATGCTCAATCTGACAGGTGAAATCCTAAATGTTTTAGTTGGGTTTCAAATGCATGCTATCTAGTAGGGTGTGCCTGAATATTAATAGGTATCTAAGAGTGTGTGTTTGTGTGAGAATGGGTGTTCATGCACATGTTTATTGTGGTATAAGCGTGTTCGGCAGAACAAGGGTCAATGTGGGACTGGAGAACAATATCACTCATGGTATGGTGCAGAGAGTCACATGATAGTAAACTGGGTAGAGAAGAGTCCGGAAGAAGCCAGCACGGAGGCAGCACCCATGCGTGGCAGTACCTTGTATATATACTGTTGCTGATTTTCTCCTTGGTTCAATTGCTCTGTTTTATTACCTTTGCTCTCGAGTCGCCAGGTATCTTTATGATACCGCCACGAGGTTCAAGTCCGAGTAATGATCAATAACCCAATACATCGATTAGTAAGATTCAAATCAAAGCACATTTATTATACACAGTAATCGCTACTCATGCACAAATTCTATGTCGAAGCTACTTCTACAACTAACAGGCCTATACTTAGCTTCGGACTGGCCCACCAGGTCAGGGGAACAAATGGCCTTACGTTCGGGTTCTGAGTCTGCGGGATTCGAAGTTGGTACGGATTGGTAGCTAGGAGCGCCTATCTCGTAGCGAGCATTGAATTAAGACTTACGGGCTTTCGGCGATCACTGCACCGGTCACGGTCAATGTTAGTTCGTGTTGCTGGGTGACCCGGGCAGGATGCAGAGGTGAAGAGGGCTGAAGAGAGCTGAAGAGAGAGCGATTTGAACTTGGGGCTCAACTCTTCTAGTCCCCAGGGGCTTCCCGCCTTTCAGGGTGGACCCTGTACCTGGTCCCAAGTGATTGGACTTTGTCCCAATCGCTTGGTTCAATTTTCTCCAATACTGGAGCGGTTCCCTCATCGGTGGGCGGTCTTGAGGTGCTCATTCACCTCCTTTGTATTGGCTCCTGCTGGCGCCGAGGAGTCTGGCTTTGCTTTGTGTGTTCAAAATGTTACTTATTGTTCCCGGGGATTGCTGATCAGTATGCAGATGGCTGCTACTTAGTTATGCTGATGGTCGCCGGTACCGATGTTGTCTGGCCTTTGCAGAGGTAAATACACAGCAAACCTGCAGCTGCTGGTTTCTGTCTATGTTGGCTGACTTTCCCATCAGCCTTTGCCGTTCGCCATTTTAAATCGGGAGTTGGCCAATTTAGGTGGCTACAATACCTGGTCATGGGTTGAGAATAAACGGTTAATGTTCAACCATATCAGGTCTCCAAACAAACTTTACAACATGGTGGCAGCGGTCCCCATGGCACAAGGCAGTGCACATTTGTTGGAATTATGGAAGCTACAGAGGCCATTCAGTCCGTCAAACCAATTCCAGTTCTAGCTCTTCAGCTGGATTTGTCGATTATAATCCCTATGTTCTGTCTTATTTTTTATGTGTCTTTTGGTTTCTGCCTCAATAGCTTATTGGATAAAGAATTCCACATTAAAATAACTATGGGCTGGATTCTCCAATTTTGAGGCTATGTCCGGAGCATGTGTCTAATCTTACGACCAAAAGGTCGGGGCCGTCCCCCCACCGGTGCTCCTCCCGGTGCTCGCCCGGTGGGGGGCTGCAGCTGCGCCACGTAACACCCCCGGCCTTACCTGCAGACACGGTTGGGGGATTGCCGGCTCCGTGGCTGTGCATGCGCACGGCTGCGACCTGCAGTGGTCACGCCGCACAACATGGCGCCAGCCACACACGGACCCGGTCTGCCAGATAGTGCTCCCCTCACCAATCCCGGATCACCCCCCACCAGTCCCTGCAGCCCCTGCCGAAGTCACCCCAGCCAGCGGAACGGCTCCCCGCCCCCCCCCCCCCCCCCCCTGACTGTGGCAGTGCTGGACACAGTGTGCAGCCTCCACGGGTGTGGGGGGGGGGGGGGGCGAAAACTGTGAGCACACACGCCCCACGCTATCGGGGACTCAGCCTATCTGGGGTGGAGCATCGGGGGAGAGCCTCAGGTGATGTCCTGAGGCCGTCCTGAGGCCGTCCCAATGGCGTGCGGCGTACTCAGCAACGACACCATTGTTGAGGGGGCAGAGCATCCAAAAAACACCGCTCCCAATTTTGGCATCAAAACGGATTCTCCGGCCAATCGCCGAACGTGATTTCGGCATCGATAATCGGAGAATCCCGTTCTATGTATCTGAAACAGTCTTAACTTGCACTTTTATTCTTCTATCACTAATATTCATGCTTTGAAGATTTACAACTTTTAGAGACATTTCTCCCAACACCTTTTATAACTAAGTTGGAGATTTTCAAAATTTTTATTCCGTCTTCAATGTAGCAAAGTTCTCCAAGATTGTGTGTTTGCTGTGATTGCTAATGTCAATGATATGAAGTAGTGAAAGAGAATCTTGAATTAAACGCAGTGAGTAGGCAGGATATTTTGGCTGAGGAAACAGGAGAAGCATATTAAAAGATGCCGGGATGGATATTGATTCAATTAACGAGAGACAAGAAAGTTTGAAGTAGAGAGAAATAGAGAGAAAACAGAGAGAGAAAACAGTCATGTCTAAAGATGAAGGATGGACTGTCCCTCAGCCGCAACTGATCTCTGGTTTTGAGTGTTGTGCATATATACAGATGTGGCACTGAGACACCGTACACTGCCATCCAATTCTGTACTAAAGTAGCATGAATTTACAATATAGAACATAAAACATACAATGCAGAAGGAGGCTATACGGCCCATCGAGTCTGCACCGACCCACTTAAGCCCTCATTTTCACCCTATCCCCGAAACCTAATAACCCTTCCATGATCACTAAGGGCAATTGATCATGGCCAATCCACCAAACCTGCATGTCTTTGGACTGTGGGAGGAAACCGAAGCACCCTGAGGAAACCCACGCAGACACGGGGAGAACGTGCAGACTCTGCACAGACAGTGGCCCAGCGGGGAATCAAACCTAGGACCTTGGCGCTGTGAAGCCACAGTGCTAACCACTTGTGCTGCCGTTACACCCTAAAATTGTCAAACTTTATTTACGTTTGCTGCAGATTTTTCTTAAAAGTTGATTGAAGAGGGAAAATATTCATGTGGTGAAACAGCAATTACCCATCAACTCAAACCCACAGGATAGTCTTTGCCATCAACTCTCTAATGTAAAAGATTCACTTCACAGGATAATTTATCATAGTCACACAGCAAAAACCTAGGCTTCTGTCAATTTGGAAAGATCAAAACTATAGTGAATTCTATCTGCAGTTTGAATAACAATTAAAAAAGAAATACGAGTTGCTTTTCTTTGAAGGGGTCGTTTAGTTTTTGAATTACTTTTGATTTATTGCCTTTTCTCTCGTTCGTAGATAAGGGAGTGAGAGGGGAAAGCAATCCGAGGAAGAATATAAAATGTGAATAAATGTTGAACCATTTAATGCCCTTGAGATGATATTGTCCATGAGGAAGGGGGGGGGGGGTTGCAGGAGTGATATTTCTCTATGTTGGTCTCTCCCTTACAGCCACCCCCACTTTAAGAAGGTCCTCATCGCTGGCGGATGAAGCAATATTTCGAACAGAATCATAGAGTTTACAGTGCAGAAGGAGGCCATTCGGCCCATCGAGTCTGCACCAGCTCTTGGAAAGAGCACCCTACCCAAGCCCACACCTCCACCCTATCCCCATAACCCAGTAACCCGACCCAACACGAAGGGCAATTTTGGACACTTAAGTGCAATTTATCATGGCCAATCCACCTGACCTGCACATCTTTGGACTGTGGGAGGAAACCGGAGCACCCGGAGAAAACCCACGCACACACGGGGAGAACGTGCAGACTCCGCACAGACAGTGACCCAAGCCGGGAATCGAACCTGGGACCCTGGAGCTGTGAAGCAATTGTGCTAACCAACATGTGCTGGCCTTTACTTCCAATAAAATGGAGAGATATTCACTCAATATCTGGGATGGATTGGAATCCAGCTCCCAGACGGATCTTCAACATTTATCCAATCTACGAATTATTCTTTATTTATGCATGGGATGTGGTTCTTGTTGGCAATGCCAGCATTTATTGGCCATCCCCAATTGCCCATGAGAAGGTGGTGGGAGAAGGTGGTGGTGAGCTGCCTTTTTGAACTGCTGCAGTCTTTTGTGATGGTTCTGATGCAACTGAATGGTTTGCTCGGGCAGTTAAGAGCCAATCACTTTTCTGTGGCACTGACCAAAGGAAGTCAAACTGGCAGCATTTCCTACAGTACATAGTAATAACAATTTTTCACATCACCAAAGACGCTGGACAAAGGCAGGTTCACTCTTTCTCTCTTCGAGCTGCAGTCGGGCCATAGGTTCCTGTAATCCAAGTCTCCATGGTTTTGCCTCAACCTCACTGAGCATATTCCTCCATGCCCTCATTCCCACTTGCATCCCCGCCTCATCCTGTTGCCCTCTGTCAAAGGCTTCCTTCAGCTACAGCACCTCTCTTGTTTGTGATTCTCTGCCTTAAGCCTTCCTTGCTGCCTTTCGATATTTCTTTCAAAATGTCTTTCAAAATCGATTTCAAACAGGGGCTTTAGCACAGTGGGCTAAACAGCTGGCTTGTACAGCAGAACAATGCCAGCAGCGGGGGTTCAATTCCCGTACCACCTTCCCCGAACAGGCGCCAGAATGTGGCGACGAGGAGCTTTTCACAGTAACTTGATTTGAAGCCTACTTGTGACAATAAGCGATTTTCAAAAGAATTTTGGAAAACCCGAGAGTTGGAATTTCATGGCCTTCACTGAATGAGAGTCGGGGGTGGGTGGGGAGGGGGGGCACACAGAGAGGCAGCAATCAAACTGATCCAAGATCGCTTGAGAGCATAGAGTCAGCGATCAAACTGACCCTGGACCTCTTTGTAGAGCAGAGAGTCAGTGATCAAACTGATCCAGGATCTCTTTATAGAGCAGAGAGTCAGCGATCAAACTGATCCAGGATCTCTTATAGAGCAGAGAGTCAGTGATCAAACTGATCCAGGATCTCTTATAGAGCAGAGTGTCAGCGATCAAACTGATCCTGGACCTCTTTATAGAGCAGAGAGTCAGTGATCAAACTGATCCAGGATCTCTTTATAGAGCAGAGAGTCAGCGATCAAACTGATCCAGGATCTCTTATAGAGCAGAGAGTCAGCGATCAAACTGATCCTGGACCTCTTTATAGAGCAGAGAGTCAGTGATCAAACTGATCCAGGATCTCATATAGAGCAGAGAGTCAGTGATCAAACTGATCCAGGATTTCTTTATAGAGCAGAGAGTCAGTGATCAAACTGATCCAGGATCTCTTTATAGAGCAGAGAGTCAGTGATCAAACTGATCCAGGATCTCTTTATAGAGCAGAGAGTCAGTGATCAAACTGATCCAGGATCTCTATATCGAGCAGAGAGTCAGTGATCAAACTGAACTGGATCTCATATAGAGCAGAGGGTCAGTGATCAAACTGATCCAGGATCTCTTTATAGAGCAGAGAGTCAATGATCAAACTGATCCAGGATCTCTTGATAGAGCAGAGAGTCAGTGATCAAACTGATCCAGGATCTCTTTATAGAGCAGAGGGTCAATGATCAAACTGATCCAGGATCTCTTTATAGAGCAGAGAGTCAGTGATCAAACTGATCCAGGATCTCTTTATAGAGCAGAGGGTCAGTGATCAAACTGATCCAGGATCTCTTTATAGAGCAGAGAGTCAGTGATCAAACTGATCCAGGATCTCTTTATAGAGCAGAGAGTCAGCGATCAAACTGATCCAGAATCTCTTTATCGAGCAGAGAGTCAGTGATCAAACTGATCCAGGATCTCTTTATCGAGCAGAGAGTCAGTGATCAAACTGATCCAGGATCTCTTTATAGAGCAGAGAGTCAGTGATCAAACCGATCCAGAATCTCTTTATAGAGCAGAGAGTCAGTGATCAAACTGATCCAGGATCTCTTTATCGAGCAGAGAGTCAGTGATCAAACTGATCCAGGATCTCTTTATAGAGCAGAGAGTCAGTGATCAAACCGATCCAGAATCTCTTGATAGAGCAGAGAGTCCGTGATCAAACTGATCCAGGATCTCTTTATAGAGCAGAGGGTCAGTGATCAAATTGATCCAGGATCTCTTTATAGAGCAGAGGGTCAGTGATCAAACTGATCCATGATCTCTTTATAGAGCAGAGAGTCAGTGATCAAACTGATCCAGGATCTCTTTATAGAGCAGAGAGTCAGTGATCAAACTGATCCAGGATCTCTTTATAGAGCAGAGGGTCAGTGATCAAACTGATCCAGGATCTCTTTATAGAGCAGAGAGTCAGTGATCAAACTGATCCAGGATCTCTTTATAGAGCAGAGGGTCAGTGATCAAACTGATCCAGAATCTCTTGATAGAGCAGAGAGTCAATGATCAAACTGATCCAGGATCTCTTTATAGAGCAGAGGGTCAGTGATCAAACTGATCCAGGATCTCTTTATAGAGCAGAGAGATATCAATCAATAAAGAGATCCTGGATCAGTTTGATCGCTGACTCTCTGCTCTATAAAGAGATCCTGGATCAGAGGGTCAGTGATCAAACTGATCCAGAATCTCTTTTTGAGCAGAGAGTCAGTGATCAAACTGATCCAGGATCTCTTATAGAGCAGAGAGTCAGCAATCAAACTGATCCAGGATCTCTTATAGAGCAGAGAGTCAGCAATCAAACTGATCCATGATCTCCTTATAGAGCAGAGAGTCAGTGATCAAACTGATCCACGTGCTAGCGAGATGAGGAACGGGGAGAGAGTGCAGTTAAACACGTCGCTACAGGGATGGTGTAGGAGGGCGGGTTTCAGTTACTTGGATAATTGGAACACATTCTGGGGAAGGTGGGATCTGTACAAACAGGACGGGTTACACCTGAACCAGAGGGGCACCAATATCCTGGGAGGGAAATTTGCTGCAGCTCTTCGGGAGAGTTTAAACTAATTTGGCAGGGGGATGGGAAACTGATTTGTAGTCCAGGAGATAGCGTTGCTGGAGTTCAGGAAGTTGAGGGTCGTACAGTACTGAGGAAGGTACCAAGGTCACAAGAGTGGACCTTCAGGCATGAACGTGGTTTGAAGTGTGTCTACTTCAATGCGAGGAGCATCAGGAATAAGGGTGGTGAGCTTGAAGCATGGATTGGTACCGGGGACTGCGATTTTGTGGCCATTACGGAGACGTGGATAGAACAGGGGCAGGAATGGTTGTTGGAGATTCCGAGGTTTAGATGTTTCAGTAAGATTAGGGATGGTCGTAAAAGAGGTGGAGGAGTAGCATTGTTAATCAAGGATAGTATAATGGTTGCAGAAAGGCAGTTTGAGGAGGATCTGTCTACTGAGGTAGTGTGGGCTGAAGTTAGAAATAGGAAAGGAGCGGTCACTTTTTTAGGAGGTTTCTACCTGGCCCCCAAACAGTAACAGAGATGTGGAGGAAAAGATTGCAATGCAGATTTTGGATAGGTGCGGTAGTCACAGGGTAGGTATCATGGATGACTTTAACTTTCCAAATATTGATTGGAACCACTGTAATTCGAATAGTTTGGATGGGGCTGTTTTTATCCAGTGTGTGCAGGAGGGTTTCCTCACACAATATGTGGATAGACCGACACGAGGCGGGGCCACATTGGATTTGGTACTGGGTAATGAACCGGGCCAAGTGTTAGATTTGGTTGTGGGACAGCACTTTGGAGATAGTGACCACAATTCGGTGACTTTCACTATAGCAATGGAGAGGGATAGGAACATACGGCAGAGCAAGGTTTATAACTGGGGAAAGGGTAATTACGATGCGATTAGGAAAGAATTGGGGAGCATAAGATGGAAACAGGAACTGTCAGGGATAGGCACAATTGAGATGTGGAGCTTGTTTAAGGAACAAATACTGCGTGTCCTTGATATGTATGTGCCTGTCAGGCAGGGAGGAAATGGTCGAGTGAGGGAACCATGGTTTACAAAAGAGGTTGAATGTCTTGTCAAGAGGAAGAAGGGGGCTTATGTAAGGATGAGAAAATAACGTTCAGTTAGGGCACTTGAGGGATACAAGATAGCTAGGATGGAGCTCAAGAAAGGGCTTAGGAGAGCTAGGAGGGGGACATGAGAAGTCCTTGGCGGGTAGGATCAAGGAAACCCCACGGCTTTTTACACTTATGTGAGGAATAAAAGAATGACCAAGGTGAACATAAGAACATAAGAACTAGGAGCAGGAGTAGGCCATCTGGCCCCTCAAGCCTGCTCCACCATTCAATAAGATCATGGCTGATCTTTTGTGGACTCAGCTCCACTTTCTGGCCCGAACACCATAACCCTTAATCCCTTTATTCTTCAAAAAACTATCTATCTTTATCTTAAAAACATTTAATGAAGGAGCCTCTACTGCTTCACTGGGCAAGGAATTCCATAGATTCACAACCCTTTGGGTGAAGACGTTCCTCCTAAACTCAGTCCTAAATCTACTTCCCCTTATTCTGAGGCTATGCCCCCTAGTTCTGCTTTCACCCGCCAGTGGAAACAACCTGCCCGCATCTATCCTATCTATTCCCTTCATAATCTTATATGTTTCTATAAGATCCCCCCTCATCCTTCTAAATTCCAACGAGTACAGTCCCAGTCTACTCAACCTCTCCTCGTAATCCAACCCCTTCAGCTCTGGGATTAACCTAGTGAATCTCCTCTGCACACCCTCCAGTGCCAGTACGTCCTTTCTCAAGTAAGGAGACCAAAACTGAACACAATACTCCAGGTGTGGCCTCACTAACACCTTATACAATTGCAGCATAACCTCCCTAGTCTTAAACTCCATCCCTCTAGCAATGAAGGAAAAAATTCCATTTGCCTTCTTAATCACCTGTTGCACCTGAAAACCAACTTTCTGCGACTCATGCACTAGCACACCCAGATCTCTCTGCACAGCAGCATGTTTTAATTTTTTATCATTTAAATAATAATCCCTTTTACCGTTATTCTTACCAAAATGGATAACCTCACATTTGTCAACATTGTATTCCATCTGCCAGACCCTAGCCCATTCACTTAGCCTGTCCAAATCCCTCTGCAGACTTCCTCTGCACTTTTTGCTTTACCACTTATCTTGGTGTCGTCTGCAAACTTGGACACATTGCCCTTGGTCCCCAACTCCAAATCATCTATGTAAATTGTGAACAGTTGTGGGCCCAACACTGATCCCTGAGGGACACCACTAGCTACTGATTGCCAACCAGAGAAACACCCACTAATCCCCACTCTTTGCTTTCTATTTATTAACCAATCCTCTATCCATGCTCCTACTTTCCCCTTAATGCCATGCATCTTTATCTTATGCAACAACCTTTTGTGTGGCACCTTGTCAAAGGCATTCTGGAAATCCAGATATACCACATCCATTGGCTCCCCGTTATCTACCGCACTGTTAATGTCCTCAAAAAATTCCACTAAATTAGTTAGGCACGACCTGCCCTTTATGAACCCATGCTGCGTCTGTCCAATGGGACAATTTCCATCCAGATGCCTCGCTATTTCTTCCTTGATGATAGATTCCAGCATCTTCCCTACTACCGAAGTTAAGCTCACTGGCCTATAATTACCCACTTTCTGCCTACCTCCTTTTTTAAACAGTGGTGTCACGTTTGCTAATTTCCAATCCGCCGGGACCACCCCAGAGTCTAGTGAATTTTGGTAAATTATCACTAGTGCATTTGCAATTTCCCTAGCCATCTCTTTTAGCACTCTGGGATGCATTCCATCAGGGCAGGAGACTTGTCTACCTTTAGCCCCATTAGCTTGCCCATCACTACCTCCTTGGTGATATCAATCCTCTCAAGGTCCTCACCTGTCATAGCCTCATTTCCATCAGTCACTGGCATGTTATTTGTGTCTTCCACTGTGAAGACCGACCCAAAAAACCTGTTCAGTTCCTCAGCCATTTCCTCATCTCCCATTATTAAATCTCCCTTCTCATCCTCTAAAGGACCAATATTTACCTTAGCCACTCTTTTTTGTTTTATGTATTTGTAGAAACTTTTACTATCTGTTTTTGTATTCTGAGCAAGTTTACTCTCATAATCTATCTTACTCTTCTTTATAGCTTTTTTAGTAGCTTTCTGTTGCCCCCTAAAGATTTCCCAGTCCTCTAGTCTCCCACTGATCTTTGCTACTTTGTATGTTTTTTCCTTCAATTTGATACTCTCCCTTATTTCCTTAGATATCCACGGTCGATTTTCCCTCTTTTTACCGTCCTTCCTTTTTGTTGGTATAAACCTTTGCTGGGCACTGTGAAAAATCACTTGGAAAGTTCTCCACTGTTCCTCAACTGTTTCACCATAAAGTCTTTGCTCCCAGTCTACCTTAGCTAGTTCTTCTCTCATCCCATTGTAATCTCCTTTGTTTAAGCACAAAACACTAGTGCTCGATTTTACCTTCTCACCCTCCATCTGTATTTTAAATTCCACCATATTGTGATCGCTCCTTCCGAGAGGATCCCTAACTATGAGATCCTGAATCAATCCTGTCTCATTACACAGGACCAGATCTAGGACCGCTTGTTCCCTCGTAGGTTCCATTACATACTGTTCGAGGAAACTATCGCGGATACATTCTATAAACTCCTCCTCAAGGCTACCTTGACCGACCTGGTTAAACCAATCAACATGTAGATTAAAATCCCCCATGATAACTGCTGTACCATTTCTACATGCATCTGTTATTTCTTTGTTTATTGCCTGCCCCACCATAATGTTACTATTTGGTGGCCTATAGATTACTCCTATCAGTGACTTTTTCGCCTTACTATTCCTGATTTCCACCCAAATGGATTCAACCTTATCCTCCATAGCACCGATGTCATCCCTTACTGTTGCCCGGATGTCATCCTTAAATAACAGAGCTACACCACCTCCCTTACCATCCACTCTGTCCTTCCGAAAAGTTTGATACCCTCGGATATTTAACTCCCAGTCGTGACCATCCTTTAACCATGTTTCAGTAATGGCCACTAAATCATAGTCATTCACGATGATTTGCGCCATCAACTCATTTACCTTATTCCGAATACTACGAGCATTCAGGTAAAGTACACTTATGTTGGCTTTTTTACCTCTGTTCTTAATCTTAACACCTCGATCAGTAACCTCTCCTAAGTTATATTTCCTCTTAACCTTTCTCCTAATTTTCCTTGTCGTCGAACCCACATCTTCCTGTAACAACCTGCCGCATCGCTCACCATTAATGTTTTCACTTCCCGTTTTATTTCTTTTAGTATTCCTGGTCCTATTCACTGAGCTCCCCTCAGTCACTGTACCTTGTACTGTCGCCCTTTTTGATTTTTGACTATGGCTTCTCTGCCTTACACTTTCCCCCTTACTGCCTTTTATTTCTGTCCCTGTTTTACTACCTGAAGTTAGGGCCGGTCAAGGACAGTGGTGGGAATGTGTGCATGGAGTCTGAAGATATAGGAGAGGCCCTAAATGAATACTTTTCTTCAGTGTTCACAAAGGAGAGGGGCCTTGTTGTTGAGGAGGATAGTGTGATACAGGCTGGTAGGCTGGAGGAGGTAGACATTCGGAAGGATGATGTGTTAGAAATTTTGAGAAGCCTGAGGATAGATAAGTCTCCTGGGCCTGATGGGATATATCCTAGGATTCTTTAGGAGGCGAGGGATGAGATTACAGAGCCTTTGGCTTTCATCTTTATGTCCTCACTGTCTACAGGAATAGTGCCAGAAGACTGGAGAGAGGCGAATGTTGTCCCCTTGTTCAAGAAAGGGAATAGGTATAACCCTGGGAATTATAGGCCGATTAGTCTCACTTCAGTCATTGGTAAATTATTGGAAAAGAGTCCCGAGGGATAGGATTTATGGTCATTTGGAAAGATACAGCTTAATCCAGGATAGTCAGCACGGATTTGTGAGGGGTAAGTCTTGCCTCACAAGTTTGATTGTATTCTTTGAGGAGGTAACTAAGTACATAGATGAAGGTAGAACAGTTGATGTTGTATACATGGAATTTAGTAAGGCGTTTGATAAAGTGCCCCATGGTCGGCTCATGCAGAAAGTAAGGAGGCATGGCATAGAGGGAAATTTGGCCGATTGGATCAGTAACTGGCTATCACATAGAAGATAGAGGGTGGTGGATGGAATATTTTCAGACTGGAGACCAGTTACCAGCCGTGTACCACAGGGATCAGTGCTGGGTCCTCTGCTATTTGTGATTTTTATCAATGACTTGGATGATGGAGTTAGTAAATTTGCTGATGACGCCAAGATTGGTGGAGTAGTGGACAGTGGATAATGTGGCGGGCTGTTGTAGGCTGCAAAGAGACATTGATAGGATGCAGAGCTGGGCTGAAAAGTGGCAGATGGAGTTTAACCCTGATAAGTGTGAGGTGATTCATTTTGGTAGGACAAATTTGAATGCGGATTACAGGGTTAACGGCAGGGTTCTGAAGAATGTGGAGGAGCAGAGAGATCTCGGAGTTCATGCCCCTAGATCTCTGAGAGTTGCCACCCAAGTGGATAGAGTCGTGAAGAAAGCCTATAGTGTGTTAGCATTTATTAACAGGGGGATTGAGTTTAAGAGCCGTGAGGTTATGCTGCAACTGTACAAGACCTTGGTTGGACCACATTTGGAGTATTGTGTGCAGTTCTGGTCACCTCATTATAGGAAGGATGTGGAAGCATTGGAAAGGGTGCAAAGGAGATTTACCAGGATGCTGCCTGGATTGGAGGGTAGGTCTTATGAGGAAAGGTTGAGGGAGCTAGGGCTTTTCTCATTGCAGCGAAGGAGGATGAGGTGACTTAATTGAGGTGTATAAGATGATGAGAAAGATAGAGTGGGCGTTCAGTGACTTTTTCCTCGGGTGGATGTAGCTGTTACAAGGGGGCATAACTATAAGGTTCATGGTGGAAGATATAGGAGGGATGTCAGAGGTAGGTTTTTTACTCAGAGAGTGGTTGGGGTGTGGAACGCACACCCAGCTCTGGTAGTGGAATCGGACACTTTAGGAACTTTCAAGCGGTTATTGGATAGGCATATGGAGTGCACTAGAATGATTGGGAGTAGGTTGATTTGATCTTAGTTTCAGACTAGTTCGGCACAACATTGTGGGCTGAAGGGCCTGTACCGTGCTGTACAGTTCTATGTTCTATCCCTCCAGTTGCAGGGTTGATGTTGTCACCTTATTTCCTCCCTTGATCTGTCCACCATCATTTTGCTTTGGGCCTTTTCAAAGTCTCTTCCGGTCCCACAAAACGCGACCCCCCCCCACCCCCCCCCCCCCCCACCACGGCATATTCCCTGGCGGTACATCCAGCGAGCAACACAAATGGCCATTGACTTCGGAATGGCCGGAAGATACTGCCAGTAGCCAATGGCGTGCTGCCTTCGCCACCGGAAAACCCATCACTGGGAAGAGGTGGGGGGTGGGTGGGGGGGGCGGGGGGCGGGGTGTTGGAATGCCGGTCAGAATTTCTAATTCTTTGATGACAATGTTAGAAATGTAGGTACGGTCTTCCGGTGGCGTTCGTGAGCGGAGCGTTCGCAGCCGCAGAAGTCGGGGCTTTTTCGGGGGCCTCTGGAATTTTTTTTAAAAAAAAGTTTCCCGCGAAATCGGGAGCAGGGGAACTGGGCCCTCGGGAGAGGAGCGATCCGGCGGCACCACCCCCCCCCCCCACCCCCCCCCCCCCCCACGCACGGCAGCAGAGCACAGGGTAGGACAAGCGGTGGCCAGGACCGAAGCAGGGGCCGAACCTGCAGGGAGGAAGGAACGGAGGAGCGACCCCACCCCAGCAGGAGAACGCAGGGTGCTACGAGCGGCGGCCCGGACCGAGCAGCGGGGAACGAAGCGGGGACCGTCCAGCCGACCCCCCCCCCCTCCACCCCAGCGGCGACCACCACGAGGCAGGAACAAAGAGGGACTCCCGACCAGAAGCCACTCTCTCTCTCTCTCTCGACCTGGGTGAGTGAGGGAAAAGGAAGGAAAAAATAACTTTTGCAAAAACAAAACTCTGAAAAGAAAACTTTTAAACTTTAAAAAAAAAATCTTTTTGCACTTTTTTTTTGTTCTCACCCAAAACAAGTTCACCTGAGAAGAATTTTATAAAAGAGGGAAAAATAAAGTGGTAAAGGAGAGAAGGGAGGGAGAAAATAAATAAATAAGAAGGGTGGGGGGGGAGGAAAATAAAAGGGGAGGAAAAATGCCAGAAGGCAGCCAAAGCAGAGGGAGAAGGGGCACCAAAGGCAGACGGGGAAATGGGCGAGCCAGTTCAGATAACCCAATCAACGAACAAAGCAGCAGAACGGAAGTATCGCCGCATCAAAAAGAGCTGGGCAGACAGGTGCAGTCTCCCCCGGGGCCAGGGGGGAGCTGGAACTGGAAGGCAGCCTTTGCCGAAGCGCTGAGGGAACATCAGCCGGTAAACAAGGCAGAGGCTAGGGCAGACATAGAGGCCGCAGTGCAGGCAGCAATGGCCAAGGCCCTGACGGAGGTGCAGCAGGCCCTGGGCAGAGCAGAGGAGAAATTGGACGCCCAAGGGAAGAAACTGGAAGCTCAAGAGACGACCATGGAGAAAGCAGCGACTGACGTGAGCGACCAGAGAGGGAGGTGGCGAGACTGCCCACAACACAGGGGAGCCTGAAGGGCAGAGTGGACGACCAGGAAAACCGCTCGAGGAGGGAAAATGTCAGATTCGTGGGCTTACCAGAGGGGGTCAAGGGTAGAAACGCCACGGCATACGTGGCCAAGATGTTGGGCAACTTAGTGGGGAGGAAAACTTTCCCCAACCCACCAGAAATGGACAGAGCACACCGGTCGCTGCGCCCGAAGCCCAAAGCAGGGGAACACCCGAGAGCAGTTATAGCTAAACTGCACCGGTACCAAGATAGGGAAACAATCCTACGCTGGGCCAGGAAAAACAGAACCTGCAAATGGGAAGGACACGCCATTAGAATTTACGAGGACATTGGGGCAGACCTAGCCAGGAGACGGGCCGAGTTTAATAGAGCGAAAGCTGCTCTTCACAAGAGCAACGTGCATTTTGGTATGCTGTACCAGCGAAACTCTGGGTCACATACCAGGAAAAAGAATACTTCTTTACAGCCCCTGCCGAAGCAAACAGGTTTGTCGAGAACACGGGCTGGAAAACCAGCAGCGAGGGTAGAAATGAGGGGCCCCTGGCAAGGGGCAACAACACGCCGACGGAGGGGAGGGGAGGGGTGAGGCAACACCAGCCCCCCCCCCTCCCCCCCACGGCGAGCGCACCATGAACAAAGAACAAACCACTGCCCGAGGGACCGCTTCAGGTGGGAGGCCAGGCCCCAGCACAAGGGAACGAGAGTAGCGGAGAAGGGAGAGCAAGCAAGAGGAGTGCAGGGTAGGATAGGGGAAGAGGGGGCAGAAAACCGCAGAGGCCGGGCAAGGGAGAAGTAAGACAGTAACTCCCGAGAGTGGGGCCACCGTACTAGCAGGAAAGCTAGCGCCGGGGGCATGCAACAAAGCAGGGCCGCAGCGTGCCCCCAACAGGGGGGGAAGGCGCCAGGCTGGGGGTGGGGGGGACCACTCAACAGAGACAGGAGAGCAAACTGGGACAGGAACAGGGGAAAGAGGGACAAAGGAGGGATATAAGGGAGAGGGGGGGAAAGGGAGAGACCGGGAGGGAGGGGGGGAAACAGAGAGGGAGAAACCGGGGAGGGGGGACACAGGGAAGGAGGGACAAACACGGCTAGAAAAGGGATAGGGCTACAAAGTGCCACAACCAAGGGCTCGAAACAAGGAATCGCTGCAAGCACCCACCCAGTACGGTCTCTGGGCGAAGGGAGACCCCAGAGTGCAGGGGACTACCCGCATGGCAGACGCACAGTGGGCGGCCATGTCGGATGCTCCCGGGACAAAGGGAAACCCCGGAGCGCAGGGACCAGACCGCATGGAGAGAGCAGTGACAGCGGCCATCCTGGACGGCCCCCTAACAAAGGGAAACCCTGGAGGGCAGGGGCGCGTCCACCAGGTAAGTATGGTTAATCCCACAGGAGCGAGGGGGCAGAAGCCCCCCACCAGGATAGTTACCTGGAACGTAAGGGGACTCAATGGCCCAGTGAAGAGATCCAGAGTCCTCACCCACCTAAGAAATATGAGGGCCAACATAGTCTTCCTCCAAGAGACGCACCTGAGAGAGCAGGACCGACTGCGGGTAAGAAAGGGCTGGGTGGGACAGACCTACCATTCCTGCTATGGTACAAGGGCCAGGAGGGTGGTGATATTGATCGGCAAGAGGACGATGTTTAGGGCAACAAAGACGGTTATGGACCCAGGGGGATGGTATGTCATGGTCAGCGGGGCCCTGGATGGGGCACTGGTAGTACTAGTTAACGTGTACGCACCCAACTGGAACGACACGAGCTTCATCAAGAAGACCATGGCAGAAATCCCTGACATAGCGACGCATCGACCAATCATGGGGGGGGGGGTTGGGGGGGGGGACTTCAACTATGTACAGGACCCAAAGACAGACAGATCAAACCCCAAAACGGGGAAAACCTCAAGCATGGCAAGGGAACTCAGTCACTTTATGGAGCAGATGGGAGCGGTGGACCCCTGGAGGTTCGCCCACCCGGGGGAGAATGAATTCTCCTTCTTCTCCCCAGTACACAACGTATACACCAGAATTGACTTCTTTGTGGTGGGGAAAACTGTGCTTCCGGGGATAGACAAAGTGGGATACTCCGCAATTGTGATATCAGACCACGGTCCACATGGGCGTGAGACTGGAGACGGGCAGGGCCCAACGGCCCACATGGAGGTTGGACGTCGCCCGACTAGCGGAGAAGGCCTTCAACGAAAGGATATCACGGGCCATTGCAGAGTACACAGAGAACAACCAGAACGGGGAAGTCTCACCCTCCATGTTCTGGGCAGCACTAAAGGCCGTACTAAGAGGGGAAATCATCGCTTTCAAAGCGCGAAGAGATAGGGAGGAAAGAGTGGCAAGGCAGCAGCTGGTCGACTCCATACTGGAGGTAGACCGTAAATACTCCGAGGCCCCGAACGTAGAGCTCCTGATGGAGAGGAAAGAGCTACAAAGGAACTTTGACCTACTCTCCACCAGCAAAGCAGTGCACCAACTTCGCCAGGCACATGGGACCCTATACGAACACGGAGACAAAGCAGCCGCCTGTTGGCGCACCAGCTGAGAAAGCAGTGCAAGCTTGGATTTAAGAGTTGCGTTCTTCCCCAGTTGGATTGGATGCTGGACAGAGATAGGGTCACAAAGGGAAGAAACATAAAATCCCTGCAGTGCAGAGGGAGGCCATTCGGCCCATCGAGTCTGATTCGGCACTCCGAGACCCCCCCCGCGCAGCATCCCTCTCCTTTTCTTTTGTTTTAAACCTGTTACATCTCTTGGGCTGGATTCTCAGTCGGTGGGATCCTCGCCTCACGCCCGAGCATTTCCCGACGGCGTTGGGGGAGGTGGGGGCCCACAATGGGAAACCCCATTCACCGGCTGGCGGAACAGAGGATTCCGCCCCTTAACTTTACCTAATCCAGTTGTAGAGTCATTGATCTTTCTCCACCGATGCTGCTAGACCTGCGGAGTGCTCCCAGCATTATTGTTTGTAATTCAGGTTTTAAGGAGTGTATTAACAGAGCAGAGCGAGAGGGCGATAGTTGGAGAGGTTTATTACCATTGCCTTACAAACATCCACATATTTCGGGCGGGATTCTCCGGCATGCTGCACTTGTTTTCAGGTGTGGCGGCCCCGTCCCCGCAGCCGGCCAATGGGGTTTCCCAGTGCGGCCACCCCCACACCATCGGGAAATCCGCGGGCGTGAGTGCGCTGCTGACGAAACAGAGGATCCCGCTGCCGGAGAACCCAGCCGCTCAGTTTTGACATTTTCTGTTAAACCTCAGTCCCAGCAGCTGACTGGGACAAAGAGTTCCTGATGTCCACTGGAGTGAAGAAGTGGATCTGCTCCTCACCCCTGAATAACCTGTCTCTAATTTTGAGGCGATGGACTGGAATCTCCGCTGCCCGGCAGCGAGAACAGCGATCGGGCGGAGAATATCGGGCGGAGCAATAATCGGAATTTGCTCCCTACGCCAGTTCCAACACAATGTTCTGGCCCTCGCGAGTGGCAGCAGTGAGGGTCGCATGGATTTGAGTGCAATTAGCAATTTGGACACTGCATTCTCCACCCCTCCGCGATGCTCCACCCCTCTCAGGCAGGAATCACGCAAGTTTGAATTGGTGCAAATATTTACAAGTGGGGTCTCGTGCCATGGCAGTTGAGGAGGGGGGTAATAAAACACTCAAAACGGATCAGGCTTGCTGGGCCTTGGCTGCCTGGGCTGCAGGGACTGGTGGGGAACAATTTGGTACCAAGTCCATGCACTCGGGGGACCTCCCCAGGATCAGGGTGGCCTGGCTGTGGCTGCCATTGCAGCAGTACATTATATAATGCACCCCTTTGGTGCAACTTACAGGCCCCTTGTTGTTCCCTCTGCTGACTGCTCACTGTATCCTGTAACTGGACACAGAGCCTCTGGTCATGGGGGAACACACCCAGGCGGTCCCTCTGGAAACCCTCAGATCCCAGCTGTTTCATCAATGGCTAAACTCAATCAGTGGCCCACCAGGTGCTGGTACTCCTCAGCGCACTCCTCAGAAGTGCAGCCTCACTGCAGACGAAGCAGGGAAATAGAAAAGCTGACTACAAACAAAGGACACATGCACCGTGACTTTTGGAACCTGCCCTGACACACAGCCCCTCGCAGATTAGAGACCTGACCAGTGACACTATCAGCTCGCCCACCCGTCAGGACCACCAACTGTCTCCAAGCCCTGCCTGTCCACTGCACCCCGGCTCCCATCCATCGTGCCCCCGGCCAGGAAACCTGACCAGCCCTCTGTCACAAGCTGTGTGTCACACCCAGGGCCCACATCACACTGCAGCTAAGTTCAAATGCACACTTCCCTCACTCACCCCTATCTGCAGGACCTGCACAAGCCTCTAAGCATGGAGGCGACTGGCAGTGTATGCTGACCGTCACCACCACGCAATCAGTTGCCACCCTGCTGGCCATAGAACACATGGCCCGCCCAGTGAGGAGACCACAGTAGACCCCACTGGGAGAAAGAGGACAGGGGCCACAGAGCCTATCGCTGACATGGGTTGCAGCACCCACAATTACCCACTATTGACAGGGACAGGTGGTGAGGATAGAGATCCCCACATCACAGGCCTGGTGCCACTCACTGACGGGGACAGGGGGGCAATGCAGACTGTGGTGTTCTTTGTGTTGCTTCTTTAGGATGGTGGGCGTGGTGTTCCCCAAAGACCACAGTACAGCTTTTACTGAAACAAAGCTATGATTTTATTTACACGACTAAACTGGATTTTGACACTTTGTCCTTTAGAATACAAAATTGATCAATAACATCTAACTACACTCATCTACTGCTAATCTCACTACTGGTATAAACTATAATCTAACCTTGTTCACATTATCTGCTCTTATGACCTTCACTAGCTGTCTGTGCGGAGTCTGCACATCCTCCCCGTGTGTGCGTGGGTTTCCTCCGGGTGCTCCGGTTTCCTCCCACAGTCCAAAGATGTGCAGGTTAGGTGGATTGGCCATGATAAATTGCCCTTAGTGTCCAAAATTGCCCTTGGTGTTGGGTGGGGTTACTGGGTTATGAGGATAGGGTGGCAGTGTTGACCTTGGGTAGGGTGCTCTTTCCAAGAGACGGTGCAGACCTGATGAGCCGAATGGCCTCCTTCTGCACTGTAAATTCTATGATAATCTATGAAAGCTGTCTCCTGCATACAGACCTCCCCTAAGGTCTGGCATCACTGCTTTATATAATAGTATCTGCAGCTCCCTCTAGTGGCTAGTCTTGACACTAAATTAACCCTTGTAATGCTGATAGTTATAATAATCTTTATTGTCACAAGTAGGCTTACATTAACACTGCAATGAAGTTACTGTGAAAAGCCCCTAATCGCTACATTCCGGCGCCTTTCCGGGTACATAGAGGGAGAATTCAGAATGTCCAATTTACCTAACAGCACGTCTTTCGGGACTTGTGGGAGGAAACCGGAGCACCCGGAGGAAACTCACGCAGATACGGGGAGAACGCAGACGCCGCACAGACAGTGACCCAAGCCAGGAATCGAACCCGGGACCCTGGAGCTGTGAAGCAACAGTGCTACCCATTGTGCTAATACCACATCCCCCTTCTTTGTAAAAGAAAATATTATGACAGTGGTTGTGATATTTTCTTTAACACCGACTTTATGTGTGATAGGAGTGGAATGATAACATTAATAAGATGTTTTCTATCAAAATAAATCCCTTCCTATTACTGGGAGCATGATAAGTATGCAAATTTCATTCTACAGCCCTGGTCAACCTGACACTTCTGTCTTCCTTGGTATTTCTCATTACCTTTTCAAAAACAACTATATGCGTCTACATAGCGCCTTTTCGTAAAATATCCCAACACACGCCGCAGGAGCCACTATCAAAAATACTTTGACACTGAGCCACAGAAGGAAATAATGAGACACGTGATCAAAGGTATGTTCAGAGACTTTAAGGGTTAAAGGGAGAGGGAAAGGTGTATGATGGTAATTGCAGAGCTGAGGGCCCAGGCATTGCTCCCAGTGATGGAGTGATTAAAATTGGGGTGCATAACAGGCTAGAATTGGAAGAGTGCGTCGAGGTGATTCTGAAAGATGTGGGGCTGGAGGAAATTGCAGAGATATCGATGAGTTAATATTTAAGTTTGATGTTTGTTAGTCTCAGTGCTGACCACTTCAGATTCCTTTTCTGCTGTACCTATGTCAAACCTATGCTTTAATATTGCATTTATCCAGTCAATGGTTTCAGGTAATGCAGCTCGTCAGTTTCCAGTGCCATCCAAAACTGATGAAAAAGTACTTAATATCCAGGGCTTTGTACACATCTCTGTTACGTGGTCTAATTGTGTTTGGCGCATAATCAACTGTACTCATGACCACTGGACTAACTCCAAGCAAAGAACAGTGGTTCTCGAGAGTTGCTTGTGTTTTTTTTAATTAAGCAAAATGCGTTTACGTGCGTGGCCTAGATTGAAAATTGGACAAGATGTTTGAAGCATTTCATGGTGTCATTGGTAACTAATTAGTTCAGTGATTTAACAAGAGTTCATTAGCCTTTGGTGGCATATCGCCATCGGAATTAATGGATATATGCCACAAATTTGGCCCACATGCAGTATTATACATTGAATAATTAATGGCCCAGAGACGATATAAGACTTGAGGGCCAGAGCATGGTTGTAAGAATGATGATTGAGTTGCAGAGTTAATTTCATCCTACTCCCCACTGGCTCTAACCATACAGTGCTCACCGAATTCTGGTCACTCTCAGATAGCAGAGGGCTGCTCTCCTGCTATGGAAATAGATATTGTCATGAATTCTTCTCTTCGGGATGGGACGAGTAAAAACAAAATATGGAAAGAGGAAAACAAAGCCACCTGTTTATTTAAGAAAGTAACATTTTTTTCGAGGCACAGTATTTTTAAATTTAGAGTACCCAATTCATTTTTTTTTCCAATCAAGGGGCAATTTTGTGTGGCCAATCCACCTATTCTGCACATCATTGGGTTGTGGGGGTGAGACCCGCTCAGACACGGGGAGAAGGTGCAAACTCCACACGGACAGTGACCCAGAGCCGGGATCGAACCTGGGACCTCGACGCCGTGAGGCAGAAGTGCTAACCACTGCGCGACCGCGCCGCCTCCCCCCTTAGAGGCACAGTTAAAGGCAAACAGCATGTCGGGTATCAATGAAAGGCAACGTACCTCAGGCAGCATAATTAGTTCCCTGTGTTGTTGCGGTCCTGACCTCAGTACTGCAGTAGTCAAGAAAGAGGAGGCCAGGAGGGGTTTCTTAGGATCATTCATAACTTCATTACCTCTAGACTCGGCTATTCCAACACACTCCTGACTGGTCTCCACATTCTTGTTTCTGTAAACTTGAAATCGCCCAAAGCTTTGCTGCCTATTATCTCGCATATATCACCCTGTGTTCACTGACCTTGGCTCCTGGTCCGGTCAAGCAACATCTTGATTTTAAATTTCTCGTCCTTGTTTTCACATGCTTCCATGATCTTGCCCATCGCTATACCTCTAGTCTTGTCTCGCCCTAAACTCACTGAGACATACCTATGCTCCTTTAAATATGGCCTCTTACGCATCCCTGGTTTTAATTAGACCATAAGACATAGGAGCAGAATTAGGCCACTCGACCCATCGAGTCTGCGCCGCCACTCAATCATGGCTGATATTTTTCGCATTCTCCTGTCTTCTCCCCATAACCCCTGATTCCCTTATTAATCAAGAACCTATCTATCTCTGTCTTAAAGACATTCAGTGATTTGGCCTCCACAGCCTCCTGCGGCAAAGAGTTCCACAGATTCACCACCCTCTGGCTGAAGAAATTCCTCCTCATCTCAGTTTGAAAGGATTGTCCCTTTAGTCTGAGATTGTGTCCTCTGGTTCTAGTTTTTCCTACAAGTGGAAACATCCTCTCCATGTCCACTCTATCCGGGCCTCGCAGTATCCTGTAAGTTTCAGTAAGATCCCCCCTCATCCTTCTAAACTCCAACGAGTACAGACCCAGAGACCTCAACCGTTACTCATACGGCAAGCTCTTAATTCCAGGGATCATTCTTGTGAACCTCCTCTGGACCCTTTCCAAGGCCAGCACATCTTTCCTTAGATAATGGGCCCAAACTGCTCACAATACTCCAAATGGGGTCTGACCAGAGCTTTATACAGCCTCAGAAGTACATCCCTGGTCTTGTATTCTAGCCCTCTTGACATGAATGGTAACATTGCATTTGCCTTCCTGACTGCCGACTGAACCTGTACGTTAACCTTAAGAGAATCTTGAACAAGGACTCCCAGGTCTCTTTATGCTTCTGATTTCCTAAGCATTTCCCATTTAGAAAATAGTCTATGCCTCCATTCCTCCTTCCAAAGTGCATAACCTCACACTTTTCCACATTGCATTCCATCTGCCACTTCATTGCCCACTTCCCTAGCCTGTCCAAATCCTTCTGCAGCCCCCCTGCTTCCTCAATGCTACCTTTCCCTCTACAGATCTTTGTATCACCTGGGAACTTAGCAACAGTGTCTTCAGTTCCTTCTTCCAGATCATTAATGCATATTGTGAAAAGTTGTGGTCCCAGCACACAACTAGTCACCGGCTGCCATTCTGAAAAAGACCTCTTTATCCCCACTCTGTGCCTTCTGCCAGTCAGCCAGTCCTCTATCCATGCCTTAATACCATGGGCTCTTAACTTATTTAACAGTATCCTATGCAGCACCGTGGTGGCCATGCCTTCAATTGGCCAGGCGAAAGTTCTTGAATTCCCTCTCTAAATTTCTCCACCTCTTTGCCTCTCCAACTAGCTTCCCATTCCTTAAAACAAACTATTGGTCATCTTACCTCATATCTCGCGATGTGGCCTGGTGTCAACTTTGTTTTAATAATGCTCCTGTGAAGCGTCCAGGGAGGTTTCACTCGGTGAATGACGCAATATAAGTATAATTTGTTGTTGTTGCAATCTTTTTTCTGGGTGGTTATTTGAGGTTGTGACCAGGAGGTATTCCACAAATTTAACGAGCTTCGTCCAAATCGATCACTGCCATTTACCTGGGAATGTGTGATAGGCTATAACTGGATACAAAGAGTGGGAAACTGTGTCACTTTGGGCTCTGCCGCCCATCAACGTAATGCAAAGGGAAAATGAAGGTCTAGGAAGCACAAAGCAAACAACATCATGAACAAAGCAAATTAGATTGAGAGCTTGAGGTTTAAGGAGGGCAGCAATAAATTGTATTCATGAGTGAAAAGCCACTGAATGGCAAACTTACTGCACCTGACTCTGTATTTACACATCTGCTGTTCCCTCTTTGGAATTATTAAACACCTCGCGTAAAACCCAACTACCATCCTCACCTCCTTCCCACTGATTATGGTTCAATGAATTATTTCTAACTTTAGGGAATAAGAAGTCTAAGTTTTTACTGAGCAGCCTGTGTACTTGGCTGTCGGGGATAGTGCAGGCGCTTTGTAAAAAAAATCAATGGAAGCCGCCTAAATAATGCATTTCTCAATGGTGAGATTTGGACAGAGGGCACTTTGATGGGCGGCATTCTCCAGTCCCCCAGCCACGGGTTACTCGACCGCGCACCGTCCGCTGGCGGCGGGATTCTACCTTCCCGCTGCTTGTCAATGGGACTTCCCATTGTAAACGTCCCACGTCGCCGGGAAACCCGCGGGCGCTGCCGGCGGGAAAAGTGAATTGCGGCGATCGTAGAATTCCATCCAACGTCCCACAACTGGCATTTCCATGCCAAACTTGATATTCATTCATAAGCAAAATACTGGGAAAGAGAAAACAAAATGGGCAATGCTGGGAATGTGCAGCCGGTCCGTCAGCTTTCGTGAGAGAGAGAGAGAGAGAGAGAGAGTTGACATTTTAGGGCCGAGGCGATACAATGAGAAAAGGGGTGAGGCAAAAAGGGAGAAGGGCGTAGTCAGCCACGTGCTTCTCTCTCAACCGAGCAAAGGAAATCATCAACATTTATAGTTGTAGAAACAGCTACTCAGCCCATTTCAGCTGGATACAGTTCAATAACAATTATTGGTTGCTAGGCAGCATGGGGCTGCGTGATCTGCTCAACAACAGATGGAGCCCCGAGCCCCCCCCCTCCTTATCAACTGTCCTTGGGTTTTCTTGATACCTGTAGACTGGGACTTCCTTATCATAACCTCATAGATTATCATAGAATTTACGGTGCAGAAGGAGGCCATTCGGCCCATCGAGTCTGCACCGGCTCTTGGAAAGAGCACCGCACCCAAGGTCAACACCTCCACCCTATCCCCATAACCCACTAACCCCACCCAACACTAAGGGCAATTTTGGACACTAAGGGCAATTTATCATGGCCAATCCACCTAACCTGCACATCTTTGGACTGTGGGAGGAAACCGGAGCACCCGGAGGAAACCCACGCACACACGGGGAGGATGTGCAGACTCCGCACAGACAGTGACCCAAGCTGGTATCGAACCTGGGACCCTGGAGCTGTGAAGCAATTGTGCTATACACAATGCTACCGTGCTGCCCCTCAATAAGGACAGGAGCTGCAAGCAGCATTTCTCAGGGGCAGCTGCTGATAAGGGCTGCCCCACTCCATAAGGCTTTCCCAAGCATATCTGTGGGAACTAACAAGGTTTCACAGGTGGCCAAGTCAGTTGGCCTTAAACCCCATGATGCCTCACAAACTGCAATGTTTCGCTTTGAAGCAGGATTTAGGATTATATATTGTTAACGTGTGTCTATTATATATCCATATAGATAGTTGTGTGTATGATTATTATATATGTTTAGTGTGTGTGTGCATTGTTAATGTGTATCTGTGGTTAGTGTGTGTCTATATGTTCACATTGATGTGTATTCAGGGCACAGACATATATTGCAGGTGCCTTTGCCCCGGGCCCGCGCCTACACTGACTAGGCCAGCATTTATTGCCCATCCCTAATTGCCTTTGAGAAGATGGTGGTGAGCTGCCTTCTTGAGCCACTGCAGTCCGTATAGTGTAGGTACACCCACTGAGCTGTTACAGAAGGAATTCCATGATTTTGACCTAGTGACAGTGAAGGAACGGCGATATATTTCCAAGTCAGCATCATGTACGACTTGAAGGAAAACTTGCCAGCGGCAAGTCACTGTCCTTTTAGGTGGTAGAGGTTGCAGGTTCAGAAGATGCTGTTAAAGGAGCCCTGGTGAGTTCTATGTTGCATCTTGTAAAGTGCCCAGTTGAGGTGCTCTCCATCCAGCTTCCAATGAGCTTCATTGAACTATTGTGAGTGACTGAGGACAAAGATCAGAGCAGGAATGAGACAGAGAATTAAAATGGCAAGTGACTGGAAGTTCAGAATTAAGCTTGCATGACTGAATCCCAGTGCTCGTCTTCCATCCCTTCCTGATCTGCCTCCTCCTCCTCAGACAAGGCAGCATGTCCCTCCGCCTCCTCCTCCCAACATATCGCCCCACTGCTGTGCCAGATTGTGGAGGGCACAGCAGACCACCACAAAGCGGAAACCCTCTGAAGGGTGTACTGCAGGGTCCCACCAAAGCGGTCCCGGCATCAGGACCATATTATACGTAGTCCAATGCACTGCTCAGTGGCAGCGCGGGTGGGAACATGGACCTTGTTATATCAGGTCTCATCCCCGGTCTCCGGCTTCCATACTAGCGTCATCAGCCAGGACCTCAGCAGGTATCCCTTGCCTGCTAAGAGACAACCCGTCATCCTCGGGTGGTCCTTGAAGAAGCCGGAGATCTCCTAGTGTCCCAGGATGCAGCTGTAATGTACGATCCTTGGGAAGTGTGCACACATATACATGATCCGTAGTGTTATTGAAAATATGGAAAGATGTGTCATTTGAAACATGGAAGTCTGGCAATATCTGGTCTGAGAGAAACATGAGAGGATACAGGGAAAGATCCCACAAAGGGTTAACAGCAGCTGCAAAGAGCAGGATTGTAAAATGCAGATATCCTTGGTCAAGCAGGCTTAGCAAACAAGACAAACAGGATTTTGAATGAAGCCAAAAACAATGGCTCACAACATCATTGAAAGTAACTATCTTAGTAAGCATCTGGAAAAGCATGGATGAGGTTCAGTTGAATTTGGTGACAATCATAAGTGTGAAATTTTGCTAATAGCAGGTAAATTAAAGAAAACTGGAGACAATCAGTCTACGAGAAACATAATTCAAAGCCAAAATCACAGTCAAAATTATGAGCTGAGGACACAATTGGAAAATCAAACTGTAGAAATGACAGGAACTAAACCAAAATTCACACCTCCATTGAAACCAAAGCATTTTTGAACATCACAAAGGAAACAATGTAATCAGATCTATGAGATGAGGTCATGTCAAAATGAGTACTTAGTTGGATTAGAATGTTTAGATCAAAGATACTTTTTACAATCAAAGAAAATCAAAAGTTACTTTCAATAAAGTCATAAAAACTAGATAACTGTTAGAAAAATATACAAACCTAGAGACCAGGGCAGGAAGTACCAGAATCAGAACTCAGAGAGAGAGAGGGAGAGGGGAGAAGCAGAGAAGGAACAAGCAGCTAGAGTCAGATTACAGTCAGCTCGGTCATGGGAAAGATAAAGACATAGCAGCCGAGCTAAAACAGAAAATACATCTAAGGATGACTAGAATTTAAAGAGTAGGCAGAGTCAGCTCAGAGTCAGTTCAGAGACAGCCAGCAGAGCCAGCTCTCACAGCTCGGTACATGGGAAAGATAGGACACAGCAGCCGAGCTCATCAGCGAATACATCTAAAGAAGACCATTTTAAAAAGAAGATTGATTGTCAAGTTGGGCCTGAAGGTCCCTTAAACCAACCAGAAGGATCCAGATCTGTAAGAAAAGACAGTAATTGCAGCTTTTAAAAGAAAAATATAATAATAAAATAACTTAATTTAACCTCAAATCGTGGTTATTCCAAAGTCTACTTTATTTACTTAGCAATGCAGGACCCAGGATCGATGCTACTGAGTGGTAAGTAGATGAAATCTTCGGTGAAAGTATGGGTTATACCGGGGATAACTTGAAAACATAGTTTGACCTGAATAGCGCCCACTGAAGCCTGCATCGGAGTCGGGGAGTGAGAATCCCTGATCACCATTTAGAATGTCGGCCCTTTTTGGTATAGGGGGACTTCTAAGAATAGTGGTGAGTTTTCAAAAACAGTAGGCGGTGGTCACACACAAGTTGAATATTCAATGCGCGAAAACCCTTCCTGTTAATGAAGGGCACTCCCTGATGCCCAAGTGCATGCAAGGTGACATGCGTGCCTCAATTACCCCTGGACTTGGGGCATCCCAGTGACGACAGAGAATCCCGCAACCCAGGCACCTTGGTAGGCCTGGTCCAGCTCAAAGTTAATAAAGTCTGATTGCGGGGCATAAAGGGCATCCATGACCTCACGGATGTGCTTGGGAAATGCCACACAAGCCCCTACTTGTGCCCTGGAATGATCCAGTTGCGTAAAGGTTCAGGGCTGCAATGATCTTCATGGCTACCAGGAGTGGGTGTCCTCCTTCCCTATGGGGTGTCACATCCACTACTGTCTCTGTCGCGTCAGAATCTCCTGTGGCACATGCTGTCCATCATCTCATCGAAAAGCAGCTGGGGGGGGGGGGGGGGGAGAGAGAGTCAACTCAGGCCAATTTAAAAGAGCAACTTGTAACTCACTCCCAGTGAGTTCTCCCAGTGAGCCACAGAAGACACAGCCAAAGTGAGACAGCAAAGAGTGAGTTTGGTAATTTGAAGCTAGGTGGGAATTCGAAGCTAGGTGGGGAGGAGGTGCTTTTTAACCCTGGTAAGTGACTGGTAAGTAGTTTTTCTTTTCATTGTCTAATTTATTTATTTATTTTTTCTTCTTTATTTTTGGAATGGTAGTTGTATAAGTTAACCAAAGGTTTAAGACATGGCAGGAGATCCCAGACCCGTGTCATGCTCCTCGTGTGTGATGTGGGAGCTCAGGGACACGTCCACTGTCCCTGGCTCCTTCATGTGCAAGAAGTGTGTCCAGTTGCAGCTCCTGTTAGACCGCTTGACGGCTCTGGAGTTGCGGATGGACTCACTTTGGAGCATCTGCAATGCTGAGGACGTCGTGGATAGCACGTTTAGCGAGTTGGTCATACCGCAGGTGAAAGTTACTGAGGGAGATAGAAAATGGGTGACCATAAGACAGAGCAAGAGTAGGAAGGCAGTGCAGGTGTTCACTGCGGTCATCTCCCTGCAAAACAGATATACCGCTTTGGATACTGTTGAGAGAGATGGCTCACCAGGGGAAGGCAGCAGCAGCCAGGTTCATGGCACTGTGGCTGGCTCTGCTGCACAGCAGGGCAGGAAGAAGAATGGCAGGGCTATAGTGATAGGGAACTCAATCGTAAGGGGAATAGACAGGCGGTTCTGCGGACTCAATCGAGACTCCAGGATGGTATGTTGCCTCCCTGGTGCAAGATTCAAGGATGTCTCGGAGTGGCTGCAGGACATTCTGGGGGGGAGGGTGAACAGCCAGCTGTTGTGGTGCACATAGGCACTAACGATATAGGTATAAAACGGGATGAGGTCCTACAAGCTGAATTCAGGGAGTTAGGAGTTAAACTACCAGCTTCCCGTACTTCCCGTACCAGCCTCCCCGAACAGGCACCGGAATGTGGCGACTAGGGGCTTTTCACAGTAACTTCATTGAAGCCTACTTGTGACAATGAGCGATTTTCATTTTCATTTCATTTCAACAAAAAAGTAGGACCCCCAAGGTAGTAATCTCAGGAGTGCTACCAGTGCCACGAGCTAGTCAGAGTAGGAATGTCAGGATAGATAGGATGAATACGTGGCTCGAGAGATGGTGCAAGAGGGAGGGATTCTAATTCCTGGGGCATTGGAACCGGTTCTGGGGGAGATGGGACCAGTACAAACCGGACGGTCTGCACCTGGGAAGGACTGGAACCGATGTCCTAAGGGGGGGGGGGTTTGCTAGAGCTCTTGGGAAGGGTTTAAACTAATGTGGCAGGGGGATGGGAATCAATGCAGGAAGTCAGAAGGTAGTAAAACAGGGACTGAAAAAAAAGGCAGTAAGGGGAAAGTGTAAGGCAGAGAATCCAGAGTCAAAAATCAAAAAGGGCGACAGTACAAGGTACAGTGACTGAGGGGAGCTCAGTGAATAGGCCCAGTAATAAGAAAAGGAATAAAATAGGAAGTAAAAACATAAATGGTAAGCGACGTAGCAGGTTGTTACATGAAGATATGGGTTCAACGACAAGGAAAATTAGGAGAAAAGTTAAGAGGAATTATAACTTAGAAAAGGTTACTGATCGAGGTGTTCAGATTCAAAACAGAGGTATAAAAGCCAACATAAGTGTTCTTTACCTGAATGCTCGTAGCATTCGGAATAAGGTAAATGAGTTGATGGAGCAAATCATCGTGAATGACTATGATTTAGTGGCCATTACTGAAACATGGTTAAAGGATGGTCACAACTGGGAGTTAAATATCCAAGGGTATCAAACTATTCGGAAGGACAGAGTGGATGGTAAGGGAGGTGGTGTAGGTCTGTTATTTAAGGATGACATCTGGGCAATAGTAAGGGATGACATCGGTGCTATGGAGGATAAGGTTGAATCCATTTGGGTGGAAATCAGGAATAGTAAGGCGAAAAAGTCACTGATAGGAGTAGTCTATAGGCCACCAAATAGTAACATTATGGTGGGGCAGGCAATAAACAAAGAAATAACTGATGCATGTAGAAATGGTACAGCAGTTATCATGGGGGATTTTAATCTACATGTCGATTGGTTTAACCAGGTCGGTCAAGGCAGGAGGAGTTTATAGAATGTATCCGCGATAGTCTCCTAGAACAGTATGTAATGGAACCTACGAGGGAACAAGCGGTCCTAGATCTGGTCCTGTGTAATGAGACAGGATTGATTAATGATCTCATAGTTAGGGATCCTCTCGGAAGGAGGGATCATAATATGTTGGAATTTAAAATACAGATAGAGGGTGAGAAGGTAAAATCAAGCACTAGTGTTTTGTGCTTAAATGGGATGAGAGAAGAACTAGCTAAGGTAGACTGGGAGCAAAGACTTTATGGTGAAACAGTTGAGAAACAGTGGAGAATCTTCCAAGCGATTTTTCACAGTGCTCAGCAAAGATTTATACCAACAAAAAGGAAGGACGGTAGAAAGAGAGAAAATCGACCATGGATATCTAAGGAAATAAGGGAGAGTATCAAATTGAAGGAAAAAGCATACAAAGTGGCAAAGATTAGTGGGAGACTAGAGGATTGGGAAATCTTTAGGGGGCAACAGAAAGCTACTAAAAAAGCTATAAAGAAGAGTAAGATAGATTATGAGAGTAAACTTGCTCAGAATATAAAAACAGATAGTAAAAGTTTCTACAAATATATAAAACAAAAAAGAGTGGCTAAGGTAAATATTGATCCTTTAGAGGGTGAGAAGGGAGATTTAATAATGGGAGATGAGGCAATGGCTGAGGAACTGAACAGGTTTTTTGGGTCGGTCTTCACAGTGGAAGACACAAATAACATGCCAGTGACTGATAGAAATGAGGTTATGACAGGTGAGGATCTTGAAATGATTGTTATCACTAAGGAGGTAGTGATGGGCAAGCTAATGGGGCTAAAGATAGACAAGTCTCCTGGCCCTGATGGAATGCATCCCAGAGTGCTAAAAGAGATGGCTAGGGAAATTGCAAATGCACTCGTGATAATTTACCAAAATTCACTAGACTCTGGGGTGGTACCGGTGGATTGGAAATTAGCAAACGTGACACCACTGTTTAAAAAAGGAGGTAGGCAGGAAGCGGGTAATTATAGGCCAGTTAGCTTAACTTCGGTAGTAGGGAAGATGCTGGAATCTATAATCAAGGAAGAAATAGCGAGGCATCTGGATGGAAATTGTCCCATTGGGCAGACGCAACATGGGTTCATAAAGGGCAGGTCGTGCCTAACTAATTTAGTGGAATTTTTTGAGGACATTACCAGTATGGTAACTAACGAGGAGCCAATGGATGTGGTATATCTGGATTTCCAGAAAGCCTTTTACAAGGTGCCACACAAAAGGTTGCTGCATAAGATAAAGATGCATGGCATTAAGGGGAAGGTAGTAGCATGGATAGAGGATTGGTTAAATATTAGAAAGCAAAGAGTGGGAATTAATGGGTGTTTCTCTGGTTGGCAATCAGTAGCTACTGGTGTCCCTCAGGGATCAGTGTTGGGCCCACAATTGTTCACAATTTACATAGATGATTTGGAGTTGGGGACCAAGGGCAATGTGTCCAAGTTTGCAGACAACACTAAGATGAGTGGTAAAGCAAAAAGTGCAGAGGATAACGGAAGTCTGCAGAGGGATTTGGACAGGCTAAGTGAATGGGCTAGGGTCTGGCAGGTGGAATACAATGTTGACAAATGTGAGGTTGTCCATTTTGGTAGGAATAACAGCAAAAGGGATTATTATTTAAATGATAAAATATTAAAACATGCTGCTGTGCAGAGAGACCTGGGTGTGCTCGTGCATGATTTGCAAAACGTTGGTTTACAGGTGCAACAGGTGATTAAGAAGGCAAATGGAATGTTGTCCTTCATTGCTAAAGGGATGGAGTTTAAGACTAGGGAGGTTATGCTGCAATTGTATAAGGCGTTAGTGAGGCCACACCTGGAGTATTGTGTTCAGTTTTGGTCTCCTTACCTGAGAAAGAACGTACTGGCGCTGGAGGGTGTGCAGAGGAGATTCACTAGGTTAATCCCAGAGCTGCAGGGGTTGGATTACGAGGAGAGGTTGAGTAGACTGGGACTGTACTTGTTGGAATTAGAAAGATGGGGGGGGGATCTTATAGAAACATATAAAATTATGAAGGGAATAGATAGGATAGATGCGGGCAGGTTGTTTCCACTGGCGGGTGAAAGCAGAACTAGGAGGCAGAGCCTCAAAATAAGGGGAAGTAGATTTAGGACTGAGTTTAGGAGAAACTTCTTCACCCAAAGGGTTGTGAATCTATGGAATTCCTTGCCCAGTGAAGCAGTTGAGGCTCCTTCATTAAATGTTTTTAAGATAAAGATGGATAGTTTTTGAAGAATAAAGGGATTAAGGGTTATGGTGTTCGGGCCGGAAAGTGGAGCTGAGTCCACAAAAGATCAGCCATGATCTCATTGAATGGCGGGGCAGGCTCGAGGGGCCAGATGGCCTACTCCTGCTCCTAGTTCTTATGTTCTTATGAAAGACCAACACCGCCCGTACACCTTGGGCCGTCGCTGGCGACCCGCTCTGGCTTCCTTCTCGGCCTGATGGGGGTATGGGTCTTCAAGGTGTGCGGTGGCCTCCTGCACATGAGGTGCCGCCTCCAGTCTGCATTGACACTGTTTCCTTCCCCAGCGTCTGGTCGCCGGGACTGTCACCAGCCCCTGTGAGGGCATCCTCTGTGGGACCGGCAACACCAGCAATTTTGGCATTTGTAAGGAATTGGAGAAGGAGATAGAATTACAATCAGTTCGGGCTTCCATCCCGGGACCCACAAACCCCCCCCCCCCCCCCCCCCCCCCCCCCCCCCCCCCCCCCCCCCCCCCCCCCCCCCCAAGCATCCCCCACCCTTACATGCCCTACCCTCTCTCAGAGTGCCACCACTGAGCCAGTTGTGCTGATAAACCTCGCTCTGCACATGCACCCCTGCCACATCAGGAACCCCTCGAACCCTGACCCCTGCCGGAAACATCAGGGAGATCATGCTCAGGTGCCCTTCCCTGATCCACACACTCACCCTTTGGTCGTGAGAGGGTGCCCAGTGCTGAAGCCCAGCTCTTTAGTGTTTGATTGTTGGCTGCTGCCTTATTGCGCTGACGCTCCTGGAGTCATAGAGTCATGGATGTTTACAGCATTGAAACAGGCCCTTCGGCCCAGCTTGTCCATGCCGCCAAGTTTCTATCACTAAGCTAGTCCCACTTGCCTGCATTTGGCCCATATCCGTCCATACCCCTGTAACTGTCTAACTGCTTTTTAAAGGACATAATTGTACCCACCTCTACCACTGCCTCTGGCAGCCCGTTCCAGACGCTCACCACCCTCTGTGTGAAGAGATTTCCCCTCTGGCCTCTTTTGTATCTCCCCCCCTCACCTTAAACCTATGCCCTCTAGTTCTAGACTCCCTTACCTTTGGGAAAAGATGTTGACTATCTACCTTATCGATGCTCCTCATTATTTTATACACCTCGATAAGATCACCCCTAGGCCTCCTGAGCTCCAGGGAAAAAAGTTCCAGCCTATCCAGCCTCTCCTTATAACTCAGACCATCAAGTCCTGGTAGCATCCTCGTAAATCTCTTTTGCAATCTTTCTAGTTTAACAATATCCTTCCTATAATAGGGTGACCAGAACTGCACACAGTATTCCATGTGTGGTCTTACCAATGTCTTGTACAACTTCAACAAGACGTCCCAACTCCTGTATTCAATATTCTGACCAATAAACCCCAGCATGCTGAATGCCTTCTTCACCACCCTGTTCACCTGCGA
This sequence comes from Scyliorhinus torazame, assembly GCF_047496885.1. Lineage (NCBI taxonomy): Eukaryota > Metazoa > Chordata > Chondrichthyes > Carcharhiniformes > Scyliorhinidae > Scyliorhinus > Scyliorhinus torazame. The sequence goes on along the minus strand of NC_092727.1, from coordinate 10,870,883 downwards.
CTCCACCTTCACTAATCATCCTCTGAGAGGCAGCACAGGTACCCAGGAGAAGCCACTTGAGAGTTGAGAATATTTTGTTTATTAAATGGTCAACAGTAACAAAGATTTGAAAATTAACTACGTAACATTCCACACATCGCACTAAACAGTAAACAAGGAGGACATGTCACCGTTCCATATTGGTGCCAATAAAAAGCTATATCAGCTCATTTTAACAAAAAAACCCAAGCACGCGGGTTTCACATCTCTCTCAGGTTCTTCAACAGAAATGGAGGATAAGCCTGAGAATGTGTTATGATGTCCCGGTCTTTGTGGTAGAAATGATCTGTCCATCAATGTGTTATCTGTTCCACGTGTCAGTGCCATTCTCCGCCCAGGAGCCGCAGCAATGCAGGCCCCTCCCACACGGCCCAATCTCACTGGAATGTCTTCTTGCTTCAAACCGGATTGCCTTCTGGACTCATGCATCCCCCTGAGCCCGGTGTTCCAGGACCCAGGTATCTCAGAAGAAATTGTCCTTCTTTCTGGTCACAAACAAGAAAGGAAACAGCAACAGCAGCCTCCAGGCATCCGCAGCCACCAGCAGGAGCAAGCAGCAAACACAACCTGCAGCTGTGAAGTGCTCACACAACTAAAAAGGTCAATTCCTCATTTGCAAGAGCCTTCAGCTGTGAAGCTAGAGGCTGCTCACAGTCAAAGGAAGTTAAAGTGACCTTCAGCATAAAAGCCAGAGCAAATCAACCATCAGCTATAAAGAGTGGCTGGTTAAGCTGGGTTTATTTTCCTTCGAGCAGAGAAGTCTGAGGGAGTGACCTGATTGAGGTGCACAAAATCATGAGGGACATAGTTAGGAAGAAACACCTCAGTAGAGGTGTCGATAACTGGCAGGAGATTTAGAGGGGATTTTCTGGAAAAACGTTTCTCCCAGAGGGTGTTAGGAATCTGGAACACACTACCTGAAAGGGTGGTAGAGGCGGGAACCCTCACAACATTTAAGTAGCATTTAGATGAGCTCTTGAAACGCTATACCATACAAGACTATGGGCCAAGTGCTGGGAAACGGGATTAGAGTAGATAGGTGTGCTTGATGACCAGCTCAGACACGATGGGCCAAGGACCTCTTTCTGTGGTGTAAACTCTATGACTCTATGACAAATGACATTTTTCAGATGTGCCTGGCTCAGAGATCTTAGCCTGCAACTAAAAAATGGATTGGTTCTAATCTCCCACTGCCAGCACTTCTTGTTGAGGACAACTGCCCCAAGAAGCATAATAATGAGTCAATCATCCACAACTATCATAGATTCCAAAGAGAAAGCATTGGCCAAGACCCTTTGAAGAATGCCTGTTCTTTTCAATGTCTAGAATGGGATTCGAGATTGATTACTCAACAGGGTATTTTCAATTAAATCATTGCCTTGCAGCCAAACACAATGGAAATTCAACATTCCGAATTTGTTTTCTAAATATAGCATGCCCCGAGGAATGGATTCACGATGTGGCCAAGACATGCGGTAGTCGGTCTTCCTGCTGTAATAGATCCTGCCGGTGTTTTTGTTTGAAGGATGTCTTGGATGTTGTAAGTTAAATTACAATAGGAACCAATGCTGTAGAATATGGACACCAGATTGTGCAAAATGTCCTTGATTGGGAAACATTCACGATGACATGAATGAGGAATTGGAATTGTAGCACAGAAAATCTGTTTCACCAAACCTCCTACACGCAGACAAACCACACACTGTAACTGTCCCCTCAATCAATAAACAGCTCAATATGAAGTTCAATGATGCTGAACGGAATGAAAATTGATTGGTCTGGGCAAGGGAAAATAATAAAATGTACAAGTTTGATTTGAAAGATTCCAGATATTTTCAGCCAGATGATGGAACGCCACATAATGAAAACAAGATACTTAATCCAAACATGGGAAGCATTATTACTCAAGAACATCTCGGGATTTGCAGCATGAAAAGTTCTGATTAATGTGGGGAAAATGTTAAAATCACAGAAATGCGCAGTGCAAAAGGAAGCCATTTGACCTGTGCTAAAAATATAAGGATACAAGAAATAGGAGTGAGAGTAGATGATTCGGCCTGCGGACACGGTTTTGTTGGTTTTCAACCTCTACTCCACTTTCCCAGCGGCACCCCATATCCCCGATTCCCTGAGAGGCTCTTTGAAATGGCAGTGGCCCTGTGACTAGCCAGGCTGAATTGCTTCCGAAATTATTAGTGGCTCCTTGTAAAAGCGGAACTGGCCTTCACAAAATTGCATCGAGAAAAGGGCCATGGTTGATTTTTTTATTGTGACAATTTCTGTTTTGCCATTGTACCATACTGTGCTCTTTAGAATTTTTTCTCAGGTTCTGACGATGCAGACAAGGATACATTTATTAGACAATAATAATAATAATATTTATTGTCACAAATCGACTTACATTAACACTGCAATGAAGTTACTGTGAATAGGCCCCAGTCGCCACATTGCTCCGGCTGTTCGGGTACACAGAGGGAGAATTCAGAATGTCCAAATTACCTAACAGCACGTTTTTCGGGATTTATGGGAGGAAATCAGAGCACCCGGAGGAAATCCATGCACACACGGGGAGAACGTGCAGACTCCGCACAGACAGTGACCCAAGCCACGAATCGAACCTGGGACCCAGGAGCTGTGAAGCAATTGCGCGAACCACTGTGCTACCGTGCTGCCCACACTACAACTGAAATGAAATGAAATGAACTGTAATACTGCAACTGTAAGTGAATTATCACTACTATTGTTGCAACACAATTTTCCTGCTTTTATTTCAGATTTAGATGAAGTGATATGACTACAAGATAATTTAATATCATGCAGGGAATTTAACAGGTAGCAGAGACGAGTTTGCCCAAAAACCTTACCTCCCATGGTGAATTTCTACCCCCTTTTTTTTTTAGCTTGAATATAATCAGATGAAACTCAATTGATGGGCTTTATAAATAGAGCTACAGCTCTCAAAGGTAAGGAAAGGTTGATGAGCCTTCCCGCCGAGCCTTCCCATCACTCCATCCCGCCGGGACCCCGTAGGAGAGAATCCCGGCCCCTATCTCTGTCCAGCATTCAATCCAACTGGGGACGAACCCAACTCTTAAATCCAAGCTTGAATAAGCATCACCTGCTCTCAATTGACTCTGAAGCAAGTCATGGTTTTATTCTTAAAGGTACCTACATTTCTAACATTGTCATCAAATAAATAAAAATTCTGACCGGCATTCTGCCTCACATCGCCAAAGACCCGGGTTCGATCCAGGCCCCGGTGTCACTGATATTACTGGTTTATTACAAGAACAGAAAAACAATTGTTGTTGCGACATGATTTTCCTTCTACTTCAGATTGGTTTGTAGTTGATATGAGTTCAATTTTAGTTGTTATTGGTGCTCAATCTTACAGTGCTTGCATTATTGAAACATGTTGTCCTCCGTTCACTAGACTGTCACTCCTACTTTGACTTGGGCATTGTGCCATTCGGTCAAAATATGAACTAAACCTGATGGCAGCAAATTCCTCTTTTCGCTTTTTGAAATGGTGGCATCAAAAGCATTTTGTACGATTGAGTTTAAAGAGGCACAAATGTGGGACTGGATACCAGGCGGAGCAGGTGAGACAAAAAGCATGGAAGCATTTATGAGGGATCTAGATAAACAAGGAAGGAATAACACTGTTACACTTGTCAGTATTTTCCGGCCCCACCCCCGGTGTGTTCTCCAGCAACAGATGAGGAAATGGTGTTCGAGTGGAACTTAATCGCCAGCATGGATCTGCTGGGCTGAATGGCCTGTTTTCATGTTGGGGATGATGTGTAACTATGAAGTGAGTCAGGGTGATCCCATCATATGAATAGGAATATGTTACATGTTTGTACATTGATATGGTTATTTTATTAATTTTACCTTTAAGATCTGGAATTTATAACAGCTGAATTGAGGGTGATGCAACTTTATTCAAACCGTCTGACAACTTTCTTGTTGGCTACACCAGACAAGAACAGAACTTTGTGACCTTCTCTGGCTAGCCAGAGTACTCATTTGAAAAGGTCCCGGGAAACCTTTGGGAGGTCAAGTGCCCTTTAGGGAAGGGCAGGTGCTTTTTAAAATTGTTAAAGGCAGACATACATGTAAAATGTGCTAAAACCCATTGGAACTGGTAACAGACCTGCCAAAATCAACTGTCAAAAACGGCAAGACAAACTGTCAAAAGCAATTGTCAAAGGGAGCTGTCAAGTTTTTTTAAATCCTGCCCTTTAAATCGTTGGGGGGTAAATATCTGCCGTGTTTTAAAAATCATTGTTTGTTATTTCACTTTTGTGCCATACGTCTAGTGGTTTCCTTTGCTGGATTACTGTGGCATGACTGATTTCCCAACTCTCCATTATCAAACAAGAGTGCCTGCCATTTCACAGGTTGATTGACAGCTACAAGTAGTTCAAAACTCTTTGAAGCAGGTCAAGAATTCCATTAATTGTTGTTATAAGGCTTTATGTAAATGAAGAAGTGTAAATGTATAAAGTCTTTTTCTGTGAATGAAAGTGTTTTCCCTATATAGTGAATGCTACAATGGACATTTAAAACTTTACCTTCCAGAACTTTAATTGATCTGATCTCTGCATAATTCTGTCCCTGGTGAATACTGGGTGGGTTGGCATGGTAGGTGTAAGGACAAAGGGTGGTGAGTGGGGGGCATGAGCTGGCACTACGTTGGCACAGGGACTGGGTATAAGAGCATCGGATATCATGGAGAGTATGGGGGGCCATGGAGGTGGTTTCAGGGCATGGATTGCCATGGATTTGGCATGAAGAGTGTGTGTGTGGGGAGGGGGTGCAAGGGGTGAGGGCTGGTGGAATGTTTGTATTTTAATTTTGTTTTCTGAACTTTGGATGCAGTATTAGAGCCCCAAGGCAGGCTGGCTCACCAGCAGATCTCCGGAAGCGACATTCTCCTTGATACATCTGGGGTCACCCACCCCAACGTCTAATATAGATCACATCTGCCCCTCTCCCTTCCACCTAACCCACCCCCCGGTGTGACCTGTTCTGACCACCACCACCACTCACCCCTCCCCATGGTGCGACCAGCTCTGACCCCTCTCCTTCCTCCCGGTGAGATTAGGTCTGACCCTCCCCCCTCAATCCGGTGCGACGCTATCCAACCCAGAATCCCTCTCCCGAACTCACCTTCTCACTGGTCCAAACGGCGCCTCTCTCGGATGTCTCCTCCATCCTGGCCTGACCCTCGACCCCCCTGCATTAAACTGACCACCCCCTCCCGGTCTATTTGGCCCCTCTTCTGGCCCATACCCCCGCCACTCCCCCACCCCGGTCGAACCCTGCCTCGCCCAGTCTAACGACCCACTCTGGTCCGCCCAGTCCCTCCTCTCTCAGACTGACACCCCTCTCCCGGTTCAAAACCCCCCCTCTTCCGGACTGACTCCTCCCGTTAGTTTGATCCCCCTTTCCTGGGCATATCGGCCTCCGATCCGAAGCCCAAACCGGTCTGACTTCCACATCCCTGACTGACCCCAGTTCCCGTCCGAGCCCCCCCCCCCCCCCCAAAATGACACCCCCTTCGGTCTGACCCCTGCTCACCCTGACTGACCTCCACCCTCTGGTTCAAACCCCTTCCCTCTCCCGGAGTGGTACCCCCATCCAGGACTACCCCCCCCCTCCTCCCAGAGTAATCCCTCCTCTCCAGTGCCAACTCCCCCTCCAAACCAGTCTGACCCGACCCCCCCACCCCCAATTCGACCCGATCCCAACCACCCCCCCCCCCCCCCCCCCCTCCAGTCTGACCCGGATCTTCCATCCTCCAACAGCTCCGATGCAGCCGGGGGCGAGCTTCAGTGCTCCTGGCTCACCTAACCCGAGTGAGGAAGGTTGGTCGAGGCGGGGGCTTTGGAATCCTGATGTGGCCAAGTCCATTGACAGTGCCGCACACCGCCTCTCGGAGGAAGTTACGGGCTCACTCCGAGAACAACCTCATCGACCGCAGCATGTATTTATATCGTGGCTTAGATATGGCTCAACATTCTGAGACTAAAACAGATTACCTGGCCGTTAAAACATTTCTCCTTGTGGCGTCTTTCTGCGCAGAAATTGTGAGCTGTATTTCCCAGATTTCAACAGTAACGGCACGTCAGATGTACTTCACTGGCTGCAAAGCACTTTGAGAGATCGCTGAGGTTGCCAAAGGTGTGGCAAAAATGCAAATGATTTTTCTTTCTTTGCAGAAGAATTATGTCAAAGTAGGAGCGAGATTGGCGAAAGGCCGACTGTTTTGGGTTGCTTCTTTTCTTTTTCTTTGTTCTGTCCTGAGATGTAGGGGGTCACTGGCAAGGTCAGTGTTTTTTGCTCGTCCCTAACTGCACTGGAAATGGGTGGCTTAAACCTTTTGGGGGACAGATCAGAGTCAACCATTGGTGCATCTGTGACCGATTGTGAAGAGTCTGCCTCATATTTCCATCACAGGACTGTAGCTCTGACTGGGCAGTCCTCCCGCTGGACTGTACCTAGACCTAGGCACTAAAATCGGAACCTCCCGACTCAGCGGCAATGTAACCGCCTGCGGAGCCAGGCTGTCATGCACATCCACAGACCTTGCTGTGTTTTGACGGAGCAGAGATTGACACGGATTAATGTGTGCAGTCACAGGGTGTACAAGAAAGGGCTGGCTGTGATCTGGGAGCGCAAGCCAAGAACTCCTGTCACTGCACCTGTCTGGGCCCCTCCGTGAATCAATAGGTTGCACCTCTTGCTGAGACACCCTGCCCACCTGAGGAATCACATTTGACACCACAACCAGCAGGCGAGTGATGATAGACATCGTTCTATGAGCTACTGACTGTATTTTGACATGAGTTCTGTTCATACAGCAAAGGAAACGCAGGTTATTAGCTTCAATAGTCAACAGATAGCGTCACACATCAATGCTGCTGAAACAGGAGGGACCAGAAGAGTGGAAATGAAACCCTATTCTTGGATCTTCAAAGGAAAGAATTAACTTGCATTCGTCTAGGATCTGACCTCAGAGTGTTCCAAAGCATTCAGCAGCCAACAACTTTGGGAGTGTACTCACGGTTGTAATATAGAAAGTTCAACAGCAAATCTGGACACAACAAGCCCCTGTAAACAGCAATGTGTTAATAACCAGATTTTTAAAACTCTGTTGTGTTGTGTGGGCAGTGCTGGTTTGGTCATCATTTATCACCCATCCCTAATTGCCTTTGAGGGGGGCTTTTAAGAATGAACCGCAATGCTGTGGATCCAGAGTCGCATGTAGGCCAGACCAGGTCAGGTCATCTGATTTATTTATTTTGGGATATTGTTGAAGACTAATTATTGGCTCAGACACCAGGGAGACTTTCCTGTTCTTTTTTCAAAATAGTACCATAGAATCTGTTGGGCAGGATTCTCCACCCTGGGAAGCCTGCGTTCCCTGATGGAACAAAGAATGAGCACGGGGAAAAATCGGGATCAGATCCAGATGCCAATCCGAAAGTGATGCTCCGACCCCCAGATAGCGGCGGAAAGGAGGCCCACGCCGCATGCCATCGGGAGCATGTAGGTGAATGCACATGGATTTTAATGGTCCATTTGCATCTATTTGGTGGACCCAGCACCCTATGCTTCACCCTCTTGTGATTCTCCGGTCCCCGCAGCCATGAATCACATGGGCGCGGATCACTTGTGGTCTCTACAAGCGTTGTCCTGGCACAGTGCACCTTGCATGGGCCGTTTTCAAGCTACTAGACAGGGGTCTTATTTCTGGGGTGGTGGTCTGTGTGGGGGGTGTCCGTGGAGGGGGAGGGGGTCACTTTAGAAAGAGGGTCCCTGTTTGGGGTCCCCCTATTACAGGGAAACCTGGGGGGGTCTCCTTATTACACGTGTCCCTGTGAGGGTTCCCCCTGTTGCAGGGGTCCATGTGGGGGATATCCCTATTACAGGGGTTCCTATGATGGGTCTCCCTATTACAGTGTCCCTGGTAGGGGAGGGGAGGGTCAGTCCCGTACTTGCTGGTGGGGTGGCGGGGCGGGGGGGGGGGGGGCGACATCACCCAAGCAATCTGGAGGTGGGGCTGCTGTGCGGTGCAGGGGGCAGATTTCCGTGCCGATTTGCTGTGCGCGGGGGGGGGTTCAAGCCACCCGCTCAAGATGAAGGCCTAATTCCCCGGGAATCCCTCATATTCCACGCTAAGCATAAATTTACATGGCGTTGCACATTGAATTGTTTATCGGTTTGCGCTACTGGGGGATCGTATACCGTTGCAATTCAGCTCCGGCGGGAGAATCCAACCCGTTGTGTCTACCTGAGAGGACAGACAGGTCGCAGTTTAATGTTTTATCTCAAAGACAGTGCCATCAATAATGCAGCACTCCCTGGAGTGGGTCTTGAACCCGAAACCTTGCAATTCGGAGGGAAAGATGTTTCTAACAGCCTTGGCTGACAATCACCAGAGCAGCAAACATTCAGAAAACATTTAATAGAGATGTTCACAATCATGATTAAGATGATTGACATAACTTGCAGCATGACAGAGAGAACACCAAATGTTTTGTTTAATTAAATTGATTAATTGTCAATGAATACTTCCCGAGGGAAAGTATCATGTTGAAATATCCCTTTCGTCTTGAAAACTTCCTATAATTTAATACACACCACATATATTACAGCAACTCATGTCTCGCTGTTATTGCTTTGACTGTTCCATAAGCTTCAGTAAATTATTGGGAATGTAAGAAGATTTAAAGTAAGGCCCAGAGAATAGTCCTCCGGTGATGATCAAAAGCCTACAATCAGTCTGTTATCACAGTAGAATATTGGAATCCTTGGCACTGTGTCCGTATGCGTTACTGTGATAAACTGTGTTGGGGGTTTAATTTACAAAAGGGTGATTTTGAGAGAAGGTTGAGAGTTTCATTTGTTTTTTTTAGTTGTCACATGCTTCTCTTGAAATTACTGACTCCGACTGGGGTACAGATTGATGGAAACAGCTCTCAAGAGTCTTATGAAACTGTTGTGGTAAAAGATTGAAACCACTCAAGTTGGTAAGTTGGAGAAACAGGCATGCTTGGGAGACACAACCCACTCCTACAGGGTGTCTGCCTGATACAAAAGGCTGCATAACGTTTTTATATGTTTTGGTTATCACCTTCCCACTAAGGGCGGGATTTTCTGGCCTCATCCACAGCCAGGATCATCCAGTCTCATCGACAGTCAATGGACTTTTACCTGGTCGCCGAATTTCCCGAATGGGTTCCGCCACGTCGGGCCACAAAATCCCGGCCAGTAAAAGCCTAATAAGCAGACTTATACAGGGTGCAGCTGTCCCCTATATCTCACTGATGGCTCAAGTTGTTGTGTTCAGTGATACAACCGTTGTAACGGTGTACACAGAACATGTAGTTGTTTAACTATAAAGATGATTTATTAATAAACATGTGGAAAAGATAACTAAGGAATGGCAGTACAGATGACTATATAAATTCAGTGAATTCTCCTGGAGCTACTCTAAGTGCAACTATCAGCTTGTACGACTTACTACCAACTGATTGGCATCTCAAGCCACATGGTAGATCTCTATCGCCACTTGCTGATCAGAGGTTGTGTAGCTAACTATAGACAGAACCGAGCACGGGCATATCACCTCACAAGTCTATGCTTCTTATCACACTTTTGTTAACCCATTCCATGAAGGTCATTCAGTTTGTGATTGTTACTTCCCCGTGCCATCATGCTGAGAAAGGGCTCCATTAACTATTCTTTTAAAGCTGTTAATGCTTATAACGCTGTTTTCCTACTTCAACGCTGTTAATGTTTGAAGTGGAATCATTTCAATCGCCCCACTGCAAGAACATGTAGGCTGACAGAGTGTTCCTCAGCAGGTGAGGGAATGAAAACCAAACAGCTGATTTCAAGCCTGTCCCCCACCCCCCTGACATTGACTGGAACCTGTCCAGGAGTGGGACAGCATGGTAGCATTGTGGATAGCACAATTGCTTTACAGCTCCAGGGTCCCAGGTTCGATTCCTGACTTGGGTCACTGTCTGTGCGGAGTCTGCACATCCTCCCCATGTGTGTGCGTGGGTTTCCTCCGGGTGCTCCGGTTTCTTCCCACCGTCCAAAGATGTGCGGGTTAGGTGGATTGGCCATACTAAATTGCCCATAGTGTCCAAAATTGCCCTTAGTGTTGGGTGGGGTTACTGGGTTATGGGGATAGGGTGGAGCTGTGGGCCTTGGGTAGGGTGCTCTTTCCAAGAGCTGGTGCAAACTCGATGGGCCGAATGGTCTCCATCTGCACTGTACATTCTATGAACAATGATCTAAATTGTCTGGTTTCTCTCGTCCCGTGGCAGAGGACAAAGCCAGCAACGTGGACTCAGCCCAGAGCAGCTAACGTGACAACAGAGGCTTGGCAAGTTTGCAGCCTGTTGGCCCAGTCCCAGATAGTTTACTGTCAACTACGATTAATCTGTTGCTTTACATTATTGTATTATGGATATATAATAAAGGGCCTCGTCAATGTTATTGTTTATTGTGCAGTGATGGAGTGGGGCGCCTGCATGTAATTCTGTTTGTATATTAAACAAGGGATTATACTTGTGGTTGAACACTGCCAAACTCTCCCTCACTCTTCATAAAAGCTAGCACACTAAACTCTTTCTCTCTGTAATTAATTGGTCAGTACATTTGGGTGACTCTCACTCCACTGTTCATCATTTTAACAAAACCAGCGACTCATTTATCTCATCTAACAAATCTCAGCGGCAGTCTTCAATTCCTTACAAAGTGAATGTGTGTAGTGAAGGCTCAGTGCTTTTCTTCTGAACATTGTAACTTCTTTATGGTGGGCGGGGGGGGGGGGGGGTTGCTATCTCTGCCAGCTTCTCCAGCCTGACAACCCTCCGAGATCTGTTTCTTCCAAATCTGGCCTCTTGTGATCCCGGGCTTCTTTGGTCTCATGATGGCAGTCATAACATCAATGTGTCTCGCATGTCAAACACCTAGCTCTGCGATATTTGATCTCTAAACCATTGTGCATCCCCGTTTCTCTCTTCATGGGCGAGATTCTCCGACCCCCCGCCGGGTCGGAGAATCGCCGGGGGCTGGCGTGAATCCCGCCCCCGCCGGTTGCCGAATTCTCCGGCACTGGAGATTCGGCGGGGGCGGGAATCGCGCCGCGCCGGTTGGCGGGCCCCCCCACGCGATTCTCCGGCCCGGATGGGCCGAAGTCCCGCTGCTAGGATGCACTCTGGAGGCCCCATGGTGGCCAGGCCCGCGACCGGGGCCCACTGATCCGCGGGCGAGCCTGTGCCGTGGGGGAACTCTTTTCCTTCCGCCTTCGCCACGGTCTCCACCATGGCGGAGGCGTAAGAGACTCCCTCCACAGCGCATGCGCGGGGATGCCGTGAGCGGCCGCTAACACTCCCACGCATGCGCTGCCCGGCAATGTCATTTCCGCGCCAGCTGGCGGGGCACCAAAGGCTTTTTCCGCCAGCTGGCGGGGCGGAAATCAGTCCGGCGTGGGCCTAGCCCCTCAAGGTTAGGGCTCGGCCCCCCAAGATGCAGAGGATTCCGCACCTTTGGGGCGGCGCGATGCCCGACTGATTTGCTCCGTTTTTGGCGCCGGTCGGCAGACATCGCGCCGATACCGGAGAATTTCGCCCCATATTCAAAACTGGCAGTGTCTGGCTTTTGACCACTTCTCATCACTTGACTCAGTGTCAATTGGTTTGATTTTGCTTCTGTAAGACATCACGGAATGTTTTGCCATGTTAAGGTGCTGTACAGACGCAGGTTGTTGTTGCGTTTTGTCCTTTTATACCTTCCGAAGGAACCCACCAAATACCTCGACTTGACCACTCCAGAATGTTTTATTGAGTATCGCGTGGTGAGATAGCAATCTGAAACAGAGCAGGTGCTAACTACTCCTCTGGAACTTGCACCTCGCACTGACCATTCCAAGGTGTGTTTATTACCCTCTCAATCTTCTTCTCAAGATGGCCTGATGTGCCTCCCCTTCTATGGGAATCACAGGTCACATGACCTCGGTCTAGAGACCGTATGGTGTGCCTGTACCGCCACCTGCTGGTTGGAGGTCGCACACCATCCATTTATGATACAGCCCAAAGGCATATCACCACAGTTGTTGGTACACTGCATGAATTGTGCTGGATTAGTTTCAAATGGCAACACCAAAGATTGAGTGGCCTGGTCAAAATCTAGCCCAATAGTTTTTGGAAGGTGTAAAATCTGGGTGCCGTACATTAAGAGCAGGTCAAGCATTTTGAAACACCAGAAACAAGAGGAGGATGGCAACCAGAGACTGACACTTTTCTATTCCGGCCTTTACTGCTGACAGTGAGAAGAAGCTCTTCGTACCTCCACCTTGTGCTGGACGCAAACCTTAGAACTGAACAGAAAATCTCTGAAACTAGCCCATATCTCCGACCAATGAATCTCATCTGTCTTTCCAAATAAAAGTCTGTTGCAGAAAATCTAAGAACCTTCCACAGAGGTTTGACAACTCTGACTGGATGTATTCCTGGAAGTTTCATCACATGTAGTCTTCTCTCACTAACAACCCACCCCGATGTTCGATTCATTGGTAGCCCATCCACATGGTGTCACGACTTCCCCTGGCCGACTCGAACGTGAGCAGACTCGTCAGTACATGGGTGGATGATAATTGACTGGATCCTTTCTTTCTACCAACTGTTCTCCAACTAATAAAAGTGTTGAAAGAAAATTAGTTTCTTTTGCACCCCTAAGATTTTCCACCTGTGTTGCTTCCAATTTATCCTCAATTTCTGGAAACTTATGGGAAATTCTGGAGACTTGGAAATCCAACCCCGCGCCATATTTAAAAAAAATCTTCATATCTTTCAGATAGCAGAAATTTGATTTTTAACATTTATTATAAGGTCCATCAGCGACCTCTCTCAATCACCTGCTGACTGTTATCAAACACATGGTTAAAATTCCTCTCACTGAAGTAATGAAACGATGGATGATTATGACAGCTCAGTACATAATATTAGAGAAACCGTGAGCTTGTATGTCAAAACAACAGCCTGCATTTATATAGAACGTAAAATGTTCACACCATTTCACACAAGGCTGGAGTTCTAGGACAGCACGGTGGTGCAGTGGTTAGCACTGCTGCCTCAAGGCGCCGGGGACCCGGGTTCGATCTCGGCCCCGGGTCATTGTCCGTGTGGAGTTTGCACATTTTTCTCATCTCACCCCCACAACCCAAAAGGATGTGCAGGGTAGGTGGATTGGCCATGCTAAATTGCCCCTTAATTGGGAAAAAAAGAATTGGGCACTCTAAATTTATTTCTAAAAATGCTGGAGTTCTGCAACTTTCTTAACAAAACTGATTCAGAATTGCAACAACTTCATTCAGTAACATTCTATATTTCATCATTGTTCTATTTTTTTCTGCAGCTACTGGAATTGATGGCTAAAGCAAATGACAACTTGGTTGTTGGCCGGCTGGGCTGCTGGTTTGCGATGCAGAGCGAGGACAACAACGTGGGTTCAATCCCCGTAGGGGCTGAGGTTATTCATGAAGACCCCGCCTTCTCAACCTTGACCCTCGCCCGAGGTGTGGTGATCTTCAGGTTAAATCACCACCTGTCAGCTATCCCCCTCAAAGGAGAAAGCAGGCTATGGTCATTTGGGACTTCACTATTCAAATGTACAAGTTGTCTCTGCAGCGTATCGGCAAATCTTCATCTCACTACATTATATTCCTTGGCAGCTGATTCTCTGTGTATCAGAATACTACCGAATATATATTGATTTTGTGCAGGGTAAATAAGAGCCCATACAATCTGATCATTACAGAGGACTCTTTCCTTATGGTAGCGAATCCTTATAATGCTAAGTCTTTGAGTGAAACATATGAAATGAGTATACCCTTAATCTCAAGCCATGGCTGGTTAGGTGTCAGCGGAAGCAATTGCTATATGTGTCAGGATTGGTATAATAAAGATGTCTCAAAGTATTGTAATAGCACAGGTCAAGGGCAAACCAGCAGACAAGGGGTTAAACATATGCCAAGGGAAAACCAGCAAGCAAGGGGTTAAAGTCGCCCAAATTGGAAATGATTTAATCATCTCGCAGAGCATTTGAATAAGGGAAACACAGGAGGCCCCAGTAAGTCTAAGGGATCCATTGTCCAACACATTCGCACCTCTTCTAGAAGTTAAATATGTAAAGCACAAACCCATGAGATTGTAGGGAAACATTGTATTCTTTAATCGTTTCCCATTCCGGGACCAGAAAGTATACATACTGATCACTTTGTATTGTTCCGAATGATTCAGTGACGTCAATACCTGCTTGTGACTCCGAAGAGCTTTAAATATATATGCATGTAACTCTGAGGACAGGCAGAGCTGACTTTTGCGAGCTACAGGATAGTCGCAGAATCGATCTGTCCTGTGTGCACACAGTTTTTCCGAATTAAACAAAGTTTTACCAACACCACGCGGTCGAGAACAGACTTTGAGGTTTTTCTTCCACCCCAACATGAAGGTAGGGCTGAACAGGGTACCAATTGTGAAATAGCCTCACTGTTCCAATTCTGATTCCAAAAGAGATGTCTTAAGGGACAGATTGGAGACCGGGACTTTTTGTTAAATGACTGAATCAGCGCCTGCAAGCAGCAACCAACTGGTCCCTAGGAACAATCCTACGGCAATGCCATTTGAGTTGCAATGTCATTTCTGGGTTTACCAGATAAGGTATATTAGGAGGATTAATACCTTCCAAAGAATCACATGGGCAATTGCCATTTGTCATGCACTAAGTATCCATTTGAAAGTTGCCTCCAACATCATATCTCCTCATTGCACCTGATTGCTATGGGTTGTGAATTTAAATTTGAGCCGAATGTTGATGTGTCTATACTGTGGGAGACGAGTGCAATAAGTATTTATTTGATTATTAAAATATTAATTTACCCCACCAGCTTCACAGTAAAAGCGTCAAATGAACAGGAATCCAAAAGTGCCTTTCCCCAGAGTGTCAGACGTCCAATACATTTTAAAAATGATTTTTAAACATGTTTCAGTGTTTTAGTCACCTCACATTGCTGCAGTGAGACTTTACAAATGTCTGAGAACACGCATCAGGAGATTCAAAAACTTCTTTCCCGCTGTTACCAGACTCCTAAACGACCCTCTCATGGACTGATGGACTGATCTCATCTCTTCACACATTCTCTACTGAGTAGTACGACACTCCTGCATGCTTCACCTGATGCCTGTGTCTATGTATTTACATTGTGTATTTTATGTTTGCCCTATTACGTATTTTCTTTTCATGTACGGAATGATCTGTTTGAGCTGCACGCAGAACAATATGTTTCACTGTACCTCGGTACACATGACAATAAACCAATCCAATCCAATCCAACTCTGAAGGTGCAGGTTCGAGTCCCACTCTGGCTGACCCTGGTAAGTGGACACTGGAGCTTGGCTCGCATTGGCATTCACCGTGGACACAGACATCAGATGGAACGTGGTAACCTATCTGCAAGAATAATCTGCTCTATAGGAATAAACACCCAATGTAAAGATGGCCTCGGCAAAGGGAGAAAGGAGCACCTTGTGGCCTTGCAGGCTGTTAATCAGCCTGCATAACCCGCTCATCACTCTCCATCGGAAAAGTGTGAATATATGACATCACTACACACTGATTTCTGAGGGTTTATGGTGAGAGTGGTAGCCTGTGCACATTTCAAAGTGATATATAACAGATGTCCCTGACAGTTACCTATGCGAGGTAGTTCTCTGCTGCGCTGGCCGTCTGTAGTGCTGGATCCTGAGGTTCATCTCGGGTAAATAGGCAGCACGGTAGCACAGTGGTTAGCACTGTTGCTTCAAAGCGCCAGGGTCCCAGGTTCGATTCCCGGCTAGGGTTGCTGTCTGTGTGGAGTCTGTACGTTCTCCTTGTGTCTGCGTGGGTTTCCTCCGGGTGCTCCGGTTTCCTCCCACAGTCCAAGGACGTGCAGGTTGGGTGGATTGGTCGTGATAAATTGCCCTTAGTGACCAAAAAAGGTTAGGAGGGATTATTGGGTTACGGGGATAGGGTGGAAGTGAGGGCTGAAGTGGGTCAGTGCAGACTCGATGGGCCGAATGGCCTCCTTCTGCACTGTATGTTCTATGTTCTCCCACAAGTCCCGAAAGACGTGCTTGTTCGGTGAATTGGACATTCTGAATTCTCCCTCTGTGTACCCGAACAGGCGCCGGAATGTGGCGACTAGGGGATTTTCACAGTAGCTTCATTGCAGTGTTAATATAAGCCTCATTGTGATAATAAAGATTATTAATATATATTATAAGTTTATCTGTGCCTTTTTGAAAGCAGCAAGTATAGTTGGTAACTTTCCAGCATTTGACTTGCTTTCCCTGTTTTTGGAGCGCAGCACATTTTATACAATAGCTTGCAGAGATTATCATTCCAGACATGAGCTATACGTTTAATTCTGGTTCATAACTCTTTCGGATTGTATATGCAGTGTCGACGTTAGCTGACTGGACTGTAGCAGGTATGGGCTAATTAGACTTTGAAGTTATAAACAGAAATGGACGCCACTCATCTGCTGTGGTTATGGAATGCAAAATCACACAAATTATTATAAAACACTGAAGCAAAGCTGATTTACACCTAATTAGCAGGAGCAATAGTAAGTTAAATAGAGGAAATTACATGTCATATTTTGCTAATTAAGACTGTTGGGAGAGACGGAACAATTGAGAGGCTAGCAGAGCTGAGGTAAGATCTGCAGGCTCTGATTTGAATGGTAGAACAACTCAGGGAGTGAAACGGCCTTTGCTGCTCCTAAACTACCCTGGTTGAAATCATCAAATGGTGTTGTCGATTAGAAATGCTGACTCGTACTTTGGGCAGCACGGCGGCGCAGTGGCTAGCACAGCTGCCTCACAGCACCAGATACCTGGGGTCAATTCCGACCTTGGGTGACTGTCGGTGTGGAGTTTGTAGGTTCTCCCCGTGTCTGCGTGGGTTTCCTCCGGGTGCTCCGGTTTCCTCCCACAGTCGAAAGATGTGCAGGTTAGGTGGATTGGCCATGCTAAATTGCCCTTAGTGTCCAGGGATATGCAGATTAGGTTACTGGGTTACAGGATAGGATGGGGTGAACAGCGGGGAGTTGACATGGGTAGAGTGTTCTTTCGGAGGGTCGGTGCAGACTCGATAGGCTGAATGACCTCCTTCTGCACTGTAGGGATTCTATGATTCGATGTGTTCCAGTGAACAGGAAGCTATCCTCGGATAATGGGCGGCACGGTAGCACAGTGGTTAGCACTGTTGCTTCACAGCACCAGGGTCCCAGGTTCAATTCCCGGCTTGGGTCACTGTCTGTGCGGAGTCTACATGTTCTCCCTGTGTCTGCGTGGGTTTCCTCCGGGTGCTCCAGTTTCCTCCCACAAGTCCCGAAAGATGTGCTGTTAGGAAATTTGGACATTCTGAATTCTCCCTCCATGTACCCGAACTTGTCTAAGTTAATGTTGATTTTTAATCCATTTGCTTCCTTCATTTAATGAGAAGTGAATGTGTGGATTCCAATACTCACAATGGTGGGGGAGAGTAAGGAGGCAACCAGAAAAGCAAAGCCTGAGTGGTTGAGTAACACAATGGGCAGGGATCTCTGTCCCGCCGCTCCAGTTTTCTGGTGCGGTGCGCCTCCGCCGTCAGCGGGATTCTCCGCCCTGCCAATCCGGCCAATGGGGTTTCCCATTGTGGGCACCCCCATGCCGTCGGGAAATCCCCGGGCTTGAGTGCGCTGCCGCCGTGAGGGAGAATCCCGCCAGTGGAGAATCCAGCCCAGTGACCATTGAAAAGAATGGGGTCTTGCTTGCAACACTTTTTTTCAACTGAGCTAATGCCAACTAGACTACTAAAATTATGCTGTCACACGTTGAGCAGTTTATATGTACTAGAAATGCACCCACATCGTTTCTTCAAACAAGGAGGCAGCAAAATGGATACTCGTTTGCTCTCCAGGCAATACTTGCTCATTTTGAATCGATACTAACATTTACACCAAGAGGAATTTATACTCCGAAAGTGCCTGAAATGGAAAAGTATTAAATTCCTGTGGTATTATCAGGTATTGCTGTACCTAAGAGGCTGATGACCATTGGTTAAACCTAGGAGTTTACCATTGGCGGTTGATACGTAGCTCCGCCCTGACAGGCGGAGTATAAGAACCGGTGCCATCCCAGCAGCCTTCACTTTCTGTACCGAAGCTGCTGGGGAACAAGTTCTAGTCGATTAAAGCCTTCAGTTATGAAATCACTTTGTCTTGAGTGTAATTGATCGTGCATCAATTCCCTCGTGCTCACGTCCCTTAAATAAACTTGTATTTTATCTAGTGTTTGTTTTCTTGGGTCTTTAACAGCCTAGACATTTCATAAAATGCTAAACTTCCAATAATGTACTTCTGGTGTGTAGTCACCTGTGTAATGAGTGCAGGGAAAGTCCACATTATTACAGGGGAAGTGGACTTCTTACCTCTGAAGGAAATCACCCAGTGAAAAATGTTTAGCTCTTGACATTCTGATGGGAAGAAGTGTTGCTTGTTGTGTTAGATGCTTCACTGACAGTCGGTTATAGCTTTTTCATTGACAATGCTGCCAAATTCAGAGCAACTTTATACCCAGTGTGAGACGTACTTGGGCCAGAGATTAACGCTGCCAGAATCCAACAAATATTCAGTTGCCTGTTGACCCATAACTGTCTTCAATGACAGCTGAATCTTCATATGGGGCTGTGGAAAGAGTCAATGAAAGGGAGAGCACAGCTAGCCAGCAATCATTAAAGCTAATATTTAGCAGCATCTCTCTCTGTCAGCTCCAGTTATTTTATATCCATGCTAAGTTAAGATGATTAATGGCAGAGTCACAAATTAATCAAATCTACCCGTCCTCTGAGATCTCTGCACTCTTCCAATCCTGACCTCTTGCGCATCCAAATTTTAATAACCATCTCCTCCCTAAGATCTTACCTGCCTAAACTTCTCTGTCTCTCTAACCCCCTTTCCTCCGTTTAGTTGCTTCTTAAAACAGACTTCTTTGATCAAACGTTTGGTCCCCTTTCCTAATATCGCTTATGTGTCTCAATGTCTCAATGTCCTGTGAAGAATGGTGAGATATTTAGCAGCAAATATAAATGGAAATTATTGTACTCAACAACAGTAATTGCACACAATGTACGTCTTAAAGCATTCTGAGATGTTTCTGGAAAACTGTGGGTTAATATTAACCTAACCTGCCCACTGGGAAGTTGATGGGATTGGATGCAATGCTCGTTTTATTCAGCTTAACTCTAACTCTGCTCCCTATTGAAGTCAATGGAGAGTGATTTGAAACTGCTGCTCTGCCTAATGTATGAGTTACCTGCCTGGCGACTTAGGTTAGATATACACCTGGATCTCAGACAGTTTAACTCAGCAACAGGAGTGATTAACCTCAGCATGGTAGCATAAGTGGATAGCGCTGTGGCTTCACGGTGCCAGGGTCCCAGGTTCGATTCCCTGCTGGGTCACTGTCTGTGTGGAGTCTGCACGTTCTCCCCGTGTCTGCGTGGGTTTCCTCCGGGTGCACCGGTTTCCCCCCACAGTCCAAAGACATGCAGGTTAGGTGGATTGGCCATGCTAAATTGCCCTTAGTGACCAAAAAAGGTTAGGAAGGGTTATTGGGTTACAGGGATAGGGTGGAAGTGAGGGCTTAAATGGGTCGTAGCAGACTTGATGACTGCCGAATGACCTCTTTCTGCACTGGTATGTTCTCTGTAAGAGAAATTTGATTTCACACAGCGATTATTGCTGGTTTCACAATTCATTGCAATTAGATTGCACATA
This sequence comes from Scyliorhinus torazame, assembly GCF_047496885.1. Taxonomy (NCBI): domain Eukaryota; kingdom Metazoa; phylum Chordata; class Chondrichthyes; order Carcharhiniformes; family Scyliorhinidae; genus Scyliorhinus; species Scyliorhinus torazame. Next base: position 10,850,956 of record NC_092727.1, on the reverse strand, counting down.
GGTACAAACACATGGGACAGAATTTTCCTGGCGGCAGCGCACCCCACCTGCTGGCTTCCCATTGAAATGGGGAGCCTTCAACGGGAAATCCCATTGACAAGCGGCCCGGCCCTTTTAGCTTGCTCCACCATTCAATAAGATATGGCTGATCAGATTGTTACTTCAATCCCTCTGAGAGAAAAAATATTCTCCTCACTTCTTGTCTTAAATAAGCGACCCCATATTTTTAAACAGTGACCCCAGTTCTACATTCTCTGACAAAAGGAAACAGCCTCTTCGCAACCACTCTCTAAATACCCCTCAGGATCTTAAAGATTTTAATCAAGTCACCTCTTGCTCTCCTAAACTCTGGTGGATACAAACCTGGGGCTAGATTCTCCTAAAATGGGACTATATCCCCACGCCGGCGTAAAAACGCTGGAGGTTTACTCTGGAGATTCCATACCTTTAGTCCCTTCATCCAAGTCATAAATTGTCAAAGTTGAGGCCCCAGCATTGGACTCTGTGGCACATCACACGTTCCATCCTGCCAACCAGAAAAGACCAGTTTATTCCAACTCTCTGTCTCCTGTCAGCTATCCAATCTTCAATCCATGCCAATGTGTCACCCCTGCACCTTGAGCTTTTATTTTCTGCAATAATCTTTGACGTCACACCTCATCAAATATCTTCTGGAAATCTTAGTATAGTACATCCACCGGTTCCCCTTTATCCACAGCACCTGTGACTCCTTCAAAGAACTAATAAATTGGTTAAACATGATTTCCTGGGCGGCACGTGACACAGTGGTTAGTACTGCTGCTCACAGCGCTGAGGATCCGGGTGCGAATCCCGGCCCTGGGTCACTGTCCGTGTGGGGTTTGCACATTCTCCCCATGTCTGCGTGGGTTTCAACCCCACAAGCCAAAAATGTGCAGGTTCGGTGGATTGGCCACGCTAAATTGCCCCTTAATTGGAAAAAAATTAATTGGGTATTCTAAATTAAAAAAAATTTTTAAAACATGATTTCCCTTTCATAAAATTATGTTGGCTCTGTCTGATTGCTTTAAATGGGCAGCATGGTGGCACAGTGGTTAGCACTGCTACCCCTCACAGCATCGGGGTCCCAGGTTCGATTCCACCCTTGTCAGTGTGGAGTTTGCACATTTTCCCCGTGTCTGCGTGGGTTTTCTCCGGTTCCTCCGATTTCCTCCCACAGTCTGAAGGTGTACAGGTTAGGTGGGTTGGCCATGCTAAATTGCCCCTTCGTGTCCGGGGATGTGCAGGTTAGGTTACAGGGATAGGGCAGCATGGGTGGGGGAGTGGACTAGGTATAGTGCTCTTTCGGAGTGTCGGTGCAGACTCGTAGGGACGAATGACCTTCTGCACTGTAGCGATTCTATGAAATTTTTCCCCAGGTGCCCTGCTATTATCTCTGACATTTTCCCTTTGACAAATGTTTGGCTAACTAACCCATAGTTTCCTGCTTTCTGTCTCCCTTCCTATTTGAATAAAGGATTACATTTGCTATCTTCCAATGTTAACGTATAATGTTAACTTGTTGACCTTTTATTTCCCCCAGTCAATATTTCACTTCAGAGTCGCTCGCTAAGTTATGGCACACCAAAAATAAAGGAGACAAAGATGTGTGTCTGCAAATCTCCCCCAAAATAGCAAATTCTTCATTTCAGTCATCGCTGTTATAATTGATAAATGGAGGCTAAGTAGTTCCTCACAGAGAAAGATAGTCTACAGGGCCATTAGTGCTGGCTAAGTCGCATCATTGATTACTGACACAACATTAATCTCAACGCACCTAATCAACCATGCAGCACACAGTCGCCCTGTAAGTAAATTTAATGAGCAGTTGGAAGGATGGTTTCTTCAAGCTTGTCCATGCCAAAGGGTAATTGAATGTTTTCTTCCCTCCTTTCCAACTGAGTAAAATGACATGTCTGTCTTTCGGTTCATGGAGATCTCTCCCAGCTCAATGCAGCCTTTATCTCATGTTTTACGACTATCACTTTACCTCAGAAAGTTTACCAGAGAACAAAGGCATCATACTCTTTTCACACCAAACCATTTATTGCCCCTCCCCCTCGCTTCCCTCCTCCCCCCCCCCCCCCCCCCCCCCCACCCCACCCCACACATAATCATCCCTGAAATCATCCTCTGATGTGGTATTACGTTTTTGAGAACAAACAGGAAAAATAATAAGGGGCTGGATTATCCGTTTCAGCTGCTAAGTGCCAGCGCCAGCAGAACATGTGTGGTCTTTTAGGACCAAAAAATTGGCGTGCAACCCTCACCGATTCCGGCACCGGTGAGGGGCTAGCACCGTGCCGACTGAAACCCCCCTCGCTCGCGCCGTAAACGGCCAGAGAATGACCCAGTCCCGGGCTGGGCATGTGCACGGCTGACGACCTGCATCGGTCTCGCCGTACAACATGGCGCCGGCCGTGCACGACCCCAACCCGCTAACCGCGTCCCCACGGCCCACCCCCTGGCTGTCCCCACCAGTCCCGTCCCCCCCCCAAGCACTTGCACAAGGCCCCCTCCGGCCAGCGTCACAGATCCCGGCCAAGTGCGGCGGCGCTGGACACAGCCGTCACGCCGGGTTCCTGCACGGTTGGGACCACACGTGTCCCGCTCCGTCGGGAGCACGGCCCGTTGTGTGCGGAGCATGGTGGATGGGCTGGCCGATGACATGCCAAAGGCGCGTGTCACGATGACGCCAGTTTGGATGGGGCAGAGCATGGCGGACCGGCGTCAAACCGGCGTCAGCCCCAATTTCGGCGCAAAAATCCATTCTCAGCCAGATTGCCCAACACGATTTTGGTGTCGGGCTACAGATAATCCAGCCCAAGCTTTCTCAAGATGATTCAATCAAATCCTTTCCATGTTATAGCTTTGCTTTTATTCAGAACAAAAACAATGGGCTGGATTCCCTGATCCCACAACGCCGAAATCGCGTTCGGCGACGGGGCAGAGAATCCCCGATGACGACAGGATCAGGGGCGGCGCCGCTTTCGCGATGCTCCGCACCCTGAAAAGTGACGTACTCTAGGGGTACACCGCACGCTGTATCTATGGTCGACATTGCCTGAGGCCCACCCCCTGATGCTCTGTCCCCGACTGGCCGAGTTCCCGATGGCGTGGGACATGTGTGGTCTCATCTGTGTGGAACTCAGCGTGGTGGCTGCGGACTCGGTCCTGCGCCACCACAGTCGGGGGAGGGCAGATCCGCGGGCAGGGGGCACTGTGGAGGTGAGGTCCAGGTCACGCGAGCCGGCCGAAGGGGGGGACTATTTTTGCGGGACGGGTTCGCAAGCTGCGTCTGCCATGAAGCACGGCATGGCCGCTGCAGGCCGCCGTGTGCATGCGCAGCCATGGACCCAGCAATGCCCCGGGCTGTATCGGCTGCTACAGCTGGGAGCACTACACTGCCTGGCTGCCAAAGGATCAGGTGACATTTATCCACAAAGACTATCAAACTGCCAGAAAGTTCTGAATTGCACAATCATCAGTGGGGCATTCCCGCTGTAATGGGCACACTGAGATGGATGCTATCTGTGGAAATCACGCCTGCCATTATTCAAAGCTTACTCATAACGCAGAGTCTATACTCTATGGCACCAGTCTTCCATTCAGGGCTGGGATCCCTCTCCCTGACCCTGATTAGACAAAGAAAATACATACTTCCTCCAGTTTTTCGGGAAAATCCTCCAATCGAGGATCCTGCAGAGCTCAGTTAGTGCGGAATACCTCAGAGGAAGCAGGGGACAGAATTCACACGGACACCATACCCACCTTTTCACAGCGCTAGTTGCTGTGTTCTGTAAGTGAACGAGTTTAAGTGTACTAAAGCTTCTTTGAAGAGCCAATGTGAGAAGGTAAGAGGGTAAGTGTGGCTTAGGGTGCCAGATGGTGAAGGGATAGGCTGGAGGTAAGGCAATGGGATAGGGTGGCATATGGGGAGGATTGCAGGTGGGTAGAATGGTAGGAGGGTAGGGTGACAGGTGGGTGAGATGGGTAAATTGGCTTGATGTCAGGTGGGTGAGTGGGTGGTGTGTTAGTGAGTAGTCAGCTCACGGAGGATAGCCTGGTCAAGGGGGTGGGAGTTGGGTGGTGGGGCGAGTCATGTTGGGTCAGCAGGAAATTGGATAAGTCAAAGGAAGAGATGCGGGGATTGAGGGGGCTGTATAGGCAGATTGAGGAGTCATTTTCATAATTATCCAGAAGTTAGACTAGATCTCTCTAACAGTTCCTAACCTTTCTAGTGAGCAAGTCAGGATTGACGGAGGTTCCTGGTTCTAACTCAGAGTTAGAGTCTTTTTTTGAGAGTCACAGGCAGCAGAGGAATTGCCCATCAGAAGTTCAAACCTTCTGGGCAATTCCTCCCAAGTCCTTCTGTTGGGACATCTGAGAGGTCCCAATACGTCTGGTCTCTGACCACTCAGAGGTCGGAAAATCTGGGTCTATATCTACAGGTTTGCAATTCAACAAAGGAAAGTTAATGAGACCAGTTATCCAGCAGTTAAGTGTAAAAGTCCATCATCTATCTCCTATTGTGTATCAATGACTGTTGGCCATGTGACTGAAACTGACTTCTTACACTGAGGTCTTTTATTATCCCAAGAGTAAGAGATCAGGACAGACTGCATTAGAGCATGGCAATGGTTGCAGAGAAAGACTGGGCCACCTTTGCCTTTTAAGAACCATGAGTTATCAGCCAGTCAGAGATACTGGGATGGATTCTCCATCCCGCCCCGCCACATTTCTGTTTCACCCCGCCGGTGGGATGCTCCGTTACGCCGGCCAGTCAATGGGGTTTCCTATTGTGGGGCAGCCGCACGTCGTCGGAAAACCCCGGGCTGCCGGCAAAACGGAGCATCCCGCTGGCAGAGATTCTAACCCACAAACTCTGAAAATGGCTGCAAGTCATCAAGCAGCCAAAATACTTAACCTGCGCCACTTTCAAAGTTTACCTGAGAGTCAGCCTCCTAGCCATTCAATTATAAGCAATCACACAGCCTGCAGTGAACCCTCATTTTAATTTTAAATCTTCAAATCCATTCAAAAAAACTACAGACTTACCAAGTGGAGACTGGAAATTAAACAGCAGCACAGGAACAGGCCCTTCGACCTTCCAAGCCTATGCCGACCATGCTGCCCGTCTAAACTAAAATCTTCTGCACTTCCTGGGTCCGTATCCGTCTATTTCCATCCCATTCATGTATTTATCAAGATGCCCCTTAAACATCAATATCGTCCCTGCTTCCACCACCTCCTCCGGCAGCGAGTTCCAGGCACCCACTACCATTTATGTAAAAAACTTGCCTCGTACATCTACTCTAAACCTGGCCCCTCGAACCTTAAACCTATGCCCCCTAGTAATTGACCCCTCTACCCCGGGAAAAAGCCTCTGACTATCCACTCTATCTATGCCCCTCATAATTTTGTAGACCTCTATCAGGTCGCCCCTCAACCTCCGTCGTTCCAGTGAGAACAAACCGAGTTTATAGAACATAGAACATAGAACATTACAGCACAGTACAGGCCCTTTGGCCCTCGATGTTGCGCCAACCTATGAAACCACTCTAAAGCCCATCTACACTATTCCCTTATCGTCCATATGTCTATCCAATGACCATTTAAATGCCCTTAGTGTTGGCGAGTCCACTAATGTTGGAGGCAGGGCATTCCACGCCCTTACTACTCTCTGAGTAAAGAACCTACCTCTGACATCTGTCTTATATCTATCTCCCCCCAATTTAAAGCTATGTCCCCTCGTGCTAGACATCACCATCCGAGGAAAAAGGCTCTCACTGTCCACCCTATCCAATCCTCTGATCATCTTGTATGCCTCAATTAAGTCACCTCTTAACCTTATTCTCTCTAATGAAAACACCCTCAGGTCCCTCAGCCTTTCCTCATAAGATCTTCCCTCCATACCAGGCAACATTCTGGTAAATCTCCTCTGCACCCTTTCCAATGCTTCCACATCCTTCCTATAATGCGGCGACCAGAATTGCACGCAATACTCCAAATGCGGCCGCACCAGAGTTTTGTACAGTTGCAACATGACCCCATGGCTCCGAAACTCAATCACTCTACCAATAAAAGCTAACACACCGTACGCCTTCTTAACAACCCTCTCAACCTGAGTGGCAACTTTCAGGGATCTATGTACATGGACACCGAGATCTCTCTGCTCATCCACACTGCCAAGAATCTTACCATTAGCCCAGTACTCTGTCTTCCTGTTATTCCTTCCAAAATGAATCACCTCACACTTTTCTGCATTAAACCCCATTTGCCACCTCTCAGCCCAGCACTGCAGCTTATCTATGTCCCTCTGTAACTTGTAACATCCTTCCGCACTGTCCACAACTCCACCGACTTTAGTGTCATCTGCAAATTTATTCACCCATCCTTCTATGCCCTCCTCCAGGTCATTTATAAAAATGACAAACAGCAGTGGCCCCAAAACAGATCCTTGTGGTATACCACTTGTAACTGGGCTCCAGTCTGAACACTTCCCATCAACCACCACCCTTTGTCTTCTTCCAGCTAGCCAATTTCTGATCCAAACTGCTAAATCACCCTGAATCCCATGCCTCCGTATTTTCTGCAGTAACCTACCGTGGGGAACCTTATCAAACGCTTTACTGAAATCCATATACACCACATCAACTGCTTTACCCTCATCCACCTGTTTGGTCACCTTCTCAAAGAACTCAATAAGGTTTGTGAGGCACGACCTACCCTTCACAAAACCGTGTTGACTACCTCTAATCAAATTATTCCTTTCCAGATGATTATACACCCTATCTCTTATAAACCTTTCCAAGATTTTGCCCACAACAGAAGGAAGGCTCACTGGTCTATAGTTACCGGGGTTGTCTCTACTCCTCTTCTTGAACAAGGGGACAACATTTGCTATCCTCCAGTCCTCTGGCACTATTCCTGTAGACAAAGATGACTTAAAGATCAAAGCCAAAGGCTCAGCAATCTCCTCCCTAGCTTCCCAGAGAATCCTAGGATAAATCCCATCCGGCCCAGTGGACTTATCTATTTTCACACTTTCCAGAATTGCTAACACCTTCTCCTTATGAACCTCAAGCCCTTCTAGTCTAGTAGCCTGAATCTCAGTATCCTCCTGAACAACATTGTCTTTTTCCTGTGTGAATACTGATGAAAAATATTTATTTAGCACCTCTCCTATCTCCTCGGACTCCAAGCAAAACTTCCCACTTCTGTCCTTGACTGGCCCTACTCTTACCCTCGTCATTCTTTTATTCCTGACGTATCTATAGAAAGCTTTCGGGTTATCCTTGATCCTACCTGCCAAAGACTTCTCATGTCCCCTCCTGGCTCTTCTTAGCTCTCTCTTTAGGTCCTTCCTAGCTAACTTGTAACACTCGAGCGCCCCAACTGAACATTCATGTCTCATCTTTATATAAGCCTCCTTCTTTCTCTTGACAAGTGTTTTGACTGCCTTAGTAAATCACGGTTCCCTTGCCAGACCACTTCCTCCCTGCCTGACAGGTACATACGTATCAAGGACATGCAGTAGCTGTTCCTTGAACAAGATCCACATTTCCATTGTGCCCATCCCCTGCAGTTTTCCTCTCCATCCGATGCATCCTAAGTCTTGCCTCATCGCATCATAATTGCCTTTCCCCCAGATATAACTCTTGCCCTGCGGTATATACCTCTTCCTTTCCATCACTAAAGTAAATGTAATCGGATTGTGGTCACTATCACCAAAGTGCTCACCTACCTCCAAATCTAACACCCGTCCTGGTTCATTACCCAGTACCAAATCCAATATGGCCTCGCCTCTCGTTGGCCTATCTACATACTGTGTCAGGAAACCCTCCTGCACACATTGGACAAAAACAGACCCATCTAAAGTGCTTGAACGATAGCGTTTCCAGTCAATATTTGGAAAGTTAAAGTCCCCCATAACAACTACCCTGTTGCTTTCACTCCTATCCAGAATCATCTTTGCAATCCTTTCCTCTACATCTCTGGAACTTTTCGGAGGCCTATAGAAAACCCCTAAAAGGGTGACCTCTCTTTTCCTGTTTCTAACCTCAGCCCATACTACCTCAATAGACTGGTCCTCATCAAACGTCCTTTCTGCCACCGTAATACTGTCCTTGACTAACAATGCCACCCCTCCCCCTCTTTTACCACCTTCCCTGAGCTTACTGAAATATCTAAACCCCGGCACCTGCAACAACCATTCCTGTCCCTGCTCTCTCCATGTCTCCGAAATGGCCACAACGTCGAAGTCCCAGGTACCAACCCAGACCGCAAGTTCACCCGCCTTATTCCGGATGCTCCTGGCATTGAAGAAGACACACTTTAAACCACCTTCCTGCCTGCCGGTACACTCCTGCAACTTTGAAACCTTACTCATGACCTCACTACTCTCAACCTCCTGTATACTGGAGCTACAATTCAGGTTCCCAAGCCCCTGCTGAACTAGTTTAAACCTTCCCGAAGAGCATCAGCAAATTTCCCCCCCAGGATATTGGTACCCCTCTGGTCCAGGTCTGGACCATCCCGTTTGTAGAGGTCCCACCGACCCCAGAATGAGCCCCAATTATCCAGAAATCTGAAACCCTCCCTCCTGCACCATCTCCTCATAGCTAATGCCCTCCATACCAGGCAACATCATGGTAAATCTCTTCTGCACCCTCTCTAAAGCCTCCACATCCTTCTGGTAGTGTGGCGACCAGAATTGAACACTATACTCCAAGTGTGGCCTAACTAAGGTTCTATACAGCTGCAACATGAATTGCCAATTTTTATACTCAATGCCCCGGCCAATAAAGGCAAGCATGCCGTATGCCTTCTTGACTACCTTCTCCACCTGTGTTGCCCCTTTCAGTGACCTGTGGACCTGTACAACTAGATCTCTCTGACTGTCAATACTCTTGAGGGTTCTATCATTCACTGTATATTCCCTACCTGCATTAGACCTTCTTTACTTTAAACTCATGAAAGATTGCTGCTGGTTTGGCAATTAGTACAATCCAAGGGCAAGAATAGGCGCATCTCTTATGAGAAAAAACAGACTGCATATGGCAGTAAGAGAGCATGTGGTATTACCCTTACAAATGGTTCTGTTAAGTAATTCTATTGTGATTGGATCCTTTTGTTTACTGCATAAAATCTGGACAGTCCTGGCTCCCAACACCATCTCCTTCTCATTATTTACATTAGACCAAGAATAGGCAAAGGTATATTCAGTGGACCCCAGCATAGTCAAATTCCCACAGCTTGGCTATAGGCCATGAATCCAGATCAGGGAATAAAGAAAGTAGACTAGCATTCATGTGGCACCTTTCTGAACAGCCCAAAGCACATTTCAGGACAATATGGAAAACTTCTCCAGTCTTACGTAAAGATGAGATGTGAAGGTTCAGTTGGGGCGCTCGAGAGTTACAAGTTAGCTAGGAAGGACCTAAAGAGAGAGCTAAGAAGAGCCAGGAGGGGACATGAGAAGTCCTTGGCAGGTAGGATCAAGGATAACCCGAAAGCTTTCTATAGATATGTCAGGAATAAAAGAATGACTAGGGTAAGAGTAGGCCCAGTCAAGGACAGTAGTGGGAAGTTGTGCTTGGAGTCCGAGGAGATAGGAGAGGTGCTAAATGAATATTTTTTGTCAGTATTCACACAGGAAAAAGACAATGTTGTCGAGGAGAATACTGAGATTCAGGCTACTAAACTAGAAGGGCTTGAGATTCATAAAGAGGAGGTGTTAACAATTCTGGAAAGGATGAAAATAGATAAGTTCCCTGGGCCGGATGGGATTTATCCTAGGAGTCTCTGGGAAGCTAGGGAGGAGATTGCTGAGCCTTTGGCTTTGATCTTTAAGTCATCTTTGTCAACAGGAATAGTGCCAGAAGACTGGAGGATAGCAAATGTTGTCCCCTTGTTCAAGAAGGGGAGTAGAGACAACCCCGGTAACTATAGACCAGTGAGCCTTACTTCTGTTGTGGGCAAAATCTTGGAAAGGTTTATAAGAGATAGGGTGTATAATCATCTGGGAAGGAATCAACACGGTTTTGTGAAGAGTAGGTCGTGCCTCACAAACCTTATTGAGTTCTTTGAGAAGGTGACCAAATAGGTGGATGAGGGTAAAGCAGTTGATGTGGTGTATATGGATTTCAGTAAAGCGTTTGATAAGGTTCCCCACGGTAGGCTACTGCAGAAAATACGGAAGCATGGGATTCAGGGAGATTTAGCAGTTTGGATCAGAAATTGGCTAGCTGGAAGAAGGCAAAGGGTGGTGGTTGATGGGAAGTGTTCAGACTGGAGTCCAGTTACAAGTGGTATACCACAAGGATCTGTTTTGGGGCCACTGCTGTTTGTCATTTTTATAAATGACCTGGAGGAGGGCGTAGAAGGATGGGTGAGTAATTTTGCAGATGACACTAAAGTCGGTGGAGTTGTGGACAGTGCGGAAGGATGTTACAAGTTACAGAGGGACATAGATAAGCTGCAGTGCTGGGCTGAGAGGTGGCAAATGGAGTTTAATGCAGAAAAGTGTGAGGTGATTCATTTTGGAAGGAATAACAGGAAGACAGAGTACTGGGCTAATGGTAAGATTCTTGGCAGTGTGGATGAGCAGAGAGATCTCGGTGTCCATGTACATAGATCCCTGAAAGTTGCCACTCAGGTTGAGAGGGTTGTTAAGAAGGCGTACGGTGTGTTAGCTTTTATTGGTAGAGTGACTGAGTTTCGGAGCCATGGGGTCATGTTGCAGCTGTACAAAACTCTGGTGCGGCCGCATTTGGAGTATTGCGTGCAATTCTGGTCGCCGCATTATAGGAAGGATGTGGAAGCATTGGAAAGGGTGCAGAGGAGATTTACCAGAATGTTGCCTGGTATGGAGGGAAGATCTTATGAGGAAAGGCTGAGGGACCTGAGGGTGTTTTCATTAGAGAGAATAAGGTTAAGAGGTGACTTAATTGAGGCATACAAGATGATCAGAGGATTGGATAGGGTGGACAGTGAGAGCCTTTTTCCTGGGATGGTGATGTCTAGCACGAGGGGCCATAGCTTTGAATTGAGGGGAGATAGATATAAGACAGATGTCAGAGGTAGGTTCTTTACTCAGAGAGTAGTAAGGGCGTGGAATGCCCTGCCTGCAACAGTAGTGGACTCGCCAACACTAAGGACATTCAAATGGTCATTGGATAGACATATGGATGATAAGGGAATAGTGTAGATGGGCTTTAGTGTGGTTTCACAGGTCGGCGTAACATCGAGGGCCGAAGGGCCTGTACTGCGCTGTAATGTTCTATGTTTTATATTCTATGTTCGTCCGTATAATGCCCTAGAATCTGAAAGGGTAGAAGGGGCCTCAGTTTCATGTCTCACCCGAGAGGGAGCACTTGCAACATTGCAGCACGCCCTCAATACTCAGTATTTACTGAGACCATGCGCTCTAATTGCGGAAGTTGGCCTTGAATCCAATCCCCTTCGATTGCCACCACTGAGCCAGTGCCTTTCCAATGTCCCTGGTTGGTCTTGAATGGACATTGCCTTGAGTAAATCTTTATACAGCATTAATTCTACAGAAACCTGTTAAACTAAGAGGTGCTTCCTCAATCCGACCCTATGAAGATTAATCTTTTCTCTTCAGGTACCATCACCAAAAAGGACATTGGATTGGTGACCATGGACCTCCATGTTAATCGTGCTCTGGAGGCATGAGTCATCTTCATTGGCGATATTGGATTCATCCAGCTTGCAGGTTTGTTCAGAAAGAGCATTCCGAAGAAATTTAATACCATTGCAAAGAGGTCCACCCCTCCCTCCCCCAACCCCCATCCATCCTGATTCATTCTGCATCTCAGATCTGCCCAATGGTGTCTCCGATTTTAGCCCAGCGTGTCTTTTCAAAGTGGCCCTTCAAGCTCTGGCACATTTCAAATGAAAGTACTCCCACTCTACAGAAACAGAGCCAGAGAATCTGCGCTGGTGGATTTTCTCCAGCTAAGTGAGCAGATGGAATGAGCACTTTGGCAGTAAGCCCTTGAATGATGGGATGCCTATTCAATCATGCATCGATTGCAACTGATGGATTAGCGCTTAATACAACCATGTGGTGCACTGCCCTTCCAGATACTGCTTCACTTGAGGGCCTTTTGGCATATTGATGAAATCAATTAGGAAATACTTATTTAAAAAACAAAGTACAATTGTTGAATTTGACTGTGGAGTGGAGACTACCCTGCCTATCCGGCTAGTGCTGACTCTCGAGGAGAGCGATTCACTTCAGCCTGTTCCCCAGCCCTTCCCTCACACTCTTTCGAGTAATTCTTTCTCAAATATTTACAAATTCCCTTTTAAAAGTGATTACTGATTGTATTCATTGTTTCTTGCAGGGCGCCCCACATCTCAAGGACCCGCAGTGTTTTAAATATCGCCTAACTCTTGATTCCTTTAATGATGATGTTAAATTAATGCTCATTGCCTTCAGCAAAAATACTTCCCCGATTTATTTGATCAAAGCATCTTGTAATTTTGATAATCTTCATCAGGTCTTCGTCTCTTAATCTTGCAATGGGGGAAGTGATTGGTTTCTTGAGTAGCTTCTCATAACCAGAATTTCTCAAATGGTTATGTGCCTGTATTCGACTGATTTAATTCGGAGAAGATGCAGCCCAGGTCTGAAAGGGGACAATATACTACGAGCCCCAATCAGACCCCAACTGCTGAACAGCTACCAGAAAGCAACCCCGAAGACTGTGAGAGGAAAGGATACTTCACTCCAGGAGTGATTGCACACACAAATAGGGATATGGGGCGGGATTCTCCGACCCCCCGCCGGGTCGGAGAATCGCTGGGGGGGGGGGCGGCATGAATCCTGCCCCCGCCGGTCGCCGAATTCTCCAGCACCGGAGATTCGGCAGTGGTGGGAATCGCGCCGCGCCGGTCTGTGGGACCCCCCCACCCGGCGATTATCCGGCCTGCGATGGGCCAAAGTCCCGCTGCTGTAATGCCAGTCCCGCCGGCGTGAATGAAACCACCTCCCTTACCGGCGGGACCAGGCGCTGCGAGCGGGCTCCGGGGTCCTGAGGAGTGATCTGGCCCAGGGGGTGCCCCCACGGTGGCCTGGCCCACGATCGGGGCCCACCGATCCGCGGGCAGGCCTGTGCCGTGGGGGCACTCTTTTACTACGCGTCGGCCGTGTAGGTCTCCGCGATGGCCAACGCGTAGGTGACCCCCACCCCCCCCACTGCGCATGCACGGGGATGATGTCAGCAACTGCTGACGCTCGTGGAGTCCCTACAGCCCTGGCTGGCGTGGCGCCAAATGCCTTCCACACCAGCAGGCGGGACGGCAACCACTCCGGCGCGGGCCTAGCCCCTAAAGGCGAGGGCTTGGCCCCTAAAGGTGCGGAGAAGTCCGCACCTTTGGGGCGGCCCAACGCCGGAGTGGTTCACGCCACTCCATCCTGCCAGGTAGGGGAGAATCCCGCCCATGGTACACTGAAACAAACTATATTCCCAACACAGTATTACTATTTCAGTGATCTGAAAGACACTGATTTGAAAGACACTGCCAGTCTGTCCACAGACAGATCTAACCTCATTGTACTGAGAGCACAGCTTCTTATCTGTTCATATCCCAATCTAAAACTAAACTTCTTTAAACTGCAACCTCAACACCTGACTGTTTCAGCTCCAGGCTCCTCCCATTAACAACATTACCTTGCTGAGCTGAACAAAATGGGCATGATTTAACAGGAAAAAAAATTCCATGTCCCGTTTTGGGCGGGTTTAGTGGGGTGTTTTCCACCGGCTGCAGTGCCGAGGAACATCTGGCCATTTAACCGCACTTTGCCTTTTTGTTTAGGCCTCGGGGAGTTCTCTCCGCCAAGGCCGCATTTGGAGTCATTTACTGCTGGTGAACCCAGCAGGAAAGGCTCCTCGTGGATCGGGGCTGCCATTTTGGCTGGCTGCCCCGACCTTCCCCCCCACCCCACCCCCTTTCAGCCTCCCCCCATTTTGACCACCCCCCCCCCCCACACACACACACACACAATCTTGTGCGATTCAACAGCCTCATCCCCACACCACGTCGGGCGTGACGAGGCTGTTAAATCACGGCCAATGTCTCTAATTATCTAATCCCCAGAGAACCCTCTTAGTATAAACCAAAATCCATTAGCCCACACTTTTACAATTGTATTGTTTACGAGGTAATTGTAAGCAATTTTCTTGTGTGATAGAACAAGAACAAAGAACAAAGAAAAGTACAGCACAGGAACAGGCCCTTCGGCCCTCCAAGCCCGTGCCGACCATGCTGCCCGACTAAACTACAATCTTCTACACTTCCTGGGTCCGTATCCCTCTATTCCCATCCTATTCATGTATTTGTCAAGATGCCCCTTAAATGTCAAAACCTCCCAAAATGATGTTAAAGATATTTTAATACTGTGTTATAATTAAGTTTTGTTTAAAACAGCATGGGCGGGATTCTCCTGCTGTGCCGCTCTGCGACCAGAGTTCTCGAAGGTACGCAGCTTGCCCATGGCATTCTTCAGCGGGAAGGGCAGGAGAATCCAGCCCTATGTGCGGGGTCCTCCATTGGCTGACTCCGAGATTGGGACACGCGATTGGGCGGAGAATAGGTTCCAACACCAAAATCGCGGCGTGCGCCGATTTCACGCCAAATCCCAATTCTCCATCGCCGCAACAGGGGCGTGAATGCATTTGGGTGCGCCCGTACAGTAAACGCCTTTGGCATATCATTAGCGTGCCTGACCCGGTATTCTCTGGGGCCGAATTCCCAACGGCGAATGTTGACTTGTGGTTTTACAAATCGGGAAACAGGCGCCGTGGATGATGAGGGAGAGAGGGGGGGGCACGGTAAGTGTTCAACGTCACCATAGTTTGCTGATAGTTGCGCGCTGACTGGGGGGCTTCTGTCAGGGCTGGCGGGGGAGAGTAGCGGGGGCGGCCAGGAGGTGGGCTGCGGGGTCGGGGTGGATGGGCACAGAGCACCATTGCCGCTGCCTACAAGGCAGCCATGCAGCTGCACATGCCGCAGACGGCCCACTAGGACCTGAAACATTTCACCAGGTCTAAAAGAATTTTATTTCCTGAAAAAGGAAAGGGACCAAATACTGTTTTAATTAATATGTGGAGATGCCGGCGTTGGACTGGGGTGAGCACAGTACGAAGTCTTACAACACCAGGTTAAAGTCCAACAGGTTTGTTTCGATGTCACTAGCTTTCGGAGCGCTGCTCCTTCCTCCCCGGAGCGGAGAAACTACGTCATCTTCTTCACAGCCTTCAACACGTCATTGATGACGATGAACATCTTGCCAAGGTCATCCCCACACCCCCACTATTTGCCTTCAAACAACCGCGCAACCTCAAGCAAACCATTGTTTGCAGCAAACTACCCAGTCTTCAGAACAGTGACCACGACACCACACAACCCTGTCATGGCAATCTCTGCAAGATGTGCCAGATCATTGACATGGATACCACCATTACACGTGAGAACACCACCCACCAGGTACGCGGTACATACTCGTGCGACTCGGCCAACGTTGTCTACCTCATACGCTGCAGGAAAGGATGTCCCGAAGCGTGGTACATTGGCGAGACCATGCAGACGCTGCGACAACGAATGAACGGACATCGCGCAACAATCACCAGGCAGGAATGTTCCCTTCCAGTTGGGGAACACTTCAGCAGTCAAGGGCATTCAGCCTCTGATCTCCGGGTAAGCGTTCTCCAAGGCGGCATCAGGACATGCGACAACGCAGAATCGCCGAGCAGACGCTTATAGCCAAGTTCCGCACACATGAGTGCGGCCTCAACCGGGACCTGGGATTCATGTCACATTACATTCATCCCCCACCATCTGGCCTGCGAAATCCTACCAACTGTCCTGGCTTGAGACAATTCACACCTCTTTAACCTGGGGTTACCCCATCTCTGGATCTGTAAAGATTTAATCACCTGCTAATGGTCGCATTCTAAGCATTGTTTGGCATCTTTGAATTTGTCTATATCATTGTTTCTGGAACATACCTCTTCATTCACCTGAGGAAGGAGCAGCGCTCCGAAAGCTAGTGTTTGAAACAAACCTGTTGGACTTTAACCTGGTGTTGTAAGACTTCGTACTGTGTTTTAATTAATACACAGGGGCAGTGTGCTGGGTTTTATTTTTGTCACCTTCTTGCTGTCTCCATGAAGATTTGGGCACTGCTCTATCCGAGATTGATGGGATCCTCTTGCGTATCATTCACAGCTCCTGGAGTAGCTAATTATCTTTGGATGCACCAAATTATATGTACTCAGTAAATTGTCTGATAGCTGCAACTTCAACTTTGCCTTGCCGATTCGCAGTTGCACACATTGGGCTGGATTCTCCAATTGCTGACACTGAAATCACACTCGGCGATTGGCTGGAAAATCCGTTTTGACGTTGAAATTACTCATCGCTGAGTACGCCACACGCGGTTGGAACGGCCTCAGGACTTCATCTGAAGGCCCTTCCCCGATGCTCTGTCCCCACTGATATCCCGACGGCGTGGGGTGCGTGTGCTCACAGTTCTCAAGCTCCTCGCGTGGCGTCTGTTGGCTGTGTCCTGCGCCGCCACAGTCGGGGGCGGGGGGGGGAGCCGTACCACTGGCCGGGGGGGGTGGGGCTTCAGCGGGGGCTGGGAGACTGGTGGGGGGGGCGGGGGGGGGGGTGGTGGACATAGACTCATAGTCAGTGAATCCAGCCCATTAAATCCCACCACCCACCCTCCGCCATGACAAGTGTCGGTTTCAAACTGAACGACGTAATGAAAGCATGTAAAATCAAAACCGTAAATACTGGACAAACTCACCAGGCCGCACAGCGTCTGTGGAGTAAGAACGGAGCTAAGGTTTCGAGTCTCGGGTACTCTTCCTCAAAGTTTTGACAAAGAGTCATCCAGACTGATGCGACCATCAATTCACTCAAGGACGCGTGTCAGAGTAAAACAGTGGTTTTAATTAACTATCAACTTTGCCTGCCTGCGACTGGCACATACTGAGGACAGTCCCACAGGCCAGCTACTCTTATACTCCTTCAAAGGGGCGGAGCCATGGGCTGAGCCCATACATGCTCCAACATCCTCCGACATCTCCCCCTGTGGGTGAAGCTATACAATGGCCCACAGATAAAACACACAGGGTTAATAACGTAGAATATAACTGGTGAATTAACTGTATTTACATTCACCACACAGACTCGAAACGTTAGCTGCCCTTCCCTCTCCACAGATGCTGTCAGACCTGCTGAGATTGTCTAGCATTTTCTGCTTTTGTTTCAGTTTCCAGCATCCGCAGCAATTTGCTTTTATTTAAGAAGGAATGTAATTGGCTGCCAGCTCTAGCAGCACCAGAACTCGGTAGTGGGTGCTTCATGGAGTGCAAGTAGGCCACAGGACGAAGGGACCATCGATGCCGGAGCAAAAAGTCCAGGGTATTGGACGGGCAGGGATCGGGGAGCCTGGATTTGTGTGGGGTAGGGGTGGGGCTGTTAGTTGGTGGAGGGGGTTGGGGGGAGTGCGGGGAGCGGCGGGATTGATTTTGATGGCCAGGTGAGAGGGGCTTGGACCACATGGCAACCCCTGAAGAACAGAACGCACCTTCCTTCTTACCTTTTAACCAGTTGGATTAAAAACAACGGCCTGCCCAAGCCAACCATATTACGGGATGGGCAGCATAATATTTGGATCAATTGCCCATTAATTATTTGTTTACAAATGGTGGCTGGCGACAGATTTCGGGCCTACCTTATTAAGGGACTGGATCGAAGCAGGGCAAAAAGGAAGTGTGCTCGCTACTCGTTATATTTTAGGTTCCTCCCCACCACCCCTGCTGAAAACACGACTGTAAAGTCCAGCCCACAGACCAAGAGTCCTAGCCTGTAAGAACCAGGGGCGTCATTCTCCGCCCCCCCGCCGGGTCGGAGAATGGCCGTTGGCCGCCGTGAATCCCGCCCCCGCCCCCGCCGAAGTCTCCGAAAGGAGAAAAGTCGGCGGGGCCTTAATGGCGCAAGGCAGCCGATTTTCAGCCTGCCGATATTCTCCCTTCCAGATGGGCCGAAGTCCCGTCGACGTGATGACCGTTCACGTCGACGTGAATCAAACCTCCTTTTCATCGGCGTGACCCGGTGCTCCAGGCTCACGCCGACCAGCGAGGAGGTGAGTGACGGCCTGGGGGGTTGGCTCTGGGCAGGAAATGGCGTGGCCGCAGACTGATTGCGTGAGGAGATGTGTGTCTCGGCTTGTGTGTGTGTGCGGCGGGGGGGGGGGTGGTTAGAGTAGGCTGGGCTCCGGGGGAGTGCCGGGGTGGGGTCCGTGCCGGGGTGGAGGTTGGGGGTTGGGGCGGCTCCGTGCCGGGGTGGAGGTTGGGGGGGGGGGGTCCGTGCTGGGGTGGAGGTTGGGGAGGGGGTCCATGCCGGGGTGGAGGTTGGGGGGGGAGTCCGTGCCGGGGTGGAGGTTGGGGGGGGGGGTCCGTGCTGGGGTGGAGGTTGGGGGTTGGGGGGGGGTCCGTGCTGGGGTGGAGGTTGGGGAGGGGGTCCGTGCCGGGGTGGAGGTTTGGGGGGGGGTCCGTGCTGGGGTGGAGGTTGGGGGTTGGGGGGGGGGTCCGTGCCGGGGTGGAGGTTGGGGGGGGGGGTCCGTGCCGGGGTGGAGGTTGGGGAGAGGGTCCGTGCCGGGGTGGAGGTTGGGGGGGGGGGTCCGTGCTGGGGTGGAGGTTGGGGGGGGGGGTCCGTGCTGGGGTGGAGGTTGGGGGTTGGGGAGGGGGTCCGTGCTGGGGTGGGTGATGGGAGGGCAAATGAGTTGGTCCACCTGGCCAGGTGCCAGCCTCCAACAGTTGGACCCATGCGGTCCATGCCACCTGGCAGGGGGGAGGAGGGGATATGGGCAATGATGACATGTCGTCGTTCCCCTCCCCCCCACCAGGCCGTCATGTTTTCAGACCATCCAGCGATGTTGGCCGCCGTGGTGGCAGCCGCTCATGTCTATGTTGCCCTGGATGAGGAGGAGGAGGAGGAGGAGGAGGAGGAGCGTGCCAGAGAGGCGGCGCAGGCTGCCGCAGAGGGGAAGGCGGCAGCCGCCCAGGCTGGAGGGACACCTGACCGACAGGACGAGGAGGGGGAGGAGGACGTCGCGGCCCCACGGCAACGGAGGCACCCGAGGGCGCCCCGTGTGTACCGGCCCCGGCAGTCATACCAGGACCTCACGGACCGGGAATGCAGGAGGAGACTCCGGATGAGCCGGGAAACCGTGGCACACATCTGCCACCTGCTGGTACACCTGTCACCGTGTGGCACTGGCGGGGGACACCCTCTCCCCGTGTCCGTCAAGGTTACGGTGGCCCTGAACTTTTATGCAACGGGGTCATTCCAGGCACCGAGTGGGGACCTGTCCGGCATATCGCAGACATCGGTGCATCGGTGCATCCGGGCAGTGACAGATGCCCTTTATGCCATGGCGCACCGCTACATCCGCTTCCCCGTGGACCGGGCCAGCCAAGATGCCCGGGCCGTGGGCTTCTCTGCCGTTGCCGGGTTCCCCATGGTCCAGGGCGCGATCGATGGGATGCACGTCGCCGTGCGGCCACCTGCAGAGAACAGGGCCGTGTTCACTAATAGGAAGGGGACCTATTCAATGAACGTACAGGTGGTCTGCGACCACCGCATGATGATCCTGCACGTCTGCGCCCGTCACCCAGGCAGTGTACACGACTCATTCGTGTTGTCGCGGTCATCCATCCCCGGCATGTACGAGGGACGCCATCCCCGGCTGAGGGGCTGGATGCTGGGCGACAGGGGCTACCCATTGCGATCGTGGCTGATGACGCCTATACGGAGGCCACGCAATGAGGCGGAGAACCGCTACAATGATGCCCATGCAGCGACAAGGGGAGTGATCGAGAGGTGCTTTGGCGTGCTGAAGATGCGTTTCAGGTGCCTGGACCTCTCCGGTTTCGGTCAGATAGGGTCGGCCGCATCATTGTGGTGTGCTGCGTCCTGCACAACATAGCCCAGCAGAGGGGCGATGTGCCGCAGGCAGAGGAGGGCGGAGTGGAGGAGCAGCAGGAAGAGGCCCAGTCCTCCCCAGATGAGGGGGATGGGGGCAATGGTCAGGGCAGATGGGGTAGACACAGGCGGGTGGCTGTCCACCGTTACCGGCTGGCCCAGCGGGCACGGGACAGACTGATAGACGCCCGCTTCACTGACTAGATGGGCGTGGGAATCGGGTAGTATGGCCACAGACCGCACACCATGACAACAGCCGACCACCCACACCCCCCACCCATCCACCCACCCAGCACCCTCACCCCCCTCCCCAACCCCACACACCCCACCCGCATGCACACCACCCCCCCCCCCCCAATTGCCGATCCACCGGCGGCACAACGGGCCGGGCTCACCCAGTTGCGGGTGGACGCGTGTCTATCGCAGGCCATGGAGGATGATGACAACCCGCCTCCGATGAGCTCCTGGCTCTACATCGTTGGACTATGTCTGACCCATGGCCACAGTACCACCATCCACCCGGACCATCCCTGCATGCGGCTGTGACACTGCAGCGCACGGTCCCGTCCTCTGCCCGGGGGATGTTGATGGCGGCCCAGGGGGAAGGGGGCAGACTCACCTGGGGCTGAGGTAAGACCACCCGTCACACACACACTTGCGCTCAACGTACATGACACGCCCGCACACTTTGGACAGAGCACAAAGGCAGCTTCGGTAGGTGTAACATTGACTTTAATAACCAAAGGAGTTCATGCACGTGCCCTAGCCCCTAAAACTCATCTGTGCCCTGCACCCGTGCCAACTTACTCAGTGTCTAATTGTTTGGCCTTGCGGGCCCTTTGGCTACGTCTACGTGGTTCCCCAGACGGTACAGCAGAACTGGAGGTGGACTCCTGTGATTCCTGCCCTCTGACACTGGATCCCTTTGGCGGCCGTTTCCTGGGGCGTCCTGGCCTAGATGGGCCAGGCTGCGGCCCGGGCAAATGGGATGGCGAGCTGCCAGCCTGTCCTGCCCGTTGCCCACCCGATGCACCTGGGACGGAAGGGGGGGAGTCCGAGGTGTCGCGGTGTACCGGGACCTCCCCTACAGAGGGAGCCGGGACGGACCACACCACCTCCTCCTCCCTCGGGGTGCCCGATGGCCCCCAGGCCTCTACATGGGTGGGGGATGCGAACGGACTGGCCATCCGACGCGCCCCCGACATCTGGCGCTGCCAGTCCTGGAGGCCCGTGCTGGTATCGACAGGGGTCTGCAGGTTTGCAGCCATGGAGCCCAGGGGGATGTCGAACCCTGTCTGTGACAGTGCGACGCCGGCTCGCACATGGCCACTGGCGCCGATGCCCTCAGCGATGGCCTGCTGAGACTGGGCCATGGCCTGCAGAGACTGGGCCATGGCCTGCAGAGACTGGGCTATGGCCTGCTGAGACTGGGCCATGGCCTGCTGAGACTGGACTATGGCGTTGAGCGCCTCTGCCATCTGGCGCTGGCACTGGCTCATGGCCTCCTGTGAGAGGGCAGCCATTTCCTGGGCCACAGACGCCGCCTGCACAGAAGGCCCCAGGCCTCGCAAACCGTTCCCCATGTCTGACACCGTCGCACCCATTGCCTCCACCGCGGACGCCACCCGTGCGGTGTCAGCCTGGGTGGCACGCATGACCGGGACCACTCCCAGCTCCTGGACGCGGGTGGACTCCTCCACCTGCGACCGCAGCCGCCGCAAGCCACCCGTCACCCTATTCGCTCGTCTCCGTGTCGGTGGTTGCATCGGATCTATGTGTGGGTGTGGTAACTGCAGGAACCCGGGATCCATCTAGGCGGCAGATGTTCGCTTGGTCTGGGCTGCCCTCCGACCGCCCGGTCCCTCTGCTGCTCCTACCTCCACCTGCTGTACCGGGACGGCTGTGTTGTGTGCACCAGTGAGTGTACCAGACGCTTCATCACTAAAGTGCCCAACCGTGGTGAGTGTTTCTGCGATGGTGGAGGGTGTTGGTGACAGCAGTGGCGTTGTGTCGTGCTCTTCGTCCCACTCTGAGTCCATGGCACTTTGGGGTGGGGGTTCGTCTCCACCCATCCACTCTGAGTCACTGTCCAGTATTTCGTCTTCCCGGGTAGGGGTGTCCTGGGTAGTGCTGTCCCGGGTAGTGCTGTCCCGGGTAGTGCTGTCCCGGGTAGTGCTGTCCCGGGTAGTGCTGTCCCGGGTAGGGGTGTCCTGGGTAGTGGTGTCCCGGGTAGGGGTGTCCTGGGTAGTGGTGTCCCGGGTAGGGGTGTCCTGGATAGTGGTGTCCTGGGTAGTGGTGTCCTGGCTCGGATGTGACGGGGGCCTGTGGCTGCCCCCCTCATCGCTGGGTGGTCGCTCCCGCACGTGACGGGGGTGTCGTCTCCCTGTTGCTCCAGGTCTCTCCGTCTCCCGTGGTGTGCGAGGGGCATCCTGCGGGCGTCGCATGCTGGAGGGTCCGGGTCTCTCCATCTCCCGTGGTCTCCGAGGGGCATCCTGCGGGCGTCGCATGCTGGAGGGTCCGGGTCTCTCCATCTCCCGTGGTCTCCGAGGGGCATCCTGCGGGCGTCGCATGCTGGAGGGTCCGGGTCTCTCCGTCTCCCGTGGTGTGCGAGGGGCATCCTGCGGGCGTCGCATGCTGGAGGGTGCGGGTCTCTCCGTCTCCTGTGGTCTCCGAGGGGCATCCTGCGGGCGTCGCATGTTGGAGGGTCCGGGTCTCTCCGTCTCCCGTGGTGTGCGAGGGGCATCCTGCGGGCGTCGCATGCTGGAGGGTGCGGGTCTCTCTGTCTCCTGTGGTCTCCGAGGGGCATCCTGCGGGCGGTGTGTATCTGCGGGGATGGGTGCCTGGACGTTTGGTCCTGCGATACACAATGAAGCATGCATGGTTAGACATCAGGCAGCGATCAGGTGATATGGGGGAGGGGGATATAGGGGAGGGGGGATATGGGGATGGGCTGTTGGTGGCTCACTTGCTCGTGGGGCCCCGACCTCTGCATCAGCAACCTCCCGGTCCTCAGGTCCGCCAGCCAGTTCCAGGGCCCTTTCCTCGTGTATGGTCAGTGGCCTCTCATCAGCGGGCCCTCCTCCAGTCCTCACATGCTCCCTATTGTTGTGTGCGCGCTTCTCCTGTGGGGGGGGGGGGGGTGGTGGCAGGGGTAAAAGGCAACAGTGTTAGGCAGGTATATGAATGCACGCCATCGGTTGCGCGTGCATTGCAGAGGTTAAGGTTAGGGCTGGATTCACTTGGGGATATGGGGGATATGGGGGAGGAGGGGATATGGGGGAGGGGGGATATGGGGGAGGGGGGATCTGGGGGATATGGGGGAGGGGGGATATGGGGGAGGGGGGATATGGGGGAGGGGGATATATGGGGGATATGGGGGAGGGGGGGATATGGGGGATATGGAGGAGGGGGGGATATGGGGGATATGGGGGAGGGGGGATATGGGGAGGGGGGGATATGGGGGATATGGGGGAGGCTCACCCTGCCTGCTCTGACGAGGTCGTTCAACTTCTTGTGGCACTGGGTGCCTGTCCGTGGTGTTAGGGCCACAGCGGTGACGGCCTCTGCCACTTCCCTCCACAGACGCCGGCTGTGGCGTGGGGCAACTCTGCGGCCGTGCCCGGGATACAGGGCGTCCCTCCTCTGCTCCACCGCGTCCAGGAGCGCCTCCACATCGCGTGACTCGAACCTCGGGGCTGAGCGACGGCTAGCCATCCAGTCGGGTGTTGCGGTCGCGTGTTCCGGTCGGGTGGGGGGGAGCTGCGCGGCCTTATGAGCCGTCACGCCGTGCAGCGCATATGACGCTGCACGGCGTGAACCATTGCGCAAGCCGGATCCCGTCACGTCGCTGCTAGCCCATTTCGGGCCGGAGACTATCGGCCCATTTTTATGACGTGACGCAAGTGGGATTTGCGCCGTTTTTTGCGCCGATCGGCGGACTTTCCGCCGATAACGGAGAATTTTGCCCCAGGTTCCCATGCTGCCTTATCCATAATTGAAGGTAACACCTTGTTACACAAAGATGAAATAACGAACTTACATAAAATGGCGTAGAATTTACAACACCGAAGCATTGCTAACTGATCTAAATCTTTGTTAATGCTCCTCTTTCCCTCCTTCATTTAACCTTTGCAGCAGAAACTTTCCCCCACCATGTACCCAGCTAGCTTTCCCTCAGATAATCTATCATATTCTCCTCCCGTACTTTGTGACAGTGAGTTCCATATTCTGACCACTCTCTGGGTAAAGAAGTTTTCATTTAAATTCCTCACTGGATTTAGTGGCTGTCTCAAATTAATGATTCCTAGTTTTGGATTTCTCCACATGCAGAAATCTCTACATCTCCCCTATTGAATCTGTAATATCCAGCAAGGGACCCACGGGGTGGAAATGATTATCTTCCCCTTGGTTTTTGCGGAGTACGACCTTCCCCGTTGAAGGGCGGGCGAACTACATTTGGCATTGTACAAATGGTCGGCCAGTATACCGGGAAGTGTATGTACGTCGGAGAATCGCCGGCGGGGGGGGCGCGAATCACACAACGGTGCTCCGCCGCCGGTCCGCCGAATCACCGGCGACCGGAGAATCGGTGCCAATGGCACCGGCGCAGTTGGCGCGATGCCGGTCGGGGGCCACTCAATGTGGGCCCCCCGGCGAGTCTCCGTGCTCAACGGGCATTTGGCCAAGTCCCTCCGGCGCCGTTCTACCCGGCAGGACCTCGGCGTTCATGCTGCAGGGCCGTCCTGGTGGGGGGAGGGGGGATCCGACTCCGGGGGGGGCCTCCACGATGGCCTGGTCCACGACCGGGGCCTACAGATCGGCGGGCGGGCTTATCCCGAGTGGGGGGGCCTATGTTCCTCCGCGCCGGGCCCCTGTAGCGCTCCGCCATGTTGCACGGGGGGGGCCGGTGCGGAGAAGGCAACCCATGCGCTGGCGCGAACTCGCGCCGGCCGGTAGCTGGAGCTGCGTGAAGCGCTCCAGTGCCGTGCTGGCCCCCTGTGCCGATCCTTGGGGCCAGGTGACACCGTCGTAAAATGCTCTGGCGTTTACGACGACATCAACATTTAACTCCAGGATCGGAGAATCCCATATTAAATCTCCTGTGTCCTTGTTAAAGAATTTTAAAGACCCCAATTAGTACACTCGTCAGCCTTCTGTTTTCTAGAGGAAACAGCCGCAGCCTGTTCAATCTTTGCTGAGTGTTATAACTTCTCAGTTCCGGCAACATCCTGGATAGTTTTTTATTTGCACCATCTCATGTGCCTCGACACTTTCACTAACTCCATAATGGCAGTTTTATGCCCCCTTTATCAAACAACACTCACTTCTTGCCCATAGACATGAGACAGTTTAGACTGTGATAGTCGAAGACAAAATCAGATCAGGCTCTTGTCCTGCATCTCTCCAGATATTTGTTTCTATTATAGTCAACAGAAACATAATTAGGTGGAGATACAAAACAGCCTCACTATCAGCCACTTTACACTATCGCAGAATCAAAACCTATCTCCCAGATTCCAAATCCGATAAAGAAGGTGGAGCATTATGACGCAAACACAGCTTAAATACAGAGGTGTAGAATTTATTCTGATGACATTAGTGAATGATTGCTTAATTGGTTCCCCTACAATCTCTGTTAGTGGAAGCATTGTTCATATTAAACAAGCTGACATCTAGATTAAAAAATCACAGAGGGAGTTTCGAGTGAATGAGGAAAAATAAAATGGAAAATCTCATCGCATCATACCTCAAATTACTTGTACTGTATCCCAGAATGTTATTTTCTAAAATAACCCTTGGACATTGTTCAGCTGATGTTATTGCTGAACAAGCCAGACCCCTCCGAGTGAAGTCTGTCGCGCCGATCATAAACCTTTTTTTTTGTGAAACTGAGGAAGATCTGCTGACCTCAAAAGCATAGAGCCCCATTAACCCCTTTGGAGTGTGGGTGGGAAATGCCGCCCTTTGAAAGATCCTGCCCAATGTTTTCACAGAGCAGTTTTGAATTTACCCTCTTTTCAAATGGGTGCTGACAACTGACATCACCAGAGCAAATTAACTGACCCATTATCCCATTACTGTTTGTGAGACCTTTGCCAAGTGCAAACAGGCTGCTGTGTTTGCTAACACATTACTTTAGAAAAGTAACCGTTTGGATGTAGAGTGTTCGGGACATTCCGAGGACACGAAAGGTGCCACATAAATGGAAATTCTTATTTTGATTGATCTTCGTTTTACTGATATTCTTTCATGTCACCTACAGAGATCAAACATACGCAGGTGTTTGCTAAACCTTTTATTGGCTGGATAAATGAAGCCAGCAAAGTGTACAAGACATCCTTGGTCATAACAATGTTACATGCAGGGCAACACGGCGGTGCAGTGGTTAGCACTGCTGCCTCACAGCGCTGAGGACCCAGGTTCGATCCCGGCCTTGGGTCACCGTCCGTGTGGAGTTTGCACATTCTTCCCGTGTTTGCGGGGTTTTGTCCCCACAACCCAAAGATGTGCAGGCTAGGTGAATTGGTCACACTAAATTGCCCCTTAATTGGAAGAAAAAGAATTGGGTACTCTAAACTTATTTTAAAAAAACAATGTGATTATATAAGATCACGCGCCATTTACATTTGTCAATAATCAAATCGCAAAAAATGCTTTCAGGAAATAAGTAATAAAGGCAGGTTAAGTGTGGAGGAGGTACAGGGCGGTGGCCATCGAATTGAATTTTGGGACAGGCTCAAGGGACTGAATTGTCAAGCCCTGTTTACGAAGAAATTTCTTCCCCAGAAGGTTACCTCCTTGATAGAAGTTAGCCTCAAAGCTGCACGATGTTCGTCAAGTAAAAACATGGGCCAAATGTTTTTGTTCCAGTCTCCACAAGAAATTAGGAAACGAATGATAAAGAAAAGGTACAAATTCCACGTTCCAGCAGTTTATTGAACTGGATTATGTTGACACATTTAATCCTGGAATTTTGATACAAGGAGGTTGGAGATGTGGGATGGGGGGAGGGGGGAGGGGTGGTGGAGAGAAGTATTTGGGACTGAGGGAGCATTCCTGCCTGACCACAATAGTCACAAACCATCAGTTATAATTTGACCACTTGTTTGTTTTAGCACCACAATTAAACACGCCATTTGTCGCAGCACATTCATAGTTTTATGAGGGTGGAGAAGTAAAACCCTCAATAGTCTTACAGGGGAGACAGCGGCGGAATGAGGTTTCTATAAACTCCTTTCCTTGTGTGGTAAACCACTGTTGCACCTCTATTAGGTGATGTATGGTTAGACCTGTACTACAGGTACATTGGTAGTCCCTGCCTACTGGCTCCGCCCAGTAGGCGGAGTATAAATATGTGTGTCCTCCATGCTGCAGCCATTTCGCCAGCTGCTATGGGAGGCCACACATCTTGGAGCAATAAAGCTTCAGTTGTACCCAACTCAAGTCTTTGTGCAATTGATCGTGCATCACCTTGAAATCCTTGCAAGCCAGAATCTTCAGCTTAAACCTGCAGGATCCACTGAATTGCTCATTAGTTGAGCCATTGCTGACACAATGGCTGAATGTCCGCTTTTTTTGCATCGTAACAACAATTCTGATTCTCCGCCTCGCACGCTCCTCCTCCAAAACCAAAGACTGGGCTAATGTCAATTAGCAACAAGCAGAGAAGGAGCAGTGATCCCTCACCAAGCAGGAATTCCTGATCTTGGCTACAGGTAAAGAGAACGCCTGAATCCTCCCCTTCCAGGCCAAAAGAACTGGTGGAGTTCCTGCTGAACTTTACAGGATAAGACATGAATGGACTCTCTTGCTACGAGTCACCCTCTATGCAAAATTTAGGAATAGCTCATCGGCGAGATAAAAACCTCAAAATGCATTTTTTCAGGTTCAATTAATAGTCCGCGAATTACTTGCGCTTCACTTTTCTGCTAATTGCCTGCTTCCTTATTATGGGATGTAAGTGATGGTTTCCTACTTATGTTCTCAATTAGTGACATTACATTTTCATATCGATCGTACAATTTCTGAACGATTCCTACCACTCCTTGTGCTCATTGCTATCTTGGCAAAACCTTAACAATCGATTTAATGGGAGACCTGGTGTAATTCTTACCAAAACAGAAAACGCTGGAAACACTCAGCAGATTAGGGAGCATCAGGTCAAGCTGAAATGTTAATCCTTTCTACAGCTGCGCCCTGACGTGACTGCTTCCAGCACTTTGTTTGTATTTCAGGTTTCCAGTGTCTCTGATATTTTAGTTGATGTTAAAATCATAGAATTTACAGTCCAGAAGGAGGCCATTTGGCCCATCGAGTCTGCACCGGCCCTTGGAAAGAGAACCCCACTTAAGCCCACACCTCCACCCTGTCTCCGTAACCCAGTAACCCCACTTAACCTTTTGGACACTAAGGGGCAATTTATCATGGCCAATCCACCTAACCTGCACACCTTTTGGACTGTGGGAGGAAACCGGAGCACCCGGAGGAAACCCACGCACACGGGCAGAAAGTGCAAACTCCACACAGACAGTGACCCGAGGCCAGAATTGAACCCGGGTCCCTGGAGCTGTGAGGCAGCCATTGTGTCTCTACAAGCTAGTTTTCCAGCTGCCAAGCTTGCTGCTATTACTTACTGTTTGCCTTAGTGCATTATGATTGAAGCTGTGAAAGAGGATTTCTTTTAATCCTTCAATCTCTATTCCTTTAAATATTTTTATTTATTTTTAGTAATTCTGCCGCTAGCGGCACATGAGCCCTATTTTTGACATCTTTCCTCAGCAACAATTCTAGTCTAAGGGTTCTGAAAAGAATAAATTCTACGTTCGGCTTACCCAGGAAAGAACTTCATGTGATTTTTTTTTTGTTATTCATTTACAGGATGTGGGAGCCGCTGGCTTGGCCAGCATTTATTGCCCATCCCTAGTTGCCCTTCCGAAGGTGGTGGTGAGCTGCCTGCTTGAACTGCTGGAGTCCCCGAGGTGTCGGTGCACCCACTGTGCTGTGATGGAGGGAGTTCCAGGATTTTGACCCAGTGACAGTGAAGTAACGGCAATATATTTCCAAGTCAGGGTATGACTGATTTGTGGGGTGTGTGGGGGTGGGGGCAGGGGGTGTGTGGATGGGGGGGGGGGGGGGGGTGGCGGTGGGGGGGAGGGGAGGTTACCTCGAGGTGGTGGGTGTCCCTAGGTATCTACAGTCCTTGACCTGCTTGCTGGTAGTGGTCGTGAGTTTAGAAGGTGCTGCCTACGGAATCTAATGGGAGCCCTAGCAAAACTGGAGTCAGGGGGAAAGCTCTCCAGGTTGGAGTCATACCTGGCACAAAGGAAGATGGCTGTGGTGGTTGGAGGTCAATCATCTCAGCTCTGGGACATCATTGCAGGAGTTCCTCAGGGTAGTGTCCTGGGCCCAACCATCTCCCGCTGCTTCATCAATGACCTCCCTTCCATAATAGCACTGTAGCTGTACCTACGCCTCAGGGACTGAAGCGGTTCAAGAAGGCAGCTCACCACCACCTTCTGAAGGGCAACTAGGGATGGGCAATAAATGCTGGCCTAACCAGCAATGCCCACATCCTGTCAATTAATTTTTAAATACCTTAAGGTCAGAAGTGGGGATGTTTCCATATGACTGCACAATGTTCAGCACCATTCGCAAATCCTCAGATAGTGAAGCAGTCCATGTCAAAATGCAACAAGACCTGGGCAATATCCAGGCTTGGGCTGACAAGTGACAAGTTATATTTGCGCCACACAAGTGCCAGGCAATGACCATCTCCAACAAGAGAGATCTAACCATTGCCCTTTGACATTCAATGGCATTACCATCGCTGAATCCCCACACAATCAACATCCTGGGGGATACCATTGATCAGAAACTGAACTGGACCCAGCCACATTAATACTGTGGCTCCCAGAGCAGGTCAAAGGCTAGGAACCCTATTGGAATAACTCACCTCCTGACCCCCTGAAGCCTGTCCACCATCTACAAGGCACAAGTCAGGAGTGTAATGGAATATTCCCCACTTGCCTGGATGAGTGCAGCTCCAACAACACTCAAGAAGCTCAACACCATCCAGGACAAAGCAGCCCACTTGATTGGCGCGCCATCCACAAACATTCAATCCCCCCACCACCAATCAACAGTCATGTGTACCATCTACAGGATGCACTGCAGGAACTCGCTAAGGTTCCTTAGGCTGCACCTTCCAAACCCACAACCACTACCATCTGGAAGGCCAAGAGCAACAGATGCCTGGGAACCCCACCACCTGGAGGTTCCCCTCCAGGTCACTCACCACCCTGACTTGGAAATATATCGGCCGTTCCTTCGCTGTCGCTGGGTCAAAATCCTGGAACTCACTCCCTAACAGCACTGAGGGATTACCTACACCTCATGGACTGCAGCGGTTCAAGAAGGCAGCTCACCAGCATCTTCTGAAGGGCAGCTAGGGGCGGGCAATAAATGCTGGCCTAACCAGCGATGCCCACATCCCGTAAATGATGATTTTTTTAAAAATTAGAAATTTGGGTACTAAGGGATTAGAAGCCGGTGAATGATTCCGTCCAAACTAACAGAAGGGGAAATAATTTGGGCCTCGAACTGCGGCTCCTGATAGCTGAAATTTTACGCTGGCAGTGTGAGATAATAAAATGTACTCTAATTCGGAACATTCTCATGTTTAATTATTCTTTCATGTATTCTACAGTGGAGGTTCCAAAACCAGTGTGTTATTTATTCCTGTGTTTGTGAGCTAACAGGCAGGAGGAAGAAGTTCAGTGAATGCAACGTCACATTGTGCAGCGGATTTGCACCATCACTGACAGCAGAGAAAAATGATACTGAGCCACCGTCCAAATCGAGACAGACTCTTGACAGCTTGAGGTGTCACCCACGTTAACTTCTATCCTCTACTATTGTACCAAGCTGACAAATAATAGTTGCTGTCCCACTGTACACATCATGATTCCTCACTTTGACTCCCGGGTTAACTCCTGCACCAATGCTTTTGTTTGCAGTATCAATTGCCCAGCCTTAACTGTGCTTGGTAGTGATGGCCCATTAATGAAGCTCCTCTGTGAGCAAGCACTTGCCAGCTATTTGTGAATCTTTCAGGATTATTCTCATCGGGCTGTTCATATGCCCAACTAGATATCTCCCTCTTTCCTTCTGTCTGTGTGCTGTCTTTGGGTCAAAGATGAACTCACAGAATTCTGGAATCAAAAGAAAATAGTTTGAGACCAGGTGGAAATAAGTCAATGGCATTCCCTGAACCCATCTGTTCCCACCCCTGGATATAAAAGTCCCAGATGACAATAATCTGCTTTCCCCTTTCCAGAAGAGGGCTGACTGATGGTGATATAGCCTGAGGATCAACACACATGAGGTCAAAGCAAATTACTGCGGATGCTGGAATCTGAAACAGAAGAGAAAACGCTGGAAAATCGCAGCAGGTCTGGCAGCATCTGTAGGGAGAGAAAAGAGCTGACGTTTCGAGTCTGATGACTCTTTGTCAAAGCACACACATGAGGTGATGGGGCAAGGTTGAGAAGGCAAGATCTTCATGGATAACATCAGCTGGTGTTGGAATTGAGGCACAATCAATTGAACAAAGACTAGAGTTGGGTACAACTGAGGCTTTATTGCTCTAAGATGTGTGGCCTCCCACAGCAGCTGGCTAAATGGCTGCTGAATGGAGGGCACGCATATTTATACTCCGCCTACTGGGCGGAGCCAGCAGGCAGGGACTACCGGCGAATCTGTAGTACAGGTCCTACCTTACATCACCTAATACAGGTGCAACAGTGGTTTACCACAGGAATTGAACCCATACTGTTAGCCTTGCTCTGTGTTATGAACCAGCTGTCCAGTGAACTGAGCTAAACCGGCCCCCAAAGGAATGGATAGATGGAAAGAGATCAAGGTGTATCGAGTTTGCCTTGTGTCTTTGCCAATATTGGGGAACGAGCCTGAATTGATCTTTCAGAAGATTAGGTTGCCACAAAGTGTTATACAACCAATAAAACACTTTTAAGCATTGTAATGTTGGAAAGGAGGCAGCCAATTTAGACACGAGTTCTCACAAACAGAATGTGACAGTGACCAGATTATCTATTCAGTGAATGTTGACTGAGAAATAAATATTGACCAGGGCACCAGAAAACTTCTCTTCAAAAGAACATCACGGATCGTTAACATTCGAAAGTGCAGCAATACTGACAGCCGCACAGGAGTGTCAGCCATGATTTTGTGCTCAATCTTGTGGAATTGAATGCGAACCCACAGCTCTGGAATCAGAGGTGAGGGTGTTAACACTGAATCACAGCTCACACCTTCGCTGATTAATAGCTGCATTTGGCTAAACCCTGGCTTCGGAGAGGCGGGCTTCATTTTAGTGTACACATTTTAAACATTGGTTTCCTGAGTAAAATCATTAAAACCAGCATTTACACTCTATTGGGTACAAAGAAATAAGAATTCTAACGTCCATACTTGAATATTTCCTGTCAAAATGTGTCCAGTTTAGGCTTGAGACTTGAGATTAGCCTTACAGTGGGACGGCACGGCAGCGCGGTGGTTAGCACTGCTGCCTACGGCGCTGAGGACCCTGGTTCGATCCCGGCCACTGTCCGTGTGGAGTTTGTACATTTTCCCTGTGTCTGATGGGTTTCACTCCCACCACCCAAAGATGTGCAGGGTACGTGGATTGGCCACTTTAAATTGCTCCTTTTTTGGAAAAAAATAATTGGAGACTCTAAATTTAAGAAAAAACAGAGATTAGCTTTGAAGCATATTGACATATCAAATCAAGATCAAAGTGAATTGTGATCTTCTGCTATACACTTCTACAGCTTGTCCTGGTGAAGGAGGATGTGTGACTTGATTGGGTCAAGTAGCCTAAATGAGTAGGCAATTAAAGGAACAAATTATTAAAACAAAATTCTAATATTTGAGCATTTGTTTTAATGAACGTTCAGAACACAACTCTTCAATTCCCACTCCACAACTCCACTGCCTCAAAACTTTGTTTGCCAATGAATGGGAAACCCTTTAATAGCCTATGGGTCTCTACTGTGGAATTCCTGAAACGGGAGACACTCCCTCCATTGCACCTACCCTTTAATTTTCACCTCAAATGATCCATCTCATCTTCCACACGTGACAGGTGCTGAACATGCATCAGCTGGAAGGAGGTGCAAGTGAAATGCCGGTTAACCTGAAAGGAATGTTTGGCGCCTTGAATAGTGAGGGAGGAGGAGGTACAGGGGCATGTGTCGTGCTTTCTGTGGTTGCAAAGAAAGGTGCCATGTGAAGGGCATGGGGAGCTGGGTGTGATGGAGGAGTAGACCAGGGTGTTGGGGAGGGAGTAGTCCCTGCGGGATGCTGATGGGAGGAGGGGGGGTAAGGGGAAGATGTGTTGCGTGGTGGCATTGTGTTGGCGCTGGAGGGAATGGTTGGAGGATGATTCTTTGAATATGGAGGCTGGTGGGGTGGGAAGTGAAGACAAGGGGGACATGATTCTGGGAGGGAAGGAAGGGGGAGGGGTGAGGGCAGAGATGCAGGAAATGGGTCCACCCAGTTGAATGTCCTGTCAACCACAGGTGAGGGGAACCTCA
The DNA here is from genome assembly GCF_047496885.1 of Scyliorhinus torazame. Lineage (NCBI taxonomy): Eukaryota > Metazoa > Chordata > Chondrichthyes > Carcharhiniformes > Scyliorhinidae > Scyliorhinus > Scyliorhinus torazame. Next base: position 10,817,294 of record NC_092727.1, on the reverse strand, counting down.
GCTAAGGAATAAAGCCGACTTGCCAGAAGCACCATTTTTGAAGGTGGCGCCATCGGAACAAATGCAACCAAGGCAGAGAAACTGGGAGAATGGGACAGAGTCCTTAGGTGGTCGAGGTAGCTGTGGGAGCCGGTGGGTTTACAATGAATATTGGTAGTCAGTCAGTCTATCATCGGAAATGGAGACAGAGAGGTCATGGAAGGGAAAGGAAGTGTCGGAGATGGGCCGGGGGAACGTGAGAGAGGGGTGGAAATCGGAAGCAAAATTGATAAATTGTTCCAGACGAATGCACGAAGCGACACCAATGCAGTTACCAATGTAACAGGTAAAGAGTTGTAGGAGCGGGCCCGAGTCGGACTGGAACAGGGAATGTTCCACATAACCCACAAAAAGACCGGGCATAACTGGGGCCCGAGTAGGTACCCATAGCCACACCTATTGTTTGCAGGAGGTGAGCCAAGTTAAGGGGGAAATTGCTGAGTGACAGAACAAGTTCAGCCAGGCGGAGGAGAGCACTGTTGGGCGGGGATTGTTTGGGCCTCTGCTCAAAGAAGAAAGGGAGAACCCTTTTGTTTTAACCTTTGACAGGGAGAGGGCAGAGGTGGGTGTTAAATTGTACCTGCTCCTTAGTTAATGTTTGTGCTCTTCTTTTCCCCAATGGTTCTTCTTCATATTATCCTCGATCCTTATTTCTTTCTGTTCCCTCAATGTAAGGGCTAGGTGATCAAAAATTAACACTGAGCCACGGAAACAGACATTAGAACATGTGTCCAAAGGTTTGTTAGGCGGTAAGGAAGATCTTAAAGAAAGGAGAAACATTGAGGTCTGGAGAGGAAATTACAGAGCTTTGGGCCCAGTCGGCTGAAGGCACTGTTGCCAATGTCGGGGCAAAGTGAGTCATGCCTCGTCGCATCCTCAGGATTTCCCAACGTGCTCCTGGGTTGCTATTGTTATGAATTTCATGTCAGATTGGTTGTCTCTAGAGAACTCGGAGGGGAAGCGAATGAGCCAATTATGCATCTTCCCATTCAGGCACAAAATCTCCTTGGAGCCCCCGTCAATCTCCTTTCTCTTTATACCTGAGTTGTGGTTGCTTTAAGTGGAAGCAGGTACGACAGTAACGTTTAAAGGGCATCTAGGCAAGTAGATGAATAGGATGGGAATAGAGGGATATGGACCCCGGAAGTGTAGAAGGTTTTAGGTTAGATGGGCAGCATGGCCGGTACAGGCTTGGAGGGCAAAGGGCCTGTTCCTGTGTTGTACCTTTCTTTTTCTTTTCTTCTTCTTTGAGAAGCAGGATAATATTCTTTGAGCAACAAAGGATAAGCTTGGAAATTCGTCTCTGACCCTCAATACCGATAACCTCAACTCCTTCCCAACCCTCCCATTCATCATTCATTTTCTATCATTTGACTTGTCCTCTACTTTCAGGAATTCATCCAGGTTCGTTTTGACTCTGTATTGTTCGGTGACATGAAAATTTCACATTCCTCAGCGGAGGTTTGTTAACAGTTTTTTAAATGGGTGCATTTTTCCTAGTCGTAAGACATTTACGATGAACCTTTTCAGTTTGTCAGCCTGACCACGATTGTCAATTCCTACTCAGGCACTCTTCCCAAATTCAATAACGCCCTTTTCAAATTCATTGACACTCTAAATTCTGGTGCATGTTGACTATCCTTGTCCATGAGAACATGCCTTCACTGCCCAAAGGTCCTCCACAGATTCAACTCCCTGACCACGAAAAATGTAGAAAACACAAGTGGGACTCGAAGCAGAGACCTGGACATTAGGCAATGGAGGTAGTATTCGGGAGGCATAGGGAGACAAACATCAGCTGACAAGTTGTTTGAAAGTTCAAGTGGGTTACATACTGCACGCCACAGAAAGTGCATATTCCAACTTTCTTTGAGAACTTGCTGTTGGAAGGGTTCTACTAATTACTTCAAGGCATGTCTCTGCATCCAACCAATCTGCCAAGTAGCAGAGCTGGAAGTGTTGAGAAATCAGAACAGCATCAAAATACAATTTCAGTAAGTTCAATGAGAAAGCAGATTGTGCAGATCTCCAATTATTTTGATAGAATGGAGTTCATTTGCCAGATAATCAAGTCTCCCTTCTGCCGCTTTTATTTCTTCAGATATTTCTCCAAGAATCTTTTGGAGACCCATCTTTAGAGAATTGTGAAATGCAACAGTTATCTTCACGGATTACAGACATAACAAGTTTCCCTTGAGTCAATCCGTAAACTTTTGCATCTGCTTTCTCTCCTCCTAATTGATGGACCCGATGCAGAGAAACAAACTCCTATGATGGGGAAATTAAGAACCTGGGGACATAATCTTAAACTGCAGCTCGGCCAGGCGGCAGCAAACTCAGAACCACTTTCTGAAACAAAGTAATAGAAAGTTGGAATTTTTCCAGTGGGAGCTAGGACAGTTGGAGCTTTGCGACTGACAGATTCTTTGATAGGCAAGGGTGGCAGGGTGGCACAGTGGGTAGCTTTGCTGTCTCACGGCGCCAGGTTCCTCCTTTTGTTCCTCTTCAACTATTTTTCTTCCCCTCTCATTCTTTTCATAGCAATCTTCTTCACTTCTGTTGTAATTTCTGCATTCTGCCCTTATTATTATTATCAATCCTGCAGTGCCAAGTTGACATTTAAGTGGTCGCGTCCGTAGTTCAAATGGAAGGAAAGGATCTAGATGCCCTACTTCAACGCATCCCGGAAGTTGTTCACAGATAATTGAGTAATTTTCTGAAATGTAGTTTCTGTTCTAATGTAGAGAGGCACACCTGCCACTTTGCGCACAGCAAGATCCCACAAATAGCAATGTGATAGTGACCAGATATCTGCTTCAGACATGTTGGGTGAGAACAAAAAAGGTCACACTTGCTGACCCCATCGGCCATACTTAAAGACCTCCAATTCAGAGGCTTGAGCACTTAACTGACATCAAGCGCAGTACTGAGCGTGCTACATTGCTGCAAGTGCCGCGTTTCAGATGGGACATTAAACCGAGGACCCATTTGCTCTTTCAGCGAGACAGCAAACACCTCATGGCACTATTTTGAAGAAGAGTAGGGGAGTTCCCTTAGCATCGTGGCAAATATTTGTCCCTAAATTAACATTGCACAAAACACTTACCATTGCTCAATTGCTGATTGTGGGAATCTAGCTCTGCATCAGAAATGCTGCCACATTTCAACATCGCAACAGTGGCTACAAGTACGCCATTGTTTACAAAATGCTTTGGAATGCCCTGAGAATGTGAAGGAAATTTTTGACATAAAAGTCTCTCTTTTACTCCTGACCTTCGCCAGTGCATCTTGAAAGTGGGCAATTGTGGAAGATTCTTTGAATTTTCCCTGCACTTTACACCTCCTTGTGCAGCTCCTCCTGGTGCCAAAGATTGAGGATCCATCATGAAGGAACAGGAAGAGGCCATTTAGCTCCTGGTCCCAATCATACAGATCATCGGCTGATTAGTGTCCTAACTCAGTACATCCATCTCTGCTTAAAACATTCCATTAATTAAAATCCATCAAGCACATATTTAAAAATCAACAATTCTTCTGTTGCTTGTGAGAGAGCTCCAAACATTATTACCCTTCACATTAGCAGTGTTGCCTGACTTAACTCGAGTTTTAATTTCCAGTCCAAAGACGTGCAGGTTAGGTGAATTGGCCATGCCAAATTGCTCCTTCGTGTCCAAAAGGTGAGGTGGGGTTATTGGGTTATGGGGATAGGGTGGAGGTGTGGGGCTTCAGTAGGGTGCTCTTTCCAAGGGCCAGTGCAGACTCGATGGGCCGAATGGCCTCCTTCTACACTGTAAATTCTATGATTCTATGGATTTTATGACTTTGTCCCCATTTCTGGACTCTCTCTATCCACAGTATCAGTTTACCTTAATATCTTAAACACATCACTTTTCTACCTTCCAAATTCTGGCGAATGCAATATTAGTTTGTTTAATCTCTCTTTGCTATTTAACCCTTATGTCCAGGGGAATTGGTACTGAGTTCATTAATGCTGCCAATTTAAGCAAAACTGGACACCAGTGACTTTCTGCTAGTGTTGTACATTTCTCCAGAAATACTTGTTTCTCTTTACACTTTTCCTCTAATGAGGTAGTTTTGCAGTTGTTATGTGCAGATTGACAAGAAGCACACATCAAAGCATTGTGTCCTGTCCAAAACATATCCTGGATCATTTTGTGCTCTCTGCATTTATTTTCCTGCAGATTTCTGATTGGACTTGTCGTATCATGATCCTCGCCGGCAGCATTCTGAAAGCGGGGCATCAGGGGGGAGGGACATTAGGAGGCAAGGCAGGTCAAACATGTCTTTTCAGCTTCAAAGCGCCAGTCGTAGGGAACATAATTACCATCTCCTAAAAATGCCTCTGGTTCTTGGGTGAGCTGCTCGATAAGAGCAATTAAAAGTATGTTCCTCTTTAGCACGTGTGTCTTGGTGAAACGCTGCCTGCACTGGGGGCTCTCAATGACCTGATTACATCTTTCAGCTCAGGCATTTAGCACAGAAATTATGGCCATGATTTGTGGCCACAGGATCGCTGAACAACTCCAGACATACAGGAAAGGGGGGCCAGTTTAGCTCAGTTGGCTGGACAGCTGGTTCGTGATGCGGAGCGAGGACAACAGCACGGGTTCAATTCCCACACCAGCTGAGGTTATCCATGAAGGATCCATGGTACTGTGGGGGCTTTACTTACGGGACAGTCCAGTTCTCCCTTAAAGCTACTCAAGGCAGCCATTATCTAGTTGTGTGCGGCCAGAAACAACATGGAAATTGACTGTGGAATGAAAATGAAACTGACCTCAAACAAATCGAGTTAAGCAGATTGTTGCATCTACGCAGATCTGCACTATCAGGCAAAGGAAATCGTTTCAGATTCCAGCGTCCGCAGTATTTTGCTTTTTTATTACAGGCCGATTGGTTGGGCTGTGCAAATGGGAAACAAGCAATTCTGCTTGTGCATTGCATTGCAGAGAATTTGGTTACTTTTATATAATCGCTCGTGAGATCAGAGCTGTTCCCAAAGAGTGGCAGGTGGTTGGGGGGAAACACACACTTGTCTGTAATCCGTGCTCAGCAGAATAAAACTGTCACAAATTCCTGAAAGATTTTCTGATCGCTCGCTGTATGGCAGCAGTACCTCTTAACATTGGCTGATAAATCCGCGCTGTGAAATTGGTACACCGCACCAGATGTAAAATAATCTAAAATACGAGTCTTAACGTAAATGAGTGAAAACAGGTTTTGCTGGGTGTGGTCTATTTCAGCTTCATATTGTACAAGGCGAACATGATTCGCGTGTTTATGGTTTTTTTAAACCAGGGCAGATTTAGGGACAAAAGCATAAAATGCTGGACAATCTCAGCAGGTCTGACAGCATCTGTGGAGAGAGAGAAGGGAGCTCACGTTTCGAGTCTGGGTGCCTCTTTGTCAAAGCTGGATAGAATTGGAATATTTATACAACAGAAAATGCTGGACAGATTTAGGAAATCGTTTTTAAATCAGTTTGTCCAGGGAGTCAATAAAGAACCGGAAAGTTACACAAAGGGATCCACAAATTGGTATGTGACTGAGAAGAGGAAGGAGAGTGATGGAGAAAGAAATGGGAGGAATGGAGAGATAGGGGCGAGAGAAAGATAAATAGTCAGAGAGCAGAAAGGGAGGAAAAAAAAGTAATTTTTGCTGTACAGTATTTATTCGCATCTCAGTGATGTCGGTAGCAAAAGTTCACACAATTATGAATTTGAAAATAAGTGTTTGTTGGTATTTGGCTACAAAGCAGTGTGATATTCAACCAACAAAAATAAATTGATGTCTTGTGTTTTAACCTCAGGGCTAGATAACATCTATCTTTCCAGGTGTGAAATACCTCATTCAGATCATTTCTCATATGTGTTTGGCCGTACATTATTCCCCTGGTTACCAGTGCACATAACTCAGGCATGCCACTGAAGTTGGAGGTTTTGCAGTGATAGGACTTGGAACTGAGCCTATGACAAGGAATAGGCTATTCTCTGTGATCTGGTGAGGGGCGCGTCTTGCTGTTACAGCCTTGGGCGTGTCATTAGCCCAAGGCATGCCTCAGTTATTGACTGACACTTGAACATAAAACCTTAGTGGGGCATGAATTTGACATTTCCATTAGGTTATCCCCCTCAATCTGACCTTTCTAAGCATCTGTCTTGCCATATTCAGCAAGTCTATCCTGTGATGCTATGCATATGCATAGCAATGTATATAGTTGGATGTATGACCTCTGACCGGCAGGTGGCGATAGAGATCCACCATGTGACTCCAGAGATCTGGCAGATGGCAGTAAGTCGTACTCGAGGACAGTTGATTAGAAGTAGCTACAGGAGAATTCACTGAATTCATTAATCGTTGTCATTTGTATTATAGTTTGTTAGTTATCTTTCCAAGTGTTAATTTTGTTATTAAACTATCTTACTAGTCAAAGAACTAGATGTTCCGCGTGCATTTTTATCGCGGCCACAGCACAGAACAAAACATATCCCTTCAGTCATGATTTGGTCATTTCCTGTAACTCTTGTCTGCCCATTACCTCCTTTGTTGTGAAGGATCCTGGATTAATTTTACTTTTGTTTAAGACACACATTTGTCTTTCCACTCCTCGGATAGATGGACTATTCACTGTGACTGGCAATTGGCCTGAAGCAATTGTTCATTTTGGGTAATCTCAAAGTTTCCCCTATTTTAAAATTGAGCTCAATTTACTTAACCTTTCTTTGCAAATTAAATTCCTGTTACACAGCATCATTTTTCATTGCACGTCTCCTGTTTACTGCCCAGGTGAAGCTATGATCCAACTTGTGTCTCTGTTTACGATCTCGGCATCAGGCAAATTATTCTGCTCGTTCTCCTGCCCTGCCTCTTGATAAGCGCTCGTTCTCCTGCCCGGCCTCTTGATAAGCAAATGTTCCCTTAACTGAAAGGCCATATTTCTATGGAATTATTGCCAAATAGCACATTATACACAAGAGCACCAGATAACAAAGCCCCAATTCAATTCATTGTCAGCAATATACAGAATTGTAACGAGTTGGTGCTGAGCCCAGGGCTGCTGTTTTTGGATGTGGTGAATAATTTAAATGGAGAAGTATTAAAAACTGAGAATCTGGCACGACAGGCTGACTCCATCAATTATTATAACTGTGCATTTTATGCACACTGCACCGAATACAGATTGAAAACTTGCGAGGAAATCAAATTGTGTTTTTTTTGTTGCTTTGATTGCTTTTCACCTGGGTTGACAGACAGTGAAGGGATTCAAAGCAGCTTTCTTTCAGGCCCCATCGAGTATCTAATCACCACATTGTTAACTGTGAGATTGGCTGAAACAGGTTAACTTTCTTAATGGAGCTCAAAGTGGTGACGGTTATCTGTTGAAGTCACCTGTAAAACAGAGTGTTACAGGTGATGTGATGTTCCTTTTTTTTTTGAGAAAGAAAGACTTGCATTTACATAGCATCTTTCACAACCTCAGGTTTATTTCAGAATTCAAATTCATGCAGCCACCATGGTGAGACTCAAACCTGGAACCCCAGAGCATTAGCGCTTTGAGATTTTGGTTCACCAGTTCAGTGACTTGTACCACTAGGCCTCAGGAGGGTAATGATATGTATATAGCATATATAGGGCGCTACCACTGATTTGTATTTAAGTCAGACTCTGAAGGAATCATGGGAGAAGCTGGATGGAGTAGCATAAGGAGAAGATTAGAGTAGATAGAATTAACATGAGATGATATCACAGTGTAGTTTGTGACTATTTAGATTATTGAGTACTGTAGGATAGATTCAATATTACTTAATTATTATCTGTAGCTCAGTAGAGTGTACAAACTTCACTTAATTAGTAGTGTAATAATAAATTAGTTTGTTTCAATCTTTTGATTAGTATATTCTTTGTCAACGCTACATCGGATCATTCTGGAAGAAAGGACAAAGAATATAACATATTACCAAGCATGGTAATATAAGAAGGAGGAAGCCACCAAAGCCTCATGATGTCCCCAAGCACTTTACTGACAATTAACAACTTTGGAAGCGTAGTTACTGTCGTCGTGTGAGAAATGTGGCAGCCGGATTAAGCACAGAAGGTTCAGATAAATAAAACTGTGACTCCTACCAGCACAACGTGGCCGCAAAGGTGACCGCAGTGAGGGAGGCATTGATTTATTTAACTAGGATCGCCAACCTTAATTGAAGGGCTGATTGTGAACTGGGGTCCTGAATAAAAACATATGTAATTCATCGTTAAAAACAGGATTCATCTGATTAAAATGTTGATATGGGAGAGCCCAGCTGGACAAAGTCATTTCCAGAATTCTTTTCTCCCCATCACCCGGACACAGGATGCTTACAGACAGGACATAACTCCAGGCAGCAAGATGGTGGGCCATAATCTATTCAGCGTCGAGTAATTGGGAGACTTGGTTCATAATCTAATTGAAATTTGAAAAGGAGAAGCGTAATGTCCTACATTGGAGAAAGTGTGAATGGTCCCTGCCACCCCCACGCCCACCACCACCTGCCCCTCCAACTTTGGAAACTTTGTTCTGTGATGAGCTTGAAATGGCAAAAATTCCCATTAGTTTCTGTGCACAGCGCCTCCTGCTGGGATTTTTTCTCACTGCAACAGCGCTGAAACAGCAAACATCGCAGGAGGACACGTGCAATGTTGGTCGAGGGATTAATGTCGAGGGATGACTCCCCTGCAGTTCTTCAAAATAGGAAACATTTCCTTCCTTCCATCTCCAATCTATTCCTATCCTTGGGAACACCTAAAGAATCCAAGACAGCACAACGTTAGGTGGACAGCAAATAATGGAATGGGAGCAGATCGATGCAAATGGACGTTGATGGATTAAGTGAGCGGGAGAAATTGTGTCAGATGGAGTTCAAGTGTGAGGTCATCCTTCTCAGACCAATGACAAGTAGTTCAAAGAACTTTCTAAATGGCAAGATGAGGGAACTGTGGATGAGCAGAGATTTAAGGGACCAAGTACAGAGATCACTTAAAGCTAATGAACAAATCAAATAAAAGTCTATGGAATGTTGGGCCTCTATCTCAAGGAGGCTGGAATACAAAAGGGTGAAAGTTTTGTTACAGCTGTATAGTTCTCTGATGGTACCTTAACTGGACTGTTGCATTTGCTTTTGAATACTTGACCCCTGGAAGTATACATTGACCTTCGAAGGGATGTAGCATTGATTTCGCAGAATGATACCAGGCTAAATATATTTAATTATGAGGACAGGCTGCAGAGACAAGACCTGTTTTTTCACCCATTGAATATAATGCTTTGCTTTAAGGGTCAGCTTATATTGCAATGACAATTAAGTGATTATCTCAGCACCAAGGACACTAAAGCTATCTTTCACTTTTGAATTAACAAATGTCCCTTGTGCTCAGAAGGTATTGGCATATTGAAGAGTAAGGTGTAATCAGGCTAGTATTGCTGTTGCTTTCCCCTCATGCTCTTGTAGTTGGTAGTGATAAAATGAAAAAGATGTATAAGGCGCGATCTACCGTCCCAACCTTCCGGGGACTCCTTGCTACCTGCCCTTTACCCCGCTCCCACCCTTCATAACCACCCCCCCTGCTCTCAAACCCTGACCCTTGCCCCCTTGCTCTGTCCCTGGCCACCCAGGGGCCTCCAGTGGCCTGGGTGACTTCCCCCCAGGTGCTGTCCCGCCTGCTCCACATTTGTGTGGACCAGTTCTAAGAGGCTCCCAGCTGGGGTCTCCTTGGGGAGCTGGTTAAATCCGGTGGCAGCACGGTTAAATGGGTTCTTAAACCCGCTTAACCGTGCGAGACTGGGTCACACAATGTCTCGCGAGGTCTGGTTAGGTCCGACGCGATGCAGCCAGTAGATCACACACTAAATGTGGGGTAGCACGAAGGGAAAGTCCCAAGGGCCCGGGAAAGTGACTAAGGGCGCGATCTAATCAAAATAAAAGAGAATGCAGATCTGGGCGGGATTAGCCGGGTTGTTACCAGCGCTAACGGCACTCTGTCTTGTTTTTGTACCCCGATGGGGAACGCCCTGCCGAGGCAGCACTTAGCTGCATTTCCTGCACTGAGACGTTCTGACGAGCAGAGCTCCTCAGTGCTGGAACGGATCGGGCGCCATTTTTAAATGGCACCCCGATCTTATGGCCCCCCACCCGACCCACAACTTTTAATAGATTGTGGTATGGGGAGCACACAGCTCACTCTACAGGTGTGGTACAGCAGAAAATGGACCAGTGTTTTTTTTTAAACAAAACAATGTTTATTCTATGTACTCAAGTTAACCTTTTTAAAACAAACAGTGAATATCTTAGCAACCAGTAAATCAAATACACCCCCCAAAGAATACAACACTAAATAACCTGTATGCTGTCCTTTTTACCATCCAAAAGACTTAACAAATCTTCAAACAGGAGCACATTAGATTTATATTCAATACTGAGACCTTGTTACAATTCTGAGTTCTCCAAATGATCCATAGATAGTCTTTGGATGGCAGAGATCAACAGCAGTGCAGCTCACAGACACACCCAAGCTTTTCTCAAACTGAAACTAAAAACCAGAACCAGAGCTCAGCTCCACCCATACTCTGACATCACTGCAGTAACATGAGCAGCTCCATTTCTTAAAGGTACATTTCTTAAACACCCATTTCTTAAAGGTTACTCTCACATGACCCCCCCCCCCTTTCAGGTGGGTGTGAAATATCCCACAATACTAATTCAGAGACGAGCAGGAGTGTTCTTCCCCGGTGTCCTGACCAATATTTATCCTTCACCCAACATCACTTAAAAACAGGTTATTTTGGTCTTTGCTGTTTGTGGAAGATGGTTGTGTGCAAACTACCTGCCACAGGTCCTACATTACAATAATTACACTTCAAAAGTACATTGTTGTCTGTAAAAGTCCTGAAGTCCTGAAGCTGTAAAAGGTGCTACACAAATGCAAATTGTTTCCTTAAACTTGAAGAACAAACACGCTACCCATGGTGAGTGTAAACATTCGTGGGACTGTGGAAAGATCATTTGCCCTATCTCACCGTCAATCCTTCCTGAAGCAATCTTCCACTTTCAGTAACTACGCAATGGCGAGGAAGATCAAATTCATAAACGTCCCTCCACATTCCAGTAGCGCTGTCAGAAAAGATGGGAGTCATTGCTTACCAGTTGAAAAATATAGATTAAGTGAGGTAGCGGCTCAGTACATTATTTTCCATTAATATCTGGAGGTTTGTATGGATTGTTCAAAATATGTAATTCTCCTCCTGCCACTGAGTAATGAAAAATTCAGAGTGTGGGCTACACTGAATCTATCATAGTTTGTAACTGGGTGATCAGCCAGCAGAACTCTCCTTTCTGCTTATCAAGTTCTATTTGCACCAGCTGTCACTGAATCACCAGAAAGCTGCTTTGCTGTTTTCCGCCTGTGTCTGTTTGAGTCGGCAAGGAGAAACACGTTTAAGTGTGAATGAAGATCAAATCTAATTGAAGACAGACTGAGCGAAAAATTGGAAGGTGGGGCAAACATCTTGAGAGGTTGGGTTCACCTCTTCCCCATTGTTTTCCAAACATTCGCTTTCATGTGTGGAAAGTCATGACCAGCATGTGTGTATACTCCTGGTGGGGATAGATTCCCCTTCCCGGACCTAAATTCAGAAAATTAGCTTTGCTGTGTCCTTTTTGTAACTTCCCCTCCCCTTTGTTAAAGGCAGAGCCTCCCATGGGAAATGTACGGCAGCAATTAATCTAATCGCGTACATAAGACGATAAAGGAGATTGCCGAAGAAGATGAAGAGCGGATGCTTCCTCTTGAGGGGCAATCTGGAAGGGGAGGTCATAGTTTTAGGATAAGGGGCAGCAGATTTAAAACAGAGATGAGGAGAAATTACTTCTCTCAAAGGGTTGTGAATCTGTGGAATTCACTACCACGGAGCGCAGCAGGTGCCGGAACTTTCAATAAATTTAAGGAGGAGACAGGCAGATTTTTAATCAGTAATGGGTTGAAGGGTTATGGTGAAAGGGTAGGAAAGTTTGTTCTACCATTCAATTTGCACCGTGAGACGGTTAAAGCACAGAAAACCGACATTCAGCCCGTCGTGTCTGTGCCAGCTCTTTGCAAAGGTGAATTAGTTAGTTCCGTTCCCCAGCCATTTCCCCTCCGGCCTACAATTTACAGATTTGTTCTACCCATTGGGGTCATTGCAAACGCACCCAATTTGCCCTCACCACGAATGCTCAAATTCCAGCAAGGCTGGATGATCACTGGAGAGAATACAGCAGTGCGAGCTCCGCCTGGGTCCTGCCTCCTTTGCCGTTTGGAATATCAGCAGAAATTGGTCAAATTTTGAATCAAACTTGGAATTATGCTGTTACCATGACAATACGCGCATTGATGCATTTACCAATTCAGATATCAATGGAGTTTCTGTGGTAAACACCACTCGTAACACATGGAATGTATTACGGTACTGCCCATGTATTACAGGTACCATGGTAAATCCCAGCCTGCTGGCTCTGCCCAGCAGGTGCCGTATAAAAGTGTATGCTCTCCTGCGCTGCTCCCATTCTGGTTCCAGCTGCAGGAGGCACAACATCTTGGCACACATTGGGGCAGCACGGTAGCATTGTGGATAGCACAATTGCTTCACAGCTCCAGGGTCCCAGGTTCGATTCTGGCTTGGGTCACTGTCTGTGCAGAGTCTGCACATCCTCCCCGTGTGTGCGTGGGTTTCCTCCGGGTGCTCCGGTTTCCTCCCACAGTCCAAGGATGTGCAGGTTAGGTGGATTGGCCATGGTAAATTTCCCTTAGTGTCCAAAATTGCCCTTAGCGTTGGGTGGGGTTACTGGGTTATGGGGATAGGGTGGAGGTGTTGACCTTGGGTAGGGTGCTCTTTCCAAGAGCCGGTGCAGACTCGATGGGCCGATTGGCCTCCTTCTGCACTGTAAATTCTATGATAATCTTGTGCAATAAAGCCTCGATTGTTTCACCATTCTCGTCTCGTGGTCATTGACAGTACATCAATTTCCTGCTCCTTACCTCTATTCGAACCTGACAGACCAATGTATGTGCCAGCCATCCTTTGGTTGCTTTGGCGATGGGCAATTTGCACAGCCAGAACGCGGCAAATGTCCTAAATTTTAACTTGATGGGCTCATTGGTGGCGTTCATGACATTGAGTCAGAATGTTCTGGGTTCACTTTAGATACTTGAGCGTAATCTCAGCCTGATATTCTCCATGCTGAGGGTGCACTGCCCTGTTGTTCACTTCGGCAGGAACAATAGAAAAGCAGTTTACTATTTAAATGGAGAAAGACTGCAGAACTCGGGGGTATCACAGAATTACAGAACTGCTACGCCACAGAAGGAGGCCATTTGGCCCATCGTTTCTCTACTTGCTCTCCAAACGAGCATCGTGACTTTGTGCCATCCTCTGCTTTTTCCCCGTACCCCTGCTCATTGTTTCCATTCAAATAATCATCCAATGACTTCTTGGCACAGGTACAGAAGGATCTAATTCATCTGTTACATGAATCAGAAAAAAGTTAGTATGCAGGTCCAGCAAGTGGTCAAGAAGGCAACTGGAATGTTGTTATTTCAAAAATTAATTTATGGAATGTGGGCATCACTGGTTAGGCCAGCATTTATTGCCCACACCTAGCTGTCCTTCAGAAGGTGGAGGTGACCTGTCTTATTGAACCGCTGCCAGTCCATGAGGTGTAGGTACACCCACTGTGCTGTTAGGGAGGGATTCCAGGATGTTGCCCCAGTGACAGTGAAGGAACGGCGATGTATTTCCAAGTCAGGGTGGTGAGTGGCTTGGAGGGGAACCTTCAGTTGGTGGGGTTCCCAGGTATCTGCTGCTCTTGTCCTTCTAGATGGTAGCGTTCGTGGATTTTTATGGTGCTGCCTAAGCAACCTTGGAGAGGTCCTGCAGTGCATCTTGGAGATGGTACAAACGGCTACCACTGTTGTGGAAGGGGGAGCAATTAAGCGGACTGGATGGTGTTGAACTTCTTGAGTGTTGCTGGAGCTGCACTCATCCAGACAAGTGGGGAGTATTCCATTACACTCTTCACATGTGCCTTGCAGATGATAGACAGGCTTCGGGGGGGTCAGGAGGTGCGGAACGCGCCATAGAATTCCTAGCCTTTGACCTGCTCTAGTATTAATACGACTAGTCCAGTTCAGTTTCTGATCAAAGGTAACCCCCAGGATGTTGATTGTGGGTGATTCAGCGATGGCAATGATATTTATTGCAAGGAGAATGGAATATAAAAGTAGAGAGGTTCTACAGCAGCTGTACAGGGCCATGGCGAGACCAGATCTGGAATACTGGGTGGGATTCTCTCAGGCCACGCCGGGCCGGAGAATCGCTGGGCTGGGCGCGAATTGCCCGATGCCGCCCCGACGCCGGTCCGCTGATTCTCCATTGACCGGAGTGAGCGCAGTTTAAGAATTAGTCTCCATTTAAGATGGAAATTAGGAAAATTGTTTTCTCCTCGAGGATCATTGGTCTGTAGAATCCTTCCCCCCAAAGAGCGGTGGAGTCTGGATCATTGAATTTATTCAAGGCTGTTGGATTTTTGATAGGCAAGAGAATTTGATAGGTTAAGGAAGGCAGACAGGAAGGTGGAATTGAAACCACAACCAGGTCATCCATTATCGTACTGAATGGCGGATCAGGCGCTAACCCCAAATGGTCCACTCAGGCCCCTCGGCTCCAAACATATTCCTAATCCGCATGATCTGGTTTTCGGAAAAGATCAGTGGGCGGGATTCTCCGGATCCCCAGGTGCGTGTTTCCCGGCGGCGCTCCATTCCCTGACAATGGGATCCTCTCTTCCCGCTGCTTGTCAATGGGATTTCCCATTGAAAATACCCCACCCCGCCGGGAAACTCACTGCCAGCGGTGCGTTGCCAGGGGGAAAAGTGAATCTTGATGAGAGGAGAATTCTGGCCCAGATGTCAAAAAAAGAGGCAATACTTTGAAGGAGAGAGGGGCGTTCACTCTTAGCCTCTCCATCCAACATCACTCAAAGAGATTATCTGGTCATTTATAACATTGCTGTTTGCAGGATCTTGCTGTGCACAAATTGGCTGCTGCATTTTCTAAGTTGCAACAGTTACTGCCCTTCTATTAATTGGGTGTAAAGCACTATGAAATGAAAAAAAAATGAAAACTATGGGTGTGGATGTGCTGGACACCACATAAATACGTGCTGAGCACCTTCGGTCTGTGCACATTCAGGACCCTGACCTTCCCGTTGCTTGCCATTTTAACACAAGACCCTGCTCCCATGCCCACATGTCTGTCCATGGCCAGCTGCAATGTTCCAGTGAAGCTCAACGCAAACTGGAGGAGCAACATCTCATCTTCCGGTTAGGCAAGCTACAGCCTTCCAGTCTCAAAATTGAATTCAACAACTTCAGATGTTCATGTTTAGCTCTACCCCACCTCGACCCCTTTTATTTCATTCCATTTCATTTTAACTGCCTTTTACCTTTTATTTTGTTTCTTGTCTTTCTTTGTATATATTTCCACCTCCACTCTTTCCCCCTATCTTATCCCCCCTTTCCTTACCTTTTCTCTCCTTTGCTTCCCCCTTCCCCCCTTTTTCTCATTTTATCTCTCTCCCACCATGTCCCCCCTCCCCCCACATCTACATCTGTCACAGTTTACCCTCTGATTTTAGTTTCCCTGCTGTTTGGCCTTTCACACCTTTTATTCCCTCTGGGGACTGCCATTAGCACTCTTTCCCCTTGGATTCTGTAGCTATGACTCACCTTTCATTCCCTCACCCTACAGTATATATATCTCCCACTTTCTATGCCTTTTAGCTTTGGCAAAGAGTCACCTGGATTCGAAACGTTAGCTCTTTTCTCTCCCTACACATGCTGCCAGACCTGCTGAGATTTTCCAGCATTTGCTCTTTTAGACGTAAATACAAAGCTCTTTTTCTCCAACTGATGTTCCTTCTTCCAATTTATATGAAACTTTAGTGAGGTTCAGGAAGGTATTAATGAGAGAGTAGTATTACTGCACCTGCCTCTTAATTTCACATTTGACTGGAGACTTCAATGTCAATTTAGTAATCTGCAGCAAAATGAATGGAGAGAGATCAGGATCTCGCTACAGTCCTTGGTACAGATACTGATGTTTATGCATTTATTCAGCAGGTTCATTAAAACCTGAGGAGAAAAGAAGTGAAATGATGAACCAGTTCAACTCTGCACAATTCTTCTTGCTGCACTTTTATTCTGTGGAAAGTTCTGCTGGAATATTTATCGGCATTTGAGCAGAGGTGAGAATCTGACGCACTCCGAGAGCAACACAAGCTTGAAGTGACAAACATTAGCTGCGCGAATCACTCTAAAAATATTTGTCTTGAAGAAGTAGATTTAATCAGTCTTGGTGCGTTCAAAAAAATGGGTTATGTCCACAGTGTGGCTGATTTTAACTTGGCTGCCCCGTGCATGAGTCTCTGTCAGAGGCACAGTGAGGTAACTCGATCTGTTCCTTGGCTCCCGTGACGGAATTTTTAAAAATTTACCTCAGAGTGCCTGCTCAAGCAATCTTGACAGCAAGCCTGCCCAGTGCTGGGTTAAAGTTCCATTGGGACTCCATTTACATCATTGATTAATGAGGCCTCTACCAGAGTCCAATGGGAACTCCAGTTTAAAGGCAGAATTGACAAGCCGGGTCTGAGAAATGGGCAGCTGCATTTTGGCGATTTCCGCCCATTCCTTTCCCAATAATCGGGGAGCGTTACTGACGATGAAATTAATGGTTGCTGGCAAGGGCGTGAACGACAATGGAATACTGTTGGGTTGGGTTGCTTCCTACCCAGCCACATGCACAGCCCTGCCAGCAGGAGAGAGGAACACTGGAGGCTGGAGGCCAGATTGGGGATGCCTCCCAATGGTCAGAAGAGAACATCAGCTCCAGGCACACAGTTGGAAGGAGAGGAGAAGAAAGACAGGAGATCAGGGTCAGGAAGAGATGAGATTCTCAGAACAGTGAGCAGAGTAAGGTCATGTTCGGAGCTCATGGAGACCTAAGACTTTCTTGTTATACCTGAGTAAAGAAACATTACTTCCCCTATTGGCCTACAGGAAGTGCAAAAAAAACAAATCCTTCATACTTACCTTTTGGAAGTTGCAATGAGCACCCAAAAAGCCAATAGCAGGGCCTTAACCCTTACTGCCAGTTAAAGTTAGCTCACAGCCCTGTTGATATCATCAGACTGTTAGTTTGCAATGTTCTGCCTTACTGATGATCTGACTGCTGTTTTTCACAATGATGTGGAGATGGTGTTGGAATGGGGTGGGCATGGTGAGAAGTCTTACAACACCAGGTTAAAGTCCAACAAGTTTGTTTTGAATCACTAACTTTCGGAACGCAGCTCCTTCCTCAGGTGAATGAAGAGGTGGGTTCCAGAAACATATATATAGACAAGAGTCAATGATGCAAGATGATACTTTGAATGCAAGTCTTTGCAGGTAATTAAGTCTTTACAGGTCCAGACGGAGCAACCGGGGAGAGGGATAATCACAGGTTAAAAAGGTGTGAATTGTCTCAAGCCAGGACAGTTGATAGGATTTTGCCAGATGGTGGGGGGTGAAAGTAATGCAACATGAATCCAAGGTCCTGGTTGAGGCCATACTCACGTGTGCGGAAATTGACTATAAGTTTCTGCTCGCCGATTATGTGTTGTCGCGCGTCCTGAAGGCCGCCTTGGAGAACGCTTATCCGAAGATCAGAGGCTGAATGCCCTTGACTGCTGAAGTGTTCCCCGATTGGAAGGGAATATTCCTGCCTGGCGATTGTCGTACGATGTCCGTTCTTCCGTTGTTGCAGCATCTGCATGGTCTCGCCAATGTACCACGCTTTGGGACATCCTTTCCTGCAGCGTATGAGGTAGACAACATTGGCCAAGTCGCACGAGTATGTACCACGTACCTGATGGGTGGTGTTCTCACGTGTAATGGTGGTACCCATGTCGATGATCCGGCACGTCTTGCAGAGATTGCCATGGCAGGGTTATGTGGTGTCGTGGTCACTGAAGGCTGGTTGTTTGCTGCAAACAATGGTCTGTTTGAAGTTGCGCGGTTGTTTGAAGGCAAGTAGTGGGGGTGTGGGGATGACCTTGGCAAGATGTTCGTCTTCATCGATGATGTGTTGAAGGCTGCGAAGAAGATGTCATAGTTTCTCCGCTCCGGGGAAGCACTGGACGACAAACTTTTTGTCACAATGTAGAAGGTAGAATGTAGAAGGATGAGAAGGTTGGGTTGATCCTGATATTTCGATCCCCTCCCACCCATGGGGAAGGTTAAAATTGAGGCTAATATTTGCCCTTTTGAAGCAACTGCATATTGCAGTGGATTGGGGCACTGGACTCGTACCTTTGTTCTGAAATAGTAATTTAACGCCAAACGGAGGAACTAAATTCCTTCTACATAATCGGGTGTCGGATAAGCATATGCACAATATACTTGGTTACTTTTGATTCCGTTCCTGCGTACCTTTCTTTCCTCATCTGGCGCTATTGATAATTGTACTTGGACAGGTTGGTGTCGAAAATGACAAAGAATGTCAGCCTGGTAATTGTTCTTTTGAAGTTTCGAGCTTGTGGCTGATGTGTGTCGTTGGGGGAGATTGGAGCGAGATTTCTTCCTCGTCTCATTGTAAGACAGCTGAACAAGATTATATTGATGCTGACACTGGAATGGGTTGAATGTTCCAATATGCTCAAACTGCAATGTCCCGCACAGTAGGGCGCAAACAATTCTTTTAAAAAATCTAAAATTGAACTTCTTCGAGAAAAGTGTTTCGGATTGTAACTTTGAATTAATCTATTGGCAATACTCCTTGGAAAATTTAATTAAAACTTGGTCAAATTACAGCCGATAAATTCCTTAACATGGCTCCTCATTTTATAGGGATAAAACTATTTATAAGAAATTTCAATATAAATGGCTATTATCATTGAAGATTGACCACTTTGGCACCATTGTATTAAGTAGCCATGTATTAACCTTCACAGAACCCAATTTTGAACTCAAAAGTATGTTTCTCCAATTGTTTCAATACCGAGTGTAATTGTCAAACAACAAAAGTGCTCAATGAATCTTCATCTTCAGTTTTCGAATATTTATTTTCAGGATGTGGGCATCATTTATGGGTTTTTTTCTGGAACGCCAGTGAGCGAAGGATAGCAACAAAGCCAATCTTTACTGAGTCTAACATTTATTTACAGATTGAAACATTAGAAGCATATACATTAACCAACCTGTGGTTTCAATGAGCGTCTCTTTATTTGTGTTCAAGTGAAATACCAGTTAATGTCCATAAGACATAGGAGCAGAATTAGGCCACTCGACCCATCGAGTCTGCTCCGCCATTCAATCATGGCTGATATTTTCTCATCCCCATTCTCCTGCCTTCTCCCCATAACTCCTGATCCCCTTATTAATCAAGAACCTATCTATCTCTGTCTTAAAGACACTCAGTGAATTGGCCTCCACGGCCTTCTGCGGCAAAGAGTTCCACAGATTCACCACCCTCTGGCTGAAAAAATTCCTCTTCATCTTTGTTTTAAAGGATCGTCCCTTTATTCTGAGATGGTGCCCTCTGGTTCTAGTTTCTCCTGCAATTGGAAACATCCTCTCCACGTCCACTCTTTCCAGGCCTCACAGTATCTTGTACGTTTCAATAAGATCCCCTCTCATCCTTCTAAACTCCAACGAGTACAGACCCAGAGTCCTCAAACGTTCCTCATATGACAAGTTCTTCATTCCAGGGATCATTCTTGTGAACCTCCTCTGGATCCTTTCCAAGGCCAGCACATCCTTCCTTAAATATGGGGCCCAAAACTGCTCACAATACTCCAAATGGGGTCTGACCAGAGCCTTATACAGCCTCAGAAGTACATCCCTGGTCTTGTATTCTAGCCCTCTTGACATGAATGCTAACATTGCATTTGCCTTCTTAACTGCTGACTGAACCTGCACATTAACCTTAAGAGAATCGTGAACATGGACTCCCAAGTCCCTTTGTGCTTCTGCTTTCCGAAGCATTTCCCCATTTAGAAAATAGTCTATGCCTCGATTCCTCCTTCCAAAGTGCATAACCTCACACTTTTCCACATTGTATTTCATTTGCCACTTCATTGCCCACTCTCCTAGCTTGTCCAAGTCCTTCTGCACCCCCCTTGCTTCCTCAATACTACCTGTCCCTCTACAGATCTTTGTATCATCAGCAAACCTAGCAACAGAGCCTTCAGTACCTTCTTCCAGATCATTAATGTATATGTGAAAAGTTGTGGTCCCAGCACAGACCCCTGAGGCACACCACTAGTCACCGGCTGCCATCCTGAAAAAGACCCCTTTATCCCCACTCTTTGCCTTCTGCCAGTCAGCCAATCCTCTATCCATGCCAGGATCCTACCTGAGCTTTTAACTTATTTAACAGTCTCCTATGCGGCACCTTGTTAAAGACCTTCTGGAAATCTAAATAAATCACGTCCACTGGTTCTCTTTGTCTAACCTGCTTGTTACCTCCTCAAAGAACTCTAACAGATTTGTCAGACACGACCTCCCTTTGACAAAGCCGTGCTGAATCAGTCCTATTTTACCATGCACTTCCAAGTGCTTCGCGATCTCATCTTTAATAACGGACTCTAAAATATTACCAATGACCGAAGTCAGGATAACCGGCCTATAATTTCCCGTCTTTCCCTCCCTTCTTAAACAGCAGTGTTACATTAGCCACTTTCGTTTTCTGGGACCCTTCCTGCCTCCAGTGATTCCTGAAAGACCACAGGTTGGAACTGGGCAAGGCATTCAAGGTTATGGGTTCTGTTCTTTGTGTTGTAATTGACCTGGAATGGGTTAATCTAAGCCCAAATTGCTAGCTCCTTCACTAATGCCTCCACAATTTCCTCAGCTATCTCTTTTAGGACCCTGGGGTGTAATCCATCCGGTCCAGGTGACTTGTCCACCTTCAGACTGTCGTGTTGGGTGTTCCGATGCACAAATGATCCAACACGGCTGTAGATGGTACAACTCTGTTATTTTGTCTTAACAACGACAACTACTAACTGTTGGCTTGGGTACGTGCTTCACCAGCTATCCTGTGGACCCAGCCCTTTCACTATCTTAGTGAGGCACTCAGCACATGGTGTATGTCTGAGTGGCGCACTGTCAGCTCTGTGCTCTGAGCTATCTCCTGGTAGAATGAGTGGGAACTGTGGTGTTCCCTGTTTTATAGTGCGTGTGCTCTCACTGGTGATTGGCTGCGATGTTATGTGTGTGCTGGTTGGTCCAACTGCCTGTCCATCAGTGTGTGTGTGATTGCACCATGATATGCTGATGTGGCTATCATGACATCCCCCCTTTCACAAGGATATGTGCCTACTTGCTAATAAATAGAAATGTGTACTGAATGAATCTGAGTATGTGTGTGCAATATTTACAACATGTAGCGTTCGTTGCAATCGTTGCGCCACCGTGCATGCGCAGTGTGGTCCTGCTTAGAGCGCGCCTGCGCATCACGTCCCTCTGTGTCAACGTCCCCTCTTTTGGCACGTACAAGCGCGGGAGGCCTCAGAAAGCACGCGAAATGGCCGCCCTCATCCGGGCCGCGGGCCGGGAGGAACTCGATCGACTGAACCCGCTCCGCCTCGTAGGACCCGTGACATGCCGTTTCGGCCACCTGGATTTGGGAGTACCGGCTGGTCGCGTTCTCATGGAGGACGCAGGTCTCGATGGCAGTCGCGAGGGTGAGGCGCTTTATTTTTAGGAGCTGCTGGCATAGGGTGTCCGAGATGGCCCCAAAAACTATCTGATCCCGTATCATGGAGTCGGAGATGGCCTCATAGCCGCAGGACTGCGCGAGTGTGTGTGTGATTGCACCATGATATGCTGATGTGGATATCATGACACAGACCTTTCAGTTTCCCCAGAACCTTCTCCTTAGTAATGGTCACTGCACTCCCCTCTGCCCCCTGTTTCTCCTGGAGCTCTGGCATCCCACTGGTGTCTTCCACCGTGAAGACTGATGCAAAGTAACTATTCAGTTTGTCTGCCATTTCTTTGTTTCCTATTATTACTTCTCCAGCCACATTTTCTAGTGGTCCAATGTCTATTTTTGCCTCTCTCTTACCTTTTATATATTGAAAAAATCTCTTCCTATCTTCCTTTGTATTACTAGCTTGCTTGCACTCGTACTTCATCTTCTCCCCCCTTATTGCTTTTTTAATTGTCCTCTGCTCGCTTTTAAAGGCTTCCCAATCCTCTGGATTCCCACTAATTCTTGCCACTTTGTATGTTTTTTCCTTAGCCTTTATGCTGTCCTTGACATCCCTCGTCAGCCATGGATGCCTTGTCCTCCCCTTAGCATATTTCCTCCTCCTTGGGATGAATTTCTATTGTGCCTCCCTAATAACCCCCAAAACTCCTGCCATTGGTGTTCCACTGTCTTCCCTGCTAGGTTCCTTCTCCAATCAACTCTGGCCAGCTCCTCCCTCATGTCTTTGTAGTTACCCTTACTTAATTGTAATACTGTTGCATCTTATTGCAGCTTCTCCCTCTCAAACTGCAGAGTAAATTCTATCATATTGTGGCCACTGCTCCCTTAGGGTTCCTTCACCATAAGTTCCCTAATCAAGACTGCCTCATTTCCATCACCAAATCCAGAATTGCCTGTTCCCTAGTAGGCTCTGTCACAAGCTGCTCCACAAAACCATGGGCAGGATTCTCCGGGAATTGGCAGAAACGGCGCAGTGGAGAGGCGGGAAACATTCCGGCGTCGGGCCACCCCAAAGGTGTGGAACCCTCCGCACCTTCAGGGGCTAGGCCGGCGCCAGAGTGGTTTGCACCCCACCGGCTTGTGTGGAAGGCCTTTGGCAGCGCGCCAGCCGGGGCCGAAGGGACTCCGCTGGCCGGCGTGGGTCCGGGCATGCGCGGGAGCGTCAGCGTCTGCGGACGTCATCCCCGCGCATGCGCACATGGAGTCACTTCCGCACCGGGATTGGCGGATAACCACGGCCTCCGGTGCGGAAGGAATAGAGTGCACTCACGGCACAGGCCCGCCCGCGGATTGGTGGGCCCCGACCGCGGGCCATGCCGCCATGGGGGCACATCCCGGGGCCAGATCCCCCCCCGAACCCCCAATAACCTGGAGGCCACCTGCACCGCCACGTCCCGCCGGTAAGGGACCAACTCCAATTTACGCCGGCGGGACTGGCTACAGGCGGGCAGGACTTTGGCCCATCGTGGGCCGGAGAATTCGGGTTGCCCCGGGGCCCATTGAGTCGAGGCGGACCCCGCCATTCTCGAGGCAGACGGCGCGACTCTCGCCACGCTGGTTTTTGGGGTTGGGAGAATTCGGAGGCCGGCGGGGACGGGATTCACTCCGACCCCCGGCGATTCTCCGACCGGCAGGGGGTCGGAGAATCCCGCCCATTGTCTTAGACATTCCACAAATTCCATTTCTTGGGATCCACTACCAACCTGCTTTTCCAAGTCCACCTGCCAATTGAAACCCCCATGATTATTGTAATATTGCCTTTTCCATCACCTACATACAACTAAACACAATTGTTCATTAAGCCAATCCAATCGATAGACTTTTATCCCCCTCGAGCCCCCAATTGTTATGGGTCAGGGTTTACAGAACCCCAAAGTGTTTCATGGAGTTCAATCGACCCACAACTTTTAGTAGATTGTGGTGTGGGAAGCACACGGCGTACTCTCCAGGTGTGATACAGCAGAAATGGACAAGTGGTTTTTAAAACAAAACAATGTTTATTCTATGAACTCAAGATAACCTTTTAAAAACAAACATTGAATATCTTAACACCCATTACTTCAAAGATAACCCCAAAAGACTACAACACTAAATAATCCTTCAAACTGTTCCTTTAAACATCCAAAAGACTTCAAACCTTCAAAAATAGGAGCACATTAAGTTACATTCAATATATTTATAGTCTTTGGATTGCAGAAATCAACAGACCAGCTCTGTGTTTCTTCCTGCAGCTCACAGCAAAACACACCGTCACTCCCAGCTGCATTCTCAAACTGAATCTCAAAAAACAGAAGTGAGCTCAGCTCCCCCCACCCTCTGACATCACTTCAGTAATATGATCAGCTCCATTTCTTAAAGGTACATTGCTTAAACATCCATTTCTTAAAGGCACTCTCACATGACACAATCAATAAACAAATAACTATTTTATTGTCCATCACCTGCATACAACTATACACAATCAATAAACAAATAACCATTTTACCCCCATGCCGTTGAAAAGGTCGTGCTGGGCTTTTTTCTTGAACGGCTGCAACCTCTGTGGTGAAGGTGTTTGCATAGCCCTGTTGGCGAGACGGTACACTATCTTGAACCAGTGACAATGAAGGAAAGGTAGATATACGTCCAAGAGAAGGCGGTGTGAGATTGGAGGGGAATTTGGTGGTGATGCTGCTTTTCTTTAAACAATATTTTTTGAAAAGCTTTTTCAAAAGATAAAAACAACATAATATTATAATATAAAGAGTACAATCAGTGATCAACTCATCTAATTCCTCCCCCCCCCCCCACCCCTCATGAACTAAAACAAAAACCACCTTAATAACTGAAGGACTAACTCCTTGAAAAGGGAAATGAAAGGCAGCCATCCTAGGTAGAATCCTCTATCAACCCCCTACCGTGTACTTGACCTTCTCCAAATGTAAAAACTCCATGAGGTCACCCAACCAGGCCTAGGTACTGGGCGGAGTAGGAGATCTCCACCCAAACAGAACTCGCCTCGGGGCTATTAACGAGGCAAAGGTGAGGACATCGCCTTCACCCCCGTCTGCAGCACCAGTGAGTCCGAGACCCCGAAAATGGCCTCCAGCGGACAAAGCACCAGGTCGACATGAAGGATCTCTGACATGATGTTAAAGAAAGAGACCCAAAAGCTGAACAACTTGGGACACGACCAGAACATGTGAGTATGATTACCCCAAGAACACCGCTCGCACCTGTTGTCTACCCCCGGAAAAGAAACATTTGTCCTTTCCTTGGTCAGGTGAGCCCTGTGCACCACCTTGAACTGGATCAAACTACGTCGAACACAGGAGGATGTTAACAGGGAATTGAAATGTTTCCGACAGCAAAGCAAAAAGGTAACACCCCCAGATCGGCTCCCCTCCCCCACGTGGTTAACCGGAAAGTATTTGCTCTTCTCCAGATTCAACTTATACCCAAAGGAGGAGTCAAAACTCCTAAAAAGCTTCATTATCTCATCCATAGTGGAAACTGGGTTCCTAATATAAAGCCATCTCTGAAGGAGCTAGCAATTTGGGCTTAGATTAACCCATTCCAATTCAATTACAACACAACGAACAGAACCCCCATAACCTTGAATGCCTTGCCCAATTCCAACCTGTGAAAGCATCAACCTACCCGAGAACAAAGAGAGGCAGACACACACAAAAACTCCCAGCCACTCCCCACACCCACATACCACCCCCAACATCCAAATACCTCACAAACCCCGATGAACTTGCACCGAGCCCATGTGGTTTTTTAAAAAAAGCCTCTGCACCTGCCGGCGTATCAAGAAAATAGTCTCTCGAGTAAAAAGTCACTCTGAGCCTCACTGGGTACACCGTTCCAACTCAAACTCCCTTCTCACATAGAGCACCCTTAGCTTTATTAACCGCTGCTTGCTTCCTCGCCAGCTGCGCTCCAACATCCTGATACACCCTGATGGTGTGACCTTCCCATTTGTAATCACGATGATCCTTCAGCCCATCTCAGGGCCCGTTCCTTCTTTTGAAAACTATGGAACTTTCTGATAACAACTCTAGCGCAAACATATTTAAGCTTTACTGCCTACTTAAATATGCAAATCTGGATCCTGTCCAGGGTGGGCATGGATAATGATGGCCGGTTTGCTGTCAGGCGCAAATCCCAATTTTGCCTCAAGAGGCGGGATTCTCCAGCCGATTGGGAATCCGGCTTCCAGCGGGCAGACCCAGGGACCCCCCCCCCCCCCACCGCCACCCTCTGTGTTGGTCAGGAAACCACAGTTTTACCACAGTGACTGTCAGGTGACAGACAGAAGTTTAGTCTCCTTAATTGGGCAAACAGAAGACAATCAGGTGTTTATTGGTTGTAGAATAATTTATAAAAATGAAAATAATCTCCCATGTCCTCTTAAGCCTATTTACATAGTACAGATATCAGTATTCCTCATGAACAGATATGAACATTAATCTCAGATATGAACATGCACAGTGATTTATCGGAATAATATTTGATGGCGCTGAGTCGAGAACTGCATGTGTTGGGGAATTTGAATTGTATCGGACGCTGGATAAATTGTCAAATAAAATCAACTTTATTGATGCCCAGAATGTCAAGGACCTGTTTTGCATGCAAAGTTACAATTGCCACAGACCAACGTTTAACTCCTTCCTGTGTGTAATATTTCATGAAATTCTTTTAACAGGCCAGAGAATCTCCCCAGCAGCAAATGCACCATTTAAGACAGGCATTGGGCTGATTGCAAAATTTGGGAGGTTGAGAAATGAGGAAATATCGTCCAACTTAGAACTTTGCTTGATGGCCGGCGCAGACAGGATGGGTGAAGGGCCCCTTGCTGTGCTGTAAAACTCCATTGACTATGACAAGGGATGGAGGCTGCGGCACTTTTAAAAATTCATTCCTTGGATGTTAACATTACAGACACCCTCTCCTTCCCTCCGAGGAACAACGTTAACTCTATTTCTCTCTTTGCTGATGCTGCCAGACCTGCTAACTTTCTCCAGCATTTCTGTTTTGGTTTCAGAATTCTAGCATCTGTAGCATTTCGCTTTTATCCTTCAATTTCTCCTATTTCCAATGTCCTCACTAGGTTATAAACACTTCTAATTGGTTCAGAAAGCAGTGCAGTAAAGATCTAGTGGCGGAAATCTCCATTCCCCGGCGCCGTTTCCGTAATCGGCGATCGGGCGGAGAATCCCTGTTACGATGGCACCTGTTTTCGGATGCTCCGCCCCCTCCAAAACGCGTCATCGAGGAGTGCGCCGCACGCCATTGGGAAAGCCTCAGGTTGTTACCTGAGGGCCCTCCCCCGATGCTCCAGCCCCGATGGGCCGAGTTCCTAATCACGTGGTTGACCGATGGTCTCAGCGGACGGGAGACCGGTGTGGCACCACCAACAATCGGGCAGGAGCCGTGCTGCTGGTCGGGGAGGGGGGGGAACATCGGCGAGGGCTGGGGGGACTGGTGGGGGGTGGCCATGGTGTGGCGAGGGGGTGCCCTGGGGCGCACTATCTGGCACGTCAGGTCCGCGCACGGGGGCCTCACCGATTTTTCCCATGTAGAACGCCACGGATCCTTCGGACATAGCCCTAAAATCGGAGAATCCAGATCCTCAGCTCAGATCATCAAAGGTTATTCGCTTGAATTCCTCCAGCAGGTCAGCACTTCAAAAGGAAACAGTGAATACTGTTTTTCGTAAGTAGCATATTTATGAGATCCCATTTCCTTGATACATGGGGGAGCGCATAATGTCATCGTTCAGTGTTCCTCCACATCAATAGTGTCCTAGCAACCAGGAGGCTTTTGGGACCCAAGGGAAATCTGCCATCTTAACTCCAAGCCTTAGTTGCTGGTCCATCCTATTGGGAGGATATTGTAACAAATCGCAGCAGGAGTCGGTCATCTGGTCCTTTGAGCCAGTGCTGTCATTCAACAAGGCCATGGTGATCTCGTATTTCAACATCAGTTCCCGCACTCTGCACATATCCCTTAATTCCCTTTGTGCCCCATAATGTAGCGATCTCATTCTTGAATATGCTCAACAACCGAGCATCCGGAACTCTCTGGGGGAGAGAATTCCAAAGATTCACAATCCTTTGACTGAACAAATTATCTCCTCGTTTCAGTGGCTGACAACGTCTCCTGGGTTTTGACCCCATGCTATAAATTTCCCCAACTGAGGGGACATTTTCACAGCTTCAGAATTTTAAAGTTAAACCCAATTGGCTGTTGCAGAAAAAGAGCCGTACATAATTGGATGGGAGTAGATGACAAGTTTATTCAAGGAGTCAGAAAGAGCAGTGCAAAATTTTCTCAAACGTCTCTGACATTACTGTTATGGGCCAGGGTTTAGAGAACCCCAAAGTGTATCATGGAATTCACCTGACCCACAACTTTTACTAGATTGTGGTAGGGGGAGCACATGGCCCACTCTCCAGGTGTGGTACAGCAGAAATGGAAAAGTAACTTTTAAAGCAAAACAATGTTTATTCTATGAACTCAAGTTAACCTTTTTGAAACATAGTGAACATCTTAGCAACCATCAATTCAAATACAACCCCCAAAGAATACAACACTAAGTAATGGTTAAGCTGTCCTTTTAACATCCATTAAAAAACCTTCAAAACAGAAAGACATCAGGCTTAACTTCACTACTGAGAACATTTATTTATTTAAATTTAGAGTACCCAATTCATTATTTCCAATTAAGTGGCAATTTAGCGTGGCCAATCCACCTAGCCTGCACATTTTTGGGTTGTGGGGGCGAAACCCACGCAAACACGCGGAGAACGTGCAAACTCCACGTGGAGAGTGACCCAGAGCCGGGACCGAACCTGGGACCTCGGCCGTGAGGTCGCAGTGCTAACCCACTGTGCCACAGTGCTGCCCCTACTGAGAACATTTATAATTCTGAATTCACCAAATGATCTAGAGATAGTCTTTTGATGGCAGAGAGAACAGCAGTACACCTGCTTGGTCTGGCTTCAGCTCCAACACTGAAAACGAAACTAAAACACACCCTGCAGCCTACTCAAAAACAGAAGTGAAAAGCTGACAGACAGCCCAGCTCCACCCACTCTCTGACATCACTGCAGTCGCAAACACCCATTTCTTCAAGGTACTCTCACTACCGATATTTATATACACACCCATTTATAAACACCCATTTCTTAAAGGCACTCCCACATGACATTACTTTGGCTTTTAACAGCCACAGGCTTTCGACAAAGCCTTTCAATTGTGTTTTCTGCCTAGACATGCAGAGCTGAATTTGTACAAGTGTTTTTTGAGGATGTTGAAATTTAAAATTTAGGAAGAAGGCTTTATAAAAATTCGCCTTTCACACATTGCTGCTGAGCAAAGTCTGCTTCTCTGAGGTCACTCCAAATCCAACCTCCCCACCTTGTTCCCTCCTGTTTACCTAATGCTCTCCATCATCAAATGGGATGTCCATTACTATTTCCTAAATGGCACACAGTGTAGAGACATCATTATTGCTCTTTGCATATGCTAATTTATCACCTTTGACACCTCATGACAATATCGTGCTATTACAGTCAGAGAGATCAGGCACTTGTGTTAAGTATGCCTTAGATTGGGTAATAGCATTAAAACCCTGGGAAAAACTGTTGGTTCTTTGTAAGTACAGTTGAGTAGGTAGGCTGTGTATTTGCCATTGGTTGTTCCATAATACAGCAAACACATGTTCAGAATGCATAACATCTTGCAGAAATGTCTTGAGTGGAGAGCTGATGACTATAATCTCAACATTAATGCCAAACTATCACTCTCCAATGCCCTCAATCCCTGACCCTGCTGTAATTTACATTGGCATTGGGAGAGCAGCAAATGCGAGAGCCCAGACCCCTACAGACACATCTCAGACACCTACCTGTCCCATGTGGCACAGCCACAAACATTTGCCAACCATTCAGGAAGGGATGAGGGCAGGAAGGTGCAATCCCTTCCCCAGGGATTTCCTTCATCCTGCTACGTAAGGGGCCCAATCCGGAAAGCATTGATCTATCGGAATGTTCCTGGATACTCCCTGGCTTGGAACCTCAGCCCCTCGTATTGCACCTTTCCCAACGTTTACCCTTGTGGATCATCTTCCTTGGGATACCAGCTCCCAGAATGATGCCACGTAGATAGGGAAACCAAGAATTCAAACACAGGCAGTCTTGGTTCCCATCTCCATCCACTCTGTCGTGACATGACATCAAAAGAAATGGAGAAAGATTATTTCACTTACAATGTCAGCTAGAAATGGAAATTGAGGTGGGACTCTAATGTACTCAGTTCCCTAACGTCCGTGCAAGCCATTTCCATGGTGTTATGGTGAGTATTCTGTGGAATAGCCAAGGAAACTCAGTGTTATGCAGGTGCAAACGTAATCTAATATCTGCTGCAGTTATGCTGCAGGAACTGTCGAACACAGGATTAGAATGATGTGCGCGAACAACACTGAATTAAATTGTCTTCTTTCCAGTCAAGCGGCTTGAATACAGGCAGTTTCCTTCCAACAACCTCTGACCAATAGTCTAGTGCTAACAAAGAATTGACTGTGCGATTGGTGTTTTTTTCTAATATTAGAAACTTAACAACAGTTTAACCGGACCTGTGCTCTTTTCAAACTTTAATCTCAAATCGAATTGATGCAAATTCTGTAGGTCAACTGGGACCTTTAAGAATATCGTTGAAGTGTTGGGTACTCTGAGACACAGACGAACCAACACGGTTGCGAATGGTACAACGCAGTTTTATTTCATTCAACTATTGACATAGTAAACTCTGGTATTCAGCACATGGTGACTGTCTGAGTGGCTGGCAATGAGGTCTGTGCCCTGAGCAGTCTCCTCTTGGAATGCCCAGGAAGTGTTGTGTTCCTTGTTTTGTACTGTGTCTGCTCTTGTCTGTGATTGGCTGTCATGTTGTGTGTGCTAATTGGTCCGTTGATCTGTCCATCATTATGTATGTATGTATGTGCTGTGATGTTCACTTGAATATCATGACAATCGGTAGCAAGGAAGGGTCAGTGCTAGAACAAAAGGGGTTTGTGCACAGGATTTCCCATTTCGGAAGAACCTGCTGCTTTGACAAAAATGAAGCTGAGTCATGAATGGAAGGAGAAATTAAAGGTCTTTCAGAAGCGGAAAAAGAACTTTGCAAACAAAACTCTTTGAATTTGATCCATCTTTATTTAGTATAAATTTAGAGTACCAAATTCATCTTTTCCAATTAAGGGGCAATTTAGAATGGTCAATCCATCTACCCTGCACATCTTTGGGTTGTGGGGGCGAAACCCACGCAAACACGGGGAGAATGTGCAAACTCCACACGGACAGTAACCCAGGGCCGGGATCGAACCTGGGACCTCGGCGCCGTGAGTCCGCAGTGCTAACCACTGCGCCACCGTGCTGCCCCGAATTTGATCATTCTTGATTGCACTGATTATTGTTTGAGAGCAAGTGAGTTCCACAATCAGTGAAAGGAAAATAAATAAAATAGAACTCAGAAAGAAAACGGAAAAGGAGAAAATGAGCCACTTGTCGTTTCAGCACTTTTGTAGACTTTGCAGCAATTAATTAATTTCTGCAATGAGCTGTTAAGTAAGAAAAAGGTCAAGTTACTAAAACAAGCTCAAAGTGTTATTGTCTGGGTGACCTCAACTTTCCTGTGAGACACATCCAAATATAGAAAAGAACAGCGGTGGGTTGGAAACAAGAAATGGAGCTGAACGGATCAGGAGTGTTCAGGAAAATGATTCCAATTCTGCCAAGCAGGTTAAGGAGCAGGATTCTTCAGGCTGGACCATAGAATTAAAATTCCCATGATTATCACTGTCCGTTTGTGACAAGCACCCGCTGTCCTTTATTTCTCCGTTCATGAGATGTGGGCGTTGCTGGGCCAGCATTTGTCGGCCACACCGAATTGCCCTTGAACCGAGTGGTTTCCTCGGCCATTTCAGAGGGCATTTGAGAGTCACCCACACTGCTGTGTGTCTGGAGTCACATGTAGACCAGACCAGGTAAGGACGGCAGATTTCCTTCCCTCAAGGACATTAGTGAACCAGATGGGTTTTTACGACAATCCACAATGGTTTCATGGTCATCATTAGACTTTTAATTCTGTATTTTTACTGAATTCAAATTTCAACATCTGCCGTGGTGGGATCCGAACCCGGGTCCCCAGAGCATTATCCTGGAACTCTGGGTTACAAGTCAGCATCAATACTACTAGGCCATTGCCTTCCCTCTTATCATAGAATCATAGAATTTACAGTGCAGAAGGAGGCCGTTCAGCCCATCGAGTCTGCACCGGCCCTTGGAAAGAGCACCCTACTTAAGCCCCACACCTCCACCCTATCCCCCTTTATCCCCGTAACCTCACCTAACCCTTTTGGACACTAAGGAAAATTTAGAATGGCCAATCCACCTAACCTGCACATCTTTGGACTGAGGGAGGAAACCGGAGCACCCGGAGGAAACCCACGCAGACACTGGGAGGATGTGCAGACTCCGCACAGACAGTGACCCAAGCCGGGAATCGAACCTGGGACCCTGGAGCTGTGAAGCAACTGTGCTAACCACTATGCTTCCTTTATATCTTATCCCCCCGGGTACGTACAGTAAGTGGGGGGGGGTGGGGGGGGGGGGGGAGGGGCTGCATACTTCTTGCCTTAATGATTGCTCATCTCTACTCATCTGCTTCTACAGCCTGGTTTACCGAACTGAGGTCACCCCGCTCAAAAATATTAATGCCATCATTAACTAACAGAGCCACTGCTCCACCTTTTCCAAGCTTCCTGTCCTTCTAAATGTTATGTACCCTTCAATATTCAGGTCCCAATCTATGTCTTCTGGTAAGGATCCTGTGTACATCCTAAAAATGTAAAAGAATATGAATGCCCTCCCAAGCCTGCTCTACCCTAAGATCATGGCTAATCTCCAACCTCAACTCCATTTTCCCACACAATCCCTATATGCCTCGATTCCTTTAGTGTCCAAAATACTGTCCATCTCCGTCTCAAATATACTCAATGACAGAGCATCTGCTACTCTCTGTGGTAGAGAATGCTAAAGATTCACAATCCTCTGTGTGAAGGGGTTTCTCATCATCTCAGCTTGAGAGCTCAAGGTGTGGCCATTTCAGGCTTAAACTTTCAGCCAAGGCAACATTCTTTCAGCATGCACCCTGCTGAGCTCAATAAGAATTTTATACATTTAATTAGGATCATCACTTGTCCTCCTATCTTTCAGAGGATATAGTCCCAAAGCTCATCAGACCTGATACATTTGTGGCTCAGTTTGTTGAGTACTTTTCTCTGACTCAGAAGGTGGCGATTTCTCTTTCCAAACCTCCGACCTCTGAAGGTGGAACGGTGGGAGAAGCGGATGCTTGGGGCCAGTAACGCCTCTCCAGGTCACACCACCCTGACTTGGAAATATACTGTCATTCCTTCACTGGGGCTGGGTCAAGACCCTGGTACTCCCTGCCTAACAGCACCGTGGGAGTACCCACACCGCCAACTGCAGTGGTTCACAAGCTCACTATCACGCTCTCAATGATACAGAGAGATGAGCAATCAATGTTGGCCTCCCGGGAGTAAGTAAACAAGAGCTGCCTGACCTATTGGTGCCAGTTTGGGAAGATTCAGCCTAATAGCTGCGTGGCTAGCTTCATAAAAAACAACTTAGTGAGACCAAGTGAATTTCAAGATCCGTTAGGTAATGCACATTGAACTTAACAAGACCAATTTACAAAATAGTACTGATGACCTTAAGTAATCTGGCTGCTCCAAATGAAAGATTACCACATGGTACAGCGCTGCAGGAGTAGACAATCAGACGGGCTTATTAGATTCTGGCTCACATTTTAATAGCAATTTGCTACTTAATTTGAAGCTCGAGCATATTCTCACAGTCCAGGTAATTACTGTCTATCTCCTCAGGACCAAAGCTTTCAAGAAGAAAATTTCAGGTTCGTGTGCATTTTCTTCCTTCTCTCCTCTCCTGAAAGTGTTGCATTCTTGCAGAACACATCTCAACCACTCCTGCATCCAGGGCATTTACTCTTTGTGTGTAAACATGTGAGGTGTGTGCCAAGCAAGGTACCACAGCCAAGGAGGGTCCTTTTCCTGTTTCGACATGCACTTTCCGGCAGGGTGAGACTCTTGCTGGTTATGATCCATCACCATTATCAGTTGCGCTGGCTGAAATCAACTAACTGCAAAGATTAGGTGGAGGTGAGGGGTGCCTGAGCTCTGCTTTACTGATCTGCACAGTGCCATTAACTATTGCTCCTCTAGTAATAATAATCACTTATTGTCACAAGTAGGCTTCAATGAAGTTACTGTGAAAAGTCCCTAGACGACACATTCCGGCGCCTGTTCGGGGAGGCCGGTATGAGAATTGAACCCGCGCCGCTCGCCTTGTTCTGCATTACAAGCATGCTGTTTAGCCCACTGGGCTAAACCAGCCCCTAGTTCCAGCTCCTGTGTGGGGGCTTATAATGGCAATCGTTTGTTTCGGTAACATTGGTTGCATTGCATTTTATTTCAACATTTGGAGTTTTCTTCTCTAAATATGAAGAAGGTAAAATAACGGTGTTCTGACAATTTTAATAAAGGTGAAATTCCTGCCTTTGCTCATTTTAGTGAAATATCGGCACAGGTAAATCACTTGACATTCCAGAATTAGCGACATTTTTGGTGAAAGAAGGAGGTTTAGCATCATCCTTAAGAGTATAATTTAGCATTTTTTATTATTATTTTTTAAATTTAGAGTACACAATTCATTTTTTCCAATTAAAGGGCAACCCATCTACCCTGCACATCTTTGGGTTGTGGGGGTGAAACCCATACAGACACGGGGAGAATGTGCAAACTCCAGGCGGACAGTGACCCAGAACCGGGATAGAACCTGGGACCTCGGCGCTGTGAGGCAGCAACGCTAACCACTGCGCCACCGTCCTGCCCGATCATTTAGCGTTTCTGACACAGAAAAGGGCCATTTGATTCTGTTTATGCTCCTCATGGGCAGATAAGTGCATTCTCCCCCGGGGCCAGGGGGGAGCTGGAACTGGAAGGCAGCCTTTGCCGAAGCGCTGAGGGAACATCAACAGGTAAACAAAGCAGAGGCTAGGGCAGACATAGAGGCTGCAGTGCAGGCAGCAATGGCCAAGGTCCTGACGGAGGTTCTGCAGGCCCTGGGCAGAGCAGAGGAGAAATTGGACGCCTAAGGGAAGAAACTGGAAGCCCAAGAGGCGACCATTAAGGAGCTGGAGAAAGCAGTGACTGATGTGAGCGACCGGGTCACGGCCCTGGAGGTGGCGAGACTGGGGACAACACAGGGGAGTCTGAAGGGCAGAGTGGACAACCAGGAAAACCGCTCAAGGAGGCAAAATGTCAGGATAGTGGGCTTACCAGAGGGGGTCAAGGGTAGAAACGCCACGGCGTACGTGGCCGAGATGTTGGGCAACTTAGTGGGGAGGAAAACTTTCCCCAACCCACCAGAAATGGACAGAGCACACCGGTCGCTGCGCCTGAAGCCCAAAGCAGGGAAACACCCGAGAGCAGTTATAGCTAAACTGCACCGGTACCAAGATAGGGAAACAATCCTGCACTGGGCCAGGAAAAACAGAACCTGCAAATGGGAAGGACATGCCATTAGAATTTACGTGGACATTGGGGCAGAACTAGCCAGGAGACGGGCCGAGTTTAATAGAGCGAAAGCAGCTCTTCACAAGAGCAACATGCGTTTTGCTATGCTGTACCCAGCAAAACTCTGGGTCACATACCAAGAAAGAGAATACTTCTTTACAGCCCCTGTCGAAGCAAACAAGTTTGTCGAGGAACACGGGCTGGAAAACCAGCAGCGAGGGTAGAAATGAGGGGCCCCTGGCAAGGGGCAACAACACGCTGAGGGGGGTGAGGGGAGGGGTGAGGCAACGTCAGCCCCCACCCCAGCTCCCCACCCCCCCGCCCCCGCCACGGCAAGCGCACCCTGAACAAAGAACAAACCACTGCCCGAGGGACCGCTTCAGGTGGGAGGCCAGGCCCCAGCATGAGGGAACGAGAGTAGCGGAGAAGGGAGAGCAAGCAAGAGGAGTGCAGGGTAGGATAGGGGAAGAGCGGGCAGAAAACCGCAGAGGCCGGGCAAGGGAGAAGTGAGACAGTAACTCCCGAGAGTGGGGCCACCGTACTAGCAGGAAAGCTAGCGCCGGGGGCATGCAACAAAGCAGGGCCGCAGCGCGCCCCCAACAGGGGGGAAGGCGCCAGGCTGGAGGTGGGGAGGGGGACCACTCAACAGAGACGGGAGAGCAAACTGGGACAGGAACAGGGGAAAGAGGGACAAAGGAACTGTACGAGGGAGAGGGGGGGAAAGGGGAGAGACCGGGAGGGGGGGGGGGGGCACACAGGGAGGGAGAGACCGGGGAGGGGGGACACAGGGAAGGAGGGACAAACGCGGCTAGAAAAGGAATAGGGCTACAAAGTGCCACAACCAAGGGCTCGAGACAAGAAATCGCTGCAAGCACCCACCCAATACGGTCTCTGGGCGAAGGGAGACCCCAGAGTGCAGGGGACTACCCGCATGGCAGACGCACAGTGGGCGGCCATGTCGGGTGCCCCCAGGACAAAGGGAAACCCTGGAGCACAGGGACCCGACCGCATGGAGAGAGCAGTGACAGCGGCCATCCTGGACGGCCCCCTAACAAAGGGAAACCCCGGAGGGCAGGGGCGCGTCCACCAGGTAAGTATGGTTAATCCCACAGGAGCGAGGGGGCAGAAGCCCCCCACCAGGATAGTCACCTGGAACGTAAGGGGGCTCAACGGCCCAGTGAAGAGATCCAGAGTCCTCACCCACCTAAGAAATATGAGGGCCGACATAGTCTTCCTCCAAGAGACACACCTGAGAGAGCAGGACCGACTGTGGGTAAGAAAGGGCTGGGTGGGACAAACCTACCATTCCTGCTATGGGACAAGGGCCAGGGGGGTGGTGATATTGATCGGCAAGAGGACAATGTTTAGGGCGACAAAGACAGTTACGGACCCAGGGGGACGGTACATCATGGTCAGCGGGGTCCTGGATGGGGCACTGGTAGTACTAGTTAACGTGTACGCACCCAACTGGGCCGACACGAACTTCATCAAGAAGACCATGGCAGAAATCCCTGACATAGCGACGCATCGACCAATCATGGGGGGACGGGGGGGGGGGGGGGGGGGCTGGGACTTCAACTGTGTACAGGACCCAAAGACAGACAGATCAAACCCCAAAACAGGGAAAACCTCAAGCATGGCAAGGGAACTCAGTCACTTTATGGAGCAGATGGGAGCGGTGGCCCCCTGGAGGTTCGCCCACCAGTGGAGAAGGAATTCTCCTTCTTCTCCCCAGTACACAACGTATACACCAGAATTGACTTCTTTGTGGTGGGGAAAATGGTACTTCCGGGGATAGACAAGGTGGAATACTCCGCAATTGTGATATCAGACCATGCTCCACACTACATGGACGTGAGGCTGGAGACGGGCAGGGCCCAACGGCCCACATGGAGGTTGGACGTTGCCCTAGCTGACAAGGCCTTCAACAAAAGGTTATCACGGGCCAGAGAAATTGCACAAATCACGGATATCAGAGGCACATTAGAAACGGAACCAGAAAAGATCAACAACACCTTCAAGGCCTTCTACCAAGGGCTGTACACCTCAGAGCCCCCAATGGGGGAGTCTGGGATGAAACGGTTCCTTGATGGACTGGACATTCCAGTCATGGGGGAGGGCAGAAAACGGGACTTGGAAGCAACACTAGCACTGGGAGAGATCATGGACAGCATTAGCTCCATGCAGGCGGTGAAGGCGCCGGGACCGGACGGGTTCCCGGCGGACTTCTACAAAACATTTGCGACAGCACTGGCCCCGCACCTGCGGGAGATGTTCACAGACTTGCTAGCGAGGGGCACACTGCCGCCCACGCTAGCACAGGCCTCAATCTCGCTGATACCTAAGAAAGACAAAGACCCAACGGAATGTGGGTCATACAGACCCATCTCACTGCTGAATGCAGACCCCAAAATACTGGCCAAAATCCTAGCCAAAAGGTTAGAAGGCTGTGTACCTGAGGTGGTCGCAGAGGGCCAGACGGGCTTTGTCAAAGGTAGACAGCTTACCTCGAACATCAGGCGCCTGCTGAATGTGATAATGACCCCCCTCCGGGGAGAGAACACCAGAGGTGATCGTCTCCCTAGATGCAGAAAAGGCCTTTGACAGAGTCGAATGGAAATACCTCATAGAGGTACTGGAGCGGTTCGGGCTTGGAGCAGGGTTCACCTCCTGGGTAAAGTTCATATACAACGCTCCCATGGCGAGTGTACGGACCAACAATACCAACTCCCGATACTTCCAGCTGCACAGGGGCACCAGACAAGGATGCCCACTGTCCCCGTTGCTGTTCGCTCTAGCGATCGAACCACTAGCATCGCGCTCAGAGCAGCAAAAAGCTGGAGGGGGATCTAAAGGGCCAGCAGAGAGCACAGAGTCTCACTCTATGCAGATGACCTGCTCCTCTACATTTCGGATCCACAGAGCAGCATGGACGGAATCATCGCGCTCCTGAAAGAGTTTGGCGCCTTCTCGGGCTACAAACTCAACATGAGCAAAAGCGAGATCTTCCCGGTACACCCACAAGTAGGTGGGGCAGCCCAACGGGACTGCCGCTTAAACAAGCCCGACACAAATTCCGCTACCTGGGGATCCAAATAGCCCATGACTGGAAAGGGATCCACAAATGGAACCTCACCAGTCTGACAGAGGAAGTAAAAAAGGACCTGCACAGATGGAACACACTCCCACTCTCCCTCGCGGGGAGAGACCAGACGATCAAAATGAACGTACTGCCCAGGTACCTCTTCCTACTTAGATCCATTCCGATCTACATCCCCAATGCCTTTTTCAAAGCGCTGGACAAACTAATCATGGCGTTTTTATGGGGGGGGAAATGCTAGGATCCCAAAGAGGGTCCTACAAAAAACAAAATCCAGGGGAGGGCTAGCCCTCCAAACCTACAATTCTACCACTGGGCGGCGATGGCCGAGCGAATAAGGGAATGGATCAAGGAGCCAGAAGCCGAGTGGGTGCGTGCGGAAGAGGCCTCCTGCATGGGGACCTCCCTCCGGGCCCTCACCACAACAGCACTCCCATCCCCACCCAAAAAACATTCCAGCAGCCCGGTGGTGATAGCCACCCTCCAATCCTGGAACCAACTACGGCAGCAGTTTGGCCTGACCAAAGCTCCCATCTGCAACAACCATAGGTTAACACCAGCACTGACTGACGCCACCTTCAAAAGGTGGGGGCAGGACGGAGGGACACTGACAGTCAGGGACCTATACACGGACGGCAGGATCGCAACACTGGACGAACTGACAGAGAAATTCCCGCTAGCCAGGGGGAACGAGCTAAGGTATCCACAGCTCAAAAACCTCCTACGAAAGGAGACAAGGACGGACCCACAACCGCCACGACAGATACTACTGGAAGAACTACTGGACGCAAGCATACTAGACAAAGGAAACTGTAGCGACATGTATGACCGACTGATAGAAAGGGCCGACACCGGACTGGACGCAACAAGAAAGAAATGGGAGGAGGACCTGGGGATCGAAATAGGGTGGGGACTCTGGAGCGAAGCATTGCATAGTGTCAACTCCACCTCCAGGTGCGCAAGGCTCAGCCTGACGCAGCTAAAAGTGGTACATAGAGCCCACTTAACAAGAACCCGTATGAGTAGGTTCTTCCTGGAGGTGGAGGATAGATGTGAAAGGTGCCAATGAGGCCTAGCCAACCACGCCCACATGTTCTGGTCCTGCCCCAGACTTGTCCTTCTTCGAGGCAATGTCCAAAGTGGTGGGGATGAGGGTGGAGCCATGCCCGAAAGTGGCGGTCTTCAGGGTTTCAGACCAGGCAGATCTATTCCTGGGGAGGAGGGCGGACGCCCTTGCCTTTGCCTCCCTGATCGCCCGCTGTAGAATCCTGTTCGGCTGGCGGTCAGCAGCACCACCCAAAGCTGCAGACTGGCTGTCCGACCTCTCGGAATCTCTCCAAATGGAGAAACTCAAATTCGCCATCCGAGGGTCAGACGACGGCTTCCACAGAACGTGGGAGCCATTCACCCAATTGTTCCAGGACCTGTTGGTGCCAACGAACAAGAGGAAGAATAGCCAGGTAGCCAAGAAACAGGGGAAAGTAGCCAAAGCATGAGAGGGAGAGATAGACCGGGAGAGGGGGGTGGGGGGGGACGACAGCTAAACCTATGAGGAAAGAAAGGCGAACCACGAGAGCGGGGGAGGGGAGGGGAGAGGGAAGAGACAGGGAACAAGAGAGGAGAACCAGGCAGGTGGGGGCGGGGGGGGAGGCAGGGAAATGAGAGCCGGAAGGAAGGCATGGGATACAATAATGAACGTGGCATCTCCAGGGGTAGGGGACGAGGAGAATGAAGACGAAAGACGGGAGGAACAGCAGAAGCGGCGGTGAGCGCGAGACGGCAGCGAGACCCGTCTGGCAGATACAAGCGACAACAACACCAAACCCATTCGAGTATTGCCCACTGTAATTGTCTCTCCGGCACCCGAATGTATATTTATCTCCCCGGCCTCCACGACCCCCCCCCCCACCCCCCCCCCCCTTCCCTCCCTCCCGCAAACAGTCGCCTACTTATGTGTTGTAAATAATTTTGCCAGTTGTACAGAGTTGCTGGTGTTGAGCTGGTGCACAACACTACCAGTTATCGTATTGTTTTTTTTTACTATTTACTATTTTGTTTTCTCTGGTATGTTTGGGTGTGCCCTTCCCTTCTATATATGTGTATATATATATATATACGTTTCTCATCCTGTGTACATAACGGTAAAGATACTTTGTTCAAAAACCCAATTAAAAACATTTATTTAAAAAATGAACAACCTCCCATCTTTCTTCATCTCACTCCATCAGCATCTCTTTCTGATTCGCCCCTCCATCTATCACTCACACTTTTCCCGTAAATGTTTAAAATCCAGAAGCTTTTAAAACCCTCGGGCCAACATTGAGGAGCGCACAGGCAGAGTGACAGCAGTCAGTGAGGTTATTTTTTTAAATCGGGCGCCTTTTAAGGAGAATGAAGGGTTGGGCATTCTGTGGTCTTCTTCCTTTGCCCGTCCCATGTAGGTTAGATTCAGGTCCATCCTGCAAAAAGCTGCTGGCTGAAGATCAAAAAACCCACTCAGCCTGTGGTAGATTCAGTTATCTTGTGCAAACAGCCGGGAATCTTGACAACCCACTCATATCCAATATTGGATACATCTTCCTTATTGATGCCAGACTGTTTTGGCGATGGTGAGAATCACAGCTGAGCCCAAGTCTACACAGGCATCAAAACTCCCTGGATAGATAATAATTAGAAGGAACACTGGCCAATATTTTCTGCCCCCCAACCCCCCACCCCCCAATCGGTACTTTCTAGAATGTAGCTCAATACCACTACTGGGTGATATATTAACTCCCTGAGTGCCCCATCGTTACAACCATGACGTTTAATAAATTTGCTTCATTTTTTGGCCTGTGTCTTTAACTTAGGGCAAAGTGATTGATGGGGTGGTCATATAATATAGGCTGAGGT
Source organism: Scyliorhinus torazame (assembly GCF_047496885.1). Classification (NCBI taxonomy): domain Eukaryota; kingdom Metazoa; phylum Chordata; class Chondrichthyes; order Carcharhiniformes; family Scyliorhinidae; genus Scyliorhinus; species Scyliorhinus torazame. The sequence goes on along the minus strand of NC_092727.1, from coordinate 10,775,756 downwards.
CTGCCTGACAGCAGGCCTGTGTGTGGTGTGGCTGTTAAAGATTAAAAGGAGGCCTGGGTTGCATTGCTGGAATGAAAGTTTAATGTTCACACTTCGGGACAATGGCAGAAGCACTTGTGTTTACGGTGGTTAGACTGATGGTTTCAAGTTTCAGGAGAATGTTGAGAATGCAGGGTGTAAGCAGTTATGCTTCAAACTGTCCATGTAGATCCTAGATAAAAAAGAGTTGGTCTCTAAATGCATAGCTAATCAGCATTTCTACCTGGATACAAGGCCCACGTGGTTCATATTGCCATGGAGATGGGCTTTGAGAGGAGGTTTGCAAGATATCGATGAAACTCTGTGACACAGCAGGTCTGCCAAAAGCAGTGGTAAGAATTGCCCCCCCTATTCAACCACCCTATTCAACGGCAATTTGACATTTTTTCCTCCCTGCCATGGCCACACTCTGAGAGATTTCCTGCTGATGGGTTGACCGCAATCTCCCCCCCCCACCCCCATCCCCACACCCCCCACACCCACTTTCAGGCTCCCCTGCTTTGTTGACCTCCCTTCACCCCCCAACCTTGTCAAGGTCCTGGGAATCCCCCCTCCAATGGGCAGAGTGGTACTATCAGGGTGCCTGAGTGGCACTGCCAGGCTGGCAGTGTCAAGGTGCCCAGGTGCCAGTGGGGGGGGTACCAGGGTACTACCCTATCCGGCGAGGAGCCCGATTTGGGGGTCTCCCCACAATTTGCCTGTCGCGCCCGGATCCGCGCAGGTGCAATGCGGTCGCTGAATCGCACCCAGCACCTCTGATAGTGTGGTACCACCTCAATACTACTCCCGGAGAGTCAACTTGGATTATGTGTCTCTGGAATGGGGCTTGAACCCAGAGCCTTCTGACGCAGAGGGAAGAGTATAACTTACCTGAGCCCCAGCTGACACCTAGACTGTCAGCAGAGCGGGAAGCAAAACTGTTCTCTCGAAGGAAGGAAGGAAAACATGATCAGGCTCTGAGAAATCTCTGGCTCGCTGCTGGTACCTGGTACAGGAACAGATTGGTTGACCCAGACACTACCTTTGACTGATCTGTGGAGCTGAGGGAAGCAACAATGGAGCCACATTGTTCCGTTCATTGGAAATCTGAAGTACAATGTAGAGTTTTTAATGCGATCTTTAAATTTCTCCCAACTCTCCGGTATTGCACGCAACTATTTGTTCTCCAAAAGGTGATTAATGACTAAATTATTGAATGGATACTGCGGCAGACTGGTTAGGTTACTGTGTTGTGAAGTGCAGTAATGTCAGACTTTTGTCAACACTTAACAGCAGTTGTTATGATGCCAGGAATTAATGAATTACCTCAACCCTGTGAATCCAGGGCAATGTCTGTCATGGGAATGTTCAAAGATGCACTTTCCTGAAAAGCATTCTGCTCAGCTTTAAAGTCAAATTGTCTTTGTGGAAAAGTGTATGAAGAGAACGGTGCATAAAAACTATTTACATGCCAATCAAGAGGCAGTGAATTTCAATGTGCTCCTTATTACTATTATACCTTAAAAGGAAATATAAAAAATTTATCAAGAATCGTAGAATTTACAGTGCACAAGGAGGCCATTCGCCCCATCGAGTCTGAACCGGCCCTTCGAAAGAGCTCCCGACTGAAACCCACGCCTCCACCCCATCCCCGTAACCCAGTAACCCCACCTAACCTTTTTCTGAACACTAAGGGGCAATTTATAATGGCCAATCCACCTAACCTGCACCTCTTTGGGATGTGGGAGGAAACGGGAGCACTCGGAGGAAACCCACGTAGACTCGGGGAGAACGTGCAAACTCCACACAGACAGTCACTGAGGCCAGACTCGAACCCGGGACCCTGGAGCTGTGAGGCAGCAGTGCTAACCACTGTGCCACTGTGCCGTTTTATATATGCAAATCTTTGTGCCTTTATTGCAAACACTTAATTGTACCTGAAATAATACATAAAGGTCCACCTTCCTTCAGCTTTTTGGGGTCATTTTGATTACATTTTAAATGATTTCAAAATCCAAGTCCTGCAACCTTAGACTTGACATTTTAATTTCTGGAGGTGTATATGTAGCTGCTCTTCCCTGGCAATGTTCTCTTCCCATCTCCTAAAGTCATTGATTTTTGCTGGGGTTTAGTTTGACGGACATCAGCATCTACTCGTAGCTCAAACCAGTGAACGTTGACAGTCTATTCAGCACTACTGGCATCAGCAATACATGTCTGAACCTGCGCAGAAACACACACACGTACACAAGAGTCGCACTCTCAAACTGGTCAGCTGTCACAAGCAGGAATTAATTTATTTCCCTCACTAGCTTAAAGATGACGAATATTTTTATGACTTTATAGGAAAGCAATTAAGAGTGACTGATGAACTCTCAGCCTGCTAATTGAAACCATAGACTCATTAGGAGGAAATAGCCCAATTCTTCCCAACAGGCCCTCAGAAATGCAATGTCAGAGATCATAATTATTCGGCAAGTCCCCGAAGAATAATAATCAGAAAATTAACAAGCAATTCAGTTGTGTTTTTCTTTTTAATAGTAATTGGGTACAAAATGATTCATTTCATCAATACAGAAAACAGGTTTGTGATAGTTTACTCAAGCACACAGTACATCAAGGCTTGACGGATCAGCTCTGGAAAATGAACCAGTGCAGGTCCCTTCAATCACCTTCACTGTTAGCCTGCTAACAGATGCAGGAAATGAATGTGGAAAGGTGGACCTGTCTCTCTGCACTAACACTTTCACATGTTTTCAGCTCTTGTACAAAGACAATCCAGAATTAATTTTATTCCCGATAAATTAAGTGCCTTTATTAGAGATTATGATAATCTGCAGGAGCTACAAATGTGCCCATCTGGTTAAATCAGAACAACAGGAATTTCTCTGGAGATGCAACAATGCACAGCAGACCCATTGAACATCTGAGAGGCGAAAAGACAGGTTAAGTATTTCAGTTGGAGACCTTGATCAGAATTGAGTGAAGGGCCTCTACCGACCTTCCAGTTGCTGACACACCTGCAGGATGTTCATTCTGTATTTCTCTGCTACTTTTTAAAACATTTCTAATATATACATTAATTTTCTCCTTTCTACCTCAGTCATAATCTCTGAGAACAACAAAGAAAAGTACAGCACAGGAACAGGCCTTTCGGCCCTCCAAGCCTGCGCCGACCATGCTGCCCGTCTAAACTAAAATCTTCGACACTTCCGGGGTCTGTATCCCTCTATTCCCATCCTATTCATGTATTTGTCAAGATGCCCCTTAAATGTCACTATCGTCCCTGCTTCCACCACCCCCTCCGGCAGCGAGTTCCAGGCACCCACTACCCTCTGTGTAAAAAACTTACCTCGTACATCTCCTCTAAACCTTGCCCCTCGCACCTTAAACCTATGCCCCCTAGTAATTGACCCCTCTACCCTGGGAAAAAACCTCCGACTATCCACTCTGTCTATGCCCCTCATAATTTTGTAGACCTCTATCAGGTCGCCCCTCAACCTTCTTTGTTTCAGTGAGAACAAACCAAGTTTATTCAACCTCTCCTCACAGCTAATGCCCTCCATACCAGGCACCATCCTGGTAAATCTCTTCTGCACCCTCTCTAAAGCTTCCACATCCTTCTGGTAGTGTGGCGACCAAAATTGAACACTATACTCCAAGTGTGGCCTAACTAAGGTTCTATACAGCTGCAACATGAGACTGTGTGCAGTCAAACAGTTCAACACTTTTGATATCCTTCCTTTATAAAAGTTTCTAATGCTGTTTTAGGATGGACCCAAGTTAGCAGGTCCGCAATTCCTGGGGCCTTGTTTTTTGATCTTGATAAACCATAGCAGGAAACACTGCCTGTTTTCCAAACATCTTGAATAGCCTTAACCTTTGTGTCATAATATTCACTCATGTATATAATGAAATGCAGACAGGCAGTGATTGACACACAGGATAACCAATGAACACACACGACACGTAACAACCAATCACCAGACAGGACACCACCACTATAAAGCACACAGGGCATTAAGACTGTCCCTCTCTCTACAGGACACAGCTACTGAGATAGTAAGGGTGCACAAGCCAGTGAGCACCATCTCCATGAGGTAGAGAGTTAGTCTGGTCAAGCCAGTAGGAGGTTATCAGTTAGATTGATGGAGTGTCAACTCACAGCAGACTATGTACAGAAATCAGGAAGTTCAATAAAACAGTGTTGGGCCATCTCCTGTGTCAGAAGCCTGTTTCTAGTTTCACTGCATCCAGTTGCAGTCAACGTTGAACCAACTTACTTAACACATCACTTTGCAGTTTGTAAGCTTTGAGAAATACCAGCTGCCACGGTGAAATTGGCATTTTTTTAACGCGCGGCACAGGGGTTAGCACTGCAGCTTCACAGCTCCATCGACCCGGGTTCAATTCCAGCCTCGGGTCACTGTCTGTGCAGAGTTTGCACATTCTCCAGTGTCAGCGTGGGTTTCCTCCGGGGGCTCCGGTTATCTCCCATAGTTCAAAGATGTGCAGGTTAGGTGGATTGGCCGTGATAAATTGCCCGTTCGTGTCCAAAAGCACTTACGCACTTTGGAAGGAGGAATTTAGGCATAGACTATTTTCTAAATGGGGAAATGCTTCGGAAATCAGAAGCACAAAGGGACTTGGGAATCCTTGTTCACGATTCTCTTAAGGTTAATGTGCAGGTTCAGTCGGCAATCAAGAAGGCAAATGCAACGTTAGCATTCATGTCAAGTGGGCTAGAATACAAGACCAGGGATGTACTTCTGAGGCTAGATAAGGCTCTGGTCAGACCCCATTTGGAGTATTGTGAGCAGTTTTGGGTCCCGTATCTAAGGAAGGATGTGCTGGCCTTGGAAAGGGTCCAGAGGAGGTTCACAAGAATGATCCCTGGAATGAAGAGCTTGTCATATGAGGGACGTTTGAGGACTCTGGGTCTGTACTCGTTGGAGTTTAGAAGGATGAGGGGGGGTCTTACTGAAACTTACAGGATACTGCAAGGCCTGGATAGAGTGGACGTGGATAGGGTGTTTCCACTTATAGGAAAAACTAGAACCAGAGGGCACCATCTCAGACTAACGGACAATCCTTTAAAACTGAGATGAGGAGGAATTTCTTCAGCCAGAGGGTGGTGAATCGCTGGAACCCTTTACCGCAGAAGGCTGTGGAGACCAAATCACTGAGTGTCTTTAAGACAGAGATAGATAGGTTCTTGATTAATAACGGGATTAGGGGTTATGGGGAGAAGGCAGGAGAATGGGGATAAGAAAATATCAGCCATGATTGAATGGCGGAGCGCTCGATGGGCCGACTGGCCTAATTCTGTTCCTATGTCTTATAGTTTAAAAAAAGGTTAGGTGGGGTTACTGAGTTACGGGGATAGGGTGGAGGTGTCGGCTTAAGTAGGGTGCTCTTTATAAGGGCCAGTGCAGACTCGATGGGCTGAATGGGCTCCCTCTGCACTGTAAATTCTTTGATTCTATGAAATCCTTTCGCTATCTCAGTGTATTTTTCAGTAGACCTGTCAGAAGTGTTGTCCTTCCGATGAGACTTTAAATGGTAACCTCCCATCTGTCACTCAGGTGGATGCAAAAGATTCTACGGTACCATTTCAAACAAGAGCAGGGGAGTTATCCCATTGTCCTGGCCATTATTTATCCCTCAATAAATGTCATAAACATATTTGGTTGTTATCACATTGCTGCTGTCCATAAAAGCTGGCTGTGTGCAAATTGGCTGCTGCACTTCCTACATCCCAAAAGTGCTTCACTGGCTGCAAAGCACTTAGGGATGAATTAAGGTCTTGAACGGCGCTATATAAATGCAAGTCCTTTCTTTTTCTTTATTGTAGCGATGTGAGTGTTGACAGGCAGTGTGGGCTGCCTAGTGCTTAATAAATTTAGGCAATCTTAAATGACAGAAAAGCAGATCATCATACAATTGAATATAAGCAGATGACTATGAACTGTGCAGGAATAATTTACTCGAAGGAAGAAAGCAGACACCAAGCAAATTTCAAGAGGAAATTAGAAAGTTATACTTTGTGACCTTAAACGCAACAATGACCTGTAACCAAAATTGCAAATTAGTTTTTATTAGTTGCAGTAATTTGTTTTTTTAGTTAATAACAGAAACTCAAAGAAATGAAAGATTTTATTTATTTACTCGTTGCTAATCCGAATCAGTAGCTCGCAGCTTAAGCTAGTTAGAAAAAGTCAATAAAAGAGCTGAGGATCTACCAAATTAACCTAATTACTTTGATTAATGTACCAGCACATGATGCAGAGTTTATATGCTGAGCGTCAATAAGCTTTCGATAAATACGTAGCACAAGATTATTGAGGTTTGACTTGATGAGCACTGTTAATGGGAGGTTCACAACCATTGAACACTTGACATCAGCGGTTAGGGGTGAATGAAAGATTGATTGATTTACAGCCACTGAGACACATTTGCAATGTAGCATACTTTCGTAATGTCGGGAATGCTCCGGCCAACTTGCTCATGGCAAGCTCCCACTAACAGCAATGAGATTAGCAGATAATCTATGGACCTGAGGAAGGAGCTGCGCTCTGAAAGCTAGTGATTCCAAATAAACCTGTTGGACTTTAACCTGGTGTTGTGCGACTTCTTACTGTGCCCACTCCAGTCCAACGCCGGCATCTCCAGATCACAGATAATCTATGTTAGTGAGGTTGGCTGAGGGATGAATATGGGCCAAGACACCAGGGCGGTGCGGTAACATAGTGATTAGCACTGTTGCTTCACAGCGCCAGGGTCCCAGGTTCGATTCCCTGCTGGGTCACTGTCTGTGCGGAGTCTGCACGTTCTCCCCGTGTCTGCGTGGGTTTCCTCCGGGTGCTCCGGTTTCCTCCCACAGTCCAAAGACGTTCAGGTTAGGTGGATCGGCCATGCTAAATTGCCCTTAGTGACCAAAAAGGTTAGGAGGGGTTATTTGGTTAAGGGGATAGGGTTGAAGTGAGGGCTTAAGTGGGTCGGAGCAGACTCAATGGGCCGAATGGCCTCCTTCTGCACTCTATGTTCTATGATCTATAACTGCCCTATTCCACTTCTAAATAGTACCATGGCATATTTTCCATTCACCCGAGAGGGCGACAAGGGATGCCGACATCTCCGACAGTGCAGCACTCCCTCAGTACTAGACTGGCGTCTGCAGAGGCCTTTGTGTTTAGGCCTCTGAAGGGTGAAGTGAACCAATGACCTTCTGGCTCGGAGGTCCAGGTGTTGGGATTTGAGAGATGGCTGTGACATCAGTGGCGCCTTGAAGATAAATGTCAACTTTCACTTGTGTGATAAAAATTTTAATTGAAGCAATTGTCCTCACGCGCAGCAGGTTTTAGGCAGCGCGGCTTGAAAGATTCACATGCCAATCGAACGGTAGGAACAAAATGTATCAGCTGAAGCAACGTATGCAAAGCTGCAAAATGGAATAGCAAATCTCTGAAGCAGAGCACATACTATTACAGTACAAAAATATTACTGAGCTTGTATTACCCTTCGGATAGATATAATTATCCCAATCAATGGTGAAAATCAATATAGTCACAGACTATATATAATTGATTAATCATTGGACAAGTCTAAGAACCAATAATCCATTTCAAACATGGGAAATGGAATACCTCAGATTGACTAAGGTCTGATTGAGTGCCGTTTCCCCTCTTTTCATACCTCCAGATAAAGAAAGTTATGGAATTCAGCAAGTGAAAGGACTCAATTAATATCGATCTATTTAATTAAATTATTGGTCCCATAGTGATGATCCCTCAGTTCTGTTGATGACTGAGTACGTCAACTGCATGTGCAGAAGGACCCCCAAATGATATTGGACAGATTGGCAGTGATTGCGAAGAATTACATGCTTCCCATTAACCAAAATGAAACTTAAATGAAACTGGGATAATGTAAAGGGCCCTGCGCCCTGTCCCGGCTACACCAAAACAACCATCAGTGTCATGTGAGTGTCCCTTTAAGAAAGGTTTTGTTTTACCACATGGCTTGTAGCACGGCTTCAGTGATGTCATTTGTGGGTGGAGTTGGGCTGTGGCTGTCAGGTGAGAGGGGGCTTTTGGGTTCAATTTTGGTTTGTTCGTTTGGGCTGCAGGAAGTTTCCCTGTTTTACTTTAAAGCTGTCGCAGTGGAGTGAAAGTACATCGGGTGCAGCAAGTTGCCTTGGTGACCTGAAAGCCAGAGTTGCTTTCCTGAAGGAGTTTTGAATCTGCTGGTTTGAAACTAGACCAGAATCTCAGAGAAAGGATCAGTCTCATTCAAGTGAGATTACAGTGTGCTGGGCCACGCCCTCAAAAGGGGTTTTGGATTATTGGATTTTGTATTGAATTGGAACAGCTACTAAGGGGGATTCAGCAAAAAATATATACATAGATTACTGTAGCTGGTTTTTTTCATGTTTGTAATTGATAACAAATTCTTGCTACATATTTTACATATGTTAACTATGTTCTTATAATAAACTTTGTTTTGATAAAAGTGCCTAGGAAGTATAATGAATCACACCTGAAGTGAAGGCTCTTGTGTTCATCCTAGCCAAATTCAACATAAACGTTATAAGTCAGATGAGCTTCATAATACACTTTGGATTTCTAAGCCCTGGCCCACATCAGAAACTTGAAGTCAAGCCATTGCAGTTTATCGATCGAGGAAATACTAGCTGTAGAAAGTAGGAACAAATTGGAGGAGAAAGACTGGGCTTAGACCAGGAATAAGTAGCTCATGGAACTCAAGTGCAATCATACAATTGAGACCCTGACTCTGCTGTATGATTGTGAAACCATACCACATTATTACTGTCACGGCAAATGCTCAACAAGTCATTCTCAAGATGCATGTAACTCAGGCAAGGCTGGTCTTTATTGCATCTAGTTACCTTGGAAAGTGGCGATGAGTCCTTTGTTTGATACAACTGAGTGGCTTGCGTGGCCACGTCAGAGGTTATTTGAAAGAGCCCAGGCACGCTAGTGTGGAACTGGAGTCACATAGACTGGACATCCGACATATTAACCAGTGAGCTTCATGGTCACCTTTATTTCCCAATTTCTTTTTGCCAACCCGATTGAAGTGTTTGACACCATGCTATTTAAGGTTGTTGTCTCTCAACTTTACATGTTATTCACGGCATTTTCCATGGTTTATCTTAGGAAAGATCTGCACTTTTCCCCAGCACATAGATGAAGACAGCTGGAGGAGCAGTTTTGTGAACTTTAGATGTCAGTCAGGGCACAATTGTTTGGGAATGAAGGTCAGAGCTTGATTGAGTCTCCTTGTATCACGGAAGAATATGAGGATCTCTTTCCTCTGGTGCACAGCTACTTTGGAACTTGTACATTTCCTTCACTTTAATTTGTGAGACAGTGCCACCTCATGTTTCGTTTGCTATGTGCACAGCCTATTCATTAGGGGAGGGAAAATCGGGGGAAACAAATCAAGTTGTTCCGTAAACATTCTTTAGATTTTTGGTGTTCGAACAGGATTCAATAGGGGCAATACAGATCTGCTACTTCCTCTGGTAGGTAAGATTTGGAATTGGGGGGGATAAAAATTAGAACTGGACTACTTAGGAGTGAAGGAGTGAAATAAGAAAGCATTCCTTTTTTAAAAATATTCTTTCAAGGGGTGGCAGGGTGGTTAGCACTGCTGCCTCACAGTGCCAGGGACCCAGGTTCGATTCTGGCCTCGGGTGACTGTCTGTGCGGAATCTGCACGTTCTTCCCGTGTCTGCGTGGGTTTCCTCTGAGTGCTCCAGTTTCCTCCCACAGTCCAATGGTGGATTGGCCATGCTAAATTTACCCTTAGTGTCCAGGGATGTGCAGGTTAGGTTATATGTTTAGGGGGATGGGGGGAGTGGGCCAGGGTAGAGTGCTCATTCAAAGGATCGGTGTAGATTCGATGAGCCGAATGACCTCCTTCTGCACTGTAGGGATTGTATGATTGGTATTTATTGTCCATCCCAAATTGCCCTTGAACAGAGTGCCTTGCGATCTGGAGAGTAGGAAAAGATTTCAACTTCGTCAGGCTTTATTTTAATGATAATCGATCATTTTCACCATTAGACCTTTTTTTCCATCTGCCATGATGGGATTCGTTCCCAGGGCCCAAGAGTATTACCCCAGGATCTCTGGATTACTAGTGCAGTGATGATACCACTACACCATCACCTCTCCTCCATCACACACACAGGGGCAGTGCAGATCGGGGATTCTCTCCCTGGCAAAGGCTGTGAATGCTGGAGGTCTATTGAAACTTTCATTACTAAGATTGCTAGATTGTTTTGGGATATGGACATCGAAGAATATTGAACCAAAGCAGGTAAATGGGCTGAGACCTGGATCGATCTTGAGCTTATTATATGGTGGAGCCGACTCAAGAAGATAAATATTCGCCTAATTTTTCTATTTTTAAATGGCAAAATGCACTCAGACCGGAGTGACGATGTGCACTATTTGATATAGAACTGATTCCAAGAGTTGACATATCCAAATGAGAGCATGTAAAAATCTTAGATATCTTTACAAAATGCATCTTTTCAAAACTATTGCCAGGCCACAATTTTTTTAAAACTGACCCCGTACCCACAATTGTGGAACACTTTTACATTTGTCGCATGCGGACATTCAGGAGCTACTCCCGGCCACCTCCAAAAATGAAAGGTGGGATTGTCCGTTTACTGGTGCGGCATGCCCCCGTTGGCAGCGGGATTCTGAGGTCTGGCAGCTGGCCAATGGGTTTTCCATTGTGGGCAACCCCACGTCATCGGGAAATCCGCATGCGCGGGTGCACTGCCGGCAAAACGGAGGATCCGGCCGATGGAGTCTCCAGCCCAAGATGTACCCACACATGTGCGATGGTTCAATGACAGCACACAACCTGAGCTGTCATTGTTGAGGAAATTTTGTGTTGAAGAAACTGGGCTGGATTCTCCTCTCCTGTGTCTAAGTGCTGAGGCCAACAGAGGTTCCGTGGAGTTCCACATTGGTAAAATCGGCGCTACAGTCGCACCGATTCCGCTACAAGTGAGGGGCTAGCACCAGTGCCGCATGTTCTAACATCGGCAGAACATGCGAGAAACGGTGGGGGAGTATAGGCAGGTCAGTGATGGACCCGCACAGGACTGACAAGCTGCAGCCGTGCGTACACTGTACACTGCACACCACACACTCGGACCGATCGCGCCCGAAAAGATGGCATCGGTTGTGCTGGACCGCGTACCCGTCCACCCTGACCCCACAGCCCACCTCCTGGCCACACCCGCACTACTCCCCCCAGCACTGGCAGAAGCCCCCAGCCAACGGCATGACCGCCGGCGGAGCATGGCGGTGCTGGACACTGTCCGTACGCCCTCTCTCTCTCCGCGCCCACCAGACCAGGTTCACGACTGTTGAGACTGCGCCATCGCGAACCCGCCCCATCGGAGATGGAGCATCACGGGTGGCCCGATAATGAGATACAAACGCGGTTGTAACTACGCACAGCGGGCATTGCAATGATGCTGATTTGGAGGGGGCGGAGCATTGCGACCCGCCGTCAAACCGGCGCCTGCCGCAATTTTGGAGTCGGGAGCTATTCTCGCCCAATCACCGTTCCCGATTTCGGCGTCAGGCAATGGAGATTCCCGCCCACTGTCTTTCAGGTGATATGTTAAACCAAGGCTCCATTTGCCTTTTAGGTGACCATAAATATCCTTTGTCACTACTTGATGGAGAGGAAGGTGTCCTGGCAAACATTCATCATTGCCCCAATATCACCAAATTAATTAGCTGCCCATTTTCTATTGGTGGAAAGTTAAAGAACGAACCTCTATTTATAAAGAGACTTGAGCTGTCCAAAATGTATTACAACAATGAAATGCATTTGGAGTGTTGTCACCAATGTACTGTTGGAAATGCAGCAACCAATTTGTACACAGTAACCTCCCACAAGCAGTTATCAAATAAATAACCAGGGGCGAAATTCTCCGGAAACGGCGCGATGTCCGCCGACTGGCGCCCAAAATGGCACAAATCAGACGGGCATCGGGCCGCCCCAAAGGTGCGGAATGCTCCGCATCTTTGGGGGCCGAGCCCCAACCTTAAGGGGCTAGGTCGGCGCCAGACAAATTTCCGCCCCGCCAGCTGGCGGAAAAGGCCTTTGGTGCCCCGCCAGCTGGCGCGGAAATGACATCTCTGGGCGGCGCATGCGCAGGAGCGTCAGCGGCCGCTGACGGCATTCCCGCGCATGCGCAGTGGAGGGAGTCTCTTCCACCTCCGCCATGGTGGAGACCGTGGCGGAGGCGGAAGGGAAAGAGTGCCCCCACGGCACAGGCCCGCCCGCGGATCGGTGGGCCCCGATCGCGGGCCAGGCCACCGTGGGGGCATCCCCCGGGGCCAGATCGCCCCGTGCACCCCCCAGGATCCCGGAACCCGCCCGCGCCACCTTGTCCCGCGGGTAAGGTAGGTGGTTTAATTTACGCCAGCGAGACAGGCATTTTAGCGGCGGGACTTCGGCCCATCCGGGCCGGAGAATCGAGCGGGGGGGGGCCCGCCAACCGGCGCGGTGCGATACCCGCCCCCGCCGAATCTCAGGTGCCGGAGACTTCGGCAACCGGCGGGGGCGGGATTCACGCCAGCCCCCGGCGATTCTCCGACCCGGCGGGGGGTCGCAGAATCTCGCCCCAGGTCTCTGATGCCAATTGATGATAAATAGGGCACCAAAGAGAATTCATCTGCTCTTTTTCAGATAGTGTCATTGGATCTTTTAGGGCCATCTACGAGGGCAGATGAGCTTTACTTTATAATCTGAAAGACAATCATTCAGCCCATCCAGTCTGACTCCACCCTTCAAAAGAGCACTCAACCTAGGCCCAGTCCCCAGCACTATTCTTGTAACCCTGCACATTGATCATGGCCAATCCGCCTAACCTACACAGCTGACAATTTCTGTTCGAAAAAAACATTCTAACTGTAAGCACTGTTCCAATCTAGAGGTTAACAATTGCCTTCTGTGGCTGGAGGTGTAGAAAGTTCTGGAGAAACTCTAGCCTGCATCCTTCTCCATTCTCCCAAAGGTGACAAGCTTGATTTCAAACAACATCCAGCCTAATCTTGCTTTTGTGAGGTACACCTTCTTAGTACACTCACTCAGACCAAATGAGTTCTTCAAAATGAGACAGCCAACCTTGAAACACTGGACAGGCCTCCGGGTCTGAATTTCACTTGATGTTCTATCCAAACCCAGACATCCAACAGCTAATAAACCACATGCCATAAAGAAAACAAACACATTCAGTGTTTCTTCTGCTACAGACTGTCAACCCTTTCCAAATAGGGACACACACCTCCCCTAGGATGTAGACATATCTCATTTGCTTAATATTTCTTGCCATCAGCTAACTACTGTGTTTACCAATTATATCGAGAGGATCTTGCAGGCAAAAATTGCTTCATATAGAGAGTTATATTATAAAATGTGCCTTTCAAAGTAGGGAAAAAGATCATTCAATTTGCATATAGATTGCCAGCACAGATTCTCCAAGTGCCTTATATTACACAGCCTAACACACACACACAGGGTGCTATTCATTGATCAATTATTCATATTATTCGCAAACAATGTTTTTGATTCAATGGAAAGTCAATGAGATTGGAGCTCAGCACAGCATCTGTCTTGAAGGAACACCAATAGACAACCTTATGTTTCCTTCCTAAAAATGAGTTACGCACCAAAGGAGCATAGTAATGTATTTAAGTAGAAAATCATCAGATCTCACTATTAAAAGTGCAGTGCGTTGCTGAGGATTAAAATATTTCACATTAGAATATCTCTGGAATACTTTGGGAGACTCTCGGGCTCATGTTTTCAAGACTTCACCAACACTCGAGCAACATTTATTCAGGAAATTCTTTGAGCCTCCAGGCATTCCGGTATCCTCCCAAAGTCCAAAGATATGCAGGTTAGGTGGGTTAGCCATCCTAAATTGCCTCTTAGGGTTCAAAGATTAGGTGGGGTTCCCAGCATAGGGTAGAGTGCCCTTTCGGAAGGTCAGTGCAAACTCGATGAGCCGAATGGGATTCTATGGAATCTAAATAGAGTGAGTTTTGTACTGCACCGGCTTGTTAAGCACTTTACGGGGCTCACCAGGAGCAAGGGAGTTGGCTTCTTGCAAGGGGTTGTCACCCTTGGTTTGGATAAGGAATGGGAGGAGATCAGGTTGAGCAGCACCAGCTGCTATGGTGGCAAGGAACAGGAGCAAGAGGTGATATCCTTCCCTTCCACAGGTACAAACCAACTCTCCTCCCCTCGATGTCCTCCACCAGGGCCTCTGAGAAATTGCGTGCCCTCTCCCCGACCCCTGTGCCACACAGTAGATGTAGGTGCAAGGACCTCATATATAATACTCACTGAAACCTGCACCTAATTGACACATGAGCGTTAGTACCTTCAGGAGAGTTCAAATTATGGTGATGAATAATTTAGACCAATACTGTATGCTATATCTGGACCTTCAGCAGGCTAATTTCATTAGCATTGCACCATTTAGTGCCTATTTTCAGTCTTCGATCGTAATAACTCCCTGTATCGTCTCTGGCACATAGTAGTAGTGTTAGGAAGACCAAGTTGGTTTTGTACTTGTATTGGTAAACATTAGAAATCAGGGGCGTCATTCTCCGACCCCCCAGCGGGTCGGAGAATGGCCGTTGGCCGCCGTGAATCCCGCCCCCGCCGGTTGCTGAAGTCTCCGAAGGGAGAAAAGTCGGCGGGGCGTTAATGTCGCCGCTGCCGTCGGAGAATGTCACGGGTCTGCGCAAGGCAGCCGATTTTCGGCCTGCCGATATTCTCCCTTCCGGATGGGCCGAAGTCCCGTCGACGTGATGACCGTTCACGTCGACGTGAATCAAACCTCCTTTTCATCGGCGTGACCCTGTGCTCCAGGTTCACGCCGACCAGCGTGGAGGTGAGTGACGGCCTGGGGGGTTGGCTCTGGCCAGGCGATGGCGTGGCCGCAGTCTGAATGCGTGAGGAGAGGTGTGTCTCGGGTTGTGTGTGTGTGTGTGTGCGGCGGGGGGGGGTGGTTAGAGTAGGCTGGGCTCCGGGGGAGTGCCGGGAGGGGGTCCGTGTCGGGGAGGGGGATGGGGGGGGTCCGTGCCGGGGAGGGGGATGGGGGGTCCGTGCCGGGGTGGAGGTTGGGGGGGGGGGTCGGTGCCGGGGTGGAGGTTGGGGAGGGGTCCGTGCCAGGGAGGGGGATGGGGGGTCCGTGCCGGGGTGGAGGTTGGGGTGGGTCCGTGCCGGGGTGGAGGTTGGGGGGGGGGTCCGTGCCGGGGAGGGGGATGGGGGGTCCGTGCTGGGGTGGAGGTTGGGGGGGGTCCGTGCCGGGGTGGAGGTTGGGGGGGGGTCCGTGCCGGGGAGGGGGATGGGGGGTCCGTGCTGGGGTGGAGGTTGGGGGGGGGTCCGTGCCGGGGTGGCGGTTGGTGGGGGGGGGGTCCGTGCCGGGGAGGGGGATGGGGGGTCCGTGCCGGGGTGGAGGTTGGTGGGGGTCCGTGCCGGGGTGGAGGTTGGGGGGGGGGTCCATGCCGGGGAGGGGGATGGGGGTTCCGTGCCGGGGTGGAGGTTGGGGGGGGGGTCCGTGCCGGGGTGGAGGTTGGGGGGGGGGTCCGTGCCGGGGAGGGGGATGGGGGGTCCGTGCCGGGGTGGAGGTTGGGGGGGGTCCGTGCCGGGGTGGAGGTTGGGGGGGGGTCCGTGCCGGGGAGGGGGATGGGGGGTCCGTGCCGGGGAAGGGGATGGGGGGGCTCCGTGCCGGGGAGGGGGATGGGGGGGCTCCGTGCCGGGGAGGGGGATGCAAGGGCAAGTGAGTTGGTCCACCTGGCCAGGTGCCAGCCTCCAACAGTTGGACCCATGCGGTCCATGCCACCTGGCTGGGGGGAGGAGGGGATATGGGCAATGATGACATGTCGTCGTTCCCCTCCCCCCCCACCAGCCCGTCATGTTTTCCGATCATCCAGCGATGTTGGCCGCCGTGGCGGCAGCCGCTCATGTCTATGTTGCCCTGGATGAGGAGGAGGAGGAGGAGCGTGCCAGAGAGGCGGCGCAGGCTGCCGCAGAGGGACAGGCGGCAGCCGCCCAGGCTGGAGGGACACCTGACCGACAGGACGAGGAGGGGGAGGAGGACGTCGCGGCCCCACGGCAACGGAGGCACCCGAGGGCGCCCCGTGTGTACCGGCCCCGGCAGTCATACCAGGACCTCACGGACCGGGAATGCAGGAGGAGACTCCGGATGAGGCGGGAAACCGTGGCACACATCTGCCACCTGCTGGCACACCTGTCACCGCGTGGCACTGGCGGGGGACACCCTCTCCCCGTGTCCGTCAAGGTTACGGTGGCCCTGAACTTTTATGCAACGGGGTCATTCCAGGCACCGAGTGGGGACCTGTCCGGCATATCGCAGACATCGGTGCATCGGTGCATCCGGGCAGTGACAGATGCCCTATATGCCATGGCGCACCACTACATCCGCTTCCCCGTGGACCGGGCCAGCCAAGATGCCCGGGCCGTGGGCTTCTCTGCCGTGGCCGGGTTCCCCATGGTCCAGGGCGCGATCAATGGGATGCACGTCGCCGTGCGGCCACCTGCAGATAATAGGGCCGTGTTCACCAATAGGAAGGGGACCTATTTGATGAGCATACAGGTGGTCTGCGACCACCGCATGATGATCCTGCACGTCTGCGCCCGTTACCCAGGCAGTGTACACGACTCATACGTGTTGTCGCGGTCATCCATCCCCGGCATGTACGAGGGACGCCATCCCCGGCTGAGGGGCTGGTTGCTGGGCGACAGGGGCTACCCATTGCTATCGTGGCTGATGACGCCGATGCGGAGGCCACGCAATGAGGCGGAGAACCGCTACAATGATGCCCATGTAGCGACAAGGGGAGTGATAGAGAGGTGCTTTGGCGTGCTGAAGATGCGTTTCAGGTGCCTGGACCTCTCTGGGGGTGCCCTCCAGTATCGGTCAGATAGGGTCGGCCGCATCATTGTGGTGTGCTGCGTCCTGCACGACATAGCCCAGCAGAGGGGCGATGTGCCGCAGGCAGAGGAGGGCGGAGTGGAGGAGCAGCAGGAAGAGGCGCAGTCCTCCCCAGATGAGGGGGATGGGGGTAATGGTCAGGGCAGACGGGGTAGACACAGGCGGGTGGCTGTCCACCATTACCGGCTGGCCCAGCGGGCACGGGACAGACTGATAGCCGCCCGCTTCACTGACTAGATGGGCGTGGGAATCGGGTAGTATGGCCACAGACCGCACACCATGGCAACAGCCGACCACCCACATCCCCCACCCATCCGCCCACCCAGCACCCTCACCCCCCTCCCCAACCCCACCCACCCCACCCGCATGCACACCACCCCCCCCCATTGCCGGTCCACCTGCGGCACAACGGGCCGGGCTCACACAGTTGCGGGTGGACGCGTGTCTATTGCAGGCCATGGAGTATGATGACAACCCGCCCTGCGGTGAGCTCCTGGCTCTACATCGTTGGACTATGTCTGACCCATGGCCACAGTACCACCATCCACCCGGACCATCCCTGCATGCGGCTGTGACACTGCAGCGCACGGTCCCGTCCTCTGCCCGGGGATGTTGATGGCGGCCCAGGGGGAAGGGGGCAGACTCACCTAGGGCTGAGGTAAGACCACCCCTCACACACACACTTGCGCTCAATGTACATGACACCCCCGCACGCTTTGGACAGAGCACAAAGGCAGCTTCTGTAGGTGTAACATTGACTTTAATAACAAAAGGAGTTCATGCACATGCCCTAGCCCCTAAAACTCATCTGTGCCCTGCACCCATGCCAACTTACTCAGTGTCTAATTGTTTGGCCTTACGGGCCCTTTGACTACATCTACGTGGTTCCCCAGACGGTACAGCAGAACTGGAGGTGGACACCTGTGATTCCTGCCCTCTGACACGGGATCCCTTTGGCGGCCGTTTCCTGGGGCGTCCTGGCCTAGATGGGCCAGGCTGCGGCCTGGGCGACTGGGATGGCAAGCTGCCAGCCTGTCCTGCCCGTTGCCCACCTGTCTGTGACAGTGCGATGCCAGCTCGCACATGGCCACTGGCTCCGATGCCCTCAGCGATGGCCTGCAGAGACTGGGCCATGGCCTGCTGAGACTGGGCCATGGCCTGCTGAGACTGGGCCATGGCCTGCAGAGACTGGGCTATGGCGTTGAGCGCCTCTGCCATCTGGTGCTGGCACTGGCTCATGGCCTCCTGTGAGAGGGCAGCCATTTCCTGGGCCAAAGACGCCGCCTGCACGGAAAGCCCCAGGCCTCGCAAACCGTTCCCCATGTCTGACACCGTCGCACCCATTGCCTCCACCGCGGACGCCACCCGTGCGGTGTCAGCTTGGGTGGCACGCATGACCGGCACCACTCCCAGCTCCTGGACGTGGGTGGACTCCTCCACCTGCGACTGCAGCCGCCGCAAGCCACCCGTCACCCTCTTCGCTCATCTCCGGGTCGGTGGTTGCATCGGATCTATGTGTGGGTGTGGTAACTCCAGGAACCCGGGATCCATCTGGGCGGCAGATGTTCGCTTGGGCTGGGCTGCCCTCCGACCGCCCGGCCCCTCTGCTGCTCCTACCTCCACCTGCTGTACCGGGACGGCTGTGTTGTGCGCACCAGTGAGTGTACCAGACGCCTCATCACTAAAGTGCCCAACCGTGGTGAGTGTTTCTGCGATGGTGGAGGGTGTTGGTGACAGCAGTGGCGTTGTGTCGTGCTCTTCGTCCCACTCTGAGTCCATGGCACTTTGGGCTGGGGGTTCGTCTCCACCCATCCACTCTGAGTCACTGTCCGGTATTTTGTCTTCCTGGGTAGTGCTGTCCCGGGTAGGGGTGTCCTGGGCAGTGCTGTCCCGTGTAGGGGTGTCCTGGGCAGTGCTGTCCTGGGTAGTGGTGTCCCGGGTAGTGATGTCCTGGGTAGTGGTGTCCTGGGTAGTGGTGTCCTGGGTAGTGGTGTCCTGGGTAGTGGTGTCCTGGCTCGGATGTGACGGGTGCCTGTGGCTGCCCCCCTCGTCGCTGGGTGGTCGCTCCCGCACGTGGCGGGGGTGGCGTCTCCCTGTTGCTCCAGGTCTCTCCGTCTCCCGTGGTGTGCGAGAGGCACCTTGCGGGCGTCGCATGCTGGAGGGTCCGGGTCTCTCCGTCTCCCGTGGCCTCCGAGGGGCATCCTCCGGGCGTCGCATGCTGGAGGGTCCGGGTCTCTCCGTCTCCCGTGGCCTCCGTGGGGCATCCTGCGGGCGTCGCATGCTGGAGGGTTCGGGTCTCTCCGTCTCCCGTGGCCTCCGAGGGGCATCCTGCGGGCGGTCTGCATCTGCGGGGATGGGTGCCTGGACGTTTGGTCCTGCGATACACAATGAAGCATGCATGGTTAGACATCAGGCAGTGATCAGGTGATATGGGGGAGGGGGATATAGGGGAGGGGGGATATGGGGATGGGCTGTCGGTGGCTCACTTGCTACTACGCCCCCGACCTCTGTATCAGCAACCTCCCGGTCGTCAGGTCCGCCAGCCAGTTCCAGGGCCCTTTCCTCGTGTTCGGTCAGTGGCCTCTCATCAGCGGGGCCTCCTCCAGTACTCACATGCTCCCTATTGTTGTGTGCGCGCTTATCCTGTGGGGGGGGGGCGGGTGGCAGGGGTAAAAGGCAACACTGTTAGGCAGGTATATGAATGCACGCCATCGGTTGCGCGTGCATTGCAGAGGTTAAGGTTAGGGCTGGATACACTTGGGGATATGGGGGATATGGGGGAGGGGGGATATGGGGAGGGGGGGATATGGGGGAAGGGGGGACATGGGGGATATGGGGGAGGGGGTTATGGGGGATATGGGGGAGGGGGGATATGGGGAGGGGGGATATGGGGGAGGGGGGATATGGGGGATATGGGGGAGGGGGGATATGGGGGAAATGGGGGAGGGGGGATATGGGGAGGGGGATATGGGGAGGGGGGATATGGGGGAGGGGGGATATGGGGGCTATGGGGGAGGGGGGATATGGGGGATATGGGGAGGGGGGATATGGGGGAGGGGGGATATGGGGGAGGGGGGATATGGGGGAGGGGGGATATGGGGGAGGGGGATATGGGGGAGGGGGGATATGGGGGAGGGGGGGATATGGGGGATATGGGGGAGGGGGGATATGGGGGATATGGGGAGGGGGGGATACGGGGGAGGGGGGATATGGGTGAGGGGGGGATATGGGGAGGCTCACCCTGCCTGCTCTGACGAGGTTGTTCACCTTCTTGTGGCACTGGGTGCCTGTCCGTGGTGTCAGGGCCACAGCGGTGACGGCCTCTGCCACTTCCCTCCACAGACGCCGGCTGTGGCGTGGGGCAACTCTGCGGCCGTGCCCGGGATACAGGGCGTCCCTCCTCTGCTCCACCGCGTCCAGGAGCGCCTCCACATCCCGTGACTCGAACCTCGGGGCTGAGCGGCGGCCAGCCATCCAGTCAGGTGTTCCGGTCGGGTGTTCCGGTCGGTTGGGGGGGAGCAGCGCGGCCTTATGAGTCGTCACGCCGTGCCAACCACTGCGCAAGCGCGGATCCCGTTACGGCGCTGCTAGCCGGAGACTTTCGACCCATTTTTCCGACGTGACGCAAGTCGGATTTGCGCCGTTTTTAGCGCCGATCGGCGGACTTTCCGCCGATAACGGAGAATTTCGCCCCAGGTATAGTGGGTTTAATTTAATGTTTCTGTGCCTCGAAGTGTAAAACCTATAGTTGGACAAAGGTGTTTGTGTGTGTGAGGTTTGTTTAAGTTCCAATTGTGATTCTAATGGGCGGGATTCTCTAATAATGGGGCTAGGTCCCCATGCCGGTGTGAAAACCGGCCAACGACCCCGGCGTCTGCGGCTCCTGAAAGTGAGGTATTCTCCCCTTTCTAGGGGGCTAGGTTTCTGATGAAGTCGTCCCTGCAGCTCCAACTGGTGTGGAACGGCCCGCGCGGGTCCGCGCATGCACAGAATGGCCGGCGTATTTCCGTGCATGCGTGGAACGGCTGGCGTATTACTGCGCATGCGCGGGGGTTCCCTTCACAAGCCAGCCTCCGGGCGGAGCCCTACAAGGGCCCGGTGCGGAGTAAGGTAGGCCCCCATGGAACCAGCCCGCCCGCCGATCGGTAGGCCCTGATCGTGGGCCAGACCACCATGGGGGCTCCCCCCCCCCCCCGGGTCGGATCCCCCCGAACCCCCCCAAAGGACGGCCCCCGCACACTCACCTTCTAGATTCCGCCATGTGGGAGGTGAGTAATCCAAGCCGACGGGACTCGGCCAAACCCGTCGGCCACTCAGCCCATCGTGGCCCGGAGGATCGCCGGGGGGGCCACTGTCAACGGACCCTGACCGGAGTGGCAGCGATCCCGCCGCTGTCTGAAAAATGGCACCGGAGAATACGGAAGCCGGCGTCGGGGCGGTGGGGCGCGAGAAGGGAATTCCCTGACCAGGAGCCGGGTCGGAGAATCCCGGCCATTGTGTTTAAAGAGGGCTACAGCATGAAGAATAAATATAAGGCATAAGCATATGGCAACTACTTAGCAACTGGAGGCCATAGTAAGGATAAAAATAGCTTTTAGGTTTTAGTTTTAGCTGAATTTGTGGACAGTTGGCCACAGGATCTCGGAGAATGAAAATCTTTCAATTCTCCCAGAGTGCTGCAAAGAGGTAGGCTTCCTAAAGTCCAAATTACAGTCCAGATAACCAGAGAATTGGAACAGAAAAAGTGTTTAAGATGGCTGGAGTTCAGAGAATAGAGACCAGGATAATGTTCAGAAAAATGAAAGGAAGAGTAAACAAAGTGATCTGAGTTAAAGAGGAAATCACAGTAACTGGATTTAAAATGGGACAGCAGACTAGATGAAATGTTTGATGTCATTTTAATACAGTCTGGGAATTGAGAGTTAAAGCAATTGTGAGTAGTTTGCACAGAAGTCAAGACAAAGGCATCCTAAAGGGGTTGGATTGAAATACTGGACTGGATTTGCTGTTAAAAGTGGAGTGGTCTATTTGTTTGAAAGTGTCATTTGGAAAACCTGGTCTGGATTTCAGAATACAAACCACTACAGGAAAGCACACTTATGAGGGAATATTTTAAAGTGTATTTTTGGGAGTGGAGTTTGGAACTTCTCATGTGACAATTATCTGGGGGGATTCTGAAGAGAAGAGACATCCACAAACATTTACTTGAGGTTCAGAGTGGAGAGTTTATTTGCCCACAGTCATCTTAAAAGAGACTGTGTGTCAATTAGACCATTGTAGATTAAGATGTCCTTGGTAATCTGTGTTAGTCCTAAAACCTATATGTAATTAATTAGCCCTTGGGGAGTAAAGGAGTATTGTATTATAATCAATTCTTTTAATTAATGTTTTTTTTCTTGTTGTTGAAACTAATTAGCGGTCTGTGACTCTGCTCCTCCACATTTTATTAAAAAAGAAAATGTTTCGCTCTTTTGAGCCCGGGTTCCATTCTCATCCTCCAGTCCAGTTATAACATCAACTGGGATCGTAACAGTAGTAGTGTTTTTTAAAAATTCATTCATGGGATGTGGGCATCGCTGGGCTATAACTTATTGCTCACCCCTAATTCCCCTTGTATTGAGTGGCTTGTGACATCATTGTGAGCAGTTAAATGCCAACCACATTGCTGTGGGTCTGGAGTCACATGTAGGCCAGGCCAGGTAGAGACGGCCGATTTCCTTCCCTAAAGGACATTCGTGAACCAGGTGGGCTTTTACGACAATTGATGACAGTTTCATGGTCACCTTTACTGAGGGAAGCTTCCAATTCCAGATTTTAAAACATTAATTGAATTTAAATTCCACTAGCTGCCTGGTGACGTTTGAACCCATGTGCCTGGGCCTCTGGATTATTAGTCTACTAACAGTACCACTGTGCCACCATCTCCCCACTATTGTCATCATGAACTGCAGCAACTCATCAAGGCACCTTCGTCAGGACCTTCCAAATCCACAAT
Source organism: Scyliorhinus torazame (assembly GCF_047496885.1). Lineage (NCBI taxonomy): Eukaryota > Metazoa > Chordata > Chondrichthyes > Carcharhiniformes > Scyliorhinidae > Scyliorhinus > Scyliorhinus torazame. Next base: position 10,752,708 of record NC_092727.1, on the reverse strand, counting down.
CTGTAACACCTATGGGGAGAAGGACAGCAGACACATGGGAATACCACCACCTGCAAATTCCCCTCCAAACTACACACCATCCTGACTTGGAATTATGTAGATGCACCTTCACTGCTGCTGGGTTAAAAACATGAAATCCACAATCACCACACTGACTAAAGGCGCCCCAACACAACTATACATTGGAATATATCTCCAGCCAAACAGTCCACACTAGATTAGCCATGTCCATGTCTTCTCGGGGACAACTGGGAATGGGCAACAAATGCTGCCAACATTCACATTCCCATCCCATGAAAGAACCTTTAAAATTCTAATATTTTGAGCCTTTCTAGTTATGCTGGCAATGTATTCAGCTGGATTCTCCGTCGGCGAGATCCTCCGCTTCGCTGGCAACGCAACGACGCCCGCGGATTTCCCGACGGTGTAGGGGTGCCCACAATAGGAAACCCTACTGGCCGGCTGCCGGGACGGATAATCTCGCTGCCGGCGGGGGCGCGCCGCACCAGAAAACGGGTGCGGTGGGAGGGAGAATCCCGCCCACGGTCTTACCTTACACCTGACCACTCGGTGACCCTTGTGAATGGCTAATCACAATTTGTTTTGCAGTTTAATTTATCATTCAAAGAGAAACGTGTGCCTTTGCAACTACGTCCGAGGAAGGAGTAAAATCTCTTTGGAGGAGAGGCAAAATTAGTGAGTGTAAAAGGGTGTCGTGCGGAACTGGAGGAAACTTGGGATAATGACCAAGAAAGGTCTTGAAACCACAGGCTGTGTGAGATTTGAGGTGCTAAGTTGGATGCATCAAACTCAAACTAAATTCCGTTCACCTATCATCCTTGTGCATGCTGATTTTCACTGGTTTCTGTTCCAGCACCCCACGGTTCCGAGGCTCTTGCTTTCAAATCCCTCCGTGGCTCCATTCCCTACCTACCTTTGCAACCTCTTCCAAGACTCTCCTCAAATTCTGGCCGCTTGCCCATTCCCAATTGACATCACTCAACCATTATTGGCTTTGCCTTCAGTAGCCAAGGTCTTCAGCTCTGGAATGTCCTCTTTACCCTTTAATGGATTAGTGAAATAAGGCAGAAACCTAATTAATTGTACACAATAAAATATAGACCATACCAAGGTGCGTCCTCTCCAAGTCTCTTCAAATAGAATAATGGAGGGAATGGAAATAATGACTTGTCTTTTAGGCTTCAGCTATTCCAGGAATAACATTATTTTATAGAGGTGGGATCAATAATCACCTATCTGAAGACAAGCTTTCGTTGTTCTCTCAGATCGCAGCAATCTGATTGCCCATCATTGTGTTCGCCAGAGGGAAACTAAAAGATGCTGTTGCATTTTTCAGCCAAAGTGCTGGTTGAATAGCTCTCCCTCTGGACCCTCACACAACAATTCGCTTCAAACCCCCTGATGGGGGAATGTTTTTCTGCGCAAGGATTTATTTTCCATGCATTTGCGTAGAGTCTGGTGCTGAGCAAGAAGTGGCCCAACACACCTTTAGATTTCCAAGCAACAAAGGGAATAGTGCTAACCTAGATGAAAGCCAGAGCCATAATGAGCATGGATGGCAGATATTATTCCATTAAAGGGTAAGTATCTGCAACGAGGCACTTGAGATGAAAAACCCTGGAAATCTAGAGCACGGATATCAAGGCCATGCTTCAGGTGGCAGAGGCTGTTCTATATTAGATGTTGAATTCGGCATTAAGTCCGTGTATTTCCCCTGAGAGTGAAAATGTAAAAATGGGCAAAGTGGAGACCAGGAGACTGAGGCAGTTTGACATTTTTCTCCATTTGTTGCAAGATTTTCTTCCCCATTGAAGTATAACAATTAATATAGGGGATAATTTGCTGTTAAGATCTTCTTGCAAGTTGCACGTGGAACAGCCTAGCACTATCAAACAGGAAAGAGAATTGAAACATGAACTGGCTTACCTCATATCCAGATCTACATATCCATACAACAAGGAACCTAATAATTATTATTGGTGCTGTTTGTGGAAAAACACTTCTGATATTCCCCTGTGTATATTGTAACAAGATAATTAATGTATCATCTTCATTAAAATAGAAAAATGTCTGCAAATATATTAAACAATCAACCACAAATTACACCAAAAGCAATTTCTTATACTAGACCAGAATGTTAAAACAAACATTGAAATGCAATTACAATGAAAACTAATTAAATTTTTGAATGGAACAGAATTTTCATCCCAAAGGAGAATTTGAGAAGCTATATTAACATGACATTTGTTAATGTTGGGTATATTTTAATAATTGTGCACTGCGATTCTCTTTTCAACAGCAACAAGCAGTTATATTTATATAGCTGATTTGAAGTATTAAAATGTCCTGAGGCGTTTAGCACAAGCGATATCAATAAAAACATTGTTGACATTTTTAACACAAAGATACAAAGGGGAATATCAGGACAGGAAAGCTTGAGCTAAGAGGGGCACTTTGAAATTGAGCGAGTTAGTAGAGCTTATAGGGAGGTTTAAGAGCATCGGGTTTAACACAGCTGAAAGCACAACCACCAATGGTGGAGCCACCAAAATCAAGAGGCCAAGAGAAGCAGAGCAATCTCAAAGGCCTTTCGTGCTGGAGGAGACAACAGAAATAGGGACGGGCGAGGTCACGGAGGGGTTTGAAAAAAAAAAAAGAGTTTTTAAATTGAGGTGTTGTGAAGGTTAGCAGGTGATAGGTGAATGATATTTGAGGTGAGTTTTAGGAACCTGGATGATAAGCCAACTATTTTCAACTTGTAAAATGGTGAGGAAATATTCTGCACCACAGGAGTGACAACACTGACCAACAGGCATCGTTTATGTTGAAACAACTTTAATTTTAACACAGAATTAACCACATTAACAACAGAGGAATAGCTTTACTGTTACAACAGTTCTTAAGTGAAAGAAGAAAAAAAACCTTAACGTACATCCTAAATCTGCCTCTATATTCCAATTAAGCAAACCAACATAGATCAAATACTACTCAAGAATGAAGTTAACAACCAGGTTACTACTTGAGTTTCTCTCTGCAAACGCTTTCGAGAGATAATCTTTCAGGAGCAAAACTGAAACACCTCTGTTCAGATTAAAATCCTAGGAAGAACCTGGCTTCTCTCCTTCTTTACAGCATCTGCACCCAAAGCATAAGGTATTCTTCTGACTCCTCCCACAAGAAGTCCCATGATCTGTTTAACCAGGACCCAACACAATGCCCCTCATAAATTATCTACACCCCAGTTGTCCTTTAAATGTTGACAATATTCCATTAACTAGCTGGCTGAAAACAAGTAAATGGTTCTCAAATCTATTAGCAGGACACTTCACCAGCAAAATCAATGAATACCTCAGTTTTACAGCCCCTTAATCACAGCTTTAGCAGACATACTGGGAGGGATTCTCTGATCTGCCAGCCATGTGTTTCTCACTAGCCATTCAGTGGCGATGGGATTCCATGCTCACGCAGCTTGTCAATGTGATTTGCCATTGAAGCTATCTCATGGCGCTGGGTAACCCACGGCAAGCAATCGCCATCGGCGAGACTGGAAGATCCCGCCGGTGGGAATGGCCAGAAAATTCACCCAGTAGTTTCTGCTGTTCGAATTCTGAGGTGTAGTAAATTTCTACTCATCCAGTACTAGATATCAGCCAAACAGAGTTAAAAAATCAGCGACATTGGACCGGTCCAAGGAGTTGCTAATGTGATAGAGCTGAGTGCCATCAGCACGATGTTGTTTTGGATGATACCACTGAAATAGTAGATAGCCAAGGATGGATTGTTGGGGGGATCCAGAAATAACAACTTAAGAGTGGGAAGAGAAGCCATTGTAAGTGATTCTCTGGCTACACTCAGACCTGAAAAAATATAACCAAGTTGAACAAACCTACCCAACAGGTCGATGGAGGAGAGACTTTGAAGGAGGATGGTGTGGCCAGCTTTGTCAAAGGCTGTAGGTAGATGAAGAGGGATTGTGATTTGCGTTTTTATGGAATATTAATATTGGTAACATGCATCCAGTGAGGATCGGCACATAATTAATAAAGAGATATCAGGCATGATTTAGCGACCCCATTGTGCCCGGCGCGGATTCAGGTGATACACACGTGAGCCCCAAATCGGGCTCTGCACCATGAGTCACCCGACTTCCCCACCCGGCACGATCTGCGTCTCGCCCTCGCTGGGCGAGATCCAGATCTGAATATTTAAATGAGCCATAAGGATTCACCTGTGTGCCTGATACTCACTGGCTACCTCGAACACCACACTGGGGCGCTGTTTATTACTGGATCACACAAACATGGACTCATCATAACAGCACCTGGACACGGTCTCCAAGGCCACTGGAGACTGGGCGGGGTGGCACCCTGGTATACCCTGGCATCTGGGCATCTTGGCACTGCCAAGGTGCATGAGTGGCACCGACAGTGTGCCATTGCCACTTTTAGGATGCCAGATTAGCAGTGCCAAGGTGCCCGTGTGCCAGGTTAGCAATGTCAGGTGTCGTTTCGGGGGGTGGTGGGGGAAGCTTGCCAAGTAAGGGGCAGTGAGTCGGGGTTCCTGGGGGCCTCGCCAATGTTGAAGAGTGAGGGGCGGGTGGTCAAAAGAGCATGGGGAGGATAATCGGGGCTTCCGGACAAAATGGTGCCCTGATCTGCGAGGAGCTCACCAGCAGGAAATCGTTCTAAGTGGGGTCTCAGTGGGGGAAACTCCCCAACGGCAAAAAAAAAGGGCGAAGTGCTGTTGTAGAGTGAGATGCTTCCCACCGCTGCGAAACACCCCAGTAAACGCTCCCAAAACCAGACATGGATTTTTTTTGTCTGGTTGAATCGCACCCCATGAGCTAGATTTTCCAGACCCACTCATAATGGGGATTATCATGGGCAGGACGGACAATTTGATGGACCATTTAGCGATTTGTCAACCTCAGGTGAGGATTTCTGCCCTCGTGTGGGCCGCCCGGGAAAATCCCCCCATACGAATGGGTGCGAATGGCACTAACCTGCTGCTTAATTCCTCCAGCAACTTGAATCTTCCAGTCAAGTGAAAAACTGACCACGATCAACTTCATCAAGTTACTTCACAACCTTTAAACTTCACCTAGATTGCCACAAAATCTCTTTCCAGACTGAAAACAGAAACTAACTTCCTTCACCTTTCTTCATAACCCATTTTCCTGTGGCCAGGAATAGTCTTAGTGTTTCACCTTCAACATCCTCTCAAGAGCAAGTATTATTTGTGGCTTGATTCAGTGACTGGAACGCCATCTCTCCCAGATTCCCTCTTGATCTGTTTGGAACAGCATCGAGCAGGAGGAAACACTCCCCCACTTCAACAAGCTCAGCAAAGATCACAAACCCACACACGATTATAAGTAACACAGTTCTGTTTAGATGTAAAGGTGAGCTGAAGGTGGCAATTAAATACTGCTGTTTAAAATCAGTTATCTTGTGCAATATAGCTGTGAGCTAATGCCAACTTGCTGGAGCTTGGCAAGATTGACAGATCTGTATTTTACCTCGCAGCAAGCGCATAGAATAATGCAGAAAGCCTAGCTCCTTCATTACTCTCTTAAGGAAATGATTAACTAGCATTTAATCTTGTCGGGAGGTGAAACTTTATTTTTTGCCAGAGGCTAGACTTTATGGAATAATCCTTTGCAAAATTCTATACCCTGTATAACAATATTAGATCACAGTGTCTTCAAAGTACCATTCCAAAGATTTGCTTTTCTGTTGTTTAAGCGTTTTCTCCCTTTTCTTCGCCTTCTGGGGTATACACCTTGGGCCCCAACCAATCTCCAATCCTGCATCTTCGTTCCCACTGATTGTCAGCAAACCTTTCAACTGCAGGAAGCTTCACAATTCAGCCCATTCCATCTTCGTCCAGCATCCACACATGAGCCATTTACAACAAGGGGGTGGTCACAGGATCACAATAGGCAGGGAGGACCCTGGCCAGTGGCTGGGCAATGTGTCCAGTTATTTCCGCGATGCTCAATTCCACATGCACCAATTTATTCAAGGAGCTCAATTAGCTTGTAATATTAAAGATCATTTCCAGAATAATAATTTATTTAATCATTGTATTGTTCAACAAATGGAAAGTAAAATAATAGATGCCCGATGTTGTATTTAATGGGGCGGCAGTGCCAGGGAGCCCTGGCGGCAGGGCCAAAGTGCCAAGCTGGCAGTACCAAGATGCCGCAGTGCCGGGGGAGTGCCAGGGTGCCACAGTGTCCTGTCCCCAACCACCTGGGGCATCAACTCCCCCAGCGAGACCCACCGAGGTGCCATCGCGATTGGTTCGTGAACCATTAGCAAACGGCGCCCGGTGAATCCTACGCCCCGAGTGAATATGAGAGCAATGAAGGAGCTAGGCTTTCTGCATTATTCTATACACTTGCTGCGAGGTAAATGGGCCAATTTACTCACAGCAAAGCCCCAACAAACAAAATTCAATCATGACAAGATCACACTTTCGGGATGTATGTCGATGGATAATTATTGGCCAGGACATGGGGGAGACCATCTCTGCTCTTATTTGATGTTGTGGAATATTTTGTGTCGAGCTGAAAGGAAAAGCAAGGCCTGTATTTAATGGCTAATCATAGATGGTGGCCTCAATTCTCCGCTGCGCGACGCCGGAAATGCGAATTGCAATCGGGAGAATCGTGGATAATCCGAAAATTGAGGTTTGCTCCGATCCCAATGCCAGTTCCTCGCTGGCGGCAATATCAATATTCGCCCCCGCACCATGGGATCCATGCAAGACCATCATTTGCGTGAATTTTAATATTATGAGCAGCTTGGACACATCATGCTCAGTCCTTCTGCAGTGCTCCATCCCTCTTTGGCGGAAATCACGCCAGCGCTAATTAGTACAAATGGGGCCTGGCTGCGAAGGGGAGTGGGAGGTGGAAAGAAAACATTGAAAAACCCTCAAGAATAGTCTGGTGTGATGGGGGGCGGGTGGGGGGCCTGCCCAAACTTTGGGCAGTAGCGGGGAGTGACTTGGTGCCAAGACCATAGACTTGGGGGTGAGACCCCTCAGGAATGTGGTAGTCTGGCTCAGACCGCTCCCTCGGCTCCCCACTGACATGATGTTGTGGGTCCTCCTCTGACTCCGAAACCCAGGGGAGCAGGTCTTTTCTGAATCATCTTCATGGCTGCATTGAGTGTGGGATAAGTGGCATGCTTCAAAACAGCTCCAGCTGCCAGGCTCTTTAGCGCTAACTCCGGCCCCAGACGTTACATCGGTTGGGCTGGTAATTGCTCTCAATTCACACCGGCAATTTCTTGGCAAATCGCATGTCTTGAATTGCTTACCAAATAATGCACCCACAGGAAGCGCGAATCACACACTATTCAGTCCTCGCGGCAACAGTCTCCCAAATGGAGAATTCCAGCTGATTTCTTCAATAGCGCAGCACTCCTTCAGTACTGCACTGGAGCGCCAAGTGTCCAGAGTGAAATATGTCTGAGGTAAGAATGTTAGAGTGAACTGAACAAATAGGCAGCACAACTAACACCTGAATTAAACATAACATTTTCTTATTAAACAGCCTGTGACCTGTGGAAAAAAAGTTGCACTCAAGGATAAATCTAACTCTACCTGACCACAATCTCAGAAATAGGTACTTTTCAAAGTTCTACGATGTATAAACATTCCTATTATAAGGAACTTTCTTGTGAATCTTCGTTGGACTCTTAGTTCCTTTTTAATTCCTGTTTTTTTGGCTGTTATAATTCCTGCACCTGGGCATTGCTGGGGGCTACACCTTTCATTTTAAAAGAGATGCTGACATCAGTGGTGACACGTCTTGGCAGATGTGGCTGACAGCCAATCGGCTACTTTCAATTCACGGGATGCAGCAGATTCTTGATGCGGATTAGTCCGGATTATTCTAGAATGTCCTGCTGGTGACTGTGTTTTTGCTTCAGTTTTATTTTGGATCTACAGAGATAAGTAGAATCCTTCTGAGTCTCTCTCCCAGGAGAGGGCAATTCTCTGTAAAATCTTAGCTGGAACATCCTTCAGGTACACAGAACAGTTAATGAGTATTTCAATTCATTAATCTTTATTGTCACAAGTAGGTTTACATTAACACTGCAATGACGTTACTGTGAAAAGCCCCTAGTCGCCACATTCCGGCGCCTGTTCGGGTACGCGGATTGAGAATTCAGAATGTCCAAATTTCCTAACAGCACGTCTTTTGGGATTTGTGGGAGGAAACCGGAGCACCCGGAGGAAACCCACGCAGACACGGGGAGAACATGCAGACTCCACACAGACAGTGACCCAAGCCGGGATTCGAACCTGGGACCTGAAGATAGAGCTGGGGAAGGGGAAATTTCCGGATTCCTCTCCCACTAAAGGTACCAGACAACTTGATTGCTTGATTGCCTCGCGAAAACTGATGCTTTGATATTCTGTTTAACTGAGACAAGTTGTGGATGAGTCTGCTGAAGCTGTCCACATATCAGAGCAATCCTGCAGTGCATCTTCCGTGCGTAAGGCTCAGCCCAACACAAGTGAAAGTGTGTCCCTGGAGAGAATCCCACAGCCTGAGTCCAGCCTGAATGGTCCTGCTTGAAGATCCAAACCAACCAACGGTTCACCAGCAGCAAAGGCCCTAAAATCTCTCATACCTGTTAATCCCTGTTATTTTAAATCCCTTCCCTACCCCCTACAGTGTGTTTGTCTTGTGTATGTCTGGGTGGAGGGTGGGACAGGGTTTTGGGAATAGGTAGACTAGTAGACCATCGTTCCATTATTTTCATTATATGTTTGTTGATGTTTCACTTATAAATCCTGTACCCATAACTCATTGGAGCAGTCAAGAGTTAAAGATCTCAGGAAAATACACAAATTATTGGTTAATTCACATAAATTGTTCTATGTTCTATATTGGATAGGCACATGGAGCACACCAGAATGACAGGGAGTGGGATAGCTTGATCTTGGTTTCGGACAAAGCTCGGCACTACATCGAGGGCCGAAGGGCCTGTTCTGTGCTGTGCTATTCTATGTTCTATGTTCTAAATTAGGACTCCGGGGTGTGTGTGGCTGGAACTGACCGTGCATCCCCCTGGGTGACATAACACTGTCCAGAGATTATTTATTTATTTCAGTGTTTTTGATGTTATTTCTAGAGCACTTTAATTTTGGCATCTACGCCATGTAGGACATTCTTTGGGCACTTCATTAATTGATAGAATGATCCATCACGGAAGGAGACCATTCAGCCATTGTGCCCACGTTGGCTCTCTGAAGGAGTTGTCTAATTAGTCCCACTCCCCTGCCCTTTCTGCACAGCCTTGCAAATTTCCCCCTTCAGGTATTTAACTTTCTGAAGGTTTGCACCACTCTTTCAGATATTTCAGATTCTAGAAACTCACAATGTCAATTTCCTTCGCGTTGATGCCATTTCTTGCATTTTTCCAAGTTGTCTTAATCCTGCGCCCCCCGGTCCATCTGCCGCGACCAACATTTTTTCCTCATTTACTCTGCCAAAAGACTTCATGATTTTAAAAACTTCTTTCAAATTTTCCCAAAGCCTTCTTTACTCCGATACGAACAATGCCACCTTCACTAGCCTTTCCAAATAACTGGTGACCCTCATCCTTGGTACTCTTCCAGTATATCTGCTTTACACCCTCTCAAAGACCCTGGTCAAAATTTTCCAGCCCTTCCTGCCATTGGGATCTTCCAGACCTGTCGATGGCGACCTCCCTCCCATGGCGCATTCCTCAGCGGTGGAGAGTGTGGGGCCCACAATATCCTGTGGACATCAGTAGAACCAGAAGATCCCTCTGCTGGTCAATGGTGGACTTCCTCTACCAGAAAGTCCCACCACTTGTCCTCCTTGTGATGACTAATTCATATTTTATAAAGATTGAGCATAACTTCCTTGGTTTTGCACTCCAGTGCCCTATTTATAAAGCCCATATGCCTTTTTAAAATCCTCATCTAGCCCAGATATCATTATGCAATATTTAGTGTACATCATCTCCTTAATTCCTCCTCCCAAAATGAATCGCTTACACTTTTTCACATTAAATTTCCACTGTTTCCCAGTTCAGCAATGTCCTCCTGAACCCTGTTACTCTCCTCCTCACTCTTTATTATATTTCCGAGTTTTTATGTCATCTGAAAACTTTGAAGTTATGCCCTGGATCCCCAAGCCAACATCAATGCTATCAATCAAACAGAACAGTGGCTCCAACATCGACTCTGAGACGACACCACTCCACACTACCCTCAAATCTGAAAAACAACCTTTCACCACTACTTTCTGTTCCTTCGTCAATTCCATAGCCAGGCCGACGCAGTCCCTTTAATCCCATGTGCTTAAATTTTAGTGTCAGGTTTATGATGTAACACTTTATCAATCGACTCTTGAATGTCTATTTATGCAACATCAATCACATTACCCTCATCAAGCGTCACTATTACTTTCACCAAAGAAGGCAATTAATTTAGTGCTTAACTCTTAGAATGTAAAGATGTTTAATATTCACGTAAAACATAAATGAAAGTTATTTTGCTCAGTGACTAAAATCCATTCGATACGTGAATACGCATAGTTATCCAAGGACCTTTGACAAAACCATTTGGACAAATTTCTAAACTAACAATGTCTCCATGTGAGTTTATACTCTGTATCATCCAAAAGGTCATGAGGTGTTTGTAGACTCTTACCCGTTTGGGAATTGTATCCTCTCATCAATCTGTGAAGAAAAGAACACATCCCCAGATAGCCGGTGAAGACATGGTATAAAGTCCTGGGAGAATCTTCACCAACAGTTCTGCTTTGACTTACATGCCGTGTCTTATATCCGACAGACTGCAAAGGAAATTGATCTTTTTTAAGTTGAGCATGACTCGTCCATCATTACGTGCTTAGAGAGGTCACATTATCTGCACAGCGTGCTGAATATTAGCCTTTGCATTGTCCCAGGAGGAGTCAGTAAAGTCATCAAGATCACAGTAACAGAATCACAGAAAAGACAAGCGATGAACCATTGGGCTTGCTGTTTGGGTTTTTATTGTCTTCTCTCTTCAGTTGCTTGTGATAATGCTTTACTTCCTGACGGTTGCCAGGTGACATCTACCCAGGCATATCAAGACCTGAATCACGCTAGCTCTTCTCTCATGCCTCGCATTTAAATGTTTTGTTACAGTTTTGGATTCTCTGTCAAACAAACAATGTTCTCTTTTCCTATTTCTGGCCGGCAGGCACACAGTCTAAAAGAGATATTTTGAAACGGGCACACCAGGAGGAATAAGAATGTTCAGTTGACCCACTTAAAGAAGAGTTTTTAAACAGAGTGCCCTGTTTAAATTTTGTCAGCATGGTCTTTGAATTCATTTTAATGAGAAGTCGCAAAAATTAATCATTCTGTCTTAAGCTATTTAGGATGTTAAGATGCACACCCTCCAAATGTTCCTTTTAGACTCTGCCAGCAATTATAAATGCCAGAGTAAAATCAACATGGAAGCAGGAAGGTGCACTCTACCTGAGTGCGGGCTGGGGGTAAGACTACACAAGTATACTTACAATTTTCCAATTCATCTCTTCCCTCAGTGCAGTTCCCAACTTTGAATATGGTCATGGTGGATTCATTGTTAAGCTCATAGTTTATAATGTGCTGTCCAGCATGATGGGATTTTAATAATATACTTTTAAACTTAGAATCATAGAATTATAGAATTTACAGTGCAGAAGAAGCTGGATTTAGAGATTGTTTGCATTTCCCTTGGTATTTACAAGCTCTTTGAGGGGGAATAAACTGCAAGTAGTTCAATAACCTAGCGAAAACTTGACAACTACACCAGCATTAACCCTCACTGGAAAAAAATAACTTGTTGGATTTGCTCTTCTCCCTACACAGGCAGCAGTACACTGGGCAGCAAAGTGGTACTGCTGCCTCACAGCACCCGGTTCAATTCCGACCGCGAGTGAACGGGTCTGTGTGGAGGTTGTCCACTCTCCCCGTGTCTGTGTGGGTTTCCTCCGGGTGCTCCGGTTTCCTCCCACAGTACAAAGATGTATAGGTTCGGTGGATTGTCCATGCTAAATTGCCCCTTAGTGTGGGGGTAAGGTGGGGGCGTGGGTCTAGGTAGGGTGCTCTTTCAGAGGTTCAGGGGAAAACTCAATGCATCGAATGGCCTCCTTCTGCACTTGTGATTCTACGATTCAAAATTTTAATAATAATCTTTATTGTCACAAGTAGGCTGACATTAACAGTGCAATGAAGTTACTGTGAAAAGCGCCTAGTCGCCACATTCCGGCGACTGTTCAGATACACAGAGGGAGAATTCAGAATGTCCAACTTATCGAACAGCACATCTTTCAGGACTTGTGGGAGGAAACCGGTGCACCCAGAGGAAACCCACGCAGACACGGGGAGAACGTGCAGACCCCGCCCAGTCAGTGACCCAAGCCGGGAATCGAACCTGGGACCCTTGAGTGTGAAGCAACAGTGCTAACCACTGGGTAGTGATCAGTGCCTGTTCTCAAACTATGGATAGGCTTATTAGGCCTATTAAATGGTTTATTGAGGCCATCAGAACTGTGAGACGCTGGGGAGGTGTGAGGGGGCCAGCGCTCCACCCCTCCCGGGACACACACCACATCGTTCCTGCTGGGTCACAGCTGTGACCACTGGGTGGACTAGTTATGACCTTTTCAATTCAACATTCTTACCCTTGCCTTTAGAGGATGCGGCCATCGTGAGATGGGCTTGCTGTTGGCCCAGTGCTGGAGGATCTCCGACTTGACTTCCAGCTTCTAGAATTCATCCGTTGGTTTTATTGGGATAGCAAGCTGATCAGTTCCCGGTTTTAAATCTCAGCCGCTGATTTCACCAGACTTGAAACTCAGGGGAGATTTATATTCAGTAGCTATCTCCCAATTTACTCTTCAAAATAGTGTCATGAAATTGAAAGGGTAAACCTTTCACCTGGAAGATGTCTCCTCTGACAGTGCAGAACACCCTTCATGTTGTAGTGGAGTGTCAGCTTTGGTTGTTGTGCTGAAGCCTTGTAGTAGAACCTCTGATTCAGGGCAAGAGTGCTATCAACTGAGAAATAGCAGATACCCAGGAGATCAGAAATCTAACAGACAATTTATACACTGCAACCGCTAGCAAACAACAATATACATTAATGACCTGGAAGAAGGAACTGAAGGCATTGTTGCTAAGTTTGCAGATGATACAAAGATCTGTGGAGGGACAGCTGGTATTAAGGAAGCATGGGGGCTGCGGAAGGATTTGGAAAAGCTAGGAGAGTGGGCAAAGAAGTGGCAAATGAAATACAATGTGGAAAAGTGTGAGGTTATGCACTTTGGAAGGAGGAATTTAGGCATAGACTATTTTCTAAATGGGGAAATGCTTAGGAAATCAGAAGCACAAAGGGACTTGGGAGTCCATATTCACAATTCTCTTAATGTTAATGTGCAGGTTCATTCGGCAGTTAAGAAGGCAAATGCAATGTTACCATTCATGTCGAGAGGGCTAGAATACAAGACCAGGGGTGGACTTCTGAGGCTGTATAAGGCTCTGGTCAGACTCCATTTGGAGTATTGTGAGCAGTTTGGGCCCAGTATCTAAGGAAAGATGTGCTGGCCTTGGAAAGGGTCCAGAGGAGGTTCACAAGAATGATCCCTGGAATGAAGAGCTTGTCGTATGAGGAATGGTTGAGGACTCTGGGTCTGTACTCGTTGGAGTTTAGAAGGATGAGGGGGATCTTATTGAAACTTACAAGATATTGCGAGGCCTGGATAGAGTGGACGTGGAGAGGATGTTTCCATTTGTAGGAAAAACTAGAACCAGAGGACACCATCTCAGACTAAAGGGACGATCCTTTAAAACAGAGATGAGGAGAAATTTTTGCAGCCAGAGGGTGGTGAATCTGTGGAACTCTTTGCCGCAGAAGGCTGTGGAGGCCAATTCACTGAGTGTCTTTAAGACAGAGATAGATAGGTTCTTGATTAATAAGGGGATCAGGGGTTATGGGGAGAAGGCAGGAGAATGGGGATGAGAAAATATCAGCCATGATTGAATGGCGGAGCAGACTCGATGGGCCGAGTGGCCTAGTTCTGCTCCTATATCTTATGGTCTGATGGTCTTATGGAGATAAATGGAGGGATGTTGACTGAGTGATAAATGTTGTTCAGGAAACCTTTCCTGCTCATCGAATGATGATAGAGTTAGAGATTCCCTACAGTTCAGAAGGAGGCAATTCAGCCCATCAAAGCTGCACCATCCCTCTGTAAGATCACCCTACCTTGGTCCAATCTCGCTTGAAACTTTATTCGCGCTTCAATTTTAAGCGATAGCAGCCTGAGTTGTGTTTATAATACTGAAGTAATGGGCTGGATTCTCCGGCCACCCAGCAGGAGGCAGCGCACCGTTCGCTGGCGGTGGGATCCTCGTCTCCTGCCGCTTGTCAATGGGAATTCCCATCGTAGCTGCCCCATGCTGCTGGGAACCCCGCTAGAGGGGGTGCGCTGCCAGTGGGGCCAGCGAATCCTGCTGCCAGTGAAAGGCCGGAGAATTCGGGGCAATATGTTCTCTGCAGGATTTGTTTTTGCCAGATAGTTGCAATAACTGGAATTGCATTTGATAAAATGTTATAGTAAGCAGTGAAAAGAAAAATGTTCTGAAATCAATAGCACGAATTGTGTGAAACCGTAAAACAATCACAATTAAGTAAAATAGTTTTGACTTATCAAATAAATTTTGTAGTGTCCATCTTTAATACATTAGTTTCCTGGACTTGATTAATCGATAACTGCTTTGGCACATCATGGGCGTCATTCTCCGACCCCCCGCCGGGTCGGAGAATGGCCGTTGGCCGCCGTGAATCCCGCCCCCGCCCCCGCCGAAGTCTCCGCTCCCGGAGATTGGGCGGGGGCGGGAATCTGGCCGCGCCGGTTGGCGGGACCCCCCGCTGGATTCTCCGGCCCGGATGGGCCGAAGTCCCGCCCAGGAATTGCCTGTCCCGCCGGCGTAAATCAAACCTGGTATTTACCGGCGGGACCAGGCGGTGTGGGCGGGCTCCAGGGTCCTGGGGGGGGGGCGCGGGGCGATCTGACCCCGGGGGGTGCCCCCACGGTGGCCTGGCCCGCGATCGTGGCCCACCGATCCGCGGGCGGGCCTGTGCCGTGGGGGCACTCTTTCCCTTCCGCCTCCGCCACGGCCTCCACCATGGCGGAGGCGGAAGTGACTCTCCCCACTGCGCATGCGCGGGAAACTGACAGCGGCCGCTGACGCTCCCGCGCATGCGCTGGGAAACTGACAGCGGCCGCTGATTGCGCCGCATTTCCGCGCCAGCTGGCGGGGCAACAAACGCCATTTCCGCCAGCTGGCGGGGCGGAAATCCCTCCGGCGTCGGCCTAGCCCCTCAATGTTGGGGCTAGGCCGCCAAAGATGCGGAGACTTCCGCACCTTTTTGCCGGCGCGATGCCCGTCTGATTTGCGCCGGCTTTGGCGCCAGTCGGCGGGCATCCCGCCGTTGGGGGAGAATTTCGCCCCTTAAGTCATACTGCACACATCTATCAACCCAATAATTTTCTTGCTAATAGATGCATAGTGCTTAATAGTACTTGAAAGGGGCTGAATTATAACCTTTACACAGATGGCCATGTTAGTCAAATTAATTTCAACAGAAGCATTATAAACTGCTTAGAGAATGCTGGGTATCCAGGGAATAATTATATGGACAATAATCGACATGCCTTCATAGCTAGATGGTGAATAATGGATGCAATGCAATGATTACACAGACAATAATATGTACTTCGGAGTCAGTTTGTGGAGAATGCCGGATGTATAAAAGTAATTATACAGAGAATAATTGATACCTAGGGAGTTATTGCACAGAGAATAAATAGCAGACAATGAAAGAACAGGTACGAATTGTTACCTGGAGAGTGATTATCTAGGAGAACATTGCATCAACAAACAACAACATACACAGGAGAGTCACACAATGCTCACCTCATAATAGCCGGTCTCTGTGTCGTACTAGAATAAGCATCAAAGCAGAATGATCCCCAGGTCCGTAAACCATGGGCAATGCAATGCAAAGGGAAACCCAATGTAGGAATGGGAGAATTGGTTAAGAAAAGATTTTTCATTGATTAGATTGATAGAGGGAAGGGGGGAGGGGGAGAGAGATGGATGCATCAACATTCACAACCTCCTAATATTCCAAAGTGTTTTACAACCAATAACATGCTTTTGAAAATGTTGTCACTGTTGCATTGCAGAAACCTGGCAGACAATTTGCACAGAGCAAGCTCCCACAAACAGCAGTGATGATGACCAGATCATCTGTTTTTAATTATGTTGGTTGAGGGATAAGCATTGGCCAAGGGGTCGGGAAGAAACACGCTGCTTTTCTTTGAAGTAGGATCTGTTGTGTCCACGTGGCAGAGCAGAAGGAGCCTCAATTTGAACTCTCACCCAAAAGATAACACGTTCGACCGTGCAGCCCTCCCTCAGTACAGTCAACCCGGATTTTGTGTATAGTGTCTGGAGTGAGAATTGAATCCACGACCTTCCGGCCCATTGAGCCACAGCAACGCACACAGATAGCTTTCGACATGGATGGATATTTTGGGCAGGATTAAAATTCCGAATGTGGGATTATACTATAAAGATGATCTTCTGTCTGGAGGGCTGCATGCAGGGAACACATGCTGCAAATGGGGGGGTGATTGTGATAGCTTGAAAGTAACAATGGGTGAGGAAGGTGAGGTCTGATAAGTTGTCGCTATGCGAGTGCAATCGTTATGCTGCGTATGGCCTGTTTCTGTGCCAGGATTTTAAAGTGTGCAATGGAGACCCAAAATGGAAGCATGCCAATTCAAAATAAGTATAATTACGGAGATTTTCCCTTTCGTTGTCCTTCTGTGTCAAACTGAGTGCTTCTGGTTTGGAGCCGGGAAGTGTTCAAAAGAAGATTTTAAAATATTGTAGATTAATGTGGAACTTTGAGGAAAAGTGTTTCTGGGTCGTTCAGAAATAATTAAGTCTGTGGAGAGCAAGAGCCAGGAATTATTGATAAGGTTGCAGATAAAATGGAAGGTGTCCGAGCCAGTGACTTGGAAACAAATTAAGGAAGATGGTGCCTGAATATTACAGAACACATTTGCTCAGCTGTCACCTCGGAATTTAAACCGCTCCACCCGTCAGTCATTCCCCAAACCGCAAACTGCGCCATGGTTGCCAGTTTCAGCAGACTGTTGCCCTGAGATTTCTGTTGGCAGAAAGTATCCAAGGTTATTTAGACAAACTCTAATGACCCATTCACAGCATAATGATTGCACCAACTCTTTTCCTTACTCGAGCCATATTGACTTACCAGATCGCACCTTCCTCATCTATTGTTCCTTAGATCTTAATGAGTCCAAATTTGCAATATGTGTATCACTTCTGATACTACCAGAAGCATCGAGATGTTTAATGGATCATAGATGGTTCATACCTATAATTAGATCACAAAGATTACAGGGTGCATTCTTTCAAATACTTTCTCCATTTCACCCTTTTAATTCGTAAGTAGGTACACCTATAATTTTCTCCATTACACATTTATTCCTGTCGGATCTTAAGCTCTTCAAAGCCAAGGGGCAGGAGATTTGCGTAGTAGTTATGTAAAAGTGATATGCTATCTGGTTAAATGGACTACGCAAGCTTGCAGTTGCAACTTAATCTCTGTTACAAAAACTAAAATACTGCAGATGTTGGAAATCTGAAGTAAAAACAGAAAATTATGTAAAGTCTCGGCAGGTCAGGCAGCACCTTGGAGTGAGATATAGCGTCATTTCTGTACGACCAACAGTAGGAGAATTCTTTATATTCAGAGAGTAAATTAGGGAGGGGACTGGCAGGGGGTGGGGGGGGGGGGGGGGCAGGGGTAGCTGGAGTGTGGAGATTTTTAACTGGGAGGTTTCTGGAAAGAAACTCTCCAGCAAATAGATTTTCCACAGGCAACATTTGTCAATTTTAACCACTGAGCCACATATTAATTCAATTGGGCCATGGCTGCTACCTGATGCCATTCGCTTGCTCTCCCATCTGATGATGGTGGTCAATCTGACAAGCTATCAGGCATGATTCCGTGGTGGAAGGACCTCCACATCACAGGCCTTGCTGGGTTTGATCCCACACTCACCCTCCCCACCACTTCAAACACCTTCTGCCTACCACATATTGGAGCAATTTTGTGTATCCATTTTGGTGCAATGCCAGTCCCAGTGATTGGCTGGCTGAATCGTGCAGTATGTTCCTTCAGTTGTTTGTTATAGGAGAGTACAGACCACACTCAACCAGCCCGAGCTTGCAAAACCCAAAGTAAAACATCTACTGTTAGATGTGATTGGGCAGCACTTGCTGAACAATCCTGAGTGCGCTATTAGCCACACTAACAACCAATTTAAGATAATCAGCAGAGTTCGTAAAGTGGCTCATATATACTTACATTCATACACAGGGTCCAATTCCCTGCAAAAAAAGTAGTATGCTCAATCATTGTGTCGTTTTTGAATGACTGGGGAACTTGGTAAACTTATAATTCCCCTTTTCTTTCACCATGGCAACACCTCAGCCAATCAGAGTAATCTTGCCAACTAGTCAGCCCACTTATCTCTTGTCCTTTAAATTGAAATTTTGCATTCTTGCATTTGTCCTGATTAGTGCGAGATGAAAAATTTGACAACATGGGCGGGATTGTCCCCTAACCGACGGGGCAGACCGAACCGGCGCCGAGGAGTGGTGCAAACCACTCCGGCGTCGGGCCGCCCGGAAGTGCGGAGTCCTCCACACCTTCAGGGGCTAGGCCGGCGCCGGCGGGGTTGGCGCCACGCAAGCCGGCGCCGAAGGGCTTGGAGCCGGCCGGAGCAAGTTGCTGCATGCACGGGAGCGCCAGTGTGTGCTGGCGTCATCCTAGTGCATGCGCAGGGGGTTCTTCTCCGCGCCAGCCATGGCGGACCGTTACATTGGCCGGTGCGGAGGGAAAGATTGCCCCCACGGCACAGTCCCGCCTGCGGATCGGTAGGCCCCGATCGCGGGCCAGGCCACCATGGCCCCCCCCTCCGGGGCCAGATCCCCCCGTGACCCCTCCCCCGAGGACTCCGCAGGCCGCCCGCAGAGCGAGATCCCACCGGTAAGGACCTGGTGTATTTCACGCCGGCGGGACCCGCTGAAAACGGGCGGCCACTCGGCCCATCGCGGGCCGGAGAATCGCCGGGGGGGGGCCGCTGCCAAAGGCCCCTGACCGGTGCGGCGTGATTCCCACCCCCACCGAAAAACCGGCGCCGGAGAGTCCGGCAGCCAACGTCAGGGCGGCGGGGCGGGATTCACGCCGCCCCCCGGCGATTCTCCGGCCCGGACATGTCTCTCGCTTCAGTCAGTCACATTCAAAGCTTTATTATAAAGAAGTGTCACATTTAGAACATTAACTATCACTCGTCATCTGTTATTTGCTGCTCATTTTTTTTTTGCCTCAGGTGCAAACAACGGCAAACAACATCTGTGATTTATAGCAGCAACAATATTTTTATTTGTTAAAGCTCGGCTGGTAAATCAACGGCATCGAGAACAGATTTATATTTCCAAATGGAAAAGCTCAGTTAGTTTTATCCAAATGATTTAACTGCAGTTGGGAGATGAATTTGGGTTGCTCCTGATTCCTGGCTCAGGAAGGAAACACTTTCCATTTGGTAAAATACGGTGACATTCTTTGGGGCTGAGAAGGAATGATTTTGCTCAAGAACTTGGACACTGCATTAAAAATTAACTCAATGAGGGCGCCAGTTGTGTAAGATATTAAAAATGGGTTGTCTAGTGCACGTTGATGCCATACTCCAGTGTCACAACTACTTAGAATCAATGGCAATGACTTGGATGTATGGTTGCTGAATTTGCCAAAAACACAAAGATAGTTAAGAGAGTGAGTCATCAAGAAGATATTAAAATCAGGATTTCAGTCTGCGATTCACGTTATGCCGAGTCAGGAGAATTCTTGGCTCTGCAAAGCTGACTTTTAAAAATTGATGTCCAGATGATAGTTATTTGGTTGCGGAGTGCGGAAGCAGACTGGGATTCCGGCACTGTGTCCAAAATTCATTCCTAAAACCCATTGTCCTCCCGCATACTGCTCATCCATGCTAATGCATGCCACCTCAACCATGCAGCCGCCCACTAACCCATCATATCCTCTATGCTGAACCTATGGCCTGTACCCGCCCCCAAGATCGTTCATACCTTCCATGAGAACCTGTGCCCTCTGTCCACCCTATAGCCCTTTATTGACCCTATAAAAATTTTGTACCAACTCGCACCACTCCGTCCACTATCTTTTTCCACTGCACCTACCCATGCCCGCTCACACAGTGTCCACCATGGGCAGATCTCAGGACCCATGCAGAGATGAACTAAAATAAAGTTCTGAGTGTCTACTGAAGACTTCACTGTTGAAAGAAAACACACTGATTCTTAAAAACCCATTTACTGCATTTACATTCCTTCAACTTCACAAAGCCCGATAGCAATAAATATTCCCAATTAACAATAAGCATTGGAATTCATAATCCCACTTCAAAGATTCTATAAGCACTTGTAAATGTGAAATGGCAGGCAACCTACTGTGATAATGGATAGTTGTGAATCAGTCATGCAACAATAATCCAGTGATGGAGGCTTATGTCAACAGGTCAAGTGAGATAGCAAGCAATGTTTTTTTAAACAATTTAGACACTTTTATTCAAAAATTGGAAGGACAGGACTTTTAAATGCCTTGATATGTCCACTTAACACTTTTGACAGGTCACCTTACAGTTGTGTTTGACTGATGGCAGGTTTGTTTCTTAAATTTTTCCAATTAAGAAGCAGTTTTATCCACTCACCCTGCACATCTTTTGGGTTGTGGGGGTGAGACCCTCGCAGACACGGGGAGAATGTTGTACAAACTCCACACGGATAGTGACCCGGGACCGGGATTGAGCATGAGTCGAGAGGATGAGAAAAATCAGAACGAGAGGGGATGAGAAAATCGAGCCAAAGACAGAGGGCGGGCTTCTCCGACCCCCCAGCGCCATTTTTCAGGCGGGGGCGGGATTCCCGCCACGCCGGTCGGGGGCCGGTGGCAGCGGCCACCCCGGCGATTCTCCGGGCCCATTTTTGGCCAGTTCCACATGTGTGGGTTACGTATGGTCCCACACAGCGGGACCTGGCAGGTGAGTATGTGTGGGCAGTCCTCGGGGGGGGGGGGGGGGTGCGGGGGGATCCGACCCCGGTGGGGCGCCACGGTGGCCTGGCCAATGATCGGGGTCCACTGATCTGCCGGCGGGCTTGTTCCGTGAGGGCACTTCTTCCTCCCACGCCGGGCCCCTGTAGAGCTCCGCCGTGGCTGGCACAGAGAAGAGAACCCCCCCCGCGCAAAATACAGCAGCCGGTCTGCGCATGCACGGAATCATGCCAGTGGTTATGCGCATGCGCGAGATAACGCAGGCCCTTCCGCGCAATGCGCGAACTCGCACCATCCCTTCACCGCTGGCTGGAGCGGCGCCAACCCCTCTGGCGTCCACCTAGCCATGTGAGAATTCCTCTCTTTGGGGGGCCGTTGCCGCAGAATCATTGGCGCCGGTTTTCCCGACGGCGTGGGGACTTAGCCCCCAGAAGGGAGAATCCCGGCCAGAGAAAAGCACAGGATGGGGTTTTTCAGTCCTTCCATGGCGTGCTTTCTGGCAGTGGAGGCAGTTCACCATTGGCTGCCGCTGGCAACACCATCCAGTCCTGCTAATGCCTGCACCGTTTTGTATGGCATGCCCGTCGCCAGGGAACCAGCCATGGGGAGCGACTTCGTCAGGGCTGGAAAACCCACCTGCAGACATTAGAGACAGATAATCAGATAGAGAAAGAGATGGAGAGAAATGCACCCAGAAAGAGCAGGGTCAATGGGGGAAAAGAAAACATTAGCACATTCCAGGAGAGCTTGACGAAAGTGTAGTTAACACAATAGAGGAAGAGTGGCACCCACAACAAAGCCTGAGGAAGGCAGAACAGGAGAACAAGGTAGGAAGTGAGAAAAGGGGCTGGAGAGAGAGAGAAATTCAGAAAAACTTCAAGGAGATTTGTTTTCTGCACAATCAGCATAACAGGGACTGACTTCCTTTCAAACGAGGAAATCAGATTTATCCAGAAACTTCTTTCCTCACAGACATTCCACGCCGAGTATAATAATTCACCTTTAAAGGTCCAGATCGTCTGAGGCTGTCATTCAATAGGCATCAGGGTGAGACCACTGACATTCTCAGCAGGGTGGTCAGGATGTGTCAATTAGTCACGTCACAGTCCAGTGCCAGGGCCTATCCAAAACAGCTGGGCATGGAATTCTGGAACACTTCATCGAAGAGGTGGTAAATGTAATGAAATGAAATGAATAATAATAATAATAAGGTGATTGAACAGCCCCATCACCAACTCCTCTCCTCTATAATTGTGGGGGAGGGGAGGGAACTCGTCAAAGGAAGGAAAATTGACTGAAAAAAATAAATGTCTGCACTCTTGAGAGTTTTCCTGAAAAAAAATCATCCATCAGGAACACTCCAATGTTACATTGACAGTCATATTATTTACTCCCAGGTTGTGTTATCTCAGCAGCTGTCGATCAGCGCGAATGCTCGAGTTGAACAACAAATCAATGCAAAGTCAATAGTATTATATACGTTATTAAAAAACTTTTAAGATCTGTCAAGTTGCTTTTAAGTAATGTCTCTGGAGCTAATAGGAGTTCACTGCCTGATAGGGAAAGGCAGATTTATCATTCTGGTATAACATTTCCACAGCAATTTATTGAACATTTTCCACACGAAGTGATAATGTTCAGTGACCGGCTCAGCACATTAACCATTACAAAAAATAACCTGCGGACCCCATTGAATGATATATAGGCCACATTTATTTAATAATCTACAGCGGGGCGGTACGGTGGCGCAGTGGTTAGCACTGCTGCCTCACGGCGCCGAGGACCCGGGTTTGATCTCGGCCCCGGGTCACTGTCCGTGTGGTTTGCACATTCACCCCGTTTCAGCATGGGTCTCCCCCCCCACAACCCAAAGATGTGCAGGTGAGGTGGATTGGCCACGCTAAATTGCCCCTTATTTGGAAAAACGTTGAAAAAAGTTATAATCTATGGTACAATATTGACTGATATATAGGCCGCATTTATTTAATAACCTGTGATATCACATTGACTGATATAATACAGACCATATTTTATTTTAACAAAAGGAGCGAATATTAACACCACTATATTAACCATTCAATTAGCAGCAGGGGTGGACTTGTTTTATGCAATCAAACTCATAAGTGATAAAATATATTAATTGCATGCAGGATGTGGCTATTAACTGGGGTTTCTCCTGAAGAAACATTTATTGAAACTGTATTGTTGGTGCAGGCTTGCAATGTGTAACTCTGTAAGAAAATGTAAAAGTGTGTAAAGACTGGCTCCAGTTCCATCCTTCACCAAATGGTTTTCTGGAATAGGACAATGGCTGAAATTATAACAGTCTCCCAATTAAAACAGGATAATTTCCCAGCAAAATGCACTGAGTGGAGATTAGTAACACAATACAATGTTTGTGGTTAAAAGCAATCCTTTTGCAGGTGTTCTGCTGTGATTTACAGGTGAATTAGTCAATCATCTCCATTCTAGCCAGGACCTGTGATTTCATTATTTGTGGCCATTAAAAAAGGCAATCCCTGCTTTCCTGAAGTCCTGATCAATCAACATCGCTACTTCTGCCAACACCACTAAGTACAGCTTTACTGTGAATCACCTCATTGCTCTTTGTGGCATCTTGCAGTGCACAAAATGAGAGCTGCGTTTTTCCACAAAACAATAGGCTAGATTTTTGTTTGGGAAACTAAATATGTTCCTGCCGGGACGGAATAGCTTGAGATTCGCGTTTCCGCTATTTGTTCAGCGCTTCAGGGCTTGCAAATGGGACAGCATTCTGCTCATGTGTCTTGAAAGCATTCCCATTGCCACTGGCATCTGATCCACCTGGGCTGGATTAGCGCTATAGAGCCTGACAAGCCGGAGCTACTTATAAGCACTGCACTCTCAATCCAGCCAAGAAGATGGCACAGAGCAAAGCTGTGCACACCGCCCCCGCCCCTTCGGGAAAGTGAAGTGGATAGAATGCTGGATGCAGTGGAGGGGAGGAGGGTCATCCTCTTCCCCTGGGTGGGGTGGAGACTCAAGCCAGTCTTTGTCAACAGCGCCTGGGAGGAGGTGGCAGTGCTGCCAGCCTCACTAGAAGGACCAGAAGCCAGTGCAACAAAAAAGATGAATGACCTCGTCAGGGCAGCTTGGGTGAGTCACCAACTCTGTGCCCCTGGCATCATTCCTGTCCCTCAGCCTTTACATCATCCTCCAAATACCTTACGGTCAACAACACCCCACTTGCCTGCATCTCCCTTACAACCTACCCTCCACCAA
Organism: Scyliorhinus torazame; assembly: GCF_047496885.1. Lineage (NCBI taxonomy): Eukaryota > Metazoa > Chordata > Chondrichthyes > Carcharhiniformes > Scyliorhinidae > Scyliorhinus > Scyliorhinus torazame. The sequence continues at coordinate 10,728,162 of NC_092727.1, read as the reverse complement.
ACCCCAACACACGTATTGTACTCTTTGGCCAGGAGCCTTGCGCACACATGTCACTAGCTACAGACCCCAGCCCTGTCTAACCAGCCTCCCAGGCTCCTTTCTGTGTCCCCTAGGATAAGGCGGCCCACAATAGGCGCAAGCGGAAAATTACTCAAGGGAGCATTCTTGAACTGCAGGGCCACACCAAAGCCGAGGGAAGGGCAGTGGCTGACACGGAGGTCGGAATGCGGCAACCAAGTGAGAGCCCAATACAATGTAGATGTCCCTATAGCACGTGAGTCACCCGTCTCCCACAGACCACTCCTTCCCATATCTCCTTTTGTCTTGAGTCTTGCAACACCACCATCCAGCAAAGTACTGTACACACCCCTGTCAGCATCAACGGGGCCGAGGTGGAGATGGTTAGCAGTTTCAAATTCCTAGGAGTGCACATCACCAAAAATCTGTCCTGGTCCACCCACATAGACGCTACCATCAAGAAAGCACAACAGCGTCTATATTTCCTCAGGAAACTAAGGAAATTCGGCATGTCCACATTAACTCTTACCAACTTTTACAGATGCACCATAGAAAGCATCCTATCTGGCTGCATCACAGCCTGGTATGGCAACTGCTCGGCACAGGACCGCAAGAAACTTCAGAGAGTCGTGATTACAGCCCAGTCCATCACACGAACCTGCCTCCCATCCATTGGCTCCATCTACACCCCCCACTGCCTGTGGAAAGCGGGCAGCAGAATCAAAGACCCCTCCCACCCGGCTTACTCCCTCTTCCAACCTCTTCCATCGGGCAGGAGATTAAAAGAGAACACACACGAACGGATTCAAAAACAGCTTCTTCCCCGCTGTTACCAGACTGGTGCGCATTACACTCATGCTGCAGCACATCGGGTGAGAGAGGTTGATAAAGCAGGGCCAGGAAAGATCTGCTCACCGCTGTTGCCTGCTAGAGGGAGGGAGGAATCCTTCAATTCCGTGGCTCACTGGGCCATTTCAGGGGGCAGTGCAGAGTTAACCACATTGCTGTGGGTCTGGAGTCAGATGTCGGCCAGACCAGGTAACGATGGCTGATTTCATTCCCGAAATGACATTAGTGAACCAGGTGGGTTTTTACAACAATCGACAACAGCTTAACGGTCAGCATTACAGAGGCTAGCTTTCAACTGCAGGGTGCTTTTTATTCATTAAATTTAAATTCCACTAGATGCCAGGGTGGGATTTGAATCCACTATCCATAGCCAGGGCCTCTGGATTGCTAGTCGCATGACATCACCGACACACTAGCATCTACCTTAAATATCATTTTAAAGTTTTAGAATTCAGTCTACAAATATTGCCGCCCAAGTTCACGGCCAGTTTTTCTCCTGGTGGCATCGGCCCTGGGCTAGATACTTAGTTAAGGGAGAAAGAAATGAGGGGTGGAATTCTCCGACCCCCCCGCCGGGTCAGAGAATTGCTGGGGGGGGCGGCGTGAATCCCGCCCCCGCCGGCTGCCGAATTCTCCGGCGCCGGGGATTTGGCAGGGGCGTGAATCGCGCCGCGCCGGTCGGGGGCCGTTGGCAGCACCCCCCCCCCCCCCCCCTGGCCATTCTCCGACCCGCGATGGGCCGAGTGGCCGTCCATTTTTCGGCTGGTCCCGCCAATGTAAATTACAACAGGTACTTACCGGCGGGACCCGGCTCTGAGGGTGGCCTCCGGGGTCCTCGGGGGGGGGGGGGGGGGATCTGGCCCCGGGGGATGCCCCCATGGTGGCCTGGCCCGCGACCGGAGACCACCGATCTGCGGGCGGGTCTGTGCCATGGGGGCATTCTATTCCTCCGCGCCGGCTGGTGTAACGGTCCGCGATGGCCGGTGGGTAGATGAACCCCCCCTACGCATGCGCTGCGATGATGTCAGCACACGCTGGCACTCCCGCGCATGTGCCAACTCGCGCCACCTTCGCCGCCGGTTGGCATGGTGCCAAGTCCCTTTCGCCCCGGCCAGCGCGGCGCGAACCACTCCAGCTCCGGCCTAGCCCCTGAAGGTGCGGAGGATTCCGCACCTTCAGGGCGGCCCGACGCCGGAGTGGTTCACGCCACTCCTCAGCGCTGGAGTGGCCTGCCCCGCCGGTTCACGGAGAATCCCGCCCAAGATGTGCTGATAGGGTTCGCCCTGCAGAGGAGCTGATGTGGACCACAGACCCTGACACAGGCCATTTGGACTGAATGATATCTATTTTCATGCTGTAAAGCCAATGATTAATTTTGAATGCACTGCTGGTTTTGTAGGTGTCGATAGCCTACTGGAATCGATACTGCTCAACTGAGTTAAGAGATGGATACCTCCGAGAGTGAAATCACTTTTTTTCAAGGTACAAAAAGTGCTCTTGTGGTGCCATCTTTATTGCTTTGGCAGTACTGAGCTGGCACATGTGTTGTCATTCCAATCTGTCAGGTGACGAAGAAGCAGGATATTAATTCACGCTCCTGATTCTCCATGTGAACTCATTCACAGTTTCAATGGGTGTCACCTTGCCAGAAGAATTAGGCAGCTGCTTCCCACAGTTGGAGAAGAGGAAAATTATTGCCCTGGCATGTTTCTGTGGATGTTGCTATGATGCGCATCATCTTGGTAAATAATGGTATGAGGGGGAGAAATATTTACTGTGAAGGAGTATCAAAGTTTATGGCCTTCTCCCCCAATGCCACTGTCCCATTTCTGGATGCCACGATCGCCAATTGCTTGAGTTCAGCCTTCTCCATTCCTCCAATTCCAGCCTCCATCACCTCCTGCTGATCCACCACTGTTGTGCAGCCTGCAACAATCATTGCTCTGCTCTCTGAAATTCTCTACCGAAGTGCACCTGCCTTGTTACATTTTTCTTCATCTTCGAAAGCCTTCTCTTCGGCCATTTCCCCTACCTGTCTCAGCAATTCCTGCTTGGTGACTGATCCTATGTAGAAAATGGACGGTTAATACACTTGGGCGAAATCCACCTAACCTGCACATCTTTGGACTGTGGGAGGAAATGAGAGCACCCGGATGAAACCCACGCAAACATGGGGAGAACGTACAAACTGCTCACAGACAGTGACCCAAGGCCGGGATTGAACCCGGGCCCCGGCCGCTGTGAGGCAGCAGTGCTAACTGCTGTGCCACAGTGCCGTCCCATCACAAAATAATAGAGGGGTTCAAAGGGAAGGTTAAGGAATTGATTTTCATCAGTAGAGGCGAGTGAACTCACAGAGAATTAGTTGCCCATTTTATTTGAGTCACAGAAAAAAAAATTCATCCTACAAATAACAGGGTTACGTTAACCTCCTCTTCCTGCCAACAGGTAAGTGAAGAAAGGAAAATGGACTTTACATGATGTCATGTCATATTTCTCAGTGAAGTTTCAAGGTTTTTCAAACTGGTTGAATTATTATTGAAGTAACTGCTCTGTCGACAAAATGAATAACAAACATCATTGTAAATGATTATGGTAATAAGTGTACTTCAATTGAATAGTTTGTGCACTGCAAATTTAATCTAACTCCAAATGCTGTGATCTTAGTGAGTTCTCATAAGCCCTACCACCAATCAAGTCAGTGTAAGTGGCTTTTAGTTTGTGTTCAAACACATGAAGGAAGAATAACCCTGAGGATATTGCATTTTTGCGATAACATTTCCTGTAGTTTAATTGGATCATTTATCTTTATTTTCAGGATTAGATAAGCAGTTAAAGTTAATGATTTGGGTTTCCTAGCCTCTTCGCAAGTGCCTCTCTCCAGACATGCTTCACAATCAATTGTTGCTGATCGACAGCAATATCACTTTCCCCCAGTCCTGCCCGCAGCAGTCGCCTGTACTCCCTGCCCCACCAACGGGGTGGCATGGTGGCACAGTGGTTAGCACTGCTGCCTCACAGCACCAGGGACCCGAGTTCGATTCTGACCTTTGCCGACTGTCTGTGCGGAGTCTGCCACCTTCTCCCCGTGTCTGCGTGGGTTTCCTCCGGCTGCTCCGGTTTCCTCCCACAGTCCAAAGATGAGCAGGTTGGGTGGATTGGCCACGCTAAAAAAAATGCCCCTTAGCTTCCAAAGTTTAGCTGGGGTGACGGGGATAGGGCAGCGGCATGGGCTGAGGTAAGGTACTCTTTCGGAGGGTTGATGAGCTCCTTCCGCACTATAGGAATTCTATGGTTCTATGAATTCCCTCAGTCCTGCGTCTCTCCATTGTTGGCACCATACCCATTGCTGCCAGAACCCTAATGCCACCAACCGCTCCAGTGCATGCATTGCCCCAATAGGAAAAAAACAGTTCAGACCAGTATTCTTATTTCCCAGCTTTTACTGGTGTTCCATTTAAAGGTATACAAGACCAGTTCAAACCAATATTCTTATTTCTCTGTTTTTATTGTTTTTCCTTCTCCTTCCCAGTTTTTTAAATTCTTTCATGGAATATGGAGCATTTTTTGCCCATCCCAGTTTGCCCTTGAGAAGGTGGAGTTGAGCTGCCTTCTTCAACCGCTGCAAGCTTTGTGGTGTAGGTACACCCACAGTGCTGTCAGGAAGGGTGTTCCAAGACTTTGGTCCGGCGACAGTGAAGGAACCCTGACATATTTCCAAGTTAGGACGGTGCGCGGGGATTATTGGCACCACCCTGCTCCACTGTGACCACCCTATCCCAATCCTGCCACTCCCAGTGCTGGATCCTTCCCTCCCCCCACGCACCCCTGCCACTTTCCCCGCTCTGGGCTCAGGAGCTACAGGTTGAAACCCCTTTGGTTTATGATACTAGACCAATGCGTCTTTCTAATATTCTTACGTTATTCTTTTTCTTTCCCCCCACCAGAGCTTGACGGCAGTAGATCACGGAGATATTTCTCAGCAGCAAGCATTGTGTCGAAAACCAGTAGCTACACTGAGTAAGGTCAGAGCTGGCTCTGTTTTTACTGCTCTCACCTTGTCAAACAAAAGCATTCATATTCTTTGCTTGCAACAGATTTATTCTCACCTGGGTGAAATGCATAACAGGTCTCTGCTGTTGTCACTTTGAAAATCTTCAGCACGCCTGGCAGGATATCTCAGTGCACAACGCATTTTCATATGCCCGCCAGGCTCTGTTGGTAGCATCCTCACCTCCTGGGCCCTGTACATCGTCGGTTCAAGCATCATTCTGGAACCTGAACACTTAGAGGCTGATATGCCAGTGCAGTACTGAGGGGTGGCTGCACAGTTGAAGGCGCATGCTTTCCCATTAAAAACTGAACCTTGATCACATTGATGTAGGTCCCGGTGGAAGGGGACAGCTTTCCGTCTCAGGATGGTGAGTGTCCCGGTACTGGCGGCATGGGAGCATAGTGGTTAGCACTGTTGCTTCACACGTTAGGGTCCCAGGTTCGATTCGCGGCTTGGGTCACTGTCTGTGCGGGGTCTGTACATTATCCCCGAGGCTGCGTGGGTTTCCCTCGGGCGTGCTGGTTTCCTCCCACAAGTCCCAAAAGATGTGCTGTTAGGTGAATTGGACATTCTGAATTCTCCCTCAGTGTACCCGAACAGGCGCCGGAGTGTGGTGACTAGGGGATTTTCACAGTAATTCATTGCAGTTTTAATGTACTTGTGACAATAAAGATTATTATCTGATGCTACAGAGACTCCCATTGTAAATCAAGTTTGCAATTTTGTGCTTCAATCATACAAAGTTGTACTTTTCTTTTCTTATTCAGTAAATGACTCACAATTTTATGGCAATGCCCATTCAGTGCTGTTGACAGAAATCTCATCGGGCGATTCACAGCTGTCAAGAAAATGGCCGTAGCGCCAGGAAGGTGACCAAAGGCCGTGTCAACGAGATGAGCTACCAGAAGGTTCCACCTGCATTTATTGTACAAGATGTCACAATATGCTTTACGGTCAATGAGTCTTTGATATTTTGTCACTGTTGTGATGGGAGGTAACGCAGTAGATAGAGAGGTTCCACGACTGACCACGTGGCAATGACCAGATGATCTGCTTTTAGGTGTTGATTTAACCAAAGCTCGCCTGCACATCTTCAAAATGGTGTCATTGTATCCAGGCTGAGATAGCTAAAGGGGCCTGGATTTAATGGCTCACCTGAACAACAGCACTTCCAATTGGGAATCTTAGCCTAGCTTTTATACTCGAGTCCCTTAATAGTCAAACCCACAATCATCTGACTCAGAGGTGAGAATGCAATCACTTACATTTAAGGGGATACGTTAGCAGGGCAGAGAACTCCAGAAAGCACAACTGAAGAGATTGGATTGTCCACCACTAATGGTGGAGCAAAGATATTTGATAATTTGAAACTTTGAACTTGAGTTCCAGAGGCCGAGTGAAATACAAGGGAAAAAAGAACTGCTTTTTACACACAGCTCAATGAACTAAACAAAACTGGTGACTGAGTAGGAGCAGTGTATTCAACCTTAGATATGCTTAAATGTAAGGAAGTTGTTGAAACTTTATGTAAAAGGGACACCTTTAGTGGTACTGAGATGTATGGAGCAAGAAGGACAAAACCCTGATCCATCGACTGTGCTGCACTTGCTCAACCCAGCTGCGGTAATAACAGGGTCACTGTAATTAGTCTCACCACTTTCTGAGTTCGAGAGAGAGAGAGGGAGAAAGGTTCAAAAGAGATGGCCACTAGGGCAGCACGGTGGCACAGTGGTTAGCATTGTGCCGAGGTCCCAGGTTCGATCCCGGCTCTGGATCACTGTCCGTGTGGGGTTTGTACATTCTCCCCGTGTTTGCGTGGGTTTCGCCCCCACAACCCAAAGATGTGCAGGTTAGGTGGATTGGCCACGCTAAATTACCCCTTAATTGGAGAAAACGAATTGGGTACTCCAAATTTAAAAAAAAAGAAAAGTTGGCCTCTCTGCTACTACTAACCATAACTGGGAAATGTTCATGTAGAGTCAGCACTGATGGTCGTTTGACCCATAGTCAAGTCCATGCCAGCTTTCTGTAGAGCAATCGACGTGGCCCCATTCTCCTCTTCTATCTCTTTAGCCCAAGTTTGCATCCCTCAAGAGCCTATCCAATTTCCTTTGGAAATCATTCACCGCCTCCATTTCCACTGCCCTCCTAAGCAGCATGTGGACACCTGAAGGAAATAAGGGTGATCTTGGCTGTGATCATTCTCAGAGTTCAATATCCCCTTATCATCAACATTTTTACCATGAAAAGTCATGTACAGGAATGTCCACTTTGGTGGGACTATCAATGGCTATCGATCCAGGGGACTGTAATTCAGTTGAACGCGAAGAGTGGAGAAAATGTGAAGGTTCCAGATGTTTAATAAATACCTGACCAAACAAAGGTTCCACAAAAATCGCAGCCTAGCTCATGCCGACAAGTTAACTTTAACTTCCACAGCAATGGACCTGCGATGTTATTGTGTAAACTTTTCCTTTAAAAGCCAGTAATTATAAAGAACTACAAGTGATCAATAATGTGACGGATGTGCAGCATAAGGGTCAATTTTAGGTGCTGGGCTGAATGTGTGCTGGGTTTAAAACGCCTTCATGTCTCTGTCAGCCTGTCAACAGTAGGCAGCAGAAGGAAACGGAAGAGTAAATTGGCACCATGCAGGTTTTCAAAGATGGAAACGTCTCTGATACATCAGCGTTCCACAGAGGTTACCTCGCAGGTTAGGTGGCAACCGTGAGTTTAAGCCTTGACTTTCCTCTTTAATCTATTTATGTCTTTTCTGAATAAATGTTGGAGAAAGGACACGTTTTTTTTAAAACTCTGCACTCGTCTCCATTTTATAAATGGCCTGAAGTAGCTCAACAATAACTCCAATAGAACAGCTTCTTGTCAAATCCCCTGCTGTTTCTCCCTTATCGCAAAGAGGCCTTTCTTGAACCTTCCTGTGTGAAGAAATTTGTTTCAGCCGGCCTAGGGAAACAGTTGTTGAAGCACAATAATCACAATGAGCCACCTTCCGACTGGCATCACTGGCTGGACTATTAAACGTCTCAGGAATAATAGTGTGGAAAATCAGAAAATAAACTCCGTGGTCTTGTACCAGACTAAAATGCCAGACTAAGCTAGGCTTAAACAATATAACGGGCTACAAAGCAAAGCCGAATCTCCGGTAACAGGGCAGCTCTCTTCCCCAATGCATTCCTTGTCCGTTTTGAGCAGAAAGCCAACAAATCAATGTCACCTGCCCCAATAGCCTCGGACACACCCATTCCTACTGTCGCAGACTCAGAAGTTGGATCGACCATCTTGAAACCACAAACCTATGGAAACTAACGCGTCCTGACGGAGTCGCTGGTTATACACTCAGACCTTGTGTGGACCGACAGGCAGGTGTGTTTGCAGACATCTTTAACCTCTCCCATCTCTGTTCCGAGGTTCCCACCTGCTTCAAGAAGACCACTATCATACCAGTGCCAAAGAAGAATCGAACAACGTGCCTCAACGACTACCGACAGGTGACCCTTGATGTGTTGGGTGTTCTGGATCACATACAGGTCACCAACACTTGAAATAGTGCAACACTATTTTATTGAATCATTAACTGTTTAAACATACTCAGAATGTGGGGGGAATATGATACTAGCTTTAACTAAAGACCTTTGCCTTGTCCTAACCAGTCAATCCACTCAGCACATGGTAAATGTCTGTGTTACAGGCTATGAGCTCTGTCCTCCTGGCTAGCTGCAACTCGAATGAGCGGGAACTCTGATGCCACCTGTCTTTGTGCGTGTGCGTGTGCTCTCACTGGTGATTGGCTGCGGTGTTGTGTGTGTTGATTGGTCCCACTGTGTGTCCATCAGTGTGTGTCTGCATCATGATATACTGGTATATATTATGACATCCCCCCTTTTATAAAAAATGTACCTGCGTGGCAATAAATAGTGTATGGTGAATGTTCCTGACTACGTGTGTGTGCAATGTTTACAGGACTATGTACATAAAACTAAGCTATTTACATGGGCAGGTGCCTGGTGCAGAAAAACAGTGTGCCACAAGAATAAAGAGATGAACACTATATACAAACCACTTGAACGATTAAACGGAAGAACAGAACAAATCAGAAAGTCCATAAGTCCACAAAGTTCACAAATTAAGTCTCTGAGGTGGGCGACAAATTCTGGTTGACCGCCTCAAGGGTGGGTCGGGAGCAGCCAGCTGAGGAGTGGGCTGGACTGCATCAGAGTGAGGGGGGTGCAGAGTGACCGTAATCTCTGCACAGTCCAGGTCAGGGTCAACAGGAGGGCGAGGCGACGGTGGAGGATCACATAGCGAGCGCGGAACGAGACGAAGGACACGTTGATTGCGGCGCAGAATGGAGCCATCCGGCAGACGAACCAGGAACGAGCGGGGGCCACCTGCCGAAGAACCACAGCGGTTGCAGACCAGCCACCATCTGGAAGATGGATGCGGACGTTGTCAACTGGAGCCAGAGCAGGGAGATCAGCTGCACAGGAGTCATGAGCCGCCTTGTGCTGTGCACGAGACAGTTGCATTCGTTGAAGGACCAGAACGTGATCGAGGTCTGGGACATGAATGGACGGCACGGTCGTCCTCAGGGTGCGACCTATGACCAGCTGGGCTGGCGACAGGCCAGTGGACAGTGGGGCCGAGCGATAGGCCAGCAAGGTGAGGTAGAAATCGGACCCAGCATCGGCAGCCTTGCAGAGGAGCCGTTTGACGATGTGGACGCCCTTCTCCGCTTTGCCGTTGGATTGGGGGTACAGGGGACTGGATGTCACATGCACAAAGTTGTACCTCCTGGCAAAGTTGGACCATTCCTGGCTTGCGAAGCAGGGGCCATTGTCCGACATCACAGTGAGTGGGATGCCGTGTCGAGCAAAGGTGTCCTTACAGGCACGGATGACTGCAGACGATGTGATGTCGTGTAAAAGTACCACCTCCGGGTAGTTTGAAAAGTAGTCTACAATCAGGACATAGTCCCTGCCTAGCGCGTGGAACAGGTCGATGCCCACCTTGGTCCAAGGGGACGTGACCAACTCATGGGGCCGTAGGGTCTCACGTGGTTGGGCCGGCTGGAAGTGCTGACAAGTGGGGCAGTTGAGCACTGTGTTGGCTATGTCATCATTGATGACGGGCCAGTACACTGCCTCTCGGGCCCGTCAGCGGCACTTTTCCACGCCAAGATGGCCCTCGTGTAGCTGTTCCAAGACGAGCTGGCGCATGCTATGCGGGATGACAATGCTGTCCAGTTTCAGGAGAACACGATCTACCACCGCCAGATCATCTCTGACGCTATAGAACTGCGGGCATTGGCCTTTGAGCCACCCGTCTGTTAGGTGGCACATGACACGTTGTAGCAAAGGGTCAGCCGGCGTCTCGCGGCGAATTTGGACGAGGCGTTCATCCGTGGCAGGTAGATTGAAGGCCACGAAGGCCACATGGGCGTCAACCTGGCAGACGAATCCCGCTGGCTCACACGGAGTGTTGACAGCCCTGGAGAGAGCGCCGGCAATGATGAGGTCTTTGCCTGGGGTGTATACCAGCTGGAAGTCATATCGCCGGAGCTTGAGAAGAATACGCTGGAGGTGCGGCGTCATGTCGTTCAAGTCTTTCTGTATTATATTGACCAGCGGGCGATGGTCGATCTTGATGGCGAATTGAGGAAGGCCGCACACATAATCGTGAAACTTGACAACACAGGTCAGAAGGCCCAGGAATCCTTTTTTATCTGCGCGTAGCGCTGCTCCGTGGGGGTCATAGCGCGTGACGCATATGCAACGGGGGCCCATGATGAGGCCACATCGCGTTGCAGGAGCACTGCCCCAGTGCCGGATTGGCTGGCATCGGTCAAAATTTTGGTCTCTTTTGCTGGATCAAAGAAAGCTAAGACCGGGGCCGTGGTCAGTTTGGTTTTGAGTTCTCTCCAATTGCTCTCGTGGGCAGGGAGCCATTGGAAGTCTGTCGTCTTTCTGACCAGGTTCCTGAGAGCCGTGGTATGAGAGGCGAGGTTAGGGATGAACTTCTCTAAAAAGTTGACCATGCCCAGAAATCGGAGGACCGTTTTCATGGCTGTGATAGCAGCCACCTTGTCCGCATCCGGCCGCACACCCAACTAGGAGATGTGGTCCCCTAGGAACTTGAGTTCCGTCTGACCAAACGAAAATTTGGCTCTGTTGAGGCGGAGGCCCTGCTCACATATGCATTTGAACACGCGCTGGAGGCGACTGACATGCTCCTGCAGGGTGGTGGACCAAACGATTATGTCGTCGACATAGACGCGAACACCTTCAATGCCTTCCACCATTTGTTCCATGATCCTGTGGAACACTTCTGAAGTAGATATGATCCCAAACGGCATCCTGTTGTAACAATATCTGCCAAAGGGGGTGTTAAATGTGCACAGTTTGCTGCTGGATTTGTCGAGTTGGATTTGCCAGAATCCTTTCGAGGAATCAAGTTTGATGAAGAGCTTGGCGAGAGCCATCTCGCATGTGATCTCTTCGCGCTTGGGAATTGGATAATGCTCCCTCATGATATTGCGATTCAGATCCTTGGGATCAATGCAAATTCTCAGGTCACGGAAGGCTTTTATACAGACACCCTGGAACTGACCCAGTCGGTTGGTTCCGTAACTCTGGAGATCGCTCCTTGGTTCTGGAGGTCCTGCAGCTGCTGCTTGAGGTGGTCCTTAAGGGATGCTGGGACTCTGCAAGGTGCGTGCACCACAGGCGTGGCGTTCTGTTTGAGTAGGATCTTGTAAGTATATGGGTGCGTGCCCATGCCTTCGAAGACGTCGCGGTGCTGGTCGATGATGGCGTCGAGTTGCGCCCTGAAGTCAGCGTCCTGGAAGGCAGACATGTCATCAGGAGAGAGAGAGTGCACTCACTGAATGAGGTTCAACAGCTTGCATGCCTGTGCGCCAAGCAGGGCGTCTTTCGAGAAGCCCACGATCTCGAAAGGAAGGATGGCTTTGCTTGACCTTGTGCTTAACAGTTTAACATACTCTCACTGTGGGTTAACACAATACTAGCTTTAACTGAAGACCTTTGCCTTGTCCTCACCAGTCGATGCACTCAGCACATGGTGAATGTCTGTGTTACAGGCTGTGAGCTCTGTCCTCCTAGCTAGCTGCAACTCAAATGAACGGGAACTCTGATGCCCCCTGTCTTTACAGTGCATGTGCTCTCACTGGTGATAGACTGCGGTGCTGTGTGTGTTGATTGGTCCCACTGTGTGTCCATCAGTGTGTGGCTGCACCATGATATACTGGTGTATATTATGACAACCCTGGCTTCTATTATTATGAAGTGCTTCGAGAGGTTAGTCATGAGACACTCCAACCTCCCAGAATGCCTTGATCCACTGCAATTTGCCTAGCGCCACAACCGATCCACAGTAGGTGCCATCTCCCTGGTCCTACACTCAGCCCTGAAGCATCTTGACAACAAGGACACCTACGTCAGACTCCTATTCATTGAGTACAGCACCACCTTCAACACCATAATCCCAGCCAAGCTCATATCCAAACTCCAAAAGCTGGCCTTGGCTCCTCCCTCTGTAACTGGATCCTTGACTTCCTGACCCACAGACTGCAATGCACCAAGGATAAACAACACATCGTCCAAGATAGTCCTCAATACCAGGACCCTGCAAGGCTGCATGCTTAGCCCCCTACTGTACTCCCTATATAACATGAATGTGTGGAGAAATTCAGCTCCAACTCGATTTACAAGTTTGCTCATGATAGAACCGTTGTGGGTCGGATTTCAAACAAGTCAGAGTACAGGAGGAAGATAAAGAACTTTGTGGCATGGTGCAATGACAACCTCAGTGTCAACAAAACAAAGGAGCTGATCATCGACTTCAGGAAGCGAAGTGTCGTCCACGCCCCTGTCTCGATCAGTAGTGCCGAGATGGAGATTGTTGACAGCTTCAAATTCCAAGGTGTAAACATCACCGACAATCTATCCTGGTCCACCCACGTCGATGCTACGACCAAGAAAGCATAACAGCGCCTATACTTCCCCAGGAACCTAAGGAAATTCTGCAAGTCCACATTGACTCTTACCAATTTCTATAGATGTACCATAGAAAGCATCGTATCTGGCTGCATTACAGGTTGGTATGGCAACTGCTCAACCCAAGGCAATAAGAATCTACCGAGAGTCGTGAACACAGCCCAGTCCATAACACAAACCCGTCTCCCGTCCATTGACTCTGTCTACACCTCCTGGTGCCTTGGGGAAGCGGGCAGCATAATCAAAGACCCCTCCCACCCAGGGTATTCTCTCTTCTAACCTCTTCCATCAGGCAAGATACAAAAGTCTGAGAACATGTACCATAGACTCAAGAATAGCTTCTTCCCCGCTGTTACCAAACTCCTGAATGACCGTTAGGGTCGGAATTGATCTTATGGACTGAACTGATCTTTCTACGCATCGTCTCTACAGCTGTAGCACAATACACCGTATACTTCACCTGCTGTCCATGTTTATGTATCTTCATTATGTATCCTCATGTATTTATCGTATGTTCCATGTTTTCCTGTATGAAGCGATCTGCCTGGACTGGACGCAGAACAATGCTTTTCACTGTCCTCGGTACAGGGAACAATAAATCTAAATCTAAATTTAATAGGATTTGAGACAGTTACATAGGCAATTTAACACTGTCTAATCGTAGCAATATCTGACCGAGGAGTGCTTAACACAGAGAATGGGAGAAAGACTAACTTGTAAGCTATTTACAACCAACAAAGTTGGGGCAGCACGGTAGCATAGTGGTTAGCATAATTGCTTCACAGCTCCAGGGTCCCAGGTTCGATTCCCGGCTTGGGTCACTGTCTGTGCGGAGTCTGCCCGTTCTCCCCGTGTCTGCATGGGTTTCCTCCGGGTGCTCCGGTTTCCTCCCACAGTCCGAAGATGTGCAGGTTAGGTGGATTGGCCATGCTAAATTGCCCTTAGTGTCCAAAATTGCCCTTAGTGTTGGGTGAGGTTACTGGGTTATGGGGATAGGGTGGAGATGTGGGCCTGGGTAGGGTGCTCTTTCGAAGAGCCGGTGCAGACTCGATGGGCCGAATGGCCTCCTTCTGTACTGCAAATTCTATGATATCTATGAAAGTACGTTCAAAAATAGTCAATGGGTGGATCAATTGGCTTGGCGTGACTGCAGGTAGTCCCAATGACGATAGCCGCTGAAACCAGATTAGAAAGTGAGGAAAGGGCTTCTGCCGAGGTTAATCTGCCCGATCCAAGCAGAGGGTGTGAGCGACGGGGATCGGGAGGGCTGTGTGGGAAACACAAAGGAGCAGGTTGGCCCTTTGGGGAGGGCCTCCATTGGGCCCAAGCCTGCACCAAAGCTGCCTGGCAGCCTCGCCAAGTGGCGTGAGCAACCCCCCCCCCATCACTGTTCAAACACCAACAGGGGCAGGAAGTGGCCATTCGATGACCACTTATGGATCTTAATTGTCCCAAGGTCAGGCAGGCCACCAGACACCTCCACATCACTGGTAAAACACCAATGGCAGGTAGACGAAAGGCACAGTGCCCCCCAATCCCCCGCCATGCCACCCAATTTCTCACCACCACATCACAGTCCCCTTCAAGAGTGGCAGCACGGTAGCATTGTGGATAGCACAATTGCTTCACAGCTCCAGGGTCCCAGGTTCGATTCCGGCTTGGGTCACTGTCTGTGCGGAGTCTGCACATCCTCCCCGTGTGTGCGTGGGTTTCCTCCGGGTGCTCCGGTTTCCTCCCACAGTCCAAAGATGTGCAGGTAAGGTGGATTCGTCATGATAAATTTCCCTTAGTGTCCAATCTAGAACGTGAGATCACAGATACAGGTTGAGAGGTGGTAGATTTAAAACTGAGATGAGGAGGAACTACTTCTCACAGAGGGTGGTTAATTTGTAGAACTCACTGCCCCATAGTGCGGTGGAGTCTGAATCATTAAATGGTTTCCAGAGGAGATAGATATATTTCTGATTGAGAAAATTGGTTGAAAAGAGATATGGGGAACAGGTGGGGAGGTTGATTTGAGACCACAAAGAGATCAGCCGTGATCTGACTGAATGACGGAGCAGGCTCGAAGGGCTGAATGGCCTACTTCTGCTCCTCATTCCTATCTTCCTATGTGATAAATGAGCAAATCCTCTGTTTTAGTGACAAGTGACAAATATTAACCTGGGAATCAAGGTGAATTCTCTCTCCGTGCCATTGGGATCTTCCATGTGTTATGGGCGGGGCGTTTTCAGAAGCCCAAAATGTATCATGGAGTTCAACCAAACTCTCCCTTTAATGGATTTGTTGCTTTTCCTAGCACACGGCTTGTTCCCTAGGTGTGGGAATACAATTATGGACACGTGGGTTTTTAAACACAAAACACTGTTTATTCCATGAACTCAACTTAACAAATGGAAGAATGTCGTTCTGAAAATAATGTGGGATCCTTTACTCCGCTTGAGAGGTCTGTAATATTTGTTATAACCCGCACGGGTCTGACAGGGTAGGGATGATCCACTATCGCATGGAGCTTACGGAAAGGAGTTCCCTAATAAGGGGAAGGGGGACCCTTAACTAAGTTCATTCTAACAATAATCTTTATTGTCACAAGTAGGCTTACATTAACACTGCAATGAAGTTACTGTGAAAATTCCTCGTCGCCACATTCCGGCACCTGTTCGGTTACACAGAGAGAAAATTCAGAATGTCCAATTCACCTAACAGCAAGTCTTTTGGGACTTGTGGGAGGAAATTGGAGCACCCGGAGGAAACCCACGCAGACACGGGAAGAACGCACAGACTTCGCACAGAAAGTGACCCAGGCCGGGAATCAAACCCGGGACCCTGGCGCTGTGAAACAACAGTGCAAACCACTGTGCTACCGTGCTGCCCATGCGCCTTTGTATAAATAGAGGCAGCCAATCAGGCACCGACTAAAGAAGACCCAGTAGGGGACTCGCGGAGCTGTGCATAATAGTTAACGGGTTAAATAAAATAAGTTTTGTTTTTCTCTAAACTCGGTGTGGACTCCTTTCGTTGCCCCTCACAAAAATACCCCATTTGAAAAGCAGCCCCTCTGACAGTGCAGCACGCTCTCAACACAGCAAAGGAACGTCATCCTAGATGATGTGCTTAAGTCTCTGGCGCAAGACCTGAACCCCCAACTTTCTGTTTTAGACGTGAGTGCTATCAGCTGATCCACAGCTGATATGGGAAATGGAAGGTTCGCCAACAGACAGTCAAACTGCCCGTTAGATTAGTCTTCGGGTGGTAAATTGAAAATCAACCACATCCTAGCACAGGAATCCATTTAATCGAGGGGAGTTGATGGCATAGTGACATTATTACTGGCCTAGTAATCTAGCGACCCCAAGTTCATATCCTGTCACCGCAACGAATTAAAATCTTGAATTTAAAGAATAATGAAGACCATGTAACTATTGTCAATTGTTGTAAAAAACCAACGAGGTCACTAATGTCCTTTAGCGAAGGAAATCTGCCGTTCTTACCTGGTCTGGCTTACATGTGACCCCAGATACAAAGAAATGTAGTTAACTCTTAACTACCCCCTCAATTAGGCATGGGCAATAAATGCTGGATCAGCTAGTGATGCCCATGTGTAAGGAATGGGTTAATTCTGTTCACTGTAAGGATACTTGGCAGCCTTCTATGGCCAGGATGTCTACTGGGACATAAAGTGGCAGATGTTCAAACTCAGGCATTCTAATGCCACGTTATGCTTGTTTAATACTTCATTTATCCAACTGTTTGCAACATCTTGCTGACTTTCCCAACTGCTTATCGATTAGACTTATTTACTTCACTGTATAAATATCAGGCCCTTTTGCTCGTTTGTTGGACTTCACCTCGGACTATAGTCACGACCGGCGCTCGGAGTCGAATCTCGAAACTGCCGTCAACCCAGGGGTCTCCATCGAGCAGAAGGACGTGAGATTCTTGTTTTATATTCTGATTTTATATTTAGAGTGTCCAATTCATTTTTTCCAATTCAGGGGCAATTTAGCGTGGCCAATCCACCTTGCCTGCACATATTTTGGGTTGTGGGAGCGAAACCTATGCAAACGCGGGGAGAATGTGCAAACTCCACACGGACAGTGACCCAGAGCCGGATCAAACCTGGGACCTCGGTGCCATGAGGCGGCTGTGCTAACCACTGCGCCACCGTGCTGCACATCATTTTGTATTTTTATGTGTATTATTTTTGCTAATAAAGTAGAGTAGATGAACATCTAGCGCTGTTCTCTTTATTACATTGCATCCGAATGATAAAGGACCCTTGGAGTAATCCAAGACACCTTGTCGCATGAACGAATTTAAAAATAAACCTAAGATGCTCCTTTCATTTTTAGTACCAGTTTGGGTTTAATTGTTCTCAATCTATTTCCCTGCTCTTTCCCAATATTTGTTAATAAGACAATGCTTTTGACATAACCTCGTCCCCAGGTCGCAAAGATAAACAAGTTTGCCAAAATACTTTTTTCTTGAGAATATGAAAACCAAGTGCCCTCAGTATGTGCCGCAAACTCTTCAAAAGAATAGATTCTGTTACAAATCCACTCCAGATTCTGCTGGGCAATTTTTACGACGGGACCAGTAGCCGTCAACGTCTCTGTTCTGCACTGCTGCCATTTTCTTTTTTGAGTTAAGTGCCTCAATGCTGCAGCTGCGGTGACCGGCTGGAACATAGATGAGAGGGCAGAATACATGGATTTCACTTCTGATTACTTCAAAATGCGAGCATAAGGATTTTTTCTTGTCGTGTTGAATGAAGCCTATTGTGGTAATGCATATAATCAGGTGACAGTGCAGGGCAGAGAAAAGTCCCTTTGAAAAGATGAATGGGAAATAATTTTACCTGCTGTTTTTTTGAAGAGGTTTTCAATGTCAATTCCTTAAAAGGTAGGATTAAAGCAATTACATTTCTTTTTGTACTCAGCAGATCTACCTTTCAGATATTTTTCTCCAAAGCTTTCTTGGTTAATAAATATTATGCTGATTGAGTTGAGGGAAGTCATTGCTGAGAATGAAATAGCTGTGAGTGTGCAGAATCAGCAGCTCCCTATAGGTCAGTTCATGTGAAAGCTGGTTAAGGAACCCTCTCGTCTCTGTGCAAAATTTTCATTTATCCCATCAGGGGCGGGATTCTCCAGTTCACCGGCCGCCCGCTTCCCGGTGGCGCGCCATTTGCTAGCGGAGGGATCCTCCCTTCCCGCTGCTCGTCAATGGGAATTCCAATTGAAGCCACTCTCTGCCACCGGGAAACCTACGGGCCGGGATGCAGTACTGGAGGGAATAGGGAATCCCAATGGCCGGAGAATTCCGGCCCAGACATCTTGTTGGCGCCTTTGAGGCCATCGCCAGAGGTCTTGTGGTGCAGTGGGTTAGCAACCCTGCCTCTGAACGTTCCACGTTCAAGTCCCACCCCAGGACTTTATGGCCAAGGAAGGTGCGTTCATTTAAAAAAAAAAAATTTACAGCAGCCAATTATTTTTGTTTTCCAATTAAGGGGCAGTTTAGCGTGGCCAATCCACCTAACCAGCACATCTTTGGGTTGTGGGGGAGAAACCCACGCAGACACGGGGAGAATGTGCAAACTCCACACGGACAGTGACCCAGGGCAGGGATTCGAACCCTGGTCCTCAGCGCTGCAGTCCCAGTGCTAACCACTGGGCCACATATTGCCCTGGAAGGTGCGTTCATAATGCGCCAAACAGGTTGAGTGTCAGTCATCCTGCTAATCCTTCCAAACACGCCAATGGCTGGCGGTAAAAGTGGGAGAGACTCCTGGTCAGCCTTTCTTGATGTGGAACGGCACCCCTCAAGCTATCAGCTTCTGGCGACAGACAAGCGACCTGTTCCAGGAATTACGAGCAGCGGAAGCAGGCGAGAGACTGCCTCAGTGCACCACTAGATGACGGAAGAGAATTGGAATTGGAATTGGTATTTGTGGCAATGAACAATTTGTGTCGGACTATAATTTCCCAGGCAGATAACTTAAACACCTTTCGCAGAAGACCCTTGCAGCAGGAAGTGTGGAGGCGGGTGTTGTTATGAGAGCAATTCCGGGAAGCGGGGATGTGCTGACCTATGACTTCACTCAGCCCCTGAGTGTTTCAAAAGCAAATACAATTTAACATAGTTTGTACATCACCTTTCTCACTCCCTGCAACCTTTCGAAGCTGGTAAGATATCAGATACATATGAACGGGTCAGAAGCGAGATCTCTCAGATTTATGTCAATTTAATAATCAATGCGTTACCCTTGTAGAGTGGCAGCTGTCAGGTGTAGATGACAATGGGTAGCAACAACAAGAGCTTTTTGTACAAGATTTGCCTTTTGAGCAACTCAATTTTCAATGCATCTGACATTCCAGCCTTCTTATACCCCGAGGCAATGAGATAGCAACAGGAGCCTCAGGTACACCAACAATGTGATTCAGACAAGCAAAAAAAAAATCTTGCTTCCTCATTCACATTATCCCTGACATTATTTAAGGGAGGAAACCTGTTGTCATGAACTTGTTGCTACCGGGTGGCACAGTAGCACGGTGGGTCGCACTGTTGCTTCACAGCGCCAGGGTCCCAGGTTCGATACCCGGCTTGGGTCACTGTCTGCATGTCCTCCCCGGGTTTCCTCCGGGTGCTCCGGTTTCCTCCTACAAGTCCCGAAAGAGCTGTTAAGTGAATTGGATATTCTGAATTCTCCCTCTGTGTACCCAAACAGGCGCTGCAGTGTGGCGTCAAGAGGATTTTCACAGTAACTTCACTGCTGTGTTAATGTAAGCACACTTGTGACAATAAAGATTGTTACCATTATTGTTATTGTTTAGTCTGTACATGATTCAGGGCCCACACCAAGGTTGGTGACTCTAAGCAGCCCTCTGAAGCACCAAACACTCAGGGGAACTAGGGATGGTCACTGTATCACTAGGGATGGTCACTGTATCACCAGGGATGGTCACTGTATCACTGTATCACTAGGGATGGTTACTGTATCACTAGGGATGGTCAATGTATCACTGTATCACTAGGGATGGTCACTGTATCACTAGGGATGGTCACTGTATCACTAGAGATGGTCACTGTATCACTGTATCACTAGGGATGGTCACTGTATCACTAGAGATGGTCACTGTATCACTAGGGATGGTCACTGCATCACTGTATCACTAGAGATGGTCACTGTATCACTAGGGATGGTCACTGCATCACTGTATCACTAGGGATGGTCACTGTATCACTAGGGATGGTCACTGTATCACCAGGGATGGTCACTGTATCACTAGGGATGGTCACTGCATCACTGTATCACTAGGGATGGTCACTGTATCACTAGGGATGGTCACTGCATCACTGTATCACTAGGGATGGTCACTGTATCACTGTATCACTAGGGATGGTCACTGTATCACTAGGGATGGTCACTGTATCACTGTATCACTAGGGATGGTCACAGTATCACTAGGGATGGTCACTGTATCACTAGAGATGGTCACTGTATCACTGTATCACTAGGGATGGTCACTGTATCACCAGGGATGGTCACTGTATCACTAGGGATGGTCACTGCATCACTGTATCACTAGGGATGGTCACTGTATCACTAGGGATGGTCACTGTATCACTAGGGATGGTCACTGTATCACTAGTGATGGTCACTGTATCACTGTATCACTAGGGATGGTCACTGTATCACCAGGGATGGTCACTGTATCACAAGGGATGGTCACTGTATCACTAGGGATGGTCACTGTATCACTGTATCACTAGGGATGGTCACTGTATCACTAGGGATGGTCACTGTATCACCAGGGATGGTCACTGTATCACTGTATCACTAGGGATGGTCACGGTATCACTGTATCACTAGGGATGGTCACTGTATCACTAGGGATGGTCACCGTATCACAAGGGATGGTCACTGTATCACTAGGGATGGTCACTGTATCACCAGGGATGGTCACTGTATCACTAGGGATGGTCACTGTATCACTGTATCACTAGGGATGGTCACTGTATCACTAGGCATGGTCACTGTATCACTGTATCACTAGGGATGGTCACTGTATCACTAGGGATGGTCACTGTATCACTGTATCACTAGGGATGGTGACTGTATCACTAGGGATGATCACTGTATCACTGTATCACTAGGGATGGTCACTGTATCACTGTATCACTAGGGATGATCACTGTATCACTAGGGATGGTCACGGCATCACTGTATCACAAGGAATGGTCACTGTATCACTAGGGATGGTCACTGTATCACAAGGGATGGTCACTGTATCACTAGGAATGGTCACTGTATCACTAGGGATGGTCACTGTATCACCAGGGATGGTCACTGTATCACTAGGGATGGTCACTGTATCACTGTATCACTAGGGATGGTCACTGTATCACTAGGGATGGTCACTGTATCACTGTATCACTAGGGATGGTCACTCATAGAATCATAGAATCATAGAATTTACAGTGCAGAAGGAGGCCATTCGGCCCATCGAGTCTGCACCAGCTCTTGGAAAGAGCACCCTACTCAAGGTAATCACCCCCACCCTATCCCCATAACCCAGTAACCCCACCCAACACTAAGGGCAATTTTGGACACTAAGGGCAATTTATCATGGCCAATCCACCTAACCCGCACATCTTTGTGACTGTGGGAGGAAACCGGAGCACCCGGAGGAAACCCACGCACACACGGGGAGGATGTGCAGACTCCGCACAGACAGTGACCCAAGCCGGAATCGAACCTGGGACCCTGGAGCTGGGAAGCAATTGTGCTATCCACAAGGCTACCGTGCTGCCCCGGTGATACTGTGATACTGTATCACTGTATCACTAGGGATGGTCACTGTATCACTAGGGATGGTCACTGTATCACTAGGGATGGTCACGGTATCACCAGGGATGGTCACTGTATCACTAGAGATGGTCACGGTATCACTGTATCACTAGAGATGGTCACTGTATCACTAGGGATGGTCACTGTATCACTAGAGATGCTCACTGTATCACTGTATCACTAGGGATGGTCACTGTATCACCAGGGATGGTCACTGTATCACTAGGGATGGTCACGGTATCACTGTATCACTAGAGATGGTCACTGTATCACCAGGGATGGTCACTGTATCACTAGGAATGGTCACTGTATCACCAGGGATGGTCACTGTATCACCAGGGATGGTCACTGTATCACTAGAGATGGTCACTGTATCACCAGGGATGGTCACTGTATCACTGTATCACTAGGGATGGTCACTGTATCACTAGGGATGGTCACTGTATCACCAGGGATGGTTACTGTATCACTAGGGATGGTCACTGTATCACTGTATCACTAGAGATGGTCACGGTATCACTGTATCACTAGGGATGGTCACTGTATCACCAGGGATGGTCACTGTATCACTAGGAATGGTCACTGTATCACCAGGGATGGTCACTGTATCACTAGGGATGGTCACTGTATCACTAGAGATGGTCACTGTATCACTAGGGATGGTCACTGTATCACCAGGGATGGTCACTGTATCACTAGAGATGGTCACTGTATCACCAGGGATGGTCACTGTATCACTAGAGATGGTCACTGTATCACCAGGGATGGTCACTGTATCACTAGAGATGGTCACTGTATCACCAGGGATGGTCACTGTATCACTAGAGATGGTCACTGTATCACCAGGGATGGTCACTGTATCACTAGAGATGGTCACTGTATCACCAGGGATGGTCACTGTATCACTAGAGATGGTCACTGTATCACCAGGGATGGTCACTGTATCACTAGGGATGGTCACTGTATCACCAGGGATGGTCACTGTATCACTAGAGATGGTCACTGTATCACCAGGGATGGTCACTGTATCACTAGAGATGGTCACTGTATCACCAGGGATGGTCACTGTATCACTGTATCACTAGGGATGGTCACTGTATCACTAGGGATGGTCACTGTATCACCAGGGATGGTTACTGTATCACTAGGGATGGTCACTGTATCACTAGAGATGGTCACTGTATCACCAGGGATGGTCACTGTATCACTGTATCACTAGGGATGGTCACGGTATCACTGTATCACTAGGGATGGTCACTGTATCACAAGGGATGGTCACTGTATCACTAGGGATGGTCACTGTATCACTAGGGATGGTCACTGTATCACTGGGGATGGTCACTGTATCACTGTATCACTAGGGATGGTCACTGTATCACTAGGGATGGTCACTGTATCACTGTATCACTAGGGATGGTCACTGTATCACCAGGGATGGTCACTGTATCACTAGGGATGGTCACTGTATCACTGTATCACTAGGGATGGTCACTGTATCACTAGGGATGGTCACTGTATCAGTGTATCACTAGGGATGGTCACTGTATCACTCGGGATGGTCACTGTATCACTGTATCACTAGGGATGGTCACTGTATCACTAGGGATGGTCACTGTATCACTGTATCACTAGGGATGGTCACTGTATCACCAGGGATGGTCACTGTATCACTGTATTACTAGGGATGGTCACTGTATCACCAGGGATGGTCACTGTATCACTAGGGATGGTCACTGTATCACTGTATCACCAGGGATGATCACTGTATCACTAGGGATGGTCACTGTATCACTGTATTACTAGGGATGGTCGCTGTATCACTAGGGATGGTCACTGTATCACAAGGGATGGTCACTGTATCACTAGGGATGGTCACTGTATCACTGTATCACTAGGGATGGTCACTGTATCACCAGGGATGGTCACTGTATCACTGTATCACTAGGGATGGTCACGGTATCACTGTATCACTAGGGATGGTCACTGTATCACTAGGGATGGTCACCGTATCACAAGGGATGGTCACTGTATCACTAGGGATGGTCACTGTATCACCAGGGATGGTCACTGTATCACTAGGGATGGTCACTGGATCACTGTATCACTAGGGATGGTCACTGTATCACTAGGCATGGTCACTGTATCACTGTATCACTAGGGATGGTCACTGTATCACTAGGGATGGTCACTGTATCACTGTATCACTAGGGATGGTGACTGTATCACTAGGGATGGTCACTGTATCACTAGGGATGTTCACTGTATCACTGTATCACTAGTGATGGTCACTGTATCACAAGGGATGGTCACTGTATCACTAGGGATGGTCACTGTATCACTGTATCACTAGGGATGGTCACTGTATGACTAGGGATGGTCACCGTATCACAAGGGATGGTCACTGTATCACTAGTGATGGTCACTGTATCACCAGGGATGGTCACTGTATCACTAGGGATGGTCACTGTATCACTGTATCACTAGGGATGGTCACTGTATCACTAGGGATGGTCACTGTATCACTGGGGATGGTCACTGTATCACTGTATCACTAGGGATGGTCACTGTATCACTGTATCACTAGAGATGGTCACTGTATCACCAGGGATGGTCACTGTATCACTGTATCACTGGGGATGGTCACTGTATCACTAGGGATGGTCACTGTATCACTGTATCACTAGGGATGGTCACTGTATCACTAGGGATGGTCACTGTATCACTGTATCACTAGGGATGGTCACTGTATCACTGGGGATGGTCACTGTATCACTGTATCACGAGGGATGGTCACTTTATCACTAGGGATGGTCACTGTATCACTAGGGATGGTCACTGTATCACCAGGGATGGTCACTCATAGAATCATAGAATGTACAGTGCAGAAGGAGGCCATTCGGCCCATCGAGTCTGCACCAGCTCTTGGAAAGAGCACCCTACTCAAGGTAATCACCCCCACCCTATCCCCATAACCCAGTAACCCCACCCAACACTAAGGGCAATTTTGGACACTAAGGGCAATTGATCACGGCCAATCCACCTAACCCGCACATCTTTGTGACTGTGGGAGGAAACCGGAGCACCCGGAGGAAACCCACGCACACACGGGGAGGATGTGCAGACTCCGCACAGACAGTGACCCAAGCCGGAATCGAACCTGGGACCCTGGAGCTGGGAAGCAATTGTGCTATCCACAAGGCTACCGTGCTGCCCCGGTGATACTGTGATACTGTATCACTGTATCACTAGGGATGGTCACTGTATCTCTGTATCACTAGGGATGGTCACTGTATCACTAGAGATGGTCACTGTATCACTAGGGATGGTCACGGTATCACCAGGGATGGTCACTGTATCACTAGAGATGGTCACTGTATCACTAGGGATGGTCACTGTATCACTAGAGATGCTCACTGTATCACTGTATCACTAGGGATGGTCACTGTATCACCAGGGATGGTCACTGTATCACTAGGGATGGTCACGGTATCACTGTATCACTAGGGATGGTCACTGTATCACTAGGGATGGTCACTGTATCACTGTATCACTAGCGATGGTCACTGTATCACCAGGGATGGTCACTGTATCACTAGGAATGGTCACTGTATCACCAGGGATGGTCACTGTATCACTAGGGATGGTCACTGTATCACTAGAGATGGTCACTGTATCTCTGTATCACTAGGGATGGTCACTGTATCACCAGGGATGGTCACTGTATCACTAGAGATGGTCACTGTATCACCAGGGATGGTCACTGTATCACTAGAGATGGTCACTGTATCACCAGGGATGGTCACTGTATCACTGTATCACTAGGGATGGTCACTGTATCACTAGGGATGGTCACTGTACCACCAGGGATGGTTACTGTCTCACTAGGGATGGTCACTGTATCACTAGAGATGGTCACTGTATCACCAGGGATGGTCACTGTATCACTGTATCACTAGGGATGGTCACGGTATCACTGTATCACTAGGGATGGTCACTGTATCACTAGGGATGGTCACTGTATCACTAGGGATGGTCACTGTATCACTGGGGATGGTCACTGTATCACTGGATCACTAGGGATGGTCACTGTATCACTAGGGATGGTCAATGTATCACTGTATCACCAGGGATGGTCACTGTATCAGCGACAGTCACATTGTGAGAATGAACAAGACAAAAACAGAATTTATGTTCAACTAGAACCAACTCAATGTCTTTTGCAATCCAGCTGAGTACAATTCACCCTCCCTTTTCATAGAATCATAGAATCCCTACAGTGCAGAAACAGGCCATTTGCCCTATCGGATCTGAAAGAGCACCCATGTATCCCGCATGGGTGAAGTCCTGTTGCCCGTCATGCATCTTCTTAGAGGGTAGGGACTCTATCCTCATCTTACTAGGCTAATCAGCAAATACAATAGTCGGGTACTTGCTACTAATTCTTTGAGCTAGACAATGGGAGGTATGCATGCTAAGGCTATTCCCATGCAAATATACCGTGGGATCTTTTACCTCCACCCCGGACAGCAGGCAAGGCCTTGATTTAATGTCTCATCCAACATATCGCATCTCTGAGAATTGTATTTCTCCCTCAGTACCAGATTGGGGCTTCAACCCGTAACTTTACAACTCAGGATGTGTGCGAGTGCTACCTACTGAACCACATTTTGCACATAATAATAATAATCATCTTTATTGTTGTCACAAGTAGGCTTACATTAACACTGCAATGAAGTTACTGTGAAAATCCCCTAGTCGCCACATTCCGGCGCCTGTTCGGTACATAGGGGGAGAATTCAGAATGTCCAATTCACCTCGCAAGCACGTCTTTCAGGACTTGTGGGAGGAAACCAGAGCGCCCGGAGGAAACCCACGCAGACATGGGGAGAATGTGCAGACTCCACACAGACAGTGACCCAAGCCGGGAATCAAACCCAGGGCGCAGGCACTGTGAAGCAACAGTGCTAACCACTGTGCTACTGTCGTCCTACAATGGTCCTAGTGACTACTCCATACGTGGGTCCTGGTTACCTATCCAGGGCCTTTGCCAATTATATCATTTGGCACTATTTCAGTGCAGAACCTTTTACACATGATCACCATATGCCATGTGGACCACTTTGGCACCAGTGAAGATCTGGTCCAGGGTGCTGAAATGCTAATTTGCAAATTCACATGGCTGATGATGTTTTCCACTCCACCCGCTTCCTTCATCCCATTATTGGCGCTGCGCTTTTAGCATCCTGGCAGTAAGCTCCAAAATCCCCGCCATAAAAATCTCACAATCTCGCTGTTCTGAGATTGTGGATTTATAAAAATTCTTCCATTTGATGTGAGTGTCACGGGCAAGCCCAGCACCATGGGTGGCGCGGCAGCACAGTGGTTAGCACTGTTGTTTCATAGCGCCAGGGATCCGGGTTCGATTCCCGGCTTGGGTCACTGTCTGTGCGGAGTCTGCACGTTCTCCCCCTGTCTGCGTGGGTTTCCTCCGGTGCTCCAGTTCCCTCCCACAAGTCCCGGAAGATGTGCTTGTTAGGTGAATTGGACAATCTGAATTCTCCCTCCGTGTAACCGAACATGCACCAGAGTGTGGTGACAAGGGGATTTTCACAGTAACCTAATTGCAGTTACATTACTTAATGTAAGGCTACTTGTGACACTATAAAAATTATTATTTGTTGCCGGACCCTAATTGCCCTTGAACTGAGTTACTACTTGCCCATTTCAGAGGGAAGTCAAGCATTAACCACAGTGCTATGGGTCTGGAGTTACATGTAGGCCAGACCGGATAAGGACAGTAGGTTCCCTTCCCTAAAGGAACATTAGTGAACCAGATGGGTTTTTGCAACAATGAACGGGAGTTTCATGGTCACCATTACTGAGGCTAACTTTGCATTCTGTATTTATTAACTGAATTCAAATTCCTCCAGCTGCTATGGTAGGATCTGAGTTTCTGTCCCATAGAACAATCCTCACTCTTTGGATGACCAGTGCCCAGAGACATTGCCACCTTCCAAAATATAAGATACAAATTGGGTAAAACCATTACAAACAAAATCAACAAGAGCCATAGAGATATGCCGGTAATAGGAAAATGCATTAAAATTCAAGTACATATTTTATTGCACTTCAACCTCACAAAACAAGTTTCAATTACAAAGATTATCATAAAATCTATTTTACTTTGAATGATCCACCAGGCAGAAATGTCATCTTCATGCTTACATTCAGAATGCAATGCTCAAAGCCTCCGATAATAAACAAAATCTTTGTTTTTCTCGGCTAATGGTTAGCATTAAAAATGTATCAACTCATTGTCTGAAGAGCCTAGGCCTGCGAGGACAATGCCTCATTGGCCTGTGCTGACATCAGCTATTAAACAATCAACAGCTCAGTTAGTTGTTTTGCTGGGAATGATATTCCACCTTTATGTTGAAATGAATTATTATGCACCAGTGCTGCACTCTTTTTACTGACAGCACTGTGAATGTATGTCGAGAGAGACAATGCCAATTCAAATATGACAGAATAGAAATACTGGGGACTGTTTTAGTGTTGACCAGGTTTCAAATTAGTCAGCACTTTCTGAATCGGTTTTAGAACAGTAGTAATGGTCCCAGTCTTGACAGGAAAAGAATTACAAATCTCCCCATTGGCTTAGAGGCATTGATATTGATTCTGAAGAAGTCATATTGGACTCGAAACCTCAGCCCACTCATTCTCTCCACAGATGCTGCCAGACCAGCAGAGTGTTTCCACCATTTTCTGATTTCATTTCTCCCATTTGCTTAGATGCGTGAGAAAGGCGATGCAGGGCAGCACGGTGGAGCAGTGGGTTTGCCCTGCTGCCTCACGGCGGCGAGGTCCCAGGTTCGATCCCGGCTCTGGGTCACTGTCCGTGTGGAGTTTGCACATTCTCCCCGTGTTTGCGTGGGTTTAGACCGCACAACCCAAAGATGTGCGGGGTAGGTGGATTGGCCACGCTAAATTGCCCCTTAATTGGAAAAAATGAATATTCTAAATTTATTTTTTAAAAAAGAAAGGCGATACACAAATTTTTGGCGGGATTCTCCGTCCTGCCGCACCAGATTTTGGGATTCTCCATCTCGCCAGTCGGTCAATGGGGTTTTCCATTGTGGACATCCCCAAGCCGTCGGGAAACCTCCGGGCTGCCGGTGCAACGGAGAATCCCGACAGCGGAGAATCCAGCCCTTTGTTCTTACTGGCTTTGGAATCATATTTCACTGAGCTAGTTATATTGTCAAGGAAGAAATACCATTCCATTCACAAATATAATAACCATTCATATTTGTCGAGATTTCCTTCCGTTAAAGGGACCAACTTAATTTAGGGCGGTGTAGAACTGAGGTCTGACTAACTTAAAGTTCAAGGTTCGATCCTACACACCGTGTTCGAATTAGCACTCAGGATCTATCCTATAACATGTAGGGTGGCGCAGAGATTACACCTGAGGTTTGTTCATCACATGACTTAAATTTGAGGAGAAAAGAGCTTACGTTAATTAATGGCTCCCAGATTGGATGCTCAATATTAAAAAGAATCGCTGACGTGCATCTGTTGCGTGCCGTTCTCTGTGGTACTGGCAAAGGGACAACATCTGTTGTCATAGATTGCACTGAAGTAGAATAAACAGCGAATGCCCATCTGCTCAAAATGCAGCTTCTACAAACAGGTGTTTCCTTATGTTGTGCCATCAGCTTCAATCTCCCACTGTGGACCAGGGCACTCCATCATGGCCCATCAGCTACTCCATCAACTACTTTCATCACCTCAGGAAGTAGTTGATGCTAAAACTTTGAATATATTCGAGAGGCGGCTGGACATAGCACTTGGGGAGAATGGGATCAAAGGCTGTGGGGAGAAAGCAGGATTAGGCTATTGAGTTGGATGATCAGCCATGATCGTGATGAATGGCGGAGCAGGCTCGAAGGGCCAAAAGGCCTCCTCCTGCTCCTTTCTTCTATGAATCTATATGTATTTATGGTCTCATCTTTGTCCCACATACATGTAATATGAGAACCTAACTAACCCTGGCAATGTAGAACACAAACATTCATACAGGATCCATATGCCCGCCTTCTTTTCCTGTAGTAGATAACTACACAAATAGCCTGTTGGATAAAAACATAGGCTAACGATAAACAAATTGACAAACAGAGAGATACAACAAACTGAATTTATACAGCAACCATAACAATGGGCAAGATTCTTTGGCCTCGCCGTGGTATTTTCGTGGCAGTGGGAGGTGGCCCACCATTATCCAGCATGGGGCGGTCTGGTCCTGCTGCGGTCAGTGGGGTTTCCCATTGAATCCACCCCATGCCACCAGGAACCCGTGCGGGGTGCGCTGTAAACAGCCGCAAGATCTTGCCGAAGGCAAAATGACCGGTAAGAAAATGACTCACTGGCATAATCGGGCAACAATTGCCACTGAGCCAAAGGAGGAGACGACAGAACAGAAGATCAAAACTTGGTCAAAAAGATTGGCTTTAAGGAGGGTCTTATAGGAGGAGAGGCAAGTAGCAAGGCAGTGAAGGTTAGGCTGAGAACGCTAGAACTTAGGCCCCAGGTAGCTGAAGGCTTGACCACCCGTGGTGAAGTAATGAAAATAGGGGATTTGCAAGAAGTCATTGGAATTGGAGCAACGCAGAGGGCTCAGGGTGTTGTCGGGTTGGAGTGGGTTCAGAGCTAGGGAGGGAAAAGATCATGGAGGGATTTGACACCGAGGATAATAATTTTAAAATTGAGCCATTGCCAGGCCAGGAGCCAGTGTAGGTCAGGGGGTGAGTTAGGATACGGGCAGTAGAGTTGTGGGTGTGTAAGATGGAAGATGGATGGACAGGAAAGCGCTGGAACAGATTATCAAAATGTTTTAGACCGGGAATTAATCTTGTGGCGCGCTCTGCACTCTCTGCAGCACCTCAATCAGCCTAGCTGAATTGGACCGCGTCGCACAGTGTGAGAAGGGCAGCAGGCAATCCGTCCGTTTCTGGAACTTGAGGGTTTTTGTAAGGGCCATGAAGAATCCAGCACGAGTTTTAAGGATACAAAATAATAACGTTTATTTACTATAACAATATATACATAACAGTAGCAGTAACTTCCCTTGCTACCTTCTCCTTCCCCCCGGTTCCTGGACTGGTCAGCTTATTTATACTAGGAGTTTCTCCGCCCCCCTCGCTGGGGAAGTTCATACTCCCATAGGATTGTGGGATAATCATTAGTCCCCAGCCAATCGTCAGTAGGCAGGGTATAACATCCCTCCCCCCCAAAGTCCAAGGAATCCACCGTAGGCCCTGGCGAAGGAAGGCGTCGAACTCGTTTGGCCGCAGGCCGGACGCTATTTGCACGCGGCGCTGGATCAGGCGACGTATAACGAGACGGAGACCGGTGCTTCCGTGATGAACGGCGCGGTTGTACATCCACGGCCTGTGGACCCGAGGATTCCCCCTCTGATTCATCCTGTGTCTCCATCTCGGAGTCAGAGTCTGCTGCCTCCGTCATGTCAGCGTCTCTATCCCCATTCGGTCCCGTCACGGCCTGCGCAGGCTTCGAGTGAGGCACCAGTGGAAGATTTGGAGGACTACCTTCCCTTGTTTCTGGTCTTTGCCGCTGTTGAACTGAGCTCCGGGGGCGGGGAATCTTTTGCGGGGATGATCTTCTGGACCGGACGTGGTCTACATGTTTACGCTGGAAACGACCCTGGGCTTGCACTTGGTACGATATAGGGCCCGTTTGGCGAAAGATTACACCAGGAACCCATTGGGCACCACCAGCAAAATTCCGCACGAATACTGGGTCACCGGGCGCAAACTGCCGAATCGGACGATGCCGAGACAATCCCTGTCCCTGCCGTTCTTGTGTGCGGCGTACTTTTGCGCCAATGTCCGGGAAGACCATACTAAGGTGGGTGCGAAGTCTCCGGCCCATTAGGAGTTCTGCGGGAGCTACCCCAGTCACTGCATGGGGGGTGGTCCTGTACATAAACAAAAAGCGAGCCAGTCTCGTGTCCATTGATCCGGAAGACTGCTTCTTTAGGCCTCTTTTGAATGTTTGCACTGCACGCTCTGCCAACCCATTTGAAGCCGGGTGGTAAGGGGCAGTGCAGATATGGCGGATGCCGTTCGTCTTTGTAAACCTAGCAAACTCCTCACTCGTGAATGGAGTGCCGTTATCCGTGACCAGCACCTCGGGGAGGCCATGCGTGCTAAATGATAAACGCATTTTTTCAATTGTTGCGCAGGACGTTGTCCCCTGCATCTTATGCACCTCCAGCCATTTGGACTTGGTGTCAATTAGTAGAAGGAACATGGATCCCTGAAAAGGGCCGGCGAAATCTGCATGCAAGCGTGCCCAAGGCCGCCCTGGCCATTCCCAGTGATGTAGGGGCGCGGCCGGCGGAAGCTTCTGCTGCTCCTGGCAAATGGAGCAGTTTTGGGCCACCTTCTCAATGTCGGTGTCGAGGCCTGGCCACCAGACATAACTCCGGGCCAACATTTTCACCTTGGTCACGCCCGGATGCCCATTGTGAAAGTCTGATAATATCAGCTCCTGGCCTTTTTCCGGGACAATCACACACGTCCCCCACAAGAGGATGCCGTCTTCCACGCTGAATTCTGACAGCTTGGAGGAAAATGCCCGCAACTCGCCTGGGAGCTGTCTATGCTGCCCACCATACAGGACTATGTGCCGAACCTTTGACAGGACTGGCTCCGTCTGGGTCCACTCACGGATCTGTGATGCCGTGACAGGCAAGGTGTCCATAAAATTTAGGGTTGCGACCACCTCACCGGTCGTGGGGGTCGACATGGGGCCAGTTGATAAAGGCAATCGGCTCAGTGCGTCGGCATTTGCTATCTGCGTACCTGGTTTGTGCTCCAGAGAATACTCATATGCAGCAAGCAACAAAGCCCAGCGCTGGATCCGTGCAGAAGCAATGGGCGGTATTGGCTTATCCTCTCTGAAGAGTCCCAGCAGGGGCTTATGATCAGTCACGATAGTGAAATGGCGGCCATACACATACTGGTGGAAGCGTTTCACCGCGAAAACCACTGCCAGGCCCTCCTTCTCGATCTGCGCGTACTTTTTCTCCGCTGCAGTCAATGTGCGGGAGGCGAAAGCTATCGGTCGCTCGGCCCCGTTCTCCATCTTGTGGGACAGGACAGCCCCAATACCATATGGGGATGCATCACATGTGACGAGCAAAGGCTTTCCCGGATCATAGTGGGTTAGTAACCCAGACGACGACAATTGTTGCTTTACCCGCCGGAAAGCGGTTTCTTGCGGCTGACCCCAAACCCAGGTGTGATTTTTCTTTAGCAGCAGGTGTAAGGGGGCCAGCGTAGTTGCCAGATTGGGAGGAACTTCCCGTAATAGTTTACGAGACCGAGAAAAGAACGAAGATGCAAAGTGTCAGTCGGGGTGGGGGCATGTTGAATTGCATGCACCTTCTCTGCGACGGGGTGCAGACCCTCGCGGTCCACCCGATAGCCTAGGTAGACTACTTCTTTTGCCTGAAATACGCACTTTGTGTGACGTAAACGGACTCCAGCCTCCGAAAGGCGTTTAAGGACAGCCTCCAGATTTTCCAAATGCTCTTGCTCCGACGTCCCTGTAATCAACACGTCATCTAGGTAGACAGCCACACGTGGTAAACCTCTCAAAATGCCCTCCATAACACGTTGAAAAATTGCGCAGGCAGAGGATACTCCAAAGGGCAACCGTGTATATTCATACAGGCCCCGGTGTGTGTTAATTGTTACATATGGTCGGGAGGCAGGGTCCAGCTCCAACTGCAGGTAGGCGTGACTCATATCTAATTTTGTGAATGAGAGTCCGCCTGCAAGTTTCGCGTAGAGATCCTCTATGCGAGGCATTGGGTATCAGTCGAGTCGGGAAACTGTATTCACTGTAAGTTTATAGTCGCCACACAAGCGAACTGTGGCATCTGGCTTCATTACTGGTACAATTGGTGCTGCCCAGTCAGCAAAACGGACGGGCCTGATAATACCCAAACTCTCCAAACGAGTGAGCTCCCCTTCTACCTTCTCGAGCAAAGCGTAAGGCACTGGGCGCGCCCGGAAATAGCGCGGCGTGGCTCCTGGTTCAACTTGGATACGGGCTACGGCCCCTTTTATTTTCCCCAAACCAGGCTGGAATACCCCTGGGTATCGTCCTAGCACCTCAGTCAACCCTCCAGAAACTGTTTGGAGGATGTGCTGCCATTGCAACCGCAAATGGCGCAACCAGTCCCGACCCAACAGGCTGGGCCCATGGCCACGCACTACGATAAGTGGGAAATGCCCCTCCTGGCGTCCATAGACAACAGGGGTCATTGTAGTTCCTGCAATGTCCAGTGGTTCCCCCGTGTAGGTGGCCAACCTGGCCTGTGAGTCAGTTAATGTAAGGGTCTGTATACCCTGCTTGATGCGGTCGAATGTCCTCTGGGCGATCACGGAGACCGCTGCGCCAGTATCCAACTCCATCTCCAGCGGGTGGCCATTGACCCGTACTGTCACCTTAATGGGGGCCACACGGGGAGCTGCCACACAATGCAGCTGCAGGCAGTCGTCCTCCGTCTCCACGTCCTCAGGAGTGGTCGCCGCAGGTTCATCCACATGGAAGGTACGGCCTCTGGGCTGGTCCCAGTTACGGCCCCTGTGCTGGTCCCAGTTTCGGTCAGAACGACGGCGCCTCTGGCGTCCCCAGGACCGCCGTCCGCGACGGGGTCGGCGCCTACAAGTCTGACACGGACATGGCTCCTCATCCATTGGCTCTGGAGAAGGCTCCCTTCGGGGAGGAATGTCCGATGGCCACTGGCGTCGGTCTGGTCGTTGCCTCGCCCAAGGTACCGCAGGAGTGCGGGGGGACGTTTTTGGGCGGAAAGGGTTGCGCCCCAAGGCATGCACTTCCATTCCCTGTAGCTCCTGTACTCCTCGCTCTGCGCTCTCTCGGGACAAGACTATTTGTATTGCCTGTTGAAAAGTCAATGTTGGCTCCGCTAACAACTTTCTCTGGGTGGCCGCATTGTTAATACCGCAAACCAAACGGTCGCGTAACATTTCTGACAAGGTCTCACTATAGTCACAGTATTCCGCAATCCCGCGTAGCCTGGATAAAAAAATCGGCAAGGGATTCTCCAGGGGTCCTCTCAGCGGTATTAAACCGGTAACGCTGGACTATCGTGGATGGGGTTGGGTTAAAGTGTTGCCC
The DNA here is from genome assembly GCF_047496885.1 of Scyliorhinus torazame. Lineage (NCBI taxonomy): Eukaryota > Metazoa > Chordata > Chondrichthyes > Carcharhiniformes > Scyliorhinidae > Scyliorhinus > Scyliorhinus torazame. The sequence continues at coordinate 10,693,124 of NC_092727.1, read as the reverse complement.
CACTATATTCACAAGTTCGTCAAACATTTTGGTGTCCGGCGCAGCTGGGTACGTAAGGCTCCTAATCACCCCAAACGTATGCGGCCCGCAGGCGGTGAGCAATATGACCACCTGGCGCTCGTTTTCAGTGATATTGTTTGCCCGGAATTAGTAACGCATTCGTTGTGTGTACTGGTTCCAGCTTTCCAGCTACTGCGCCGTCCTAGCAGTGCCAAAATCGGGAGAGCTGTCTCACAGACCAGCCAACGGCTGACTTTGCCGTTGTTAATTCTGGTGCCTTGGTTGGTGCCGGCTGATGTCTCCAGTTTCAGACTTTGGAGAACAGAAGTAGCCACAAATGTCCTTATGCAAATCCAGTGGATGTGAAAAGTGCTGTAGGAATTCAAATATTCCTTTCAACTTTAATGAAGTTATGTTTGCAGCTTAGTGAAGTATGTCCTCTATAGAAGAAATGTAATTTATTTCTTGCTGTATTTGCTAATTAAATGGAAATCATAAATTGATGAGAAATCTGAGAAAAGAGAGTCACTTAGATTTTTGTTCAATGAACTGAGTTGTAAAACAGAAATGAATAATTCAAAATGTTTTAGGTCACTGATCTCCTTGGATATTTAAATATTTTAGTAAATCACAAAATAAATATTAAAACCAAGTTACGATCCCAGGTGGTGTTATAACTGGACGGCAAGATTTCCAGAATGGAACCTGGCTCAAAAAACATAACTTTTAATTTATTTTGTAAAACAGAATCACAGGACTGCTAATTAGTTTTAACAACAAGAAAATATATTTATTAAGCGTGAAAAGTTGGATTATTATACAATAATCCCTTTACTCCCCCCTCAGCTTAATATGTACACACAAATTACAAAGTATATCTTAAGCTACGATGGCCTCAGAAACATATCATCCTTTTAAATGCACAAGATGGCGGTGGTCAAATATACTCTCCACTCTGAACCTCAAGTGAATGCCTGTGGATTTCTCCTCAGACTCCTCCAAGATAATTCTCACGTGGAGTTTCCAAACTCCACTCCCAAAGGACATGTTTTTAGATCTTTGTTCACAATAATGCTTTCCATTAGAGATTTGCCTTCTGAAATCCAGTCCAAGTTTTCCCTTCTTTATCTCCAATCAATCAAAACCCGTCACAGGTCAAAAAAACACTATAAATAAAGTTATCAAACACCGGGTTACCTGCTGTACATTTGAATAGGGCTTCTTTAAAAAGACTGATAGGAAGGGGAGAGAGAGAGAGAGACTGTCAGGAAACAGCCTGCACATTCTTGTCTGTGTCAGGCTACTGCTTGACCTGACAGCAGTACATTTAAGGAGATAGATAGAAAGATTTTTAATTAGTAATGGGTTGAAGAGCTATGGAAAATGGGCAGGAAAGTGGAGTTGAGGCCGAGAGGAGATCAGCCATGATCGTATTGATTATCGCAACGGGCTCGAGGGGCTGAATTACCTACTCCTGCTACCATTCTTGTGTTCACCTGGAGCAGACCTCGCATGGGGAATGACAAAGATGGTGATTATCCACACCAATGCTAGCAATTCACTTTTATACTCGGTGTCAAAATCCACACCCCCCTTTCTGGATGCTTTGTTCACGGTTTCAAAGGTTAAAATTATACTCCGATGTCTAAGGTTTATTTATTAGAAGACCAAGGACAGTGCCACAGTTTAGTAGTGCTTAAAAGCAAAATCAAGTTTCCATAATTCCCCAATGAGTAAATGTTTGCTGAGTAACTAGGCCAAATAAACCAAAAGCATTCCATGTTCAATCCTGGGTCTGTGCTGCGGTAGATCTCAGGGAAGGAAGCAGTGTTTGGGTGGGGGATGGTGGGGTATTAGGATTGGTCATTTGAAACTGGAGGAACAAGCCTACTGTTTCATCCTGCCTGCCTCACGGGAGGGTGGTGAGAGCATCATCATGAGATACTTTCTACGCCAATACCTCTCTTTCTCCACCCCTCCCTCGCCCCCTTCTTCCCTCATTTCCTACCCTGTAGCCATGTGATCTTCTTGGAGTGCCATAACAAAGAACAGAAGAAAGGAAGCGTCATTCAGAGCAACAATACTGTAGAAAGTGCCTCTCCCACCATCATCGTCTCCCCTCCACCCCTCCACCTGCCTTGGGCAATTGAAACCAGTGGCGTTGATTTATTGAACCAAGTGGTTGCACGTCAGTACATTTTGCAGCTGTTGAAATTCTAGTTCAGGACTAGAATCAAACTCAGCAAAGATATCCCACATTTGTTAATGTGGAGCGCCTGGAAAGCTTTGGTGCAAGAGTCGGACCAATTGCTCATGAAACCAAATCTCAATAATCTCTGAATTCAATCAATAATCTTTATTGTCACAAGTAGGCTTACATTAACACTGCGATGAAGTTACCGTGAAAAGCCCCTCGTCGCTACATTCCGGCACCTGTTCGGGTACACAGAGAGAGAATGTCCAAATTACCGAATAGCACATCTTCCGGGACCTGTGGGATGAAACTGGAGCACCCGGAGGAAACCCACGCAGACACGGGGAGAACGTGCAGACTCTGCACAGACAGTGACCCAAGCCGGGAATCGAACCTGGGACCCTGTCGCTGTGATGGCAAAGTGCTTACCACTATGCTACCGTGCTGCCCATGCTACTGTGCTGCCCATTGTCACATTCAGGAAAGCAGGAACAGAGTAGATAACATACCACAAACTTTATGTCCATGTCCTGGGTTACATAATTGGGTCAACTATTTGGCATGGGGAAAGGAAACATTCTTCTGAATGTTTCTTTGCTGGTGGTATTGGTGATGTTGGCAGGGTCGTGTGGTATAGAAATTTGGGAAAGTCTTCATTTCTCAATCCTGCAATAGATCAAAAACAAACAAATCCTGGGGTAGAATTTTAAGGATGGCGTGCGATTGGCGCTTGCCAGCCTGACAGTCGGTGGGCAACGAGTGACTGCCGACTCTCAGAATCCCACTGCCATTTAGCGCTCAGTTGAGCATTGACCGGCAGTGGGTGGGGCTTCAATCCGCCCTTGGAATTAAGTCCTGCCCGTGAGAGTTGTCTCATTGGCGGACAGCTCCCCAACCCGGCCAGGCACAACACTGTAGTGGGCAGAAGCCATACTTCAGCACTGTGTCTGTAGCTGGGTCCCGGGGCCGTTGGAGAGATGAGTCTTGGGGTTCCCAGGGGCGGGAGGGTAGGGGATGTCCTGGAAGATCAGGAGGGGGCGACCGTGGTGTCAGGGGGTAGACCAGAGGATAGTAAGGCCCAGAGCTCCAAGGTCCCGGAGGGAAGTGTGCCCCAACTCTGAAGGGGTCTTCAGGTTGAGGCGCGCTCCAACTCCCCCCCCCCCCCAACTTGCCCCCCCCCCATTCCAATTCTTGCCCGGGATGGAGAAATGTTTCTCTATTTCCCACCCTACCTGCCCCCATCAGCCTAAAACTTGAAACTGGGCAGATAAAGGCTATTAACTGGCCACTGAAGAGCCTGAATAGGTCAAAGGGTGGGTTTCCCGGCCAAGTGTAAAATTGTATCTGTGTTTGGACGGGTGGGCTCCTGGGGGCACTAAGGGGGGGGGGGGGGCGGATCCCGTCCATTCAATTTCATGCTCTCCCCACCCACCCTCATCGCCTCAGAACCTGCTTCAGGGGGACAATAAAATTCTGCCCCTGGAGAAAGTTTGGCATCAGGGGCGTCATTCTCCGACCCCCCGCCGGGTCGGAGAATGGCCGTAGGCCGCCGTGAATCCCGCCCCCGCCGAAGTCTCCGGTACCGGAGATTGGGCGGGGGCGGGAATCGGGCCGCGCTGGTTGGCGGGACCCCCCCCCGCTGGATTCTCCGGCCCGGATGGGCCGAAGTCCCGCCCAGAAATTGCCTGTCCCGCCGGCGTAAATCAAACCTGGTATTTACTGGCGGGACCAGGCGGCGTGGGCGGGCTCCGGGGTCTTGGCCCCGGGGGGTGCCCCCACGGTGGCCTGGCCCGCGATCGGGGCCCACCGATCCGCGGGCGGGCCTGTGCCGTGGGGGCACTCTTTCCCTTCCGCCTCCGCAACGGCCTCCACCATGGCGGAGGTGGAAGAGACTCTCCCCACTGCGCATGCGCGGGAAACACAGCGGCCTGTGACGCTCCCGCGCATGCGCCGCATTTCCGCGCCAGCTGGCGGGGCAACAAACGCCGTTTCTGCCAGCTGGCGCAGCGGAAATCCCTCCGGCGTCGGCCTAGCCCCTCAGTGTTGGGGCTAGGCCGCCAAAGATGCGGAGCATTCCGCACCTTTGGGCCGGCTCGATGCCCGTCTGATTGGCGCCGTGTTTGGCGCCAGTCGGCGGACATCGCGCCGTTGGGGGAGAATTTCGCCCCAGGTTCCTCTGTGAGCATTAGAGGCATCCTCGCCTTGTGGAGGTCAGTACAATGAGTGAGTGTGACCTTAGCCTGGCATCCACCCATGAGGGAGCTGGCACCTCTTTGGGCCACTTCTGCTTTCCTTCTTAACAATAGTCAATAAAAGAACAGCTTTGGTTAGGAAAATGACCACAGTCTGAAATTCTCAGTCTTATGAACGGTATGGAAAACAATCATTGAAGGTTGAAATGAAAGAATTGCAATACAGCTTATCACGCTTGGTAAAATATTTAGGTCTATAAGTTCAGAGACACGATGCCCATGTTTCAGATGAGAAGACAACTCGGGCGTTCTCACCTATTTTGGTTACAAGCCACTTTCTCTAATGGGTTGACAATCATAGACTCTCCCTATCTAAATTATGTTATGTAATTACAGGAGTGCTGCACTGCAAAGAGGGTTTTAATAATGCTTTTAAGAAACCAGGCATTTTCTGACAGCTATCAACGAGATGTGTAAGCAAGCTGTCTACCCTGCTGAACTGGAGAATGGGGTTCAAATAGATGGGTGCTTAATGGCTGGCGCAGACACGATGGACCAATGGGCATCTTTTTGTGTGTAAAACTCTCTGACTCTATGATTCATCTCCCAGGCGAGGCACCCAGCCCACTGTTCACTGCGGCTCAAATCTGCTCTCAGCTTGCATTTCACATTTTGTGTCTTTGGGCCCTTGGGGGGGTCATAGATCCCCCAGGTTGAGAAACACATGCCTTTGCTTCCACTGTGATAGATAAAATCTGGATGCCATTACAGGCTGGCAGTCTGTTATATTGGCAATTGGTGACAGGCATTATCTCTTTGCCTAACGTGTGGGCCTAACTCCTGTTTGAGGAACCCCCCTCCCCCCCCAATTATGAAAGTGGTAAACTTGATGCAGCTGGCACCAGGTGCACTCAGGAAAACTGGGCTACAAGTTGCCTCAGGTGGCCCCATGACTTAAAGAGGCTTCCTGTTCGGCTGCAATCAACAATGCAAGGATTTTAGATATACGTGTTGGGGTGTGGAGGCTGGTGGAGCAGGATTGATCCTCGCCGCCCTGGCCCCCGAACACCTGGTGCATTGTAGGACATCACCCTCCCAACTGGCAAGTCGATCCCTCCACCACCTCGAGACTGTTGTTAACATCTCAGCTGGGGTCCTGACAGCCGATATCAAGCTGTCCACAGCTTGCGAGCTCAACAGAAATGAGGCCCAAGGCCCATACTCAGGTTCCTCTACAGCCTCATCATTCAACTCCAGAAATCATCTCCCCTACAGCTAATTCTGAATCTCTGGGCTCACAAAAGGTTTTGGTAATATACTACTTAGCTAATTAATTCAGTTACGAAATCATTAATAAACCATCTGTGCATACACTGCCCTACTAAATTATGAAAGAGTGTATTTATTTGCATGATAAATGTTTGATTGCAAACTATGAAGACTTATGTAAATCTTTATTGGATGCCCATCCTATTGATATAGCCAGCGCCTGGAAGCTTCTGCTCCAGACTGCATCAATATTAGCCCGCCCTATTCAACTGTGTGGATCAGCAAAGACAGAGTTGCTGGAAGTTTTAAGGTTGTGACTATTTTCTCCACTAACTGACAGTTCTGCAAGAAAGAGGATGTGTTTTTTTCCCCCTCTAATTCCAGCAGCGATAATTTGTTTTTCCCTTTCTCGCTCCGAACATCTGAGTCAGACCTGCACAATCATAATATGCTAATCAGACACTCCGCCAGCACAGTCAATCAGTGTACAAAGTAGGAGAAAGACACTCACTGGAAGAGATATCATTTGTTGAAAGGATAATGAGCCAGAGAAGCAATTATTAAGATATTGGGTTAAGAGAGGAGAGAGAGAGAGAGGAAACTGATGTACAGTTTTATGATGCCACTAAAACCAAAGAACAGAGGTGATGGAATTGGCAATTGTTCTAGCTCCAGGAGCTAATTTTGAATATGCAACAGACCAAGCATTACAAACGCTTTGCTACAGAGTGAACCATTTATCATTGTGCCATTAGCAGCACGTGATATATTCCTTAGTTATTTACATTTGGTTGCAGAACCTATCGCTCACTCAAAATGCCAGTCAAGAATTAATCACCAGCTGAGGCCATACACTGTCTAAGCTGTAGACTCCCGTTGAGCATCAGACTACATTGGCGACACCCGCATTGGAGGCGTGTTATGAAAAGGTTTCACCACAGGGCAAGTTTCTCTCGTCAGAACTCCCACTTGCGACGAGGGAGTCACAGAATCACAAGTTACTTACAAATCGAGAGGTCCATTGGATCCATCTTAATTCATCCAGCTGGAATGATCCAGTTGCGCCCTTTTAGTATCCCAATTTTCCAGGATTTTCAGCTCCACTATTTTGTTTCAAAGTCCATTGTATTTCTCGATATGTTCCCTCTCAATACGCCGGTGTATTATTATTTACCACCATGAGTACTGGTCCACGCAAACGTGGACCAGTCGTAACGCCACCTGGGGGGGGAGGGGGGTCACTCAGGCCATTGGAGACACCCGCGTAGTCGGGGAAAGGGCACTGTTACGCGCTGGCTCTCCCTCTGGCACCCGGGCACCTTGGCACTGCCAGCTTGGCACCCTGGCAGTGCCACCCAGGCAGTGCCACTGTGGCAGTGCCAGGCTGGCATGAGAACCGGTAGGTAGGGGGAAAGGTCTCTCTGAATGTGGAGAAGGCTTTTGAATGGGTGGGGTGGTATTATCTGTTTGCAATTGGGGGTAAATTTGGGTTTGGTCCAAAATTTACTTCTTGTATTCGCCTTCTTTATACCTCCCCTTCCACGAGCCGGCACACTAACACTCTTCACTCAGAGTACTTCCCTTTAACCAGGCAAACCCGTCAAGGATGTCCTACGTCCCCACTGTTCTCTGCCCTGGCGATGGAACCACTGTCAGTAGTCTTAAAGTTATCCACACTGCTAAATTGTATCCATCGAGCTGGTGTAGAGCATCGTATGTCCATTTATGCTGATATATGCTCCTAAACCTATCACTAACCCTGTTGCCTGCGTTGTTGGCATAATTAATATTTTCTCGGTTAACTTATCTGGAATAGCATATCTGTCGTCAATGTACTTGACTGTCAATCTGGTTAGCTCACATCAAGTCAAGATGTTGTGCTGCTTGTTAAATGTGCTACACATGAGGGCAAATTGGCCCAATGTACAGATTATTGCATTGTTCATTTCTACAGTAGAATGCTGCGAAAAACACCTGTTGTACCAACATTTTTCACCCTAATGTTATGTGTCAAGTGTGGAACTGCCTGCTATCTGATAAAAGTTGTTTTTATTTCTAAGCATGTGGGATTCTGCGGTTAAACAGTAATGGACAGATTGTAGTGCAGAAAAATTGCAATTAAGGAATGCGTGATTGATGTGCAGACAAGATGCAGAGTGAAGTTTACCAACAGATTGCTCCTCAATCATCACCAATATGATTGAAGAATTCAAGCTGTTATGATGAAAGGTCTCATCTGACAAGTTAACCTATCTTGTGCTCTCAGCTGCTGCGTACTTCCAGCACTTGTGATATTTCAGGTTTCCAACTTGGTCGCTTTTATCGCTGCCTCTGCTGATCATACATAGCCCGGCTCATACAGGTTACCTTTTCATTCGATAATAATGTTTGAGGTTTAGCGACTTCCTTGTGGTTGCTTTTTACATTTTACAAAATGCAGCATGTGTATTAATTGTGGTTTATTGTGTATTATCTCACCGCGTGAACATGGAAAAAAAAAAATCCGATAAATTCCAAAACCCAATCTTCTGTGGCACATTCCTTCAAATATCTATTTTCTCCTGAGTATCTTTCTCCTTGGGTAGTCCACTGAATACATTCTCTATTCTAAAGCCGAATCAGTTACTGTAAATCTAAGCTGACGTTTTACCTTCCATCTCCTAAATTAAATTGCACCCATACCCTCTGGTTTAAAAGTTGATTGCAATCTCAAATATAGTTGTTTGCACAGAGCTTGCATATTGCCCGAAAAAGAGACACGTCAAAGCTTTTAATCTTGCACTCACCTGGACACTTTGTAAGAAGACCAGGATAAAGGCGAAACAACAATTTGTACTGCATAAGAAGAGAATGCTGATTGGTTGGATAGCAGACTGATTGGTGGAGGCGCTGTCATGGAGAATGCACCAATTGATGGTGATGGATAAATTACTGTCACACATTGCTTGAAATTTAAACCAAGCAGATTGACCCTGATTGGTCAAGGCATTGCTCTGGGGAATGAATTAGCAAATGGATATCACTTCTTTTGTTTCGGTAAAACGGGTGCAATGTGCATACATGTTCTTTCTGTCTGCAAAGAACAGGGCCCTGAGTTAATAAATGTGCCTTCCAGTACGTAAAAACGCACCACACTGTGAGCATGGCTGACAGCAGCATGCTGGCACAGTGGTTAGCACAGTTGCTTTACAGCTCCAGGGTCTAGGGTTCGATTCCCAGCTGGGTCATTGTCTGTGTGGAGTCTGCACATCCTTCCCATGTCTGCTGGGTTTCCTCCGGGTGCTCCGGTTTCCTCCCACAGTCCAAAGATGTGCAAGTTAGGTGGATTGGCCATGCTAAATTGGCCTTAGTGTCCAAAAAGGTTGGGTGGGGTTACTGGGTTGCAAGGATAGGGTGGAAGTGTGGGGTGAAGTAGGGTGCTCTTTCCAAGGGGAGGTGCAAGACCCGATGGGCTGCATGGCCTCCTTCTGCCCTGTAAAATCTATGAAATATTAATTTTGTTGCCAGCATAATTCTTGATGTGGAGATGCCGGCATTGGACTGGGATGGGCGCAATAATAAGTCTGACAACACCAGGTTAAAGTCCAACAGGTTTATTTGGAATCACTAGCTTTTGGAGCACAGCTCCTTTATCAGGTGAGTGAAGAGGTAGGTTACACAAATACAAATATAGACAAAACCAATGAGGCAAAATGATACTTTGAATGCGTGTTTTTGCAGGTAATTAAGTCTTTACAGGTCCAGACCGTGCGACTGGGAGAGGGATAATCACAGGTTAAAGAGGTTTGAATCGTCTCAAGCCAGGACAGTTAGTAGGATTTCAAAGACCAGGCCAGATGGTGGGAGTTAAATGTAGTGAGACATGAATCAAAGGTCCCGGTTGAGGCCGTACTCATGCGTGCGGAACTTGGCTACCAGTTTCTGCTTGGCAATTCTGCGATGTTGTGTGTCTTGAAAGCCGTCTTGGATAACGCTTACCTGAAGATCAGAGGCTGAATGCCCTTGCCTGCTGAAGTGTTCCCTCACTGGAAGGGAACATTCCTGTCTCTTCACCCGTTGTCGCAGCGTCTGCATGGTCTCGCAAATGTACCACGCCTTGGGACATCCTTTTCCTGCAGCGTATGAGGGCAGCAACGTTGGCCGAGTCGAACGAGTATGCATCGCGTACTTGGTGGGTGGTGTTGTCACATGTAATGGTGGTATCAATGTTGATGATCTGGCACGTCTTGCCGCAAGAACGCCACGGGTGAGATGCCGACAATGGAAAAATCCATTGACCTCCGGTGGGATTCTCCGGCCACGTCCGCCCGCCGACCGGAGAACCCCGCCATCATTTTTATTATTCTATACCATTCTGTTGTATATTCATATATTCAATACATTGAAGAGTGTGATGGACAACTCCCACTTGCTTGGATGAGTGCAGCTCCAATAAAACTCAAAAAGCCCAACCACGCCCCCCCCCTCCCCCCCCGCCCCAGGAGAATGCAGCTATTTGGTTGACATCCCATCCACCACCTTGAACATTCACTCCACCCACCACCGATGCATAGTGGCAACAGTGTCTACAAGACACACTGCAGCAACTCACCATGGCTCCTTCGACAGCACCTACAAAATACGTGACCTCTACCACTTTGAAGGACAAGGGCAGCAGTTATACAGGAATGTCATCACCTGCGAGTTCAACTCCAAGTTACATTTCATCCTGACTTGGAACTACACCACCATTCCTTCACTGTCGCAGGGTCAAAATCCTGGCACTCCCTCCCTAACAGCACTGTAGGTGCTCACACAGCACATGGACTGCACAAATTGTTGGTACAAGAAGGGATTTCACCACCACCTTCTCAAGGCCGCTGGTGATGTGCAATAAACGCTGGCCTAGCCAGCGACGCCCACAGCCCATGAACAAATAAAGGAAAATTGGTTGTCATGTCCCTTACGTTGCACTTGAAAGGCCCTTAATTGTAAAGGCTTTGAGACATGCCAAGGTTGTGAAAGGTGCTATACCAATGAAAATCTGTGTTTCTTACTCAAGGTAGCATTCACCGGTTGTCCCAACATTTTGCAGAGTCAGCACGTTACAGGTTTGATAAACTAATAAGTTTGATAAATTAAATAGAGAATCTTTGTTCTAAAAGGGGGTTAATTCTGTATTCATTGGAAAATTTGTTGAACCCTTAATTTGAAATACTGAACAGTTTGAACAGACACAGATAAGCCTTTGCATGAAAAAATTGCCTTCATTAATAACTTAAATCCAATGAGAATGTTTTTCTGCAATTCAACCGCTTCACGACTTGAAAGGTCACGGCGACAGGCCCAACTTGCGAGGAGAAAATTAACACAAGATGCGTGTTTTTTTTAACCCCTTTTTTGAGGCATAAATTAGAAAGGCCCCCATTTTGCAACAATCAAAGGAGCCATTGACATATTATGAAGAAACATCATAGCTAATCGGTGTGGATCAATGTGTGTCCATTAAACAGTAACTGAAATGCGATTCAGAATGGGACAGTACTTTCCTTTTCAATTCTCTCTCCTCTCCCCCTTTGGGTAATTGCTTCAGAAGATCCCAGGGCATTATTTCAAAGCAGGTAATGCTATTCCTGGTTTCCAACATCACCAGCATCACTAAAACAGATTATCTGATCATATCAGCGCATTGCTGTTTGCGGGATCCTGTTGTGCACAAGTTGGCTGCAGCATTTCCTAAGTTTGAACACTTCAAAAAGTACGGCAGTGGTTTGAGAAGGTGACTCATCATAAGGCAATTCGGGATCGGCGATAAATGTTGACTTTGCCAGTGACACCCATGTCCCAGGTTCAAACAAAAATCACTTCGAGAGATCCAGAGTTGGCGAAAGGTGCTAGAGAAATATTCGTTCATGGGATGTGGGCATCGCTGTCTGACCTAGAATCTATTGCCCATCCCCAATTGCCTTTGACTGGGCAGTGCAGAGTCAACCACATTGCTGTGGGTCTAAAGCCACATGTAGACCAGACCAGGTAAGGACGGCAGATTTCATTCCCGAAAGGGGCCTTAGTGTGACGAATGTGATATAAAATAGTTACTTTAGAGTTACTAGTTAATGTAATGTAGAAATAAGCCACTTTGATTCTTGCAGTTAGGGACAAAGGAATTTGAGACCGCATGGAAAAAGCAGGAAGAGGTGTGTCTATGAGAGTGATGCTGCATTGATAGGGGCCAGAGAAAGGGATTGGAAGTGAGCCAATCAGAATAGATCGAACAGGTCAGGAGGGACATAGGCTGACCTATGTCCGTCGAGTATGTGAAACTTGATACCATTTGAATTGATTTTGCAGAGATCCCTTTGTCTTTTAGTTCAGTCGTTTTTTGGGATGTAAGAGGCTGGATGTCTCTTACATTTCTGTAAGATGATTCAAGCTTGCAAGCTAAATAAATAACTTCTGTTTACGTGCGAATCCGTCTCAACTTTTATTGAGGCCAGACTGACAGAGAAAGAAATTTGGAGATCTACATTTGGTGCCGAAACCCGGGATTTCTCTGGGCGATCCTGATCCAACTGCGAAATCAGAATTAGACTGATTATGAACAGGAAGATGGGGAACAAAGGGCCCTCAATGTATAACTGGAAAACGACCGCGCATTGATTGTTCCCCTCTTCTTATCGTCTGATTAGTCTGGTCACTCGCGGTTGGCACAGAAAGACCGCCTCGACGAAATCACAGGTCAGTCTGGGGATTAGCACTTTAATTGATGGGATTTCATATTGTTGTTTCGGCTTGGGTTAGGGTTTTGGGCTGATGGGACTTTAATAATGAACGTTCAGTCTATTATCAGGGTTCAGAGGCTGATGGGACTTAATTAATGAAGGTTCAGTCTATTATCAGGGTTCAGAGGCTGATGTGACTTAATTAATGAAGGTTCAGTCTATTATATGGGTTCAGAGGCTGATGTGACTTCATTAATGAAGGTTCAGTCCAGTATAACTGTTTTTAAATCTGAAGATGGTTCAACTCTATGTGTGAGTGTTTTAAATATATAGTTGATTAAGCTAAAATTGTCTCCTTGGACTGTAAAGTTCCGAGGTCTAGTTGAGATTGTGAGGAATGCTGCATATTGGTTGAAGCAGAAGTTTCTCAAAGGGTTAACAGCAGCAGGCGGAGTTGAAAACAGACAGTGCTTCTCACTCAGGCTTTGAGATAACAGCAGCAGCCGTAGTGTAATCGGATACCTTTCCTTTGAGTCAGTGAACACCAGCAAAGTTACGTTTTGAATTAATTAAAGGAAACCAGTGGGTTTCTCCACCTCTTTGATAAAAGTTATTATTTTCGAAAGCAATTGATTGAAATTGCCAGAATCTTAAATTTTACTTACTTGAAATAAGGTTTATCTCATTTTATCTGGAGATTAATAGAAACTTAAAGAAGATCATGGACACCATTTTAAAAAGTGTCAATCTGGAGATGATAGTTGATTTTGCTAATACTTATGTGTATGTAACAGAAAAAAAACTTGTTAAAAGAAAAATTGTTAAGATAAAGAAATAATTAAGTTGTAAATGTTATACAAGTTTGTGTTAAGCAAATTGTAAATTTAGTTCTGAGTTGAGATCAGAGCTAAGCTTGCAAGTTGCAGTAATTCAATTTGAATTTTCAAACATTTTTAAGTTTTAAAAAAAAGAGAGCAAATAGAGAAAAGAAGGACACAGATCTTGAATGCGTTGAATAGCACATTTCAAAGGCCCATAAATCTTTCTGTTATCTTAGACCCAAAACCTAGGAAGATTGACGAGCCATAGGAATTTCTGGGGCGTTTTAATGAAATCTACCGGGGGCAGTCAGGCGATTTGCTGTATCAAAATGGTCAGAATTCCCCTCAATACTGTGCTATGTTAATGCATTGCCTACCACCTTCTGTGGTTACTGCTGTGAAATGTAATAACATGAATTGGACAGAGAACGACCCTTCCCAGATGGCAAGGGCAGTCAGATTTTACTGGAAGGAGGGTGTAGGCCAAGAAGGAGGCTCAGTTACAAAGGTTAAGACTGAGTATGTAATGAAAAAGGATGATCTGCGATCCCAACAAGCGGCAGAAATGGTAGTTTACCAGCAGGAGCTCCAATATAGTGACTTTGGGTGGGTGGATCAGCGAAGAGGAGGATGAGACAACAGTGCTATATTTCTATCACCCCCCAGTGGTGGACGTTAGACATTGAACAGTCACTGCATCACGTTACCCTGGCCTATGACAGAACTGGACGAAACAGGGAGTTGGAGGACAAATACCGACCATTACTTGAGACCGAATGGCCAGTCAAGGTTACAGCCACAGTCACGGGAAAAGAAGGTACAGCCGATTTTGTTACAATATCACCACATTTATGGCCACAGTCAGCTTCGGTAAGCCCTCATATTACACGTCAGGTCCATGACCAGTACCATGCCAGGGATATGGGGCGAATGGTCAGCATCTTACCGCAGCTCGTCAGAATAGGTATGAGATATACCTTTTGAACAATCCACGTCTGACATTTAAATACTGTACCACTATCAATCCAGCCTGTTTTCTTAGTGGTCCCCCTGTCCATGAAGACGCACCTGGCCACGACTGTTTAGCCTTGATTCAGGAAACTACCACAATAAGGGGCGATTTGAGTGACATTTCGTCAGAACAACCTGACATGATTATGTGTGGTCAAATATCCCACCGGGGTTTAGTTAATGACCTACTGCAGGCCCTCCTTCTGCCAGCGCAGATTTCCGTTATTAAATGCGCTGCCCACACGAATGGTACAACCCCAGTTGACGTTGGTAATGAACGAGCAGATTGTGCAGCGCGCACAGCCGCACAAATTCAGCAAGTGATGGTGCCTAAAATGTTAAGTCAGACTAAACGATCTACTATGAATGTGTCTGCTTCTGACAAGCCAATGCCAGACGTCATAAGGTTACAGGAGGACGCTCCTGAGAGTGATAAACAAATGTGGAAACGGTTAGGTTGTACATATGATTCTGTTTCCTCTTTTTGGACCACGCCTGCACATCAGACTTGTATGTCTGATGTACTGGCTTTATGGGTCATCGAATGTGTACACTTTGCAACTCATTGTGGGGCTCGAGGGACTAGTTATTTGTTGCTGGACCCTTGGTGGCACCCTAAAATGCAGGGGTTGGCCCAAAGTATCAGTAATCGGTGTTTGATTTGTCAGCAATATAACACCGGAAAAGGTATCCCTTGTGGGAAGGGGCAAACCCCGTTGCCCAGTGGTCCCTTTGAGACGCTCCAAATGGATTACATTGAGTTGGAAAGGTGTCAATGTTACAAATATGTTTTGGTCATTGTGGATGTGTTCAGCAGATGGGTCGAGGCGTATCCGACTATCTATAGTAAAGCTGCTACTGTGGTTAAAGTCTTGATGAGGGAAATCATTCCCCGGTACGGTATACCAGCTCAGTTAAGTTCTGATAATGGGCCTCATTTTATTGGACAAATTAACAAGGAGTTTTGCTCCCAGTTGGGCATACGCCAGCAGTTACACTGTGCTTACAGACCGCAGGCAGCCGGGGTGGTTGAGAGACACAATCAGACCCTCAAAACTAAATTGGCTAAATTAAGAGCAGACACGGGACTGACATGGCTTAAGTTGCTCCCCGTTGCCCTCTTCCAGCTGTGGGTTACACCTGCGGGACCAGCCCGGCTCTCTCCCGCCGAGATTCTTTATGGCAGGCCTCTTAGAACTCCTTGGAGCCTGCAGGTTCCCAGACGGGTTCAGTTTCATCAGATGACTGAAGAAATGACCACCTATGTTCTAGCCCTTACGCAAGTGCTCAAGGAACTCCATGGCCCAGTCCGTGCGGCTCACCAGCCATTGCCCCAGTACCTAGCTCACTTTCAGTCCAGCCCGGTAGTTATGTCATGGTCAAAAATTGGACTAGGAAGGGGTCGGAGCCGCGATGGGACGGGCCCTTCCAAGTTCTCCTTACCACCCCCACAGCAGTTAAAGTGGAGGGGCGAAGTGCTTGGGTCCACCTACATCACTGTAAATTGAGTCCATCTCCACTACTGTAAAAGGTCGGATACTAACCTGCCTCCCTTCTCCAGTGCTATTTTACAGGTGTGGAGCATGATGGAGTGGCTACGCATCGTCTGTCTGATATTTGGCCTCACTTCGCTTGGCGTGTTATTGGCGATGGACATGGAAAAGGGGAATATTATGTATCTGTGTAGCCCCAACCAATCTACAAGGATACATCACCTATGCAAAGGTGATGTTCTTCACTGCCCCCATATACGAGGACATGGTATCGACTCATGGAAGGTCATCAAAGTTAAGGAGAATGCGGGAGTCATGAAGCAGCTGCACCGGTCCCGGCGATGGGAAGGGAACATTATATGGACATTGCCTTGTTTTTGGAATACATGTAAATTTGATTTTGGATGTGTTAAAAGTGGTACAATAAAGGTAACATCAGGCTGTCAGAAGAGTGTAGGAAGAGACCATGAGAAAGAGAAAGGGACTAGAGAGAGGACGGGGCGTGTGAGAAGGGAAGTACAGCTAGAACGTAGGTTACCGGGAGATGCACTTAAGTTAATTAAAGGCCAAACTGAGGAAAACCCGGGTAGTATGAATCTCTTCTACCAGATTTACCACCGTCTGTATGGCCAGGAACGGGTTGTCTGCTACCCAAACCCCGCAGCGGTGTCTAGGTTATTTTCTGTTTCACCGCTTTGGGGCACTCCCCAAACGGTGGTTCATTGTCAGCGTTCCGAGCCATTGCCCGAGCACGTCACTCTTCCTTACGATCCGGATTCAGCACCACCGGCTATTTGCCTTCCCCTCCCTCGGGATAATTCCCATTCACAGTACGATAGGCTGCGACGGTGGAGGGCGTACATACCTAGCCACTTCACTCCCAATAGGGATTCCCGGTCGTACGAGAATTGCTTCAACAGTGAAGGATATGGCTGTTTGCTGGTAGAGGTGGACACAAATATAACATGTCTGTTTCCCACCTGTACGGACAGGAGGTGCCATATCACCCAGGCGTCTGGCCAATGCGTTTGTTATAACACCACTTGCGTTCCATTGAACGCTGGCCTCCAGCTCCTTTGTGGCTGGGCGAATGTCTCTCATATCACTGTTGGGAATAGGGCTTTCTGCATTGCTGGGCGGCCCGAATGGGCATTTCAAAATTGGATAAACTGGGCTACTGGGAGGTCCTTACGCAACCGATATGCTGATTGTGATGCTAGTCTCCACACGGAACAAGGATACTACTTTTTATTTAATGGTACGGCGACCAACGTTTTGTCACCCCATTTCCCCGCCGAATTGCTATAGGGACTCTAGTCCCTACCACAGTCCCCTGCCCTTCGGCGTGGAACCTGCATAATCAGTTAGCACGCCGGGCAGTCTCTGCTGAATTTTGCGAGAACTGGAAAAAACCTCAGGTTCTTGCACCCAACCGGGGCCACTCAGCCGGGTGGGGCATTCTGAGCGTATTGACACTGGGAGGTGTGGGGGGTTCCTTGGCTGTTAGTGATCGGAATTATTTTATTTGCGGCCTTACCATCTTGGGAAATGAAACCTTGGGAGCCCTCGGGGCAATAACTAAGGAGTTGTCTCAGCTACGGTTGTTTGCAATGCAGAACCGGTATGCTCTTGACTATCTTCTGGCCCGTGAGGGTGGGGTATGCGCCATAGTACAGGGCAAGTGTATCATGGGTGTTCAGGACTTGACCGCTAACATTACTACATTTATGGATCGCATACGGGATCACTTGGACGGGATGCAGGATCCTGACTCTTGGGGTAACTGGGGATCTGGAGGATGGAAGGACTGGTTGATAAATATGGCCATGTATCTAGTGGTAGCTATCGGCTGCATCTTTGTGGGCCTGGCCATCCTTAAATGTGTGATGGGTAGAATGCGGGGTGCACTAGATCAGATCACCGCCCCAATCACCGAGAAAAAAAATTTAACGTTAAAATCCATGAGGGTGAGGCAGATGAAGGGGGGCTAAGACAGGAATTGGAAATGCAGCGATGGATCTTTTTAGATGAGGGACCGTAGCTATAGATTGGATAGTTCGGTTATCATGGAATGATAAAAGGAGGGAATGACGAATGTGATATAAAATAGTTACTTTAGAGTTACTAGTTAATGTAATGTAGAAATAAGCCACTTTGATTCTTGCAGTTAGGGACAAAGGAATTTGAGACCGCATGGAAAAAGCAGGAAGAGGTGTGTCTATGAGAGTGATGCTGCATTGATAGGGGCCAGAGAAAGGGATTGGAAGTGAGCCAATCAGAATAGATCGAACAGGTCAGGAGGGACATAGGCTGACCTATGTCCGTCGAGTATGTGAAACTTGATACCATTTGAATTGATTTTGCAGAGATCCCTTTGTCTTTTAGTTCAGTCGTTTTTTGGGATGTAAGAGGCTGGATGTCTCTTACATTTCTGTAAGATGATTCAAGCTTGCAAGCTAAATAAATAACTTCTGTTTACGTGCGAATCCGTCTCAACTTTTATTGAGGCCAGACTGACAGAGAAAGAAATTTGGAGATCTACAAGTGAACCAGGTTTTTTTTCCCGACAACCGACAATGGTTGTTAGGCAATTGATTCCAGATTTTTATTGAATTCAGATTTTGTCATCTGCCATGATGGGATTCGAACCCGGATCCCCAGAGCTTTGACCCTGGGTCTCTGGATTACTAGTCCAGTGACAATACCACTGCACCACTGCCTTCGTGCCTCTCTTTCTGTACAAAACATCCACCAGAACACCACAGCGAAGGTAGCCTGAATAACCCATTTCCCACAGGACTATCACAATTCCATGTACAGCAAATCCCCAGTCTCCCTCAAAGAACAGGAACAGGAAGGTAAAGGGATGACTAACCCATGACCACCAATATTTTTTAATGGCCTTTATCTTCTTGAACATACAAACGAACATACGAATTAGGAGGAGTAGGTCATTCGGCCCCTAATTTAGCTCACTTGGGGCTGGTTTAGCACACTGGGCTAAATCACTGGCTTTTAAAGCAGACCAAGGCAGGCCAGCAGCGCGGGTTCATTTCCCGTACCAGCCTCCCCGAACAGGCGCTGGAATGTGGCGACTAGGGGCTTTTCACAGTAACTTCATTGAAGCCTACACGTGACAATAAGCGATTTTCATTTAATTTCATTTCAAGCCTGCTCCGCCATCCAATAATATTGTAGCTGATCTGATTGTAACTTCAACCCCACATTCCTGCTGACCCCTGATAACCTTTCACTTTCTTGTTAATCAAGAATCTATCCAGCTCTACCTTAAAAATATTCAAAGACTTTGCTTCCACGGCCTTCTGAGGAAGAAATTCCAGACACTCACGGCTCTCTGAGAGAAAATAAATCTCCTCATCTTTGTCTTAAGTGATCAACCCCTTATTTTTAAACAGTGACCCCAAGTTCTAGTTTTTCTGACAAAAGGAAACACTCTCTCCAGATCCACTCTGTCAATAGCCCTCAGGATCTTTAAGGTTTTGATCAAATCACCTCTCACTCTTCACTCCCGTAAACCCTAGTGGATGTAAACCTAACCTCACCAACCTTTCCTCATAAGTCAACCTTCTGATTCCTGGTGTTAGTCTACTGAACCCTCCCTGAATTGCTTCTGACGCATTTTTATCTTTCCTTAGATAAGGAGACTAATGTTGCACGCAATACTCCAGATGTGGAGTACTCACATTGGTGAGACAATACTCACCAATGCTCTGTACAACTGAAGCTAAAGCTTCCTACTTTTGTAATCAATTCCTCCCTCAATAAATTATATTAGCTTTCCTAATTACTTGCTGTACCATTCATACTCATTCTTATTAAATTTAATATTAAATGATATGCCAGCCTGACATATAAATGATATGTCAGCCTGACATATAAATGCCATCCCCATTCTGTGAGCCACAGCACCAGCCTAACAATGCGAGGAAGGTTTAAGAGCACAAGCTCAAAAAATGTTTACTGTGGTACCTGTCCTCAGGTATGATCATTGATGCATCAGAGAGCTCCAAAAATGTAACTTTTCCCAATCCTGCCCCACCTCTGCATCATCACCTTCTTGTCGAGAGTTAATTCAAAGGCTCAGAGACTTGTAATGATATGTGTAAAACAATTCTGTAGATAATATTGTTCCCGACCTCCGACCAGCAGATGGCAGTGTGGTAGTGTAAGTGTACGATGCGGCACTGTGCCTCGGGGAGTTGGGAGTAAGTCGTGTTGGTGGATAAATGTATTTTGCAGTAGCTCAAAAATAGTTAGTTAGTGTTAGTCTTTTGTAATATATTTATTCCAGTTATCTTTACTATGCATTTGTTTTATAATAAATCATTTCAACTAGTCAAGAACTAGATGTTTTTCTGTAGTGCATCATTCACACCGGCCTAGCAGAAGAACATGACAAGACTGATCTTTTCATCCATATTTAAACATCTTGTCAGTTTATCACTTGATTGAGTTGAGGTTAAATACTGGACTAATATGCCAATCGAAGGATTCAATCATGGCACTTGAAGGGATTATAGCTATTCACAACACTGGGTCGACTGATCATTCCATGTGAACAACACACAAATCTTTTGCTTCATCAAAGGGAGTTTGGATTCATTCCCAGCTCACCATATTAATGGAATAAGAAGTAAGTTAGTAATTGAGCCACGATTGACATTGAATCATAGAATCCCTCAGTGCAGAAGGAGGGCATTCAGCCCATTGAGGCTGCACAGACCCTCTGAAGGAACACCCTACCTAGGCCCCCACCCTATCCCCATAACCCCACCTACCCTTTTGGACGCGAAGGGGCAAGTTAACATGGCCAATCCACCTAACCTGCACGTCTTTGGACTGTGGGAGGAAACCGGAGCACCCGGAAGAAACCCACGCAGACACGGGGAGAAGGTGTAAACTCTACACAGACAGTCACCCAAGGCTGGAATTGAAGCTGGGTCCCTGGCGTTGTTAGGCAGCAGTGCTAATAATTGTGCCATCAGGAATCTTCTTTGATGAGCCATGGACGCAAAGTGATCACTTAGTTTAACCATGTTTTTGGAACAATGCGAGTCTTATTTAGTGGATGATTTTAACTTAACTCTTTGGATATCTCTTTGTGAGATCAGCTGGGAAATCAGTTTCTCAACTTCTAAAATATTGCTTTCTGTTAACTTGAATGGGGATTAAAATCAGACGGGGTTACAATCAATCCTATTAGTTTCCCAATAGTTTGAAAACACCTTAACTTGGTCTATTTCTAAGCTCTGAGCATCGCAGATTCTTATTAATTCGATGGTAATGTTGCAGAGGTGGGGCAGGATTGGGTAAAGGGGTATTTGTGGAGCTTTCTTGTGACTATTCTTGAGGAGAGGTACCACAATAAACAATAAACCCGTAACAGCCACCCCGAACAGGCGCCGGAATGTGGCGACTAGGGGCTTTTCACAGTAACTTCATTTGAAGCCTACTTGTGACAGTAAGCGATTTTCATTTCATTCATTTTTTGAGCTTGAGCTCTTAAACTTTCTTCTCCTTGTTCGGCTGGTGCTGTGGCTCACGGAATGGGGCTGGCATCCGTGTATTTCATTACAAGGCTGACATGTCATTTAATATTGAAGCCCACAGTAAGCAATATAATTCCAATAAAGCCTGCAATTTTAATTCTGAATTTTATCCGTAAGAATCTTAATCTTTCATTGATGTAATATCCCACTGCACTGTGTTGCCTGCACAAACATTCACTTTTCATAATTCTACAAGTCATCCTCCTCCAGGATTGCTCGCCCTTGGAAAGCCCGTGTCGAACACATCCGCTCTCAGCTCCGCAGTGCAATGAGCGCCTGATTAGAAAAGGGTGATTCGAGAAGGAGAGCTGATTTAACAACCAGCCCCTCCGGCAAGTATTACTGACGTCCTGGCCCAGTCACATTGCACCAGGCTGAACTGTCATTTCTATCGTGTTGGCAGATTCCCACCCACTTTATGAGCTGGACTTTGGGAGGTGCCTGGTTTGCCCAGGCAAGGGGCGCTTATCAGGCAGGTCGTCCTGCACCTCTGACACTCAAGCGCAGTGCTGAGAGTGGGCTGGACTATCAGATGTGCAGTCTTTCAGATGGGGACAGTAAACAGTGGCCCTGTCAGTTGGATGTAAAATACCCATAGCGTTATTATTCAAGGTGATTAGGTGAGTTATGAGTATGGCCGGAATCTGCGGGTTTCCCAGTGGCAGAGGGTGGCTTCAATGCGAAATCCCATTGACAAGCTGCGGGAAGACAGAATTCCGCCGGCAGAAAATGGCGGACCTCGGAGAAACACGTGGCCGGGATACCGGAGAATCCCGTCTCATGTTTCAAAAAGGACTTTGACGAGCTGTCAAACATTTTTGGACATTTCAATATCCGAAAGGCGCTCCATAAAGTCTTGTTTTTCTCCCCTCTGTTCAACAACGCAGCATAAAAAAGCAACAATAGAAACAGCTGGTGGAGGGTTAAAGTTTATGAGTTAGTACTGGGGATTATCGTGTGGGTAGCATGGGAACACAGTGGTTAGCACTGCTGCCTCACAGTGCTTGGGACCTGGGTTCGATTCCAGCCTTGGATGACTGTTGTGAGTTTGCACGTTCTCCCGTGTCTGCGGGGGTTTCCTCTGGGTGTTCCAGTATCCTTCTATACTCCAAAGATGGGCAGGTTAGGTGGATTGGCCATGCTAAATTGCCCCTTAGTGTCCAAAAGGATAGGTGGGGTTGTCATAATATACATCTATGTATACAATGGAGTGCAGACAGGCAGTGATTGACACACAGGATGACCAGTAGGCACACAGAACAGAGCAGCCAATCACCAGCAGGACACGACCACTATAAAGCCAGAGGGCACCAGTTTTTTCCCGCTCTATCGGGACCCAACCTCTGAGACAGTCAGGGCTCGTGAGCTTGCCAGTGCTTATACCATGTGGTAGCTAAGTTAGTCTGGTCAGGCTAGTGTCAGGTCTCCAGTCACGTCAGCATAGTGTCAACCCACAGTTGAACATGTATAATAGTTTGGATGTTGAATAAAATCGTCTTGCATTTTATCAAGTGTTGGA
This sequence comes from Scyliorhinus torazame, assembly GCF_047496885.1. Lineage (NCBI taxonomy): Eukaryota > Metazoa > Chordata > Chondrichthyes > Carcharhiniformes > Scyliorhinidae > Scyliorhinus > Scyliorhinus torazame. The sequence goes on along the minus strand of NC_092727.1, from coordinate 10,670,354 downwards.
GGTCTGTCTCTCGCTACACTGCATCAAGTGCAGTTCACCTCGACCCAGCCTACCCAACACATCTGGGGTTACTAGGTTGCGGGGATAGGGCAGGGTGTGGGCCTAGGTAGGGAGTTCTTTCAGAGGTTCGGTGCAGACTCAATGGGCTGAATGGCCTCCTTCTGCACTGTATGATACATGGAACATAGAGCACAAATATCTATGGGCCTTCCAATGTTCAGAGTGTGATTTTTAAAGGCCAGAATATTTCTAGAATCATTAATCCGTCAATTGTCCTATCCATCCACCTGTCAAAGCGAGACTCCCATCACAGAGCATTATCTTGTAAAGTTTACTCCCTAATTTAAACTGTTAGTATGAGTTATATCGTTTCTTTGTATAGCTGTATGGCTTCTGAGAGAGAGAACAGTTAATCACTAAAACAGCTTGCCCCATTCCCAATGGACTATTCCATCACTAAACCAGCTGGCTATTCCCAACAAACTACTTCATCAAGCAAATACTTTGGCTTTGCTGTGAAATACTTCAGTGCTGCTTAAGGCAGTGGCGATTATAAGATTGGCACTATTCCACGCATGGGCGCAGCCACTGGGAATTTTAAAAGTCCAAAAGAAAAAGAAAGACTTTCATTTTATTGGTTCCGTTCCACCCACTGCGAGAATTAGTGCGGTCGGGATGGAGAATTTGACAGACTATTGAAAGGTCCGTTGACCTCGGGCGGGTATTTCCAGGCTCGGGGTGGATGGGACTGGAAAATTGCACCCATCGTGTTTTCCATAATCTCAGGACATCCCAAAGTGACTTACAGCACTTTTGAAGATTGCTTTAATGTAGGCAAGATCGCTGGTGGGAGGGATTAATATTCATCAGGACCGTGCAGAGAACTCTTTTGGGCTGCACGGTAGCACAGTGGTTAGCACTGTTGCTTCACAGCACCAGGGTCCTAGGTTCGATTCCCAGCTTGGGTGACTGTCCGTGCGGATGTCTGCACGTTCCCCCCGTGAGTGGAATGGGACCGATAAGGGGCTGTTTAGCACAGGGCTAAATCGCTGGCTTTGAAAGCAGACCAAGGCAGGCCAGCAGCACGGTTCGATTCCCGTAACAGCCTCCCCGAACAGGCGCCGGAATGTGGCGACTAGGGGCTTTTCACAGTAACTTCATTTGAAGCCTACTTGTGACAATAAGCGATTTTCATTTCATTTCATTTTTCAATAAAATGAAAGTCTATTCTTTTTCTTTCGGACTTTTAAAATTCCCCGTGTCTGCATGGTTTCCTCCGGGTGCTCCGGTTTCCTCCCACAAAGTCCCGAAAGACGTGCTGTTAGGTAATTTCGACATTCTGAATTCTGAATTCATAGCATTTACAGAATCATAGCATTTACAGTGCAGAAGGAGGCCATTCAGCCCATCGAGTCTGCACCGGCTCTCGGAAAGAGCACCCTACGCAAGCCCACACCTCCACCCTATCCCCATAACCCAGTCCAACACTAAGGGCAATTTTGGACACTAAGGGCAATTTATCATGGCCAGTCCACCTAACCTGCACATCTTTGGACTGTGGGAGGGAACCGGAGCACCCGGAGGAAACCCACGCACACACGGAGAGAACATGCAGACTCCGCACATACAGTCACCCTAGCCGGGAATCGAACCTGGGACCCTGGAGCTGTGAAGCAATTGTTGTGCTAATCACTATGCTGCCATGCTGCCCGGAGGAATTCTCCCTCCTTGTACCCGAACAGGTGCTGGAATGTGGCGACTAGGGGCTTTTCCCATTAACTTCATTGCAGTGTTAATGCAAGCCCACTTGTGACAATAAAGATTATTAGTACTATTATTTTGTATCCACACATGAAGAGTAGTTGAGGCCTTGATTACTGTCTCACCTGAAAGACAGCTCCTCTAACAATCGGCATGGGCGATCCCTTGATCTAAGGATTGCGTGTTTCTACCAGTGTATGATTCCATCAGTGTGGCACTAGCTCAATCAGCCTAGCTTGTGTACTCAAGTCTCTGGAGTAAGACTCAAACTCATAACCTGCTTACCCAGAGGTGAGGGTGCTACACCCAGCCACGGTTACCATTGACAACAAATAAACATATCAGGTCAGTTGTACATTTATAAATAAATGACAAGGTATCAGTAAATGGGAGAATTTGGAGGATTTTTTGTGATTTGTTTTTGATTTATTTTTAATTTCGATTCCAGCCTTGGGTAACTGTGTGGAATTTATACGTTCTCCCCGTGTCTGCCTGGGTTTCCTCCGAGTACTCCGGTTTACTCCCACAATGCAAAGATGTGCAGGTTAGGTGGATTGGCCGTGCTAAATTGCCCCTTAGTGTCCAAAGATGTGCGGGTTAGATGGGGTTACAGGGTCACGGGGATAGGGCAGGGGAGTGGTCCGAGGTAGAGTGCTCTTTCAGAGGGTCACTGCAGACTCGATGGGGGAAAATGAGGGATGGCAGAAGTAAATGGGCTCTTTCTCCATAAAAAGGAATGGGAGATTTATGTAGTTGATTGGAAGGGGAGCCGAGCAGGGAAGACGGTAGAGCAGCATAGGCAGATGTTTCAGAGGGTTATTTGGGAGGCACAACAGAAATTCATCGCAAGGAGGAGGAAACATGCTAAGGTGGGGATGAGGCAACCATGGCCAACAAGGGAAGTCAGGGACAGCATAAAAGAAAAAGAAAAAGCATACAATGTGGCGAGGATTAGTGGGAAGCCTGAGGATTGGGAAGCCTTTAAAAGCAAGCAGAGGACAACTAAAAAAGCAATAAGAGGGCGAAGAAGGTGAAATATGAGTGTAAGCTAGCTCGTAATATAAAAGAAGATTGCAAGAGTTTTTTTTTTGATTTATAAAAGTTAAGAGAGAGGCAAGAATGGACATTGGACCACTGGAAAATGAGGTTGAAGTAGTAGTAATGGGAAATAAAGAAATGGCAGTTTTCATGATGAAAAACACCAGTGGCATACCAGAACTTCAAGAGAGGCCGGGGGCAGAGGTGAGTGTAGTGGCCATCACTAAGGAGAAGGTGCTGAGGAAACTGAAAGGTCTGAAGGTGGATAAATCACCCGGATCGGATGGACTACACCCAGGGTTCTGAAGGAGATACCTGAGGAGATCATGGAGGTATTGGTGGTGATCTTTCAGGAATCACTGGAGTCAGGGAGGGTCCAGAGGATTGGAAAATGGAGAATGTAACACCCCTGTTTAAGAAGGGAGAGAGACAGAAGACAGGAAATTATAGACCCGTTAACCTGACTTTGGTTGTTGATAAGATTTTAGAGTCCATTATTAAGGATGAGATTGCGAAGTACTTAGAAGTGCATGGTAAAATAGGACCGAGTCAGTATGGCTTCGTCTAGGGGAGGTCATGCCTGACAAATCTGACAGAATTCTTTGAGGAGGTAACGAGGAAGTTAGCCAAAGGAGAGCCAGATCTATTTGGATTTCCAGAAGGCCTTTGACAAGGTGCTGGACAGGAAGCTGCCAAATAAGATAAGAGCCCATGGTGTTAGGGGCAAGGTACAGGCATGGATAGAGGATTGGATAACTGGCAGAAGGTGATAAAGGGATCCTTTTCAGGATGGCAGCCGGTGACTAGTGGTGGTCCACAGGGGTCTGTGTTGGGACTGCAGCTATTCACAATATACATTAATGATCTGGAAGAAGCAACTGAGGGCATCAATGCTAAGTTTTCAGATGATACAAAGATATGTAGAGGGACAGGTTGTGTTTAGGATGCAAGGAGGCTGCAGAAGGACTTGGGCAGTATAAGAGAGTGGGCAAAGAAGTAGCGGATGGAATACAATGTGGCTAAGTGTGAGGTTATGCACTTTGGTAGGAAGTATAGAGGCAAAGACTATTTTCTAAATGGGGAAAAGCTTCGGGAATCAGATGCACAGAGGGACTTAGAAGTCCCAGTTCAAGATTCTCTTAAGGTTACTGTGCAATTTCAGTTGGCAGTTGGGAAGGCAAATGCATTCATGGCGAGAGGGCTAGAATACAAGTGCAGGCATTGTTATTGAAAATGTGGAAAGATGTGTCATTTGAAACATAGAAGTCTGGCAATATCTGGTCTGAGAGAAACATGAGAGGAGACAGGGAAAGATCCCACAAAGGGTTAACAGCAGTTGCAAAGAGCAGGATTGTAAAATGCAGATATCCTTGGTCAAACAGGCTTAGCAAACAAGTCAAACAGGATTTTGAATGAATCCAAAAACAATGGCTCACACCTTCATTGAAAGTAACTATCTTAGTAAGCACCTGGAAAAGAAAGGATGAGGTTCAGTTGAATTTGGTGACAATCCTAAGTGTGAAATTTTGCTAATACCAGGTTAATTAAAGAAAACTGGAGACAATCAGACTACGAGAAATATTATTCAAAGCCAAAATCAAAGTCAAAATTATGAGCTGAGGACACAATTGGAAAATAAAACTATAGAAATTACAGGAATTAAAAGTAACACCTCTTGAAGTCAAAGCATTTTGAACATCTCAAAGGACACAATGTAATCAGATCTATGAGAGGTGAGGTTATGTCAAAATGAATACTTAGTTGGATTAGAAAGTTTAGATCAACAATACTTTTTAACAATCAAAGAAAATCAAAAGTTACTTTACAATAAAGTCATAAAAACTAGATAACTGTTAGAAAAATATATAAACCCGAAGAAAGTGGACACAGGCAGAACCAGAACCAGAACCAGAACTCAGAGAGAGGCGGAGAAGCAGAGTCAGATTAATCAGCTCGGCCATGGGAAAGGGACAGGGCAAAGCAGCCGAGCTAAAATAGCTAATACATCTAAGGAAGACTAGAATTTAAAGAGGAGCCAGAGTTAGCTCAGAGTCAGCTCAGAGACAACCAGCAGAGTCAGCTCTCACAGCTCGGTACATGGGAAAGATAGGACACAGCAACCGAGCCCATCAGTGAATACATCTAAAGAAGACCAGACTTTAAAGAAGATTAAGTGTCAAGTTGGGCCTGAAGGTCCCTTCAACCAACCAGAAGGATCCAGAAGCAAGATCTTTTTCCTTTCTGTAAAGAAAGTATTTGCAGCTTTTAAAAGATAAAATATAATAAAATAACTTAATTTAACCTGAAATAGTTGTTATTCCAAAGTCTACTTTACTTAATTAGCAATGCGGGACCCAGGATCGATGCTACTAAGTGGTAAGTAGATGAAATCTTTGGTGAAGGTATGGGTTATACCGGGGGATAACTTGAAAACATAGTTTGACCTGAATAGCACCCACTGAAGCTTGCATCAGAGTCGGGGCGTGAGAATCCCTGATCACCATTTAGAATGTCGACCCTTTTGGTATAGGGGGAATACTAAAAATAGTGGTGAGTTTTCAAAAACAGCATGTACTGCTGAGGCTGTGTAGGGCTCTGGTCAGAACCCATTTGGAATATTGTGAGTAGTTTTGGGCCCCATATCTAAGGAAGAATGTGCTAGCCTTGGAGGGGGTCCAGAGGAGGTTCACAAGAATGATCCCGGGAATGAAGGACTTGTCATACCAAGAATGGCTGAGAACTCTGGGTCTGTACTCAATGGAGTTTAGAAGGATGAGGGAGGATCTCATTGAAAAATACAGGATACTGAGAGGCTCAGATAGAGTAAACTGAGACAAGGAGGAATTTCTTCAGCCAGAGGGTGGTGAATATAGTTGGCTTCCCTTTGCAGGTGTATTTTGCAATGGGAATTGTTTTCCCTAGGAATCCCTTGTAAGATATCAATACAGGTACTGAGTGTTCCAAACTTTTTCTTTTTGTTTACTCTTAAAGCTACAATACTGCTTCTTAGTGCCAGCCATTTTGTTTAAAGCTTTTGCACTTTTTTAACTGCAGCAATTCTATGTCTTTTATCCAAATTCCTTCTTTTTATATATATTTTTTTATTTTAAAATTTTAGAGAACCTAATTATTGTTTTTCCAATTAAGGGGTAATTTAGCGCGGCCAATCCACCTACCCTGCACATCTTTGGGTTGTGGGGGTGAAACCCACGCAGACACGCGGAGAATGTGCAAACTCCACATGGGCACTGACCCAAGGCCGGGATTTGAACTCTGGTCCTCAATGCCCTAGTCCCAGTGCTAACCACTGCGCCCTTCTTTTTATATTTGAAGTTCCAGCTGTCAGCTCCGCATGGCCGCCTTCTCCTGTTTTTTTTAACTCTGTCCATTTTTTTTAAAACTTTGACGCTGCCGGCCAATTTCGCTGGTTTGTTTTTCTACATCTGTTTTCAGTTTCTTTAATGCGTTGATTCTACGGGCAGGATTCTCCGACTTGGGACGCCCGGAATGCGGCGGGTGCCAATCCGAACGCAATGCTCCGACCCCCTGCAGGCGGTGTGAATGAGGACAACAATTTGTTTCATTGGGGAATGTAAATAAATGCACAAATTGGTCTTAATGACCCATTTCTACCTATGTAGCAGGCCCGGCCACTCTGCTCCGGCCTCGTCATTCGCCAGTCCCCGTGGCCGGGAATCACGTGGGCCTGGATCACTTGTAGTCTCTGACAGTGTGGCCCTGGTGTGGTAGTCCTCACACTGGCCTAAGGGGGCAACCACGCCAGGGCCACGCTGGTAGAGACCAGCTGAGCCCATCCAAGTGCCACCCCCCCAACAATGCACTACCTACCCATGCCTCTGCCAGACCACCCCCCACAGGGACCCCTGTGATAGGGAGACCCCCCAACAGGAACCCTGCAATAGAGGACCACCCCAGGGACCCCTTTAATTGGGCTCCCCCAGAGACCTCTGTAGTGGTGTGACCCCCCCACCCCCCCCACCCCAGAAAGACCCCTGGAATAGGGGAAACTCCCCACAGTGACCTCTGTAATAGGTGGACTCCCTACAGGGACACCCTGCCTAAAGGGAACTTTGATTCATTCATCTCCCTTCATGGTTCAATGGCCTCAGTGATGAAACCCCAATGTTTCTAAACATTGACCACATCAAAGAGTGGCAAGTGCATTCCAAGTACTTTGTGCATACTAATCATTCAAGCGTGTGATTTCACTGCACTTTTCTCTCTTAGATTACAGGGGTCCATGTGGGGGGTCACCCTATTACAGGAGTCCCTGGGGGGGCTAGTGTAGGTCACCCCCATACGTGGATCGCAGGATCGGTGAAGTGGGGCCGCCAATTATTTTGATGTAAAACGCCACCACTCCTTCACATTAGGCTCAAAAACGATGAATCCAGCCCATAGTCTCCCAAATGGAGAATCCAGTCCTGTATTTCTCAGACTCTGGCAATATCTCAATATGTCAAATGGGTCTATTCACCCAAAGAGAGGCATTCTGGCGACTATTTAGCTGAGATTTAAATTAAAACACGATACTCACAGGAGTCGGGCCAGAGGCAGTATCAGGATCATTTACCCCAACCTCATCGCCAGTTGAAAATATGCACTTTCAGAGGCGGGGGGGACGGGGGGGGACGGGGGGGGACACAAAAGGCATTTGTTAATTCAGCAGCTACATGGCTGCGACTAACTCCCTACATGTCTCCTGCCTAAGAGAGCCCCACCCCCTGCAGTGATTCCCACTCTGAGACCCAATTGGTCCCTCAAGTCAGGTAACCCTTAATCTGCTGTGTTGCTCTTAAAGGGGCAATCACCACACACACCTTTAATGCGACAAGCAATATTTTTCTGATAGTTCCTCCTTCCTAAGAGCGAAATCTCCCAAAGGACCTAAAGAATTTTTACCTGTGCATCAGTGAGCAAAATAAACAATGGATTTCATCTCTGAACTTCTGCTCAATGCCGCATCATCAGCCTAGATTCTCGCGTGCTTCTGATTATGTTATTGCAATAAATATTAATAGTTAGAAATCTGGAACTCCAAGCAATGCCATCGTTTTAAGAGAAGTTGGACGTGAATAAAATACTGACCACTTTGTTCATCAACATCTATTGGGAAGGCAGTTAGCAGAATTGCCAGCTTCAGATAAGACTCAGTGAAATCACAGTCAGAATACTAAACATCTAACCGGCCTTTAATCACACAACAATTACAATTCCTCCACCATCTGAGTTTATTGTTAGACTCGGAAAGCTGAAATAATGGGCCCCTGAGACACAACAGCAACAACACAAATGCACATTTGCCCATCATTGCTCCTTATTATCATTTTGATGGAATTCCCATCTTGGTGCGTTGTTCTGTATTCAAAAGGAAAGAAATGAAATAGAACATGGTCATGCATAAAAATGGCCAGTGTTAGTGTTTCGTGCATCGTATCACAAAGATCCTTCAAAAAAGTCCAGAATAATCCCACTACCCTGATGAAAGTTGACCACATTTATTAACCATAACATTTTGGAAGTTGGAAGTTAACAAGAAAACCTCCTGTTAAAATTCTTAATTTTCTGCTGTGTTTACATACAGGTCAAGGAGTGTTGTCTCCTTGGCTACATGCACATCACTGTTAGTGAGGAAAATGTCGAACACACTCCCCTCTGTCTGTCCTCCCATGGTTTAGAATGGAATCATAGATTCACTGCAGTGCAGAAGGAGGCCATTCAGCCCATCGAGTCTGCACCGACCCTATCGGGGCAGCACGGTAGCCTTGTGGATAGCACAATTGCTTCACAGCTCCAGGGTCCCAGGTTCGATTCCGGCTTGGGTCACTGTCTGTGCGGAGTCTGCACGTCCTCCCCGTGTGTGCGTGGGTTTCCTCCGGGTGCTCCGGTTTCCTCCCACAGTCCAAAGATGTGCAGGTTAGGTGGATTGGCCATGATAAATTGCCCTTAGTGTCCAAAATTGCCCAAAAGTGTTGGGTGGGGTTACTGGGTTATGGGGATAGGGTGGAGGTGTTGACTTTGGGTAGGGTGCTCTTTCCAAGAGCTGGTGCAGACTCGATGGGCCGAATGGCCTCCTTCTGCACTGTAAATTCTATGTAAATTCTATGACCCTCTGAATGAGTCCCCACCCTATCCCTGTAACCCAACCTAACCTTTTGGACACTTTGAAAGAGCACTCTACCTCGGTCCACCCCCCTGCCCTATCCCGGTAACCCTGTAACCCCATCTAACCCGCACATCTTTGGACACTAAGGGGAAATTTAGCAGGGTCAATCCACCTCACCTGCAAACCTGCACATCTTTGGACTGTGGAAGGAAACCGGAGCACCCGGAGGATACCCACGCAGACACGGGGAGATCGTACAAACTCCACAAAGACAGTGACCTAAGGCTGGAATTGAACCCGGATCCCTGGCGCTGTGAGACAGCTGTGCTAACCACTGTGCTACCGTGCCGGAGTAAGTTTTAACAAACATGGTGAAAGATGTAATACAGGTTAAAGGGATCTCATCACTTCACAAGTTATTGATAACTTTCCAATTGTACAGCATTTATTGATGACCAATATTACAATTAAAATTTATAGACACCCAAAGAACAAAGAACAAAGAAAAGCACAGCACAGGAACAGGCCCTTCGGCCCTCCAAGCCCGTGCCGACCATGCTTCCTGACAAAACTACAATCTTCTACACTTCCTGGGTCCGTATCCCTCTATTCCCATCCTATTCATGTATTTGTCAAGATGCCCCTTAAATATCACTATCGTCCCTGCTTCCACCACCTCCTCCGGTAGCGAGTACCAGGCACCCACTACCCTCTGTGTAAAAAACTTGCCTCATACATCTACTCTAAACCTTGCCCCTCGCACCTTAAACCTATGCCCCCTAGTAATTGACCCCTCTACCCTCGGGAAAAGCCTCTGACTATCCACTCTGTCTATGCCCCTCATAATTTTGTAGACTCAATCAATCCTATTACACATTAGAGCAAAGTTGCATTCAAACAGCTGGTTAGATACTGACTGAATAAGTTGCTCACAATTAGCAACGAGATTAATTGTTTTTCAAATCATAATCAGTCAAAGAAAGTTTTACATTTATGTGGCCCATGACTGCATCTCTCAGAAACATGCCAAAGTTCTTTCCTCTGCCTGGGGTGGGGTGTAGAACAAGGGGCCACAGTCTCAGGATGGACGGAGTAGGCCATTTAGGACTGAGGTGAGTAGAAACATCTTCACTCAGAGGGTGGTGAATCTGTGGAATTCTCTACCACAGAGGTTGTGGAGGACAAGTCACTGAATATATTTAAGAAGGAGATAAATTTCTGGATTCTAAAGACATCAAGGAGTACGGGGGGAAATGCGGAAGTATGGTGTTGAGATAGAGGATCAGACATGATCATGCGGGATGCTCAAAGCGTTGAATATCCTACTCCTGCTCCTAGTTTCTAGTTTCTACCACTTTGTAGACGCTGAATTCAGTTCAGGTGCACTGACTATTATTGCGAAGGCAAATATCTGAATGATATGCACAGTAAGATCCCACAAACAGTAATGAGGCCAATGCCCAACTTTTCAATATTTAGGTAATGATTGAGGGGAACTGCTGGCTAGGGTGGTGAACACCTGCTGTCAAGATATAATTCCACATGTCCTCACCTGCATACAATTTTGACCTGGTTCAGAGGCAGGAGCAGCACAAAATCGCATGGACGGGATTCCCGCCCAACCCAAACTGGCAGTGATTTTATGCTGGGGCGACAGGGCCTCAGACAGGAAGCCTGACCTTGCCGCAGTTGAAGGCCAATAATAATAATAATAATCTTTATTAGTGTCACAAGTAGGCTTACATTAACACTACAATGAAGTTACTGCGAAAAGCCCCTAGTTGCCACACTCTTGACACCTGTTCGGGTACCCTGAGGGATAATTCAGAATGTCCAAATTACATAAGTGGCCAATTAATGGAAAATTCAAGGCCATTTCCTGCCTCAATATTTAGGGCGGATGAAAGTTCCAGGGGGAGGCCCGGAAATAAAGAAAGTTTGATCCCAGGTGACAAGGGTCGTGGCACACCTTCATCAGAAACCCTCTTCTGATTGGGGTGCTCTTCCCTTGATACCTGGTGGCATCCGGGTCTCCCTCCCCAACCCCCGGCCTACCCCCAACTGCCCACCCCGAGATCCTGGTTTATTTCCCTGGTCAACCCCCTGACCGTTCCCTAACCCCTGACCCCTTAGCTTTTTCTCTGGTCCCCAGGGCTTAGGCTCAGGAAGCTCCGTGCTGTACCTCTTTCGGCCACTGCAGCACTGTTGTGGGAGGGACGGGGGATCTGCCAGAGTTGTGATTGGCCAGCAACTCTCCAAAGCACGACCTTCTCCCGAGTGAGGGGCTGAGTCCCATCTTACGCCAGTCAATGCTCATTAAAGCACAACATTGCAATTGGGCTGTCGAAACCTTCAGATGCACTAGAGGGACTCTACGGTGGGGCGGAGGCATGCCCCTGCCATCCTAAAAATTCAGGCTCTAATGTCCTGCTATTAAAATCTTTCTTGTACATGCAGACTACAAGTTGGTGCAAAGTAGTTTCTATTGTGTGCTAATGATAAATGTGTCGGGGTACAATTTCTGCCAAGTCCGCAGAAGCCTATTGCAGGAGCTTTGGCAAAATATTTGATTAAACCAGGGTGAAATTCCATCAACATTTCCTTACATCTGTTCTTTGGGGGTTTCCATCCATGCTTAGCCAAAGTTATAGTGATAAAGTGTAAGGACCCCCATGATAGTGTGTCCCAGGCAGTGTGTAACTCAGGGTTAAAGCCCAGAGTGATTCCAAAGCAAAGTGAGAATTCCGACCTGTGGAAACTCTCTGTTCTGATTCACCAGAAGAGGTGGCCATGTAAATGCGGGACAGGAAATTCCAGCTACTCCCGTTCGGCCATCATTTTTGCTGTGCCAACGTCCACCACACATTGGGCTCCAGAGCATAAGCAGTGCCAAGGAAATTTCCAACTCATACTGACACTATTTGGATGAAGCCAAGTCAGGTTAATGTTTTTGATGGAGACATTGATGCCTCTTAAGGTTCTTATATAAAGCTGCTCCCTTAGCCATAATATTCCTTGCAGTTCCGTATATTTGCTTTGCTCAAACACTGGTGGCTGTGCCAACCGCTGCCTCGGCCCTTAGCTCTGGAATTCCCTCCCTGAACCATTCTACCTCACTCATTCACTCTTCTCCATTCAAGAGACTCCGGAAAAGCTACTTATTTGACCAAGCTTGTCGTAATGAATCCTTAACGGGCGGGATTCTCCGTTCCCCCAGCCGCGTGTTTCTCAGGTGCGCGCCGTTCGCTGGTGGTAGGATTCTCTCTTTCTGCTGTTTGTCAATCGGATTTCCCATTGAAACCACCCCTTACCGTCGGGAAACCCGAGCGGGGGGGGGGTGCCAGCGGGAATAGAGAATCCCAACGGCCGGGGAATTCCGGTCAATATCTTCTTTTGTGACTCAGCCTCAAATTCTGTCCGATTATACTCCTCGAAAGCACCTTGGGAAATTTTATTATGTTCAAGGCGTTATATCAATGCAATAAAAAAAACTCACATTGACTATCAAAACTTAGGTATTTCATAAATCAGGCCCCTTCTTATCTGCTTATTTCCTGGTCACGCAAACACCTCAAAAGCTTATTTTATGACTGACCGTTCATGCGACTTTATAGCGCCAATTTAAATTAAACTCACAGCTACTAGTAATTGTAGTCTCTGACAGAAATATGAGGTGTTCACTTCAGTAGAGCATATCACTAATATAGAAGCTGACACAGAGAAATAAACACTTTCATGTGGCTACAATTATACAAGTTGAAGGATGTCACAGTGAGTGATTCACCTGTTACTTAAATTTAAATTACCTTGGGAAAAAGATTTAAAGGATTTTAAGAACAGTTCCTTATTTGCAATGTTTTCGTAGTGTGTATATGTGTCCCGATATCTATATCTACAATATATATATGTGTGTGTGTATGTTCACTTATCTCTTTACACGCCCAATGTTTTTTATTGTCGATCTTAATGTGTAGTGGCCACTAAGATTCCCAAATGGTTCTGACATTTCTTAAATGGTAAAGTCCCAAATTGTGGATCTAAATGCTTGGACAACCATTTGAGCTGAAGGAAACAATAGGTAATAATTTGGCATCATGTTATAACCCCTGTGAGGTCAGGGGGAGACAATCATTTATCTCCCTGTGGGACGCATGGGATACGGGGCGAATCATGTCGTCGGAGAATCCCGCTGATGAGCTCCATAGGTAGGGGGCGGAGGGCAAGCACATGGGGCTCGTTAAGTCCGGGGATAAAGGCAGGCCCAGATCAGGGCCTGATCTGATCTATCCTCCCATCAAGGTCTGCACCGGGAGTGAGATGCTGCAATAAGCATGTAATTGCAAGCATGCAAATAAATTAATCTTCGTTCACGACAGCCTCCTTATGAGTCGTTATACATCGGTGGGCCTGAAGTTGGATGTTTGGTCCCTGGAGGATTCTTCATCGTTAACCCGATCATTATGAAGCTGTTTGGAGTTAATTGTGCCTTCATCAGGTGGGACTCAGCTGCTGATACCTCATCATTACCAAACTGAATTAAATACTCTTCGGCACCAGACGTATTCGCCTCAAAATTGAGACTTGAGCTCTCCAGTCACATCGGCTGCGGAATTCTCCTTCACCGGGAGCGCACGCACTCCCGCGGGTTTCCCTGACGGCACGGGGATGGACACAGCGGGAAACCTCATTGGCCGTCTGTGGGGATGGAGAACCCCGCTGCTGGCGGGGGCGCGCCATGCCAGAAAACGGGCTGGCAGAACGGAGAATCACGCCCAGGGTACCTCATTCACATGTCAAATTGCTGCGATCATTTCTGATCAAATTATCTAATCCATTTCTTGTCCAATTTTGCGAGAACGCATATATATTATATATATATTGTTAGATAAGAATTTGAAAATGTCTTCGGTCTCACCAAGGTGTGGCATTGGACAGTGGAATGCTTTCTCATTTCATCCTCTTGTTAGAAAGCACTCAAAAGTCAGATATAGTCCAGCTCGCCACGGGGGAACGTTTCTGCTTTTGTTGCAAAGAGATTGGAGTAGAAGTGTGTTCTTCGATGATCATTTGCTAATGTGTATGATTGTCTACATAAGAAATTCTGTTACTGGTCTTGGTATCTGTGGGTTCTTTCATGGCTGATGAGCCCACTTAGCGGCCCGGACACCACATTCTCACGGCGCAGGTGATTCTCCGGTCCTCTGGGCTTTACTGCTGGTTATTCCCAGCGTGGCCCTGATGTGGTGGACTTCACCATGGGTCAAGAGGGTAACCCTTAAAGGAGCTTTCCCCAAAGTCCATTCAATGTCCACCCTCCGCACAATGCCAGCCCTGCCCACCCCACCCCTACCAGACCCCTCCCCCTGTCAATAATAATCTTTATTATTGTCACAAGTAGGCTTACATTAACACTGCAAGAAGTTACTGTGAAAAGCCCCTAGTCGCCACATTCTGGCGCCTGTTCGGGTACACTGAGGGAGAATTCAGACTGTCCAAATTACCTAACAGCACGTCTTTCGAGACTTGTGGGAGGAAACCGGAGCACCCGGAGGAAACCCACGCAGACACGGGAAGAACGTGCAGACTCCGCACAGACGGTGATCCAAGCCAGGAATTGAACCAGTGCTAACCACCGCGCTACTGCGCCGCCCGTAATTTCCAGCTGAGCACTTCAAAATCACTCAAGCGTGAAGGGGGGTGATTGGAAAGCACTTAACTCTCTGTTTGAAATAGTTGATGTTTGTAAACATTGTGTTCAGAGCACTTCAGAGTTACTGATCCATGAAAAAGATGAATGAAGCAAGGCTCACAGCTGTGCGTGTGTGGCAGCTGTCAAGCACAGTCCATTAAGGAAGATGAATTAATGGCGTACAGCTCAAATATCTGAGGGCTTTAAACATAGGCCACTGCTTTCTCTTTCAGGAATTGACATGTGATGCTTCCTCTGTCTGAGCCAGCAAGTGTATTGCCCAGGTGAGTGTAATAACAATAGTTTTTTCACTGCCTCTGTCTGGATGGCTCTCTAGCTTCCAGACATGGGTCTCATTTCTGGGGGGCTTCCTGACAGGATTCTCAATTCTTGGCGGTCTCTATGAGCATCTCCATATTTAGAGGATCTCTGTGGGGGAGGGTCCCCCTATTCAGGGGGTCTTTGGGGGGCAGATGGGTCAGGTCATCCCTGTACTTGGGTTGGGGAGGGGACCCAGTCAATCCGTGAATGGGGGATAGATTTGTAATGTGGGGACTCATTTGCGATGTGGGGGGGGGCGGTGTTGAGGGTCTGATTTGTGATGGGGAGGGGCGAGCCGGCGCGAGATGTCGCTATCGGGCTGCCCGCTCAAAATGGCGACCCGTTTGCGCGATTCCCTCGGGAATCTCTCGTAATCCTCGCCATGCATAAAATATTCATGGCGCAGCATAGGGAATCGCTTCCTGATTTGTGCTGTCAACGGGAATGCAAATCAGCTACAATTCATCTCCGGCGGGAGAGTCTCCCAAATGGAGAATCCGGGCCACAGAGTTTGGGCGAGATCTTGAAGCCGTTCACACCAGCGGGATCTTCTAGTCCCACTGACAGCCCACCCAGCCACGGGTTTCCCAGAGACGTGGGGCGGATTCAATGGGGAATCCCTGAGACAGCAGAAGGACCAGAGGATCCGGCTGGCGGCCAACGGCAGACTGCCTCCAGCTGCCGAGAAACACGCCAGAGAATCTCGCCCAATGTTTCAAATCCGCATGATTCTTCTTCAAATACATGCCAAAGTCTTCTATCCTCCTTCGCGGCTAGGATTTGCCTGTGCTGCTGAAATCCAATGGAGTTTTGGCTGGAACGCCAAGTTTTCCCTTCTCGCTCGCAATGTGTCCTGTCAGGAGAGAGACTGGAGACTCCCACCCACTGTGACCATTGCCTGTCCAGGTCCAATCTATTGACCACCACCCTCACCTACATGACCCACCTGGGGACTGGCGCCATGTTGGAGCTGGCCAGTCAATGAGACGTCAACTGAAAAGATACATCTCGTGGTTATTTATTTCCCCAGCCTGTTGAAAGTAACTGAGGCCAAATTTAGATGTCAGGATGAGGTTTCCGAGCTTGCCAGCAGTTAGCACTACTGCCTCAGAGCGCCAGGGACTGGGAATTTATTCCGGCCTTGGGTCACTGTGTGGAGTTTGCACGCTCTCCCCGTGTCTGCGTGGGTTTCCTCCGGGTGCTCCGGCTTCCTCCCACAGTCCAAAGATGTGCTGGTTAGGTGAATTGGCCATGCTAAATTGCCCCTTAGTGTCCAAAGGTTAGATAGGGTAACAGGGTCACGGGATAGGGTGGGGACGTGGGTCTACTAGGGTGCTCTTTCCAAGGGTCGGTGCAGACTCGATGAGCCAAATGGCCTCCTTCTGCACTGTAGGAATTCTATGATTCCAATTATGCCAGTGGTGAATATCTTCCCCAGGATCTGTGAATGAAGCCAAAAAGCCTTTCAATGTTGAGAGCTGCATATGTAATGGAATCATTCATCCCCTGATCAATGCATCTCAGCATCAGAGAGTATTATACAAGATGTCAGATCAGCAAAGAAATGATTCTCTGACAAAAACTGATTGATCAGACGGAGTAATAGTCACTCACCATGACACCACTTGCAAACATGTCACCTCTTTGTTGATCTTCCCCAGTTGTCAGACACTACCCCATTTCCTAATGGATGTGGTTCATTTCTGTGGTTAAGTGGGACAAGCTTGTCGCAGCTGAAAGATAATTATTATAGTGCAAGATCCATCAGCTGAGTTGAAGCTTCAAGTGATGAATAGAGCAGCATTTCATTTTGTCAAATTACCAAAACAGTTCAGCGTTTGGCTGAACACATTACAGCAGGAGGCAGCATCTGATCTCTGGATGAAGGCAGTCTGTCCAATTCTAATACTCAAAGGCCAATGGCAATGGGCACCAACCAGAGAGGCCAGCTTAGACCCTACCAGCTCGCTGAGTACGGGCTGATTAGTGTTGTGGACTCCCCGCTGTCGTGTTCAGATTGAAGTAAGAACTGGGGCTGGATTCTCTGTTTTTGAGACTATGTCCCCACGCCAAAACGGTGGACCTTTACGCCAGAAAAACTGGAGTGAAAGGGCCACATATTCCTAGCCCTGCAGGGGGGCTAGCAGGGACCCACCGTAAATCCCGTCCGTGTACGATGCTTTACGAGGCCCGCAGAATCGGGGAACCGCCGCCGTTCCCGATTCCGTGTGGGGAAATGGATTCTTCGCCATGGAGCCGGCCGAGATTTTGCCGTTGGGGGTGCGTAGAATCCAGTCCCTGATCTTTGATGTAGAATCCACCTGCCAAGGAGCAAAATAAAACCTCATCGCTGCTGACAGCTTGCTTGTCCGTGAGGAAATCCTTCAGTAACGCCTCCCAGAGATCTTGATTTATGGAGTCATTGGAATGATGTGGAAATTAGGCACCTTGACCCTGAAGTAACATGGACAGTTCTTTTGGACCCCAGCAATGTGAATTATTTATTCGTTCACGCTCAATTTATGGGCCTCATCTTGGCTTTGCCAAATGTATCTGTTTATTTTTCAGAACTCAAAAGGTAAAATTGATGCTTGTGACAAGTTATAAAATGAATGATAATAAGCTTTATTAGTGTCACTAAGGGTCATTTCAGGCGGGTTTTGCTGGGGGTTTCCCGCTGGCAAGTTCCCCACCACTATCTAACCACACGTTTTAGGACCCTGGGGAGCTTCTCTCCGGGTCGGCCCACACTTACCACTAGGGTGCTGAACCCGCCGGCCAGACCGGCCCCTCAGAGATCAGGCTACCATTTTGAAAGGGTGCCCCGTTCTCTGTGTGTATCTGAGCGTCCCCCACAGCCCCCCCCCCCCCCCCCCCCACCCATGAACAATGTCACCGCCCACACACATGGGCATTACCTCACCCTCCCTCCCCCCAAGTAAGAGCATCCCTTTATGATGTCACTGACTGCCCCCACTTTTCAGGCCTTCCCACGCCCCCTTTCGGGTCCCTCCCTTTCAGGACGCCAACCTTCAACCCCCCCCAACTTTCCAGAGGCCCCTTCATACCTGCCCTTCAGCACCCCCCCCCCCCCCCCAAACCCTTTACACATTTGTGTGCGAGACCCAGATCACGAGTCGTCATGAGATCTAACCTGATCTCGGCCGATAGATTGCGCCCATAATGTACCCTCTTTGAATGACCTACGTCTATGCCATGAGCAAGGGTATTCAGCCACTGTTCCAATGCTGGTTGTCTGGTAGAACTGTTTCGTTAGTCACACTCCCAGATTCCCCCCCCCCCCCCCGCAACTCTACAAATTATTTTTCCTTAAGTATATCCATACAATGATAGATTCTGACAGCAGAAGAGAGGTGTCTGTCATGGGCGGCACGGTAGCACACCAGTGCTGAACGGCGCCATGACGAGGTCGCCCATTAGTTCCCAGGTCTCAGGAGAAACCTATTGGCTCATTTAAATATGTTAATCTGGCTCTCGTCTAGTGAGGGCAAGATCCAGATCATGACATCTCGTGAGATCTCACGAGACGTTCTAAGCGTCACGAATCTTGAGAGCATCAAGTCGGGCGACGAGGTCACTCAATCACGCCCATTAACTCTGTTTCTCTCCATAGATGCTCGGACCGACCTGCTGAGTTTATCCAGGATTTTCTGTTTTATTCTTTAAGTTTATTCCCCTCTTTTCTGCACTCCGATTATTATGCCAATCTTCCATCAAATTCCCAAATGTTATAGAGCTTCATTTCACATGAAAGTATTCTATATGTGACTCCAGTCCCGTATTCTGACCTTGACTGTTAACACCCTCACAGGGTAAACCAGTGATGGGCAAGAAATATTGCCTTGCCATTGTTGCCCGCATCTCTAAACATGCTCCCAAAGAAAAAATGCTGGAAAACCTCAGCAAGTCTGGCAGCATTTGTGGGGAGACAGATCCCTACAGATGCTGCCAGACCTGCTGAGATTTTCCGGAATTTTCTCTTTGGTTTCAGACTCCAGCAGCTGTTTAGCACAGGGCTAAATCGTAGGCTTTGAAAGCAGACCAAGGCAGGCCAGCAGCACGGTTCGATTCCCGTAACAGCCTCCCCGAACAGGCGCCGGAATGTGGCGACTAGGGGCTTTTCACAGTAACTTCATTTGAAGCCTACTTGTGACAATAAGCGATTTTCATTTCATTTGCTTTTATCTCTAAACATGCTGATGTCTTATGGAACGGTTTGGCATTTTCTGTGCTCTTCCAGCACTAGATGTTCCTTTTGTGTAATCAATTGCCTAAATATTTGAGTGCCTTTGGAACTGCTGAATGGAGTGATGGGTTGGAATGTGGTTGGCAACACAACAATCTGAAATTAAATAGCACATGGGGCATGGAAACAAATTTCCTGAGGCACACATCTTAGAAAATGGACCAAACATGACACTGGAAGAGCTGGCCAAAGGAATGGGCCAGAGATTTGGGGTTTTGAAAGAGGGCTTTGTTAGCAGAACGCGAGGCGGAGGGAAGTAGCTACAGGATTCCAGCCTTGGTAGCTGGAGGCATAGGGCCACCAATGTTGGGACGGAGCGAGGGAATTGCATAGAAGGCAGAGAAAAAGAATGGAGAATTTGGGGGAGCTGCAGGTTGTAGGATTGAATGAGATTACAGAGAAGGGGAGGAATGAAGCCAGGAAAGATTTTAAACGGAGGCATCACCATTTTAAATTTAGACCATGGGGGTCTGGGACCCAAGCAATGTCACTCAGAGCCGAGGGGAGAGACATTAAGATGGGAAAAATGCAGGCAGTGGAACTTTGGGTAGTTTCACTTTACAGAGAGGGGGAAGGTGGGAGGCCAACCAGAAAGTAGAAGAATAATTGGGACAAATATTGACTTAAACGTCCAGCAGAGCTGCAAAAGGGGACTGCCTGTCAACCGAGTCTGAGAGGGGCAAAGGCATGGAGTAGGATATCTGTAGCAGATGGGCTGAGGCAGCGACAGGAGGTGGGGAATGTTACAAAAGATGGAAGCCATGATGTGGAGATGCCGGTGTTGGACTGGAGTGAGCACGGTAAGAAGTCTTACAACACCAGGTTAAAGTCCAGTAGGTTTGTTTCGAATCACTAGCTTTCGGAGCACTGCTCCTTCCTCAGGTGAGGAAGGAGCAGTGCTCCGAAAGCTAGTGTTTATAACAAACCTGTTGGACTTTAACCTGGTGTTGTATGACTTCCTACAAACGATGGACGTAGACTGGCTTCATGGTGGAAAAGATACAAGACCCCCCCCTTGCCCCAGCTCTGAGTTCAGGTGAAAATCTCAGGCCAGGCCCCAGTCATGTTGTCAGATTCTCATCTGCATGTTTAACGTACATAGAACATAGAACATATAGTGCAGAAGGAGGCCATTCGGCCCATTGAGTCTGTACCGACCCACATTAAGCCCTCACTTCCACCCTATCCCCGTAACCCAATAACCCCTCCTAACGTTTTTGGACACTAAGGGAAATTTAGCATGGCCAATCCACCTAACCTGCGGAGGACTTAAAAACAGAGTCAGACAGATCAGAGCATAAAAGAATAGGTCAGTACCCCCCTCCTCTGTCCTCCAACGGAATGAAAAATTGATTCTCTAATATCGCCATCAAACTTTCAACCACTTTCAGATAATAAAGACACAAAGAAAATGAGAAACTTTAATCTGCAGCAGGCACTGGAAATCATTCCCGTGAAATAGTATTTAACTTTAACAAATAAAGATCTGCATTAAACAGTCACATTCAGCCAAGAAGTGACTAACTGGGGGTCGGACCTATCTGAAACTCATTTGAATGCAAATTTACTTACAATCTCCTATATCAACAAACAAATGAGATAACTCAAATCCCTTTGATAGCTTGTTAGTTCATGCCCTGTTCTCTGATGCTGTCCTGAGCTGAATTTCAAAAGCTGCTTTGCTTTTGAAGGATCCATGAAACTCCAATGCAGAGGATACTGATCTTGACAACAAACATCAAAAGTTGCCATTATTTGCCTGCCCGTGTTGTCGCAGGGATGATTAAATTGGACAGAGCTGTTAAACAAAGATACAGACCGATGAAATGGAACACTACCTTATTAGTTCTTAGGCTTGGATTTGAAACTCTTGTCCTCCCCAGTGCCTCTAAGGACCCTAAGTGGAATATTTGTAAAACATTTCCAGTTCAATTCCAGTAGATATAAATCCACAATATTTCATCCTGTTTCTCATTAAATTGGCAATCTCAGTCAGAGGGACCATATGAATGCTTGATGCAATAAATGTTATCCCCCAATATATGATAGAGTACTATTCTGAACTTAGAGTTTAAGTCACAGTGCTGGGGCAAGCAGATGGAATTTTGTTCTCCATAATTGAAAGCTGGATACTGTGGTATTATCATAACGGTAAGGACTGCAAGGGTTAATGAAATGTCTCGAGTAACCACTAGAGGGAACTACAGATACAAGTATATAAGGCATTGATGCTACGCCTTGTGGGGGAGCGAGAGTAGTCCAGGAGTTAGCTGGTGACAGACAGAAGTATTAATAGTGTGAGTAAGAGCAGATCATAGTTTATAACAGTATTAAGATTAGTTGTAGATGAGTGCAGTTTATATGTTAATAGTCAACTGTATATTATTTAGGAGTAGTGTCAAATCTAAATTAGTGGTGTTAATAAATTTCTAGCTTTGTTTAAGTTCAAGCTATTTTTGTGGTCTTTGTGAACACTATGCTAACCAGCCTGAATTAAGCAACACAAAGAACACCACAGATACTAGCCCAGATGTGCCTCAAGCTGAAAAAGCAAGGTGGCCAAAATTAAGTAACTAGTTACAAGCTCTTCAATAATAACCTTTGTGCGCATCAAAATGTTGTCAACAAATCTCCTGCTCATTGCAAAAAATATACTGCTTATACAACAACTAATGTAGCCAGGCATTGAGCAAGATTCTCATGTTTAACTTGTAGGTGGGCATGAGTAACGGTGATGCAGGCACACTTAAACTTTCCAAAACGCTGTATTCCTCTAATTCTGGCCTCTTGCACATTCCCCTTTTCCTTTCCTCAACCAATGATGGCCGTGCCTTCAGCCATCCATGCCCGTAAGACCTGGAGTTCCCTCCTAAACCTCTCCACCTCTCTCTCTCTCTCTCCTCCCTTAAGATGTCCTTTCAAATCTACAGCTTTGACCAAGATTTTGACCATCAGTCCTCGTAACTCCTTCCTCTGACAGTGCAGCTGTGAAGCACCTCAGGACGCTTTACCAGATTTAGGTGTTGTACCAATGCAAGGTGTTGTTAAGCTGTGATCCAAAATATGGAAACTTGTCCTCTGGGTTCCCATAATTTAGAGCTCTTTAGGGAAGGACCAGAGATCTGGGGCGGGATTCTCCGACCCCCAGCCGGGTCGGAGAATCGCCGGGGGCTGGCGTGAATCCCGCCCCCTCCGGTTGCCGAATTCTCCGGCACCGGAGATTCGGCGGGGATGGGAATCGCGCCGCGCCGGTTGGCGAGCCCCCCCGGCGATTCTCCGGCCCGGATGGGCCGAAGTCCTGCTGGAATGCCTGTCCCGCCGGCGAGAATCAAACCACCTCTCTTACCGGCGGGACAAGGCGGCGCGGGCAGGCTCCGGGGTCCTGGGGGGGCGCGGGGCGATCTGGCCCCGGGGGGGGGGTGCCCCCACGGTGGCCTGGCCCGCGATCGAGGCCCACCGATCCGCGGGCGGGCCTGTGCCGTGGGGGCACGCTTTTCCTTCCGCCTTCGCCATGGTCTCCACCATGGCGGAGGCGGAAGAGACCCCCTCCACATGCGCGGGGATGCCGTGAGCGGGCCGCTAACGCTCCCGCGCACGCGCCTCCCGGCAATGTCATTTCCGCGCCAGCTGGCGGGGCACCAAAGGCCTTTCCCGCCAGCTGGCGGGGCGGAAATCAGTCCGGTGCGGGCCTAGCCCCTCAAGGTGAGGGCTCGGCCCCTCAAGATGCGGAGACCTCCGCACCTTTGGGGCGGCGCGATGCCAGACTGATTCGCGCCGCTTTTGGCGCCGGTCGGCGGACATCGCGCCAATACCGGAGAATCCCGCCCCTGATCCTGATAGCCCTGCCTGTATCTGGAGCAAAGGCCAATGTGAGTCTAAAGCTCGGAGACAAACCTGCTTCCTACCCTATTGTCGAGGTATTTAATTGGGTATGGAAGGAAAGGGGCACAGATTCTTGCTTTCATTGGGAGCTGATGGTGAGGGCAGAAACCAGAGAGAGCGAGGAATGCTGAGAGGGTACGGGGTTCAAAGTAACAGAGAGAAAGTGATCCTGTCATAAATGGAATTGTAGTAGAGTTGCTTCAGCTTGATCTAAATAGGTAACATATTTTCATTTAATTCACAGTGAAACTAAATGAGGTTCGCAATCTGTCTCACTGTTTCTGATTATAAATCGAACATTTCCCACAGTGCAGACAACTGGGTAAATGAATCACCGAGAGAAGCATTTGGGAATAGGAGGGGGCAGAAGGAGACCGAAAGAGAGGAGCTGGGGAGACGAAGAGTTATCAACCCTCCAAGATTGTCAAGTCTACAGGAAATCAAGATGAATCTCTCTCTCAGCCAGAAGCAAAATAACAGGAGCACATTTTTAAAAAGGTTTATTTTCACTCTCTTTGAAAAATTTTGCTGAGAGGTTATAAAATAATACAGAGATGGGGGCGGGGGGGGGGGGGGGGGGGGGGGTTGGAGGGGAGTGGGTGGCCCTCTTCCCTACTTTAAATTGCTCTTTGGATTTAAAATTTAGTTTATTGTCACTGTCATAACATACACCAGTATATCATGGTGCAGACACACACTGATGGACACACAGTGGGA
Organism: Scyliorhinus torazame; assembly: GCF_047496885.1. Taxonomy (NCBI): domain Eukaryota; kingdom Metazoa; phylum Chordata; class Chondrichthyes; order Carcharhiniformes; family Scyliorhinidae; genus Scyliorhinus; species Scyliorhinus torazame. Next base: position 10,646,552 of record NC_092727.1, on the reverse strand, counting down.
CCAATCAACATACACAACACCGCAGCCAATCACCAGTTAGAGCACACGCACTATAAAGACAGGGGGCATCAGAGTTCCCGCTCATTCGAGTTGCAGCCAGCTAGGAGGACAGACCTCACAGCCTGCAACACAGACATTCACCATGTGCTGAGTGCATCGACTGGTTAGGACAAGGCAAAGGTCTTTAGTTAAAGCTGGTATCGTATTGACCCCCAGTCTGAGTATGTTTAAACAGTTAACAATTCAATAAAATAGTGTTGCACTATTTCAAGTGTTGGTGACCTGTATGTGATCCAGAACACGCAACACATCATCACGTGTACCGAGGTGCAGTAAAAAGTATTTTTCTGCAAGCAGCTCAACAGATCTGTCATGTGAGAGTACCTTTACGAAATGGGTGTTTATAAATGGGTGTGTATATAAATATCTGTAGTGAGAGTACCTTTACGAAATGGGTGTTTACTACTGCAGTGATGTCAGAGAGTGGGTGGAGCTGGGCTGTCTGTTAGCTTTTTGACTTTCGTTTTAGGCTGTTTGCTGCAGGGTGTGTTTTAGTTTAGTTTTCAGAGCTGGATAGCTGCAGTCACAGCCAGAAGGTGGATGAATCTCTCTCTGTAATCTAAAGACTTTAAATCGATCCTGGTGATTTAAAACTAATAACAGTAATGACTTTAACCTGATGTGCCTCTGGTAAAAGGTGTTTTAAGTCTTATGGATGTAAAAAGGAAAACTTAAAGGATTACTTAGTGTTGTATTCTTTGGGGGTTGTATTTGAATTAATGGTTGCTAAGATGTTCACTGTATGTTTTAAAAAGGTTAACTTGAGTTCATAGAATAAACATTGCTTTGTTTTAAAAAATACTTTCCATTTATGCTGTACCACACCTGTAGAGTGGGCCGTGTGCTCCCCATACCACAATCTATTAAAAGTTGTGGGTCAGGTCCATGATACAATTTGGGATTCTCTAAACCCTGGCCCATAACAGATCATTAATTACATGAAAAGAAAGCTAAAGGAAAAGAAAATACATCATCGGGCAACACAAGGTGCACAATGGAACTACATAACACCAGCATCGAATGAAGCATACAGGGGTGTAGTGTTAATCAGGTCAGTCCATAAGAGGGTCATTTAGGAGTCTGGTAACAGTGGGGAAGAAGCTGTTTTTGAGTCTGTTCGTGCGTGTTCTCAGACTTCTGTATCTCCTGCCCGATGGAAGAAGTTGGAAGAGTGAGTAAGCCGGGTGGGAGGGGTCTTTGATAATGCTGCCCGCTTTCCTAAGGCAGCGGGAAGTGTAGATGGAGTCAATGGATGGAAGGCAGGTTCATGTGATGGACTGGGCGGTGTTCACGACGCTGAAGTTTCTTGTGGTCTTGGGCCGAGCAGTTGCCGTACCAGGCTGTGATGCAGCCCGATAGGATGCTTTCTATGGTGCATCTGTAAAAGTTGGTAAGAATTAATGTGGACATGCCGAATTTCTTTAGTTTCCTGAGGAAGTATAGGCGATGTTGTGCTTTCTTGGTGGTAGCGTCGCTGTGGGTGGACCAGGATAGATTTTTTGAGATGTGTACCCCTAGGAATTTGAAGCTGCTAACCATCTCCACCTCGGCCCCGTTGATGCTGACAGGGGTGTGTACAGTACTTTCTGGCTGAAGTCAATGCCTAGCTCTTTAGTTTTGCTGGCATTGAGGGAGAGATTGTTGTCGCTGCACCACTCCACTAGGTTCTCTGTCTCCCTCCTGTATTCTGACTCGTCGTTATTTGAGATCCGGCCCATTATGGTCGTATCGTCAGCAAACTTGTAGATGGAGTGGGAACCAAATGTTGCCACGCAGTCGTGTGTGCATAGGGAGTCCAGTAGGGGGCGAAGTAGCAAGCCTTGCGGGGTCCCGGTATTCAAAACCTAACTCTTTGGCACAGCTATTGGTCACCTGTCCTAAGGTCTCCTGAGCCAGGTGTCAATTTTCTGTCTGATTAACTCTCCTCGAAAGTGTCTAATTGTGATATTTGCCTCAGCTACATCAAAGCAGTTTGATCTTCTCCTCCTTGCTCAAGCATCGCAATAATAGAAGCTGACTGTAATATTTCACTCGGGGCCTACGGGCTCTGAATGCTTGTCTTTCCCATGCTCCTTACGGAGTACGAGCTCCCCCGCTAGGGGCAGGGTATCTCAATTACCCAGTGTGTATAAGGTCGGCCAGGAAGGCACCGAGCAGGGACGTATCCGGTAGGGGCCTGCCAGGGAGTGTAAATATACAGTTGGTAAATAAAATTTCATTCTTAATTTTCTTCCGTTGGACGTGCTTATTAAACTGCTGCTGTGCCTGGGACTGCTGTTTTAGTGGGCTCGGACTGGGGGAGACCTTAATGCTGGGCATCCATTGTTCATGTATCAAAAGCAGTTGGTAAATACCGCACAGGTTACTTTGCTGGAAGGGTTAATGGAAAGAGCTGGGAAGTGCAGAAACAGTAGCTGTTGCTGTGTGACTGTGGCTGCACTTTTAACCACCGTACTCTATGAGGCTGCACAGACTTCACACAATAGCAATGGAGTATGAATGAATTCACAGCAGTGAAAAAAAAAACCTTTTAAATCACTTTTGATATTAATTGTTTCCCAATGATTGATTGTACGATGTTTGTGCTTCAGGGCAGTCATGGGACTGTGAGATTGGCGGCAGGAGAGGTTGGCTTCATCAATTGGGAAAGAAGACTGAGCCCATTTCTTCCGAGGCTATAATTCTGCAGTTGGCAAGAGGGTCTTCACTTGATTCATGTCCGTGCATCGCTGGCAGCTTATGGAAGAGGCATTAGAAAGGAACCCCAGAGGCAAGGTCAATAAGGTCTTCACTAACTATATAAGCTCATGAGGTCCCAGAAGGTGAATTCAAATGGCAATTTATTTAAAGCCAAAAGAAAAGGCCACAATGTGGCAGACAGCACAAAGGTCCCAAACACGACTACCGATCATGCCAGTCCCAATCTGGGCTGGCATTTATGGTGTGATTTCTACGAGCCCGAGCTGATGAATTTCCTCCCGTTAGTATGTATTCCATGAGCCCCACCAGGAGATTGATCGGGCCATCTCCATTTTCTCGTGAGGGTTATTACAAACCTTAATATAAAGCCTGGAGAAATAGCAGTGCTTTAACCGACTATATCGCGGTGCTATGCTTGCATGGACCATCCCCCTCATTTGATCTCCCCTTAAACATGGAGCATTTCCAGCATCACTCTTGTTCTGGAAATGTTTCATGATAGGCCAGTTTCGGATGACCACAGACTGTCCTCTGCGGCTGCTTTCTGCAGTCAGCCACCCATTTTGCGTTCTTAAGGGTGCTGTGGTGAACCACTGTATTAGGAGATGTAAGGTGGGACCTGCACTACAGGTTCGCCGGTAGCTCCTGCCGGCTGGCTCCGCCCACGGAGAACTGTATAAATATGCATGACCTCCAGTGCCCTGCCATTTCGCCAGCTGCAGCAGGAGGCCAGGCATCTGACAGTAATAAAGCCACAGTTGTACCCAACTTTAGTCTTTGTGCAATTGATCGGTGCATCAATTTATTACAGTCAGATTTTCCACAGAATGGATATCAGAATTAAGCCCGATCGCCTGCAGCTGGATCCGCACTCGCCCGACGCCAGAAAAGACTTTACTCACTGGCTAGCATGTTTTGAGGCCTACATCAAGGCTGCGGACCCCGAGCCAATGGAGGCTCAGAAGATAAACGTCCTGTACTCCAGACTGAGCTCCAGCGTGTTCCCGTTGATCCAAGACGCCAAAAATTACACAAAAGCAATGGAACTCCTTAAGGAACACCACGCGCAGAAGGCGAACACGCTCTTCGTCAGGCATGTACTCGCCACCCGCTCGCAACTACCTGGTGCCTCCATCGAAGACTTCTGGCGGGCCCTAATTCCACTCGTCCGGGACTGTGACTGTCAGGCCCTTACGGCCGCCGAACATGCAAATCTCCTCATGCACGATGCCTTCGTGACTGGGATTGCGGCGGACCGCATCCGAGAACGATTACTGGAAGGGCCACGCTTGAACTGGCGGAGACGAAAACCTTGGCGCTCTCCATCCCGTAACATACAATCGTACCCCTCCCGCCGCGCTGCCCACCCTTCTACCCCTTCCTACCCCTCCTGGACCCCGCCGCCGACCTCCTCAGCTGGGGCCCTGCCTTCCCAATACGCCTGCGCCGCACGCCAATCCGCGCACCCCGGGGGTCCCCGCTGCTACTTCTGCGGTCAGCAGAACCACCCCCGCCAACACTGCCCGGCCCGCACTGCAGTTTGTAAAGCCTGCAGTAAAAAGGGGCATTTCGCGGCTGTGTGCCAGGCCCGCGCAGTCGCTGTGATCGCGCCTGCTACCGCCCCCTCCTCCACGCCAGATGCACAATGGGAGCTGCCATCTTCTCCTCCCGGGTCCATGTGCGAACAATGGGCGCTGCTATCTTGTCCCCCTTTGGCCACGTGTGCCCCATGGGCGCCACCATCCTGTCCCGACCCCGCAATGTGCTCACCATGGGTGCCGCCATCTTATCCCCCACAGGGTCTCCGGACATCCCGACATCGGAACCGCACACGCTCGCCACCCGAAGCATCCGATGGCTACACGCAACTCGCTTCAATGACGCTGGTCCAATCTCGCCTGCACAACCTGGCCACCGCGTCAACCATGGTTAAAATCAACGGCCACGCGACCTCGTGCCTGCTGGACTCCGGAGTACCGAAAGCTTCGTTCAACCAGATACGGTAAGGCGCTGCTCCCTCGTGGTCCACCCTGCCAATCAAAGGATCTCCCTAGCATCCGGATCCCACTCCGTCCCGATCCGAGGCTTTTGTACAGTCACCCTCACGGTCCAGGGCGTAGAATTTAGTAACTTCAGCCTCTATGTCCTTCCTAATCTCTGCGCTGCACTCCTGTTGGGCCTGGACTTCCAGTGCAACCTCCAGAACCTCACCCTTACCGTTTGCGGCCTCGCGACACTCAAGGTCGATCCCCCCTCCCTTTTTGCCAATCTAACTGCTGATTGCAAGCCCATTGCCACTAGGAGCAGACGGTACAGCACCCAGGACAAGACCTTCATCAGGTCCGAAGTCCAGCGGCTTCTTAAGGAGGGTATTATCGAGGCCAGCGACAGCCCTGGAGAGCCCAAGTGGTAATGGTTAAAACTGGGGAGAAATACAGGATGGTCATGGACTACAGCCAGACCATCAATCGGTACACACAGCTCGACGCGTACCCCCTCCCACGCATATCTGATATGGTCAATCAGATTGCGCAGTACCGGGTCTTCTCAACAATTGACCTGAAATCCGCCTACCACCAGCTCCCCATGCGGAAGTCGGACCGGCCATACACTGCCTTCGAGGCGGACGGTCGCCTCTACCACTTCCTTAGGGTCCCTTTCGGTGTCACAAATGGGGTCTCGGTCTTCCAAAGAGAGATAGACAAAATGGTCGATCAGTACGGTTTGCGGGCCACCTTTCCGTACTTAGATAATGTCACCATCTGCGGCCAGGACCAGCAGGACCACGATGCCAACCTCGATAAATTCCTCTGCACTGCCACTCTTCTCAACCTGACCTACAACAAAGAGAAGAGTGTGTTCAGCACGACCCGGTTATCCATTCTCGGCTATATAGTCCAAAACGGACTTCTCGGGCCCGACCCCGACCGCATACGCCCCCTCATGGAACTTCCCCTCCCCCAGTGCCCCAAGGCCCTTAAACGTTGCCTGGGGTTCATTTCCTACTACGCTCAGTGGGTCCCAAACTATGTGGACAAGGCCCGCCCCCTCATTCAGTCCACCCAATTCCCCCTTGCGGCCGAGGCACAACATGCATTCGCCCGCATCAGAGCAGACATCGCTAAGGCCGGGATGCGTGCAGTGGACGAGTCACTGCCTTTCCAAGTAGAAAGCGATGCTTCAGACGTCGCCCTTGCCGCCACTCTAAACCAGGCAGGCAGACCCGTGGCATTCTTTTCCCGCACCCTTCATGCGTCGGAAATTCGACACTCATCCGTCGAAAAGGAGGCCCAAGCTATCGTTGAAGCTGTGCGGCATTGGAGGCATTACCTGGTCGGTAAGAGATTCACTCTCCTTACGGACCAACGGTCGATAGCCTTCATGTTCAATAACACACAGCGGGGCAAGATCAAAAATGATAAAATTTGTGGTGGAGAATCGAGCTCTTCACCTATAATTATGAGATCTTGTATCGCCCCGTTGAACTCAACGAGCCCCTAGACGCCCTCTCCTGAGGTACATGTGCCAGCATATAAGTGGACCAACTCCGGGCCCTACACGACAGCCTTTGTCACCCGGGGGTCACTCGATTATACCATCTGGTCAAAGCTCGCAATCTGCCCTACTCCGTCGAGGAAGTAAGGACAGTCACCAGGGACTGCCAGGTCTGTGTGGAGTGCAAGCCGCACTTCTACCGGCCGGACCGTGCATGCCTGGTGAAGGCTTCCCACCCCTTTGAACGCCTCAGCATGGATTTCAAAGGGCCCTCCATCGACCGTAACACGTACATTCTCAGTGTGGTCGATGAGTACTCCAGGTTCCCCTTCGCCATCCCATGCCCCGATATGACGTCTGCCACCGTCATCAAGGCCCTCAGCACCATTTTCGCTCTGTTCGGTTTCCCCGCCTACATCCACAGTGACAGGGGATCCTCATTCATGAGCGATGAGCTGCGTCAGTTCCTGCTCAGCAGGGGTATAGCCTCCAGCAGGACGACCAGCTACAACCCCCATGGAAACGGGCAAGTAGAACGGGAGATTGGGATGGTTTGGAGGGCCGTCCAGCTGGCCCTACGGTCCAGGAACCTCCCAGCCTCTCGCTGGCAGGAGGCCCTCCCTGATGCTCTGCACTCCATCCGGTCACTATTGTGCACCGCCACTAATAACACACCTCATGGACGTGTTTTTACCTTCCCCAGGAAGTCCACATTCGGGGTGTCGCTCCCGACTTCGCTCGCTGCTCCAGGACCGGTCCTTCTCCGTAGGCACGTCTGACTCCACAAGGCGGACCCCTTGGTGGACAGGGTTCACCTGCTCCACGCCAACCCTCAATATGCCTACGTTGAGTTCCCCGACATCCGCCAAGATACTGTCTCACTCAGGGACCTGGCACCATCAGGTTCCACCCCAACCCCCCCCCCCCCACCAATGCGCCCCCCCCCCCCCCACCTCCCACCGCGCCACCAATATTGACCCCACCAGACCACCCCCCCTCCCCTTTTCTGCACAAGAGGACAAAGAGGACTTTGCCACGCTCCCGGAGTTCCCCGATGACTGGCCAGCATCAGCACCGCCACCACCACCATCGGTGCCACCTCCACCACAGCCAGCACCGACTTCGCCGCCACCATTACACCGCTCCCAATGAAGCACCAAAGCACCGGACTGGCTGAACCTTTGACGGACTCCGGACCGCCAACATGGACTTTTCTTTCCCTACCCCTGTACATAATTGCACTAATTGTATATAGTTTCACATCATCACCGCCGGACTCATTTTTAACAGGGGGTGAATGTGGTGAACCACTGTAATAGGAGATGTAAGGTAGGACCTGCACTACAGGTTCGCCGGTAGCTCCTGCCGCCTGGCTCCGCCCACGGAAAACTGTATAAATATGCATGACCTCCAGTGCCCTGCCATTTCGCCAGCTGCAGCAGGAGGCCCCACATCTGACTGTAATAAAGCCACAGTTGTACCCAATTTTAGTCTTTGTGCAATTGATCGTGCATCAGGGGGAAAAAAGGACTTGCATTTATATAGCACCTTTCATGTCCACTGAACATCCCAAAGCAGCCAATGAGGTATTTTTGAACTGTATTCACTGTTGTAATGTAGCAAATAGAGTGGCCAATTTGCACTCAGCAAGCTCCCATAAAAAGCAATGTGATAAATGACCAGATAGTTGTTTGGTGACACTGTTTGAGGAATAAGTACTGGCCAGAGGACTGAGAATAACCTTTTCTGCTCTTCTTTGAAATCGTGCCACAGGATCTATTATGCCCATCTGAGAGGGACGACAGGGCCTTGGTTTAAAGCCTCCTCCAAAAGTGGACAACTCTGAGAGCAGCATTCCCTCAGTACTGCAGTGGGAGTGACATTGCTCTCGGGTCTCTGTGCTATCAACTGAGTCTTGACTGATACCATTAAGCATTGACTAATGCCTCCCTCAAAACATTTCTTTCTGTTAGATGTCTATCGACTGGGGAAAGAAAAAATGTTTCAGAATGTGCCATTTCATTAGAAATGCCCTATCGGGACAATAGGGCATGGCTCTCTGGGCAGCCAGGGGAATGGGGTTTGTGCGTTCAATTTTAAATTTGTACTCTATGCTCCTGTGAGTCAATGACTCATTATGTAAATGAGATAAATATAAATGGGAACAGTGTTACTGCAGGTAACGCAGATGGGAGAACATCAAGCAAACAACAGAAGCTAGGAGGTGTTGTCGTGTTTAGTGTTTCTGAAGCTCGGATTTGAGCTAGCTGGCATCACCCCTTGATATTCGATGGTATTACCATTGCTGAATCCCCCAACTCTCAACATCCTGGGGGTTACTATTGGCCACAAACTAAACTAGGTGAGCCATATAAATATTGTAGTTCCCAGAGCAGGTTAGAGATTAGGAATCCTGTTGCAGGTAACCCACCTCCTGACCCCCCAAAGTCTGCCATAATCTACAATGCACAAGTCAGAGTATGATGGAACATTTCCACTTGCCTGGATGAGTGCATCTCCAACAACACTCAAGAAGCTCAACACCTTCCAGGACAAAAGAGCCCATTTATTTGGCACCCCATCCACAGTCACTCCCTCCATCACGACGCAGAGTGGCAGCCGTGTGCACCATCTATAAGATGCACCACAGGCTCTTACCAAGGCTCCTTCGGCAGAACCTTCCAAACCCATAACCACTACCATCTAGAAAACTAGAAGGACAAGGGTAGCACATGGGGGCAATACTGCCTGCAAGTTCTCCTCCAAGTCACTCACCATCCTGACTTGGAGGTATATCACTGTTCCTTCACTGTCGCTGGGTCAAAATCCTGAAACTCCCTCCCTAACAGCACAGTGGGTGTACCTACACTTCATGGACTGCAGTGAACAAAGAACAAATAACAATACAGCACAGGAACAGGCCCTTCGGCCCTCCAAGCCTATACCGGTCATGATACCAACCTTTGCCAAAACCCTCAGCGCTTCCTTGTGCCGTATCCCTCTGTTCTCATCCTATCCTAGACTGGAGGAGAGCAAATGTTGTCCCCTTGTTCAAGAAGGGGAGTTGAGACAACCCCGGTAACTATAGACCAGTGAGCCTTACTTCTGTTGTGGGCAAAGTCTTGGAAAGATTGATAAGAGATAGGATGTACAATCATCTGGAAAGGAATAATTTAATTAGAGATAGTCAACACGGTTTTGTGAAGGGTAGGTCGTGCCTCACAAACCTTATTGAGTTCTTTGAGAAGGTGACCAAACAGGTGGACGAGGGTAAAGCAGTTGATGTGGTGTATATGGATTTCAGTAAAGCGTTTGATAATGTTCCCCACGGTAGGCTATTGCAGAAAATACAGAGGCATGGGATTCAGGGTGATTTAGCAGTTTGGATCAGAAATTGGCTAGCTGGAAGAAGGCAAAGGGTGGTGGTTGATGGGAAATGTTCAGCCTGGAGTCCAGTTACTAGTGGTGTACCACAAGGATCTGTTTTGGGACCACTGCTGTTTGTCATTTTTATAAATGACCTGGAAGATGGCGTAGAAGGATGGGTGAGTAAATTTGCCGATGACACTAAAGTTGGTGGAGTTGTGGACAGTGCGGAAGGATGTAACACGTTACAGAGGGACATAGATAAGCTGCAGAGCTGGGCTGAGAGGTGGCAAATGGAGTTTAATGCAGAAAAATGTGAGGTAATTCATTTTGGAAGGAATAACAGGGAGACAGAGTACTGGGCAAATGATAAGATTCTAGGTAGTGTGGGTGAGCAGAGAGATCTTGGTGTCCATGTACATAGATCCCTGAAAGTTGCCACCCAGGTTGAGATGGTTGTTAAGAAGGCATACGGTGTGTTAACTTTTATTGGTAGAGGGATTGAGTTTCGGAGCCATGAGGTCATGTTGCAGCTGTACAAAACTCTGGTGCGGCCGCATTTGGAGTATTGCGTACAGTTCTGGTCGCCGCATTATAGGAAGGATGTGGAAGCATTGGAAAGGGTGCAGAGGAGATTTACCAGGATGTTGCCTGGTCTGGAGGGAAGATCTTATGAGGGAAGGCTGAGGGACTTGAGGTTATTTTCTTTAGAAAGAAGAAGGATTAAGAGGTGACTTAATTGAGGCACACAAGATGATCAGAGGATTGGATAGGGTGGACAGTGAGAGCCTTTTTCCTCGGATGGTGTAATTCGAGCACGAGGGGACATAGCTTTAAATTGAGGGGTGATAGATATAGGACAGATGTCAGAGGGAGGTTCTTTACTCAGTAGTAGTAAGGGTGTGGAATGCCCTGCCTGTAACAGTAATGGACTTGCCAACATTAAGGGCATTTAAATGGTCATTGGATAAACATATGGATGATAAGGGAATAGTGTAGATGGGCTTTAGAGTGTTTTCACAGGTCGGCGCAACATCGAGGGCCAAAGGGCCTATACTGCGCTGTAATGTTCTATGTTCTATGTTCTATCCATGCGTTTGGCAAGATGCCTTTTGAAAGCCTTTACTGTATCTGATTCCACAACAGCCCCTGGCAATGCGTTCCAGGCACTCACGCCCTCTGCATAAAAAACCTGCCTCGCACATCTCCTCTAAATATTTCACCAAGGACCTTAAACCTATGCCTCCTGGTGACTGATCCCTCCACCATGGGAAAGAGTGCCTGCCCATCCACTCTATCCATGCTCCTCATAATCTTGTAGAACCTCTATCAGGTCACCCCTCAACCTTCGTCTTTCTAATGAAATCAGTCCAAGTCTTTTCAGCCTCTCCACACAGCTGACAGTCTCCAGACCAGGCAACACCCTGGTAAACATCCTCTGCACCCTCTCCAAGACCTCCACTTTCTGGTAGTGTGGCGACCAGAATTGTGTGCAATATTCCAAGTGCGGCCTTACCAAGGTTCTATACAACTGTGGTTCAAGAAGGCAGCTCACCACCACCTTGCCAAGGGCAATTAGGGATGGATAATAAATGCTGGCCTAGCCAATAACACCCACATCCTTATAAATTAATTTTAAAAATGTTTCTTAATGATATGGAGGTGCCAATGGAAGATTACTTTCTGGAGAGGAAGCTATATAATAGATTGAAAGAGTGGGTTCTGTCTCCTGTGTTTCCTATGCTTAGTCTCCTGCAATCTCCAACCTGATATATGAACATTGCGGGAGTGACTGAGGAGTTAATGAGCCCTATTGTTCGGCAGCCCTGACCATGATTTGCCCTCGAGGTCGAAGGGGAGAGATGGAATTCGAGCGAAACGCCCGAACCCCAGCAGAGTCCTGTGTGAGGTGAAACTGGATGAACAAATTGTAAAAAACGCACCGATGATTTCTGACCAATCACAGCTGATTGTTGAAAAGTTTAATGATTTAGCTCTGTAAATGAATCCTTGTGCAAGAATTAAAAATGAAAAATGAACCTCGCTCGCAGAAATGTTTCAGGCCTCATTATTAACTAATGAAGCCGCAAAAGGTCAGGTGCCCAGGTTGAGATTATGCCGGAAACAAATATTATTCAGAAACTAAAAATAACTTTAAAAATAAATACCTTTTTCGTTTTTCCATGGTTCAGGAGCTAAATTGGAAGGCACCTGGAGATGGAAGTGGGAGCTGTGATATGGGATTAACCCACGTCAGTTCAATGCAATGCTGACAGTGCCAATATTGTGCTGCCTGCTTATTTGAACGATTGCTCCCGGGGCCAGCACTAAGTGCACTGTTCATTGGCTACATCCATCAGCGAGGGGCCCAAAATGATAAATTACGAGCAACCATAGCCTGTGCCCTGAAAAAGGAAGTCGCATTTGGCAGAAACAGATGTGGGCAGTAATGCAGGACATGGTCTAACCTGCAAAACAGTGAAAAATAGCCCAGCATGGGAGAGAGGAGACTCCCCTGGGTTTTTGGACACAGTATCGGAGGCCTTGATGGATGACTCGGAAGTCCCGTATCCACAGAGGCTATTGGGGGAGGGCAAAGGGAGCAGGTAACCATGGGAATCACTAATTGTCACCATGGCAACTATCATCGAATGTTGTAAAAACCCTTCCACTTCACGAATACCCTCTAGGGAAGGAAATCTGCCCTCCTTGCCTGGACTGGCCTACATGTGACTCCAGAAGCACAGCAATGTGATTGAGTCTTATCTGCCCTCTGAAATGGCCAAGAAAGCCGCTCAGTTCAAGGGCAATTAAGGTTGGGTAATAAATGCTGGCCCAGCCCGCACCACCCAAGTCCCATTAAAGAATAACGAAAAAGACAAGAGGTTCAGGTCAGTATCTTCAAAGGCCATATCCTGCCAACTGTACCACTAGTTTCCATTCACTACAACTATCACTCACCTACTAACGATATCAAGCAATCAAGACTATTTTTGAACATGGGTGTACAACCTTCTACACTTCCGGGGTCCGTGTCCCTCTATTCCCATCCTAATCCTGTATTTGTCAAGACGCCCCTTAAACATCACTATCGTCCCTGCTTCCACCACCTCCTCCGGCAGAGAGTTCCAGGTACCCACCACCCTCTGTGTAAAAAAACTTCCCTCGCACATCTCTAAACTGTGCCTCTTGCACCTTAAACCTATGTCCCCTTGTAATTGACTCTTCCACCCTGCGAAAAAGCTTCAGATTATCCACTCTGTCCACGCCCCTCATAATTTTCGAGGCTTCTATCAGGTCTCCCCTCAAACTCCATCATTCCAGAACAAACCGAGTTTATCCAACCTCTCCTCATAACTAATGCCCTCCATACCAGAGAACACCCTGGTCAACCTCTTCTGTACCCTCTCCAAAGCCTCCACATCCCTCTGCAAAGCCAGAAGATGTTTTATTGCTTGCCTGCTTGTCAGGGGGAAAGAAGGTCTGTGACAGGAAAGTTGGCATTTAGAGAGCAAAGGAGTCAAAGAGACTTCTTAGTCTACTGTCTTCTAATAGCTAAGCTCCATTTGATGAATAGGGGCTACATTAATGTTGCTTTATCCAAACATTCAAGCTACTAATTTGCTTGTACTTTATGTCAAGCCATTACTGGCAAAAGAACAAGAGCAGAGATTAGGAGGATTTATTTTTGATGCAGCCAAGTTTTTATGATCTTCAGAGTGCTACCTGAAAGGATGGAGCAAGCTAATCGAGCAGCAAGTTTCAAAAAATGGAATTAGATACATTCGTGAAAAGGAAAAATAAAAATTGCAGGTAATGGGGAAGAATCAGGGAAGTGGGACTGATTGAAGTCAAAGAGTCGGCACAGGAACAATGGATTGAATGGACTCCTTGTGTGCTGGACGATTCTGTGATCTACTTTCAAAGAACTGAGAAACATGCAAAGATTAAGGGGCTGACTGCCCTGCCAAGTAGAAATTGCAGCTTGCTCAGGAAGTTTGAAGAAAGCAGACTCTGATTCACAAGTGCCGAACAAGTAGTTACTTGGGTCTTTATAAGTTGTGATGTAATTTCCATTTAATGATGCCTAAAGACTTGCAAAGTTAAACATTCCTGGAGTTTCGGATTCGAGCGATTTACTGGTCCTCCCCGGAGGTTTGTAATCTCTGTTTAGCACAGGGCTAAATCGCTGGCTTTGAGAGCAGACTAAGGCAGGCCAGCAGCACGGTTCAATTCCTGTACCAGCCTCCCCGAACAGGCGCCGGAATGTGGCGACTAGGGGCTTTTCACAGTAACTTCATTTGAAGCCTACTTGTGACAATAAGCGATTTTCATTTCATTTCATTCCACTGAATTGAAGTATAGAGTAATCCACGTTTAAAATGTGCTCGGATGATGACATATTCTGGTAGAGGCAGTTAAAATGATTTGCCTGCTCCAAACACAACTTAACCATGACCAATGGATTTCCACTCCACCGACATCAGACACAATTAATGTGTTTTACATGGTGAAAATTGAACCATGCTCAGCTCCTAATTACAGTTCCTGTAGAATCCAGGGTTACACAGTGAGAAGCCAATAATTAGTGCAACAAAGACAAATGCGGCAAGATAAACGATAGCCATCTTCACTGAAGCTCCTGCTTTAAGAGTCAGGAATCAGGTTGAGTAGGCTAGGAGATTGGGCCAAAATTTGGCAGATGGAGTTTTATGTGGATAGGTGTGAGGTGATCCATTTTGGCCGAAAATGTAGTCAGGCAAATTATTATCTAACTGGAAAGCAGATTCAAAATGTGACCAGGCAGAGGGATCTGGGTGTCATTGTTCATGAATCGCCGAAAGTCAGTATGTAGGTACAAAATGTAATAAGAATGGCAAACGGAATGTTAGCGTTGTTGCAAAAGGACTGGAGTATAAAAGAGGAGAAGTGTTGCAATTGTATAGGGTGTTGGTGAGGCCACATCTGGAGCATTGTGTCCAGTTTTGGTCTCCTTATTTGAGGAAGGAGGTGGTGGCATTGGAGGCGGTTCAGAGGTTCATCAGACTGATTCCGGGGATGAAAGAGTTCACATATGACATATGGGGAGAGATTAAACAGTTTGGGTTTATACTCACTGGAGTTTAGAAGGATGAGAGGAGATCTGATCGAGGTGTGTAAAATACTGAAAGGGATTGATAGAGTTAATGTCAACCAAATGTTCCCCCTTGTGTGGCAATCTAGAAAAAGAGGTCACAGATATAGGTTGAGAGGCGGTAAATTTAAACTGAGATGAGGAGGAACTACTTCTTGCAGAGGGTAGTAAATTTGTGGAACTTGCTGCCCTATAGTGCGGTGGAGTCCGAATCATTAAATGATGTCAAAAGGAGATAGATATATTCCTGATTTTAAAAATGGATTAAAGGGATATGGAGACCAAGTGGGGACGTGGCTTTGATGCCAGGAAGAGATCAGCGATGATCTGATTGAATGGCGGAGCAGGCTCGAAGGGCTGGATTGCCTACTTCTGCTCCTAAAATGGGCGGCGCGGTAGCACAGTAGTTAGTACGGTTGCTTTGCAGCACCAGGGTCCCAGGTTCAATTCTCGGCTCAGGTCACTGTCTGTGCGGAGTCTGCACGTTCTCCCCGTGTCTGCATGGGTTTCCTCCGGGTGCTCCGGTTTCCTCCCACAAGTCCTGAAAGACGTGCTGTTAGGTAATTTGGACATTCTGAATTCTCCCTCAGTGTACCTGAACAGGCGCCGGAGTGTGGTGGCTAAGGGCTTTTCACAGTAACTTCATTGCAGTGTTAATGTAAGCCTACTTGTGACAATAAAGATTATTATTATGTTTACTGTTACGAGCAGGTGAGGAGGTGTAAACTGGCTCCCCTTTATTCTGCCCCCTCAGTTGTTAGCAACAAAAAATTATTTTCCCTGTAAATGCCTTTTTCAATCCAAATGTATTAACTTTTTAATAAAGAGTCAAATAAAGAGAATGTTTTTAAATGATTAAATCCAAGAAAAATTCATAAAAGATGCGCTCACATAGATATCAAAAGCAAGAAAAGATAGAGTCCAAATAAAAGTTGGAAGTATATATAATTAACTCCTTTGCCTGTCCTTGAGGCATAGACTGTTGAACATTGTGGCCATTTGAAGATAGCTGGTGTCTGTGTATTCCAAGAAGAAATGTGATTACCATGTCTTTCAGTCATTGTTGTTGAACAGGTAACCACATTTTTGATGTTTTATCTCGAAACCTTTGACATATTTCAATCGTACAAACCAAACAGGAGATGGGATTATTCCATCCTCCAGAGAGGGGTTTGAGTGCCTGTTGGGTTTCTGGCTGGTTAGCAGTTCCTATTGTCTTGATAGAATTACAGTTGATAAAAGTCCAAAATTTTTAATGCCTTATTTTCAAGAGTCCCTGTATGAAATGCACCTTGATACCCCCAGGTATAGAATTCCATGGCCAACATTGCAGCACTGCAATCCATATAGTAGCTTTCCAGAAAGGGTCAATTTACAACCCCAGACATCAGGTGACTTGTGGCAGCCAATTTTAGTCAGTGTCTTTCCTTGTTTTTTTTAAATCAGGTGCTCTTTGAACAGTTCAATATGTTTGTTGGTGAGCTGGTGCAGTTATAGATAGATCTCACTCTGTTACAATTTCCCTTCATTGTTACATTACATCCATAACTATTCAATTGACATGGTAATGTAATTGTTGCTTCATTCAGTGCACCAGTTCTAGACTGGGGCAGCATGGTAGCCTTGTGGATAGCACAATTGCTTCACAGCTCCAGGGTCCCAGGTTCGATTCCAGCTTGGGTCACTGTCTGTGCGGAGTCTGCACATCCTCCCCGTGTGTGCGTGGGTTTCCTCCGGGTGCTCCGGTTTCCTCCCACAGTCCAAAGATGTGCAGGTTAGGTGGATTGGCCATGATAAATTGCCCTTAGTGTCCAAAATTGCCCTTGGTGTTGGGTGGGGTTACTGGGTTATGGGGATAGGGTGGCGGTGTTGACCTTGGGTGGGGTGCTCTTTCCAAGAGCCGGTGCAGACTCGATGGGCCGAATGGCCTCCTTCTGCATTGTAAATTCTATGATAATCACATCCTACAGAAGGTGAGTGTATTCATGGAAAATGGACAAGGGGTTTATTGAAATTCATGATTGCTTTTGGTTGCCTGAGGGTGTTATTATAATCATACGATAGTTAATGCTTATTTACTGTACAAGACACAAAGCTCCAATTGCTCATAGGGCATTGTGGGTTCATTTATTAAGACTAGGCACAAGAGAAAGTTGTACACAAGTATAACGCTGGAAGTGATCTGAGCTGCTTCTTTTGGACAATCAAATAAACTAAATCAACAGGTTGAGGGATAAATTAAAAGGCAGCTCCTTAAAGGGACATTGCGTCAAGGTAAACAGAATCTCAAAGGAAACTTAAAACAACAAGACAAAATGTGATTAAAGGATTTAATAAAAAACACTTGTCCTTGCAATGCCAACCAGGCACGAAAGGCCTCTATCACTCTGCGAACACCACCTTTCCAAGGACATCCGGCAGTAAACATAGTCGTGGGAGAGGGACAGACATTCAGGATATGGACTTCCTGCTGCCTGGATCTATTAATAGCCAGCTTAGCCAGGCCCAGGCGCAAGCCCACAAGAAGGTCCTCCGCTCTCCCCGCAGCCCCCTCTGCACCAGGTGCCGAAGATCAGGAGCGTGGGGCTGGAGCGCACTCAAAAACAAATTAACACATTTTTCAGAAAACTAAAATGGGGGTGCAGCCTAGGGCACCTTGCACATGTATGGCCCACGAACTTCACAGGGCCGCAAAAGACAGAAGCATGTTGGCAGTCCATGAAGAGGGCTGTGTGTGTGTTCTGCTCAAAACAAAAATGAAACTAATACTGGATTACATGACACATTTCCCTTCTAGTGAAGTCATGCTGATGTCCCTTAAAGGCATTTTACTACAGAGGGGGCCACAGAGGAATTTGCCAGGGTTTGTTTTCTCTCACTGTCTTTAGGGTTTATTTGGTCCACCAGAGACTATCTGCCTAAAAGGGAGGGAATGGAAGTACCTAGTCCTGGATGCTCCAACCATTGAATGTTTATCAGACAGCCTTGGTGGGGGGCAGCATATCAATTGTGGCTCAGCTCTTACCTCTGAGTCAGAAGGTTGTGGGTTCAAATCCCAATCCATAGACTCAAGAACAAATGGAAAAGGATGAGACTTCAGTTCTGTGCGCCATTCCCTAGTGCAATGTCAGTGTACTTTGCGGCATCCTGAGATTGTGCTGTACTCGCCCAAATCTTTCTTTCTCGGGGCAGCGACCAGCTGGTCTTTACCTTCCTGCCATTTTTGTATGTTCGTATTCTGGAACATTCCAATCTCATGGGGATGAACTTAATTTTAGGCAGAACTGTAGAATGGATGATCGCGAATTGACAGTTTTGATCTCCGTTTAGAAAATAGAAAAAAACGACCGGTGTGTAAAATGAGCTGTCGATCACTCAAAGGTGAATTTCAGCCCCATTAACCAGTATCAAGAGGAAACCTTGAATTTATTTGTTAAAAAACGCATATGCTTACTCAAAGGCTCCCCAGTGTTCAATTAGCAATGTTCAAGCTGATCAATCATGTTGATGGATTATAAAAATTTCAACCAGGTGAAGTTGAAAATCAGTGCTCAATAACCAGGAAATAAATGGGCACCTATCTAGATACTGCCTCTGAGCAGGTTTCCATCAAAAACAGAGGAATCATTCTCTGAGTAGCCTACGGTTTTTCAGCAGGCCCATGAGGGACAGACAGCAAGCTGCTGAATTCAGATCTCGTAATTATAATGTGACATGATGAAAATCACACTTCGGGCACTCAACTGAAAACTTCAATCATTTTCTCACCTTCGTAAGTGTGACAGCATGCTGCGATATTAACACTCCTCCTGCGATGCAGGTGCCGTTCTGATTTACTCTGCTTTCTGTCAGCATTTAAAACAATATGAGATATTTTCAGCTCTTGCGGCAAACGCAACACTTGGACCCTGTGGCCCCATTGCTGACCACAAGGTTATCCAGTCTTAACAATGTGGAACATCTACTTTCTCAGAAGACTGAGGCAATCTGGCATGTTATCTATGACTCTCATCAACATCTACAGATGCACCACAGAAAGCATTCTTTCTGGTTGCATCACAGCTTAGTATGGATCCTGCTCTGCCCAAGACCGCAGGAAACTACAAAAGGTCGTGAATGTAACCCAGTCCATCACGCAAACCAGCCTCCCATCCATCGACTCTTCTACAATTCCCACTGCCTCGGAAAGGTAGCCAGCATAATTAAGAACCCCACGCACCCCGGACATGCTCTCTTCCACCTTCTTCCGTCAGGAAAAAGATACCAAAGTTTGAGCTCACTTTACATAGATGATTTGGAGTTGGGGACCAAGTGCAATGTGTCCAAGTTTGCAGACGACACTAAGATGAGTGGTAAAGCAAAAAGTGCAGAGGATACCGGAAGGCTGCAGAGGATACCGGAAGGCGGCAGAGGGATTTGGAAAGGCTAAGTGAATGGGCTAGGGTCTGGCAGATGGAATACAATGTTGACAAATGTGAGGTTATCCATTTTGGTAGGAATAACAGGAAAAGGGATTATTATTTAAATGATAAAATATTAAAACATGCTGCTGTGCAGAGAGATCTGGGTGTGCTCGTGCATGATTTGCAAAAAGTTGGTTTACAGGTGCAACAGGTGATTAAGAAGGCAAATGGAATTGTGTCCTTCATTGCTAGAGGGATGGAGTTTAAGACTAGGGAGGTCATGCCTAATTGTATAAGGTGTTAGTGAGGCCACACCTGGAATATCGTGTTCAGTTTTGGTCTCCTTACTTGAGAAAGGACGTACTGGCACTGGAGGGTGTGCAGAGGAGATTCGCTAGGTTAATCCCAGAGTTGAAGGGGTTGGATTACGAGGAGAGGTTGAGTAGACTGGGACTGTACTCGTTGGAATTTAGAAGGATGAGGGGGTATCTTCAAGAAACATATAAAATTAGGAAGGGAATAGATAGGATAGATGTGGGCAGGTTGTTTCCACTGGCGGGTGAAAGCAGAACCAGGGGGCATAGCCTCAAAATAAGGGGAAGTAGATTTAGGACTGAGTTTAGGAGGAACTTCTTCACCCAAAGAATTGTGAATCTATGGAATTCCTTGCCCAGTGAAAATGTTTTTAAGATAAAGATATAGTTTTTTGAAGAATAAAGGGTTAAGGGTTATGGTGTTCGGGCCGGAAAGTGGAGCTGAGTCCACAAAAGATCAGCCATGATGTCATTGAATGGTGGAGCAGGCTTGAGGGGGCATATGGCCTACTCCTGCTCCTCGTTCTTATGTTCTTGTGTTGTCAAGAGTATTGAAAGTCAGAGAGATCTAGGTGTACAGGTCCACAGGTCACTGAAAGGGGCAACACAGGTGGAGAAGGTAGTCAAGAAGGCATACGGCATGCTTGCCTTCATTGGCTGGGGCATTGAGTATAAGAATTGGCAAGTCATGTTGCAGCTGTATAGAACCTTAGTTAGGCCACACTTGGAGTATAGTGTTCAGTTCTGGTCGCCACACTACCAGAAGGATGTGGAGGCTTTAGAGAGGGTGCAGAAGAGATTTACCAGAATGCTGCCTGGTATGGAGGGCATTAGCTATGAGGAGCGGTTGAATAAACTTGGTTTGTTCTCACTGGAACGACGGAGGTTGAGGGGCGACCTGATAGAGGTCTACAAAATTATGAGGGGCATAGACAGAGTGGATAGTCAGAGGCTTTTCCCCAGGGTAGAGGGGTCAATTACTATGGGGCATAGGTTTAAGGTGAGAGGGGCAAGGTTTAGAGTAGATATACGAGGCAAGTTTTTTACACAGAGGGTAGTGGGTGCCTGGAACTCGCTACCGGAGGAGGTGGTGGAAGCAGGGACGATAGTGACATTTAAGGGGCATCTTGACAAATACATGAATAGGGTGGGACTAGAAGGATACGGACCCAGGAAGTGTAGAAGATTGTAGTTTAGTCGGGCAGCATGGTCGGCACGGGTTTGGTGGGCCGAAGGGCCTGTTCCTGTGCTGTGCATGTCTTTGTTCTTGGTTCTTTGTTCTTTGTTCTTATGTACCAACCGACTCAATAACCTTTTATTGTCACAAGTATGAAGTTACTGTGAAAAACCCCTAGTTGCCACATTCCAACACCTGTTCGGGTAAGCTGGTACGGGTATGCTGCTGGCCTTGTTCTGCATCACAAACCAGCTGTCTAGCCCACTGAGCTAAACCAGTCCTCCACCTGTAACAATTTTAAGAGTAGGTAGAAATCTTAGGTAATATTTTATTATTTATCAAGAACTAGAAAAGATCTTGTGGAGACATAAGAATAAATCCTGTTGCTTATAAGTGATTAACAAGCTAAGATTTCCTACTGATTGTCCTAGGTGTATTACTGAATGTTTTACCTGGACAGTATGTGCAGTGGAGCCCAGGAAAATGGGGAATCACTAGGGGGTTGATTTAATGTATGAAATCTGGGAAATCCTAAATAGAAAAGGGCCCAAATCAATGCTTCTCTGTGGGTTTCACTGCTTTCCATCTCTCCCAGTTAGTGCCACCTTCCGTCTAATTATATACTTGCAATACTGTTAAATCCAAACTTTAAGAACATACATTGTGCAAAGTTCCTGGTCTCTTCCCCACATTAATTTTCTTGCCTCTGTATAATCTGTATTTGATCTGTTGCCACGATGTCTGAACAATACTGTACATGGAGAACTTAATTTAGCATATGTTAACTTTTAATCTATTTTCATTGTAGAGTTATCAATGTCAGGTGTGATAAATGGGAGACTTATTGCTATGCAGAAGTGATTTAGTAGCTTTTCCAAGCTCTATTATCATGCAAATAACTTCAGCAAATCAGAATTGATAGTGACCTATGCTTTTGAATTCCTTGAATTTAACGGGTCTAAATCTGGTTCCTAACACTTAAGGGCAAGCAGGATAACCATGAGGGAGAAGTGAGTGTGCTGATAGGATGAGATGAAGGCAGGTAAGAGGAGGCGTATGGTGGCAAAGGTCTGATTGGCTGAATGGCCTTATTCTGCGCTTGTAAAATATTATGCTGAAAAAATTGGATTGCTGAATCTCAAAGGCTGATGTATTCTTTGTACTGGCAGTAGAACTCCACACGGTAAAGGCCCAGTCTAATTGTGGTGGAAATTGGCTCCTGACAATTTAGAAATTGAAGGCTCAAACAAGGCCGGCTGCAAGATCAAACCATGTTGGGCTTCTGGTCTGAAATGCTTAGTGCCAGCGGCGCCGTGCCACCACTCATGGATCTGGAATGAACTCATTGTCCCTGGTGTGGGGCGGGAGTGGTGGGTGGTGAACTGCAAGATTAGCTGTCTCAGAATGTCCAAGGTACACCAGTTGTGGTGGGGGGAGGGTTGCATCAGTTGTGGCTATCAACGGCGTTTGGATTTCCATAGGGCACGCCTGCTGCTTCTAACTCCACAATAGGAAAAACAAAAACAGGCCACATCTTACCTTTGCCACCTCAAGTGGCCCTTTCAAGATTTGGCCACCTAACACCTGAGTAAAATGAACGAAAATTTGTATTCATATCATGTCTTGAACTCAGTGATACATTTAATTGTTGGGTCGTACAGACTTGAGTATTGCTGAAAGAAGAGGCATGCTATTGTCGTGTCCCAAAGACATGCAAAAGATCCCAAACTGTTTAAATGAAACCTTGGGCAGTATTTACCGCCCTATTCGCCACGTGTTTCGCGCCAGCGGGAGGCAGCCTGCCATTGGCTGGCAGTAGAATCTTCTGATCCTGCCGTTGTTAACAGTCTTCCCGTTGAATGCACCCCCATGAAACCTGAGATAGCGTTGCACCGTCATCGGGACAGGAAGATCCCGGCGGCATGAATAGCCGTAAAGTTCCAGCCCTTATCTTTTTGCTTATTTAAAAAGCGGACTTTGCTGGACCCAAAGATGGCTTCAACAGGTCACATAAATCACAGATATGCCACAATTCCTTCACATTTCCAACAGCAGTTGCACGACAGAAATTGAACCCTCAGCATTCCTATCTTCTTGTAGTGTGTGTGTGTGTGTGTATGAAGTTGCGACCATCCCCGGGTTTGAATGTATGAATAAACTATGCTTCTGGTTTACCCCAAAGGCGGTTACTGCAGTTACTGTGGGTCACTTTAAATATTGACGTCACAGGGGGTTTGGGGCAACATGCCACAGCCAATTAAAAAAATTAAAACATCTCCTGCTCATGGACTGACCACAAGAAATAGAGGAGTTCAATTCTGCCTCTCTCCCTTGTCCATAACACTATCAAAGCGTTTTATCTTGCATTCATCAGGACAGCTACACAAGATCAGCCAACAGTAAAAGGAACAATAATTTTTACTGCACAAGAGATTGTTGATTGGATGTATTGTAACACATCCCAATGCACTTCAGAGAATTGTTATCAAGAAACTTGCCACCAGGCCACATCAGGTGATAGTATGGTAGGTGACCAACAACTCAGTCAAAGAGGTCGGGTTTAAGGCCTAACTCAAAGAAGCAGTCAGAGGTAGAGCTAGAGGTTGAGTTTATGGATGTAATTTGAGATCTTAGGCCCAGGGGACTGAAATCCACGCCAGCGGTGGTGGAGCAAGAGGCCACAACGGGGGAATTGCAGAGATTCAGAGGGTTGTGAGGCAGGCAGAGATTTCAGAGACAGGAAGGGGTGTGACCATAGGGGGACTTGAAAACAAGGATGAGAATTTTAACATCAAGATTGTTGCTTAGTCAGAAGCCATTACAGGGCCTACACAGGGAGCAGGGTGGGGTGGGGGTGGGGGGGGGGGGGGGGGGGAGGTGGAGGGGGGGAGGTGTGTGATGAGTCATTATTGGACTCACTGCAAGTTAGGCTAGCAACAGCTTATTTTTGAATTACCGCAAGTTTACCTGGGGTGGAATGTGGGAGGTTAGCCAATACTGTGCAGGGATATTAAGATTTAGCGTAACTATTGAGCACAGTGGCACAGTGGTCTGTCTCACAGCACCAGGAACCGGGGATTAATTGGCTCACTATCTGTGTGGAGTTTGTACATTCTCCCCATGATACAAAAGTCTGAGAACACGCACAACAGATTCAAAAACAGCTTCTTCCCCGCTGTTACCAGACTCCGAAATGACCCTCTTATGGACTGATGGACATATTGACTCATCTGATCTCTTCACACATCTTCTCTACTGAGTAGTATTACATACCTGTATGCTTCACCCGATGCCTGTGTCGATGTATTGGCATTGTATTTTATGTCTGCCCTATTATGTATTTTCTTTTCACAGAATGATCGATTTGAGCTGCACGCAGAACAATACATGTGGCAATAAACCAATCCAATCCAATCCAATCCACAGCCCAATGATGTGCAGGTTAGGTGGTTTGGCCATGATAAATTGTCCCTTGGTGTCCAGGGATGTGCAGCTTAGGGTATGGGGTTGCGGGAGTAAGGGGGAAGTGCGTATGGGTAGATTGTTTATTTGAAGGGTTGGTGCAGACTCGATGGGCCGGATGGCCTCCTTCTGCACTGTAGGCATTCTATGATTCTATGAATGAGGGTTTCTGCAACAGGTGGATTGAGGCAGGGCAGAGTTGGGCAATGTTACATTGGTGGAAATAGATGACCATAGTGAGGGTGCAGATATGCAATTCCAAGCTTATCCCAGAGTCAAATGTGGAAAGACTGTACCAGCTGATGTGTTGGGTACTCTGCTACACAGACAAACCAACACGGTTGCGAATGGTACAACTCAGTTTTATTACTATCATTTATTTACAGTGGTAAACTGGTTACTGAGGTTCAATCATGACCCAAGAATCTGTGGACCTATTCCTAATACTGTCTTGTAGTGGCACTCAGCACATGGTGGATGTCTGAGTGGCTTGCTATGAGCTCTGTGCCCTGAGCTGTCTCCTGCTGGAATGCTCAGGAAGTGTCGTGTTCCCTTTTTTGTACTGTGTTTGCTCTTGCCTGTGATTGGCTGTGGTGTTGTGTGTGTGTTGATTGGTCCGTTGATCTGTCCATCAGTATGTATGTATCTTTGTGCTATGATGTTTACCTAAATATCATGACACCCGCCTCTGCCAATTGTCAGGAAGAGGGACGGAGTTGGGTTGCTAGCGAATGAAGATTGTGTTGGGACCCAAAGATAATTTTTTTCAGTTTTCCCAATATTTAGTTGGAGGAATGGTCTGCCCATCCAGTTCTGGATGTTGTGGAAGCAGTGTGACGAACCGAGATAGTGGAAAGGGCTACTAAACTAGTGCTTGTCACAACCTCAACAAAGCACTTCACAGCCAGTGAGGTACTTTTGAAGTGTAGTCACTGTTGTATTGTAGGAAATGCTGGAGCCAATTTGGAAAATACCCACAAAACGCAAAATGAAAACAACAGTTGACATGAAAATTATCTTTTTTTGTTTCTGATGTTGGTTCAGGGATAATATTGGCAATGGCAACAGCTCTTTTACAAAATAGTACCACGGGATCAGTTACATCCACGTGAGAGACCAGGCAGGGCCTTCGCTTAACATTTGATCTGAATGACAATGGACCGTTCAGTGCTGAAGCATCAGCCGAGATTGTTTGTACTCAAGCCTCAGAGTGGGATCTGAAACCACAGCCTCTGACTCAGAGCCAAGAGTACTCGAGCCACCAGAGCTAATGCTTTAGAAGTTTGCAAAGTCTAACAGTTGAGACAACAGTGTGTAATAGCTAGATTGGTAGTCACTGAGAGTGGGTTGGGTTAGGGATTGAGAACTTTAGTGATTACCACAAAAATCTCAACTGCTCAATATTTTTTTTCTTTTCGAAGGAGGCCATTCGGCCCAACGAGTCTGCACTGACCCACTTTAAGCCCTCACTTCCACCCTATCCCCGTAACCCAATAACCCCTCCTAGCCTTTTTTAGGACACTAAGGGCAATTTAGCATGTCCAATCCAGCCACGCAGACACGAGGAGAACGTGCAGACTCCGCACAGACAGTGACCCAGCGGGGAATCGAACCTGCGACCCTGGTGCTGTGAAGCCACAGTGCTAACCACTGTGCTACCGTGCTGCCCTATATGTGATCTCTCTAAACCCGTCCCTTTCATTCATACTAGGTGCCCGAAGCTATCACTGTTCTGGGAAGCCTCTGACATCTGTCAGTTTGCGTTTCATTCTATGAGTTGTTGAAACCACAGCATATATTCTATTTATTCTGCTTCGTCTAACGCAGTTTCATGTATATTGCAGCGAGCACACCAATCTCTTTTCAGTGAAGACTGCTGATCGAAAAATGAATGCACACAGATTGAACGACAATTGGATATTGCATTTTGAGGCTTGTTGGACACCACAATCGAATGATAATTCAATTTTTGGAATTCCTGCTGTTATGGGTCAGAGTTTAGAGAACCCCAAAGTGTAGCATGGAGTTCAACTGACCCACAACTTTTGATTGTGGTGTGGGGAGCACACGGCGCACTCTACAGGTGTGATACAGCATAAATGGACAAGTGTTTTTTAAAACAAAACAATGTTTATTCTATCAACTCAAGTTAACCTTTTTAAAACAACCATTGAATATCTTAACACCCATTAATTCAAAGATAACCCCCAAAGACTAAGTCATCATTTCAACTGTCCTTTTAACATCCAAAAGACTTAACCAACCTTCAAACAGGAGCACATTAGGTTACATTCAATATATATAGTGAGAAAGGGTTCAACCGTGCTGCTGCTTTTGGTTACTTCAGCTACAGCCCCTTTGTGTTCTCCATGCAGCTCACTGGAAACACACAGACACACCCAAGCTGCTCTCTCAAACTGAAACTCTAAAAGCAGAAGTATAGCTCAGCTCCCCCCACACTCTGACATCACTTCAGTAACATGAGCAGCTCCATTTCTTAAAGGCACATTTCTGAAACACCCATTTCTTGAAGGTACTCTCACATGACACTGCTCTTCATATACATAGCATTTCCTGATTTAGAGGCTCCAGGGTGGGGGTGGGGATGAGAGGAGTAACCTGCATTACTAACCTTTTCCAATGTCGGTGACACTTGGGTGCTATTTAATGGAGGGGACGCAGATCTCACTTGAGAATGAGACCTCATTGTCTCTTTTAGGGAAGACCCGCCGTTTTAAGTTCTAGACAGGCACTTAATTGGACGATGGCTGGTCTTACTCAAGACCAAGTCCCATCTGTCAGTGTCTGCCGGCCAATCAGAGTGCAGCAACTCTACAGTATGGCAGCACCACCGGGGAATGCTATTGGAATGACACCTACCTGAGGCCCAGTATCCCACTGGATCCCAGACCATCGGTGAGTAGTGGCAGGAAGGGCCGATGGGGAAGAGCAGTCTCAGCAGCCAGGGTAGGAGGTGTCTCTCAGAGGAGGGCCTCCCGCTTCCTCTTGATGTGTCCCTCCAACAGACACTGAGTGCCTTTGATGACGGACTGCAAGGCGGTGATGGGCTGTGGCCCTCCACATGATTAACTGCCCCTCAGGCACCAAATTTGCACAGGTGAGGGCATCAAATTCCGCCCTGTGAAACCAAGCGCTAAAGAATGAATGGATTGGAGTGCACAGATCAGTGCTGAGCTGCTGCTTTAGCCTTGGAGTTTACCCAACTCCATTGCATTTGAACGAAAGGTCTCACCAAAATATAATATGATAATAAACTGTCTTCTTTTTGACATTGGGCTAATATTGTCCGCAAAACCATGAGCAACAATCCTGCACTTTTTCAAAATTGTTCCAAAAGATCATTTACATCCACCTTAGGGAGATTCAACATCTCATAAATCGTTGAGCAACGAAGTCAACAGTGGAAAGCTGCAGGGGATGATATTTTTCAATTTTGGAAAACTTATTGGAGATCCAAGAATAAACAAGTTCATGCAACAGCTGACTGACGCACGCACGCTCAATCAACGGGATTTACTGAGCAAGCCGCGGAGGCGAGAGGCAGCCCGCCATTGACCACCGACGGGTGCTTCACTGACGCCCTTCTCTTTTCTTCCCTAATTGCCCACCGGAGAATCCTGCTCCGCTGGCGATCAGCAGCAGCACCCAAAGCGGCAGACTGGCAGTCCGACCTGTCGGAATTTATCCAGGTGGAGAAAAACAAATCCGCCACCCGGGGGTCGGAAGAGGTCTTCGACAAAACGTGGGGGCCGTTCACCCAGTTGTGCCAAGACCTGCTTGCGGCCAACAGCCAATACGCCAGAGGGAGCTCAAAGCCACAACACAACAACAAATGCCAATGAAAGGGGGAAGGGGAAGGTGGGGAGGACCAATGAAGCATAAGAATCCAACCAAGATCAGCAAGCAGACAAAATACACGGCGGCACGCCACTCACACAAGAACAGAAGACAGAAGCTGACGAGGAAAGAGGACACGTCAGATGATCAGAAGGACAAGGGGGGGTCGAGAGGAAAGGGGTGGGTGGGGAGAAGAATGGGGGACCTGGTCGGAATAAATACCCGCTAGAGAACGCAAAACAAGAAGCTGCAACCAATGTAAATAGCTAAACTCAACTGATGTACAGACAATTCTTGCTTTTATTTTTGTTCTTTACTGTTTTATTGTTTTACTTTGTAGTATTATTGATCTATTATTTCACTCCTGCTACCTTTCAATGTGTGTTCACAATTGCCTTTGCCTTGTATAGCTTAAAGATCCTCAATATAAACACTTCAAAAAAATATCTCTGGTGTGTTCCGAGTCACCTAGTCTCAGCTGAGACAACGAGAGTTCCACTTGGACTCCTCACTTAGAAAGTGGGAGAGTAAAGGGGGCTTGCGTTAAGGGCACAAGAACCTCAGAAATAGGAGTAGGCCATTCAACCCCCCCTCTTTGAGTCTGCTTCTCCTTTGAATAAGATAATGATTTATCTTCTACCTGAGTTACACCTTCCCAAGACATACACTTTGATTTCCTTATATTCCAAAAGCCTGTCATTCTCTGATTTGAATGTACTCAAGGACTGGTCACCCACAACTCTCTGCGGTGAGCAATTCACAACCTTTTCAGTAAAGAAATCCCTCATTCGTAAATGGTCGACACTTATTCAGAGACCGTTTTGCTAGTATAAGTATCTGACACATAAGGTGCGGCCGAGTATAGCGTTGTGCACACAGTGATGTGAGAAGGCACATGACCCAGACCTAGGAGCAGTGTGGTGTTGAGCAGAGATCTAGACATGGAGATAGAACCATAGAAAAGTTAAGAAGGAGACCATTCAGCCCTTTAAGTCTGCGCCGGCCAAAGAAAGATAAAAATTAATTAGCCTCTCGTTTTAATCCCATTTTCCAGCACCTGGTCCATAGTTTTGCAGGTTACAGCACTTCAGATACAGACCCAGGTACCTTCAAAATTAGTTGAGAGTTTGAGCCTCAACCACCAATTTCGGCAGTGAATTCCAGACTCCCATCACCCTGTGAAATGTTTTTCCTTGCATCTTCTCTAATGCCTCGACCAATCACCTTAAATCAGAGCCTCCTCGTAATTGACCCCTCAGCTGGGGAAAACAAGTCTTACCCTGTCCAGACTGTGGTGATATGCATCACTGTAAATACACAAGGGGTTAATGTAAATACACTACAACTAAGTAAACACTAGAGGGAGCACCAGAGATGTTATGACATGCAGACATACAGGTAATGAACACATAGAATAGGACACAACCAATGAGCAGCCAAGACACCCAGAGGTGACACTACCACAAGGGGGCATTACAAACCCATATAATAGGGCAGGGCACACATGCTCTGTCTCTTTCCACAGGCGACACTTAGAGAGTAGGACAGGGGCAGATCAGAAGCATCACCCCCCCACGTGGCTTAGAGCAGACTGGTTAGTTAGACTGAGTTACTATAGCAAGAT
Source organism: Scyliorhinus torazame (assembly GCF_047496885.1). Lineage (NCBI taxonomy): Eukaryota > Metazoa > Chordata > Chondrichthyes > Carcharhiniformes > Scyliorhinidae > Scyliorhinus > Scyliorhinus torazame. The sequence continues at coordinate 10,616,959 of NC_092727.1, read as the reverse complement.
CAGCAGGAGAGCCGAACTCATAGAGAACTGTGCTAATGGTTCAATAAATCACATTGAACTTACTTCAAAGTCTGGAGTATCTTTTGGTCAAAGCTGCATTAAGTTGCAGCCTGTGTTATCCCAGAGTACATAACACAACACAGACCCCTTATAATTTTGTACACTTCAATTACGTAACCCCCCTTTAGCCTCCTCCATTTCAAGTAAAGCAGCCCTAACCGAGCCAATCTCTCCTCTTAACTGCCGTTTTCAAGTCCTGTCAATATTCTTGTAAATCTCCTCAGCGCTTTCTCCAGAGCAACTATGTCCTTGAGATAGCTTGATAGCTTCTTGCCTGTAGCCTTTAATATTTATGTGTATATATTTACAAATAGTTAATGAAGGCTTCCTGTTAACCTGCTGAAGACTACAAAAACTTCTTTAAGAGACACCATTTTGTAACTAACACCTTCCCAACAGTTCCAGACTTCCTAGCCAGGAGAAGCCGGCTCCCAGCCTCTTAAGAATTTGTTTCAATGAGATTATCACTCATTTTTCTAAACTCTAGGAAATGTAGGTCCAACCTATTCAGTACAGTTTCCTGCTACTGAATGATTCCAGTGCCAAGTGTCCATCCACAAACTAGTTGAGGAAAGGATTGGCCTAAAGTGCAATATGTTCCACAGTCAATTAACTGAGCAGATTAACAACCTAATGTCAAGTGGAACATGTCACTTGACCAAAGGCAGATGCCCCTAAGGGAACCAATCAGTTGAAAGGAGGTAAGGGAGTGGTTATGTAAATAGAAGAACAGGTCCCACAATTGAAGAAGATTTGGAAACATTTTTAAACATATAAACATGATGGTGGCATGGGGGCGCAGTAGTTAGCACTCCTGCCTCATGGAGCCAAGGACGCAGGTTCGATCCCGGCCCCGGGTCACTGTCCATGTGGAGTTTGCACATTCTCTCCTAGTCTGCATGGGTCTCATCCCCACAACCCAAAGATGCGCAGGGTAGGTGGATGGGCCACGTTAAATTGCCCCTTCATTGGAATAAAATGAATTGAGTACTTTAAATTTTTAAAAAATCAATAAACATATAAACATCTAGCTATGACTGGCAGGCCGCCACCATGTCAAAAACAGTTAAATGCTTTCTGCTGAAACCCCCATCTCAGAGACCCCCACATCAGTAACCGCCCCCCCCCCTCCGCATCTTATAGACCCCCATCTCAGAGGTCCCCATCTGAAACACTCCCCATATCAGAGAAAGCACTTATTGCCGAGATGTTTATAAACATAGTGGTTAGCTTCACAGAGGGGTACATGAGATGCATTCAAGCGTGAAGGGAGATGAAGATGAACAATCCAGACACCTGGACTTCTGGAAGCTATCACTCATCAATTACAGCCTACTAAAAACTATTTCACTTTGAAAGTGAATAGAACCCTCACAGATCAAATGATCTGAGGCAGTTTAAAGCCTTGTCATGTGTTTTGGGTCTCTATGAGATAACAGCTGCTGCTTTCTGCACTTCTGTCTGAGGCAGCAGGTGTAAGGGACAGATAAGTAAAAAATAGTGATTTTTCACTGGTCCGCACTTTAGCTTCCAGACAGGGTGACTGATGATGGGGGTGGTCTCTGATATGGTGGGGGGGGTCTCTGATGGGAGGTTTCTGATATGGGAGGGTCCCTGATATGGGGGAGTTTATGATGGGTGGTTTCTGATATGGGGGGTCTCTGATACGGGGGGTTTCTGATATGGGGGGTCTGAGATGGGCTCTATGAGATGCGGGGGGAGGGGGTTGCTGATATGGGGGTCTCTGAGATGGGGTCTCTGAGATGAGGATCTCTGATATGGGGCAGTCACTGATATGAAGGTCGCTGCCATGGGGATAACTGATATAGAGATCTCTGATATGGGGGTTCGATTGTAGGGGTCTGATGGGAGGTCTCATGGGGGTTGCTGATGGGGGTCTCTGATAGTTATAATAGCAACTGGGATTGTAACAGGGAGTTAGGAGGTGAGTTACTCACCCCAGGATTCCTAACCTCTGACCTGCTCTTGTAGCCACAGTGTTTATATGACTCTTTCAGCTCAGTTTTTGGTCAATTCTAACCCCCAGAATGTTGATAGTGGGGGTTTCAGCAATGGTAATCATCATGTTTTTATAATGACAGAAGCAGCAATCATTCATAAGTGATTGGGTAAACATGTTGTGGTTTAATTTCTTCTGATTAGAAATTGAGAACAGGCATAAATGGATAGAAAGCTTGAAAAGGTCAGCAGCTCTGCTCAAAAGCAAAAGTGAAACTAAGACTGGACCACATGACACATTTGCCTTCTACTGATGTCATGCAGCTATCCCTTGAAGGCCTATCACAACAGAATGTCAAAGGGCAGATAAAGTTCAGGATTCTCCGCGTCCCCAGTCGCGGGTTTCTCGGCGGCGTGCCATTCACTATTGGTGCGAATCTCTATTCCCGCTGCTTATCAACGGGAGTTCCCATTGAAGCCACCCAAAGCCAGCAGGAACCGAGATTTCCAAGGGCCGGAGAATTCCGGCCCAACTTTCTCTTGTCTCCTGTAAATGGTGGGCAGGTGTCAAAATGGAGTTCTCAATATGTTGAGGAGAAAGGTTGAGTGGGGACAGAGAGGAGGGTAGAATCCAGAGGCCCAGGCTAATGCTCTGGTGGTGGGTTCAAATTCTACCAGGGCAGCTGGCGCAATTTAAGTCCAATTGAAAGAAGAGATTAGGGCGGGATTCTCCGACCCCCAGCCGGAGAATCGCAGTGGGGCGGCGTGAATCCCGCCCCGCTGCTCCGATGCCAGCTGCCGAATTCTCCGGCACCGGCTTTTTGGCGGGGGCGGGGATCACGTCACGCTGGTCGGGGGCCATTGGCAGAGGCTGCCCACCCCCCCCCCGGCGATTCTCCAGGCCCCGATGGGCCGAGCGGCCGCCCGTTTTCGGCCGGTCCCGCCGGCGTGAAATTCACAAGGTCCATACCGCCGGGACCTGGCTCTGAGGGCGGCCTGCAGAGTCCTCGGTGGGGGCGCGGGGGAATCCGGCCCGGGGCGGGGGGCCTATCCCGCGATCGGGGCCCACCGATCTGTGTGAAGGCCTGTGCCGCGGGGGCACTCTTTCCCTCCGCGCTGGCCTGTGTAAGGCTCCGCAGTGGCTGGCGCGGAGAAGAAACCCCCTGCTCAAGCGCAGGGATCACGCCAGCAGTTGTGCGTTGAGGATTCCGCCACTTCTGGGCAGCCCGACGTCGGAGTGGTTCGCGCCACTCTTTGGCGTCAGTACGGCCCGCCCACCGTTTGGGGGAGAATCCTGGCCAAAGCCTCAAACCGTAAGCTCGTCTCAGTAACGGTGAGCATGAAACTCTCAGCGAGTGTCATTATAACCCACCTGGTTCTCTAATGCCCTTTAGGGAAGGAAATCTGCCGTCCTTACTCCAGATCCAAGGGAAGGTGGTTGGCTCATAACATCCCCTCTGAAATGGCCTGGAAGCCAAGGGCAATTAGAGGCGGGTAACAAATACTGACCTTGCAAGCAACACCCACACTCCATGAAAGGAATAAAAAAGAAGGGAATTGACAGCTGATTTGGTCAAATTGCTCCCAGTGGTGAAGGATTTTAACACGTGAGGCACAAGTTGAAGACCGGGAGGAAAAGCTTTCTTTAATACTGCCCAGGTCAATAGCGAAATGTCAACTTCCGTACTCGGCGGGTAATACATCTGCTCCGTGAGGGGTCTAAATTCACCAGGACCACCCACCAGGAAGACCTGAGGTTGGTCTGCAGCTGACTCTTCAAAGACCATACATTGGGGACCAACAATGTGAGGCGAGATTCCCTCATAGCTTTAAACACAAGTTTAATACATTTCTGGTGAATGTTGGGATTTGACTCTGCATTATTGGGATTAATTGCCTTTTTCCACGTTTGTACATATTCTAATGTGCTGAGATAGGTTCACAGCAGTGCTGTGCTGTCCTCTGCTGGATTAACAATGGATCAGGTATGGGATGATACATTACCGTGAGAGTCTATGTAGGTGCATGTAAAATAAATAAATTACAGGAAAGAGAAAAGTACGACTAATCAGGCCATTCTTTCAGAGAGCCATCACGAGGGAAGAATGCCGTCCTTTGGTGTTGAATGATTCGACTTTTGTTGAAGTTACTGCGTACAGTTTGGTCACACGGTACTAACACGAGGATATACTCGCAGACCAAAGCTGTTGTTGCTTGTAAACACAGTGGGAGAAACAGGTTGCCTGGAAATTAAAAATAGACCAATAATGTCCCTTTAATAATTCTTAATACCAGTGGAAAGATCTACTTTCTGGCCCAGTTCTACTGGAGCAGAGGGGATTTAATACTTTCAGAAAATTTTAGTTACCTGCCTGAAGCTGGAAGTTTTGAACTAGTTTCTATCCTCTGTACAGAAAGGACCTAAATCAATCAATTTAAGTTGGATAGGACACGGAAATTTAGACCATTCTTTAAAATCAGCGGCAGACTGTCCGTATCCTGGCTGCTTTAGAATCTCTATAATTCACCATTTCAATTTCCATCCTAGAAGCACTTTACTTTCAATTTTCTCTACTACCCTTTCTCCTTAACTGAAGGGGTTTCAGAATAGAAAGGGGCATTCAGTCCGGGCTTGTGATGTTTATCTTCCAAATTAGCAACAGATTAATCCCATCTGTCCACTCCCTTTCCTTTAATTCCCTTTTCTTCAATCTCATATCTAATCTATTAAAATGTTGACAAGCTTTTCCCTTCAACTCCAGTAGTGAATTCCACGTTTTTCCTCTGTGTTTAACAAAAAATAATTCTCCTCCCTCCTCCCCCCGCCCCCACTCCCAGCCGTCTTACATCTCTCGCATTTAACTTTATATCCATGTCCCTTCATTCTAGATCCCTTGACAATTGGAAACAACATTTCAAAAGATTCCATCGACAGCAGGCTCAAAGATGGTGTGAATGAAAAGCATATCAACAGAAATAAAACCGCTCAGGAGCACAGGCAGCAGAACTGCACTCCTGCGATCTCCTTAAGTGCAGCCAAGTTTCCGGAACTGTGCTCCCACCTCACAATCTTGCCCATGGGAGCTCATCAGAAAACTGCAGGCAAAGAGGTGAAGGACACGGTGGCACAGGAGGTTATTGAGAAGTTGTGGTCCAGCGTGGAATATTATCCCCTGGAAGCACATCAGGGAATCCTGTTGCCTTTCCCTCCATTTATTTATTCTTTACTCTGAGGGTGAATGTGCAACTTTTGATGGTTTGAGGAATTTGTCCTATTTCGGGGATTATTCCTATCAGCAACTTTAGCACTGAATCTACACGGCAAGTTCATGAGTTTTTTCAAGGGGGTTGATGAAGTTCTCATCGTTCCGTCCTTCTGGGGTGATGAGCTTTGCATCTCCTGAATTTTGACTCTTTTTGTTGCATTTTCTGGGTGGCACGGTAGCACAGTGGTTAGCACTGCTGCTTCACAACTCCAGGGTCCCAGGACCGACTCCCGGCTTGGGTCACTGTCATCATAGAATCATAGAATTTACAGTGCAGAAGGAGGCCTTCGGCCCATCGAGTCTGCACCAGCCCTTGGAAAGAGCACCCTACTCAAGCCCACACCTCCACCCTATCCCCGTAATCCCACCCAACTCAACCCAACTCAAGTTTTTGGACACGAAGGGCAATTTAGCATGGCCAGCCCATCTGACCTGCGCATCTTTGGACTGTGGGAGGAAACCGGAGCACCCGGAGGAAACCCACACAGACATGGGGAGGACGTGCAGACTCTACACAGACAGTGACCCAAGTCGGGATTCGAACCTGGGACCCTGGAGCTGTGAAGCAACTGTGCTAACAACTGTGCGACCATGCCGCCTGCCTTTGCGGAGTCTGCACTTTCTCCCCGTGTTAAAGTGCCCTTAGTGTCCAAAGGAAAACGGTTAAGTGGGGTTACTGGGTTACGAGCATCAGGTGGAGGTGTGATCTTAAGTAGGGTGCTCTCGCGATGGGCTGAAATGCCTCCTTCTTCACTATAAATTCCATGATTCTGCGCTGACTTGCCATTACTTCGCTTTTGAGATGTAACATATTACAATCCCTTCTCTGGAATGATAACATTGCTTTCCTTTGGGTAGCTGCTGCTAAATTTTTGATATTTGAACAGGAGTGTGTCAATGCCTGCAGGGGATCCCCCAGGAGTGTGCCAATATCAGTACGGGGCCAGGAATGCGCCAATGCGTATAGGAAGTAAAAGAATGAGTGACCAGTTTATATAGGAATTAAATGCGAAAGTTTAAAGAAGTTGAGGATATAGTATTTGGGAAAGTTAAAACTTGAAGTTGACTTCACTGAAGATTTCCCTGATTATAAATGGGTGGAGCAGAGAGAGGAAAGTCATCCATGATGGTGATAGGTTCAAACCCAGTAGGTTATAAACCCAAGATAAAGGAATCAAAAATATGAAAATAAATCTGGTGGAATTATGGAATAAGTTACAGGGATGACCATGGGAATGCACTATTTGGGATGTCTGTTACAGTGCCTCAGATGGGGCAGAGTAGAAAATTGTGGAAATGTCAAAACTGATTTCTTGCCATGTCCTTGATTTGTGGGAGCCTTGCTACGTTTATCTTTACAATCAGTAGGCCAGAAATTGGTCATTTCCCAGGCATCGTCCCTCACCACAAAGATGAGGGAACAACAATGGGGCTGGTTTAGCACAGGGCTAAATCCCTGGTTTTGAAAGCAGACTAAGGCAGACCAGCAGCACGGGTCAATTCCCGTACCAGCCTCCCCGAACAGGAGCCGGAATGTGGCGACTAGGGGCTTTTCACAGTAACTTCATTTGAAGGCTACTTGTGACAATAAGCGATTTTCATTTCATTTCAACACTTCTGAGTGGGTTGTATGAGAAGATTTATATTGTGTAACTCTTGCTCTTTGCCTTTTCTACATATTTTGGGTGGTGTGGGATGTGAGTGATTGCCGGGGTGCATTAGCTCAACTTGTATCGAAATTCAATAAGCTGGGTTCACTTTCTTAAAAGCCATGAAGGATTGATGTTTATCTTGGAAAGTACACTGGAGACCACTTTACTGTAAGATGTATTATTTTTGGTTCATTCAAAGCCATGCAAGAATTCAGCCCAGACAAATGAGGGGCAATTATTCTTTTCTGTTCCTTAACTTTTATAGTGCACAGATCTCTATAACCCTGTCCTCCCATTGAGTATGAGCAACATTCTCCATTTGGAAGACTGCGGGCTGGACTCACCGCCAACGCTGGTGTGGGAACTGTGGCGTTTTACGACACCAAAATCGGTGCCGAACCCGCATCTATCTGCGACAGGTGAGGGGCTAGCAGCCGCGCCGGGTAAAACTCCCGGCTCCCATGATATAAACGGCTGGAGAATGGGCGGGTCTGTGGCCGCACATGCGCACGGCGACGACCTGCAGCGGTCAGCGGTCCGTAAAACATGGCGCCGGCCATGTGCGGACCCGACCTGCCAGATAGTGCCCCCCTGGCTACCCCCGAGTCACACCCCACCAGTCCCCCCCAGTCCTCGCGGAAGCCCCCCCAGCCAGCAGCGCAGCTCCCGTCTGACTGTAGCCGTACTGGACACTGTCCGCAGCCGCCACGCGGGGTTCCTGACCGCTGGGACCGCATGTCCCCCGCGTGGACAGAAACTTGGCCCATCGTGAGCAGAGCATCGGGCAAGGGCCTTCAGGTGACGCGCCAACGCCTTTCCAACGGTGTGCAGCGTGTGACGCGATGACGCCATTTCGAAGGGGGCGGAGGAGAGAAAACCGGCGTTAGACTGGCGCCACCCCCGATTTGAGCGTAGGAAAGGGATTATCCGCCCAATTGCCGATTACGATATCGGCGTCGGGCAACGGTGAATCCCGCCCTAAGTTCTACCACCCAAACACCTGACTGCGCTCCCACATATAAATGTGTGCATGGCGAGGATTGCGAGGGATTCCCTCGGGAATCACACTATTGGGCCGTCATTTTGAGCGGGCAGCCCAATAGCGAGGTCCCGCATCTGGCCCCCCTCCCCCCAACATCTCAATTCAGCCCCCCACCTCCGCTGTAGAATTCAGCCCCCCACCCACGGATTTTCTGGGTGCCTCCCCCAGTACAGGGGTTACCCGACCCACCACCCGCCCGCAGAGTCTATTTGTCTAAATAAAGGGATGCCCCAAAGATCCCCTAAATAAAGGAACTCCCCTCCCCCCCGAGATCCACTAAATTACGGACCCCACCCATTCACCTCCCTTCACGCTTGAGTGATTTTGAAGTGGTCAACTGGAAATTGACAGCACTTCTGTTTCAAGTGGTCCAGGAGCTGTCACACAAGGTTTTATATTTATAAGCATTGTGGTTAGAGCGGTTCAGAGTTTCTCAGCTGTGAAGGAAGATGAATGGAACAGTGTTGACAGCTGTGTGTGTGTGTGGGGAAGTTGTCAATCACAGCCTAGTAAAATCAATCTCAAAGAGAAATGAATAAATGGCTTGCAGCTGGAAGATCTGAGGGAGTTTAAACCCGGCTGACTGGTTTTCTCTTTCCAGGAATGGACAGGTGCTGCTTTCTGTGTCTGAGCCAGCCGGTATATTGCCCAGGTGAGTGTTAAAGCAGTGATTTTGTTCACTACCTCTGTCTGGATTGCTCTTTAGCTTCCAGACAGGGAGATTCTCTGCTAGGAGGGGTGCTTCCTGACAGGGGTCACTAACCTCGGGGAGGGGGTTCCCGACAGGGGTCCCTCTTCTAGAGTACCTCCAGAATTGGGTCTCTCTTTTGGGTGGGGGCTTCCCGACAGGGTTCACTTTTTGGGGGGCTCTCTTTTTTTTTAGTGGTTCTCTGGGAGGACCACTTTATTTCAGGGGTCTCTAGGGGGGGATCTCTGTGGTGCTGGCAGGTGGGCGGGGGTGTCTGGTAGGGGTGGGGTGAGCTGGTCTTGCATTGTGGGGGAGACGTAACCCTCAAATGGACGTTGGGGGCAACTCCCTGAATGATTTACCCCCTTTGCCCACCGTGTGGTCCACCGCGTCAGGGACACATTTGTTAATAGAGTAATAATTCTCACCCACGGGATGCCAGGCCTAGAGGATGGGAGAATCACACGGGCCCAGAGAATACGGTGACCAGCCCACTAGGTGGATGCAAATTGCTCTTAATGACCCATTTGCATCCTCCCGCTAGCGTGGGGCGCAAACCTCGATTTCAGCGCCAGCGAGGGACCAGAGCATCGGAAACGGATCACAGGAATATTGTAGCACATAAATAGACCAATTCTATTTTTTGCAAGATCTATCTTGAACACTCCCTGCACCCCATCCTATCTGCCTGCTCACATATCACTTCCTGCATCCATCTTGCCTACTCCCCTCAGCCTCCCCATATTCACTCTCCACGCCCGCTCCTCGCTCACCCCCCCCCCCCCCCCACTCCACCGCACTCTCTCTCTCTCCCCCCCCAACATACTCTGCAGCTGTTTCGGAGCTAGAACAACAGCTGAAGCACGGGAACAACAAGAGGTAAATTCACGACAAAGAGGTTTCGTTCCCTGAGAAGTCACACTACCAGTGAGAGGAGCGCGGTGGGCTAATTAGCTGGAATTTCTAAGGACCGATGAAATGTGAGGAAGCATTGAGCACTGAATGTCCTTGTGCTGCTAAATCATCATCTTACCAATTCAAGACAGAACATACAGAAGCTACGGCTATGCGAGTTCAGTTCTCCCAAACTCCTCGTTCTAATTATTTTCTCAAGACGAACCTGTCATGTTAGGTACACTGGTCTAACACTGGCTGCAAATGGATGCAGCTTAGATCAGAAAGATACTCCAGACCTTCAAGTTAGTTCAATCAGGTTTATTGAACTAATAGCACAGTTAGCACAGTTCTCTGTGAGTTCGACTCTCTGCTAACTTAAGTGTGGTTACTCTGTCTGACTGAACCAGACTAGCTCTTAGCCACGTGGTGGAGGTGTGAGATTGTAACAACACCCTTGACTGACTCTCTAGATGTTCATCAGTGGAAAGAGGTGGAGTGTGAGTGCCTCATGTCGTTTATAGTCAGATCCCACCCCTGAGTGTCCTGCCTGCTTATTGGTCATGTGCTGTTCTCTGTGTCCATTAGCTGCTTGTCTGTATATCATTGTGTGTGTCTGCATATCATGACAAAACTTATTGTCGTGTTCACTTTAAAACTTTCAATAACTTCAAAACAATATTGATTATGCCAAAATAGGGGAAAATATACAGTCAAAGTGAACCCTTTTACCGACAGGAAGGCCGGTCACTTTTTATTCATCAGTTTGTCTTTCATTTATTTGTGTTTCGGTCCAAACATGTCGACCTTTTTTTGCTGTTCAGCTCATGATATTTCATCCATTGTAATTTCAGAATGTAGCACTTTTTGAGCAGCTCAATTTCATCATTAATCCTAGGGCACTTTACGTAATACAGTGTTGTGCATCAAGTGCCATCATGGAGCTCAGGACTGTATAGCCATTGAGCTCGAAAAATCTTCTTTTAAAAGGCTGAATTGTAACAGTTTCTGAGTATCGTCCGTTTCAGATATTCTGCGAAACATTTTGTGCATCATTTTCCCTGAGCAGGAGGGTAGAATGGGAGGCTGGCAAAGGTGGCAGTATTACTCATTGTATGAGACAATCTAATTAATTCCGTGCTCTACCCAAGGGTTAGTTTGGCACAAAAGATTCCCAGGTAAGACAAAGCCAAGTGGAAAGAAATCTGTTCATTACTAAGGCTGGGAGCAGATGCGAGGAGACTGGAGGCTAAAGGAGCGATCCTTGAACTTAATAATAAATGTAGCTTCTATGGCAACATTCACCATCAGAAGTTCCAAACCTTGGCAATGTAACATGACTCCAGGTCCAGTTAGGCCAGGAGCTTCTACTTAAGAAAATAGAGGATGTGGGCGTCGCCGGTTAGGCCAGTATTTGTTACCCATCCCGAATTGTCCTTGAGAAGGTGGTGATGAGCTGCTTTCTTGAACCACTGCAGTCCATGTGGTGTAGGTACACCCACAGTGCTGGTAGGGTATGAGGTCCAGGATTTGGACCCAGTGCCAGTGAAGCAATGCTGACAGCTGATCCCTTGCTCAATCATATCTCTCTCCTGATCATGTAAGCTGTTGGGCGGGCACGGTGGGTAGCACTGCTGCCTCACGGGTTCATTTCCGGACTCGGGTGACTGGCTGTGTGGAGTCTGCACATCCTCCCCGTGTGTGCGTGGGTTTCCTCCGGGTACTCCGCTTTCCTCCCACAGTCCAAAGATGTGCAGGTTAGGTGGACTGTCCGTGATAAATTTCTCCTTAGTGTCCAAAAGGTTAGGTGGGGTTACTGGGTTACGGGGATAGGGTGGAGGCATGGGCTTAACTGAGGTGCTCTTTCCACGGGTCGGTGCAGACTCGATGGGCCGAATGGCCTCCTTCTGCACTATAAATTCTATGATTCTAAGATGGTAATATTCTCACTTCTGGATCAGAGGTACCTGGATTCAAATCCCAAGTTGAGCTCACAAATTTGTCCCCAGTTCATTGTAAACAAGAACAGAATTAGGCCATTCAGCCCTCAAGACTGTTCCAGCAATCAATTAGATCATGGTTGATCTGTATCTTGCCTACCTGCCTTGGTTTCAAAACCCTTGTCTAATGAAATTGATCAAGCACAGTCTTGAAATTTCCGTTTGACCACAAGCCTCAACAGCTTATCCAATTGCTCTTTGTGTGAAGAAGCACTTCCTGAAGTCACCCTTCAATCAGGAATGCATAGAAACCCTACAGTGCAAAAGGAGGCCATTCAGCCCACCGAGTCTTCACCAATCATCCGAAAGAGTATCCTAGCTCGACCCACCCCCTTGCCCCATCCCCATGATCCTACCTAACCTTAGGACACCAAGCGGAAATTTAGCATGGCTAATCCAGCTAACCCGCACATCTTTGGACTGTGGGAGGAAACCACAGCACCTGGAGGAAACCCACGCAGACAAGGGGAAAAAGTGAAAACTCCAGACAGTCACCCAAGCTCAGAATTGAACCCGGGTCCCTGGTGCTGTGAGGCAGCAGTGCTAAATACTGTGGCACCGTGCCACCCGAAATGGCCTATCTTTGACTTTAAGATTCTGCTTCTTGTTCTCAATTCCCGACACCAAAGGAGCTTCTCTACATCTTGCCCTCCTAAATCCTTTAATCATTTGACACCTCAACTAATTCACACATCCACACTCATGAGAGTAGAAGCTTCAGTGTGAGGAAATTAAATCAAATTCTGGAGGGGAAGTGAAACAGCAAAACCTCAGACCTGATTGTTAAGAGTTAAAACCAAGGAAAACTCAATTTTACTGGAATTCATGTCCACCTTAAGGATATTTCTGTCTTTCTTCTTTCATCCCTGGCAAGGTCAGCAATTTTTGCCCATCCCTAATTGCCCAAGAGCTGAACGGTTTCACATCACTGCCCATTTCAGTCGGCAGTTATAAGTCAACTCCATTGCTGTGGGTCTGGAGTCACGTGTAGGCCAGACCGGGTAAGGACGGCAGATTTCCATCCCTAACGGGGCAATAGTGAACCAGACTCGTTCCAGTAACAATTAGGAAGTTTCATGGTCACCGTTATTGAGAATAACTTTCCATTCCAGAATTATTTAACATATTCCACCTGCTGCCTAGGTGGGATTTGAACTCCTGCCCCAGAATATGAGCCTGGGCCTCTGGATTCCCAATCCAGTGACATTACCACTGTGCCATCAACTCAAAAGGCGGAGGCAATGTCAAAAATTTCAACTTATCCAAAGTTTTAACTCGCGCGGAAATTAATTAAGTTTCAGGTTATGCTGAACAGATGACACAAAGAACTAGTTTTGCGTTAGAGCTTAATTAAAAACCATCTTTATGAGAAAAAAGAAAGCTATCGTACTTGGTGTGTAATTAATATTCATAAATGCCCAGCCCCCAGAGAATCGCTTTTACTGATTCAGATAAAGTACACTCTGATCATTAAACACAATGGGGAAATTAAGCCAAAATATCACCTCCCCTGTGCACTAGTCACCTCCTGTTTTCATAACATGCAGACATTTAATAACTTGTATTCACTGACCTTCCAGGGTATGTATTCCGTTGAAAAGATCCCTCAAAAATTTCCAAATACCAAATTAAGATTTGCTAATCTGTAAGTTTTTCATTACCTTAAGTTGAAAAAGCAGAACATGAGGGGTGAACATTTAATTGAGTTTTTTTACATTTGGGAATTTTATTAGGAATTGATGGGGTAGATAGAGAGAATGTTTGTCCCCTGTTAGGGGAGTCCAGGAGTAGAGGTTCAAAACCCTGCAGGAGACAAGTTAGGAAATACGTGCTCACACAAAGCAAGTCCACAACTCTCAACCCGAGTAGATACCAATTCAATTCATCATCTGAAATCTGAGATCAGTAGATTTTTGTTGGGCATGACGTGGAGCCAAGTCAGGCAGATGGAGTTACGATATAGATTTAGCCATGTTCTCACTGAAAGGGAGAACAAACTCGATGGGCTGAATGGACTCCTCCTGTTCCAATGTTTTTTTGTTCTAAAATTGAGGCTAGAAGAGCAGAAATTGAAACCACAATACCCAAGCAGGCTGCTGGCTCTGTGGTGACTGCTGTTCATTTGTTTTGGTCCACACATGTGTAAATACTGCAACACATGGGTCATCCTCAAAAAGCTGCCCGGATTTAACACAGCAGATCCTTCCTGGTCTGTTTGACTCGGAAACGCACTGGAGAATGTCACCGAGGCTATCAAGGAAGGCACATCCTCCTCAAAACAAGGTCTGTTCATGTCCAGGAACATGGATATTATGAGAAGTTATGAGACGTCTTCCCCCATTTCAACCAGAGAGGGTAAAAGTAAATTACTGCGGATGCTGGAACCTGAAACAAGGGGTCAGCAACTAGAAGGGATAGGATTAAGGTCAGCGCTAAACGATATCGGTGAAGTTACTATTGGGGGAGTTAGGATGTGGAATACAGAAGCGAGATGCAAAGACAAGCCATCCTAATGTTTAAAGGGGCAGCACGGTAGCATAGTGGTTAGCACTATGGCTTCACAGCGCCAGGGTCCCAGGTTCGATTCCCGGCTTGGGTCACTGTCTGTGCGGAGTCTGCACGTTTTCCCCGTGTCTGTGTGGGTTTCCTCCCACAAGTCCCGAAAGACGTGTTATTAGGTAATTTGGACATTCTGAATTCTCCCTCTGTGTACCCGAACAGGCGCCGGAATGTGGCGACTAGGGGCTTTTCACAGTAACTTCATTGCAGTGTTAATGTAAGCCTACTTGTGACACTAAAGATTATTAAAAATTAAAATTAAAAAGAGAAGAGGATAAATCAACATCGACGAGTGCAGCTCCAACAATACTCAAGAAGCTCGACACCATCCAGGACAAAGCAGCCCATTGGATTGGCCTCCCATCCTCCAACTTCACATTCACTCCCTCCACCACCGATGCACAGAGGCAGCCGTGTGGACCATGTACAAGATGCACTGCAGCAACTTGTCAAGGCTTCTTTGGCAGCACCTTCCAAACCTGTGACTTCTACCACCTAGAAGGGCGCATTAACACCACCACCTGCAAGTTCCCTCTGAGCCACACACCATCCTGCCTTGGAGCTATATCGCCGTCCCTTCACTTGCCAGAGATGCTCACATCGCATGAAATATATTAAAAACATATATTAACTATGAAGGTAAATCTAAGCTTTATATTCAATTAAAGGCTGTATTTCTGCTTTCAAAAATAAACCCTCTTATTTATTTTAGTTATTATGGCTTGTGTTGTCATCACTACACCTGGTAGGATATTTCACACCTTAACAATCTTCTATATTAAAGGGAAATCTTTCCCCCCTTTGTCTTCGATCAGAAACTTATGCTCCTTAGTTACCGATTCTCCACCCAGATGAATTAGTTTTGCCCCATCTCTGGATTACAGAGGTAAAGTTACAGGGGAAGATTACTCAAATTAGACCTGGGGCGGGATTCTCCGACCCTCCGCCGGGTCGGAGAATCGCCAGGGGGCGGCGTGAATCCCGCCCCTCACCGGCTGCCGAACGCCGGGGATTTGGCGGGGGTGGGAATCCTGCCGCGCCGGTCGGCGGCCGTTGGCAGCGGTGTCCCCCCCCCCCCCCGGCGATTCTCTGGCCAGCGATGGGCTGAGTGGCCGCCCGTTTTCAGCCAGTCCCGCCGGCGTAGGTTACGACAGGTACTTACCGGCGGGATCTGGCTCCACGGGCGGCCTCCGGGGTCCTCGGGGGGGGCACGGGGGGGTTCTGGAGCAGGGAGGTGCCCCATGGTGGCCTGGCCCGCAATCGGAGCCCACCAATCCGCGGGAGGGCCTGTGCCGTGGGGGCACTCTATTCCTCCGTGCCGGCAGGTGTACTGGTCCGTGATGGCCGGCGCGGAGATGAACCCCCCTGCGCATGCGCTGGGATGACGCAGCACACGCTGGTGCTCCTGCGCATGCACCAACTCGCGCCGGCCAACGGAGGCCCTTCGGCGCCGGTTGGCGTGGCGCCAAGCCCCTTCCGTGCCGGCCGGCACAGCGCAAACCACTCCGCCGCTGGCCTAGCCCCTGAACATGCAGAGGATTCCGCACCTTCGGGGCGGCCCGACGCCGGAGTGATTCACGCCGCTCCTTCACGCCGGAGTTGCCCGCCCCGCCAGTTTCCGAAGAATCCCGCCCCTGTTTCCGCTAGAATTTAGAAGATTCAGTGATGATCTGATCGAAGTAATCAAGATATTAACAGTGAAAGACACGATAGGTAGAGATAAACTATTTCCACTGGCTGGAAATTCTAAAACGAGGGAGGCATATTGTTTAAAAATTATGGCCAGACTGTTCAGGAGAGACGTTAGGAAGAACTTCTTCATTAAAACGGTGGTAGAGGTTTGGAGCTCTCTCCCACAAACAGCAGTTAAAGCAAGAACAGTTCATTTTAAATCGGAGATAGATAGATCTTTGTTCAGCAAAGATATTAAGGGATGTGGGCCAAAGGCACATGGAGTTAGGTCACAGATCAGCCATGTTCCCATTCACTGGCGGGATAGGCTCGAGGGACAGAATGGCCTCCTCCTGCTCCTCTGTTCTCTGAAAACGTCTCAGGAATTTTCACTGTATCAAGATGCCTGAAAGTCTCTGTCCCTTGTCACTGAGGAGGATATAACCCCTCTGACGTGGCTCAGCGATCTTCTCCAATCAGTTATGAATCTTCGCTCTGGGGGTTTGAGATCCAGTTTATGTTGAATTGGATCACATTAAGTGAGATTGCAATGGAAATGCCACAATTGATCTCAGAGCTGTTCAGGTGTATATAAAAACCAGGCAGGAGTCTTGTCCTCAATGCAATCTATTAGCATGAGCAGGTAAACTTAGCATTGTCCCCAAGTGAGAAGTTCTCTGTGGTTAAGTATATATATATATTTTTTTTTGTTCATGGGACCTGGGGGCAGGCTGGGCCAGCATTTATTGCCCATCCCTAATTGCCCTTAAAGGGCAGTTAAGAGTCAACCACATTGCTGTGGGTCTGGTGTCACATGTAGGCCAGGCCAGGTATAGACAATATAATAGACAATTCCATTAGTGAACCATATGGGTTTTTACGACAATCCACAATGGTTTCGTGATCATCATTAGACTTTTAATTCCAGATTTTTATTGAATTCATTCAAATTTCACCATCTGCAGTGTCGGGATTTGAACCTGTATCCCGAGAGCTTTACTCTGGGTCTCTGGTTTACCAGTCCAGAGAACAAGGGTTAAAATCTCACAATGGCACTTTGAGAATATGAATCCAGTTAAAACAAATATTGAAAATATGGAAATAAAAATCTTTGTATCACTAAAAGTGAACATAAATTGTCTGGTTGATGTAAAAACCCTAATTGACTCACTAGTGTCCCTTTGGAGAAATATAACTGTCGTCCTTACCCAATATGGGCCTATACGTAACTCCATTCCCACACCAACAATGATGACCCGTAACTGCCCTCTCAAGTAGCTCAACAAGCCACTTAGCTTAATCAAACGAGAACCCATCATTCAAAAGGCCCAATGCACGGTCGGCACCACCTCCTGCTCCTGCACGCGGTTGGACTCCTCCACCTGCGCCTGCAAGTACTGGATGCTCGCCGACGACTCTTTGTGTAGTCCCTGTCTCGGCGATTGCATCTCCTCAATCGATGGGACTGTCCGTTCCAGAGGTCTGGACACAGCTAGACCCTTGTGGGGGTGAGGTTGATGCTGAGGGTGAGGGTGGGGGTGAGTGTGAGAGTGGTGTTGGCGGGAACCGCAGTTCAGCGGGGTCTCACTTTCTTGCCCGCAGCCGACCTCCATAGGGTGATGTCCCATTCCTCCAGCTGCCGATCACGCCCAGGGCCCGCCGCTCTGCCACGGTGAGGGACCACAGGTCCGGTGGCCCCCCTCCAGTCTTCTCCCGTTCCTGGCAGTTATGGGCGGCCTTCTCCTGGAGTGGGGGGGGGGGGGGGACAGGAAATGACAGTGTTAGACAGTCCGATGCACGCATCCGAGGGATTGGGTAGCGGGTGGCCTCAGTGGCCATGGCACCCGACCAGTATGGGTGCCAGCATGTGGTGCAGGGTAGGGGGTTGTCTGCCCTTCGGGTGAGGGAGGTGGGGGCAGGGGATCGGTTTATGGGTATGTGGGACAGGGGCTTAGTGCCAGGGGCGCAGTCTTGCCTACTCACCTTGGCCAACCTAAGGAGGTTGTGCACCTTTTTCTGGCACTGCTTGCCACTCATCATAGAATTTACAGTGCAGAAGGAGGCCATTCGGCCCATCGAGTCTGCACCGGCTCTTGGAAAGAGCACCCTGACCAAGGTCAACACCTCCACCCTATCCCCATAACCCAGTAACCCCACCCAACACTAAGGGCAATTTTGGACACTAAGGGCAATTTATCATGGCCAATCCACCTAACCTGCACATCTTTGGACTGTGGGAGGAAACCGGAGCACCCGGAGGAAACCCACGCACACACGGGGAGGATGTGCAGACTCCACACAGACAGTGACCCAAGCCGGAATCGAACCTGGGACCCTGGAGCTGTGAAGCAATTGTGCTATCCACAATGCTACCGTGTTCCGTATGGTATTGCTCACGGCGCTGACTGCCTCTGCCACCTGCGCCCAGGCACAGCGACTGGCAGCAGCTGGTGGCCTCCTTCCCGGGCCGAGGTACAGTGTCAACCGCCTCTCATCCGCCGTGTCCAACTCGGCATTCGCGAACCTTGGTGCTGCTCTCCTTGCTGCCATCCCGCTGGCTGGGATGGTGTGTGTGGGGAGTGCAGTGTGTATATGTGTCTGGAGCTTGTCAGCCTCCTGGGTGTCAATCGCGAATCTTGCGAATCCGGCACCATTTCTCATTGGAATCGATAGCGTTCCACGTGGTGCCGGTGCTAGTCCCTGAACCGTCGCTGAATTGGTCCAGGTGGGACACCAGTTTTGCTGTCTGGGAACTCCACGAATCTTGCGAAGGCGTCAACGCTTAGTCTCAGGAACGGAGAATTCCCCGGTTGACTCTGGTGGACTGGTTACAAACAGGTGGTCTACCGCTGTGAAAAAAACCACGCCGGGAAAACGGCTCCAAAGCCAGTTTTGGTTTTGCTTCAGAGGAGAAAGAGAAGCATTAATTGCTTGTGTACGGAAGCTCTTTACAGACCAGAGCCAGTCCACAGCCGGTGAACAGGAGTTGCTCTTAAGTTGCTGCACGTGTTGGAATTGAGTATCTGCAAGGGTTCCTCAGGCCCGGCTGAGAAGCAGTGCAAGAATCATTGGTTACATCCTCAAAGTTTATCTACCATGTGGAAGGTGGAGTGCACAGGATAGTCGGTGTGGTGATGCCCATTTTGTGCTGCCACCCATTTGGATTGGCACCTACACTCTGGTACCAGTCAGCACTTTCAGAAGAAGAAAGGAAAAATAGAACTTATAAGTGATTGAACTAAACTGCTGAACCTTTATCGCAATTCATGCAGCTGCCTGGAACTCTCAGTTAACCTACATTGCGATTCACTGATAGTTGTCCAGCATCTAGTCAGCAATGCTGTCAGTGTAACCGTGGCACTGCGCTCATTGCTCTGCTTCCTGAACAGTCCTAATGACCTAATTAAACATTCGTCAATAATAAAATGTATTCTGCAGCAGTCTGAATTCAAGCGCCAGTGTACCGAGTGGAGACGTGCCAAGGCAATCTGTCTGCATAAAACCCGATAGAATCATTTGTACAAGGAGCGAAAAGCACAAGAAATTGTCTCTTCAATTACTGGCTCCACATGCTGCAGTCATCAAAGGACATTAAGGGACTGGCAGGGACAGGAGGTGTGATTGTCAATGGAGGAATAATAGATATAAATGTTGCCGGCTGTTCATTTTAAGATGCCAAGTAAGGTGCAGGTTGGCGCATAGGGCATCTGCCTGACAGTCCAGCTTTCAATGGATTGAACTCAAGCTGTGGGCTTCTAACCATTACCCATTACTTAGTGCGAGTGTTCATCCGGGTTAATTCTACCATTTCAATTTCAGTCGATGAATTTGATCAGAATTGCTCGATCAAAAAAAGACCAAGGTCCGTCTAATTTTCCTTTCCACTGAAAGGCTGTGGAGCTGACATTTTAACTCTGTCTCTCTCTGCCACCAGACTGTTTTGCTTTTGCCTTTACCATCCATCTAGTCGCCTGATAATGGGGCTCTTTGCTGATCACAGTTATCAATTGTTATGGGCCAGGGTTTAGAAAATACCAAAGTATATTATCGAGTTCACCTGACCGTTACGATGAGCGCGAGAGCCTGCCTTTCGGGTGATATTCAACAGCGTTCTTAGACGCTTTTAATCAAAAAAACAAGCTTATTCTATGAATTTAGTTAACATTTGTATAAACACACACAGTAAGAATTTTTATCAACTACAACCATAAAGACCCCACACAGCTACAGTAGTCTATGTATAACCCTTAATGAATTCCCCCTTAACTGTTCCAATTCAATAACAAAATCCAAGTAAAACCAAAACCTCCCTTTTTAAAGATGTGGCCCAGTACACGGCATTCTTACTGGTATAAGACTTGTTAGTGATACTCTGTTCCCCTTTTCAAACAGCAGGGTTGAATTCCTTTCAGAGAGCAATTATAGTCTGGAAACAGCTTTTAAAATGAAGATAGAGAGACACTTCTTTTAACCTGTGCAGTTCAATACCAGTTCAAACTCAAAATGAAAGTAAAACTCAGAGCCACAGCCCAGCTCCACCCACACAATGACATCACTGAAGCCATGTGATAAGACAAAAACATTTCTTAAAGGGACACTCCCGTGACACGATCTTGACGAATTAGTCAACAATGGACTCAGGCAAGAGGTGAGCAGAACCCCAATGGTGGAGAGCTTGGGGAACCACAGATCCTTCCGTCTGCCCAAAGACTGCCGGAGTCATCACCTGTCATGTCTCAAAGTTGAGGAACCCAAAATGTGCAGCGTGTTAAACCTGTCGGTTATTAACATCTCAACCCATGGCTTCACCATCAAATACTTAAACCGGGACCAAAGTGAGAATTTTAGGAATTCATACTCCCAGCTGGAAAGCAAATGGGGAAATGGTGGGGATCATGTGTATCCCGTCTCCTTGAGGTTTACACCTTTTGAATATTGGTTGACTTTCCATGTAATCTCAGCGCTTCTTCAGTATTTTGATCATAGAATTTGCAGTGCCGAAGGAGGCCATTCGGCCCATCGAGTCTGCACCGGCCCTTGGAAAGAGCACCCCACTTAAGCCCACACCCCCACCCTATTCCTGTAACCCCACCTAACCTTTTTTAGACACGAAGGGCAATTTAGCATGGCCAATCCGCCTAACCTGCACATCTTTGGACTGTGGAGGAAACCGGAGCACCCGGAGGAAACCCACGCACACACGGGGGTAAACGTGCAGACTCCGCACAGACGGTGACCCAAGCCGGGAATCGAACCTGGGACCCTGGAGCTGTGAAGCAACTGTGCTAACCACCGTGCTACCGTGCTGTCCCTTTCATTCACAAGGCGACCATCCTGTCCATTTTGCCTGTAACAGCGCTTTCAAAATTATATCAAAGTAGCCCCCATACCCCTGCTCTCTCCCCATGGCCTTACATTCTTCTCTTTGCAAGTATTTACCCAGTTGTCCTCTTGAAAGTTCAGATTGAATTTGCTTCCACTGTCCATTCGGGCAGCACATTCCAGGCCACAACGTCTTGCTGCATAAAATAATTCTCATCATCTTCTGTCTGGTTCTCTTGTCAATTATTTATAATCTGTTTCTTTTAGTCATTGCCCCACCTGTCAGTGGGCAGTCTCTCTTGAGTTACCCTTCCGTAATAGTGAATATCTTTATTATATCTGTTCCGTACATTCTGTGCTCTACGGAGAACAATCCCAGATTCTCTAGTATTTATTTGAAAGATCTCGATGGTTATCTGGAAAAAGAGTCATTCAACCAAAACACAGACAGGGGATGTATCAATAGGCATTGCACGCACCAACTGACCTTCGGCTGGGGAGTGGAGGGTAGGGGAGGGGAAGAGGGAGGGGAAATTCCTGCAACGCTCTTAGCTGGGTGGGCTCATGCACAACCAAGACACCTTGCATTTATATCGTGGGCTGATTTCTCCTTTTGTGACATTGTTCTCCTGCCAGAGATGAATCGTCTCTGAGTTGCACTCGGTCTGGGAGCGGGAAGCCAGAGGCGATTCACTATCCATTGCCAAGCTATCGGGTCTCTCTTATGGAGGAGCCTCTGGTGGGTGTCTCTCTTATGGGGGTCTCAAGTGGGGGACTCCCTTATGGAGGTCTCTGTTGGGGGTCTCTATAATGAGAGTCTCTGGTGAGGGGTCAGTGGGGGGAAGGTCAGGAAGGGCAGCACGGTAGCCTTGTGGATAGCACAATTGCTTCACAGCTCCAGGGTCCCAGGTTCGATTCCGGCTTGGGTCACTGTCTGTTCGGAGTCTGCACATCCTCCCGTGTGTGCGTGGGTTTCCTCCGGGTGCTCCGGTTTCCTCCCACAGTCCAAAGATGTGCAGGTTAGGTGGATTGGCCATGATAAATTGCCCTTAGTGTCCAAAATTGCCCTTAGTGTTGGGTGGGGTTACTGGGTTATGGGGACAGGGTGAAAGTGTTGACCTTGGGTAGGGTGCTCTTTCCAAGAGCCGGTGCAGACTCGATGGGCCGAATGGCCTCCTTCTGCACTGTAAATTCTATGTAAAATAATCATACTGTGGGGGGGGGGCCAACAAATCCCGTTGAATGCTCTCACTTCCTCCTTTTTTCTGCAGAATTTGCACTGTGGGGGGGGGGCCTCCTATGGACTTTGGGGGCAATTGCCTTTAGGAATTACCCCCTAGGTCCACCATGAGGTCCACCGCGCCAGGGCCATGCTAGAAAATACCTCTACCGATTCTCGCCCACGTGACTCCCGGCCCAGAGTACCGGAGATTCCTGCGGGCTTGGATAATCCGGTGCCCAGCTCGCTAATAGGAAGTAAATGGGTCCATTTGATTGAGTTGCTTCCTCCCGCTGGCATGGGGTACGAACCTCAATGCCGCCGCCAGCGGCGGACTGAGCGTCGGCGCCATCCTGGTCTTTGGGTGACGCTGGATTTCCCGCCGCATCGGGAACCCCATTCCGGCGGCGGGCGCCAAAGGGTTCAGCCCCACATCTTTAATGCAGTAATGCCGCATTGCAGGTGCTTCTTCAGAGCTATATAAGAAGGTATCAGGGCAGACGGCTGAGAGCTTGGTCAAAGAGGTAGGGAGCATCTTAAAGGAGAGAGAAGTGGAGAGGTTTAGAACTCCAAAACCTAAGGCCTGAATAGCTGAAGGTGCAGCCACCGTGTGTGAGGCGATGAAAATTAGGGATATTAAATAGGACAAAATTAGAGGAGCGCAGAGAATCCAGAATATTGTCAAGCTGCAGGAATTTACAGAGAAGGTTAAGTCTGGGCTTACGTTATCGCACACTGAGCTATAAAAGACATCACTATTAAACCTGCACTGTGCACTTTAAAATTAAAATCATAAATGCTTTGTTTGTGAACACATTAATTTTAAAATTTATGTAGGGCCAGTTAAGAGGACAAGACAAAATCTCCTGAGGATGAATGTTGATGAGAGGCCTGTAAATGTGAATGCAATAATAATGAAGGAAGCAAAAAGACCAGCTTGAAATCAAGCCTGATCACAGGCACAGCTGCTAACTGTCCAAAGAATCTTAATTGTATCACATTAATCCAATATGGAGTAAATGAGGGAAAAGGAAGGATGGCTGTGTCGCTGCAGCTTTGATTTACTGGTGTTGAATTAAAATCAAATCACGTTCGTTCCCTTGTGATCCTGGGGCTGTATTAAAGTGTCAATCAAATAGAATCTTCCACAGGCTATGGAAAGTAGTTCATCTCTGTGCGAAGCACGGCTCTCTCTGCCTTGCAGACAGTTTTATAAAAGAAAGTGGAGCAGGAAAAGGAGTCAAGTTACAAGTGTTTTAAACCTTTGAACTTCTAAAGTGCCACTTGCCACCGCTACTACCAGCCCACCCCGCAACCCCTCCCCGCCACCTCATCCACAAAACAGCCAGGCGCGGATTGGAGACTCAAATACGGCAAGATGACCCAAACACACAGCACACAGCTTTAAGGGAGATCGGATACGAGGGTGTCAGATGGTCTCACTGGGAGAGGCAGGACACTGAAGTTGGAAGCTCTTTAAAAACAATTTATGCCAGTTGCGTTGTTTCCCAGGGAGTGTGAAACTCAACAGTGAAAGGGAGGCAGGAGATGTTGGATCCACAATGGGGTAAATTCTGTACTCTGGAGGTCCCACCATCTCCCCTGGCCCATGGCAGGAAGCCCTCAGCCTCTCCTGATCACCGGCCTCTCCAACTCCCAGTTCCTGGGGTTTCCTCCCAACCGTCAGTCAGGCTTTCCATTTGACTAGCTGCTGCACAGGAGGTTCATTTTTCAAAATGTCACGTTTGGCGGGGATTCTGCCTCCCAGTCTGCCTGGATTTTCCGGCCTTTGTCATCAACTTCGGAGGACATCCAAGCAGGAAGTGCAAGCGGTACTTCCAGGTGGAGGTGTTCCTACACTCCTGCTGCGTTTGTCTTTGGATGGTAGAGGTGACAGGTTTGGGAGGTGCTGCTGAAGGGGGTTTGGCGAATGCACCTTGCTGATGGTACACGCTGCTTCCATTGTGTCTCAGTGCTGGAGGGAGTGAACATTGTGGTGGATGGGGTGCTGATCAAGCGGCTGCTTTGTCCTGGTTGGCGTTGAGCTTCTTGAGTGGTGTAGGAGCTACACTCATCCAGATAAGTGGTGGGGAATATTCCACAACACTCCTGACTTGTGCCTTGTAGATGGTGGACAAGTATTGAGTCAAGACGTACGTTACACTCCTCAGACTCCCCAACGTCTGACCTGTCCCTTATGTATATACATGGCTAGTCCAGTTACGTTCCTGGTCAATATTAATCCCCCCCCCCCTCCCCAAGCACCCCCCCCCCCCAACACCCCCAGTATGTTGATACTGGGGTTGATAGTGGGGTATTCAGTGATGGTATTAAATATCAAGGAAAGTTGGCTAGGTTCTCTCTTCTTGGAGATGGTCAATGCCTGACATGTGCCTGGTGCAAATGTTGTTTGCCGCTTACCAGCCCAAATATAGATATTGTGCAGGTTTTGCTGCATGTGGGATATACTTTAGTATTTGAGGAAGAGTTGCGAATGGGGCTGAACACCCTGTAGTCACCAGTGAACATTTCCACATCTGACCTGGAACTACCCGAGGTGCGACTGCCCTGTTGTACTCCTTACTACCAACTGCCGAGTGTCACACATCACGTGACCAATGTCTGACGCAACCAGCTGGTTGGAGGTCGCATTACAAACTATGTACAATACTATTCACAGGCATAGCACCGCAAATTTCACCTTACCACTTGAGTTCAGCTCTTTGGTCCATATTTGGACCAATTCAGTAAAGACGTCAGGAATCAAGTGGCCCGGCCTGGCAGAACCCAAACTGAGCATCAGTGCTGAGTAAGTGCCATGTGATAGCACTGTCAATTATGCCTTCCATCACTTTGCTGAAGATTAAGAGTAGATGGGGGCAATGATAGGCCAAAATGGTCTGGCCTTGTTTTTTTTTGTGGGCATCCCTCTGCATTTTCCATATTGTCAGGTAGTCGTAACTGTGAAGCAACTGTGCTGACCACTGTGTTACTGTGCTGCCCACAATAGAAAACGCTTTGCAGAGCTTGTCCGGGATTTGAACCCTGGACATTTCGGCATTTTATCGCAATGGAAACCCCTTAGGCGAAAATCATACTCCGAGACCAATGAACCCACCGACCTGTACTCTGTAATGTTATCAGGGCCCATAACCTTTGCAGTATCCAGTGTCTTCGGCTATTTTGTGATATTGTGTGGAGTAAATCAGTAAATCGAATTGGCTGAAGACTGTGATGCTGGGGACCCCCGAAGGAGGCCGAGATCATCCACTCGGCACTTGTGGCTGAAGATGTTGCAAATGCTCCAGCCCCTTATCTTTTGCACTGATGTGCTGGACTCCCTTATCTTTGAAAATGGATGAGTTTCTGGAGCCTCCTCTGGCTTGCTGTTTAATTGTCCCCCTCAGCTTCCAGCTGCATGTGGCAGGATCTGATCCCTTGGTTGTGGGATTGCTGAACTCTGACTGTGGGCAGCATGGTGGCACAGTGGTTAGCATTATGCCTTCACAGCGCCAGGGTCCCAAGTTCGATTCCTGGCTTGGGTCACTGTCTGTGCGGAGTCTGCATGTTCTCCCTGTGTGTGCGTGGGTTTCCTCCGGGTGCTCTGGTTTCCTCCCAAAAGTCCCTAAAGACGTGCTATTAGGTCATTTGGACATTCTGAAATCACCCTCAGTGTACCCGAATAGGTGCAGGAATGTGGCGACGAGGGGCTTTTCCCAGTAACTTCATTGCAATGTTAATGTAAGCCTACTTGTGACAATAAAAATGATTATTATTAGCATGCTGCTTATACATTTTATCATTCAAGTAGTCCTGTGATGCAGCTTAACGAAGTTAGCATCTCAATTTTCGGTATGTGAGTGCTGCTCTTGTAAATAGACAGAAGGAGCAAGATGGTAACTTTGTAGAGCAAGAAGCACTTCTTTGAGAAGCAATGTTTCGAATGGGGGCTTAAGGGTATAAATTTGCAACACGGAATTTACCATTGAACTGCTCAAAGTCCAAACTGTTTTGTTATCATTGGGCCTGTGACATACAAACAGCGGAGTAAAGTCCCCCTGCCAAAGTTCTGTATGTTTTGTTGATAAGTGCACCAATTCAAAATATTAATCTAGATTAGCTATGTGGAGGCTGAAATGAAATATGCCCAGGTTAAATATTAAAAGACTGTACAAAAAAGATAATATCGACAGCAAAGAACCCGCAGCATTCGGAAGCAGGCTACCGGTTCTTCTCCAGAGCCAATCATAAGGTTGCAATTCCCACATCTCTATAGAAATGAATGTCTCACTCTCTCTCCTGTGGTCATGGAAAAAAAGGTTCCTGAAACTGTGCCTTTCAGGCACTCTGCAGCTTGGCTGCTTACCCAACTGTGAAGCTTCAAATCGGCCCTCTTTGCCATCGTGAGATTGTAACCAGGAACCACAACGTGCGTGAGGACTTTCTGGAGCGAGCACAGGTCAGATTGGCACAGCAAATCCATTTTTTTCTTGTCCTCTCCAGGATTGTATTTATTGCATTTGCAAAGAAGAAAGTTGCCTTTTGTTTCATGTGAATGCAAGAGCAGAATAGTCAGGCCTGGGGCTTTCGAATCTAATCGGCAGCAAGTTTCCATTTTCCCACTTTCAAACGTGTTCTCACATCTGAGAATGTGAGAGTCAGTGAGGGCAACCAACCTGGGAGCTCCACTGCAGGATCTGCAACTAACGTAAAACCTCCTGTGCAGTCATTGCACCTGTCTGAGCCTGCAATACCTGCTGCTGTGCAGGCAAATGCAGCTGACATGTAGATTTATAGCTGGTTTGTGTAGTGTAGCTGTCACGGGGCGTTGTTGTAGGTCTTTCAATCTACAATGGGTTGCTTTGCAATTACAATTGACAATGTCGCTTGCGGCTCTGGGGATGATTTGCAATGTCTAATCCTAAAACATTTTGCGATGGGAACTTGTCTTGGCTGAGTAGCACCTGGAGGTACGGTGTTAACGTTGAATTTGTGTTGCAACAAAATGTATGCTTCACATACAGCAGCAGACCATAATTAGGTTTGGGACAACTTTAGCGAGAATCACAAGGGCAATCTTTCCCAAGATTTTCAAAAGTGCGGGATCGGCCCCTTCCTGCCACAACGACTGGAATTTAATCCCCAGATTTTGAATCCCCTAATCAATATATTTTTGGCATCAATATGGAATCACAGTACAGTTCAAGGCTTTGGGGAATGCATCATAATATTGTCATTTTTTTCTTTATCTGGGCAGGCACTGCCCCTACATCCAGCAGTAAGTTGACATTCACAGCAGTAGAGGGTAGGATTTGTGCCAGGATATTAAAGAGGGAACGGAGACGACGGGGTGAGCAATTTCATGTTGCTTGCCGGAGTGCTGGTTTGTGGGCACAGCCGCAGTTATTTCCACGCTGGAAAGATACATGGAAACATTGGGGTCATGAAAGGGATGGGCCCTAAAGGGTTGGTGGGGAGGCCTGAAAAGGGGGCCCTCTGCCATCCTCTAGCAGGGTGTCCTCACTTGGGGAGCATGAGGTAATGCCCATGTTTGCAGGGGGTGGGGGACAGGGACGGGGGACGGGGGGGGGGGCGGTGACATTGCCCAGGGGTGGGGCTGTGTGGAGGACCCTCAAGCTCAATTAGAGCTAAGGGCACCCTTTCAAAATGGCAGCCCTATCTCCGAGGAGCGGGTATTGCCGGGCGGGTTCTCCTCCCATTGCTGAAGAAAGTTCTAAGTGTGCGCGAAAGAAATTCCCCAGGGCCCCATAAAATGTGGGTGGATACCAGTGTGGATCCCCCAAAAAGCCAATGGAAATACCCTGCCAATCCCGCCGAAAATGACACTTAGAAATGTTTTGGTTATATCGTGCCCCCTATGTTTTGCGCAATTTCACTTTTATTTCCCCTATGATCCAACTAATGGATAAAGCTAACTTTTCAACCACAGCATGTTTATGTATCGCCCTGCTTCCACAAGAAATATTAATTTTCTTTTTCGTAAGTCAGGTGTGAAACCTTGGGGCTTTCACAGAAAAACAAACTGCAGAACATGATGTCAAAGTGGTCGCAAAAGTCCAGAAATCCTTTGTCATATAAAAAAGAACTTCAAACATAAATACAGTCATACTGAAACATTGAGAATGGTTTTAGATTCAGAGCTGCTTTCAACTGCTCAGTGGGAGCTGTCAGCCTTACCCCTGGAGTTCTGCTCAGTATTTTTGAAATTGTATGATAGATAAATTCATACTTAATGTCCCCTTGCATCTGAATAAAAGTGTAATTATCGTAAAACAATTTACGGGCGGCTGTATATTGTTTTCTTAGCTCTGGGCCAAAGAGGTGGAAAGGTTTACCCCTCCACTTTAATAAAAGCAAAATACTGCCGATTCTGGAAATCTAAAATAAAAACAGAAAATTCTGGAAAAATCCTGCCACTTCAGCAGTATTTGTGGAGAGAGAAAGAGAGTTAATATTACAAACCTTTTTGACATTTCTTCAGTAAAGATTTTTCCGGCATTTATATTACCCACAACCTCCTCCCTCATTTCCACCTACTTCCTTTTCTCTTCCCAACCAGACTCTCTTCCCAAACACTTCCCCCCTACTGCCCCCGCATACCTGTCTCCCTCCCCCATGCACACATCTCCCATTAACCCCCTCACACACTTCCCACCCCGACACATCTCCCTCACCCAACCCTCCCAGTCCCCTGCCACCCTCCTCTGGCCACGCCAAGAAAGGTATTGAAGGATATGCTGATAAATTTATGTGGGCGGGAAGATTAGTGAGATGAGGTTTGTGTGGAGCATAAAAACCAGCAGAGACCAGTTGGGCCGAAAGGGCTAACTCTGCATAGTGGGACCGATGCATCCCCAGCAGTGATGATGCTATTCCCTATGGCTGAAGCTTTGAATGCTCCTTCCCCAAAGGCATTGAGTGAAATTAGATAATGGATTAATTTAAGGGATTGTTGTTAGCACTGAAAGGCCACTGTAGCTAATTCATTCTCACTTCCGAGAGAGGACAACAGGGACTGCCGGCTGTTGGGTGCCTGGAGGAGAAGGGCCATGTGCTGAAATAACTAATTCTGCCGTGTGCCACTGCAGCTGAATGTGTCCAACAGGAGAGCTGCAATCAATTGGTCTGTACTGATTTACTGCATGCCATTGTCTGTCGAGATTAAAAACATCCAAAAGAGATTAAAATGCTGCAAAGAAACAAATTTTGGCCTCGGGGAGAGCTCATAGGGCGAGATTCTGATTTGCTGAGAACTATCTTAAGACTTACAATTCAGGTTGTCCTTTGAGCATAGAATCATAGAAACCCTCCAGTGCAGAGTGAGGCCATTCAGCCCATCGAGTCTGCACTGACCCTCCAAAACAACACCGCAACCAGGCCCACTCCCCCACCGTATCCCCACAACCCAGTAATCCCACCTCACCTTTGGACACTAACGGCAATTTAGCACGGCCAATCCACCTAACCTGCACATGTTTGGACTGTGGGAGGAAACCGGAGCACCTGGAGGAAACGCACGCAGACATGGGGAGAACATGCAGACACGTATGGGCTCCCCCCCCCCCCCAGTCACCCCCCTCGGTGTCCTCTGGCCCCAGCTGACCTATCAGCGGGATAGGCACGCTCAGCACAACCAGTGCCACCTTGTTGGCTGGGATGAGTGTGTGTGGGGAGTGAAGTGTGTGTGTGAGGCTGCAGCTTGTCAGCCTCCCGAGTGTCAATCACGGATCCGGCGAATCCCGCACCGTTTCTCATTGGAATTGATTGTGTTCTGCGTGGCGTCGGTGCCAGCCCTTCCATGGTCGCTAAATCGACCCATGTGCAGCGGCAGTTTTGCTGTCGTGGAACTCCACGAATCCTGCCCTGGCGTCAACACTTAGAGCGGGTTTCTCACAGAAAAAGTGCCTGGATAAGGAATATCTCTCAATGACTGACATAAAAGCCAAACACCGCAGATGCGTCTGTGGAGAGAGAAACAGAGATAGGATTTGCTGCCCTTGTCAGTAGCGGGCATCAGGACGACCTCTCCAGTGTCGGGGCGGAAAGATCACGGCTCGAGTTTGTGTTTTGAGTCCAATATGACTTAGTGGACTCGAAAGGTGAATTCTCTTTCTCGTTCTACTGATGCTGCCAGGGTTTTCCAGAATTTTCCGTTTTCATCTCTCGCTAACTGCTCGACCCACTCAATCTCGACTTATACTGATGTCGGTAACTATTGCTAACAAGCGTCACAAACACGACAGGCAGCCACATTCAATTCTAAAGGGGAAATCAGATGCCAGGTCGGGGCTTGACTCAGAGGTAAGAGAGCTACCATAGCCGATACAAAACAAGTGCTATTAATGCTGGTTATCGCAGTACCTCCCAAACCCATGCACTCTACCAGCTGGAAGAAAAATAGTTGCATAGGACACCACCAACTCCAAGTCACACCCCATCCTGACGTAGAAATATATCACTCTTCCTTTGTTATCACTGGATCAAAATCCTGAAGGTTTCTCTTGAACAGCACTGCACGGGTTCATTTTCCACACAGACAGTAACAGGTCAAAAACAGTTCACCACCAACCTCTCAAGAGGAAGAAATGACGTCTAAGTAAAAATTAAATACATATTCTGGAACTCTCAAACTCAATGCCTTCACTGCCTCGCTTCCTCTTTCGGAGGGTCGGTGCAGGCTCGATGGGCCGAATGTCCTCTTTCTGTACTGTAGTGATTCTCTGATTCACTTTCAGGCACTCCTAATTTCCCTTCCCCTTGAGAGTATTTTTGCTTCTCAGTTGTTCCCTTCAGTCAGTCTCCATTTGTGATCTCTGCTCTTTAATCATCTCTCAGTACAAGGCAGCCAGAACACCATAAGACATAGCAGCAGAATTAGGCCACTCGGCCCATCGAGTCTGCTCCGCCATTCAATCATGGCTGACACTTTTCTCATCCCCATTCTCCTGCCTTCTCCCCATAACCCCTGATCTCCTTATTAATCAAGAACCTATCTATCTCTGTCTGAAAGACACTCAGTGATTTGACCTCCACAGCCTTCTGCGGCAAAGAGTTCCACAGATTCACCACCCTCTGGCTGAAGAAATTCCTCCTCATCTCAGTTTTAAAGGATCGTCCCTTTAGTCTGAGATTGTGTCCTCTGATTCTAGTTTTTCCTACTAGTGGAGACATCCTCTCCACGTCCACTCTATCCGGGCCCCGTAAGTTTCAATAAGATCTCCCCTCATCCTTCTAACCTCCAAGGAGTACAGACCCAGAGTTCTCAAATGTTCCTCATACGACAAGGTCTTCATTCCAGGGATCATTCTTGTGAACCTCCTCTGGACCCTTTCCAAGGCCAACACATCTGATAGTAAAGGCGGTTGTGACTGCTGAGGCCTGGAAAATTAGGTAATGATTGCTTTCAACATTCCGGCCATTCTGTTACAATTTTGGCAAACTTTTTTTTTATCCTGACGGTACCATTCCTTTAATTGGACATGGGTCACAGGGTGAAACTAAAATCACTGGATTAAAAACAATTCGAGCAAAAGGGAGTGGCCAGCACAATGTACACATTGCCATGTCCAAATTTTACCTCTGAACTTGTCGAAACAGTGCATATCGTCAAGTCAATGCAGATCTAAATCTTAAAGCAGTTTGGCAGGTTTGCAAAGCACAAGGGCCGAACTCACCCAAGATCGCCTGAAAAACTGAGAAAAAGGCGAGATACGTAGAACAAGTTGGATGTATTTCTGGCGGAATCGTCACATGATCCTCCCACCATCCCACCCTCTTTGGTCACCCAACACAATCGTCCTTGTGTACTCCCACCTCACACCACGATTGGAAAGAACAACAGGCTCTCCTTCACCAAACTGGATGATTCATGAGTTATCAGTCAAGCTGCATCTACCTCCCATTTCAAATATTTTTATAGCTAATGAATCAAGACGTTCAAACAAAACGGGAAAGAGAAACTCATTCTTAATCATATTTTCATAGTTTATGTGTGAGGAACATATGACCGTATGAGTTAGGAACAGGAGTAGGCTATTCGACCCCTCGAGCCTACTCCACCTTTCAGTAGGATCACAGCTAATCGGATTGTAACCTGGGGCGTCATTCTCCGCCGGCGGGAGTCTCCGTTCTGCCGGCGCCCGGGGGTTTCCCGACGGCGTGGGGGTGCCCCACAATGGGAAACCCCATTGACCGGCCGGTGTTACGGAGACTCCCGCCGGCCGGTCTGCGCAGAAATGTGGCGGGGCGGGTAGGAGAATTTCGCCCCTGAACTTCACCTTCCTTCTTACGCTCGATAACATTTCATTCCCCTTGTTTATCAATAATCTATCTAGTTCTGCCTTAAAAATATGCATCGACTCTGCTTCCACTGCCTTTTTAGGAAGAGCGTTCCTGAGACCATCTGAGAGAAAATAATCTCCTCATCGCTGTCTTAAATGAGTAACCCTTCATTTTTAAATGGTGACCCCTAGTTCTAGATTCTCCCACCACCCTGTCAATACTCCTCAGGATCTTAAGTTGCCTCCTACTCTTCTAAACTCTAGTGGATAAAAGTCTGACCTGTCCAACCTTTCCTCAAAAGACAACCCGCCCATTCCTGCTTATAGTCTAGCAAACCTTCTCTGAACTGCTTCTGACACATTTTCCTTCTTCCTTAGATAAAGAGACCAATACTGTACAAATATTCCAGATGTGGTCTCACCTGTGTTTTGTACAAATGAAACATAACCTCCCTACCTTTATATGCCCTCAGCTATGGAGGTCATGAGTTGAACCATGGAGTGGACATCCCCCACCATGGAGTCCATGTCCGGTGCCAAGGTCCCCACTGCGGATAACACCCTTGCCGTGTTGGCCTCATTGCATAGGAATGACGTCACCATCTCCTCGGACAGAAGGACTCCTCCAGTCGGCCTTGTAGTCCGAGAAGGGATGCTGTCATCCCTTCCTGATGCTCGAGATCCTTCCTTTGAATTTCCAACAGATCCGGGATGATTGGACCCAGTCATTGGCCGGGGCTCAACAGAATGCTGGGCTCTGGTTCCCTCCAAGTCCCAGTTCCCGAGGGCATTCCTTCCTCCACCTGTTGTGGATCTTCAGTTGTGAGGTTCTCACTAGTGAGTGGCCCGGAGGTCTGCCGACTATTAAATCCTGAGGTGTGACTTTCTGAGCGGGTGGAGGGTCTGGGCGATAGCTGTGTATTAGTTTTTTTTCCCCCTTCAGTTGAGGCATCGCATCCCACAGGGGACTCAATCTCCAATCCTGGCTCAGCAAGCCAGTGCCTTATCCATTAGGCAACAGGGACTAGGCTGTTAGTTATAACTCTCTGGCGACTACAGGACAATTCTGGAGGTATTGGACCTCCTCAGCTCCACAGAAAAAATGAATGAATAGAAAAGGAACCACAGAATATCATTATCCGATACATCCTGGTGTGTTGGAATCCAGTTTATTTAACTCGAAATGTACAGGATGGGCAATCCAGTACTTTATTGTGAAGTGTGGGCAATGTTGGAGGTAACACAGCAGCCAATTCATGCACAGCAAGCTCCCACACTGAGCAAGGCGCTAATAACCAGACCATCTGTTTTAACTGTGGTGACTGAGGAATAATATTGCTGCGGCTTCAACTCGCTAGAATTTCTTTTGCCTTCACTTTTAGCATCAGACACGGATAAACGCCTCATTGATTTTCTGTGGATTTAATATGTGCATTATAAACTAGTACATGTATTGAAGATTTCATTCAATTCATGACTAAATGGATTGTCCCAATGTATAAGCTTCCATTCCACAAATCCACCACAGATCATGGTGATTCTAGTTGAAAATGGTTGCTAAGCACTTGAAAATGTAGATGCAAGTTTGGCTAGATTAATGAAGACAACAGGCTTAAATGTTTGTACTTCTATTGACGTCACAAGAAGAAGATTATTGAACAGGCAGGCAACCAGGTTTCAAATGTAATCAAGTCTATATCATTTTGGAAATGAAGGTGGAGTAAGCAAGCTGTCTTTTAAAACAAGAATACAAGTTCAAATCCAGCTCGACCAGCTGTAAGTCTCTCTTCCCTATGGTGGATTCCATGTTAAGTAAGTTCAATTCAATTTGCATTCTGTTGTGTTGGGGTCTCTGGATCTGTGGAACACATACAGGTCACCAACACTTGAAATAATGCAACACTATTTTATTGAATCATTAACTGTTTAACATACTCTCACTCTGGGTTAACACGATACTAGCTTTAACTAAAGACCTTTGCCTTGTCCTAACCTGTCGATGCACTCAGCACATGGTGAATGTCTGTGCTGCTGGCTGTGAGCTCTGTTCTACTAGCTAGCTGCAGCTCGAATGAGGGGGAACTCTGATGCCCCCTGTCTTTATAGTGCGTGTGGTCTAACTGGTGATTGGCTGCGGTGTTGTATGTGTTGATTGGTCCCACTGTGTGTCCATCAGTGTGTGTCTGCACCATGATATACTGGTGTATATTACGACACATTCGGCAGCGGCCAAAGAATAATACGGTTCCTAAATTGACCATGGAATCAGACAGCACAGGACAAGGCCATTGCGGCCAACATTCCTGTGGTGGCTTTTTGAAAGAGTTCCATAAGAACATAAGAACTAGGAACAGGAGTAGGCCATCTGGCCCCTCGAGCCTGCTCCGCCATTTAATGAGATCATGGCTGATCTTTGTGGACTCAGCTCCACTCTCCGGCCCGTACACCATATCCCCGAATCCCTTTATTCTTTAGAAAGGCATCTATCTTTTTCTTAAAAACTTTTAAAGAAGGAGCCTCAACTGCTTCACTGGGCAAGGAATTCCAGAGATTCACAACCCTTTGGGTGAAGAAGTTCCTCCTACACTCCGTCATAAATCTACCTCCCCTTATTTTGAGGCTATGCCCCCTAGTTCTGCTTTCCCCGACCAGTGGAAACAACCTGCCCGCATCTATCCTATCTATTCCCTTCATAATTTTATATGTCTCAATAAGATCCCCTCGCATCCTTCTAAACTCCAATGAGTACAGCCCCAGTTTACTCAACCTCTCGTCATAATCTAATCCCCTCAACTCTGGGATCAACCTAGTGAATCTCCTCTGCACTCCCTCCAGTGCCAATGTGTCCTTTCTCAGGTAAGGAGACCAAAACTGAACACAATACTCCAGATGTGGCCTCACCAACACCCTATACAATTGCAGCATAACCTCACTAGTCTTGAACTCCATCCCTCTAGCAATGAAAGACAAAACTCGATTAGCCTTCTTAATCACCTGTTGCACCTGCACACCAACATTTTGCGACTCGTGCACCAGCACACCCAGGTCCCTCTGCACAGCAGCATGTTTTAACATCTTACCGTTTAAATAATAATCCATTCTGCTGTTATTCCTCCCAAAATGGATAGCCTCACACTTGGCAACATTGAATTCCATCTGCCAGACCCTAGCCCATTCACCTAACCTATCCAAATCCTTCTGCAGACTTCCGGTATCCTCTGCACTTTTTGCTTTACCTCTCATCTTAGTGTCGTCTGCAAACTTTGACACATTGCACTTGGTCCCCAACTCCAAATCATCTATGTAAATTGTGAACAACTGTGGGACAACACTGATCCTTGAGGGACCCTCTAGTTACAGGTTGGCAACCAGAGAAACACCCATTTATCCCCACTCTCTGCTTTCTGTTAGTTAACCAATCCTCTACCCATGCTACCACTTTACCCTCAATGCCATGCATCTTTAGTTTATGCAGCAACCTTTTGTGTGGCACCTTGTCAAAAGCTTTCTGGAAATCCAGATATACCACATCCATTGGCTCCCCGTTATCTACTGCATTGGTAACGGTCTCAAACAATTCTACCAAATTAGTCAGACACGACCTACCCTTTGTGAACCCACGCTGCGTCTGCCCAATGGGACAATTTCCCTCCAGGTGCCCCGCTATTTCCTCATTAATGATAGATTCCAGCATTTTCCCTACAACCGAAGTTAAGCTTACCGGCCTATAATTACCCGCTTTCTGCCGACCTCCTTTTTTAAACAGTGGTGTCACGTTTGCTACTTTCCAATCCTCTGGGACCACCCCAGAGTCTAGTGAATTTTGATAAATTATCACTAGTGCGTTTACAATTTCCCTAGCCATCTCTTTTAACACTCTGGGATGCATCCCATCAGGGCCAGGAGACTTGTCTACCTTTAGCCCCATTAGCTTGCCCAATACTGCCTCCTTAGTGATTACAATCATCTCAAGGTCCTCACCTATCATATCCTTATTTCCATCAGTCACTGGCATGTTATTTGTGTCCTCCACTGTGAAGACTGACCCAAAAAACCTGTTCAGCTCCTCAGCCATTTCCCCGTCTCCTATTATTAAATCTCCCTTCTCATCTTCCAAAGGACCAATATTTACCTTAGCCACTCTTTTTTGTCTTATATATTTGTCGAAGCTTTTACTACCTGCTTTTATGTTCTGAGCCAGTTTACTTTCATAGTCTACCTTACTCTTCTTTATGTCTTTTTTAGTAGCTTTCTATTGTCCCCTAAAGACTTCCCAGTCCTCTAGTCTCCCACTAATTTTTGCCACTTTGTATGTTTTTTCGTTCAATTTGATACTCTCCCTCACCTCCTTAGATATCCACGGTCGATTTTTCCCCTTTCTACCGTCTTTCTTTTTTGTCGGTATGAACCTTTTCTGAACACTGTGAAAGATCGCTCTGAAGGTTCTCCACTGTTCCTCAACTGCTTCACCATGAAGTCTTTGCTCCCAGTCTACCTTAGCTAGTTCTTCTCTCATCCCATTGTAATCGCCTTTGTTTAAGCACAAAACACTTTTTAATGCTTGATTTTACCTTGTCATCCTCCAACTGTATTTTACATTCCACCATATTGTGGTCGCTCCTTCCAAGAGGATCCCGAACTATGAGATCATTAATCAATCCTGCCTCATTACACAGGACCAGATCTAGGACCGCTTGTTCCCTTGTAGGTTCCATTACATACTGTTCCAGGAAATTATCCCGGGCACATTCTATAAACTCCTCCTCAAGGCTGCCTTTACCAACCTGGTTAAACCAATCGATATGCAGATTAAAATCTCCCATGATAACCGCTGTACCATTTCTACATGCATCCGTTATTTCTTTGCTTATTGCCTGCCCTACCATCCTGTTACTATTTGGTGGCCTATAGACTACTCCTATCAGTGACCTTTTCGCCTTACTATTCCTGATTTCCACCCAAATTGATTCAACCTTGTCCTCCATAGCACCAATATCATCCCTTACTATTGCCCGGATGCCATCCTTAAACAACAAAGCTACACCACCTCCCTTACCGTCCATTCTATCCTTTTGTATAGTCTGATACCCTTGGATATTTAACTCCCAGTCGTGACCATCTTTTAACCATGTTTCAGTAATGGCCACTAAATCAGTGATTCACGATGATTTGCGCCATCAACTCATTTACCTTATTTCGTATACTACGAGCATTCAGGTAAAGTACACTTATGCTGTTTTTTATGTCTTTGTTATGAATCCTAACACCTTGATCAGTAACTTTTCGCAATTTATTTTTCCTCTTACCCTTTCTCCTAATTTTCCTTGTCTTTGAACCCATATCTCTACATAATAACCTGTCACGTAACCTGCTGCCTTGATCTCCATTAACCATTATACTGTCCATAGCTTTACACTTCCCTTTCCCCCAACTTGCTAGTTTAAAGTCCTTGTGACCAACCTATTTATCCTATTCGCTAGAACACTGGTCCCAGAATGGTTCAGGTGAAGACCGTCCCAACGGTACAGGTCCCTCCTGCCCCAGTACTGATGCCAATGCCCCATGAAATGGAATCCCTCTTTCCCGCACCACTCCTTTAGCCACGTGTTAACTTCTCTAATTTTCTCAACCCTATGCCAATTGGCATGTGGCTCGGGTAGTAATCCAGAGATTATAACCCTGGAGGACCTGCTCTTTAATTTAGTCCCTAGTGTTTGATAATCCCCAAACAGGTCCTCTTTCCTAGTCTTACCTATGTTGGTAGTCCCAACGTGGACCACAACAACTGGATCCTCCCCCTCCCTCTCCAAAATCCTTTCAAGCCGATCAGAGATGTCCCTCACCCTGGCACCGGGCAGGCAACATACCATGCGGGACTCTCGATCTGGCTTACAAAGGATGCCATCAATTCCCCTAATTATAGAATCCCCTACAACTACCACTTGTCTTTTTGTTCCCCCCTCTTGAATGGCTTCCTGTACTACGGTGCAGTGGTCAGTCAACGCATCCTCCCTACAGCCCTCTTCCTCATCCACACAGGGCGCAAGTACCTCATACCTGTTGGACAAGGTCAAGGGCTGAGGCTCCTCAACTCCTAAACTCAGGATCCCCCTACCTGCCTCCCTTGCAGTCACACCACTCTGTCCCTGACCACTGTCCGAATTAACAGAACTTATTCCACCGGGTGTGACTGCCTCCTGAAACAAAGCGTCCAGGTAATGTTCCCGCTCCCTGATGTGCCGCAGTGTGTGCAGCTCGGTCTCCAGCTCATCAATTCTGAGCTGAAGTTCCTCGAGCAGCCAACACTTGCTGCAGATGTGGTCACTGACGGTCTCAATGGGATCCACCAGCTCCATCATCATACAGCAACAGCACATCACCTGTCCAGCCATATTCAACTAGTTAATAAATTTAAATATTTTTTAAAAATTTTCTTGATAGAATCTCAAGGATAAACCCGAACACCAACAAAAACACAGCCCTCTCTCGCCACTCACCCAAACTCAGTCACTCACCTAAACTCAGATGCACTCTGTTCCAATCAGCAATCTCTGACTAAAGGCACTCCTGCCACACCTTTTGTGCACTCACCTCTCCCAGCACTCCCGGCTCTCTCCTCCCGCGCTTTTTAAATCTCCTGGCTCTCTCCTCCGGCGCTGTTTTCGCTGTCCCGGCTCTCTCTGCTCCCGCGTTGTTTTCCCAATTAGTTCCTTCTTTTTTCTCCCCTTAGCCCTGCAATTTTTCCACTTGTAAATATCTATCTAATTCCCTTTGAAAAGTTATTATTGAATCTGCTTCCACCACCCCATGCAGTGCATTTCAGTTCATAACAACTTGCAAATAGGTTTCTTCTGCCACATCCAAATCTTTGGATTTGCATTTGGATTTATTGTCACATGTACCGACGTACATGTTCTGTTCTGTGTACAGTCCAGGCAGATCATTCCATACATGAAAAACATAAGGTATACGATAGATACACAATATAAATACATAGACATAGACATTTGGTGAAGCATACGGAGTGTAGTACTACTTAGTAGCAAAGATGCATGGAGAGGTCAGTTCAGTCCATAAGAGGGTCATTCAGGAGTCTAGTAACAGCGGGAAGAAGCTGTTTTTGAATCTGTTAGTGCGTGTTCCCAGACATTTGTATTTCCTGCCCGATGGAAGAGGTTGGAAGAGGGAATAACCCGGGTGGGAGGGATCTTTGATTAAGCTGCCCACTTTCCCAAGGCAGCGGGAAGTGTAGGCAAAGCCAATGGATGGGAGACGGGTTAGTGTGATGGACTGGGCTGTGTTCACAACTCTCTGTAGTTTCTTACGGTCTTGGGCCAAGCAATTGCCATACCAGGCTGTGATGCAGATAAATAGGATGCTTTTCTATGGTGCATCTGTAAAAATTGGTAAGAGCCAATGTGGACACGCCGAATTCCCTTAGTTTCCTGAAGAAGTATAGGCGCGGTTGTGTTTTCTTGGTCATAGCTTCGACATGGGTGGACCAGGACAGATTGTTGGTGATGTGCACACCAAGGAATTACTGCGGCGAGCAGTAAGTAAAGCTGCCTGCCTCGTTAATTGGGCATCTCGAGGTGATTAGCTCACCTTCTGATTGGCCAGGCTTTTCCTGGCAACTGTAGGGAGGTTTGTGAAGCTGGCTGAAATGGGGGCAGCGGTTTTATTGGATGCAAAAAAGTCAAAGTTTAGGCAAAGTACTGCTGAACACCAATGGCATTTTAATAACAAACCTCTCCCTGCCCTACCTCGGGCTCCAGCTCTCCATTTTCCCTGGCCACTTTGGAGACGAAGACCCTCTCATTCTTTAAGACCATACACAGATGGCAGTCACAGCAATTCAGTTTGGAACATGGCCACTGATTGGGTGGAAAACCCATCTCTTGGGTCATCAAGACCCCCACCCCATGATGGTTGGAAACAGAGGCAAGAAACGGTGGTGCAGCATTTAGCACTGCTGCCTCACAGCGCCAGGGACCCGGGTTCAATTCCAGCCTTGGCCGACTGTCTGGGTGGAGTTTGCACGTTCTCCCCCTGTCTGGGTGGGTTTGTTCCGGGTGCTCCTGTTTCGTCCCACAGTCCAAAGATGTGCAGGCTATGCGGATTGGCCACACTAAATTGCCCCTTAGTGTACAAAGATGCACAGGTTATCATAGAATTTACTGTGCAGAAGGAGGCCATTCGGCCCATCGAGTCTGCACTGGCTCTTGGAAAGAGCACCCTACCCAAGGTCAACACTTCCACCCTATCCCCATAACCCAGTAACCCCATCTAACACTAAGGGCAATTTTGGACACTAAGGGCAATTTAGCATGGCCAATCCACCTAACCTGCACATCTTTGGACTGTGGGAGGAAACCGGAGCACCTGGAGGAAACCCACGCACACACGGGGAGGATGTGCAGACTCCGCACAGACAGTGACCCAAGCCGGAATCGAACCTGGGACCCTGGAGCTGTGAAGCAATTGTGCTATCCACAATGCTACCATGCTGCCCTAAGGTGGGCTTATGGGGATCGGACAGGAGTGGACATTTGTAGGGTGCTCTTTCACAGGGTCGATGCAGACTCAATGGGCCAAATGGCCTCCTTCTGCACTGCAGGAAGTCGATGGAAATGAGATGCAGGATTGGTCTCATCTTCTGATTCTTCAATGGGAAAATCCAGCCTCAATTCCCCATCACCATCGCCTCCGACACATTTTGTTATTGAGGACAATGCTGGGAAGACCCTGCCAAGCCCAATTCTATTCAGCCTGAAGGCTCACCAACCAGAAACCATAGGTTGTGATCAGTCACCATATTCTCCCCGTGCATGGACTAAGATCAATTATTGCCTCTTACCTAGTAACAGTGTCTGCACTTCATGAATACCTCATTGCTTGTAAAGTGCTTTGGGGCGAACGTAAGCTATGAAAGGAGCTGTTTAATTTAAAATCTTTCATCCTTTCCCCACAATCGCTGTAGCTAAGACCAACTTACTGGGCAGAGACTGGGATGGGGTCAGAAATGCTTTGGTCTTCATATCTCAGCATCGGCCTGTTTGGTCCTTACCGCCGCGTTAACTGCCCTTCCTAAAACAACTTTCTGAGGCGCATTTAGTTACTATCAGCAAAAATTAAGTGGTTGCCCAGCAACAGTTCAGCATATATTCGTAGCATTTGTCTACATTCAACATTTGGCAACTGGTTATACCGGCTGAATAACTTTTGTGATTGGTCTATTAAAACAGAGCTCATCCTGATTACAGCATCTGTCAATGCGTCACAGGACTGCGCACTTGGTGTAAAACCAGGACCCGTAACACATGAGCCACTGACAGCCATGAAACGTGTGTGCTGAAAATCTTTCATCATGGTAAGACTCAAAATTGAGAAATTTAAATCAGTGTTTCTGAAGTATTCGTTATTATGTTTTTAAAAATCTTTTCTTTATAGTTGTTTAAATAGAAAATTCTGGATGTACACAGTGGGTCAGTCAGCGTTTGAAAGGACACGGATAAGCTAATGGTTCAGGTGGACACTATCACCGTTTCTATATCCACCGGTTTTAATGAATGGCCTGAACCTGATGTGTTTAATAGAATTTACAGCGCAGAAGGAGGCCATTCGGCCCATCGAGTCGACACCCTGAAAGAGAGCCATACCTAAGCCCACACCTCCACCCCATCCCCGTAACCCAGCAGCCCCACCTAACCTTTGGACACAACAGGGCAATTTAGCGTGAGCAATAGACCTAACCTGCACATCTCTGGACTGGGGGAGGAAACCGGTGCACCCGGAGGAAACCCACGCAGACACAGGGAGAACGTGCAGACGCCGCACAGACAGTGACCCAAGCCGGGAATCAAACCCGGGCCCCTGGCGCTGTGAAGTAGCTCTTTTATCTTAACTGCTGAGAACCTGCTCCGTATTTATAGAATTGTATTGAAATCATGCTGAAATATTTTAATTTTTTTATTTTTATAAATTTAGAATACCCAGTTATTTTTTTTCTCCAATTAAGGGGCAATTCAGCTTGGCCAATCCACCTAGCCTGCACACCTTTGGGTTGTGGGGGTGAAACCCACGCGGACATGGGGAGAATGTGCAAATTCCACACGGACAGTGACCCAGAGCCGGGATTCGAACCTGGGTCCTCAGCGCCGCAGTCCCAGTGCTAACCACTGCACCACATGCCGCCCTGTCATGCTGAAATGTAAAGCTATCCGATGAGGCTTAGTGGGCTGTGCTCTTGTCTGTGAGTCACACGGTTATGCGTTCAAGCCCCACTCCAGAAAAATAAGCATGAAATCTAAGCTGGTGCGTCCAGTGCAGTCCTGAGGGAGTGCCATGCTGTCTTTCTGTTGGGATGTCCGGGGCGGGGGAGGGGGAACATCTAGCCCCTCTGAGTTCTGAGTGCGGCCCACGAGGCATTCCGCTGACCGTTGCCAAGGTGCAGGATTGCCACATTCCGCTGGTTTCTATCCGCGTAGGATTTTTTCTACCGGTTTGACTAAAGTGATCTGCATGTAGAGCGAGGGCGAGTGAAGCGAGGTGCGTGCTGATTGCTCACAACATCGACTGTGAGAGCCGTGCGCTCGCTCTGCGTCCAACCAAGTGTAAATATAAATTTTCTTTTTACCACTTGAAGTTGATGAGAGTTCCATTACTATACGAATGATTAAGCATTTTCTTTAACTATGAAATGGTATGAAACATTTGGCGTGTATTATATGTGTTCATACTTATTCAAGGCTCACAGTTCATGAACAAGCCCAATTTCAATCTTGCTGCCCACTGAGATGAAGGTGGGTCACTCATGCAGCCCACCCACTAACCTCGGGTTCCCATCACTGTATTCGATGGACACAAATGATCCCATGGACTTACTCCAAAGGTGGGGAAGGGGGTTGTATCCTGGCCAACAATGACAGAAGTTCTTCAAGCACTGTGTGAAGTCCTGAAATTTGTGAAAGGTGTTCTGTATTTGCAAGTCTTTCTTTTAAACAGTACTCATGTAGCACAGGTTTCCCATACGACGTTCAGTGTATAGATTATTATATAGCATAGTGTGTTCGCGCCATGACCCCACGAGGACCAAGGAGAAACCATCATTGGTCTCCACATGGGACTCGTGGAGTACGAGCTTCCCAGAGAGGGGGCAGAGGCCATCCGCCTGGGGCTCGTTGTGAACTAAGATAAAATCTGGCTCAGCTGAGGTTCGTCCTCACAGCAAGGACTCTACTAGGAGTGATATTCTGCCTTGAGCAGAACTTTGTAAATAGTTAAATAAAATTATGTTCATTTACCGCCAGCTTCCTCGGAGTTAATAAATAGAGATTCCTTGCAGATTGCCCAAAGCACTGGTTCCGCTGAACCTTGTTGACATTTCCAGAGTGCTCCCAAGGCACCGCCATCTCGCGAATTTATTTTCTCGGACACGTTCCGCAGCTTCAGAAGCTTCCACCTTGGCAATGTGGCCTCTCACTGCCACATGGAGCACAGACCAATCATTTCCTTTTTAAAATATTTCAGCACAATTTTTTAATCTTGTTAAATAATGGCAGGTGTCAGCAAGCAATCAAAGTTAACCTGATGTTACGCAAACTCACTGTGAAATTTGTGAGTGAAATGAGGGACTGGCTGTCACAGGGCGTGGTTGAAGTGATTCACACAGAAGGAGTGGAACCAAAATAAATACATGAGGGAGAAAAGAATGGAAGGATGTGCTGCGAGGGTGAGATGAAGTAAAATGGGTGGATGCTCACGTAGAGCATAGAATAGTTGGGTTGAACGACCTGTCTTTGATGTGCATATTTTATGCAATTTAAATATCATAGCTAGCGTGACAAATACCTTGGTGCCTCTCACAATGCTAATGGTTCCATAGAATTCCATAGAATTTACATTGCAGAAGGAGGCTATTCGGCCCCTCGAGTCTGCACCGACCCTTGGAAAGAACACTCTACTTAAGCCTCCACCCCATCCCCGTAACCCAGTAACCGCACCTAACATTTCGGACACTAAGGGTCAAGTTAGCATGGCCAATTACAATTATAGAATCATAGAATTTACAGTGCAGCAGGAGGCCATTCGGCCC
Source organism: Scyliorhinus torazame (assembly GCF_047496885.1). Lineage (NCBI taxonomy): Eukaryota > Metazoa > Chordata > Chondrichthyes > Carcharhiniformes > Scyliorhinidae > Scyliorhinus > Scyliorhinus torazame. The sequence goes on along the minus strand of NC_092727.1, from coordinate 10,572,232 downwards.
ATCGAGTCTGCACCGGCTCTCCAGAAAGATCCCCCCACCTAGGGCCACTCCCCTGCCCAATTCCCGTAACCCCATTTGGACTGTGGGAGGAAACCGGAGCACCCGGAGGAAACCCCACGCAGACACGGGGCGAAAGTGCAAACTCCACACACACAGGCCGGAATTGAACCCAGGTCCCTGGCGCTGTGAGGTAACGGTGCTAACCACTGTGCTCCCATGCCGCAAATGCAAAGTGTTTGCGACAGATTGAAATGTGAATTTCAGTCACAGGACAAAGAGACTTAAGAGGTCATTCAGATTGAGGAACACTGATGTTTCATAATGTTCAAGAGCATGGGAGTAATAGGGAGCTTGATAAACAGTCACTCCCCATTTTCAAGCTTTCAGCAGTCTGCCTCTTGCCCAAAGCAAAAAACCCAAGCCAATCAGGCAGCTATTGCAGAAAATAGCACCTGTCATTGAATCAAAATTAATGCAAACCCTTGCATTAAATGGGATTAACAAACAAAGGAGAAAGGGTGGAAAACAAGCCTTTACTTGAAGGATCATTGGTTGGGCTCCAGCTATTGGGCGGCATGCTGGCACAGTCGTTAGCACTGCTGCCTAACAGCGCCAGGGACTCGGGTTCAATTCCGGCCTTGGGCCACTGTCTGTGTGGGGTTTGCACATTCTCCCCGTGCCTGCGTGGGTTTTATCCGGGTGCTCCGGTTTCCTCCCACAGTCCAAAGATGTGCAGGTTAGGTGGATTGGCCATGATAAATTGCCCCTAGGTGAGATTACGGGGCTAGGGTGGGGATTGAGCCGACGTAAGGTGCTCTTTCAGAGGGTATATGCAGACCCGATGGGCCGAATGGCTTCCTCCTGAAAGTGGGGATTCTATTCACAATCTATATCAATGACATGGATGTGGGGACCAAATGAGATATTTCCATGGCCAGAATTTCTTGGCCCCACTGTGGCGGGTTCTGCCACAGTGGATGTGGCGAGCCAGTGAAACGTCCATTGACTTTGGCAGGGCTGGAAGGTTCCGGCATTGAAAGGGGCTGGTTCGCTGGCACAAAACTAGGTGAGATTGTAAGTTGTGAGGAGAATGGGTGGAGGTTTGATAGGGATTTGGACGGGCTAAGTGACAGGAACATGGCAGATGGAATATAATGTGTAAAAATGTGAGATTATTCACTTTGGTCTGAAAAACCGAAACAGTGTTTCTTAAGTAGTAGAAGGTTAGAAATTGTGGATATCCAAAGGGGCCTGGGTGACCTTGACCATGAGTCACTGCATGCAGGTGCAACAGGCAATTAGAAAGGCAAATGGTATGTTGACCTTTATTGGAAGGGTACTTAAGTAAATGAGGGGGCAGCACAGTAGCATTGTGGATAGCACAATTGCTTCACAGCTCCAGGGTCCCAGGTTCGATTCCGGCTTGGGTCACTGTCTGTGCGGAGTCTGCACGTTCTCCCCGTGTCTGCGTGGGTTTCCTCCGGGTGCTCCGGTTTCCTCCCACAGTCCAAAGATGAGCAGGTTAGGTGGATTGGCCATGCTAAATTGCCCTTAGTGTCCAAAATTGCCCTTAGTGTTGGGTGGGGTTACTGGGTTATGGGGATAGGGTGGAGGTGTTGACCTTGGGTAGGGTGCTCTTTCCAAGAGCTGGTGCAGACTCGATGGGCCGAATGGCCTCCTTCTGCACTGTAAATTCTATGATAAAGGCGTAAAAATGCAATTTTATGGAGCATTGGTGAGACATCACCCAGAGAATCGGGTACAATTTTAGTCTTCTTAGCTCAGAAAGGATATACTTGCCAGAGAGGGAGGTCAGCGAAGACACATCAGACTGACACCTGGCATGGCAGGATTGTTGTATGGGGAGAGATTGAGGAGACTAGGCCCGTACTCTCCAGAGTTTGATCAACGAGAGGTGATTTATTGAGACACACAGAGTCATCACAGGGCTCCACAGGGTAAATGCCTGAAGGGTGTTTCCCCTGGCTGAGTGCGGGTGGGGGGGGGGGGGTGCGGGGGTTACAATTCGGGGGGGACATTCTCAGGATAAGGGATAGGCCATTTAGGAATGAGATGAGAAGAGATTTCTTCACTCGGAGAGTGTTGAATCTTTAGAATTCTCCAGCCCAGAGGACCATGGAGGCTCACTCATTCAATACGTTGAAGACACAGATTAATAGATTTCCAGACAGTAAAACCATCAAGGGATTTGGGGATAGTGTAGAAAAATGGCTTCAAAGTAGAAGATCAGCCATGACCTAGTTGAATGGCAGAGCAGGCTTGAGGGGTCAAATGACCTACTCCTATTTCCTATGTTACTCTATGTTCCTTCGACAGTGAACTTGTGCTAACCTGTGAAGGTAGATTTTGAGATGAGAACAGGTGGATTTAAATATTAATGAGAATAGCTTGGAGATAAACAGCGCTATTACAAAATAATTCTTCCATTCTGGATGAGAGTTCCATGCTGTCCCTGTTCCCTCCCTCTCTGTTTCTCACCATTTTCCCACTCTCTCCCACCATTAACCTCTACCCCCCCTCTCTCCCATCTGTCCCTCTCTCTACCTTGTCCCTCATACACTACCTTGTTCCCTCCCCTTGTCCTCTCCACTCCTCCCCCTCTCTCCCTCCCTCCCCATTTCATTCATTCTCCCCTCTCTCAAACTCTACCTTCATCTCCAAAGCCTTTCCCTGCTCCCCCCCTCTCTCCTTCTCTTCCATTTCCCCCACTCTCTCCCGCCATTATCCTCTCCCTCTCCCATGCTCTCTCCCACCTGTCCCTCTCTCTTCCTTGTCCCTCATTCCCGCACTCCCCTGTTCCGTCCCCTCTTCCTCTCGCCTCCCCTCCTCCCCTTCACTCCCTCCCTCAATCTACTTTTTCACCCCGTCTCCCCTCTCTCAAACCCTCCCTTCATCTCTAAAGCCTCCTCTCTCCTCCCCCCGGCCCCCCCCCCCCCCTCCCCCTATCCAACCATCATCCCCTCGCTCCTTCCCTCCTTCTCTGCTATTCCTCCATCCTCCTGCAAGCTCCGGAGTTATGTCCTATTTGCATTTATATTTGACTGGCCTGTTCTGTTTCTTTGATCGCCAGAAGGCTTGGAATGGACAATTTGAAATGTCATCTGAAATGTAGTCGCTGTTGGAATGTTGGATATGGAAAATAAAATTTACATACAGCAAGCTCCTACAAACAAGAATGTCTTAATGACCACATGAGGTTGGTTAGAGATAAACATTGCCCTGGAGAACTCCACCCCTAATCTTTGAAGTGGTGTCAATGGATCGTTCGAAATCTACCGTGGAGGTAAACAAGGACTTGATTTTGACATCCCATCTGACACCCTCAACCCCCTCAGCACTGCATTGATTGGTCAGCCAGGACTTTGTGCTCAGGTCTCCGGAACATGTCCCCAGAACCAAAGGTTTATAATGTTTGCAAATGAATTGCCTGTGTCACTACCCACAATCGTTTGATACAATTCCGTTTGTTTTAATGTAGGGGATGAGAATGGTGTTTGTAGAGAGAATTTATACACACTTTTCCGAGCCTCTGACAACTGACACAGCAAAACTGAATGAGAAATGTTGACACAGGAATTTACACTGGTAAATATTGACACAACAGTGTAGACCAAAGCTAGTAAGTCAGAAATTAAGGCTTGGGAACTGGAATTTTTAATGTCCTTCGAAGCCCTCTGAGAACTCTATACTTGTCCAATTCTGGTCTCTTGTACATCCCCAATATTCATCACTCTGCCATTAGTGACCATGCCCTTAGCTTTCCAGGCCTTAAGCCCTCTCTAAACTTCTTTGCCTTACTACCTCTCTCCCCATCTTCAGTATGGTCTTAATAACCTGTGTATTTAGCCATGCTTTTGGTTACTGTCTTAATATATACTCATGTGGCTCAATATCAGAACTTGGTCTGATAATGCTACTGTGTAGCACCTTGAGATCAGCATTTGGTCACTTTATGGGTGCTATACAAATGCAAGATCAAATGGTTTTAAAATATGTATGCACTTCTACTATATTTGGTTATTAATTTCCAAAATTCTGAATCAATGTTACAGAATTTGAATGTTGAACCCTCTGGACCCGTGAGATCTGCTGAACAGCAGGGAGAGATTATACCCTTATCAGAGTTAACAGTATCTGAAGCATCACCCGCACAGAGGTCAGAAGACCTCACTTTGAGCCCTGAAGACATTGAGCCCCAGGGATTCACAGTGCCTTCCTCAACAGTGACAAAATGGGAAGCATCACCTCAGCCTTGCTCAGAAAGCCCCGCCCTGGGATCTGAATTGATGTCAGTGGATTCAAAGGATGACTCTTCACTCACTGCTAAACAGGCTGAGACCCAGGGGCAGGACGCGCCCTTGTTAGAGGCGCCAACGTCAGAAGCGCCAATGGCACAACCACCAGAGGGCCCCTCAAAATCTGTCATTCGCAAACGCTGGCGCAAACGTTTCAGTAAGTCTGGAAAATCATTTGGTCACCTGTCAATGGCTCAGTGTTCACAGAATCACAGAATTGTTATGGCACAGGAGGAGGCCGTTTGATGCATTGTGCCTTTTCCCCGTTGCCCCGCACATTGTTTCTATTCAAGTAATAATCTAATGCCCTCTCCAATGCCTTGATGAACCTGCCTCCACCACACTTCCAGGCAGTGCATTCCAGACCCCAGCCACTCGCGATGTGGCAAAGTATTTTCTCACATCACATTTGTTTCTTTTGCAATTTCCTTTAAATCAGTACCATCCCGTTCTTGATCCTTTTACGAGTGGAAACAGGTTCTCCCTATTCACTCTGTCCAGTCCCCTCATGATTTTGAACATCTTTATCAAATGTCCTCTTAGCCTTCGTCTCTCCAAGGAAAATGATCCCAACCTCTCCAATATATCCTCATAACGGAAGCTCCTCATACCTGGAACTATTCTTGTAAACCTCCTTTGCACCCTCTCCAATGCGTTCACATCTTTCCAAAGCGAGGCGCCCAGCACTGTGTACAACACTCCAGATGAGTCGAACTTAGTGTCTTGTATAAGTTCAGCGTAACCTCCTTGCTCTTGTACTCTATGACTCTAATAGTAAAGCCCAGAATACTATCCATTTTATTAACTGCTCTCTCCACCTGTCCTTTCACGTTCAATTACTTATGCACAGTAACACCTAGGTCTCTCTGCTCCAGTACCCCTTTTATCCCTTATTTGATATTGTCTCTCCATGTTTTCCTACTAAAATGCATCCTCCCACACGTCTCCACATCGAACTTCATTTGCCACCTCTCTGCCCACTCCACCATCTTGTCTATGCGCTTTTCAAGTTCTCCACTGTCGTCTTCACAGTTTCCAATACTTCCAGGTTTTGTGTCATCCGCAAACTTTGAAATTGGTCCCTGCACACCAAGATCTAGATCATTAATATCTGTTAGGAAAAGGAAGGGTCCCAGTACTGATCCCGGGAATACCACTTCAAACCGTTCTCCAGCCCAAAAGCTATCCATTGACCATTACTCTCCGCTTCGTATTATTCAACCAATTTTGTATCCTTGTCGCTGCTGTCCTTTTTATTCCACAACCTCTAACCTTTCTCACAAGTCTGTTGTGTGATACTGTATCAACCTTCTGAAAGTTCATGAACACCACATCAACAGCATTATCCTCAGTGATCTTCTCTGTCACTCTTCAAAGATCTCCAGCATGATTTTCTCTTTAGGGTGGCTGCCGGTCTTTACCCATAGCCTCTCTTTGCTGCTCTAATGTGTTTTATTACCACCCCTCGTAACCTTCTGTTTTCCTCTTGATTCTCCACTGTATTTTCTACCAGCTGCCTTTCATAAAACACACTTTTTCTTACTTATCTTAATTTCTATCTCCTTTTTCATCCAAGGAACTCTTGATGTGTTTGCCCAACATTTCCATTTTGGGGGAATATACCTTGACTGTGTCCAGACCGTTTCTGGTTTGAAGGTAGCCCATTGTTCAGCTACAATGTTCCCGCCACCCTTTGGTTCCAGTCTAACTGGCCCCGTTCCGTTCTTTCCCCTTTGAGTGGGGGTGGCCAGGAGGTGGGGCCATCCCCCTGGGGGCCATCTGGCCCCAGCCGACCCATCAGCTGAATTAACCCTGTTAGGGTTAGGGTTAGGCTACGCTCAGAGCGGTCTATAAGTTCAAGTTGTTGTGCATCAAGCTAAAGTTGGGAACAGTTTGAATTCCTGCTTTACGTCGGATACAGCAGCGTTAAGTTCACGTGTCACCTTGTTCCCTAGGACCCCGCAGACGGCCGCCCAGAGCAACCAAGAGGATTCTGGTACTCCTGTGTGCAGTCACCATCTTCTCCTCAATTGTAGTTGCAATATATTTTATAGGTAAGAGAACAAAATGTTTCTTTGACCAACAACTCCATAAAGTGGGGATTTTTAAAGGGACCATCCTTAATTTTAAATTGTCAATCTGAGTAAATACTAGTGCATCCTCACACTTCTACATAGCCAGGCAATCACCGTTCCTTCTTCCTATCATGCAGTCTCAAATGGCTGACACCCCAGTATATTATTTACACTGTACAGCACCACTATGTAAGCTAACAGATCAACAGTAAATGTAGCTCCGATTTCCGAGCCCTTATTGTATGAGGCATTGCCGTGCCCAATTCTTAATGTCTTAAAACCTTCCCCAGTGCAGTCATCTCCCTCATCGACCACCAACGTTGCTCTTAGTTCAGATGCAGAAAACATTTGTTACGCAGGCGTTGGCAGGAGTCCTCCTCCCATTCAAAGGGTCCTTTCACTTGCCCTCAGTATTCTCCCTCCACCTGAACCCCTTGCTCCGGCCTCTGGCCTGTTCTTGATCTTTTCATTGAGAATGTCAACATGGAATCAGTTGCCTTAATTTCTCTGCTCCTCTCACTCACTCCAACTTTTCTCCCTCTGAACTTGCTGCACTCTGTTCTCTCAAGTTCAACCCTGATTTTGTTATCAAAGCTGCTGACAATGGTGTTGTTATTTGGCATAGTGACCTCTACCTTGCAGAGGCTGAGCGTTAACTCTCAAACACTTCCTCCTACCTCCCCCTGTACCATGTCCCCACCACTGAACACCAAGCCAGGTCTGACACTGACCTTGTCTCCTCTGGAGATCTTCCCTCAATTGCCTCCAACCTCATAGATCTCCAACACCACACAGCCCACTCCTACCTCCTCCCCAAAATCCACAAATAGGATTGCCATGATAGACCCATCATTTCAAGACTGTTCCTGCATCACGGAACTAATTTCTTCCTATCTTGACTCCACCCTCTCTCCATTTGTCCAGTCTCTTCTCACCCACATTTATGATTCTTCTGAGACCCTATATTATTTTAACAGTTTCCAGTTTTTTGGCTCTAAATGCCCACACTTCACAATGGGCATCCCCCACGCCTTCATCCCCCACCAGACTGGTCAAAGGGCTCTCAGCTTCTTCCTTGAACAGAGGCCCAAATGCTCCCCATGCACCAGCCTGCCCCGCCCCCCCCCAATTTCTACCTTCACATGGTCTATCTCTGACACTCCCTTCCTTGACTTTTCTGTCCCTATTCTGCTGATAGACTGCCATTATATTCATTACAAGCCCACTGATTTCCACAATTACCTTGACAACACCCCGTTCATGTAAGGACTCCATTCCCTCTCCCCGTTGCTCCACCTCCATTGCATCTGTTCTGATGACGAAGCCTTCCACAATGGCGTTCAAGCCACGTCTTCCTTTTTCCTCAGCCGATTGTTTTCTCCTTCCCCCGGCCAACTGTGTTTGACAGGATTATCTATTGTGTTCAACCCATCTTCCACATTTCTGCCCTCACCCCTACCCCTCCCTCCCAGAACCTTGTCCTCACTTTTCACCCAACAGCCTCGGCATTCAAAGGGACATCTTCCACCACTTTCGCCAATTCCAGCATGATGCCATCACTAAACACATCCCCCCACCTCCCGCGTCATCATTCTGTGGGGACCATTCGCTCCGTGACACCCTGGTCCACTCCTCTATCACCCCAGTGCCTCATCCCCTCACCAGGGCACATTCCCATCCAATCACAGGAGGTTTAATACCCCTTTACCGCTTTAACTCCTCACTATCCAAGGCCCCAAACACTCCTTCCAGATGAAGCAGCATTTCATTTGCACTTAGAGCCATAGAGTCATATAGTATCATAGAACATAGAACATACAGTGCAGAAGGAGGCCATTCGGCCCATCGAGTCTGCACCGACCCACTTAAGCCCTCACTTCCACCCTATCCTCTTAACCCCTCCTAACCTTTTTAGTCACTAAGGGCAATTTATCATGGCCAATCTACCTAACCTGCACTTCTTTGGACTGTGGGAGGAAACCGGAGCACCCGGAGGAAACCTACGCAGACATGTGGAGAACGCGCAGACTCCGTACAGACAGTGACCCAGCGGGGAATCGAACCTGGGACCCTGGCGCTGTGAAGCCACAGTGCTATCCACTTGTGCTACCGTGCTGCCCAATAGACGTATCGAATAGACCCTTCAGCTGATTGGGCCTGCCCTGACAAAACTACACTAAATCTCCACGAATCCCACTTTCCAGCATATGGTCCATAACCTTGGATATTATGACATGTGAAGCGCTCATCCCTCATCCAACTGAATCCACTGCATTGACTGCTCACAAAGTGGTCCCCTCTACATTGGAGAGACTAAACGCAGATTGGATGACCACTTTGCGGAACACCTTTGCTCAGTCCACAAGCATGATCCCCAACCTTCCCGCCGCTCGGCAGTTCAGTTCACTATTTTGCTCTCATGCCCAAATTTCTGTCCTTCGACTGGTAAAGTGTTACAGCGAAGCCCAATGCAAACTGGAAGAACAGAGCCTCATCTTCCCATTAGGCACCTTGCAGCCTTCCGGACTTAACAGTGAATTCAACAACTTCAGACCATGAACTCTGTCCTCTATTTCTACCCCTTTTGCCCAACCCTCTCCACCCACAGGGTCAGCCGGTAACTTGTTCTTCGATTTAGCTTTCAGAGTGCTGACCCTTGTTCTGCTGCTGATACATTCTGCTATCTGACCTTAATGCAACTATTGGCACCTGCCTTAGGGCTAACCTTTCCAGCCTTTCTGCCAGTGTGATCTCCTGGTTCCCCCCGGGGGTGACACCCCCTCCACCCACCCTCCACCCCCACCCCCGTGCCGGGCTCTCCGGCGTTACGGGTGGCAAACAATACAATACGCCATTGACATCAGGGGGACCACCACCAGCACAGGCAATTCATCACTACTTGCTTCCGGTAGGGCACCAAGGGCGGCACGGTAGCACAAGTACTTCACAGCTCCAGGGTCCCTGGTTCGATTCCCGGCTTGGGTCACTGTCTGTGTGGAGTTTGCACTTTCTCCCCGTGTCTGCGTGGGTTTACTCCGGGTGCTCCGTGTCATGATATGCAAACTTGCAACCAATGAACACTCAGAATAGGACACAACCAATGGGCAGTCAGGACACTCAGAGGTGGCATCGCCACAAGGGGGCATGACATAAACACTATAAAAGGGATGAGGCACTCACACCCTGCCTCTTTCCACAGACAGACATCTAGAGCGTTAGACAGGGTTGATCAGCAGCACCACACCCCAGCACGTGGCTTAGAGCAAGCTGGCACAGTTAGACTGAGTTACTGCAGTTAGATTAGCAGAGAGTCGAACTCATTTGAGAACTGCGTTAATAGCTCAATAAACACGTTGAACTCATTTCAGAGTCTGGAGCATCCTTTAGTTAAGACTGCATCAAGTAGCAGCCTGTGTTATCCGATGTAGTATAACACAATACTCCGGTTTCCTTCCACAGTCCAAATTTGTGCAGGTTGGGTGGGGTTACAGAGATAGGGTGGAGGTATGGGCTTAGGTAGGGTGCTCTTTCTAAAAAAGGGCCGTGCAGACTCGATGGGCCGAATGGCCTCCGTCTGCACTGTAGGTTCTATGATTCTTCCACTGGGGCATCAGTTATGTCTATAACAGGTCGATCAGGTACAGATTCAAAAGCATTTCTTGATGGCAGCGCTGATTGCTGGAGTGTCTCTCTGCACCTCAAATGGTCCACGTGTTTACGAATGGTCCGCCCCTCCATGTTTCCTCAGTACGACAGGGGTCCAGTCTCCGAAACAATACTTCTGGGAATCCAACTTGATCCACTTCCGGGGCGAAATTCTCCGACCCCCCGCCGGGTCGGAGAATCGCCGGGGGCTGACGTGAATCCCGCCCCCGCCGGTTGCCGAAGTCTCCGGCACCGGATATTCGGCGGGGGCGGGAATCGCGCCGCGCCGGTTGGCGGGCCCCCACCCGCTCGATTCTCCGGCCCGGATGGGCTGAAGTCCCGCCGCTAAAATGCCTGTGCCGCCGGCGAAATTAAACCACCTACCTTACCGGCGGGACAAGGTGGCGCGGGCGGGGTCCTGGAGGGGTCGAGTGGCGATCTGGCCCTGGGGGGTGCCCCCATAGTGGCCTGGCCCGCGATCGGGGCCCACCGATCCGCGGGCGGGCCAGTGCCGTGGGGGCACTGTTTCCCTTCCGCCTCCGCCACGGTCTCCACCATGGCGGAGACGGAAGAGACTCCCTCCACTGCGCATGCGTGGGAATGCTGTCAGCGGCCGCTGACGCTCCTGCGCATGCGCCGCCCGGAGATGTCATTTCCACGCCAGCTGGCGGGGCACCAAAGGCCTTTTCTGCCAGCTGGCGGGGCGGAAATTCATCCGCCGCCGGCCTAGCCCCTCAATGTTGGGGCTCGGCCCCCAAAGATGCGGAGCATTCTGCACCTTTGGGGCGGCGCGATGCCCGTCTGATTTGCGCCGTTTTGGGCGCCAGTCGGCGGACATCGCGCCGTTTCCGGAGAATTCCGCCCCCGAAGTTTCATATTTTGACACCATGGGCGGGATTCTCCGACTCCCCGCCGGGTCAGAGAATCGGGTGGGGGGGGGGGGGGGGGTGGGGGGGGGGGGGGCGGGGGGAGGTGACGTGAATCCCGCCCTGCCGCTCCACTGCCGGTTGCCGAATTCTCCGGCGCCGGTTTTCGGGTGGGGGGTGCGAGGATCACGCCGCTCCGGTCGGGGGCCGTTGGAGTCTTTTTGGCCTGCGGATAATACTTGCACCTCACTGACTCGACCTGGAAAAGAGGAAAGCAGCTGGATCTGTCATGGAACCACCAATGGTAAACCATTACTGGAACACAGACGCTAAACACTGCGGATACTGAACATCAGAAATGAAAACAGAAAATGTTGGAAATGCTCAGCAGGTCAGGAAACATCTGTGGAGAAAGAAACAGTGGCACTGGCCCAGAACCACTGCTCTCTGGGGTGTGTGGGGAGGAGGTGGGGGGGGGGCGGGGTGGTGGCAGCGGGAGAGAGTTTGGTTGTACACAGGATCTGATTGATTTATTGTCACAAGTACCGAAGTATGGTGAAAAGTATTTTTCTGCGGCCAAGGGAATGTACACAGTACGTACACATTAGACAAAAAGAATAACTGACAACGTACGTCGACAAATAGTGATTGGTCACAGTGTGTAACAAAGGCAAACAAAGCAAATACCTGAGCAAGAGCAGCATAGGGCGTCGTGAATAGTGTTCTTACAGGGAACAGATCAGTCCGAGGGGGAGTCGTTGAGGAGTGTAGTAGCTGTGGGGAAGAAGCTGTTCCTATGTCTGGATGTGCGAGTCTTCAGAGGTCTGTATCTTCTGCCTGATGGAAGGGTCTGGAAGAAGGCAATGCCTGGGTGGGAGGGGTCTCTGATAATGCTGCCTGCCTTCCTGAGGCAGCGGGAGGTGTATACAGAATCAGTGTGAGGATGGCAAGCTTGTGTGATGCGTTGGGCTGAGTTCACCACACTCCGCAGTTTCTTGCAATCTTGGGCCGAGCAGTTGCCATCCCAAGCTGTGATGTGGCCGGATAGGATGCCCTCTATGGCACATCTGTAGACGTTTGTGAGAATCGATGCAGACATGCCAAATTTCTTTAGCTTCCATAGGAAGTAGAAAATCTTCTTACGAGAGAATCTAGTAGAGAAGTCGAGGGATCTACCCCGGAAGATGTTGTTGGGGGCTCTCCCCTGGAAATCTCCGAGCAAAGACTGCATGGGTATTGCCCGGGAAGTTCAAATTTCCAGTGGGCATGTATCTCTGCACCAGGAACCATCTCTTATTCCAAATTAAATCGTACTCCGACTCTATTAGCAGATAGTTACTCAGGAAACATGAGAGTAGTGATAGCGATCTGAAAAATGTTGAACTTAATACTGAGCCAAAACATAAACCGGATTAACAGGATTTGGAATTTATTTGGGTTTGGTTTTAATTTTGTTACTTTGCCACTTAAGCACTCAGCTTACCGACTGAAGTCAGGTGATTGTGCAACAATAGGCGAGGCAGAAGTTTCAATTAACCTCACATAAACAAGGATAAACTTTCCAAAGTTCCCACACCCTCCTGTGTGACCTTTGAGAATTCCAATAGGATTTCTTCTGCAATGTCACACTGACAGCAGCTTCTGCTATATTGGGGGAAGTTAATTGCTTCAGGATGTTTTGCATCTGTCCAGATGTTTGCACATCAGAGAAACCCCACCCATGAGCCCATACTGGCGTATGTGCACCACGTGAGCCTTCTCCCACTTTACTTCATTTCACTCCCTCCATTTCTCTCTCCCTCATCGAGCTTCCCTTTAAATATTCCTATGATATCTACCAAAATGCTCCTCTGTAGTTGTGCATGCTGCATTATAGCCACATTTGGGGTCAAAGAAACCTGCCTTGAATTTTCTATTGGAATTATTAGCGGCTTTAGAACCTCTAAAACATATTTTCCCGCAAATGCAAACATTTTCTATACATCAGCCCCTGTCAAATTATTTCATTATCTTAAAGGCCTCTGTCAGGTACTGCATTTATGGTACAGCATGGCCACCCCAATGGAAGCCAGCAGTAGAATTATTATTGCGATCTCTTGCAGCACCTGTCGATTCAGTGAGCTCCACACACCTGGGGCGGGATTCTCCAACCCCCCGCCGGGTCGGAGAATCGCCGGGGGCTGGTGTGAATCCCGCCCCCGCCGTTTGCCGTATTCTCCGGCACCGGATATTCGGCACCCGCCCCCCCCCCCCCACCCCCCCCCCACCCCCCGGCGATTCTCCGGCCCGTGATGGGCCGAAGTCCCGCTGCTGGAATGCCTGTCCCGCCGGCGAGAATCAAACCACCTCTCTTACCGGCGGGACAAGGTGGCGCAGGCGGGCTCCGGGGTCCTGGGGGGGGGCGCGGGGCGATCTGGCCCCGGGCGGTGCCCCCACAGTGGCCTGGCCCGCGATCGGGGCCCACCGATCCGCGGGCGGGTCTGTGCCGTGGGGGCACTCTTTTCCTTCCGCCTTCGCCGTGGTCTCCACTATGGCGGAGGCGGAAGAGACCCCCTCCACTGTGCATGCGCGGGGATGCCGTGAGCAGCCGCTGACGCTCCCGCGCATGCGCCGCACGGCAAAGTCATTTCCACGCCAGCTGGCGGGGCACCAAAGGCCTTTCCCGCCAGCTGGCGGGACGGAAATCAGTCCGGCGCGGGCCTAGCCCCTCAAGGTGAGGGCTCGGCCCCTCTAGATGCGGAGAATTCCGCACCTTTGGGCGGAGCGATGCCGGACTGATTTGCGCCGTTTTTGGCGCCGGTCGGCGGACATCGCGCTGATTGCGGAGAATCCCGCCCCTGATTCTGGAAGATGTGACCTTTCTCCAAACCAATAAAATGATGTCGGCATTTTCCACTCATGTAAACAGCATTGGTAAATGTTGAGTTTGTGTTAATAGGTTTAGGTTTAGCCTGTTTAGTTCAGGTTAAATCCTGACTCCCTCTCAGTCTCTTAATATTTCTGAAGTAATAAAAACGAAACCACCGCTCAAGAAAATATAGATTAATACAATATTGTGGGGGAGGGAAGCATTCTATATTGGTTGTTGAGAGATGTATTTGTCAAAAGCAGCCGCTTCCTAGCTGAATCGACACTAGGGTTGGGGGTTCTGAAAACACAAAACAATCGAGGAATTGAAAACAAAGCTCGAATTTAAGATTGTTTAATTTATTCATTCATGGGGTGTGGTTGTTACAGACAAAAATCAGGCACTGCAACAACTCTCCAAGCCCCTTTTAACAACATCTCCCAAACCCATGACACCTACCACCGAGACAAATAACTCAAACACAGGGGCGGAATTCTCTGTCCCGCCGCACCCATTTTCTGGTGCAGCGCGTCCCCACCGGCAGCGGGATTCTCTGTCCCAGCAACCGGCCAATGGGGTTTCCCATAGTGGGCACCCCCACGTTGTCGGGAAACCCACGGGCGTGGGTGCGCTGCCGATGAAACCGAGGATCCCGCCGACGGAGAATCCAGCCCACGGGATCACCATCATCCCAAGTTCCCCTCCAAGTCACACAATGCTCTGCCCATCGCGATTCCTCAGAAACTAAGGCAGTGGACAACATCTAGGCTTGGGCTGACAAGTGGCCAGTAACATTCACGCCACACAAGTGCCAAGCAATGTCCATCACCAACAAGAGAGAATCCAGCCATCGCCCTTTGACTTTCAATGGCATTACCATTGCTGAATTCCCCACTATTAACATCCTTGGAGTTACCATTGACCAGAAACTGAACTGGACTAAGCCAGGCGCTAGACATCCTGCATTGAGAAACTCCTCTCCTGACTCCCCAAAGTCTGTCCACCATCGACAAGGCACAAGTCAGGAGTGTGATGGAATAATCTCCACTTGCCTGGATGAGTGCAGCTCCAACAAGACTCAAGAAGCTCAACACCATCCAGAATAAAGCAGCCCACTTTATTGGCATCCCATCCACTAACACTCACTCCACCACTGACCCACAGTGATAGCAGCATGTACCATCTACAAGGTGCACTGCAGGAACTCACCAAGTCTCCTTGGACAACACCTTCCAGACCCACGACCACCGCCACCTTAAAGGACAAGGACAAAAGGACTTGTGGGAACACCACTACAAGGAAACTCCCCTTCAATCCACTCACCATCCTGACTGGCACTGGGTCAAAGCCTGGAACTCCCTAACAGCACTGTGGGTGTACCTACACCACATGAACTGCAACGGTTCATGAAAGCAGTTCACCACCTTCTCAAAGGCGATTAGGGATGGACAATAAATGCTGGTTTTGCCAGTGACGCCCACATACCCAGGATTAATAAAAGAAAACCATCCTGATTTGAAACTATGGGCGCGATCATACAGCCTCGTCACGCCCGACTCAGGACATGACAAGGCCGCTAAGTTTCACGAGAGGGCTCTCACGATCTTACGCGATGGTGCAAACTGGATCTCGCCCTCACTGGGAGGGTCCAGATTTGCATATTCAAGTGAGCAGTTGGCCTCACGTAAACGTGCCTGTGCCAGAGTCTCCCAACGCCTGGGATTGAACTTCCGTACCTGGGGGGCCTCGCCAAGACGTCATTCTGCACTGGTCCACACGCACGTGAACCAGCTGTAACGGCACCAGGGAGGGGGGGTGGGGGTTCTCCTAGGCCATTGGAGGCCCCCAGGTGTCCGGGTTCTTGACGGGGTGGTATCCTGGCACTGCCACTGCTACCCGGCCACTTCAGCACTGACAGCCTAACACTCTGACACCCATGCCGAAGATTAGGCCTGGGGTGCCCTACCCTTATGGGGTAGGGTGAATAGGGCCCAAGGACCCTCTAGCAGGCAGTTTGGGGCATTGGGGAGTTCAGGATGCCGTGGCATGGAGTCATTTAAAAATAGCTCCCTGACCTCTTGCTGCAGTGCAGGAAATGAAGGTACGCACGGCCTCAACGGGGCGTCCTCGCCGAGGCCATAAAAGAAACAGAATCCCATTTGATAGCTGCAGGCTCTGAAAAACTCGCTCAAAACGGGACTTTTTTCCTGTTAAGGCGCAGCCACATCAACATCATCCACTGTCGCTGGGTCAAAATCCTTCAACTCCCTCCCTATCAGCATGGTGGGTGTGCCTACACCACATGTAGGCAATTCAAGATGGTGGTTCACCATCACCTTCTCAAGGGCAATCCACAGTGGGCATCAAATTTGGTTTTGCCAGCCGATATTCACAAGCAAATTTGTAAAAAAAAAAGGGATGTAATCTGGCTGGCAATTTGTTGTCCCCTATGTTTTTACCTAATTTAAAGGCAATACTGACCCCACTCTGTTCTTGGTTCGGGAAGGGATACTGTCTAGCTTTGGGAACAGGAGGACTCATTAATTTGCTTCAAATATAACTACAAGAAAAATCCATAGTTTAATTTCTACTCCAATGGACCAAATCTCAAAAATGCAGCCAGCGAATTAAATTGATACTGGGGTATCGATTTAAGCTGTGTACCAGCGTGTGATTCCGACTCAAAGCTGAGAGAGGTACCAGCTCAGGGAAGGAAACGGTTTGAGGTTTTGCAAGGGAAAGCTTGGTGAATTTTTTCAACCCAAGGAATATCCTTGCTTCCGCAAGAAATAAATTGCACATTTATACCTCCCAGCGTGTAATGATACAGCCCTCAACCTCAGGGCTAACAGAGTGAATGTGCTTGTCGATCTGCTCACACTGAGTTTCAGATTTTATTTAATTGTGAGTAATAATCCAAAATAATCAAATAAAAAGTACTATCGAGCAAAGGTCCTCAATTATCTCATTTTAAAATGCCTGAGTTTAGGATTTCACAAGGGATTGGAAAAGTAATGCCAAACTGCACCTTTGAGTAATGCACTATCAGTGTTAACACAATAGAAACTTAAATGTCACACACCCACTTCATTAGATGACTAATGTGAAGGAGTGTTTGTACGGAGAATAATTGCACAATACCTTACTTCAAATAAAATCAACCTTGCTCAGTACTTTCCCCTAACCCCTGCCACCCTCCCCTGAAGATACCAGTATATCCAGGAGTATCTTTTTAAAGAGGTTATTAATGTGCTGTGGCCACTATGTATTGCCCATCTCAATTGCCCTTGTGAGGGTGGGGGTGAGCTACCATCTTGAACCGCTCTGCAATCCCTGTGCTGTCGGTCAGGTTGTTCAGGATGGATTTCTATGATTCTGTCCCACCTATGTGCAGAGAAGCAGAGTTAATGGGTGGGATTTTCCGACCGTTTCCGCTTATAGGATTTCCCGGTCCCATCGATGCCCCCCACTCCCCCCATTCCCACCACCCTCCACGGGTTCCCCGGTAGTGGAGGATGCAAACAACGGCAAACTCCATTGACAGCGGCAGGATCGGAAAATCCCAGCTCCGGCAGGGGCGGCCCACCTCAGAACACACTGCGGGGGGTGGGGCGGAAAACACTGCCCAATGTTTCCAGTCCGTACGACCCATCTTCAGAGGAACCCCACCTGATTTCTATTCCATACATTTAGGTCAGTCATAATGCATCGATACTCTCCTGACAAAGGGAAGCATGCAGACTCGCCTATCAACTAAATATTCCTAACTCATGAGGTGCCAGGAGTGGCTTGATGGGTAGCACACTCACACAGAGCCACTCTGGAGACCTGTCCAAACCAACATCCCCGTGCAGCAGTGAGGGGGTGCTGCATTGTCAGAAGTCACATTAGTTGGATGAAACCAGTGCCCTGTGCCAAATTGAAATGAAAGATCCCATGGCACCATGCATCTGTCGTGCATGGCAGGGGCTGGTTTAGCACAGGGCCAAATAGCTGGCTTTGAAAGCAGACCAAGGCAGGCCAGCAGCACGGTTCAATTCCCGTACCAGCCTCCCCGGACAGGTGCCGGATTGTGGCGACTAGGGGCTTTTCACAGTCACTTCATTTGAAGCCTACTTGTGACAATAAGCGATTTTTATTCCATTTCACCATCCAAAGATAAACAGTGGAGTCCTGGACAACCTTAATCACTCAACTAACATCATTGAAACAGATGATCTGGTCATTATCTCATTGCTGTTTGAGGGACATTGTCAGTGATGTGGGTGAGATTTTTTTTAAAACCCTCACGACTTCTCACAGGCCAATATATTTTATCCAATATATTTTATTTTCCTCATTTTCCGATTATGAGAGTGCACCTGAGGGGTGAGAGATGGAGGCCCCTTTCCCAATGAGTTGTCCTGACAACTGAAGATCTCTTTCATTTAATTATTTTGTCTTTTATTTTACGTCAGTGAGGCATTTGGAGAGACCGATTGAAAATAAAACCTCAATACCAACTGGAGGCAACGCGCCAACAACTCGCTGCAATGAGACAGAGATATATGTCAACCATACAGCATCAAGGACAGGTTGGTGTTTCGTTACAGTTTCTGTAGTTTTGTTGGAAGAGACCTGGCTTTACAAGTAAACACAAGCTGCGTGATTCTGCGAGTCTGTTAGCCTCGAGCGCAAATCCTGTAATGGCCGCAAAATAACATGAGAGACCCAAAACTGGATTTGCGCCGGTGAGTTTACGGAACGCGACCTTCTATGACTCTCCTGAATGGTGCGATCAGGTTCCGCCCAGGAAGGGCAAGAACCGGATTTGAATCAATTTTAGTATCATTGGCGCGTTTGAAGCTGAGTCTTCAGAGCTCATTCAATCTTCCCACCGCCCACCGTTAGGTCACATGACACAAATGACTACTTTTTAAATGTTTTTTGGCGATGTTTGGCTTACAGGTGGTGACGTTCCCGCGCATCTACTGTCCTTTCCTTCTAGGTGGTAGAAGCCTGGGGTTTGGAAGGTGCTGTCGGAGGAGCCCGAGTGAGTTGCCGCAGTGCACCTTGTATATAGTGCACACTGCTGTCACTGTGCGCCGGTGCACTGTCGGCGACATGGTAGCACTGTTGCTTCACACCGCCAGGGACATCCAGCCAGCCATTTAGGCCAGCCTCACTCGGTTTCAGCACAGGGCTCAACAGGTGACCTGTATAGCATCTCACAGTCATCCACCCACAAATGCATCAACGAGGTCTTGAATGCACTTTATGCCAGGGCACATGACTGCATAAAATTTGACCTAGGCCAGACCTATCAGGATGCGGGGTCTGCGGGTTTCGGGGCTATAACTGGAATGCCACAGATGCAGGGGGCTATCAAAGGCCTCATGTGGCTCTACACGCCCCCTGGCATCAGGGAGTCTCCTTTATTAACAGGAAGGGGTTCCACTCCCTTAATGTCCAGATGGTCTGTGACCACCAGATCAGGATCATGCAAATGTGTGCACGTTTTTCAGGGAGCATGCATGATAGCTTCATCCTTGGGCAATCTCAAATTCCTAGGATATTCGAGGGTCACCCCAGGTTGCAGGGGTGGCTCTTTGGGGACAAGGGTTATCCGCTGAGGTGTTGCCTGACAACTCCAGTGCAGAGGCCTGAGACCGATGCAGTGGCCTGGTACCAAGAGGCTCACTGTGCAATCTGATTTGTGATTGAGCGATGCGTCAGGATGCTGAGGATGCAATTCTGCTGCCTCCACAGATCCGGTGGGACCCTGCAGTACAGGGTCCCTTGCATCGTTGTGGTCTGCTGTGCTCTTCATAAGTTGGAGCAGCAGCAGGGTGACATGAGGATGACCAGGAGGAGTAGAGCGTTTCCTCTGTCCTTGAGGAAGTCCAGAAGGGAGTGGGGGGAGGGACTGAAGAGGAGCCAGAGGATGGAGGCCAGGCAGGGGGTGAGGGTTCAAATCAGAGTGCCCCGTGCCACTGATGTTTCCGCATCACCCTATCCCCACACCACCCGTCCTGTGCTGCTTATTACACACTCCACCATTTGGCCTGCAGTTGCAGGATTGTTGCTGACAACCCCTCCTGTTATTCCTGGCTCTGCCTTTGAATCCCCAGCAGCTGAGGGACAAACGTTTCCAGAGGCACGCACCTAGCTGGGGCACGTCAGAGTCCTGAGATCCATCAGACTTCCGACTCTCCAATCTCTGGAATGTTCCTGTTTCCTCCTGATGTGCTTCAGTAGCAGTGTGGAGTGCACCAGCTAGTGGCCCACAAGCCTGGCTGCTGAGTTCGGCCACCAAGGTGCTTGTCTCTGTGACGTTGGATGGTGTGGGTGACAGCTGTGATGCGTGATCTGTGACCTCCTCAGAGATCTCCTCCAAGATGGTGACGAGGGTGATGGGGGGAGGCATAGGTGGTTGATGGGCTAAGCTCTTTGATTGATGTTCCTGCAAAGCAAGGAACATGTTTTTAATACACGGCCTGGTCAACAGTTTAGACAACAAAAAACTCACTTGAGTGATCATCTGGATGAAGGTGCAGTGGCCCTCACTTTTCTGTCACAGGCCCACCTCAGTGTCTGTGCAGGCCCACCCCTGTGACCTCCATAACCCTCTCCTCGAAAGGAGTCAAGGTCCTCAGTTCGAGCACTGCACCACCCGTCTTCTCTCCCTCGCTATGTTTGTGGGCTATCGTCTCGTGCAGGGACCCAAAAGGGAATGATGTGAGCCAAATGCCTGGTGGGTCAGAGATCGATGACAATTGGCATGTCTGGGCACTGCACCTGAGCAGGGAGATGTTCTGATGAGAAGGGATTGAGGATTCTGGAGGGAGGTCAAGTGCTGGAAACCTGCCAGGTGGCAGCGTGTGGGTTCCAGGTGACATTCCGGGGATTGGCGGAGGGTGGAGCGCCGGGGTAGACAGGGAACACTCACCCTTGCAGATCTTAGAAGGTCATTCAATTTCTTCTACATTGAACCCCTGTCTTCTTGATCAGGCTGCTGGCACTGACTGGCAGTGCCCCACCGTCTCCCCGGCAGGGTGGGTGACCTTTGCTGGGGGAGTCTCCTGCCCATCCGTGGGTAAATTGTGGCCCTCCTCTCCTCCGCGACATCCAGCAATCAAGTCAGGGCCCCTCTGAATATCTGGGAATGGGTCTCTTAGCTGCCATTCTCCTAACTTGACTATGATGGTCCCTGGGGTGGGCAAATCAGACGCTTTGCACCTTTTGAAAAAATATTTCAAAGTGATTAAAGATTGCGATCTGGATTGTGCCGCCGGATCCGGTGAGAGTCATACCGGTCTTCACACAGAAAATGATACTTGGCCATTATTTTGGAAAATTCCACCCAAAATGAAGCTTTACTCGACTGGAGACAGTTCTTTTTAGCCCTGTTAACTGTCAACATTTCAGCAAGTGATTCTCTTTCTGTATTTGAATGGTTAAAAGCAGCTGACATTTAAACAGCACTCGAGTTATTCTGCACCTCGAGTTGCTCTATTCCTCGAGTTACTCTACTCCCGGTGTTAGTTTGCCCCTGGCGTCTGGATTTAATCTGCTCCTGGGGTGAGTTTGCTCTGGTGTTGGTTTGATCCTGGATTTAATCTACTCCTGGTGTTAGCCTGCACCGGGTGCTTGTCCACTCCTGGAGTTACTCTGCTCCTGGGGTGAGTTTGTTCTTGGGGCAAGCCTTCTCCTGAGATAGTACTTTCAATATTCCTCTTGGATGTAATGATGAAATACAGCAATCTATATCAACAGGAATCTATTGGCAGCGCACAGAGACATTTGCTTTGATTATCAATGATTTGTATTCAGTGTCTTTCAGAATTAACACTGAGAACGCTTTGCTGGAGATACATCACCAATCCTGGCGAGTATGGCTTCCTGTGTGTGATGAGAAGTGGAACGCATCGCTGGCTAAACTGATTTGCAGATACATGGGACACATCAAGTATGCTATGTTCGCTTGGTATATTGCTGTGCAATAAGAACATTTTAAACTCTTGCTATCCCCTCCACACCCCTGGTGGAGATACAACAAGGCTGATCAGACAAACTGCTACAGGTCCACAGGTTCCTCTGAAAGTCCCAAGAACTCCCAATACTGGGGGGTCCCTGCCCCACATCCAGGCTCCATACCACAATTGTGACAATATGCCAGGATAATGAAGGGTTCACAATTTACTGTAACTGCATCCAACCACCAGATGGTGATCAAGCGCATACACGTGGATCACGTGATACCCTTGATTCGGAGAGTAGGTGATTAGGCGGGAGAGAGAGTAGTCATGTTTTCAGAAGCTCTGTAGTTAGAATCACAGTTTTAGTTTATCTGCAGTCTTTTATATCTTAGTCAGCAAGTCGAATCTATTTAGTTGTCGTGTTAATAAATTGGCTTTGTTCAACACATAGCTTGATGTTATTTGTGAGACACTACACTTCGTAGCCTTCCTCAGCCAGAAAGCAAAGAACATCACAACAATGAAGCTGTAAGGGTCAAACAGAGTCTTAACAGCGTCAGCTTCCATCAGGACCCAATTTAACAGGTTTTTAACCTCGCTTAGTTTATATTTCCAATTGACTCCTGTCAACATAATAATAAGAATCGCTTATTGTCACAAGTAGGCTTCAATGAAGTTACTGTGAAAAGCCCCTAGTCGCCACATTCCGCCGCCTGTTCGGGGAGGCCGGTACGGGAATTGAACCCGCGCTGCTGGCCTTGTTCTGCATTACAAGCCAGCTGTTTAGCCCACTGTGCTAATCCAGCCCATTACAGAGTGCTAAGTGGAGGAGAATAATCTGCCATGTCTTTACAGGATGATATTCAGCCTGCAGAGTGTTATAAGCAGAATAATTAAGAATTTGTGGTACGTTACGAACAGTATACTTGGGAAATTATTAAATAAAGGATTAATAAACAGACTCAAGAGAATCATAAACAGGTCATGTCCAGCATGAATGGTCTGCACAGAATACTGAATAGCAGGAACTTATTCAACCACATAGAATGCCTATGGTGCAAAAGGAGACCATTCGGCCCATTGAATGTGCATTGATCCTCCGAAAGGGCACACTACCCAGGCTCACCCCCCCGCCCTATACCTGTAACTCCACCAAGCTGCGCATCTTTGGACTGTGGGAGGAAACCAAAGCCCCCGGAGAAAACCCACGCAGACACGGGGAGAAAGTGCAAACTCCACCAAGGCCAGAATCAAACCCGGATCCCTGATGCTATAAGGTAGCAGTGCTAACCACTGTGTCCACACACTGACAATGATCACCTTTGTTCACCTGTGTACTACCACTCGACTTAGCCACTGTTTCAGATGATCATCTATGCTTTTGTTACCACAAGACTTGAGTATTCTAAAGAACTTTAGGCTGGTCTCTCACATTGCACCCTCTCTATAAACTTCACCAAAACTCTGCTGTCCATGTCCTAACTTGCACCAAGTCCTTATCCCCTATCACCCCTCCGTTTACTGATTTACACTGGACCTACACTGGCAATGCCTGTGGTGAGACACCTACAGGCCATATCATAGTTGGATGGTATGAGACCTCCAACCAGCAGGTGGCGGTACAGACACACCATGTGGTCTCAACACCAAGGTCATGTGACCTGGGATTGGTATATAAAGAAAGGTTCATCCAGCCATCTGCAGAACAAGATTGAGAGGGTAATAAGACGTACATGTAATTGGTCAGCACAAGGTGTAAGTTCCAGAGGAGCAGCAAGACTCCATGATAACGTGCTCTGTATCAGATTGTCACCCTACCGCACGAGACACAATAAAGGAATCTTGGTTTGGGCAGATCAAAGTGTTTATCATAATCATCATAAAGTACAAGGGACCAAACACAACAACGCCTTGATTTGAAAATTCTGGCGGCATGGTGGCGCAGTGGTTAGCACTGCTGCCTCACGGCGTCGAGGACCCGGGTCCGATCTCGGCCACGGATCACTGCCCATGTAGAGTTTGCACATTCTCCCCGCGTCTGCGTGGGTCGCTCCCCCACAACACAAAGATGTGCAGGGTAGGTGGATTAGTCACACTAAATTGCCCCTTAATTGAAAAAAAAAATGAATTGGTTACTTTAAATTTTTTTTTTAAATATTGATTTGAAAATTCTCATTCTTGCCCTCAATTTCCTTCCACGCCCTATCTCTCTGATCTCCTCAAGCCCCATAAACCTCTGAGGTATTTGCACTCCTCTAACTCTTGACCCCAATTTTAATCATTTTAATATGGTAGCTGGTCCCGAAGCTCAAGAATTTCCTACCTTAATGCTTCGATACCTCCCTTTCATCCTTGACAATGCTTCTTAAAACTTGCCTCCTTAACCAAATTGTTGTGGTCACCTGCCCTGATATGTCTTCCTGAGGCTCAGTGTCTAATGTTGCTTTATAATGCTACGGTGAAGCACCTTGAGAAATGTAACTATGTTTAAGGAGCTACACAAATATAAATTGGTGCATAATGCACAATTGCGGTGTGCAATATGCAGAGTTAAATGGTTTAATTGACGTGGTACATTAGCAAGATTTAATGGCGATCACAAAGATGTTTAAATGACAAGAGAGGTGCCAGCAGTCATCAAAGACATAAAAACATAACATTTTCGATAGATCTCCTTCTACCTCCCCAAAATCTACCAATAGGACGGCCCTGGCAGACCCATCATATCAGCCTGTTCCTGCCCCACAGGACTCAATTCTTCCTATCCTGACTCCATTCTCGCTTCCCTTGTCCAGCCCCTTCCCACCTCCGTTCATGATACCTGCAATGCCCTACGTCACACCCAGCATTCTCTGTCTTTATTTCAGATTTCCAGCATCTGCTGTATTTTGATCTTATTTTAGGGACTGAGGACAGCCTGCAACGCTCCAGCTTTACGAGCCGGCAAAGTGTGACATTGTGGTTTATTTAGCGGCTGACTGAGAAGCGATTGCAGTTGCTTCTCGTCACACTCCCAATCCCACAGCAGACACTTCCGATGTTAAACACGGACCGATCCGTAAACTTCCGTCCCACTTGTCAAAAATTATATAGTTAACAAAGGTTCGAATCATAGAGGACAGTTGATTGTGCTCCGTACAAAGTGTGGCACTCAAAGCACAGCGTGAGGGTGAGAAACAGCAATGTTGATGGGTCGGCTGTAAGATGATGAGTCTGCAGCAAATCAAACCCATTGGCGATGAGGTAGCTTCAGCTGATGGTAGAAGAGACTAAATTGTGAGGGGGCAGCTTCTGCCCCAAGTGCCACATGTGGAGTGATTATCAGGTGTTGTTGGGGTTGTTATTTTTAGTGTTTGTGGCTTTGGCAAACTGCTGTAGTTGCTGATCATAATCATATCATACAGTGCAGAAGGAGGCCATTTGGTCCATCGAGTCTACACCGGCCCTCTGAGGGAGCACCCTGCCTCGTCCCACCGCCCCGCCCTAACCCCAAAACCTCACCGAACCTTTTGGACACTAAGAGACAACTTAGCATGGCCAACCCACCTAACCTGCACATCTTTGGACTGTGGGAGGAAATCGGAGCACCCGGAGGAAACCCACGCAGGCATTGGGAGAATGTGCAGACTCTGCACGACAGTCACCCGAGGCCGGAATTGAACCCGGGTCCCTGGCGCTGTGATACAGCAGTGCTAACCACTGTGCCACCGTGCCACTCTATTTTAAGTGGACAGAGATTAAATAAACTCCAGAAGATGAAACGTCAAACCAAACAGTTCTGATTTATTCTACAGGTACCAGAATTCCAGTGTAATCAGTATAAGCGAGATTGGACCCAATTACATACAAGGATTCGTTGAAGTCACTAATGGACAGGACAATGATTTCGAAAAGATTTGGAGCTACAGGTTTGCATCATTCCGTCAGATCTGTGCAAATTTACAATTAGATTTGATCCAGGAGGAGGGACTTCATTTACGTGGATAGATTGGAGAAGCTGGGGTTGTTTTCCTGGGAGACGGAAAGGCCCTCGTGAGAGGAGGTTGGATAAAGGTGTTCATATTCATGAGCGCTATTGGTTGAGTGGGGAACTGTCCCCATTGACAGAAGGGTCGGGAACAAAAGGACACATTTAAGTTGATCGGCAAAAGAACAAAAGCTGTAATGGATGAAAGTGTTTTCACACAGCGAGTGATGAGGACCGAGAATGTACTGCTTGTGAGTGTGAGGCAGATTCAATCATGGCTTTCAAAAGGCAATATGATTGGAGGAAATGGGTAATTGCTGGTAGGCTTTCCTGGCCAAGGAAGCCTGCACCAGGAGAACACGTTTGGCACATTAATGGAAGTCAGAGTGGATCCAATGCTACTTGACCCCACAGAAGTAAACTACTGGCAAAGCAGTATGCATAACAAAGTCAGATTTCATACAGCATATCCTCACGTCCAAATGTTTCAATGTGCATCACGCACATTAATTATTTTCAGATTGCAGCGAAGATCAATAAATGCAAATTTGACAACCATTTCATCTTAACGACATCTGACCAACATTGAACAGCTAGTAATCTGAGGTTATCTTGGGTCATTGAATTAATGTCGACTGGGATACTGTGATAAGAGTCTGTCCTGCTTCATATTTCACTGAGAAATATTTGCCTTGCGGGACTCCTGTGAAAATCTCTATTTGGGGGCCCGTTATTTCACTGGGCAATGATCTTAAATACTACCAATTCATCTGATAAAAAATGTATGATTGTGGAAAAATTGGCAAATTAATTGGTTGTTGCAATTGGTTGTCCCTTCACTGGGGTGTCTGGAGGTGTCTGGATGTGTCCGTATGTGTCTGTATGTGTCCGGAGGTGTCTGTATGTGTCCGGAGATGTCTGGATGTGTCCAGAGGCGTCTGGATGTGTCCGGAGGTGTCTGGATGTGTCCGGAGGTGTCCGGATGTGTCCAGAGGCGTCTGGATGTGTCTGGAGGTATCTGGATGTGTCTGGATGTGTCCGTAGGTGTCTAGAGGTGTATGGATGTGTCTTGAGGTGTCCGTAGGTGTCTGGATATGTCTGGAGGTGCCCAGAGGTGTCTGGAGAGTATAACTCACTTATCAGTCCTGTGCAATTGTGCTGGTTACCCACTGGTTACCTTCTGTGGCTCAGTGAGTAGCCCTTGGAGTGGGTTCATGTCTCCCTTCAGAGAATCAAGCACAAAATCTCGGTTGAATCTCCAGCGCTGTAGTGTAGAAATGCTACACTGTCAGAGGTGCTGTCTCTCAGATGGGATGTTAAAAATATGACACCACCTCCTCCCACCCCTGTAGCCATCTGGGATGGCCATGTCCCGATTACAAAATGGACACCCGCAATGAATGCAGGGAAAATTGGACAATGCTAAGAAACAAGCAGGTGCAAGCTCTGTCTGTTGATTAGAATCTTAAACTCTCAGACAGGACAGAAACTACCAAACAATCTACATACTAATGAGCCATCTCCGGGGACAAAAGGGAAACATTTAGATACACAATGTTAGGACAGACTCCCTGGTGCTAGAAGAAGCTAAGACAAAGCAGACTGACAGTCACCAGGACATGCCCAGCGATCAGGGTACCACGCCTCTATTGAGAAAAACCACAAGCGTCAAAACAGTACTGATCAAGCCTCTGAGATTTGGAAGTGTGTTAATGCATGTGTACTAACAGGGATATAAGGTAAACTTGAGAGATTTTGTTGCTTAAAACTGTTGGGAGTTTTGTAGGCCAGAAACTAGCGTAAGCCGTACCCGTGTTTACATCACCGCTTTATCACCCACTGTTCCAAATTCGGTAGAGATCCTAGTAGAGAGGATGGCAATGAAGGCAATGGAACGTCTTATGAACCCCCAGGAATTCGAGGTCGCATCGACCAGTAGAGTAGGACAATGTCCCATTTGGGAAGAAGAGATCAGGAAATATCTCAAAGGGAAAGGATGGCCCCTTTGGAGTGAATTCTGTGATAATGAGGAAACAGGACCCGGGAGTATAGGACATACTTGGTGGGAGAACCTGTCAGAGATCCACAAGAAGAACTTTGGAAAAGCTCGCAAGCCGATGGCAATCGTGTCCTGTTTGGCACAATTGCGAGGCACAGAGGAGGTCGTTAGGACGCTCCGTAGAGAGATAGAGGAGAGAGACAGAAGTAGTGAGGTAGACGTGAGTGAGGTAGAGAAAGAGAATCGAGATCTGAAAGAGCAGTTAGCAGCAAGGGACAGAGACGTGGATGATGCCAAGTGGGCACATCAGTCTTGTCTCGCGCATTTGAACAGTTTTCAGACACAATATGATAAGGCCTACCAGGACACGCAACGTGAGGTCTTGGTAAGACAAGAAACAGAACAGCAAGTTGAGAAATTGCAGAAACAGTGCAATGATTTAAACGCAGCACTACGAGCCTCCATACTTCCACAATGGAACAAAGGCAGAGCTCCATGCAAAGTGCCAGAAGCAAATTGCAGAATTGCAATCTCTGCTGTCCGTGCAAAATGGCTTTCAGAGTACATTCGGACCCCAATTAGATCAAGAAAACGGCCCCGACTGGCAGGAATTGAACGAGACCGCCCATAGATACGTACATGGGACATGTACACAGGAAAAACCCCAGAAAAGGAAAGCGCCCCAACCCCCAACCGAACAGGCAGAACACACCCCCATGAACCCTGTAACCACACACCGCAGGGCAGCAGGAGAAGGAGAAGCAGATTTCCTTTACACAACCCCGTTAACCGTGACCCGATTACGGGACGTGTGTGGAAAAATTACATCGTTCTTTCCCACATCCGACCCCCACCAACTTTTAGCAAAAGTCAGACAACAGGCTACCATGTACGGCCTGGACGAAAAGGAGCAAGTGAAGCTCACAGTTTTAAGCCTCGACCCTTCAGTCGTAGCAGCCCTTCCCGACCCACAGAAAGTAGGAGGAGGCACACTCCAAGAGATGCACACAGCGATCCTTGATGCGATCGGCTTTAACAGAGGAGACCCCGTAGAAGGCCTAAATAAGTGTAGGCAAAAGAAGACAGAGCACCCCACAGCATTTGCTGGACGTTTGTGGATTCACTTTACCGCAGTTTTTGGAGAGTTAGCCCGCGCCCATTTGTCCCCAGATAATATGGCCAAATGGACCCGAATTGTAGTCTCCCACGCCACAGAAGCAGGACGAAAAGCTTGCGCAAATTATGACCCCTCAGATGAGGCCCACAATGAAATATGGGTTTTGAAGAGATTGTCCCGCGCTTGGGAGCAATCAATTGCAGGTAAAACCGCATTTATAACACCCGATGAAGAGCAGGCAGAGATGAACCCAGTTAAAGCACCCCAGAACCCCGCATCGGTAAATGAGGGCAGGAACAGCCAACCCCTGCCCAAAGCTCAGGAATGTTATAATTGTGGACAGCTAGGACACTTTGCACAAGAGTGCAACGCGCCCCAGAAGCAGCAGAGAAACCAACAGACAGGCACCCTAAACAGGTATAGGGCAAAGCCGATCCATAGCATTAGTGCCGTTTAGAGAATGCAGACACGAACGGCACCGACTGACGGCTCCCCAACTTGGGTTTGCGACACCCTTTGGGACAAGTCCGGTAGACCGGTAGTTGCAGGCAAAGTTCGGGGACAACCCGTAGAATTTCTTTGGGACACAGGAGGGTCCCGCACCACACTCAATTCCTCCACGATGTTCCAGCGAGACATGTGGCCCACAACAGACACCATTACACTCAGCGGCTTTATAGGCCATTTACAACAGGGACACATCATAGCCCCTATAGCAATACAGATAGGAACATCGCAACCAAGCACCCCGTAGTTTTACTTGATCTGCCCCAGACACCAGAACATATCCTTGGGATCGATTTCATGAGCTCCCATAACCTTTCTTTTGATCCAGTTAACAAGTGTGTTTGGAAAATGGCAAAGGCAGCACGAGCCCCCGCCACGCTCACAGTAGGAGAATACGTAAACAGGATTAGCTCAGTAGGAGACTTCTGGTTCGACCCTCGAGCCATTAGGCAGACAAACAGGTTAGGGCAGTCCTGCAGGAACACAAAGCAGCATTTGCACAGCACAAGCACGACTGTGGCAGTTTTGCTGGTTTTGTGAACGTTACAGGTCTCGACCCTAAACCCCAGAAGCAGTACGGATTTCCCCAGGAAGCAGAGGGAGAAATCTCCAAAGTAATAGAGAGTTTGTTGGATCAAGGTGTACTCAGATCAGTAGCCTCCACAAACAACGCACCGATTTGGCCCGTCAGTAAACCGGATGGATCATGGCGACTGACCATTGATTACTGGGAACTGAACAAAGTAACCCCAGCAGCAGCCCCCACCATAGCCACGGGTTCAGAGACCATGCTCAAACAGGGACTCCAGTCAAAAAAGATTTCGGTTTTGGACATTAGTAATGGCTTCTGGTCCATTCCTTCTGGTCCATTCCATTGGCTAAAGCGTGCCAGTACAAATTCGCTATTACATTCCAAGGGCAACAATACAGGAGGACGTGCCTTCCACAAGGCTTCCACAACTCCCCCTCCATTTTCCACCGACAGCTGGCAAATGGTTTAGCAAATGTTTCCCGCCCCGATTGTCTGGTCCAGTATGTAGACGACTTGTTACTACAGACAGACACAAAGGGAGAGCACATTTCGCTTCTCGCCGAACTCCTAGCACTCCTAAAAGAAATTGGTTGTAACGTCAACCCCAAGAAGGCCCAAATTCTGAAAGAAAAAGTGATTTACTGAGGAACAGTGATCACTCATGGTAAACGCGAGATCGAGCACAAGATAATTGACTCGATCGTCAAATTGCCCCTTCCCCACAATGTCTCATCCCTCCAGTCATTTTTAGGACTAGTTGGTTACTGCCGAAAGCATATTGACGGTTTCGCCACTAAAGCAGCGCCCCTTTCCGAACTTCTCAAGAAGCAGACACTTTGGGAATGGCTTCCACAGCATACAGACGCCGTGGATGCTTTAAAAAGAGCATTCAGCACAGCCCCCGCACTACAGGTCCCAGACCAACATTCCCCATACGCTATCGAGGTAGCAATCACCGACCGAACCCTTTCGGCCGTGCTCCTCCAGGAACGCCACGACCAGTTACGCCCCATAGCATACGCCTCACGCATGTTAGACCCCGTAGAGCAAGGATTCTCTGCCTGTGAAAGGCACCTGCTCGCAGCTTTTTGGGCCGTGCAATAGTTCGCCTATATTACAGGACTCAACCCCATCACCATCCTCACAGAACACACACCGACACAGCTACTGTTAGACGGCCGACTTAAAGATGGCACAGTCAGCCAAATCTGTGCAGCCCGTTGGACCCTTCTTTTACAGGGACGGGACATCACGGTAAAGAGAACCAAGACCCACACCTTCCTTGCCGATAATTTGCAGTATGCAGGCACCCCTCATGAATGTGAGATCATCACCACTAAACAGAACACAGGCCCATTTATTCCCAAAACACCCCCCAAGAAAACAGGTAGTACACCCCAGAGACCCCAGCCCACAGACACGTGCGCACCCCTGAAGATATATGTGGATGGCTCATCCACAGTGTTAAACGGAGAGAGAATTACCGGTGCGGTATATATGTAGAGGACGCGCAGGGATGCGCCCTAGATGAAATTTCCTTGATGTTGCCAGGACACTTAGGCTCGCAGGCAGCAGAGCTGGCAGCGATTGCATATATTGTAGACCACCCAGACTCGTTCCCGACCCCAGCAGACATCTACTCAGACAGCTTGTATGTCTGCAATAGTTTGACAGAGTTCATACCACTCTGGGAAACAAGAGGATTTGTTTCCACTGACGGTAAACCCCTACCCTCAGTCCCATTACTCCGCCATATCTTAGAGACGGCGAAGGAAAGGAAATACGGAATAATTAAGGTTCGCGGTCATCACCGTCCTTCCCCCCCTGGAAACGTTAAAGCAGACACCCTAGCGAATGCAGGCTCCAGGCAAGGATATTTTTTGAACCCCCCCCCTCCCCAAAAGCACCCCAGTACACGCAGTTCAGGTCTCACAGACCTACATTCAGGATTTAGCGAAGGCGCAGAAAGAGGACAAGAAACATAGGAAGTTTTAAAGGGAACCTTCCCAGCCCCGTATGATAAGTTTTAAAACGCAATCACCACACACAACGATTTTAAAGGATGGCCTTTATATAGTTCCCAGCCAGGTCAGGAAACAAATCATTTGTCAGTTCCATGACAATCATGGACACCAAGGAATTGAACCCACCCTAGCTCACCTCAGACCGCTTTGATGGTGGCCTGATTTTAAAATCGATGTCATGCACTACGTAGAGAATTGTTTAATCTGTGCCCAGAACAATCCGGACAGATATGCGAAAAAGGCTCAACTCAGCCATACCCGCCCCGTTAATGGACCCTGGACAAATCTCCAGATAGATTATACAGGACCCCTACCCCCGTGCAGAAATGGTTACAAGTATGTGTTGATGGTCATAGACACCTTCACAAAATGGGTGGAAGCATTTCCGTCAAGAACTAATACGGCCAAGGCAACGGCTAAAATATTGACACACCACGGGCAAAATTCTCCCCAAACGGCGCGATGTCCGCCAACTGGCACCCAAAACGGCGCCAATCAGACGGGCATCGCGCCGCCCCAAAGGTGCGGAATGCTCCGCATCTTTGGGGGCCGAGCCCCAACATTGAGGGGCTAGGCCGGCGCCAGAGGGATTTCCGCCCCGCCAGCTGGCGGAAACGGCCTTTGTTGCCCCACCAGCTGGCGCGGAAATGACAGGTCGGGGCGGCGCATGCGCGGGAGCGTCAGCGGCCGCTGACAGTTTCCTGCGCATGCGCAGTGGAGGGAGTCTCTTCCGCCTCCGCCATGGTAGAGACCGTGGCGGAGGCGGAAGGGAAAGAGTGCCCCCACGGCACAGGCCCGCCCGCGGATCGGTGGGCCCCGATTGCGGGCCAGGCCACCGTGGGGGCACCCCCCGGGGCCAGATCGCTCCGTGCCCCCCCAGGACCCCGGAGCCCACCCACGCCGCCTGGTCCCGCCGGTAAATACCTACTTTAATTTACGCCGGCGGGACAGGCAATTTCTCGGCGGGACTTCAGCCCAACTGGGCCGGAGAATCGAGCGGGGGGGGGCCCGCCAACCGGCGCGGCCAGATTCCCGCCCCTGCCGAATGTCTGGTACCAGAGACTTCGGCAACCGGCGGGGGCGGGATTCACGGCGGCTGACGGCCATTCTCCGACCCGCTGGGGGATCGGAGAATGACGCCCCACATCTTTACAAGATGGGGCCTCCCATGCAGTATAGAGTTTGACCAAGCCTCCCATTTCACCGGACGTGTAATGAAGAACGTCCTCATGATCTTCGGCATTAGACAAAAGTTCCATATTGCATACCACCCCCAGTCAAGTGGTATTGTAGAACGAATGAATAGGACATTGAAAGCCACCCTCAGGAAAATGGTACAGCAAAATAACAGCACCTGGGATTCAGTACTCCCATTTGCTTTGATGTTTTTAAGAAACACGGTATCCACATCCACAGGTTACACCCCTCACACCCTCATGACCGGACGCCCCATGAAAGGCACTGAGTATTTACTCGGACTGGATTTGGCCAGCCCCGCAGTTACAGCCCTCACACATGAAAATGCGGTCACACAACTAGTACAGAACATAAAGGCAGCCCAACTCGCCGCAGCAGTGAGACTTGGAACCAGGAAGAAACAGAGCAAGGCCTGTTTCGACAAAACAGTACACGCCACTGAATTTACAGTAGGGCAACAAGTTATGCTTTCCCTTTACAACCCCAGTTCATTCCTCTCCCCAAAATTTTCCAGACCATACTCCATTTCGGACAAAGTCAGCCCCTCAGTATACAAAATAACCTATCACAATGGTAAGTCTGCGTGGTTTCATATAAACCAGCTCAAGGCTTATGGCTCACAGAATAACCACACACACCACATCCTGCTCGCAGCAGCAGACGATCACGCCCCGCCCACAGATGACATATTACTACCCTCCCCCAACCACTCCAGCCCGTCCTCAGACACGGCTTCAACTCCACCCCCAGAGGCATGGATTAAAGAGCATCCATTTTGTTTAATGTATTCTATGGAATAAAGAGATGTAAACCTCTGTGTCTGACTGCCAGGCCAGAGAAATTTGTGTGCTGCTAATTTGTACAGGTTAAGATGTATAGATTATTTTTGGATTGTTTGTATTTTTGATTGTTTGAATGAGGATAGTTTATTGAGAATAGTTAGAGGTTCCAGTTTTTTATTTTTCTGTAATGCATGTAATAATGTCATAGTGCCCCGTAGCATTTTATGATAATGAATGAATTTAAAATGGTTTAGGTAAAATTGTGTCGCATAGGATAGGACAGTGTAGAGCCTAAGCATGGGTGCCCCGGGGATCAGAGGATGAAGACGCCATAGTAATGTGATCCTTCACGCTTCGCGTTGAGGATCACAAGGAGGGAGTGTAGGCATCTGGGATGGCCACGTCCCGATTACAAAATGGACACCCGCAAAGAATGCAGGGAAAATTAGACAATGCTAAGAAACAAGCAGGTGCAAGCTCTGTCTGTTGATTAGAACCTTAAACGCTCAAACAGGACAGAAACTACCAAACGATCTACATACTAATGAGCCATCTCCGGGGACAAAAGGGAAACATTTAGATACACAATGTGAGGACAGACTCCCCGACGCCAGAAGAGGCTAAGACAAAGCAGATTGACAGTCACCAGGACACGCCCAGCGATCAGGAGCCACCCCTCTATTGGAGGAAAATCGATACAACTGATTGAGAAAGACCCAATTAGTTGAGGCCAAGTTCAAGGCCCGCCCAAAAGAGCGCAAAGCCCTTTTCAGTATAAGAGGTATCACCCAAGGGAGAATCTTCCTCCTTTGGCTTTGGCTCTCACCGAAGAGAGAGACCAGCCTAGCAGCTGCATCAGACCAAGTAAGTCCCAAGTCAACGCACGCTACGAGATAGACGCTCCTAGTGGTACCCTGTAAACAGCTCAACCCAGCAGCCTCAGAACCGAGCAACGGTCATTGTTCCTCTGACTGAGTGGGCGCCCGAAGCTAAGTATAGGCTTTAGTAATAGTGGTAGTTTAGTTTGTAGAGTTTATGCATGAGTAGATTTGACTGTGTGTAAATAAATGAGCATTGCTTTTGAACTTACTAACTGGTGTATCGAATCATTGATCAGTATTCGGTTCTGAACCTTGTGGTGGTGTCGAAAGATACCTGGCGACTCTTTAGCAAACATGATTAAACAGAACCAAATTAAGAGCCAACCAAAAGTTAGCAACACACCCATACCCTTTCATGTAATGTAAGAGGTGCCATGGGTATTGTGAAAATGAGCAGGGAAGTTCTCCTGGCCAATATTAATCCCTCTACCAACATCACAAAAGCACAATCTAATAGTTGTCAAATTGTTGTTCCTGGGATCTTGCCATGCATAAATAGGCTGCCACGTTACATACGTGACAACAGTCACTGCACTTCAAAAAGTGCTTTGGGATGTCCTGAAGCTGTAAAAGGCACTATGCCAAGGCAAATTATTCCCTTCTTCCAACAACACCCTTGTTAGCAGCACCCTGAATCAGCAGACCAGCAGGCTGCACCCTTACACTTATTTGTTAACCTCCTTCAGTAATAAGTATTTGCAATCCTCACAGCATCTTACTGACAATGAATTATTCTTGTTTCTTTCTCTAGGGACAGTTGTGCATCTGGGAACGTAGTAAAACTGAAATGCTCTGGTGAGTGCAATTATTCAAAATAGAATGTTTAATAGATTTTGCTCCGGTTCATTGTTCTCAAACTGGGAAACTTGGGCCAATTCTTCGAAGTTGTAACGATGGGGGACCTGTAGATGTAGTGTATCTGGACATTGAGGATGGGGATATTTGTGGAGACTCCTCCTCCAATGATTTGTTTAATTAATAAATTGGATGGAAATCAGGGATGTGAAACTAGGACTAAAGACCAGGGACAATGAGGTAA
Organism: Scyliorhinus torazame; assembly: GCF_047496885.1. NCBI lineage: Eukaryota > Metazoa > Chordata > Chondrichthyes > Carcharhiniformes > Scyliorhinidae > Scyliorhinus > Scyliorhinus torazame. Next base: position 10,536,479 of record NC_092727.1, on the reverse strand, counting down.
TCTTAAAGCGCTACAAATATTCTAGCCAATGGACGGTAATTCAACACAGACCAGAGACTTCACCTGGGATCTTCCTTAGCTTGTGTCCCCTGTGCCATGTCGCTGTACATTCATCCATTAAGAAACTGGAACGAAGTTGCTTTGCAAATCAAGTATCATGAGCAGTGATCCCATGAACCCTGAAGTGTGTCAAAACTATGGCCCCACAAACTCTTACCTGTCAACCGTTTCAATCGAGACACTTCGATTCCCGGCTTGGGTCACTGTCTGTGCGGAGTCTGCACGTTCTCCCCGTGTCTGCGTGGGTTTCCTCCGGGTGCTCCAGTTTCCTTCCACAAGTCCCGAAAGACGTGCTGTCAGCTGAATTGCACATTCTAAATTCTCCCTCTGTGTACCCGAACAGGCGCCGGAATGTGGCGACTCGGGGATTTTCACAGAAACCTCATTGCAATGTTAATGTAAGCCTACTTGTGGCAATAAACATTATTATTATTATTATTATTATTATTAAATGCCATCTTAGCACCCTGCAGTACCCCTGCCAGCTGGCAGTGCCAGGCTGGCATCCAGTTGGCACTACCAGGATACCAGGCTGTCAGTGCCAGGGGGCCATCCTGCCCAGAAGGCAAGCACCTGGGGGCGTCCAATCCCCAGGAAGCACCCCAGGGGTGCCATTCTATCTCGTCCCTGTTTATAGAGACCCACGCTGAACAGCGCTCGCCAAAGTCGCCAAGGCAAGGGGGCTAGATCCCACGCCTTGGTTAGATCATGGGAATGCGTATTAGAATGAGACTAGCTGTCTCACTCTAATATGCAGATTTGCCAGGAAGTGATCCTAGCCCCAATAGGCGGGATTCACATTGCAACGTCTCATGAGGCATGGTGAGCTGGGTTGATCCCAGAAGAGGGATCTCCCCGCATCTACTGCCCGCGCTGCGCTGCTTTTCGGGCGCAATGCGACTGGTAGATTCCACCTTTAATTTCTGAGTCGCAAGGTTCTGCAATTAAATCCCACTCCAGGACTTGAAGATGAAAATCAAGGCTGACAGCCCAGTGCAGTGCTGAGGGGGTGCTGCACTCTCAGAGGAGCTGTCTTTCAGCGGAGAGGTTAAACTAAGGCCATGGCGCCCCCTTGAGGCGAAGGAAAAAAATCCCAGGGCTCTATTTTGAAGAAGAGATGGGGAAATCTCTGGTATCTCGCCCGATATTTATTCCTCAACCGACATCACAAAAACAAATGACCCGCTCATAATCACATTGTTATTTGTAGGGAGCTTTCTGTGTGCAAGCTGGTTACCCCATTTCCTACATTACAACAAGGACTACATTTGAAAAATGCTTAATTCATTGTTAAATACTTTGAGATGTCCAGCCATCCATGAGAAGAGTTATATTAAAGCAAGTTTCTCTAATCTCTACAATTCTATATTTCTCAACATGAAGACTGTGGGGAGAAGCATGGATTTTTCATGATAGTTGGGGGACAGGAAGCGGAAATGGGGAGTTGGCCCTGGCAGGTCACATTGTACTATAACTACAAGCATACGTGTGGAGGCTCCATCATAGACCATTACTGGGTTATAACTGCAGCACACTGTGTACACAGGTATGTCAACCTTTGGTTCTACTTCATTCATGAGTGATAAAAAATTGACTAATATTCTGGTGAATATTTATACCTTAATGCATATTCTGGGGTGGGTTTGATGGTTTTGGTTTTGATGGCCATGCATAGTGACACTACTCTTCCTGGTCATGATGGAGATGGGGAATTCCCCATCAGCCATTGCTCTAGTAGGTCACACCGCTGTAAGTGATAGGGATTGATGTCACACACATCATTTATATGATGTAACTATCCTCCACTTACTGCATTTTGCTTGAGAAATCCCCTTGGTATCACCCCGCTACAGTTTCGCTTGTGAGTTCTGTTTGCCGTAGTTCGCAGAGACTCATTATAAATAAACCCTGTAGACTGTTTGCTGTAATACGCTGCTCAAAGAGAATCTACTGAGTAAGTAGACTCAGCTTGGCTTGAAGTAGACTGTTGGCTTTGAATCAAGCTTTAAGCCCTCTCTCTCTCTCCAACCCATTGTCTGACGCTCTGGAATTCCCTTCTTAAGTCTCTCTACCTCACTGTCTCTTATTCTATGAGATCCTCTTTAAAATCTACCTCTTCAACCAAAGTTTTTTGTCCCGTGTGCTAATATCTCCTTACTTGGCTCAGTGTCAAATCTTGTTTGATAACCGTTTCTGTTATTGCGGCATTTTACCACCTGCTGTGGGAGTTTTTAGAACTGCAGGAAAGCTAACAGCATCTTTCTCTTACAGGTTATCAAATGCCCGCAACTGGCTAGTCTATGCTGGAATTCTGGACAGACAGGTCATCCTGTTCAGCAGCGTAACCAGCTACGCGGTCGAGAAAATCATCTACAACAGGAACTACGATTCCGACTCTCATGACTACGACATTGCCCTCATGAAGCTAAAAAAACCGATTGAATTTTCAAGTATGAACATTTTGTTTAATCCCAGCCGGAACCTCGTCAATGGACTCCTTGTAAAAGGCAGCAGAACTTTCTGATACAAAGGTGGTTTTATTCTCCCTCCCCCTCCATCGTCCATCCCACTCGCCCACCCCCCACTCCCCAACTTTTCCCAAACCCCTCTCCAGAAGGTACTAACCCTTGCTGGGTAGCAGGTCCTTCCACCCTGGCCAACTTGGCTGTATTTCATTCATGTGTTCATTCTTCCAACCTCAGTGAACACTCACTGGTTAGATAGGTTGCTCATCCTTGGTAGGCATTGCAGAGGTTTTGATCAGCACTAATTAACCTAGAATAAACAGGACTAAGGGCTAATAATGGACGCCCTCCTGAAGATGGGTTTAGCAGCAGAATTTGGTGCAATTAATGCCCCCTGAAGGACCTCGTCCTAAACTCAGCGGCAAGCAGGGGACTCACCATGCAAGAAGCTCAAACAGCAAATTCTGTTGGGGTTGGCCTCCAGCAGTGCGGAGGGAGGGGTGATTGTCAGTGCTTGACCGAGAGACCGGCATCAGGAAGATGGTGGGCGGGATTGGGGGGGGGGGGTTGCTGCACAGAGCCACCCTTGCTGCTGACCCCCTCCCCCACATCTCCTCTGCGATCCATCCCCAGTGATGACACCTACCCTCCATCACCGAGCCCACTTACCTGAGGCCTGGGTTCCCCGGTGATCCTGAAGGGTGGCATGGTAACACAGTGGGTAGCACTGTTGCTTCACAGCTCCAGGGTCCCAGGTTCGATTCCCGGCTTGGGCCATTGTCTGTGTGGAGTCCGCACGCTCTCCCCCGTTCCTGCGTGGGTTTCCTCCTGGTGCTCCGGTTTCCTCCCACAAGTTCCGAAAGACGTGCTTGTTAGGTGAATTGGACATTCTGAATTCTCCCTCAGTGTACCCGAACAGGCGCCGGAATGTGGCGACTGGGGGCTTTTCACAGTAACTTCATTGCAGAGGGGAGGATGCGCAGCGGGTGCGGAAGGGAAGGGGGAAGGTTCCCACCGCCCCCATTGGGTCCTTGATCCTGAAGTAGGCTGCCCAGTTTTGCGCCTGATTGGCACTTAATTTGGCTTGCCTTCCTGAGTACATTCCCCTCAGAAGAACTTGGGGAGACGTTAACAACAGATTGGGGGAACAGCCATTACCATAACATGTGGTGGACAGCATGTGTGCACATTGCCCAGTTTTGTTTGGCAGCCAAATATAAACTGATTGCTTCAGCGGCCACATTGCTGAAATATTAATGATTAGAGTATAATAGCTGGCAGGCTGTGGATTCATAAACTGTGTTTATACTCCATAGAGTGTGAGACATGGAAGGCTGATCAAATGGAAGTGTTTGAAATGTTAAAACAATTTGAAGAAGTAGATACAGAGAACGTATTTCCTCAGGGGGGGGGGGGAGATCAAGAACACTCCTGTGTTTAGCTGTTTAGCTCAGTGGGCTAGACAGCTGGTTTGTGATGCAGAACAAGGCCAGCAGCGCGGGTTCAATTCCCGTACCAGCTGAGAATTCTGAATTCTCCCTCCATGTATCCGAACAGGCGCCGGAACGTGGCGACTGGGGGCTTTTCACAGTAGCTTCATTGCAGAATTAATGTCAGTCTAGACATAGACATAGAATTTACAGTGCAGAAGGAGGCCATTCGGCCCATCGAGTCTGCACCGGCTCTTGGAAAGAGCACCCTACCGAAGGTCCAAACCTCCACCCTATCCCCATAACCCAGTAACCCCACCCTACGGGCAATTTTGGACACTATGGGCAATTTAGCATGGCCAATCCACCTAACCCGCACATCTTTGGACTGTGGGAGGAACCCGGAGGAAACCCACGCACACACGGGGAGAACGTGCAAACTCCGCACAGACAGTGACCCAAGCCGGAATCGAACCTGGGACCCTGGAGCTGTGAAGCAATTGTGCTAACCACCATGCTACCGTGCTGCCCCTTTTTTTTTTAAATGAAAAACCCCATGGTATTGCTGTTTCAGGCCCATTAAGTTATTGAAATACAACCACATTTGTGGTCTACTTGTGATAATAAAGATTATTATTATTACACAGAGATCATTTTAAAATGAGAGCCAGGTTGCTCGAGGGTAAAGTCGGGTGAGCATTCTTATACACAAGTGTTTGCAGAAATTTGGAACTCTCTCCCCCAAGATGCTGTGGAGTTTGAGGAGGGAGAAGATAAATTGACATTTTTAAACCCAAGGTCGCAAGATCTTTATTCCGTATGGCTGGGTGGAGAGGGATTGGAGTAAAAGTGGAGTTGCCAATTCTGGTTGGGCACATTCCGGGGAGGTCATCACATGACCTGCTGCTCTGCCAATCTTACCCATAACTCAGTCTTCACCCCCCCCCCACCACTCCAATATTTTTGTTACTTCCAATGCAAGTGTTCAAATAAACTGAAGAAAAGGAAACATGATGACAATGTGATTAGTACTCCTATATCACTCAGCGCTGACGCGGTTACTAGAGACGGCATGAAACCCTGGACAACTTTGGCAACTTTAAGCCAAGGAGTTGAGGTGCAGAACACCATGAGTTAATCGCAGAATTGTTACGGGGCAGTGTTAGGGCATTCGGCCCACCGTGTCGGCCCTGGCTCTCCAAACAAGCATCATGGCTTCGTGCCATTCCCCTACCCTTACCCTAACCCCTGCACATTCCCCTACCCTTACCCTAACCCCTGCACATTCCCCTGCCCTTACCCTATACCCCTGCACATTCCCCTACCCTTACCCTATACCCCTGCACATTCCCCTGCCCTTACCCTATACCCCTGCACATTCCCCTACCCTTACCCTATACCCCTGCACATTCCCCTGCCCTTACCCTATACCCCTGCACATTCCCCTACCCTTACCCTAACCCCTGCACATTCCCCTGCCCATACCCTAACCCCTGCACATTCCCCTGCCCATACCCTAACCCCTGCACATTCCCCTACCCTTACCCTATACCCCTGCACATTCCCCTACCCTTACCCTATACCCCTGCACATTCCCCTGCCCTTACCCTAACCCCTGCACATTCCCCTGCCCTTACCCTATACCCCTGCACATTCCCCTGCCCTTACCCTATACCCCTGCACATTCCCCTGCCCTTACCCTATACCCCTGCACATTGTTCCCATTCAAGTAATCATCCGATGCCATCTTGAATACCTCGATTGAACCTGCCTCCACCACACTTGCAGGCAGTCCATTCCAGACCCACGCCACTCGCTGTGTGAAAAGCTTTTTCTCACGTCACATTTGCATCTTTTGCAAATCTCTTTAAATCTGTGCCTTCTCATTCTTGATCCTGTTACAAGGAGGGACAGTTTTGCCCTCTCCACCCTGACCAGCCCCTCATCATTTTGAACATCGCCATCTAATCTCCTCTCAGCTTTATTCTCTCCAAGGAGAACAATCCCAATCTCTTAATTGAAGTTTCTCATCCCTGGAACCATTCTCGTAAACCTCCTTTGCACTCTCTCCAATGCGTTCACATCTTTCCTCCAGTGTGGCACCCAGAACTATACACAATACTCCAGCTGAGGTCTAACTGGTGTCTTGTATAAATTCAACATAACCCCCTCTCTCTTGTGCTCCTATTAACTTAGCCTACATTACTGTGGGCTGGATTCTCTAATGATGTGGCTATGTCCACAGGATCCTTCTGGTCCTGTCGTGGTGCCACGTTTCCGTGACTCATAGCCGTCAACAATGTCCATTGCATCGCTCACAGCAGAAACGTCCTGGCTAATGTTTCTCCTTCAACTAACTTAAGGGCAGCACGGTAGCACAGTGGTTAGCGTAGTTGCTTCAGAGGTTCGATTCCCGGCTTGGGTCACTGTCTGTGCGGAGTCTGCACATCCTCCCCGTGTCTGCGTGGGTTTCCTCCGGGTGCTCCGGTTTCCTCCCACAGTCCAAAGATGTGCAGGTTAGGTGGATTGATCATTCTAAATTGCCCTTAGTGTCCAAAAAGGTTAGGTGGGGTTAGGGGGATAAAGGGGATAGGGTGGAGGTGTGGGGCTTAAGTGGGGTGCTCTTTCCAAGGGCCGGTGCAGACTCGATGGGCCAAATGGCCTCCTTTTGCACTGTAAATTCTACGATTCTATGATTCTTAGTCTGTTCACCGGTATCTACGAGACAATCCTGTGTGCACAAAGTGTTCCTGTACAATTGCAGTGAAGCACACTGCAACGTAATTTATCTGATGAGGAGACCACTCCATTAGGAGGAATAAAGTATTGTATCAAAACAATCTTGCTTTTGTAAGAATGGAGAATGATGGAAATACACGATAGGGTTTCCAGCACTTGTAACGAGAGAATGGAAAGGTTGATGTTTCCGTTGCATTGACTCCAGCAACATTAACCTATCTTTTTCCTTTATAGAGGCTGGGTTTTTTATTACTATCTCTTTTCATTTCAGATTCCTCACACCTGTAGCGTCTTACACCATATCGTGTTTTACAGATACGGTGAGGGCTGTCTGTCTGCCAGAGTACAATCAACAGGTTACACCGGGCAAACAATGTTGGATATCCGGCTGGGGTCACGCAAAAGCAAATGCCTGTAAGGATTAGAGACGCCAGGGTGAAGATTATTTCTACAGCAGTGGAAGCGTTGGATTCGACTCATTCATTCTCAATTCTCTTCTTGCAGATCGGGTGGAAAATATTTTAAAGGAAGCTTCTGTCCCTGTGGTGAGCAGTGAGAGATGTAACAGCAGCTGTATGTACAATGGTGCCATCACCCCAAGGATGGTGTGTGCAGGATACAAGGAGGGTAAAGTTGATGCCTGCCAGGTAGGCTGAGGTCAGGGGAAAAGAATATGGATTGAAAATGACTTTGTTTCTCATCCTAATAAGCCAAGTCTGCACGTTATTTGCTGTGGAATGAATGAGGCGTATGCTTGCCCCTGAGCTGGAAGTTCCTGAGTTCAATCGCACAATCCTAGGCTGTCATTCTCACTACTGAGGGAGCCACTGCGCTTTCAGAGGTGGCGTCTTTGAGTGAGAGGGTTTTACCGGGACCCTCTCTGCCCTTTATAGATGGACACCAAAGATCCCAAGGCAACATAATGGAGAAGAGTAAGGATGTTCTCCGCATTGTCTAGGCTAATATTCATCCCTCAATCGATATCATTAGGAGACATTATCCAGCCATTGCCACGTCGCTAATTGTGGATCTTGCTGTGCACTGATTAGCTCCTGCATCTCCTGCACTACAATACAGACATCACCTCAAAAGTAAAACACTTGGGGATGTCCTGAGTTATGAGGTGTATAAATGCCCAGCAGCAACATGAAATACTTCCAGGTTAGGTGTAGGGCCGACAGACAGAAGATACCTTCGAGGAGACAGAGTTCCCTCTGTCTGCCATAACAATGTTGTTTGACCTTAACCTGAAAAGGGCATTCCAATGCCAACATTCCACTTCCCACGCCCCTCAGCTGTACGTCCTGTCTGGATATTTTACCTTCACATCTGTGTCCTTTAGTTACTGGACATACAGGTGAACAACAAATAGATCGAAATAATGACCACAACCTCCTTGACCCTCAAGTCCTGAAGTGGGACTAGAACCCAGAACTTTGGACTCAGAGACAGGTACGCTGTCCATTGCATCACAAGGCCTCCCCCTACGGCCTGTCTGAGTGGGAGTGACAATTTTGATTGTGGGCAGTTTGATATGGCCGACGCCATAGAAACATAGAAAAGTTGCTGCGCAGAAGGAGGCTCATCCTGCCCATAGCAGACCGAGGCCATCCAGGTGTCCTTTCTAATCCCACCTTCCTGCACCCTTCCATAGTCCTGTACCTTACAGCACTTAAGGTGCAGATCCAGGTAGTTTTTAGAATTGTTTAGAGTCTCTGCCTCCACCACCAACTCGGGCAGCGAATTTCCACCCACTTTTCTCAGTCCCTTCTCATTCCGGCAAAATTTGCCTTCCCCCAGTTCAAAACCTTTTCTCCTGCTTTATCTCTGTCCTTGTCCACGATAATACAACATTTAACTGAACTGTGATCACTCTCTCCGACATGGTCGCCAACTTTCACTTCCCCCACTTGCCCTTCCTCGTGCCCCAAAACTTGGTGTGGAATTGCATCTCTTCTCAGTGGCAGCACGGTGGCACAGTGGTTAGCACAGTTGCTTCACAGCTCCAGGGTGCCAGGTTCGATTCCCGGCTTGGGTCACTGTCTGTGCGGAGTCTGCACGTTCTCCCCGTGTCTGCGTGGGTTTCCTCCGGGGGCTCCGGTTTCCTCCCACAGTCCAAAGATGTGCAGGTTAGGTGGATTGGCCATGATAAATTGCCCTTAGTGTTCAAAACGGTGAGGTGGGGTTGCTGGGTTACGGGGATAGGGTGGAAGTGTGGGCTTAGGTAGGGAGCGCTTTCCAAGGGCCGGTGCAGACTCAATGGGCCTCCCCCACTGTAAATTCTATGATTCTTGTTGGGTTTGTCACTAATTGGTTTTCCTGGACGCACTGCATGAATTTTTCTCCATCAGTGCCCCTTATATTGTTTGAATCCCAGTTGATATTGAGATAGTTAAAGTTTCCCACTATTATTGCCCTCTTGATCTTACAGGCAGAAATTTACCTACATATTTGTTTTTCTATCTCCCTTTCACCATTTGAGGGTCTGTAGTATACTCCCAGTAGAATGACTGCCCCTTTTTTTATTTCTATACTCAACAGAATCAAAAGCCTCGTTTGTTGACCTGTTTGGTGTCACATCCCTCCTCACAAGTGGAATTCATTCTTTAACCACTAGTGCTACTCCCCCTCATTTTTTCATCTCCCACTCTATTGTGTCTGAAGCCTCTATAACCAGGGATATTGAGCTGCCAATTCTGTCCCTGCCTTCGCAATGACATCCTGTTGCCTTGTGTCTACCTCTGCCCTTAACCCACCTATCTTGTTTGTAATACTCGTTGCCTAAGAAATTTATTGAATGGTGACTGTGAATGTACTTTGCAGGGAGACAGTGGTGGCCCTTTGGTGTGTGAGGATGTCCAAGCTTGGCACCTGACAGGAGTAGTGAGTTGGGGCATCGGTTGTGCTGAAGCTAATCACCCGGGTGTTTATGCAAAAGTGTCTGAGTTCCTAGACTGGATATACAGCAAGATTGAGGTAAGCAATCCGCTGGCTCCGAGAGAATTAAAGAGTGATACCATTGATCTTGTTCTTCATTAATAGATTCTCAGTTATGCCCAGGTTACCTCTATTGGTCTCTCTCTCAGCTGGGCTGTGGCTGAATAATGGGTAGTTTTTTAATACAGTTCCTGTCACTTAAAACCTAAACTTCTAAAAATAGTTCCTGATATCAGCGTTGAAGTGGCATTGACTGCGATGCATTTGCATTAACATCAACTTCAAAGTTTCTGGTTATCTTAAATGCTGTGCTTATTTCGGGAAAAAGATGCTGTGCTTACTCATTAGTTTGCACCTTGTTAAGGTGCATTGAATGCAAGGACAAATATGAGTGAATAATAGATACATAGATACATAGAAGATAGGAGCAGCAGGAGACTTTTTGCCCCTTCGAGCCTGTTGGATATATTCAATGTTTTAGCATCAACTACTTCCTGTGGTAATGAATTCCACTGGCTCACCACTCTTTGTGTGAAGAAATGTCTCCTTATCTCTGTCCGAAATAGTTTACCCTGAATCCTCAGACTGTGACCCCTGGTTTTGGACACACCCATCATTGAGGACATCTTCCCTGCAACTACCCTGTCTAGTCCTGTTAGAATTTTATAAGTCTCTATGAGATTCCCCCTCATTCTTCTGAACTCCAGCGAGAACAATCCTAACCTAGTCAATCTCTCCTTATATGATAGTCCCGCCATCCCTGGAATCAGTCTGTTAAACATCCACTGTACTCGCTCGAGAGCAAGAACATCCTTCCTCAGAAAAGGAGACCAAAACTGCCCACAATACTCCAGGTGTGGCCTCACCAAGGCCCTGTCCAATTGCAGCAACACATCCCTGCTTCTGTACTCGAAACCTCTCGCAATGAAGGCCAACATACCATTAGCCTTCTTTACCGCCTGCTGCACCTGCATGCTTACCTTCAGCGAATGGTGCACAAGGACACCCAAATCCCGCTGCACACTCCCCTCTCCCAATTTACAACCATTCTGATATTAATCTGCCTTCCTGTTTTTGCTTCCAAAGTGAATAACCTCACACTTATCCAAATTATACTGCATCTGCCATTGATTTTCCCACTCGCCCAACCTGTCCAGATCATGCTGTAGGATCTCTGCATCCTCGTCACAGTTCACCCTCCCACCTAATTTGGTATCATCTGCAAACTTTGAGATGTTACATTTTGTTCCCTCATCCAAATCATTAATATATATTGTGAATAGCTGGGGTCCCAGCACCGATCCCTGTGGCACCCCACTAGTTACTGCCTGCCGATTAAAGGACCCATTAATTCCTATTCTTTGTTTCCTCTCTGCCAACCAATTTACTATCCATCTCATTAAATAGTGCCCACCCATTGGCCAGCTCGCAAGCCCCGGATCACCCCCCAACAGTGCCCCCAGCCCCTGCCAAAATCCCCCCTGCCCGCGAATCGGCTCGCCCCCAACTGTGGCGGTGCTGGACTGAGTAAAGGGCAAAGGAACTAAGGTAGATAAATGGGGTTGAGGTGCAGATGGGCTATAATTTCATTGAACATGCTGGTTCAAGGGCCTGAATGTCCTCCTGCTGTTATTGGGTTGCTAATAGATGAATTACAATCTTGATTGCGAAACATATTCTCTCTCTCTCTCAGCCTTTGGACACGTCCACCTCTTAAAAAAGATTCTGGAATATTCTAAACAACACGAGGAACATAATACATGAAGGAGGAGCAGCCGGTGATCTGAAGGTCTCGCACATGTGCAATTCCCTGGCATTAGACCTGGAGATGCTGCTTGCGTTATGTTCTCAGTATGAGGAAAGTCAAAATGTTGTTATGACCTAGGCTCACTGAGTGAGATCAATTGTGTGAGTTTTTTGTTAGAAAAACGCCCAGTAATCTAAAATGGTATGGTTTTCCCATAATGGGACGTCAGAGTAGACAATGTCTTCAGTTACAGCATCTATGATTAAATCCACTTGAACAACATTGGGCGGGACTCTCCGTTGGCTGACGCCGAAATCGAGAAACTCGGTTGGGCGGAGAATAGGTTCCGACGCCAAATTTGCCACGGACACCGATTTGACGCCAAATCGCAATTCTCCATCACCTCGATGTCCGGAACGTACAGTAAACACCTTTTGCATATCATTAGCAGGGCTGAACTGCTATTCTTTGGGGCCTCCGCGATTCTCCGCCTCTGATGGTCCGATTTCCCGACGGCACGGCTCACTTGTGCTTTGAAAAATCGTGAAACAGGCGCCATGGCTGCTGAGGGAGGAAGAGGGGTACGGAAAGTGTCCAACGTTGTCACAGTGTGCTGACAGTTGTGCCGCTGGCCGGGGGGGGCTTCTGCCAAGGGTGGGGGGAGCAGCGGGGAGTGGTCAGGAGATGGGCTGTGGGGTCGGGATGGACGGACACGCAACACCATTGCCACAGCCTGCAAGGCAGCCATGCAGCTGCGCACACTGATGACAGTCCACTGTGAGCTTAGTGCCATGGGTCGTTTAGGTGTCCCCCCCAGGCCACCATCCTTGGTGCCCTCCAACCCAAACAGGATGGGCACGTTCCATTGCAACCAGTGCCATCTTGTTGGCTGGAATGAGTGTGTGTGGGGAGCGCAGTGTGTATATGGGGCTGCAGCTTGTCAGCCTCCCGAGTGTCAATCGCAAAACTGACAAATCCCACACCGTTTATCATTGGAATCGATTGTGTTCCACGTGGTACCGGTGCGAGCCCCTCAACAGTAGCTGAATCGGTCCAGGTGCGGAGTCAGTTTTGCTGTCATGAAAGTCCACAAATCCAGAAACTGAGAATCCAGCCCATTGTTCTTCACACAACTAATATCCAATATTCTTTAGCTGCCTGGGTCTGAGAATATTGACATAACAAGGAGTAAAAGAGGTTTTGCCCACCTCTCAAATCCACTGCTTGGGAGTCACTCTCCCATTTGCACAACAAACTATGCAGAATATTGTGGGAAGGGAGGGCGCCACTCAGGATGGTTATTTTAAGTGACTACCAGGTAAATTGGTATCGTAGGCAAAATGAATGACCTCTTCAGTTTTTTAAACATTTCACTTTGGTCATGTGTTCCGCTGTGGTGTTGTTGTTGCAACACTGTGGGAGACTCGTGCCTTTAAACAGCCCCAAAGGTGAGAGGCAATATCAACAAGAGTATGGCAGCAACGCATTGAACAAAAATTTCACTGGACTAAGAATTTTGGGTAATCTGTGCCAGGTTCGATTCCCGGTTTGGATCACTGTCTGTGCGGAGTCTGCACTTTCGCCCCGTCTGCGTGGGTTTCCTCCGGGTGCTCCGGTTTCCTCCCACACATCCCAAAAGATGGTGATTGGTGTTAGGTGATTTGGACATTCTGAATTCTCCCTCAGTGTACCTGAATGTGGTGACTAGGGGCTTTTCACAGTAACATCATTGCAGTGTTAATGTAAGCCTATTTGGAACAATAAAGATTGTTATTATTTTTAAACCGTGTGATTTTCCTGGTTACACCTAACTACCTGTTGATCATCCTTTAAGATGCCCCTTTAAACCTCTTTGCCCAAGTTGTTGAATCACCTACTCTAATAGCTCTTTTGGTGGCCCGGTGTCAGATTTTGTCTGGTTACGCTCCTGTGACATTTTAATACGTTAAACACACTTTATTAGTAGTATATACATATATTTATTCTTGTGATGGCCTGGAACACAGTAAAAGGGAGGATGGTGGAAGCAGGGATGATGAATAATTTCCAAAGGAAGTTAGTTGGGTACTTGAAGGAAATAAACTTGCAGGGCTTTGGGTGAATGAGACCAAGTGGAGTACTCTCTAAAGGGCTGGCATGACCCAATACACTGGGTAGTCTCCTTCTGCGTCATAATCTCTCCACTGTTCCTATAAATGCAACTTATTGTAGGCAGAGAGAAAGCAAAAAGATTATATTAATAAATATAACATTTATTAATACATTCCAGCAAAAGTCATTAATATTTCGAGATATTAGTTGTAAAATTTGAAAACATATTGGGGCGGGATTCTCCGTCCCGCCAGTCGGCCAATGGGGTTTCCCATTGTGGGCAGCCCCACGCCGTCGGGAAATCCCCGGGCGTGGGTGGGCTGCCGGCGTGACAATCCCACTAGCGGAGAATCTAGCCCATGGTTCTGCCATGTCTATGTTGAAGGTATTTCCACCCTTTATATCAAAAAGCCCACCTTGCAACCAATGAAAGTATTTCCCCAGAAAGGGCGCAATTTTGTTACATCCCATTCCACGTGGGGTCTTGCTGATTGGAATGTTTTAATTGTTTATCATTTTTGTTTGGAATACAAATAAAAGTTTCTTCTAAATAACCCACTCTTGTATTCTTCTTCACTTCACTCCTATTGTATCCATTTTACTTTTCCTGGTTCTTGAGCGTTGATCTGGATTCACCATTCCCACACTCTCAGCGCACAGATTGGCGGCATAAGGATACGGGGGAATTAGTGCTGCCGGATTGTGGGAGAGAAAAAGGGGGAAGGGAGCCTTGAAGTGAGAAATTAGGAACGTTTCAAAGTTCACTATTGACTGCTCAAAAGATTCAGTTTTGTGCTCATTCTGAATGATGGAACTCTATAACTCCCTGACCACTTGCTGTGAGATTATGAAGCAGCAAATTATGGAGTACGAAGGAAATCGAGGTGCGTGGGGCTAGTGTGGGATGGTGGAATTGAGAGAGGATAATTTACTGCTTCATAATCTGACTGAATGGTGAAGAAAGCGGCAGTCTCCAGCTCCCACTGATAATGAGCAGATTGGTTTGACGGTGACAGATTTATTGGGAGTGCTCTGGGTTGATGTATCCCAACACTGATCTCACATAGGTGGGGCTTCAGTCTAACAATCAATCTGAACTAAGTCTAGATCCTAGAGGCAGAAAAAATTACTTTCCAACGCATTTCATTTCTCCCTTGGTTATTACATTGAAGGTGATTGAGCTCAAGGGTCAGAAATAGTGGAGTGATACAAGATATGAATCAAGGTTGTGAATCAGCCTTTAACAAGTCCTCCCCTGTGAAAACATTGATCACACTTTGTTTCCGGTATTTCACGGCTAGCTGGAGTGGTGTGTTCTGATATCCGTCTTCAGCTTCCAGATTGGCATTGTTCCTTATCAGCGTCTTAACAATTACAGCATTATCTTTCAGGGCTGCCAGGTGCAGTGAGGTCCATCCAAATCTATTGGCAGCATTAACATTGGCTTTGTGATGAAGTAGCTTCAATAGGCAGCAGAGCCTGTCTTTGTGGGCAGCCAGGTGGAGTGGTGTCCACCCGGACACATCAGTTACATTGGGGTTGGCGCCGCTGACTAGGAGCTCGGAGACAACCTCCTCATGGTTGTAGCATGTTGCCAGATGCAAAGGAGTCCATTCCATATCTCCAGCTACGTCAAGGCACGAGAAACTTTCGATTAACAGGTGAACAGTTGTTATTTGTCCCTTCTGAGAGGCAAGGTGCAGAGGCGTCCAATTCTGCACGGTCCTTTGATTGATATTTGCCCCATGTTTCAGGAGATGCCGACAGATTCCTGTGTAGCCATTCAGTGCTGACAAATGCAAAGGGGTGAAATGAGAGTCATCCAGACAGTCAACATCGGCTCCACTCTTCACCAGTAGCCTAGCAACTCTGAAGAAACCCCTTTCAGCAGCCAAATGGAGTGGGGTCCTGAGTCCAACCTGTGTCTCATTTAAATTAGCTCCTTGTCCAATCAGAAGCTTGGCGATATTATAGTGGCCGTGATAGGCTGCGAGGTGAAGGGATGTACGATTGTCACTCTCCTGGAGGTTGATATTGGCCTGGCGACTGACGAGGACTCGGGCCACATTTTCGTGGCCATTCTGAGATGCCAGGTGGAGAGGTGACCAGCCATCATGCTCCTTTATGTTGACGTGAGCATCTTTGTCCAACAGCAGCCGGCCAATCCGATCATCCCCATTTTGAGAGGCAAAATGGAGAGGTGTCCAATTGTCCTCATCCGTTAGATTCACATCGGCTCCCTCCTCAATTAACAACAAGGTCAAGTCCACAAACCGGTTCTGTACAGCTACAATCAGAGGTGTTAACCCTCTGGATGTTTGGGCATTTACAGAGCCTCCGTACTTAAGTACAAGTTTGACAAGCTGCACATCTCCAGTGAAAACAGCCAGGTGCAACAAAGTGTAGTCCTCCATAAAGTTCAGGGTGACATGCTCCTTTCGTAATGCCTTCTTCAAGTTACTGATGTCGTTTTCGAGTAGGAGCTGCAGAATTTCCCTTCTGCAGTCGATGGAGAGTTCATCTACAATAAGAAAAATCATTAGAGCATGTAGCTGAATGGTGCATTGCAATTGTGATCTCTGTAATGTTCTTGTTGGATGGCCGGATTTATTACAAGAACACTTGTAGCTAAAGTTCTAAACGATTAGTTACCATTAACTGTGGGTGAACTATATACAAGACGACAAATCAAAAACAGTCAAATCATGCCAAGCAACCTCTCTCTTCAACGTCCTCCAGCCAGTCTGAGGTCAGCTGACTTTAACATTCACTTACATACTAGTGAGAATCCTAGTGGTCAGTCGGTGAATTACAACACAACCATGATATCACTACAATCTCCGGAATCACTCGTTTGGAACTTCCACCTTATTAATCTGTTCCTTTGTATCTGACTCTAGCGCTGCCTGATTATCATAGGTCAGAAGTGAAAGGTTGAGTAGCAGCAAGCAAATTTACATAGCAGGACCTGGGTGCTGTTTTATAGGCAAATTCATTTGGACTGTTGGAAAAGGTTTCAGATCGCCCCAAACTCATGGAGTTTTTTTGGATTAACGTTTAGCATAAATTTTGAGTGCGCCAGAAGTTTGAATTTTCAACTCCAAGCTGACTGAAAAGACTAATACCTGAATAGTGGAGAGCATCAATCAGACTACACATGAGCATCGGTACAGGAGGAGGCATTCTACCCTCTGTGCCTGGTCTGTCCAGTGAGTGGGCCGAATGAGTGGCCCTCCTTCATTTCAATGGGCCGCAATATTGAAACAGGATTGTTCACTGACGATGAATAAGGTTAAGTACATTTAATACACGCTGAATATTTCATGACGAGTTATAGGAAATGCTTAATCATTCATATGTTAATAGAGGCGGCATGGTAACACAGTGGGCAGCATTGTTGCTTCACAGCGCCAGGGACCCGGGTTCGATTCCTGGCTTGGGTCACTGTCTGTGCGGAGTCTGCACGTTCTCCCCGTGTCTGCGTGGGTTTCCTCCGGGTGCTCCGGTTTCCTCCCACAAGTCCCGAAAGATGTGCTGTTAGGTGAATTGGACATTCTGAATTCTCCCTCCGTGTACCCGAACAGGCGCCGGAATGTGGCGACTAGGGGATTTTCACGGCAACTTCATTGCTGTGTTAATGTAAGCCTACTTGTGGCAATGATAAAGATTTTTTTTTAAAAACTCTCATCAACTTTAAATAGCAAAAACAAAAACAAATAAGACTTTGGACGCAGTGGGAGTGCACAGCTCCGCAGTCAATGTTCTGAGCAATCAGCACGCTCCTCACTTCACTTGTCCTCGTTTTACACTTCACTTCAGTCAAAACTATATGGACTGAACTCAACACAATGTGGCAACGCTGCACAGGGGCAAAGTCATATTGGCTACACTCAAACCTAAATGGGCCACATGCGGCCCCCAGACCACAGGTTGCCCATTGAGTTAGATCATGATTGATCTGTATCTTATCTGCAGTCAGTGGGAGATGGAAAATGGCCCTGCAGTATACAGTCAAACCTGAAATATATGGGGGAAGAAATTCCATCCTTTGTATTTCTTCTGAACACAAACACCAGAAGAAACCTTCCCATCGCTTGTTCACAAAATCTCCACAGCAGTTACTGGAGTAGACCATTGAGACGCTGTGGGAGGGCAAATATTAAAGCTCCTGCTCTTGTAAATGGTTGAGAACATGCCAGGGATTGACTCTGCTGTACACTGAGTAACACTTAATTGCAAAGTGAAAACCACAACAATTTCTGGTACATCAATAATTAACAACTGCAAAATGTAAGGTTGGTTATCATTGTAACTTGAAGGTTTATGGTTAGCCTCTCCTGTTCCAAATGTTGACGTGTTAATATAATGACGAAAATGTATTTATTAAGAGTGTGTTTGCATTTCCTATAAAAACGTACAAAGTCTGAGTGGCATCTTAATCTGATTTTTGCATTGGGCCTGTGCCAATGGATGTGAAATTAGATGCCAACATGTGGGACCAATCTCTCTATAATGCATACACATACAGCCAGTCGCACTGGTAGATAGAGACACACACACCTCAAGGTAGTGACTAATATTAGGGTGTGATTTCACTGGGGTTGACTTCCACCTGACACCAAGTGGCCATTTGGCATGTGGAAGTTTCGACAGTAAAATCTGTCTAAGTGGATGGGTTTTGAATGGACTGAAATCTGACAGCAATTGTCAGTAGGTTTAGTGTTAGAGGGGAATTAGAGTTATATCCAGCACCGTGCACACCCATTCAAAGTAAATGGGCAGTGCCAATAATAAGAACAATAATCGCTTACTGTCACAAGTAAGCTTCAATGAAGTTACTGTGGAAAAGCCCCTAGTCGCCACGTTCCGGCGCCTGTTCGGGGAGGCCGGTACGGGAATTGAACCCGCGCTGCTGTCCTTGTTCTGCATTACAAGCCAGCTGTTTAGCCCACTGTGCTATACCCGCCCAATAATCACACAAGTGCAAAGATTGCACACAAACTGTGACTACAATGGGAGAGCTAACTTACACATTTGGGAAAATATTTTAAAAATTCATTGGATATGGGTATCGCAGGTTGGGCTGGGCCAGCATTTATTGCACATCCCTAATTGCCCTTGACCTGAGGCCATTTAAGAATCAACCACGTTACTGTGGGTCTGGAGTCACGTGTAGGCCTGTCCGGGTAAGGAAATGAAATGAAATGAATGAAAATCGCTAATTGTCACAAGTAGGCTTCAAATGAAGTTACTGTGAAAAGCCCCTAGTCGCCACATTCCGGCGCCTGTTCGGGGAGGCTGGTACGGGAATTGAACCGTGCTGCTGGCCTGCCTTGGCCTGCTTTCAAAGCCAGCGATTTAGCCTTGTGCTAAAGGAGGCAGATTTCCTTCCCTAAAGGGCGTTAGCGAACCAGCTGGGTTTTTACAACAATCAACAATGGTTCCATGGTCATCATTAGACCAGTCCTGATTTTTATTGAATTCAAATTTCACCATGTGCCACGGTGAGAGTAACACTCCCCAGAGATTTATGCTGGGTCTCTGGATTACTGATCCAGTGACAAGACCACTACAGCATGGACTCCCCTTTTTAAATAACTTATATGAAGACAGTTAACATGTAGGTTTATTTTGCACTATAGTGGTTATGATAAACAATTACATACGAACATACGAAATAGGAGCAGGAGCAGGTCACTCGGACCCTCGAGCCTGCTCCGCCATTCAATAAGATCATGGTTGATCTGACTGTAACTTCAACCCCACATTGTTGCTGATCCTCAATAACCATTCACCCCCCGCTAGTCAAGAGTCGATCCAGCTCTGTCTTAAAAATAGTCAAATATTCTGCTTCCACTGCCTTCGGAGGAAGATTGGGCACTTCAGGAGTCCTCAGAAGCAAATGCAAAGATAGACGACTAGAATGTCCATTAGTCAGGGCGAGTGGGGAATGTGATCTGTGTTAAAAATATATGTACCCAGTTTTAGGGCTCGTTGGGCTTCTCTTCTCCATATATCAAGACTCGAGCCCAGTTACAAATCTCAGTGATCGAGGTTCTCCACTTGCCGATGCCAAAATCGCATTCGGCAATCGGGCGGAGAATCCCTTTTGGCGCCGAAAGCAGGGACGGCGCCTGCTTTCAGATACTCCACCCCCTCCAAAAATAGCGTCATTGGTGAGTAGCTGCATGCTGTTGGGACGACCTCAGGACGTCGCCGGAAGGACATCCCCCGATGCCCCCCCCCCCCCCCCCGCCTCCCCACCGATAGGCCGACTTCCCGACGGTGTGGATCACTCGTGGTCTGGGTTTTCGTCAACCTCGCATGGCGGCTGCGGACTGTGTCCAGCTGGCCGGGGGGATTCGGCAGGGGCTGGGGGGACTGGTGGAGGGTGGTCCGGGGGTGGCAATGGGAGTTAGAGGGGGCACTATCTGGCAGGCCGGGTCCAAGCGCGGCCCGGCACCATATTGTACGACACGACCACTGCAGGTCGCGGCCACGGACCAGGCAATTCTCCAGGCGTTTCTGTCGGCAACGCTGGGGGTTTTATGTGGCACGGCTGCGAGCCCCCCATTGGGTGGATTATCGGTGCGGGGGCGGCGCCAACTTTTTCATTGCAAGACTAGACGCAGGCTCCAGGTATAGCCTCAAAATCGGAGAATCCAGCCCAGAGCATTTGTCAGTTATAAATACAGCCTGAAAATTGGGAACTTTGATGATGTCTTGGGTGGAAGCAATATTGTTCTGACTTTGCATCAGGTCGTTGTCATAGGTACAATAAATAAGCTGGACTCTGCAGTGCTGCCCCGTGCATATACTCACCACTGCTGCCAGTCTTTGCCAACAGATTCAACCTCTGCAATTCGCTATTTGCAATCTCTGTAATTATTGTTCCGTTCTGCAGGGAGGGAGAAACAAAATGTTGACCAACTGTTGGGAAATTCTCAACCTTATTAGTTTATTTGCTGAATCAACGTTTTATGTTCTGTGCCCATCAAAGGGAGCAATGTCAGTGCAGAGGAATGTAACCCCTTCTGGATTTTAAGAAATGATCGAATTGCTACATATATAATTCTTTGAGGCCTTTATAAGGTAGATGCTGGCATGTTGCTCCTTCCGAATGAAGAGTCCAAGCCAGGGAGGGCCAGAGTCTCATGATAAGATGCCGCTTATTTAGGATTGAGATAAGGAGAAATCTTCCCTTGGAGAGTCATGAATCTTTGGAATTCTCTACCCCAGAGGATTGAATAAACCCAATCATTGAGTATATTGAAGATTGAGATGATCGGAACATCAGCTGGATCCCTATTGAGATGTTGAGATGGATGTTTGAAGTGATGAGATAGCAAGCTCGGGAGCCAGCACATCAGGGAGTCAGTGAAGATTGTGGGGCCATCGAAGAAAGTAGCCAAGAAGAGATTAAAATGATAAGGGGCATGACCTACCCGAACGGGAACAGAGTCCAATAGTGCGCGCGATTGGCCGGGTGTTTCCCGGCCCTCGGAGCAACGGGAAGCATCACACTATCAAACGGCCATCCTGGTAGGTCAGGGGCCACAGCGGGGAATGCACGGCTAAGGCTGCACTTAGTCCTGTTTTCTGCACTTGAGGCGGTCCATGTGCAGGATTTCGTCTGTGAAGGAAAAGATCAGGACTCCATTTCTAAATGGCATCCCAATCTCTCAACCCCCTGATGTGACCCCCCAAACTGCCCGATAAGGGAGTCCTCACCCCCCCCCCCCCCCCCCGACCCTCTCACACACACACACAGGGCATCCCCATGCCCACTCCCTGTCACAGTACAAAAGACGGCTTGGCACCTTGGCAGTGCCGGTCTCCACCCTACCCAGAGGGCACGCACCTGGAGGCCTCCGATCCCCTGGGAGACCCCCACAAATGCCCTTCTGTCTGGTCCCCATTTGTGTGGACCAACTTTGTGAGGTCTCCGTCACGAGGGCTTTAGATCCCACGCCTTGGTTAGATCTTGGGAATTCATATTAGAGTGGGTCTAGCTATCTCAATCTAATATGCAGATTGGCCAGAAAGTGATCCCGCCCACAATGGAAGGGATTCACATCGCGGTGTCCTTCGAGAGGTGAGCTGGGTTGATCCCAGTAGAGCGCTGCTTTTCAGGAGCAACGTGACTGGTAGATCTCGGCATGTGGTCGCTCACTGTAGAGAGAGAAGCCATGTAGTGAGGCGAGTGATGGAGGTGGGACTGGCAGGAGAGGGGGAAGGCCTAAGACCAGACAGAAGGATGTGGTGGTGAGAGACCCAAGCACAATGGGATTGGAAATGGGGTGAATGGCTGACAGGAGGAGGCGCAGAAAGTGATCGACGAGTATTGTGGTGATCCAAGTAAAATGGGAGAAACTGAAAGAAGATGAAAAGGAGGAGGTTTTGGAATCAAGGTGGAAAATTGAATTCAGGGAAATTATCTATGATCTTAAGAATGGCAGAGCAAGCTCAAATGGAAGTCTGAAATACTCCTCCGCCTATTTCTTATGTCCATATATTATCTGAGTTTTTTTGTCACTTCTAATCAATTAAGAATAAAAATATACGAATACATCTGCTTCGGAACTGAGATTTCTATGAAAAATTGGATGTCTCCTTTAATTTTTTTTCCCTCCAAGATACATCCGGGACTTCACCACCACCTGCCTACACCCACAACCAGACCCAACTACCCTGAATATCGACTCCCCCTCTGACCCAACCCACTGAGCAGAGGACCCGATCACCCCTCTTGTCTCGGCCTGACTACCCTAAGCCCATGCACCCATTCGTCCATCTGCCTACCTCACCCACCTGACACCCTACCCGCCTGTTACCCTATCACTTACCTCACCCGCCCTACACATTTACCTGACCCACCTACCCACCCTACCACCTCACCTATTTATTCATGCACTCATGCACTCACACCTTCACCCATTCACTCACATTCACGCTGGACATTCAAACTTACTTTACAGCAGCCAGTGCCTCAAAAATGGGGCCTGCCCGGTCTTCCCCTGCTGCGATGGTGTTCTTTGTGGCACTGTACACTCTACATTTCTAGAGCAGATGCGCTTGGAAGACATGGCCAGAAATGCGGAGCATCATCGGGGCATGGTAAAGTATGGTTGGAGAGGCCACTTCACAGGAGATCTGGGCCAATGCGATCATTTGATTTGCTGCAGGTGGCCATACCATGGTATTTTTCACACTGTTACAGAGTGTTATTTTGAGCATGGAGTGTTCTTATAAATGTTTCTCCTATGTAATTGTATTACTTGAAGGTTCTTATGTGCTGTTTTGGTGGGCTTTTGTGGTCTGCGAGAGGGTGACCTGTATGTAAGAGCTGTTTTACTAGAGCTCCTGTTTTCACAGTTATTACTGTTACTGCTGAGTTACTGCTTTGTCAAACTTTGTTACTTATTTATATAAAGTTCCTTCTTTAAAACAATGCATTCGACTACGGACTTTGTGGTCTCAAGTTACCACTAACATCTTTTCATGCAGTGCATCCCAGATCTTAACAGTGCTCTATGTGAAGACTTTTCTCATTTCCCCTTTTACCAAATATATTTTGGTAAAAACCAAAACCTGCGGCCGTTGGTTGCCACTCCTCTTGCCAGAGGAAACAATCCCCCTTATTGGTCTACTGACACTGAGTTCATGAAAGTACATGGCTGGTTTAGCACAGTGGGCTAAATCGCTGGCTTGTAATGCAGAACACAGCCAGTAGTGCGGGTTCAATTCCTGTACCAGCCTCCCCGAACAGGTGCCGGAATGTGGCGACTAGGGGCTTTTCACAGTAACTTCATTGAAGCCTACTCGTGACAATATGTGATTATTATTATTACATAAATTCACAGCACAGAAACACATCATTGCACCCAACTGGCTTGTGCCAGTCATTATGCTCCCCGTGTGCCTCCTTCCACCCCCCTTCATCTCATCCTATCTGCACATCCTTCTGTTTAGATTAGAACAACAGTTCTCAGGCCACTCCAGATTTACTGATAATAAGAGACAGATCATCATACCTGGACACTGATACTTGACGATGGAGGAGTTAACTTTGGTATTTTGGTTGAATTGCTGATTTGGATATCCGGAAATTGTAACAGGCCAAACAGCATTTCAGTTTCCATCACTATTTCTGGAGAAGAAAATACTTGCAAATTAGTTTTAGTTAGTTCCCAACCTCTGGGTTTATTATTCTGAATTTCCTGGCATTTTTCAGTGCAGAGCAGTGCAGAGCAGAGCAACGCCACATTCCCCAGGTAATTTACACATAATGGAATCACCCTAACAGCAGGCCATTGCCATACATGAACCTCAACAGTCAGTTAAACTGGTCCCATGTTACGTCCATCCACTGAACTCACAAACATTGGGCGGGATACTCTCGCCCACGCCAGTTCGGAGAATCGGCGGGCGCAATTCGCGCGATGCCACCCCGACACCGGTCCGCCGATTCTCCGGTCACCGGAGAATCGGCGCCATTTGCGCCAGTGCAGCCGCCATTGGCACCGGTCGTGGGCTGCTCTGTGCGCCCCCCCCCCGCTTGCGATGGGCCGAGTGGCCGCCAAAAAAGCTTGAATCCTGCCGGCACCGTTCACATCTGGTCTTACCCAGCGGGACCTCGGCTTCCATCCTGTTGGGAGCGGCCTGCTGGAGGGGGGGGGGAGGCCTCAACCGTGGCCTGGCCCGAGATCAGGGCCTACCGGTCGACGGGCCGGCCTCTTCTGGTGCGGGCAATGCATTTGACTACGGACTTTGTGGTCTCAAGTTACCACTCACACCTTTTCAGGCAGTGTATCCCAGATCTTAACAGTGCTCTATGTGAAGACTTTTCTTATTTCCCCTTTTACCAAACATTTGAAACCTGCGGCCGTTGGTTGCCACTCCTCTTCCTTTGCTCCGCGCCGGCCCCTGTAGCTCTCCGCCATGCTGCATCGGGGCCGGCGCAGAGAAGGAAGCTATCGCGCATGCGCGTTCACGCCGGTCGCAGCGCGCATGCGCAGACCCGCGGCGCCCATTTGGCGCCGGAATCGGCGTGGGTCACTCCAGTGCCGTGCTGGCCTCCTTTAGGGCAGAGGATCACTACACTTAGCGGTCCAATGACGCCGTTGTTAAACTCTCCAGTTTTTACGACGGCGCCAACACCTCTGCCATGGGAAGGGAGAATCCAGCCCCTTGTTCTTCACCTTCACCCTTGTGCCAAGTACCAGAGAAAGAGTGTCCCGTGTTTGTGGAAACTTAAACCCAACTCAATCCAAAAATCAGTATTTCTAGTATTTTATAGCAAATGTTTCGAAAATTTTCTTTCATTGCTGAGATGCACGTTATGCCCGGAATTTCCTGCCATTGGGATTCTCTGCTCCTGCCAGCAATGCACCCCCTCCCACGGGTTTCCCAGTGGCTTGGGGTGGCTTCAATGGGAAATCCCATTGAGAAGTGGTGGAAAGAGAGAATCCCGCCCTCAGCGACAGGCGTACTGCTAAGATACATGCGGCTGGAGGACCGTAGAATCCAGCCGTATGTTTTCCGTTGAATATTTTAAAATGGCACCACAATCTGTTACATTACAAACAAAAGCACTTCCATCATTGCCTACTGATCAACACTAATAAATTATGGTTCCATGGTTTCAATCTTTAATTTTCATAACTTTAGTGAGATAAAGAAGGACTTAAAGAAGAGGGATAATACTGGTTCTGTGCTCTCCACAGGACCAGTTTTTACTCTGATTTCCATTTGTTTAATGCTGGGATTATGCTCGGACGGGGCTGATAAGTTTCTCAGGAAACCTAATGTTGTAGAAACCAATGTAAACTGCAATGTAATCGGTGTAAGCCAGGTTGAGGACAGTCTGACCCACAGACGTATATAGGAAACAGGAGAAGGACCATGTCATGTAACCCCTTGAACCTGCTTTGAGATTCCTTAAGATCAAGGCTTATTTTCAACCTCAACTCCATTATCTTCATATCCCTTACTGTTCATCATTTGCCTCAAAATAACATGCGTTGTGACTGAATTTCAATATTTTGAAATATTGCAGGTTTTTCTTTAAATGTTACACATAACAGCTACTATCTTACATGAATCATTGATCTCAAATTTTTGCCTGTCCTTCCCGCTCTCTCTCACTCGATTTCTTTGGGGAAGGACCTGGTATGTGCTTGGTGAAGCAGCTCAAGACCGGAATCACAGCCGCCTTGCCCACACCAGTCCTGTGGGTAGATATTCTGTTGGCCAGTCAACAAGTTAGTTCAGTAAAACTTTGATGGCGGAATTCTTCGACTGGTATGAGAAATGAGGGCACGATGAGATCTATTACATCTGGCGTTATGCTACAAAGGATCCATTTTAAGTGCCACTGGCTTCTGATCCGAAACGTATCCGTTGGGTTAAGGGCAACCGCTCAACAAATGACTATTGACAAACTAATCCAGATCTCTGCTGCCTTTTTTCTCTCTTCCAACAAGGATCATTCACTCATTATCCCTGTTATCACTGGACTATATCGACTCCCTTGATTTAAAACTCATCCTCGTGCACAGATTCCTCCATGCCCTTATCCCTCTCTCACCCCCCCCCCCCCCCCCAACCCCCAACCTACTTCTGTAAATTCCTCCAATAATCCAAGAACTCTGTGCTCCTCCAATTCTTGTTGCGTGGATCTTTCCATTTCCTTCACCCCAGCATTGATAGCTGTGCTGTCAGCCATTTAGGACATCAATTCCAGAATTCACTCCCTTCCTCTCTTTCCCTCTTTCTTTAAGACATGCCATAAAACCTACCGCTTTGTCCAACATTTCGGTCACCTGTCCTAATGTCTCCTTCTTTGGTTGAGAGACTCTAGTTTGTCCCATTGCGCTGCTATGAAGCAGCTTAGTACATTTTACAACGTTACTATATAAATGCAACGTTTGTTTTGTTGATCTCAACTGTGAAAGATAAGCCAATGTCACTGGCTCTGTGCTAAACCGCAGGTAAAATCAGCCCAAATGAGGGTCCTGGAGGAGGTTGTTGGTCACAGATCAAGAAGTAGTAATAGAGCTACTGGAAACAGGTATTCGTTACAGAGCTCCTTAATACTGTTGTTTGCAATTTATTTAGTAACAGATGTTGAATTGTTGACTGGGATCCAGGAATGTGTTGGCACGTTATAAAAGGTTTGAAACATCACTGAACAATATGTTAAGAATTCCCAAGCGCAATTTACACACGTCAGATCCAAGCACTTCTTTAACCCCCTGACCCATGTTTTGTCTCTAACCAACGTTCACCAATCTGCGGGTTCACGACACTTTTAAAGATGCTTTGGTCCACCGTAAATTAATCTCATGCCTGAGAATGCAGGTCGTCGATCTAGCTCCTGATCCCAGCATCTCTTCATCAAGTCCACCATCTGTGCACATTCCTGGGGGGAGTTCTCTGGAATTAATTTGAGGCATGGTCTCGCTCCTGCCACCACTTTAACAAACACGGCCATTGTGTTTGTCCCTGGAACAAGAGGGAGCAATCAGAATGATTCAGGTACAAAATGTCAGTTTTGTCTTAAATCAGAGTAAGACCAAAGCTAGTTGTACCATGACTTAGTACAAGTACAAGACCAGCTGAATAATTATACATACACACACGCCATTTCATACACACATAAATACCCACGCATGCGCACACACACATACCTGCTGTTAATTGTATCAATTGAGGTTAAGTACATAGAGATTTAAGACATTAATTGGGTGGTGGTTGCTCGTGGCCGACTCGATATCGTGACGCGATAAGGCCGTTAAATCTCAGAGGCCCCTACCAAAAAACAAAGTCCCGTTTGATAGCGGGGTCATTCTCGGTGCTGAGGGCTCCGAAAAACATGCCGCTATTCACGCTCAAAAAGGGGCTCTGTTTTTTTCCGTTAAACTGCGCCCACAGGAGTCGAGTGAAAATAAATACCTGTAAAATTTCACTCTCATTTCTACGTAAAGGTTTCGGACGGCATTCTCCCTTTTGGGGACAAAATCCCCCAAGTCCACCGGAAAACGGACGAGAATCACTCCGGACTTTTTCCTCGAAGGTCCGGGGTGATTTTTCGTTTTCCAGGGGGCTGGCAGGGCCCCGGCGTGCACCCCACAGCTCTGGCTGCCGGCGGGGCCCTGCTGTCCAGACCGCGCGGCCGTGCATGCGCACGGCGGCCCATTTCGGCGCGGGTGCCGCCGACATGGCGGAGCCACACAGTGGGCGCGCGCGGAGTAAGGTAGGCCCCCCAAAGGTCGCGATGGCCTGCTGATCGGTGACCCCCCATCGCGGGCCTAGCCACCGCTGAGGCCTCCCCCGGAGTCAGATTTCCCCCGCCCCTCACCAGGACCGCCACCGCGTCCGCGGGTCCGAGTTTACCATATGTAAACCACGCCGGCGGGAGTTCGGCCAGTCGACCGCGGTGAATCGCCGCGGGGGCCTCTTTCAGCGGCCCCCGAACAGCGCCGCGTCGACAGCGCATGCACAACTGGCGGGTCCGTGGAGAATCGCGGAAGCGCCATCGCGCCAGATTTCCACCGATTCCGGCGCCGAGGGTCGGAGAATCCCGCCCTTCATCTTTCACCAATTGGCACCTGCTGAATGTTAAGTCGTAAATAAAGACAGACTGCTTGCAAGAGCTGAATTTTAAAAAACACTTGGATAAGCGCTTGACATGTCCTAGCCTGTGGGGCTGAAGGCCCAAGGCTGGAATGTGGGTTCAGGCTGTTCCCTCTTTTATGGCTACACGGACAGGTTAGACTGAAAGGCTTCCTTCTGCGTTGTAAACCTTTCTATGCCTCCAGTCATTATGAGACATATTATTAATTCTCCTCAATGAATTGTAGAACAGAGACGTAGAAACAACAACTGAGTTGTTGACTGGAATCCAGGGATCTTTGAGCATACATTAACAGATTTATTCTGGGACTTAATTATCCGTAGAGGAGTTTTCATGCCTGTGAGATCATGCCGGTTAACATACTTGCGGCTAATTTTCTTTTAAGTATTTTTGTAACATGGTCACTAACCCACTTATTTGAATAGCATGTTAGAATTGCACGTACACAAGGGAATTAACCAATCCTCACAAAACACTTGAAGCATCGTGAATCATAAACCACCAATTGCTTTACAGAGAACCATTCATGCAGAACCTCTTCAGGTGTCACTGTGTACCACTGTGATGATAACACAAATCAAACAGGCCAGCATATTCAAACCCATCCACCTTCAATAGCTGGGAACTCATGATCAGAAGATCAGAAGAACTAGGAGCTGGAGTAGGCCACTCGGCCCCTCGAGCCTGCTCCACCATTCAATAACATCTTGACTGGTCAGATTGAGGCCTTCACTCCAATTACCTGCCTATCTCCCATAAACTTTGAGCCACCAATCAAATATCTGGCTAATACAGACGTCCAATGATCCAGCCTCCACTGGTCTTCGTGGAAGAGAGTTAACGACCTCTGAGAGAATAAGTTCTTCCTCATCTCAGTCTTAACAGGGGGACCCCTTATTTTTAAACTGTGCTCCCTAGTTTCCCCCATGAGAAGAAACATCAGTGTCTAACCAATCACTCCTATATGTTTCAATAAGATAGGATGGCACAGTGGTTAGCACTGCTGCCTCACAACCCCAGGGAATCGGGTTCAATCCCAGCCTTGAGTGACTGCGCATGGAGTTTGCGCATTCTCCCCTTGTCTCCGCGGGGTTCCTCCGGGTGCTCCAGACGCCTGCTCCAGTTTCCTCCCACAGTCCAAAGATGTGCAGGTTAGGTGGACTGGCCATGATAAAATGTCCCTTTGTGTCCAAAGATATGCAGGTTATATGGGGGTTACGGGGAAAGGGCAGGGAGTAGGCCCAGGTAGAGTTCTCTTTCGGAAGGTCGGTGCAGACTCGATGGGCTGAAATCCTCCTTCTGCACTGTAGGGAGTCTAGAGATTCCTTTCATTCTTCTGAACTCCAATGAATATCGGCCAAACCAATTCAAGCTGTCCTCATAAGACAACCCCTTCATCCTGGGAATCAGCCGAGCGAAGTTCGCTGAACTTCTTCTAATATAAGTGTATCTTTCCTTAAATAGTGAGACCAAAACTGTACAAATCAAAATTTGTGATCGTAATTAAATGTCACGATAATAATGAACAAGCCCATCACAATATGATCCTACGGTGGAGGGAAAGGAAAATTGATCTTCCTCCAAGTAGATCAGGATCACGCTATTCAAAAAGTCCGTGAACTATTCCGAAAAGGGATTAGCTGGAGTGGTCTGAATGTATGGGGAACAAAGAGAGGACTACCTGCATAGGACTTCTGCTGAGTCAGGATCTCCCACAGAACAATGGAAAAACTGGAAGGAAAAAAGTTTCCAATAAGTTTCCTTGTGACAGAAAAGCAAGTTATGATACTTTAAATTGAAGGAGCAAGTGATTTTTCTCAACACAATAGCGACAACTTTGGTTTTTCTTTCATGGAATATCGCCTATCCCTAATTGACGTTGCAAATGTAGACCAGACCAGGTAAGGGTGGCAGATTTTCTTCACTAAAGCACAAACCAGATGGGTTTTTCCAGCAATCGACAAAGGTAATCATGAGACTTGTAATTCAAGATTTTTATGGAATTAAAATTTTACCATCTGCCGTGGTGGGATTCGAACCGGGGTCCCCAGAGCATTATCCTGGGTCTCTGGATTACAAGTCCAGCAGCTTTGCCACTGTCTCCCCTAATTTGCATTCATGTAGCATTTCAAATTTAGGTCGGAATTCCCCGCCCATTGGGATTCTCTTTACCCAGCAGCAGCGTGCCCCGGCCCACGGATTTCCTGGTGGCGTGGGTTCGCTTCAATGGGAAATCCCATTGTCAAGCGGCAGGAGTATAGAACCCCGCTGCCAGCGAACGGCACGCCATCGAGAGACACACGGCTGGGAGACCGGAGAATCTTCCTCGAATGTAATATTCCGAGATGCTTCCAAATAAGCAATGTCAAACAAGTTTGATGTCAGGCCACGTGAGGAGATATTAGGACTGGAGCCAGAATCTTCATCAGACGTAGTTTAAAGGTTCACACAGTGATATCTAGGCGGAGGGAGGTAGGAGGCGAATTCCAGGGGGGGGAGGCATGGTCGCTAATGGTGGTGTGATTAAAACTGCACAAGAGGACACAATTGGAGAGGTGCAAATAACTCAGAGCGTTTTTGTCTGGGAATAATTACAGAGATAGGGAGCAGTTAGGCCAGGAGGGATTTGAAAACAAAAATGTGGGGTGCAAATTAACCCTTAATAAACCTATGCCCAGTGTTGGGCGCATTTGGCAGGGTTTGCCTCAACGGCTGCTGCCGCTATTCAACGGCACTTTGTCATTTATTTTGGCCTCGGGAGTTTCTCTCCACTGTGGCCGCACTTGGAGTCATTTCCTGATGACCAGGATGGCACTTCCATGCTGCCTGGCTGGCAGTGCCGAGGTGCACAGGTGTCAGAGGGAGTGCCACCTGGGTGCCAC
This sequence comes from Scyliorhinus torazame, assembly GCF_047496885.1. NCBI lineage: Eukaryota > Metazoa > Chordata > Chondrichthyes > Carcharhiniformes > Scyliorhinidae > Scyliorhinus > Scyliorhinus torazame. The sequence continues at coordinate 10,505,490 of NC_092727.1, read as the reverse complement.
CCTGCCCCCGACCACCCTGGGGGCTCCCGCCCTCAGGTGCCATTACGACTGGCCCATGTCTGTGGAAGCCGGTCTGGCAGGCACGGCCGTTAGGTTCCAGGCGCTGGGAGAATCCCACAAACGTATATTTAAAATGCGCCTAGTGGTGAGGGCGAGATCCAGATCGCAACGTCTCGCGAGACCCCTTTAAATGTCACGAGGCATTTTGAGCGTCTCGCGAGATTCAACGTACTCACCCCGGCACCAAGTCGGGTGCGCGAGATCATTACAATGTGCCCGAATATTTAAAAATTGAGACGTTGCTTAACTGAGAGCCAGCGTGGGTCGGTGAGCATATCGATGATAAATCAATGGAACTTGGTGTGAGTTTATTACCTCTGCAATGTTCAGTGTTTATTACATAGAAGGCAGTGAACGCTTTGTCAACAAACTCCGTAATGACTGTTTAAATCTTGCCGGATAAATGGCACAGTAGTTGTAATATACAAATGGTGAATGGTATTATGATTCTCGTTTCAAACTAATATTAGTGATAGAATTCAGCGACCTGTAAGTTTCAGACTTTCATCACTCTTGCCAAACAAATGCAAACTAGGAGTTACCATTCGAGAAGCAAAGAGCCAGTAGAGAAATGTTAAGTAAACTCACACAAACCACATACTTATTGGAGATTCATAGGAGAGACAGAAATAATTGGATTTGTAAAGTGCCTTTTTACAACCTCAAGACATTCCAAGCACTTTACAGTGAATGAAATAGTTTTAAGGTGTAGTCACTGTTGCATTGTGGGAAATGCAGCAGCCAATATGTGCACAGCAAGCTCCCACAAGCAGTAACTTGATACTGCACAGATAATCTGCTTTAATGTGAGTTGGGAGATGAATATTTGACAGAACATCAGCAGGAAGGATACCCCTGTTCTCCGTGGAACAGTGCCACTGGATCGTTTACGCCTGTAGTGATATCGTGGTTGTGTTGTAATTCACCAACTGACCACTCAGAATCTCACTAGTATATAAGCCAATGTTAGAGTCAGGTGACCTCAGACTGACTGGAGAGCAGGGAAGAGAAAGGTTGCTTGTGCATGATCATTCTGTTATTCATCTGTTGTTTTGTATATAGTTGACCCACAGTTAATGTTAATAAATCATTTATAGCTTTAGCTACAAGTGTCCTTGTAATATAAATCAGGCCATCCGACAAGAACACTACAATGTCCACCTTCAGAGGGCAGACGAGGCCTTGGTTTAACGTCTCATTTGGATGACGGCACCTCCAGCAGTGCGGCAGGCCCTCTGTACTGCACTTACGTACTCAAGCCTCTGGAGTGCAACTTGAAGATATCGCTGAGTCTCAATTAAATTCTTACCTGTAAACATCATGCTTGACTCCAGAAGGTCCGTTCAGTAGTTCAGGTGGCATGTAGTTGATGGTTCCCCTTACCACTGACCTTTCAACATGTTGCTTACTGCTCAAATCATCTTCCCATTTTGATAATCCAAAATCTGCAATCTAACAGATATATTTCCTTTAATATTTACATATTGCATCTAAATGTCTTCACGGTGGTAAAAAAATAACCTACGCTGGTTTTTATTTTACTGCATCTATTTATTGCTTCAACATCACTAAGAAAGGTACAGAGAACTGTGCAGCAGGTTTGTCATTATACAGGTACCTCTGCTCACCAGCATTTAAAGAGATGGTTTCACATTTATTGCAGTAGTATGGTTACATCTATTTGGCGTGCGACCTGCTCTCTCGCCGCTTGCCAGAATTAGAATCCTCACAATGAATGACTTCAGCTATAATTTGCAAGTGATAGCTCGATGGAAACCATGTGAAATTGAAGTAAGCTTTTCAATTTTAACAGCTTGTCTCATCTCCTACACTAGCACAGCAGCACTTTCAATCATTTAATATCGAAGAACACCATGCTGCCCACGCCTCGGGAAACCGCTAGAAGCAACGCCACCTGAACAAATGTATCCTCCTACATCTGTATCAATCTGTAAATATGACCTGTCTTACAGATAATGCTCGGTTTAAAATCTCTTGAAGGCAGCATATAGGATAGGGCAGCACTCCCTCACTACTGCACTGGAATGTCAGTGGCAGTATGTGCTCAATTGTCTGCAGAGAGACTTTAAGCCCACAGCCTTCTGATGGAAGTGCGATCAATGAGCCAAAGCTTATACCTAATTACCACTTAAACACGGCAACCAATTTATGCACCGCGAGCTGCCACAGACAACAGTTCTTGCTGATGTTCTGTCAAATATTCATATCCCAATTCACATAAAAACAGATTATCTGTGCAGTATCGGGTTACTGGTTGTGGCAGCTTGCTGTGCACACATTGACCGCTGCATTTACCACAATACAACTGTGACTACACTTTGAAACTGTTTCATTCACTGCAAAATGCTTGGAATGTCTTGAGGTTGTGAAAGGCACTTTACAAAGCACTTTACTCAGCAGGTCATTTGTTTTAATGGTTGTTTATTGAGGGATAAATGTTATCAGGACCTTGGGGAGACCTCCCCTGCTTCCCTTTGAATAGTGCCATTGGATCGATCACATCCATCTATAAGACCATAAGACATAGGAGCAGAATTAGGCCACTCGGCCCATCGAGTCTGCTCCGCCATTCAAGCATGGCTGATATTTTTATCATCCCCATTCTCCTGCCTTTTCCCCATAACCCCTGATCCCCTTATTAATCAAGAACCTATCTCTCTCTGCCTTAAAGACACTCAGTCATTTGGCCTCTACAGCCTTCTGCGGCAAAGAGTTCCACAGATCCACCACCCTCTGGCTGAAGAAATTCCTCCTCATCTCTGTTTTAAAGGATCATCCCTTTAGTCCGAGATTGTGGCCTCTGGTTCTAGTTTTTCCCAGTAGTGCAAACATCCTCTCCAAGGCCAGCAGATCCTTCCTTAGGAACAGGGCCCCAAAATGCTCACAATCCTCCAAGTGGGGTCTGACCAGAGCCTTATACAGCCTCAGGAGTACATCCCTGCCCTCTCGACATGAATGCTAACATTGCATTTGCCTTCCTGACTGCCGCCAGAACCTGCACTTTAACATAAAGAGAATCTTGAGGAAGGACTGGCGAGCAGGCCTCCATATCACACCGAATATCCTTAAAATCTTAGATATAATACACCCTAGTCAGACAATTTAACACAGCAACCTTGATATGAAGGTTCTCATCCACGAGTATGTTTCCAGGTTTCAGGTCCAGGTGAAGCAGAGGCGGGTTCATACTATGCAGGAAATTCATTCCCATTGCCATCTCGTGAATAATGCGGAACTTCATCAGCCAGGTTATCGTGTACCTGACGAGCAGTTTATCCAGGGAGCCATTCTGCATGTATTCCATCACAATCCCAGCCGGTTTTGTACAAATTCCATAGATTGGCAAAATATACTTGAACCTAATTTTCACCATTCTTGCTGTCTCCTCCGCCAGGTGGCTCATGTTCCTAGAACAAGGTAACGAGGAAGTAGCTTTAATTACCATAATCTTGCAGAAATCCTACCATTAATCACTCTGTTGCCACACTTGCTGTATCAGCGTTCCTAGATTTTTTTTTTACTCATTCATAAAGTGAGAGCATCGCTGGAAGACCAGCATTCACCTCCCACATCTGACACCCCTGAAAAGACACAGTAAGCAACCGTTCAAGGGATTTCATTAGCTTGTACTGATCAAATCAGGACCAGCTAATCTGGATGCTTAATTCCATAATAATGATAATAACCTTTATTAGTGTCACAAGTAGGCTTACATTAACACTGCCATGAAGTGACTGTGAAAATCCCCGCGTCGCCACACTCTGGTGCCTGTTCGGGTACGCAGAGGGAGAATTCGGAATGTCCAATTCACCTAACAGTACGTCTTTCGGGACTTGTGGGAGGAAACCGGAGCACCTGGAGGAAACCTACGCAGACACGGGGATATCATGCAGACTCCGAGCAGACAGTGACCCAAGCCGGGAATCAAACCCGGGTCCCTGGCGCTGTGAAGCAACAATGCTAACCACTGTGCTACCGTGCCGCCCGCACAGGTACAAGGTAATTAGAAAATAATAATTTAAAACAAAAATTGTGAACGATTCCTTATTTTTACTATTCAAGGTATCACTGTGACTATTTATGGAATCACCCAATTATTGGCCTACTTATCCATTGCCTAGTATTTACAGCACAGGGGAAGACCATTTGGCCAACTGGGTTAAACTGGCTTGTCTGCCCCCAGGGGGGAGCTGGGTAATCTCCCCCTGGTGCCCTGATAATATTTCCCCTCAACAGATCCCATTTTTAAAAATGCATGCAGTATCACACCGTTGTTTGCGGGAGATTGCTGTGCACAAATTGGTGTTTCCTACATTACAACAATGATTCACATGCCAATTAGGCACAAGCTTTGCTTTGTTGAAAGCTCTTCCACCACTGAGGCAGCAAGCTGTGGGTTCACGTCCCACTGCTGACAGCTGAGCAAATAATGCAGGCTGACACTCCAGTGCAGTAGTGAGGGGGTTCTGCACTGTCATAGGCACTGCCTTCTTAGGTAGAAACATAGGGCGTCATTCTCCAGCCCCCCGCCGGGTCGGAGAATGGCCGTTGGCCGCCATGAAACCCGCCCCCGCCGAAGTCTCTGGTACCGGAGATTGGGCGGGGGCGGGAATCGGGCCGCGCCGGTTGGTGGGACCCCCCGCTCAATTCTCCGGCCCGGATGGGCCGAAGTCCCGCCAAGAAATTGCCTGTCCCACCGGCGTAAATCAAAGCTGGTATTTACCGGCGGGACAAGGCGGCGTGGGCGGGCTCAGGGGTCTTGGGGGGGGCGCGGGGCGATCTGACCCCGGGGGGTGCCCTCACGGTGGCCTGGCCCGCAATCGGGGCCCACCGATCCGCGGGCGGGCCTGTGCCGTGGGGGCACTCTTTCCCTTCCGCCTCCGCCACGGCCTCCACCATGGCCGAGGCGGAAGAGACTCTCACCACTGAACATGCGCGGGAATCTGTTGGCGGCCGCTGACGCTCCCGCGCATGCGCCGCATTTCCGCGCCAGCTGGCGGGGCAACAAACGCCGTTTCTGCCAGCTGGCGGGGCGGAAATCCCTCCAGCGCCGGCCTAGCCCCTCAATGTCGGGGCTCGGCCCCCAAAGATGCGGAGCATTCCGCACCTTTGGGCCGGCGCGATGCCCGTCTGATTGGCGCCGTTTTTGGCGCCAGTCGGCGGACATCGCGCCGTTGGGGGAGAATTTCGCCCCTGGAATCATAGAAAATAGGAGCAGGAGTAGGCCATTCGGCCCTTCGAGCCTGCTCCGCCATTCTACATGATCATGTTGACCTTCTATCTCAACACCATACTTCAGCACTCTTCCCATACCCCTTAATCCGTGGAATCTAGACATCTATTTCCTTCTGAAATATATTCAGTGACTTGGTCTCTACAGCCTCTCTGGTAGAGGATTCCACAGGTTCCCACCATCTGAGTGAAAACGTTTCTCCTCATCTCAGTCCTAAATGGCCTACCATGTATCCTAAGACTATGATCCCTTGTTCTAGACCCCCCCGACCAGAGGAAACAACAACTCTGCATCCACAGAATAGAATCCCTACAGTGCAGAAGCAGACCCGTCAAGTCTGCACCAACCCTCTGAAGGAGCACCCTACCTAAGCTCACTCCCCCACCCTATCCCCGTAGCCCCACCTAACCTAAGGGCCAATTTTATCACGGCCAATCTACCTAACCCGCACACCTTTGGACTGTGGGAGGAAACCGGAGCACCCGGAGGAAACCCACGCAGACACGGGGAGAACGTGCAGACTCCGCACAGACAGTGACCCAAGGCGGGAATCGAACCTGGGACCCTGGCGCTGTGAGGCAGCGGTGCTAACTGCTGGGCCACCGTGCCACCCTCTGTCCAGTCTAATCTGTCCAGCCCTGTCAGAATTTTACACATTTCAATTATGTCCCCTCTCATTCTTCGAAGTTCCCGGCCCGGTTGACCCAATCTCTCCTCATATGACAATTCTGCCATCCCAGAAATCAGTCTGTTGAACCTTTGCTGCCTCTCTGGCAGGTGTATAATTTCTTATAAAAGGAGACCAAAACTGCACCCTATACTCCAGGTGTGGTCTCACCAAGTCCCTGTACAGCTGCAGTACAACATCCTTGCTCCTGTATTCAATTCCCCTTGCAATGGAGGCCAACATACCATTTGCCTTCCTAACTGCTCGCTGTAACTGACTGCTTGCTTTCAGTGATGTCGCACAATTGTAAACTGCATCTCATCTGTAAAACAGGCTATATTACAGATTGATGTAGTGGATTATATAGGAGCAGAAATTCATTCAAATAACATCACTTCTAACAAGCTCCTGGAGGTCAGTCAGCACAGTGATCTTCACCTATCACATTTCATCTAATCCTCTAAAGATATCCTTCTCTTCTATTCTCATCAGTTTACTTAGCTTCCCCTTAAAGATATTATGTTCATAGAATCATAGAATCACTACAGCGCAGAAGGAAGCTTTGCGACCCATCGAGTCTGCACCGACTCTCTGAAAGAACCCCCACGCCCCTACCTTATCTCCGTAACCCAGTAACCCCATCTAACCTGTTGTACACTAAAGGGCAATTGATCAAGGCCAATCCACCTAACCTGCACATCTTTGAATTGTGGGAGGAAACCGGAGCACCCGGAGGAAACCCACGCAGACACGGGGAGAACGTGCAGACTCCACACAGTCATCGAAGTCCGTAATTGAACCTCTGTGAGGCAGCAGTGCTAACCCTGTGCCACCGTGCCACCCTTAAACCCTGTTTTTTGCCAATTTGCAACAAGATGGACTGCAGCAGTTCAAGATGGCTTCTCATCATCACCTTCGCAAGAGAATTAGGAATGGGAGCAAATGTTAGCCTTGCCATCAAGACCCACATCCAATGAAATAATAATTTGAAAAAAGACTCAGTGTGCTAGTAAGTTCCACATTTCTCTGGAATCTCCTATTAGATTTTAAAAAGTGACTTTTTTTACATTTATGGTTCCCAGGTATGATCTCAGCTTCAACTGCAAACATCTTCTCCACACATGCTGTCTCAAACTTTCCAAACTTCCAATCAGGCCATTCTTCTCTTCTATTTTATAGAGAATAGAACGCCAACTTTTCCAATAGGTAATATTAGTCAATAAATTAATTTGTCAGTTCAAGCCTATCTTGCAGATATTCTGTTCTTTTCGAAGACATCAGACATACAGCTGGTGGAGTTGGCTATGGGGGCCCCCTTACCTGCTCCGGCATTCAATAAGGTCAAAGCTAAATTTCTCCCTCAACTCCACTATGCTGTCTGTCGCTATATTCTTTGATTCTCTCTATGCCAACAAATCTATCAACCTTATTCTTGAACACAGTCATTGCCTGAGAATCTCTCTGAGATTTAAAATTCCAAAGATTTGCAACCTTCTCAGGGAAAAACGACTCCTTATTTTAGTCCCAAATGACTGACCCCCTTCTCCTGAAACTACGGTCCCCAAGTTCTGTAGTCTCCAGCGAAGAGAAATAGCCTTGTATTAATCTAGAGATGCTAAGAAAACGGGATGCTAAGAAGGACGGAGAATCCCGCCCATGTGGTTTCCATGAGCTGACCTCTCATTATTCGAAACTCCAGATAATATAGGTCAGTTCTATAAAGTGACAGTGAGAATCCCATGGAAGCGCAGAGTCGACCCGAAAACAAAAGCAAACAAAGGTTTAGATGGTCAAATGTGCAGAAAAGTAGCAGATGGAATTTAACCCTGAAAAGTGTGAGGTGATACACTTTGGAAGGAGTAATGTGACAAGGAAGTATTCAATGAATGGCCTGACACTGGAAAGTTCCGAGGAACAAAGGGACCATGGCGTGTTGGTGCATAAATCTCTGAAGGCAGAAAGGCAGGTTCATAGGGTGGTAAAAAAGGCATATGGGACACTTGCTTTTATCAATCGAGGCATAGATTACAAAAACAGGGAGATCATGTTGGAGTTGTATAGAACTTTGGTGAGGCCACAGCTGGAGTACTGTGAGCAATTCTGGTCGCCACATTATAGGAAGGATGTGATTGCACTGGAGAGGGTGCAGAGGCGATTCACCAGGATGCTGCCTGGGATGGAACATTTAAGTTATGAAAAGATATTGGATAGACTTGGGTTGTTTTCTATGGGGCAGAGAAGACTGAGGGGCGGCCTGATCGAGGTGTACAAGATTATGAGGGGCCATGAACAGGCTGGATAGGGAGCAGTTGTTCCCCTTAGCTAAAGGGCCGGTTACGAGCAAGACATAAGTTCAAAGTTTAGGAAGGTTTAGGAAGGATTTGAGCTAAAACCTATTTACCCAGAGGATGGTGACTATCCGGAATGCGCTGCTTGGGAGGGTGGGAGAGGCAGGTTGCCTCACATCCTTTTGAAAAGTACCTGGATGAGCACTTGGCACGTCATAACATTCAAGGCTACGGGCCAAGTGCTGGAAAATGGGATTAGGTGGGCGGGTCAGGTGTTTTCCATGTGTGGGTGCAGACTCGGTGGCCAAAGGGCCTTTTCTACACTGTATTATTCTGTGATTCTGATTCTGTTTTCTGATATCAGGGATTTAGAGAGCTGGAATATCAGGGGGCAGAGCTTCCCTGGCGAGGCAATTCCAGTCGGAATGTCACTTTGCTCCTTAAATGCAACCGCACATTTCTCGCCCAATTCCCCAACTCAGGCCAGGTGAGAAAGGTGGACATGCGTCAAGGCAGCTGAGCTGGAGGTAAGGAAGACACGCCCCCTTTTCTTACAGCACTCACTGCCTTAAGGCAGGTAGGTTTGAAGGTCCACACACTTTGAGAAGTCAGATAAGTAGGGAGGATGCGGAGTAGGGTGGGTGAGTGGGTGGGGTGGGTGTAGGTGTTGGGGGGGAGGTTGTGGTCAGTGGTGGGAGATCAGGGGGTTAGTGGGGGGGGGTGTTCAGTGGGGTGCTCAGTTGGTCAGTAGGAGAGGTCGGTGGTCAGTGCGGTGGCCCAGATGGTCAGCGCGGATGTGTGTTCAGAGAGCATAGTCGGGGTTGGGGAATAGTGATGTGGAGGGAACACGAGATGATGGTAGTCGAGGAGTGGAGGGGGTTGCCGGGGTTAAGGAGGCCAGTCAGAGGTGGGTGGGAGTTGTCTGGAGTTCCATTTGGAGGTTGGGGGGATAATAATAATAATCTTCATTGTCACAAGTAGGCTTACATTGACACTGCAATGGAGTTACTATGAAAAGCCCCTAGTCACCACATTCCGGCGCCTGTTTGGGTACACAGAGGGAGAATTCGGAATGTCCAATTCACCTAACAGTGCGTCTTTCGGACCCTTGTGGGAGGAAACCGGAGCACCCGGAGGAAACCCACGCAGACCTCAGGGGAGCGGGGGGGGGGGGGGGGGCGTTATTTGGAGGTAGTGGGGGATCCCATGGTTGCTCAGAGGGTGGGGGGGAGCCCCTTTGGGTGCCAGGGGTGGATCAGTTACCCTGGAATTAGAAATGGTTTTAATTCTTCAAACTTTTCCTGGGTAACTATTTCTGTAAGACAGTCAGATCAATATGAGGTTTGCGATTTAAATTGGAGTTTTGGATGATTCATGCACAGGGTCATTGCCCAATGGAAGTTTGAACTTCAATTATCAATAAGAAAATTAACTATTAAAATTTTCAATCAGTAAAGGATAAAGAAACAGATAAATATTACCCTTCAACCAAATCCATCAATGAAGGACTGCTGTGCAGCATAAATATTATTAACCAAATTTAACTGCTCTTTGACAAACTAATAACCCAGTTAATATCTCCCAAAAAGTATTAGTTTATCCTGGTCTTCTTGTGATCATGTTGCCTAGGTTTGGTTGAATGGCCTGACGAACTTAATTCGCACCATTAGCTGTAATCACTCGTACCTACCTCTCAAATGAAAATGATTCCTCGCGTAACAAATGGGAGCACTTCACAGCCAGGTCCAGCCTCCACAGCTTGTGTTTTGCTTTGAAGACGTTTGCAAACCCTCCCGACGCAATCTTGTCAAAGGGCAGAAAGTCATCCTCTGTGAAATAGCTGACATTGACACAGGGCTGCTGGAGGAAAGGGCTCGTTGTCTCACCTGCCATTGCGAGAGGGGAAAATAGTTTTGAGGACAATTCATTACCAGGTGAACTTCCTGCTCAGGAGCCTGCAGGGCGGAGCATTCAGTGTAAAATGAAACATGTGAGCCTTTCAAAGAGGAATGTTGTAACTCAAGATCATTACTACGCTGGCTGTTGCATCATCAATGGTCGGCAACTTGTTGCCAAATTGTTCCTATTAATAAATGCACCGATTTGTTTACTACAATTACTCCAGTGGACTGATGAGAAATTTCCCCTTCAAGAGCAGGAACTGGTGTAGGTCTTTAGTCCTCCATGACTTCCCCGCTGTTCTGACTATGGCTGATATTCCACCTCAACTATGCTTCTCGTTTCCTTAATACCCCAAGGTGTTTTCATACATTTTAAAAATTCACTTACAGTAAGGAGGCGTCGCTGGCTAGGCACGGTGGCATAGTGGTTGGCACTGTTGCCTCACGACGCCGGGGTCCCGGGTTTGATTCCCGGCTTGGGTCGCTCTCTGTTGGGGTCTGTGCGTTCTCCCTGTTTCCTCCCACAAGTCCTGAAAGACGTGACATTCTTAATTCTCCCTCCGTGAACCCGGACAGGTGCAGGAATGTGGCGACGTGGGGCTTTTCACAGTGGCTTAATTGCCGTGTTAACGCAAGCCTATTTGTGACAATAAAGATTATTATTATTATTAGCATTTGTTGCCCACCCCGAGTTGCCCTTGAATTGATTGGCTTGCTGGGCCATTTGTAAGGGGAAGGCAGATTTTCTTCCGGAAAGGACGAGTGAACCAGGTGGACTTTTACAAAAATCGACAATGGTTTCATGGTCATCATTAGAATTTTAATTTCGCAGACTTCTGGTGGCGGCCATGAAGTGAGCGGTCGCACATTTGGTGGCTCCCGCTCAAGGCGGTATTTTCTGGTCTTTTCCCCGTCCAAAGAGCGAGGTTTTTGATGGAAAGAGGTGCAGGAGTGCCTGTGGAAGGTGTTACTCCTCTGGTGTGACAGGTGGATGGATCCACGAACTAGGAGTGGAGCGAGAAGGAAAGAGCCGCTGGAGTGGGGAAGTCTTTGCAGTGCGCCACAGGATAAGATGGGGGAGGCCAAGGGGGCTGTTCTGCCCAGCCAGTGGTCAACGGAGCAGCTAGTGGAGTTTCTTAACGCAAAGTTCAGCCAGCAAAGGAGGGAGACCTTGTCAAAGTGGTAGAACCGATCAAAGCAGGGACCGACAGAGTGGAGCAGAGGCTGGAGTCCCAGGGCCGGGCGATCCAGAAAGTGGAGGAGCTGGTGGGGTACACGAGGAGCAGTTGACCTCGTTGGTGGTCGAGGTGGAGGTGATACGAGAGACCCAGAAGAGGCAGTAGGAGAAGGTGGAGGATCTGGTGGATCGCTCCAGAAGACAAGATCTGAGGATCGTGGGGATACTCGATGGCATCGAAAGTGTGGAGGCCGGCATGTGCGTGGCCAAAATGTTGGAGCAGTTGATGGGAGAGAGGCCTTTGACCAGCCCGGGAGGTCAACCAAGCGCACAGGGCATTGATGAGTAGGCCGCAAGCGGGCAAGCCGCCGAAAGCGGTGAGGGTGCGACTTTCTGGATATGGAGAAGATCCTTTGGTGGGCGAGGTAGACGAGGAAGTGCACCTGGGAAGGCAACGAGCTGCGGGTGCATCAGGACCTGGAAACAGAATTGGCGAAGAGGGGGGGCTGGGTTTAGCCGGGTCAAGGCTGCTCTCTTTAACAAGGGGGTGAAGCTTGGGGTGCTGTACCCAACCTGCCTCTGGGTGACTTTCCAGAAACGTGAGTATTATTTTGGCACGCCAGAAGAGGCCTTGGAGTTCATGAGGGAGAATAGACTGGCAGGAGAGTGAGTACATTGAACTTTGGGGGATTATGGGTGAGTGTTTCTTTGTTTGTTGTCTGAAAACATTTCCCTTTAAAGTGTTTCTTTTGTTTCAATGGCGAGTTTTTTGGAGGGAAGGCCTTTCATGGGGGAACATCAAGGGTGCGTGTACCTTTTGCTGCTTTTTGGGCGGGACAGGCTGGAGCTTCCCAGGGTGGACGAGGAGTTGGTGCAGGGATTGGGTGCCCCAATCGGGGTGAGGGAGATGATGGAGAATATGGGGGCGATTCAGGCAGGGAAGGCCCCAGGTCCGGGTGGGTTTCCGGTGGAGTTTTATAAAATTGGCGAGGGGCATGGGGCCGCTTCTGGTGAGGGCGTATAATGAGGCTGGGGCGAGTGGGGAACTCCCCTGAACACTGTCGCAGGCTTCCATCTCCATGATATTAAAAGGGACAAGGATCCAGAGCAGTGTGTGTTGTACTGTCCGATATTGTTATTGAGCGTAGACGTCAAGTTGTTGGCGAAGGTGTTGGCTTCACGAATCGAGGAGTGTGTCTCGGGGATGATAGGGAAGGACCAAATGGATTCCGTGAAAGGGTAGCAGTTGTCGGCGAACGTGAGGAGGCCGCTCAATGTAATTCTGATGCCTTCGGAGGGGCAGGAGGTGGAAGTGGCAGTAGCAATGGACGCGGAGAAGGCGTTTGACCTGGTGGAGTGGAAATACCTGTGGGAGGTGTTGGGGCGGTTCGGGTTTGGGCAGGGGTTTGTGGACTGGGTCCAGCTGCTGTACAAGGCACCAGTCACCAGTGTGCGGACGAACAGAGTGAGTTGGGGATATTTTGGTCTGCATCGTTGGAGGCCGGGACGTTGGCTGAGGTCCTGCGGAGGGTGAATGCATCCTCGTCATGTGCGAGGCAAAGCCTCATTCAGGTTAAGGTAATTCATGGAGCACATATGACGGCAGCAAGGATGAGTAGGTTTTTGGAGGGGGTGGAGGTTAGGTGTGGGCGGTGTGCGGGGCGGCCCGCGAATCACAGCCAAATGTTTTGGGCATGTCCAAAGCTAAAGGGGTTCTGGCAGGGATTTGTGGACGTAATGTCCGAGGTGCTGGGGTAAAGGTGGTCCCGGGTCCAGAGGTGGCGGAAGAGCCAGGTGTCCAGGGGGCAAGAGAGGCCGATGTCTTGACCTTTGCCTCCCTGATAGCCTGGAGACAGATCTGGCTCGGATGGAGGGATTCGGAGCCTTCAAAAGCGGGGGTGTGGGTGAGCGACCTGGCGGCATTCCTGAGGCTGGAGAAGGTCAAGTTCGGCCTGATGTGGCTCGGCTTATCGGAGGTGGAAGCCGCTGATTGACTTCTTTAAGGAGGATTGATGAGTCAGCAAAGGGGGGGGGGGGAAGGGGTTTAAAATGGGGAAGGCAGGATGGGGTAAGGGGGCGATGGTATGGAGTGGGGGGGGGGGGGGGTTGGTATTTATAATTTGTACAATGTTTATCCTGCTTTGCTTTGTTTTTATGAAAATGTCAGAATAAAATATATATATTTTTTAATTTAATTCCAAATTTTATTGAATTCAAATTGCACCATCTGCTACGGTGGGATTTGACTCCATGTCCTAAGAACATTACGCTGGGTTACAGGATTAAGAGTCCAGTCACAATACTACGCCACCGCTTCCCCATTCAATGGCTCAGCGTCCAAAACTCTCTGGGACAGAGAATTCCAAAGATTCACAAACTTTGGGTGGGGGAAATGATCAACGCCTTATTCTGAGACAGTGCCCCCTCATCTTCTAGATTCCCCGACCAGCGTCAACATTTTCAGCAACTGTCGATCCCCTTCATGTGTTTCGATCGGAACAATCTCATTCCTCGACACTCACTGAGGATGTTAACGTGTTTCAAATACCACAGGGTCTCCTGTTAACACAAGATGGCTACGGACACCTCTCTGCACCTGCACAGAAAACCCGTTTTGTCGCTGACTAGAGAGGCAGTGCTGGCCAAACCTGTCTTTCCAAAATATTCCTGCGCTAGAGGGAAGGGAAATATTAAAACAATTGGAGAAACAATTGGAGGCCTGTGGCACAGTGGTTAGCACTGCTGCCTCACAGCCCCAGGGATCCCAGTTCAATTCCGGCCTCAGGTGACTGTCTGTGTAGAGCTTACATGTTCTCCGCGAGTCCGCGTGGGTTTCCTCCGGGTGCTCTGGTTTCCTCCCACAGTCCGAAGGATAGGTGGGGATGTGGGGACAAGGCAGGGTGGTGGGCCTAGGTGGGGGTGTGGGGATGGGACAGGGTGGTGGGCATAGGTGGGGGTGTGGGGATAGGGCAGCGTACTGGGCCTAGGTGGGGGTGTGGGGATAGGACAGGGTGGTGGGCCTAGGTGGGGGTGTGGGGATAGGGAAGGGTGGTGGGCCTAGGTGGGAGTGTGGGGACAGGGCAGAGTGGTGTGCCTAGGTGGGGGTGTGGGGATAGGGCAGGGTACTGGGCCTAGGTGGGGGGGGTGGGGACAGGGCAGGGTGGTGGGCCTAGGTGGGGGTGTGGGGACAGGGCAGGGTGGTGGGCCTAGGTGGGAGTGTGGGGACAGGGCAGGGTGGTGGGCCTAGTTGGGGGTGTGGGGACAGGGCAGGGTGGTGGGCCTAGGTGGGGATGTGGGGACAGGGCAGGGTGGTGGGCCTAGTTGGGGGTGTGGGGTCAGGGCAGGCTGGTGGGCCTAGGTGGGGATGTGGGGACAGGGCAGGGTGGTGGGCCTAGTTGGGGGTGTGGGGACAGGGCAGGGTGGTGGGCCTAGTTGGGGGTGTGGGGACAGGGCAGGGTGGTGGGCCTAGGTGGGGATGTGGGGACAGGGCAGGGTGGTGGGCCTAGTTGGGGGTGTGGGGTCAGGGCAGGCTGGTGGGCCTAGGTGGGGATGTGGGGACAGGGCAGGGTGGTGGGCCTAGGTGGGGGTGTGGGGACTGGGCAGGGTAGTGGGCCTAGGTGGGGGTGGGCCTACGTGGTGGTGTGGGGATAGGACAGGGTGGTGGGCCTAGGTGGGGATGTGGGGGCAGAGTGGTGGGCCTAGGTGGGGGTGTGCGGATAGGGCAGGGTGGTGGGCCTAGTTGGGGGTGTGGGGACAGGGCAGGGTGGTGGGCCTAGGTGGGGGTGTGGGGATAGGGCAGGGTGGTGGGCCTAGGTGGGGGTGGGCCTACGTGGGCGTGTGGGGATAGGACAGGGTGGTGGGCCTAGGTGGGGATGTGGGGACAGGGCAGGGTGGTGGGCCTAAGTGGGGATGTGGGGACAGGGCAGGGTGGTGGGCCTAGGTGGGGGTGGGTCTACGTGGGGGTGTGGGGATAGGACAGGGTGGTGGGCCTAGGTGGGGGTGTGGGGACAGGGCAGGGTGGTGGGCCTAGGTGGGGGTGTGGGGACAGGGCAGGGTGGTGGGCCTAGGTGGGGGTGTGGGGATAGGGCAGGGTGGTGGGCCTAGGTGGGGATGTGGGGACAGGGCAGGGTGGTGGGCCAAAGTGGGGTGCTCCTATGGAGGGAAGCAATGGGCCAAATGCTATAACTAGCAATAAGAGACGTGGTTCAGCAGACGGAAGTTAAAGTCCACTGAATGGCACGTTGAGCGGAGTGTTTCTCCTTGCCTGCAGGGCCGAGGAACATCGCGCTATCCAACAGCACTTTGCTCAGTTTCAGCTCACCAGCAGGATAGGCTCGTCTTAGATCGGCGGACATGTTGACTGGCAGCCCCAATATTTCCTCCCACCTTTCAGACCCCCCTCCCCCACCACTTTCTTGACCCTCCTAATCCCTGCCCCCCACACACTTGGGGAGCCCCTTGGAAGCCCCCTCACCGCTCCTCTAATTGACAAGGCCCCCCAGGGCCCGACCACTGGCAGTACCACCTGGGCACATGGGCACTCAGGTACTGACACCCTGGCAGTGCCACCTAGGACTCCTGGCAGTGCCACCTGACAGTTTCAAGGTGTCCAGGTACCAAGTGCAGTGCCTGGATGGCACCCTGCCATGTCTCTGACCACATGGGGGTCTGAAATGGACTGGGAGCCCCCCCCAACCAGGTGCTGTTACAACAGGTCCACGTTTGTGTAGACCAGTACTAAACGGCATCCTGGCGAGGTCTCACAGGCGCGGTCGGTAAATCCCAAGCGCCAGTTGAATCCGGCATCCGGGTAGTGAAATGAGCAATTAAGCTCATTTAAATATTCAGATCTGGATCTCGCCCAGCATGGCAAGATCCAGATCGCGCCAGGTGCAGCGACTTGAGATTTGGGGCTCGCGCGCGATTCACCCGTTGTGCCCAGATCCACGTTTGGCAAAACGGGGTCGCTGAATCACATCCAAAGGATTTAAAATAAACGCCCTGAGTGAAACTGAAAGAGAAAATGCTGGAAAATCTCAGCAGGTCTGGCAGCATCTGTAAGGAGAGAAAAGAGCGAACGTTTCGAGTCCAGGTGACCCTTTGTCAAAGCTAAAAGGCATCGAAAGTGGGAGAGTTTTATACTGTAGGGTGAGGTAATGAAAGATGAGGCATAGCCACAGAATCCAAGGGGAAAGAGTGCTGCTGGCAGTCCCCAGAGAGAATAAAAGATGTGAAAGGCCAAACAGCAGAGAAACTAAAATCAGAGGGTAAACTGTGACAGATGTAGATGTGGGGGGAGGGGGGACATGGTGGGAGAGAGATAAAATGATAAAAAGGGGGGAAGCAAAGGGGAGAAAAGTTAAGGAAAGGGGGGATAAGATAGGGGGGAAAATATATATAAAGAAAGACAATAAATAAATAAAAGGTAAATTTCTTGGGGACTTCCGGTGGTGTTTGCGAGCGGTTCGGCTGCATCAAGAGGATCTCCCTCCGGTGGCCACTATTTGCGGCGCTTTCCCTGATTCTTCGCCCTCCCCCCGATTATTGTCGGCCTTTGGGGTCGTCCCGGGTGTCGAGCGGGGCCGGTTTGAAAACCAGCAAAGCCCCACGCGGGTGTCGGGCGGCTGGTGCTGAGGCGTTGGGCCCAGCGTGCGCGGAGGTCGGAGCAGCGGGGGGCAGAGTTAAACGGAGGTCGAGGCGGCAGGCCCGAAGCCAGGGTGCGATGTAGGTGAGACTGAAGTCCGGTCCCAGGGGAATTCTGGAGGAATACAAAAAAGAAGAGAACGAAGTTTTAAAGAAACTTGGTGAAAGTTTTTTTTTTCTTTCTTTGAAGGAAGAATTTTTTGTTTTTCTGTAAAAAAATAGATTGAAGAAGGAAAGAAGGGTGGGGGAGAAAAAAGGAAAAATAATAAGTCGTTAAAGGATGCGAAAAGGAACGTCGAAGAAGGGAGGAAACGCGGGCTCGCCATTGAATGAGAGGACCAGCAAAAGCGCTGACAAGATGCCGGAGGCCGGACCGCATGGTGGGGCCCCACTACTTATGGTGGAGAAGATGACCGAGGTGATGGCGGTGGAGCTGGAAAAGCAGTTTGCGAGGCACATGGAGGCTTTGAGGAAGGAGATGGCGGTCGCATTGAAGTCATTTGTGGAGGAGGCAATTGCCCCGGTGAGGGTAGCTGTGGCAAAGAGATCGCCGAGGTGAGAGAGCAGGGCGAGAAGATGGAGGAAGTGGAGGAGGCCGTGTCGCAGCACAGCGACCAGCTCACCTCGATGGGGGACGAGCTGCGGAGGGTGGTGGAGGTCAACAGAGGAGGTCAACAGAGGACTCCAAGCAAAGCTTGAGGATTTGGAGAACCGCTCGAGACGGCACAATCTGAGAATTGTGGGCTTGCCCGAAGAGACAGAGGGCCTAAGGCCAACAGAGTACTACGCTAAGAAGTTGGCGGAGTTGATGGGGGAGGGTGAGAACCCCTCCCCGTACGAGCTGGACCGAGCTCATCGGTCATTAAGGCCGAAGCCCAAAGTGAATGGGCCGCCAAGAGCGGTAATTATCTGCTTCCATAAGTACTGCGTGAAGGAGAAGGTGTTAAGCTGGGCGAAGCAGAAACGCGAGGTGCAGTGGGATGGTGCTGGAGTTCGGATCTACCAGGACTTGACGGTGGAGTTGGCAAAAAGACGAGCGGAGTTCGGGCGAGTGAAGGCGGCACTGTACAAAAAGGGGGTGCGATTTGGTATGGTATACCCGGCGAAGCGGAGGGTGACCTATGATGCCAAAGACTTTTATTTCGATACAGCGGAGGCAGCTGAGGCGTTCGTGAGGGCAGAAGGCTTGGGACAGACGTGAGGATCGGAGCTGGAAGAGAGACTGTGGACTGGGATTGGGGAGCTGGAAAATGTATAAATGCTATAACTTTTTACTGACGTGTATTGTAATTTACTTCACTTCACATTGTTACAGAGTTCAAGTTATTGGTTGGGTTGCTTGGCATTCTGTGTTGCGACGGTTATATCTTATTTTAGTGAATGGTATGGGTTGGATTGTTGTTTGTGTTTTTTCTTTCTCTGGGACTGGGTGGGAGGGGACTGTATACCTTGGCGGGGGGAGCCACCCCCGCTAGCTAATTAAAGTTGGCTAGTGAATGGAGGTGAGGTGAGAGGAGGGCTGCGGACATCGGAGCCTGGTTAGCAGGTTTCGATGGGCCTACGAGGCGAGCGACGGGGGGAAGGGATTGATGCTGGGAGATGTTTTTTCGAGAGGAAATGTAGGGGGGGTTTTGGAGGGGGGGAAGGGGTTTGATGTTAATAATGGATAGGGGCGGGTCAGGCTCATGGGCAGGGCCCGGTGGTATGGTGATGGTGGATAAGAAGGATGGGGGGGGTGGTGAGAGACCCCAAGTTAGGATAGTCACGTGGAACGTGAGAGGGCTAGGAGGTCCGGTCAAGAGGTCAAGGGTGTTTGCGCATCTTAAAAGTTTGAAAGCCGATGCAGCAATGCTGCAGGAGACTCACTTGAGGGTGAAGGACCAGGTGAGACTTAAAAAGGGCTGCGTTAGTTAGGTATTTCACTCTGGATTTGACGGAAGGGCTCGAGGGGTAGCGGTAATGGTCAGCAAAAGAGCACGCTTCCAGATGGAGAAGGTGGTGGCAGATCAGGGGGGTAGATATGTGATTGTGACAGGAGGGCTGGAGGGAGGTTAGTGGCGCTGTTAAGTGTATACGGTCCCAATTGGGACGATTTTGGGATTCGCAAAGAAGGTGTTTGGGGCCATCCTCGACTTGGACACACATGAACTGATAGTGGTGGGGGACTGGAACTTGGTGCAGGAGCCAACTGTTGGACAGGTCACGGCCGTGCTCGCTAGTCTCATCACGGGGGGCAAAGGCATTGACTGGGCTAATGGTGGAAATGGGAGGGGTGGACCCTTGGAGGTTTCTGCACCCGAGGGAACGGGAGTACTCGTTTTTCTAAGCGGTCCATAAGGCATACTCGCGGATCAACCTTTTTGGGGCGGGGAAGGCTTTGCTGGCTGGGATTAAGGGGTCGGAATACTCGGCAATTGCAGTGTCAGATCACGCTCCACATTGGGTGGATATGGTGCTGGAGAAGGGGGCAGCGCAGAGACCGGGGTGGAAACTGGATGTGGGCCTTTTGGGAGACCAAGGGTTCTGTGACAAAATTGAAAAGGTAATTGAGGAATATGTAGGTTTCAATTGTACGGGTGACGTGTCGAGGCAGTTGTCTGGGAGGCTTTAAAGGCGGTGGTGAGGGGTGAGGTGATTTTGTTTAAGGCCAGGGTGGACAAAGAGGCGAGGTTGGAGTGGCAGAGGGTAATAGATCAGATGTTGGAGGTAGATAGGAGTTATGCAGAAGATGGGGACCCAGCGAAGTTGGAAAAGAGGAAGGAACTACAGGCGAACTTTGACCGACTATCTACCAGGAAGGCGTAGCGCCAACTGAGGCGAGCAGGGGCTGCAGTTTACGAACATGGAGATATGTTAGCAGGTCAGCTCTGGAGGGAGGCAGCGGTAAGGGAAATTGTTCAGGTGAGGGATAGGGCAGGGAAGTTGGCGGTGGCTCCGGATCTGATTAACAAGGTCTTTGAGGAATTTTATGAGAGGTTGTGCAGGTCAGAGCCACCTGGGGGAGACCGGGAGATGCAGGAATTTCTAAATAAAAGCAAATTACTGCGGATGCTGGAATCTGAAACGAAAGAGAAAATGCTGGAAAATCTCAGCAGGTCTGGCAGCATCTGTAGGGAGAGAAAAGAGCTAATGTTTCCAGTCCGATGACTCTTTGTTGAGATTTTCCAGCATTTTCTCTTTCGTTGCAGGAATTTCTAGATGGGTTGGAGTACCCGAGGTTAGGGGAGGGGGACAGGGCTCCATTAGAAGGAGCGATAGTGGAGCAGGAGATAAAGGATGCGATTGGGAGGATGCAGTCGGGGAAGGTGGCAGGGCCGGATGGGTTTCCGGTGGAATATTATAAAAAATTCAAGGATAAGCTGGCACCCCTGATGGTGGGGATATTTGAAGAGGCGATAGGGAAGGGGTGTTGCCACAAACTTTGGGACAGGCATCGAGTTCCCTAAAAAAAGATAAGGATCCGACGGAGTGTGGGTAGTATAGGCCCATATCACTTTTGATTGTGGACGCAAAAGTATTGGCGAAGGTACCGGCGGGTAGGCTGGAGGAGTGCCTTCCGAAGGTGATAGGTGAGGATCAGACGGGGTTCGTGAGAGGGAGGCAGCTTTTTTCGAACATTAGGAGGGTTTTGAACGTCGTTATGGCAACGGCAGAGGGGAAGGAAACAGAGGTGGTTGTGGCATTGGACGCTGAGAAGGCGTTTGACCGGATAGAATGGGGGTACTTGATGGCAGTTCTGGAGCGGTTTGGGATTGGACCAAGATTTGTGAACTGGGTAAAGCTATTATATAAGGAACCGAAGGCGAGTGTCCGCACAAATAATATCAGCTCGAGATACTTTTCTCTCCACCGTGGGACGAGAAAGGGATGTCCTATGTCCCCCCTGCTGTTTGCACTCGCGATTGAGCCGTTGGCCATTGCATTGAGAAGTTTGGGGATATGGAAAGGAATAATGCAGGAGGGGATAGAGCAGAGGGTGTCCTTATATGCCGATGATTTGCTGTTACGTGTCGGAACCGAGTGTGTCGATAGGGGGAATATTGGAGCTGCTTTGAGTGTTTGGGTCTTTCTCGGGGTACAAACTAAATCTAGACAAGAGTATTTTATGGAGGGGGGGCTGCCATTCCATAGGGCAGGGGCTCACTTTCGGTACCTGGAGGTGCAGGTTGCGCGGGAGTGGGGGGGGGCCTCCGCAGGTACAACATTTCTAGTTTGGTGGGGAGAGTGAAAGCTGATCTGGCAAGGTGGGACAGTCTCCCTCTGCCACTGGCGGGTCAGGTACAGGCGGTTAAAATGAATGTGTTGCTGCGATATCTGTTTATTTTTCAATGTCTGCCGATTTTCCTGCCAAAGGCTTTTTTCAGAGAGATTGAGGGAAGGATTACTTTGCTCATATGGGGAGGGAAGGTGGCCAGAGTTAGAAAGGTGCTCTTTCTAAGGGGAAAGGCAGGCACGGGGTTTGGGTCTTCCAAACCAGGGACGGTATTCTCCGACCCCCTGCCGGGTCGGAGAATCGCCAGGGGCTGCCGTGAATCCTGCCCCCGTCGTGTCCCGAAGTCTCTGCCACCAGAGATTCGGTGGGGGTGCGAATCACACCGCGCCGGTCGGCAAGCCCACCCCCTCCGATTCTCTAGGCCGCGATGGGCCGAAGTCCTGCTGCTGGAATGCCTGTCCCGCCAGCGTGGATTAAACCACCTTTTGAACGGCGGAACAAGGCGGCGCGGGCAGGCTCCGGGGTCCTGGGGGGGGCGCGGGGCGATCTGGCCCCGGGGGATGCCCCCACGGTGGCCTGGCCCGCGATCGGGGCCCACCGTTCCACGGGCGGGCCTGCACCGTAGGGGCACTCTTTTCCTTCTGCCTTCGCCATGGTCTTCACTATGGCGGACGCGGAAGAGACCCCCTCCCTGCGCATGTGCCGGGATGATGTCAGCAGCCGCTGACGCTCCCGCGCATGCGCGGACCCGCGTCGCCCGGCGAAGACCTTTCGACCCCGGCTGGCGAGGCGCCAAAGGCCTTTCCCGCCAGCCGGTGAAGCGGAAACTGCTCCGGCGCGGGCCTAGCCCCTCAAGGTGAGGGCTTCCGCACCTTTGGGGCGGCCCGACGCCAGAGTGGTTCCCGCCATTCCATTACGCCGGAACCCCCCGCTCCGCCGGGTCGGGGAGAATCCCGGCCCTGATGATTTACTATTGGGCGGCGAATGTGGAGACGGTGCGGAGCTGGGTCAGAGGGGTTGATTCCCAGTGGGTCCGAATGGAGGAGAGTTTGAGCCGGGGGTCGGGATTGAAAGCACTAGCAACAGCGCCGCTCCCGATAGCCCCAGGGAAATACTCAGGGAGTCCGATAATAATAGCTTCATTGAGAATTTGGAGGCAGTTTCGCCAACACTTCGGGTTGGGGGCAGGGTCAAGGGAAATGTCGATTCGGGGGTATCACAGATTTGAGCCAGGGAGGTGAGATGGAAATTTTCGGAAATTGGAGGAGAGGGGGATTAAGACACTAAAAGATTTGTTTCTCAGGGGTCGGTTTGCAGGATTGAAGGAGCTGGAAGCGAAGTATGGGCTGGAGTAGGTTTAGGTACATGCAGGTTCGAGATTTTGCCAGAAAGTAGATATAGAGCTTCCCGGTGGAGCCGGCCTCCACATTGCTGGAGGAGGTGCTGACGACAGAGGGACAGGAGAAGGGGGTAGTGTCGGCGGTTTATGGAGCTATTTTGGAAGAGGAGAGCGCACCACTAGAAGGGATCAAAGCAAAGTGGGAGGAAGAGTTGGGAGAGGATATGGAGGAGGGGTTCTGGTGTGAGGTGCTCCAGAGAGTGAATGCCTCCACCTCGTGCGCGAGGTTGGGGCTGATACAGCTGAAGGTGGTATACAGAGCACCCCTCACGAGGGCGAGGATGAGCCGATTCTTTTAAGGAGTAGAAGATGTGTGTGAATGTTGCGGGGGGGGGCCCCGCTAATCACGTTCATATGCTTTGGTCCAATCCAAAGGTAGACGATTACTGGAAGGAGGTTTTTAGGGTAATTTCTCAAGTGGTGCACATGAAACTGGACCCGGGTGGCCATTTCGGGGTGGCGGACCAGCAAGGGTTGGAAACGGGTACAGAAGCAGATGTTGTAGCCTTCGCCTCGTTGATCGCTCAAAGGCGGATCCTGATAGGTTGGAGAGCAGCCTCTCCACCCTGTGCCCTGGCGTGGCGGGGAGATCTGTTGGAATTCTTGACTCTTGAGAAGGTTAAGTTTGAATTGAGAGGAAGGATGGAGGGGTTCTACAATTCATGGGCATTATTCATTATGCACTTTCAAGAACTGGATATATCGAACATTAGTTGGGGGTGGGCGGGTGGGAGGGTTGAGGGGAGGGGGGGTGCGGTGTGTGTTAATGGTGACTATGGGTGATCCCTAATTCCTTTTTGTCATTTGTTTGTATGAACATGCGGGCTAATGTTTGGGGTTTGGTGGGATGATGGGATCGTTGTTATTGATATGGCGATTGACATATTTGTTACTGATTATTGTTTATTTTTGGTGGGTGTAAATTTGGGAGAAAATGTGAAAAATGAGGAGAATAAAAAATATTTTTTAAAAAAAGATAAATTCCCTGAATGACTTGGGCTGTGACAAGCCTAATGCACTGAACTGACTTGACGACCGAGGGGAAAGTATTAAACACGCCTAGATTCTGGCTCATGTTTAACTTCCTGCTCAAGTTTATGTTTTGGAAACTTATTTCTGTTAAACTACACGCATTTTTCTTTGGAAAGTTGGCTTAACTTCTTTTTGGTTTTAATTTTGAGTTCCATCGCTCGCCGTGACATCATGCAGCAAAACCGTACAACTGCGTGTTCACCATGTTGGCAGTCTTCAAATACAGTCGTTTAATACTCTGATTTTAAATGAGCTTGTTCTCTTCCCCTGCTTTTGTCTAGATTGGACTGGGAATGGGCTCAAGTGGGTGTTCATGAATCTGCCGCCCACTTTAGACTCTGCCTCATTGTCTTTTCCATTGACTTTGTGCAGACTGTAAAACCCGCTGCACATCTGCTTTTCCCTGTGATGTGTGACAGCTGAAGACCAATTTTACCCTCACTGACTCAGTCTGGACCACATGACTCACGGACAGTCGTTACACTGAGTCTATAGCACGGCAACAAGCCATTCGGCCCAACTGATTTATGCTGCTCTTACTGGAACTACCAGTTGTGGGAGAAGACAGACGGGCGGAGCTGGAAGCACCGACAGACCTGGGAGAAATCATGGAGAGCATCAGCTCCATGCAGGCGGGGAAGGCACCGGGACCCGATGGGTTCCCGGCGGACTTCCGCAAAACATTTGCACCTATCCATTTTGGGAGGAATAACAGCAGAATGGAATATTATTTAAACGGTAAGATGTTAAAACATGCTGCTGTGCAGAGGGACCTGGGTGTGCTGGTGCACGAGTCGCAAAAAGTTGGTGTGCAGGTGCAACAGATGATTAAGAAGGCTAATCGAGTTTTGTCTTTCATTGCTAGAGGGATGGAGTTCAAGACTAGGGAGGTTATGCTGCAATTGTATAGGGTGTTGGTGAGGCCGCATCTGGAGTATTGTGTTCAGTTTTGGTCTCCTTACCTGAGAAAGGACGTGTTGGCACTGGAGGGAGTGCAGAGGAGATTCACTAGGTTGATCCCAGAGTTGAGGGGATTAGATTATGACGAGAGCTTGAGTAGACTGGGACTGTACTCATTGGAATTTAGAAGGATGCGGGGGGGACCTTATAGAAACGTATAAAATTATGAAGGGAATAGATAGGATAGATGCGGGCAGGTTGTTTCCACTGGTCGGGGAAAGCAGAACTAGGGGGCATAGCCTCAAAATAAGGGGAAGTAGATTTAGGACGGAGTGTAGGAGGAACTTCTTCACCCAAAGGGTTGTGAATCTCTGGAATTCCTTGCCCAGTGAAGCAGTTGAGGCTCCTTCTTTAAACATTTTTAAGAAAAAGATAGATACATTTCTAAAGAATAAAGGGATTCGGGGATATGGTGTACGGGCCGAAGAGTGGAGCTGAGTCCACAAAGATCAGCCATGATCTCATTAAATGGCGGAGCAGGCTCGAGGGGCCAGATGGCCTACTCCTGTTCCTAGTTCTTATGTTCTTATGTCCTGGCCCCACACCTGAGGGACATGTTCGTGGACTCACTGGCAAGGGGCACCCTCCCCCCACGCTAGCGCAGGCCACAATTTCACTGATCCCCCAAAAAGATAAAGACCTGACTGAATGCGGATCATACAGACCCATTTCAGTGCTGAACATGGATGCGTAAATACTCGCAAAGGTCCTGGCCAAAAGGCTGGAGGGCTGTGTACCAGAGGTGGTCGCAGAGGACCAAACCGGCTTTGTCAAGGGTAGGCAGCTCACAGCGAACATCAGGCGGCTGCTGAACGTAATAATGACCCCCTCTGGGGAGAGAACACCAGAGGTGATCGTCTCCCTGGACGCAAAGGCCTTCGACAGAGTCGAATGGAAATACTTCCTCGAGGTACTGGAACGGTTTGGGCTAGAAGCGGGGTTCACCGCCTGGGTGAGGCTCCTGTACAACACTCCCAAAGCGAACGTCCGAACTAACACCAGCAGCTCTAAATACTTCCAGCTGCAGAGAGGAACAAGACAGGGCTGCCCCCTGTCCCCACTCTTGTTCACGCTAGCCACTGAACCCCTGGCAATAGACCTGCGGGGCGTGAAAAGCTGGAAGGGAATCCGGAGAGGAGACAGAGAGCACAGAGTCTCACTCTATGCAGATGACCTGCTCCTCTATGTCTCGAAGCCACAGGATGGACTGACGGCAATACTGCAAATGCTGAAAGAGTTTGGAACCTTCTCGGGCTACTAACTTAACCTGGGCAAAAGCGAGGCATTCCCAGTGAACCCAAACGGGGGAGGGAGAGAGCTGGAGGGCCTCCCATTCAAAACAGCCCAGAACAGATTCCGTTACCTGGGGATCCAGATAGCCAGAGACTGGACACAGATCCACAAGTGGAACCTGACCAGCCTGGTGGAGGAAGTAAGAAGAGACCTTCATAGGTGGGGCTCACTCCCACTCTCCCTGGCGGGGAGAGTGCAGACGATCAAGATGAACGTACTGCCAAGGTTCCTCTTCCTGTTTAGATCCATTCCGATCTTCATCCCCAAGGCCTTTGTCCAAAACGTAGACAGTCTAATTATGGTGTTTGTGTGGGGTGGGGTAAGAACCCGAGAATTCCCAAACAGACACTGCAAAGAAGGAAAATCAAAGGGGGCTTGGCCTTATCAAACCTACAATACTACCACTGGGCAGCAACGGCAGAAAGAGTGAGGGGATGGGTACAAGAACCCGACACAGATTGGGTACAAATGGAGGAGGCATCCTGTAAAGGAACAACCCTCTGGACCCTGACTACAGCAGCACTCCCGTCCTCCTCAACACGGTACACAACGAGCCCAGTGCTAGCGGCCACGCTGAGAACATGGACCGAGCTCAGACAACACTTCGGGATAACTAAAATGCCCCCCATGGCCCCCATCTGCGGCAATCACAGATTCCCCCCAGTCATGCTAGGTACCACCTTCAAAAGATGGTGGCGGGACGGGGGCACACTGACGGTCGGGGACTTCTACGTAGGGCACAGACTGGAGACACTGGATGAACTGATGAGGAAGTGGAGCGAGCAAAAGGACAGGAAATGAGACACCTCCAAATAAAACACTTCCTCCGCAAAGAGACAGTGGGGTACCCCGGGGCCCCAGAAAGCACACTGCCAGAGGACCTGATAAGCACAAGCATCGAGAAGGGGGGGCTATATGGGAAAATATACGGACAGATACTGGACAGAGCCCGGACTCCACTGGACGGGACCAGACATAAATGGGAGGATGAACTGGGGACAGAGGCAGGATGGGGACTCTGGAGCGAAGCACTGAGCAGGGTGAACTCCACCTCCTAATGCAGCTCAAAGTGGTGCACAGAGCTCACCTGACCAGAACCCGAATGAGCAGGTTCTTCCTGGAGGTGGAGGAGAAATGTGAGCGGTGCCAGAGGGGCCCGGCCAACCATACCCACATGTTTTGAGCTTGCCCCAAGCTTGCTGGGTTCTGGACAGCCTTCTCCAAGGCAATGTCCGAGGTTGCGGGGGTGAGGGTGAAGCCATGCCCAATAGTGGCAATCTTCGGGGTATCGGAGCAGCCAGAGTTTCACATGGGGAAGGGGGCCGACGCCCTTGCTTTCGCTTCCCTAATCGCACGCCGGAGAATCCTGCTCGGCTGGCGATCGGCAGCACCACCCACCGCTGCAGACTGGCTCGCTGACCTCTCGGAATTTCTCCACCTGGAGAAGATTAAGTACGCCACCCGAGGGTCAGAGGAAGGCTTTCTGGATACTTGGGGGCACAAAGTCGTACCTGAGTGAGGTACACCCTCACTGAAAGCCAGCAGTAAGGAAGGCAAATGGTACGTTGGTCTTCACTACAAGAGGACTTGAGTACAGGAGCAAGGATGTCTTACTGCAGCTGTGCGGAGCCTTGGTGAGACCACACCTGGAGTATTGTGTGCCGTTTTGGTCTCCTAATCTAAGAAAGGATATACTTGCCAGAGCTGGAGTGCACCGAAGGTTCAACAGACTGATTGCTGGGATGGCAGGTTTGTCGTATGAAGAGAGATTGGGTCGACTAGACCTGTACTCACTAGAGTTTAGAAGAATGAGAGGGGATTGCATTGCAATGTATAACATCCTGGTAGGGCTGGACTGATTAGATGCAGGGCTTTTGTTACCCTCTAGCTGGGGGCATCTGGAACAAGGGGGTCACAGTCTCAGGATCTGGGGTAGGTCATTTAGGACTGAGATGAGGAGTCACTTCTTCACTCAGAGGGTGGTGAACCTTTGGAATTCTCTACCAGAGAAGGCTGTGGAGGCCAAGTCACTGAATATATTTTACTAGGAAATAGATTGATTTCTAGACATAAAGGTGTCAACAGTTATGGGAAAAGCACAGGAGTATAGCATTGAGGTAGAGGATCACCCATCATCAAACTGAATGGCGGAGCAGGCTTGAAAGGCCGACTCCTGTCCCTATTTTCTACATTTCTATGATTTAGTGCCATGCTCCTGCCTTTTCCCCATGTCCCTGCACACTGTTTCCATCTAAATAATCATCTGATAGCCTCTTGAATGCTCCGTTAAACTTGCTTCCACCACACATCCAGGCCGTGCATTCCAGACCCCAACCACTCGCTGTGTGAACAAGTTTCTTCTCACATCACATTTGCTTCTTTTGCCGACCACTTTAAGTCGGTGCCCTCTCGTTCTTGATCCTTTTACGAGCGGTGACAGTTTCTCCCTATTTCAATACTCAGCGATGCGCATTAGTCAGGGCATTGAGAAGGACATCTCCACCCTTCAGCAAAGAGTGCCCAGGGCATGCACCTGAGAAAGGGCACTCATTCTGTAGGAATTGAAGGTCAATTGTCAATCTTCAGCACACTGCTGGGGTGCAAATGAGGGAGATGGTGACGTAGTGGTATCACTGGACTAGTAATCCAGGTGTCCTTCTTCTGGGGTCATAGGTTCGAATCCCACCATGGTGAAATTTCAATTTAATAAAAATATGGAATTAAAAGTCTAATGATGACCATGAAACAATTGTCATACAAAAACATCCACATTAACCCTTACCAACTTTTACAGATGCACCATAGAAAGCATCCAATCGGGCTGCATCACAGCCTGGTATGGCAACTGCTCGGCCCAGGACCGCAAGAAACCTCAGAGAGTTGTGAACACAGCCCAGTCCATCACACGAACCTGCCTCCCATCCATTGACTCCATTTACACCTCCCGCTGCCTGGGGAAAGCGGGCAGTATAATCAAAGATCCCTCCGACCCGGCTTACTCACTCTTCCAACTTCTTCCAGCGGGCAGGAGATACAGAAGTTTGAGAACACGCACGAACAGACTCAAAAACAGCTTCTTCCCCGCTGTCACCAGGCTCCTAAATGACCCTCTTATGGACTGATTTCATTAACACTACACCCTGTATGCTTCATCCGATGCCGGTGCTTTTGTAGTTACATTGTATATGTTGTGTTGCCCTATTATGTATTTTCTTTTATTCCCTTTTCTTTTCATGTAGTTAATGATCTGTTGAGCTGCTCGCAGAAAAATACTTTTCACTGTACCTCGGTACATGTGACAATAAACAAATCCAATCCAATCCAATCCAACATCTGGGGTTGAATTCTCCGTTTTGCTGGCGAAACAGAGAATGCCGCCTGCATGGTGAACCAGAAATCTGGCAGGACAGAGAATCCCTCCCCTGGTTCACTAATATCCCTTTAGGGAAGGAAATCCGTCATCTTTTATTTTCCTTATAAATTTAGAGTACCTGATTATTTTTTTTCCAATTAAGGGGCAATTTAGCGTGGCCAATCCACCTGACCTGCACATCATTGGGCTGTGGGGCCGAAACCCACGCAGACACGGGGAGAATGTGCAAACTCCACACGTCCAGTGGCCCGGGATTCGAACCTGGGTCCTCAGCGCCATAAGCTGCAGTGCTAACCACTGCGCCACGTGCCACCCTTAGGGCAGCACGGTAGCATTGTGGATAGCACAATTGCTTCACAGCTCCAGGGTCCCAGGTTCGATTCCAGCTTGGGTCACAGTCTGTGCGGAGTCTGTACGTTCTCCCAGTGTGTGCGTGGGTTTCCTCCGGGTGCTCCGGTTTCCTCCCACAGTCCAAAGATGTGCAGGTTAGGTGGATTGGCCGTGGTAAATTGCCCTTAGTGTCCAAAATTGCCCTTAGTGTTGGGTGGGGTTACTGGGTTATGGGGATAGGGTGGAGGTGTTGACCCTGGGTAGGATGCTCTTTCCAAGAACCAGTGCAGACTCGATGGGCCGAATGGCCTCCTTCTGCACTGTAAATTCTATGATAATCTATGAAATCCGCCATCTTTACTTGGTCTGGTCTATGTGGAACTCCAGAGACCCACAGCAATGTGCTTGAATCTTAACTGCCCTTGAAATGCAAGCCACTCAGTTCAAGAGCAATAAATGCTGGCCCAGAGAGCGACACCCATATCCCACAAAGAAACCCTGGAGGAAAAATCACTGGGATATTAAAAAGATTGCTCTTTAACATTTTCTTTGGACAGTTACAAGATCGGGCAGCACGCTGGCGCAGTGGTTGCCTGACAGCACCAGCGACCCGGCTTCAATTCAGGCCTTGGGTCACTGTCTGTGTGGAGTCAGCACGTTCTCCCCTATGTCTGCCTGGGCTTCCTCTGGGATCTCCGGTTTCCCCCCACTGTCCAATGATGTGTAGTTTCGGTGGATTGGCCATGCTAAATTGCCCCTCAGTGAACAAAGATGTGTAGGTTCAGTGGGGATAGGGCAGGGGAGTGAGCCTAGGTAGGGGGCTCTTTCAGAGGGTCGGTGCAGACCCTGAGGGGCTAAATGGCCTCCTTGTGCATTGTAGCGATTCTATAATTAAAAACAATATTGAAAATGGGGCGGGGGGGGGAGGCTGTTCAACAGTGTCGCATCGATTAGATAAAGAGTCTTTGTTTTGCTTTCGAATTGCAAGTAGGAAGGCCGTGTGGCAGAAGAATGAGGGGGGATCTCATAGAGACTTATAAAATTCTAACAGGACTAGACTGGGTAGATGCAGGGAAGATGTTACCAATGATGGGTGTGTCCAGAACCAGGAGTCACAGTCTGAGGATTCAGGGTAAACCATTTCGGACAACCACGATGTGGAGATGCCGGTGTTGGACTGGGGTGAGCACAGGAAGAAATCTTACACCAGGTTAAAGTCCAACAGGTTTATATTGAATCACTAGCTTTCGGAGCACTGCTCCTTCCTCAGGTGAATCATTTCGGACAGCGATGAAGAGACATTTCTTCACCCAAAGTGTGGTGAGCCTGTGGAATTCATTACCACAGGAAGTAGTTGATGCTGAATCATTGAATATATTCAAGAGGCGGCTGGATATAGCACTTGGGGAGAATGGGATCAAAGGCTATGGGGAGAAAGCAGGGTTAGGCTATTGAGTTGGATGATCAGCCATGATGGTGATGAATGGCGGGGCAGGCTCAAAGGGCCAAAAGGCCTCCTCCTGCTCCGATCTTCTTTGTATCTATGTATCTATGTGTCACAAGGATGGATGTGTAGGCTGACTAATGGCTGAGGTGTGGGGTCAAGTCATGTGATGAAACCTCCTGGAATATATTCAATCACAGCTAGCAACCATACCTCTGAAAGGTGACAACTCTGACAGTGCAGCCCTCCCTCATACTGCACTGGGAGTGCCAGTCTAGATGCCCCAGAAAGCTGTGGAGTCTCAATCATTGAGTGTGTTCTGGTCTGGGATCGATGTAATTCCAGATATTTAAAACATCAAAGGAAACAGGGATGGTGCAGGGAAATGGTGTGTGTTGTGTTCTGCTTCTTCGTGTAGCATAACTGCTTCCTTGATGTATGCTTTGACAAAGGAAGGCCCAGACTTTGTAACGAGTTCAATATGTTTATTGAACTATTAACACAGTTCTTAAATGAGTTCGACTCTCCTGCTAATCTAACTGTAGTAACTCAGTCTAACTAAACCAGTCTGCTCTAAACCACGTGCTGGGTGTGATGCTTCTGATCAACCCTGATGTACTCTCTAGATGTCTGTCAGTGGAAAGAGGCGGAGTGTGAGTGCCTCATGCCTTTTATAGTGAGATACCACCCCTGAGTGTCCTGCCTGCTCATTGGTCATGTCCTGTACTCTGTGTTCATTAGCTGCCTGCCTGTGCCTGTTTGTACATCATCATCTGCATGTCTGCATATCATGACAGCGTGGAAGTAGAAGATCAGTCATATTCTCATTGAACGGCAGAGTGGGCTCGATGGGCTGAGTGGCCTCCTTCTGCTCCTATTTCTTATGTTCTTACTGGATGATCAAAGCTCTGGAGTAAGGCTTAAACCTGCAGCCTTCTGTCCCAAAACCAGGAGAACTGAGTTGCAGCCTCACATCAAAGCAAGACATGAAACTAGCAAAGAATGATATAAGATTTGAGTCATCTGTCTTATAAAATCTGTGGCACTGTCGCCTGCTTGTGATACAATTGCTGTGTTGAAGAATTAAATTGTGCAAGGTCAGGATTACATCACTTTTATACAGGTTGTGGGAATTATTATAACTATGTTGTAATCAGCCTTTATCTGTCATCAGTGCTGAACATAGATTACATAGAACATACAGTGCAGAAGGAGGCCATTCGGCCCATCGAGTCTGCACCGACCCACATTAATCCCTCACTTCCACCCAATAACCCCTCCCAACCCTTATGGACACTACGGGTAATTTAGCATGGCCAATCCACCTAACCTGCACGTCTTTGGACTGTGGGAGGAAACCGGAGCACCCGGAGGAAACCCACGCGGACACGGGGAGAACGTGCCAACTCCGCACAGACAGTGACCCAGCGGGGAATCGAACCTGGGACCCTGGCGCTGTGAAGCCACAGTGCTAATCACTTGTGCTACCGTGCTGCCCGAACATAGTGAACTTGCGAGGCCTGCATCCAAACCACAGGCCTGACACGCGTGTTCAGTGACAATATCCTACAAACATTAGTTGGAGCAGAAATACAAGATTACCTTACATGATAAGATGTGAGGTGTGATTACTCCAAGAACACTGTGAATGAGTGAGTGCAGAGGTTGTTGCGATGTGGCAGGGGGTGAGAGATGACATGGTCAGGGGCGGAGAAGGGAGCCATCTGGGATGAGCGAGGTACAGGGTGGAATTAAGGGGGCGGGAATTAAGTGGGGAGGATGACGGACGATAGAGGGGATTGGAGGCGTAAGGCTGGTAACGTGGAACGTCCGGGGACTGAATGGGCCGGTTAAAAGATTGCGGGTGTTCGCGCAGCTAAGGAGCTGGAAAGCGGAGGTGGTCGTTCTGCAGGAGAAGCACCTCCTTGTGAAGGACCAGGTTAGGTTAAGGGGTGGGTCAGGCAGGTTTTCCACTGGGGTTTTGAGTCAAAATCGAGGTGAGTGGCAATTTTAATGAGCAAAAAAGTAGGATTTGTGAGTGGGAAGGAGGTGAGGGATCCGGATGGGAGATATGTGATTGTGAGTGGGATATTGGAAGGTGAGCCGATGCTGTTGGTAAATGTGTGTGCCCCAAATAATAATAATAATAATTTTATTGTCACAAGCAGGGTTACATTAACACTGCAATCAAACAGGCTTCATGAAGGGCAGGCAGCTCGCGTGTAATATAAAATGGCTGTTGAATGTAGCGATGAATCCGTCGGGGGCTCTGGTACCAGAGGTGGTGGTGTCCATGGACACGGAGAAGGCATTTGATTGGATGGAGTGGAGGTACTTGTTTGAGGTTTTGGGAAGGTTTGGGTTTGGGCCGAGATTTGTGGCATGGGTACAGTTGTTGTATGTGGCACCAAGGGCGAGGGTGAGGACGAATGATGTGAGTTTGTGAAGCTTTGACTTACGCAGGGGCACGAGGCAGGGGTGACCGCTGTCATCAGTGCTGTTTGCACTGGCCATAGAGCCATTGGCAATGGCTATTAGGGGGTCGTCGGAGTGGCAGGGGTTAATGAGGGGACAGAGGGAGCATCAGGTGTCGCTCTATGCCGATGACCTCGTGCTGTATGTTTCGGATCCGCTGGAGAGTATGGGAAGGATTATGGGCCTATTGGGAGATTTGGAGGGTTCTCAGGGTACAAACTGAATGTAGGGAAAAGCAAGGTTTTCCCGGTGAATGAGCTGGGGGAGCAGGATAATTTAGTGGGGGGGGGGGCATTTATGGTAGCGAGGGATAGGTTTAGGTATTTAGGGATTCCGGTAGCGAGGGAATGGACGTTGCTCCATAAGTAGAACTTAACGAAGCTGATGGAGGAAGCCAGGGAGGATCTTAAGAAGTGGGATATACCTGCACCTAACGCTGGCGGGAAGGGTCCATATGGTGAAAATGAATATTCTGGCGAGGTTCTTGTTTATTTTTCAAGCTCTCCCGATCTTTATACTAAAGGCCTTTTTTTGGAAATTAGACACAATAATTTCGGACTTTGTATGGGCGGGGAAGGTGCTGAGGGTGGGGAGGACCCTGCTACAGAGGCAGAGGCATGGAATTGAACCGTTCTGCTGGCCTGCCTTGGTCTGCTTTAAAAGTCAGCTATTTAGCCCAGTGTGCTAAACCAGCCCCATGGACACAAGATAAAGCCCTTTATCTTAACAGTTCATGTTTCAGCATCAGAAAGAGCCACTCAAACAGACAACCGGGCTTCAGCTTAACACGCTGCCTTTCGGGCAGCATCCCTAAGCATTGTAGTCACCCCAAACGTGTTAGTCCAGGTAGCGTAAGAAATTAGATTTGAGGTTCAATAGCTGACTTTGAAAGCAGACCAAGGCAGGCCAGCAGCACGGTTCAATTCCCGTACCAGCCTCCCCGAACAGGTGCCGGAATGTGGCGACTAGGGGCTTTTCACAGTAACTTCATTTGAAGCCTACTTGTGACAATAAGCAATTTTCATTTCATTTCAACGGTTCAGCAATCGAAACGACAGCTCCCAGTTGTATTTTACAATTTCCCAGCCAGCACTGAGGTTCCATGTTTCATTATTATTGGGCAGTGAATGTGGACAAGGTGCGGCGGTGGTGGGAAGGAGAAGGGGTAGAGTGGGTTAGGATGGAGGAGGAATCTTGTAAGGGGTCTAGTTTGAAGGTTATGGTGACGGCAGCTTTGCCAATGGCTCCGAGTGGGTATTCAGGGAGCTCGGTGGTGCAGTCCACGGTGAAGATATGGAATCAGCTGAGGAGGCATTGTAGGGTGGAAGGGATGTCGGTGCCAACGCCGCTGTGCGAGAATCATGGTAGGAGCCATGCTGCCCGACTAAACTACAATCTTCTACACTTCCTGGGTCCGTGTCCCTCTATTCCCATCCTATTCATGTATTTGTCAAGATGCCCCTTAAACGTCACTATCGTCCCTGCTTCCACCACCTCCTCCGGTAGCGAGTTCCAGGCACCCACTACCCTCTGTGTAAAAAACTTGCCTCGTACATCTACTCTAAACCTTGCCCCTCGCACCTTAAACCTATGCCCCCTAGTAATTGACCCCTCTACCCTGGGGAAAAGCCTCTGACTATCCACTCTGTCTATGCCCCTCATAATTTTGTAGACCTCTATCAGGTCGCCCCTCAACCTCCGTCGTTCCAGTGAGAACAAACCTTGTTTATTCAACCGCTCCTCATAGCTAATGCCCTCCATACCAGGCAACATTCTGGTAAATCTCTTGTGCACCCTCTCTAAAGCCTCCACATCCTTCTGCTAGTGTGGCGACCAGAATTGAACACTATACTCCAAGTGTGGCCTAACTAAGGTTCTATACAGCTGCAACATGACTTGCCAATTCTTATAATCAATGCCCCGGCCAATGAAGGCAAGCATACCGTATGCCTTCTTGACTACCTTCTCCACCTGTGTTGCCCCTTTCAGTGACCTGTGGACCTGTACACCTAGATCTCTCTGACTTTCAATACTCTTGAGGGTTCTACCATTCACTGTATATTCCCTCCCTACATTGACCTTCCAAAATGCATTACCTCACATTTGTCTGGATTAAACTCCATCTGCCATCTCTCCGCCCAAGTCTCCAAATGATCTAAATCCTGCTGTATCCTCTGACAGTCCTCATCACTATCCGCAATTCCACCAAGTCTGCAAACTTACTAATCAGACCACTTACATTTTCCTCCAAATCATTTATATATACTACGAACAGCAAAGGTCCCAGCACTGATCCCTGCGGAACACCACTAGTCACAGCCCTCCAATTAGAAAAGCATCCTTCCATTGCTACTCTCTGCCTTCTATGACCAAGCCAGTTCTGTATCCACCTTGCCAGCTCACCCCTGATCCCGTGTGACTTCACCTTTTGTACCAGTCTACCATGAGGGACCTTGTCAAAGGCCTCACTGAGGGTTAGGGACTTTGCATGAAAGGTCTGGAGGGGGTTCCCTAGGTTGCAAGGATGCACCCTGCTGGAGCGACTGCTGCTTCCGGATGTGGAAGGGGAGGGAAGAATTGGGGATATATACAAATGGCTGGGGAGCAGGGAGGTGAGCAGGTGGTGAAGATCAAGGAGAAATGGGAAGCAGAGTTGGGAGGGGAGATCAATTGGGGAACATGAAGTGAGGCACTGTGTAGAATAAACGGGACCTCCTCTTGTGCAAGGATGAGACTGATACAGTTTAAGGTGGTGCACAGGGTGCATGTGACTCGGGCGAGAATGAGTGGGTTCTTTCAGGGGGTAGCAGATCAGTAAGGTGTGGGCGGGGGCCAGCGAATCACGCGCACAAGTTTTAATGCAAAAATGTCCTCTCTCACACTTCGGAGGACCATCTGTGTCTGCACTGGCTGCTATTAAGAATTATGTAGAGAGAGCTGAAAGTCGCAAAGTGAGCATGAGTGAGGAGGAACCTTCAGGGCAGGATTACTTCCAGTTCTGCATCTTTTTCGAGCTAACGTAGATGATTTTTCTCCTTCACTCACCAGGGAGTGCAAACAGGCTATTCTGTAGGGTCAAAGGAGTAGATAACGAGAGTTTCATTTCATTACTCTTTTTTTTAACCAACGTGACTTTGTCAGAATATCCTGGGGTGGATTAACTTCCATCGAGAAGCAAGGAGTTCACAAGGGGAAAAGATGGATGGACATCGCCACCTGTTGGTCATGTTTCCACATACAAAGAAGCCAGTTGGCAAATAATCAAGATGATACAATACAGAAGGAGGCCATTCGCTCCATCAGGCTTGTACCAGCTCCTTGGTAGAGCTACCCAATAAGCGTCACTCCCCTGTCCTTCCCTCATAGCCAACAATGTACTCTTTTCCTCAATCTATTTATTCGATTCGCTTTCGCAAGTCAACGTGGATGCTTGTCCCACGCCCTTTCGGGCAGCACATTCCAGATCACAACAACATGTCGCCTGGCTATATGTTTCTTCATGCCGCCTCTGGCTCTCTTCTCCAACACCTGAAATCTTCGTCCTCGGGTTATTGGTGACACTGCCACTGGAAATAGTTTTTCCTTATTTATTCCATCAAAACTACTGAACAGCACAAACAAGGGCTGGATCCTCCGCTGCTGGGATTCTCCGTTGCGCCAGCAGCGCACACACACACGGGGACTTGCCGACAGCATGGGATGGGAAACCCATCGGCCGGCTGGTGGGACAGAGAATCCCGCAAGCGGAGAATCCAGCCCAACATGTTTCCTGTTTGCAGTTCTGGTCTCTCCTCACTTGAAGTACGTTTGCTGGTTTAAAATTTAGCTTCTGGTTGTAACCTTTTTTTGGCAAGACTTATACGTAGTTTATAAACAGAATCACAGAATCCCTACAGTGCAGAAAGAGGCCATTCGGCCCATCGAGTCTGCGCCATCACTTCAAAAGACCATCCTACCTAGGCCCAATCTCCCACCCTGTGACCCGACCCTCAGGGGCAATTTAGCTTGGCCAATCCACCCAGATAGCTGAAATGAAAAATGAAATGAAAATCGCTTATTGTCACAAGTAGGCTTCAAATGAAGTTACTGTGAAAAGCCCCTATCTGGGAGAACATTGCTGAGAGACATACCGACAGAAAATGCAATGATATTCAAGTTTTCTACATAGATCATGTGGCACTCTGAGGCGCTTCCACACAATTGTGATACGTGTAACATTCACCGTATGCATTCAATGCGTGTCGTACAGCCTAAGGCTCCTTTCTCCATGGCGAGCAGCATGTCATCTTCTGGTTGTAAACGTCTATTGTTAGAACGTTGTGCAAATGAAAATAAACAAGGCTTTTAAAACAGAGTTCGATCTTACCATTGTGTGTTGTACAGTAAAGTTGGGAGCAGAATAGAGGATTTTGGGAACGTGCGGTTCAGTTTTTTTTAAGGAATTGAGGCAGAAATATCATTGAAACAAAGAGTCTGTGGTTCGGAGCTACTGTCAATACTTGGGGGTCTTGATAGAGTTGCCAACTCCGGCTGGGCATATTCTGGCAGATGTCGTCACGTGCCTTCCTATGATAAAGATAGATAGTTTTTTGAAGAATAAAGGGATTAAGGGTTATGGTGTTCGGGCCGGAAAGTGGAGCTGAGTCCACAAAAGATCAGCCATGATCTCATTGAATGGTGGAGCAGGCTCGAGGGGCCAGATGGCCTACTCCTGCTCCTAGTTCTTATGTACCTTCAACTGCCCCTCCCCCAGATTAATGCCATTGGCCACCCAACTTGTGCATCATCACAGAGCCCCACCTTCCTAAGGCTTTTCAGTGCGCCTCAGTTTTGACTTTTGGAAATCTGGTCACGCTAGAACCTTCAGATCCGTCAATTATCGTCAGACAGATGCCATACTGCTGCCAAGAGTACGGAAAATGTGAACTTACTGTAGATTTTTTAAATATATTGTTCCCCCAGGAACATTATTTTGTTTTGTTAATTTGTGTAATTACCTATTACATGTCGCATATCAAGTTAAAATGGCCGCCTGGTTTAGCTTCAGGTAGAGATTCTCTGGTCTCCCGGCGATGGGGGGGAGGCCCTCCATTGGCCGACGGCGGGATCCTCTGGTCCCGCCACTGCCAATGGGATTTGACATTGAATCCACCTCAGGCCGCAGGAAAAAGGTGCTCCGTCGGCGGGACCGGAAAATCGCGCCGCCGAGAGCATTTGGACCCATCGGGACCAGAACCTGGAGAAACCACTGCCTCGACTTCACAGAAGCAAAATACTGCAGATGCTGGAATTCTGAAATGAGAACAGGAAATGTTGGAAATACTCAGCAGGTCAGGTGGTATTGGTGGATGATAGGTCATCAACCATGTGACATCATAGAAATGTTCAGCATACAAAGCGTTAATGTCATGTTACAATTAACCACTAGATGGAGCTAGGTGCAGTACTATATAAAGCACTGACTCTCACACTTCTGGGAGAGAGAGTGAAGGCTGGAGTAATAATAATCGCTTATTGTCACAAGTAGGCTTCAATGAAGTTACTGTGAAAAGCCCCTAGTCGCCATATTCCGGCGCCTGTTCGGGGAGGCCGGTACAGGAACTGAACCCACGCTGCTGGCATTGTTCTGCATTGGCAAGCCAGCTATTTAGCCCACTGTGCTAAACCAGCTCGAGTAGAGTGCATGGGAGAGATCTAGAGAGGATAGAGTACAGTTAGAGTTAGAGTGTAGAGACTAGTGTTAGTCGAGTGTAGATTACTGTAACTATTGTTTACTGTAGGAGTAAGTGGTTGAGCTTAATTTAAGTAGTGTGAACAAATGTTAGCTTTGTTAATGAACTTGGCTTCTGTGGTCTTTGTGAACACTACAACATCCATCCTGAAAACAAGAATCACAAAGAACACCACAAACCCGACACATTGGGCGGGATTCTCCCAACGGGAGTCTAAGTGCCGACACCGAGTAAAAACCAGAGTGTTTTACTCCGGCATCGGCGCCCGTTCCCAGACCCTTATTCTCCCCCCTCCGTGGGGCTAGCAGGGCCGTCGCGCGATTTACGGGGGCAGGGCCTTGGCGCGGCATCAGAGACCCCGCGCCGCGTAAAAGATGCGGCACCTTGGGTCCTGTGCATGTGCAGTTGGGCCAGCGCCAACTAGCGCATGCGCGATGGCCGTCCTCCCCCAGGCCGACCCGCCCAAAAATGGCGCATGGTTCCAGGCTTCCCGACGGAAGAAAGGAGGCCCGCCGACAGAGAGATCGGTGGGTCCCGATTGCGCACCAGGCCACTCCAAAGGGCCTCCCCGGGGTTGGAACCCCCCTCACCTCCCACAGGCCGCTCCTGGCTCTTGAAGCCCCAGATCCCGCCGGCCCGAGAGCAGGTTAGAACGGCGCCGCCGTTTGCGCCGATTCTCCGAGCGGCCCGGTGCGATTCGCGCGGCACAGGTTTCGGGGGGTGTGGGAGAATTGCGTGCGGGGGTTGGGGCGGCGTGGCACGATTCGCGCGGTGCCCCGGCGATTCTCCCACCCGGCGGAGGGTCGGAAAATCCCGCCCCTAAACTCTGTTCCTCTTTATGGATGCTCCCTGCCATGAATTCGCTCTCTGAAATAGCTCTAAGATGCCCATTTCTTCAAACGAATGGTTCATGGTGCTGCAAGGATCCAAGAACTTAGGCTTTGGGTCTTTTAGCCACAGTAGTTGTTAATAAAGTGAGAGGAATACTGTGTACCGAGGAGGTGTAAATCTATCTGATTCACTACTCCTGGAGCAAACACCACAGAATCATAGAATCCCTGCAGTGCAGGAGGATGCCATTCAGCCCATGCCCTCTGAAAGACAATCCTACCTCGGCTCACTCTGCCATCCTATCCCATTAACCCCACCCTAACCTACACATCCCTGGATACTAAGGGTTTTCAGATTCTTGAAAGGTGTTATAAAGATTTATAAAACTCCATCATATATAGACCCACACGGAGAATGGACACATATTTTTCTATGAATTTTATAAAGTTATTTTGTGCTCAGGCTACCAAGGGGTTCACTGCTTTATATTGTAGTCATGTCTTGTGCTTTTGTCTTCATTCTCTTTTGGTGTAAACCCTGTAATTTACTCTTGACCTCGCTGGAAGAGCAGTTTTTTTGCAGGTCACTCTTCCCGTTTCTATTTTCCTCACCACAGTAAGTTCTTGATAAATCACACTCGGAACTCATTTTGCCTGCATTTCCTCCTCCGCCTTATTCACCTTAAAGCGGTTTTGTGCATACAATGGTGTCTGTGCTGTGTTTTAGCTCTGGTTACATTTCACAGCTTATTAAGTCAAAAATAAGAAGCTGCAGGAAGTTGAGTCACATCATTTTGCGCTAAAGAGGGTAACCACGATAGAGTTAATTTCAAATGTTTCACATATTGCAGCATTTTCATAGGTATCCCACTTACTTGCCTAGGACAATGGAAGTGAATATTTTTCTGCACTAGAAATGAATATCTGATTGGCAATAGGAAGCAAACAAACGGACCAATGCCCCAGGGCCGCGATTTGGTGAGGTTGATGGGACTGGCAAAGGCAGTGCCATTACAGAGGGAGAACTAAATGGCTGTGACAAAAGGAAAATACAAATCCCCTTTGCCCAGGAAAGGAAAGTCCTATTCATAACTTCAAACATGGACTGCTTTCATACGAATCGTCTTTTTTTTTTCCTGAAAATGGATACTGACAAGACTGTTTAAGATAGTTGAAGTCGGGTGACTTCTGCAACTTCTGCCTCAAGTGCCCAGAAAGTTTCTGATGGAATTACTATGCCGCCCGCCCACCCCCACCCCACCCCACTCCCCCTCCCTCCCCGGAATGGACACAGACATACCAAAACAAAGACAATCTATGGAGATTCACCCAAACACAAGTCCAGATTTGATGCTTCCAGATTTGGAACACCAATAATGATGGACGAACAGAAATCAATTCATCTTGTGTAAGTCTGAAGAACTGATCCATTTTATAGCAATGACTTTCAGGGAGAACGATGCCAGTATTGGTAACATGACCACAACCGGCCGGAAATAA
Source organism: Scyliorhinus torazame (assembly GCF_047496885.1). NCBI lineage: Eukaryota > Metazoa > Chordata > Chondrichthyes > Carcharhiniformes > Scyliorhinidae > Scyliorhinus > Scyliorhinus torazame. The sequence goes on along the minus strand of NC_092727.1, from coordinate 10,463,919 downwards.
CAAGTTTTCATCTGAAGAGCCAGAAACACTTGGGCAGTCTTCAGAAGAACACTGAAAGAAAAAGCGTCTTTGGTAAAAGATGGTGTTATATTTGCCTTTAAGAACCTTATATTTTAAAGGGGTCTCCCAGCCTGATTCCAAAACTCCATTTCCACCTGTAAAGAACGTGGACCTACCGATACAAAAACCACAAATGCCTTGCTTCATGACCTACTGAACATTCATATTTGTGAGGAAATCCTGCAATAATCCTGATATCCAAGGGCAGCACGGTGGTGCAGTGGTTAGCACTGCTGCCTCATGGCTGCGAGGATCCAGGTTCAATCCTGGCCCCGGGTTAGTGTCCTTGAGGACTTTGCACATTCTCTCCGTGTCCGGATGGATCTTACCCCCACACCCCAAAGATGTGCTTGGTAGGTGGATTGGCCATGCTAAATTGCCCCTTCATTGGAAAAAATGAATTGGGTACTCTAAATGTATAAATAAAAAACTAATAATCCTGATATCCAACTTTGGCTACTGAAATCCATCTGAACAACAATTCAAGAGTGGAAAAATACTCCGTTAACTATTGGGACCTCATCAACTATTTTTCTTCCATGTGTCGAACACATGGATTATTTTTGTTTACAACTTGTAAAAGAATACTGTTTTCTTTGATTGTACCTTTATTGCGTGCGTGGGAGTCATAATATAGCGTTTAGACTTTCAGGTTGATTGTGTGAATAAATAACCTTCTTTATTTAAACCCACAAAGGCTTGCTGCTGTTATTTCTAAATTGACCACACACTCCGGGGGCTAAGAACCATACATATCTTCCTCTCCAAAACCACAGATTACAGAGTACGGAAAAGGGTTCAAGGATTTCAGTTTATCGCCCCTCTCCTGTCCATAGCACCATTATAAACAAAAGTATGTTCCATCTTATAAATGTTGTGTTGTGTGCTGAAGGTTTCTTGGGATGGTTTGTTGCACCTGTATAGTTGCTGGAGATCCTTCCCGAGGTGTTCCACCACTGCGAAAATAATTTATTACAGAAACTGTTGTGAAACTAAGCGGTCATTATTTTCCACTTCAGAAATAATGGTATTGTGCCCCATAACAGCTGAGGGAGAGGAATTGGAGGACGCATATGCAATTTGTATCTGGAATTATATATTTGTAGTATTGCTGGCAATAACTTAGCTGATGCAAAATGTCTCACAAGCCAATATTTATTAAAAAGACTTTGCTTTGTACTTTTTAAACTGCCGATGTCAAAAGTTGAAGAAAATATCAATGAGTTTGCTGATGCACGTTGGGGCAGAACACTCGGTAATGACTGTGCTGCACTTTCGAGCTTTTACTTTAGGGTGTGGTGTGTCATTCTGGAGACACTGTCATTGTGTTTAGCAAAGAATACAAAGCAGAGCCAAAAAGAAAATGACTCATGACATTTGCCTGAAAAACATTTTGGGACAAGCTAACTGAATTTTATGGAAGTTGGTGTAATGTTCTTCGTTGAATTATTTGTAGCTTCAATGCCTCTGATGGGGTCTGGCCCGCGATCGGGGCCCAGCGATCGGCGGGCCAGCCTCTCCCCCCCCCCCCCCCCCCCCCGGCATACCTCCTTCCGCGCGCAGCCCCAGAACACCGGCTCCATGTTGGTGAGGGGCCGGTGTGCGTAAGACGTTACCCGCACCTGCGCAGGATGGCGCGACCCAACTGCAGAGGCGCAGGATTGGGCAGCCCCAACTGCGCATGCGCGGGTAGGCGCTGCGTAAGGACGCTGGAGCGGCGTGAACAGCTCCAGCGGCATGCTGGCCATCCGTTCACGACGGCGCGAACACTTGGCCTCAATATCGGAGAATCGCCCCCAAAGTCTCTACTGGCTTTGGGGCTCTTCAAATATTATGTGAAATACCTGTCTTTATTTGCAGGAATTTCATAGGCCAGTCTAGCTGTTCCATTGGAATACCTGTATTGTTATCCACAGCTGGACTCATTATGAAGGATCCAACCCCTAGTTAGATAAGCTTATGAAGTCCTCTTGCGCTTGTCGACAGACTCTCCTTTGCCTTCACAAATGTGTCTTTAAACATACAATAAAGTTGTGTTGTAAATTCGGGAAAGTCCTTTAGCACATCTTAAGGGTGCAATGCTCCTTCTGAAAAGTTGCATTAAGGGAACAACAGAGGGCAACAATGATGAAGAGCCCATGTACCACTGAATGTGATTTTGAGTCTAATAAGGCACAGTAAATCAGCTTTTCTGTCACTGAGCTGTTATTTTGGAGCTGCTCAACACTGATTGATTTATTTTAACACACACTGCTGAAGAGAACAGTCTATACACAGAGGTATTGTGGTTTGCATTTTCTTCTGCATCAAGTAGAAACATTAATTAATTAAGTTTTGTTTGCTCGCTGCGCAGTAACCCTCTTGTTGATCTTATCTGAGCAAAATCTGCCGAAGATAGTTTAAGATCAGGAACAATTTAAAAAGGGAGTAAGCCAGAGGCTGTGATCCTAACAAACAGACTACGAATCAAATAGTCACAAAGGGGTCAATTCAAATAATTGGGAACACAGTCCCAGAGCGAGCGCGTTTCGTCGCGTGTTTCCCGACAGTACCAAGAAACACTAGCAACGCGACTCGAGTTGGGATCTGGCTTTCTCTGTCTGTATATGGCTTCAGAATTAATTAACACTGGAATGGGACGCAAGTCTTTGAGGGTCACAGTGCTATGTTGGGTCACAACTATGCTGAGCCATAGTTAACACACAGCTCACACAGGGATCGACAGCAGGTTACTTGAACATATCTGGCAATAAGCTCACATGAATTTGTTCATTAAACATGTACACAGTCGACCCTCCAAAGCCGTTTGCTACATGTAATCTGATCAACTAATTACTTTTATTGTTGAATTCCAATTTTTCCAGTTACGTTGCTCAATTCAAATTGCTCAATTATTTCATTTATTTGCCACTCTTATTGCAAATTTTCAGTAATCTGTAATAGTTTCACAAAATGAAGTACTTTTACCATAATTATAACCTGAAAGGGTTCTTTGAATTTGCAGATTTTTCAAGATTTTATCTTATGCAGTGAAGTCAGTTAAAGACTTGTAATCCTGTAATTGAATATTCAAAGTCTTTGCTGAAAATAAAATGATGCGATGATTGCAACAGGCAGCATTGGACTGGTGTTCGGCAGCAACAAGGTAGCTTGCAGACAATCGGCAAACTTGTTCACTTAGAAATTGGCAGGCTGTCAGTCACAACCGAGGGCAGCTCGATCTTTGAAAGTGAAACCTCCGCTCTCCATTTCTCTTGTCTTCAGGTGCGCAGGCGTGGTCAAGAAACACCATCCCAGTCAGCCGGTTAGGTGAGCTGCCCAATGAGCCTGACAGAGCAGATAGGTTGCAGGCATGTGCCAAAGTAACCAAACCTGATCTTGGTGTCCCTGAGCTTAGGGAAGGTGCAGGGCTGGGAGAGTGTTAATTATGGGTGTTGCCTTTTCAGATCCAATATCAAACAAACACTATGTCCAGGTGAATGCAAAAGGTCCCATGGCACTAGTGAAAAGAAGTGCACCTGTTGTTCCAACGAACAATACTCCCTCAGCTAACATAGCCATAAAATAAACCGACTGGTCATCACCCTGTAGGCAAGTTGATTGCCACATTTGCTTACATAATAGTGTCAACATTTCAAAAAAATAATCATGACTGTGAAACATTTGGGACTATCTTTTTAAACACCGTGAGGGCGATTCTCCGCCTGCATTGTGGCCAGCGCACATCTCACCTTTCCTTGAGCAGGAGAGCCCTTGAACGGGTTTCGCGCCAGGGCCGAAAGGAGTGCAATGTTCCCCACCCGCCGCACCTGACGCCTGGTTCATGCCCAGCGCATAATTCAATTAGCATTCAAATATGTTCAGATCATTTGAAGTCGGAATCTCCTGGCTCCCAATGTTTCCTCCCCCCACCCCACCTCTTCCACCCCACAGCAGCTGAGGCGGGCGGGAGTCTCCAACAACAGATATCGACTGGAATTTTCCATCCTTTGGGATTCCCTTTTCCTGCTGGCAGCACATCCCCGTCCGCAGGTTTCCCAACGGCATGGGGTGGCTTCACTGGGAAATCCCATTGACAAGCGGCGGGAAGACAGAATCCCGTCGCCAGCAAATGGCACGCCGCCGAGATACACGAGGCTGGGGCACCGGAAATTCCAGCCCATAATGAGCACGCAGGGGGCTCAGCGGTCATTGAGTGGTTGGGGACATGGCAGGTCAGTGCCCGGGCACTTCTGCGGGACACTGCTATAGTGCCAATGGGCACTGACAAGGGGAAGGATCTGGAAGTGGGATGGCCATGAAGGGAAGGCATTTGGCAAACCCATAGCGGGGTTCCACTCGCCTGGGGGGGCAACTGCTGACGATTGTGGTGAGGATTTGATGCCGGCTAGAAGTTAACCTGAAGGGAGGCCCTTTGGGAGGCCCCCTCACTTTGAGATTGGGGCAGCTTTTTTCTGTAAGGCTGGGATTGCCGGCATCTTTGGATCCCATTCTATGACAAAGGGTTATCTGGGGCGAGATTCTCCAACCCCCCGCCGGGTCGGAGAATTGCCGGGGGCTGGCGTGAATCCCGCCCCCGCCAGTTGCCGAAGTCTCCATCACCGGATATTCGGCGGGGGCGGGTATCGTGCCGCGCCGGTTGGCGGGCTCCCCCGCTCGATTCTCCGGCCCAGATGGGCCGAAGTCCCGCCGCTAAAATGCCTGTCCCGCCGGCGTAAATTAAACCACCTACCTTACCGGCGGGACAAGGCGGTGCGGCCGGGCTCCTGGGGGGGGCGATCTGACCCCGGGGGGTGCCCCCACGGTGGCCTGGCCCGCGATCGGGGCCCACCGATCCGCGGGCGGGCCTGTGCCGTGGGGGCACTCTTTCCCTTCCGCCTCCGCCACGGTCTCCACCATGGCGGAGGCGGAAGAGACTCCCACCACTGCGCATGCGCGGGAATGCCGTCAGCGGCCGCTGACACTCATGCGCATGCGCCGTCCGGAGATGTCATTTCCGCGCCAGCTGGCGGGGCACCAAAGGCCTTTTCCGCCAGCTGGCGGGGCGGAAATTCGTCCGGCGCCGGCCTAGCCCCTCAATGTTGGGGCTCGCCCCCCAAAGATGCGGAGCATTCCGCACCTTTGGGGCGGCGCGATGCCCGTCTGATTTGCGCCGTTTTGGGCGCCAGTCATTTCCGGACAATTTCGCCCCTGGACTCAAAACTTTAGCTCTTTTCTCTCCCTACAGATGCTGCCAGACTTGCTGAGATTTTCCAGCATTCTTTCTCTTTGGTTTCAGATTCCAGCATCTGCAGTAATTTGCTTTTATCATTTTCCCAGCAGGTTTCACCCTGGCTTCAAAAATGACAAAGGTGTGGGAGAATTGGGATTGAAACGCCCCTGCTGTTCGCACTGGCTTCACCACCCAAAATTATATTTCGTCATTTAGTGGGAGAATTCTGCCCTGTATATTTGAATAGTATTGTGGTAAGTTTACACTCTACTGTTGAAATAGAAAATGCCATTAACAGCAGAAATATACTTCGTTTCTGATATTTACTGAGTTTACTGGTTGCTTAGTCACAAAACAAAAATTAAATTGTAACAATTGCACCAAAGCTGGGAGGATGGGTTCCCTGTATGGAGATGAGAGGAGCATCAGCAGAAATTGACATAACTGTTCAGATGAGTCTTTCACTGGCCTAATCTTCCAACATCTGCGATGAGAGCTGAGAATTGCAAAGGCTCTGCTGGCAAACAAATTACAATACAAATAAAATCTTCAATTATCTATTATCCAGTGCTAATCTCTGAAAGAACAGGATTTAATACCAGTGGGAGAAGCATCTAGCAGGAAGTCATTAATTCATACAAATCTGGACAGCAGTTCTTCAAAACACCTTAAAACTATGCTATGCAAATCTTAGCTTACAACCGCTTAATGCGTTTGTGTGTAATCTTTTTATCCTCTATTTTTATGGAAATGTAAATCATATTTTAAATGGATCAACTGTTTGAGTAAAATAGTACCACGTATTCAGACTGCAGAATTTCACAATCAAATAGCAACAAGCCTGTGGAATAAATTACCATTGAAATGGAAGATATAAATTGATTCAATGTTCAAGTAAATGCATTTTTGAAAACAGCAGGAATTGAGGATAACACAAGAATAATGGCAGATGTGGTGAGAATATCTAAAAATAAGTCAGGATTATAAGGTTTAACAGTCATTTCTCTGTTACACGCAACTACTATCTTTAAAATTGTAAAATGGCTGATCACGAAATTAAGATTTTCAAATTTTTGAAATTGAGAAACCTGGGAGGCGCGTAACAGAAATGAAACAGAGTCTCATGTAGAGCGCGTTTAGCCGGGCGTTTCCGAGCACGTGCCAGGCTGAGAATAACCCTTCTATTAAACGGGGCTGTTTCATTTCCGGACCTTGGCAAGGAACGTCCCGCCGAGGCCCTTGGGCGCGATCCCCAGCATGGGCAAAATGTCACCTGGGCACCTTGGCACCACCAGCCTGGCACCACCCCTGCCATTGCCACCCACCTGGGCACCCTGGTGGTGGCCAGAGTGGCACCCAGGTGGCATTGTCAGGGTGCCCAAGTGGCATGACCACAGTGCCCAGGTGGCATTAGGGTGCTAGGGTACCACCCTGCCCAGAGCCCAACCACCCAGGGGCCCCCATTGCCTGGGAGACTCCTCCCCCTTCCCCCAATTGCCTGGGCCATGCTGGTGGAGACCACTGCTAAGCAGTGATCGCTCGGGGTCTCCAAGGCACTGGGTTTAGATTCCGTGCCTTGGGAAACTCCGGCGAGAGCATATTCAAGTGAACCTGACTGCACATTTGAATATGCAAATCTGGGGCGTCATTCTCCGCTGGCAGGAGTCTCCGTTTTGCCGGCGCCGGGGGGTTTCCCGACGGCGTGGGGCTGCCCCACAATGGGAAACCCCATTGACCAGCCGGTGTTACGGAGACTCCCGCCGGCCGGTCGGGGCAGAAATGTGGCGGGGCGGGTAGGGGAATTTCGCCCCAGGATCCTGACCTCAAGGAGAAGGATCCGGATTGTGACGTCTCGCGAGGTCTCGGGCGGGATTCTGCCGTAATTGGCGGGGCGGGCAACTCCGGCGGGAAGGAGTGACGTGACCCACTCCGGCGACGGGCCGGCCAGCGCAAGTTGGCACATGCGCGGGAGCGCCAGCGGGTGCTGGCATCATCCCAGCGCATGTTCAGAGGGCTTCGTCTCTGCACTGGCAATGGCAGACCGCTACAGCTGCCGGTGCGGAAGAATAGAGTGCCCCCACGGCACAGGCCGCCCGCGGATCGGTGGGCCCCGATCGCGGGCCAGGCCACCTTGGGGGCACCTCCCGGGGCCAGATCCCACCGCGCCCCCCGGGTAAGGACCTACTCTAATTTGCGTCGGCGGGACCGGCAAAACACGGGCGGCCACTCGGCCCATCGCGGGCCGGAGAATCGCCAGCGTGGTGGGGCCGCTGCCAGCGGCTGCTGACCGGCGCGGTGCGATTCCCGCCCCCGCCAAATCCCCGGTGCCGGAGATTCACGCCGCCCCCTGCCGATTCTCCGTCCCGGCGGTGGGTCGGAGAATCCCGCCCCTCGTCTCTCGTGAAATTTACCGGCCTCGCCGCTTCCTGAATCGGGCGTGGTGAGGCCAGTAGATTGCGGCCCTAGCTTAGGAACTGAGGGGTTCAGGATATTATCAAGGTTGGGCAAATCAATAAGTAACATTTGCTCAGATTTGAACTGAAAATATTGTAGATAATTGGGTGGATGGAATAATAAGTGAGGGAAAGCATTTCAAGTTGTAGAGACAGTGAGAATGAATAAGCTAGAAAATGAGTGGTAATAATGAACCCTGGTCAGAGCACAGAGCATGGAGGGAGCAGGATTGTGCAGGATGCTGATTTTACAGCTAAGAAAGAATATGTCTGCAAAGATTATGGGAGCATTGTCCATCGCAGTATTGATGAAATGGAGTCAAATGCATTAAACATCAACAACCCTCAAGTTGAATCTCTTCTACCCCAATGAATCCATGTTACAAAATGTCCATAAGCATAACCAGTCTCTTGAGTTAACTCCCAAGAGGAATTATCTTCAGGTAAGCAATCTCTGAGCCATAGCTGGTAACGTTGCATCCTCACTTTATGTACTTCATGCAGGACGCCAGAATTTGCAATCCATTTAGTTCTCGGAGTTCTGCCCTATGCCTGCATACAGCAAGATAAATGTTAGGCAGAAGGGAAATTCATTTATCAATTGCAACAAAAGCTGTTTGTTGTCAATATTTAATATTAAAGTCAGAAAGCTTTGGCAGGTTTTCGCTCTTTAAGACAATGGTTATATCAAATGTACCAGCTTGAGAAGGTGCCTGACCCGAGCAAGGCAGACCCCCAAGTAGCTCTGCTGACTTTAAGGGACGTACACATTAGCATGTGGGACATTTATCAGCCATCCCGTGAAATTATTTACATGAATGAATGGGATGGGTGCAGACACAGCTCGTGCAAACAACAGCACAGCTAAATTGAGCCCAATGGCCTGGGTCCATACGGTCAACTTTATGGAATGTTTGTAATGATGCATCTGAAGAGCTCCACTCACTAGTGTCAAAAGGTTGGCTGAACATTAATGTTAAAGTGCATAAGATGATCAGGTCTCACGGCACCGAGGATCACTGCCCATGTGGGGTTTGCACATTCTCCCCGTGTCTGCGTGGGCCTCATCCCTACAACCCAAAGATGTGCAGGGTAGGTGGATTGGCCACACTAAATTGCCCCTTAATTAGAAAGATAATGAATTGGGTACTTTAAATTTATAAATTTAAAAAAAGATCTCTGGTAATAATAAACATTAAGCTTAAATGATTTCATGATTACGAAAATGGTTTAAATGATTAAATGGGAATTTTTTAAAAAAAATGTATTTTTAATTTTTTTTATTCTCCTCCTTTTTCACATTTTCTCCCACATTTACACCCATCAACAATAAACAATAATCAGCAAGATATGTCAGTCCCCATAATAACAACGATCCCACCCGCCCACCAACCCCCAAACATCAGCCCACATGTTTACATAAACAAATGTCAAAAAGGAATCAGGGATTACCCGTAGTCACCCTTAATCTACACAGCTCCCCCACCCCCCCCCCCCCCACCCCCCCCACCAACTAATGTTCGATATTATCCAGTTCTTGAAAGTGCATAATAAATAGTGCCCATGACTTGTAGAACCCCTCCGAGCTTCCCCTCAGTTCGAATTTAACCTTCTCAAGGGCCAAGTATTCCAACAGGTCCCCCCGCCACGCCAGGGCACTGGGTGGAGAGGCTGCTCTCCATCCCAGCAGGATTCGCCTTCGGGCGATCAACGAGGCGAAGGCTATGATATCTGCCTCCGCTCCCGTTTCCAACCCTGGCTGGTCCGACACCCCGAATATGGCCTCCTGGGGACCCGGGTCCAGTTTCACACGCACCACCTTGGAAATTACCCGAAACACCTCCTTCCAGTACTCCCCTAGCTTTGGACAGGACCAAAACATATGAACGTGATTCGCGCCCCCCCCCCCCCCCCCCCAGCAACGCTCACACACATCCTCTACTCCTTCAAAAAATCGGCTCATCCTCGCCCTCGTGAGGTGCGCTCTATATACCACCTTCAGCTGTATCAGCTCCAACCTCGCACATGAGGTGGAGGCATTCACTCTCCGGAGCACCTCACACCAGACCCCCTCCTCTATAACCTCTCCCAGCTCTTCCTCCCACTTTGCTATGATCCCTTCCAGTGGTGCCTTATCCTCTTCCAGAATAGCTCCGTACACCGCTGACACTGCCCCCTTCTCCAGTCCCCTTGTCGTCAACACCTCCTCCAGCAATGTGGAGGCCGGTTCCTCTGGGAAGCTCTGTATCTCCTTCCTGGCAAAATCCCGAACCTGCATGTACCTAAACCCTTCTCCCTGCTCTCGCCCATACTTCGCTTCCAGCTCCCTCAATCCTGCAAACCGACCCCGAAGAAACAAATCTTTTAGCGTCTTAATCCCCTTCTCTTCCCATTTCCGAAAACTTCCATCCCACCTCCCTGGCTCAAATCTGTGGTTCCCCCGAATCGGCATTTCCCTTGACCCTAAACCCAACCCGAAGTGTTGGCGAAACTGCCTCCAGATTTTCAATGTAAATGGGAATTTTTAAAAGTCGCATTCCATTAGTTTCATTTACTCAGAGATATGATAACCTCTGAATGTTAAGCCTTACCTGGGTTCTGCTAAGCAAAGTTTACCCAAAGCGATTGCTGTATTCTGTTGAAGGCCATTTTCCTTGGCATCGCCACCAGCATGTTTCAGCAACGTTCTGACAATGTCAGTCTTGAGTAGCGATGTAGCAGCTCCAGGGATCTCAAAGCAGTTTGAAAGGCAAAGGGCAATGTTCCCCACCACCAGCTCATCGTCTGAACACAGCAGCTTCCTTAGAACACTGAATTCTGGGAATGGACAATGGAACGAGAGAGATAGAACACTTCAGAGAAAGTGGATGGGTTTCAAAAAGGTTTACATGTGGTGCATAACATCAGCACAGCCCCAATGGCCTTGTTCGATACAGTCAACTTTATGTAATGTTTATAATCTTGCAGCTGAAGAGCATACTGACTAGTGTCAAAGGTTTGGCAAAGCATTAATGTTAAAGTGTAGATAGCATAAGCAGATCTCTGGTAATATTACACTTTAAGTTTAAACAATTCACATGATTATGAAAATGGTTTAAATGATTAAATGGGAAGTTTTTTACGCAGAGGGTTGTGGGTGCCTGGAACTCACTGGCAGAGGAGGTGGTGGAAGCAGGGACAATAGTGACGTTTCAGGGGAGTCTTAACAAATACATGAATAGGATGGAAATAGAGGGATACAGACCCCGGAAGTGTAGAAGGTTTTAGGTTAGACGGGCAGCACACGGGCTTGGAGGGCCAAAGGGCCGGTTCCTGTCCTGTACTTTTCTTTGTTTTTTTGTTTTTAAAAGTCACATCCCACCAGTTTCATTTACATGGCATTCCATGTGAAACCGCAAGGAAAAATTAAAGGAGTTTCACCATCAACACCAGTTCTGAGTCCTGTTGAATCAAAGAATTGTTACGGCGCAGAAGGCGGCCATTTGGCCCATCATGTCTGCACCAGCTCTGCAAATGAGCATTGTGAACCGTAGAACCCCTACAGTGCAGAAGGAGGCCATTCGACCCATCGAGTCTGCAACTATCCTCTGAAAGAACACCTTACCTAGGCCCACTGCCCCACCATGTCCCCAGAACCCCACCAAACTTTTGGACACTAAGCAGCAATTTAGCATGGCCAATCCACCGAACCTGCACATTTGTGGACTGTAGGAGGAAACTAGAGCACCCGGAGGAAACCCACGCAGGCACGGGGAGAACATGCAAACTCTACACAGATAGTGACCCAGGATTGGAATCGAACCCGGTTTCCTGGCGCTATGAGACAGCGGAGCTAACCACTGTGCCACCATGCTGCCCTTGTTCTTCCTGCCAAAACAAATTGCCTCTCACTTCTCCGCATTAAACTTAATCTCCCACCAATCTGCCCATTCCACCAACTTTTCTATGTTGCTGGTTTAAAATGACCACAGAATAAGTGAAGATTCAAAATCAGCTCCGGGAACTAGAGTTGGAGTTGGGAGGAAGAGCTGATGTTTAAAAGTCAGAATTCTGGAGCAGCAGAGTAACAGCTTTCAGATCTGCAATGTTTGAAGTGTGAAACAACAAAGAACAGAGAAAACAGTCAAGGTGGAGGTGAGAATTACGGGGTTGAATATTCCCAAAGACAGGATGAGATACAGATCATCAAAGGGCCCCACTGGAACAAATTTACTTGAGGTGGGCTGCAACTTGTGCACTGTTGCTAACTTTTGGTTGGCTCTTCATTCGTAATTTGCTCTGTTTGTTTAACCTTTGCTCTAGACTCGCCAGGTATCTTTATGATACCGCCACGAGGTTCAAGTTCAAGTAATGATCAATAACTCAACACACCAATTAGTAAGATTCAAATCAAAACATATTTATTATGCACAGTAAATCACTACTCATGCATAAACTCTACTTTCTGGACTATTCCTATCACTAAAAGGCCTATACTTAGCTTCGGACTGGCCCACCAGGTCAGGGGAACAAATGGCCTTTTGTTCAGGTCCTGAGTCTGCAGGATTCAAAAGCTGGTATGGACTTGTAGCTAGGAGCGCCTATCTCGTAGCGAGCGTTGACTGGAGACTTACTTGGTTGATGCGGCAGCTTGGACAGTTCACTCTCAGAGGTTGCTTTGCGTTGCTGAGTGACCCTGTCAAGAAGAACGATTTGAACTTGGGGGCTTTACTTTATAGTCCCCAGGGGCCTCCCGCCCTTCGGGGCGGACCCCCTACCTGGTTCCAAATGATTGGACTGCGTTCCAATCATTTGGATCGATTTCTCCAATACTGGAGTTGTTCCCTGATCGCTGGGCGGTCCCTAAATGTCCGTTGGCCTTCCTTTGTCTTGGCTCCTGCTGGCGCCGAGGAGTCTGGCTTGGCTTTATTCACCTTAACTGTATCAATTGTGCCTTGGAATTGCTCATTACTATGCAGATGGCTGCTGGTTTCCGTGCTGTCTGGTTTCTTACAGGTTTCAATACACATGATTCCTGTATTTGCTAGTCTTTGCCTGTGTTGGCTGAATTTCCCTTCAGCCTTTGCAGTTCTCCATTTTAAGTCGGGAAGTGGCCAACTCAGGTGGCTACAGCACCTCCACAGTAACCAAGATGGGAGGCCCAATGTGAGAGCCAGCAACAGAGACAGGCCAGCAGCCCCACCGAGAGAGTTAAGTGCTGCTGAGGCAGAAGATTGAGCAGGAGGGTGCCTCCAAACGGAGACACTCTTGGAGGCCAGCTAAAAATGTAAAGTTCAAGACCCACGGTTGTTTGGGTCATCCGTATAAAAAGACACCTCTCCATACGAATGGTTTTGGCCAAGACTATGGCTTTTTTCGCACTTGCAGCTCATTGTTTGGACCAGTGACAGGAGGAACCAATAGCCCTGTGGCCTGCCGCCGGTGGCAGCCTTCAGGTTTCTCCCTGCCTCTGGACACAACAAGGTGGGGGGGGGGCAAAGCCGTCTGTGGCTGGGAAAATGTTAGTTGGCTCTGAAAATAGCCCCTATGTTGGATTTTAATTAGCCCAATTGGCTGCCTGCCTCCATGGTGTCGGCTGCCAATTCCATTGGCTTGGATAGTCAGCCAGGAGGCAGGAGAGCATCAGGTCATAGAACATAGAAAAATACAGCACAGAACAGGCTCTTCGGCCCACAATGTTGTGCCGAACCTTTGTCCTAGATTAATCATAGATTATCATACAATTTACAGTGCAGAAGGAGGCCATTCGGCCCATCGAGTCTGCACCGGCTCTTGGAAAGAGCACCCTACCCAAGGTCAACACCTCCACCCTATCCCCATAACCCAGTAACCCCACCCAACTCTAAGGGCAATTTTGGACACTAAGGGCAATTTATCATGGCCAATCCACCTAATCTGCACATCTTTGGACTGTGGGAGGAAACCGGAGCACCCGGAGGAAACCCACGCACACACGGGGAGGATGTGCAGACTCCGCACAGACAGTGACCCAAGCTGGAATTGAACCTGGGACCCTGGAGCTGTGAAGCAATTGTGCTATCCACAATGCTACCGTGCTGCCCTGAAGAACAAATTAATCTACACTATATCATTCTACCGTAATCCATGTACCTATCCAATAGCTGCTTGAAGGTCCCTAATGTTTCCGACTCAACTACTTCCACAGGCAGTGCATTCCATGCCCCCACTACTCTCTGGGTAAAGAACCTACGTCTGACATCCCCCCTATATCTTCTACCATTCACCTTAAATTTATGTCCCCTTGTAATGGTTTGTTCCACCCGGGGAAAAAGTCTCTGACTGTCTACTCTATCTATTCCCCTGATCATCTTATAAACCTCTATCAAATCGCCCCTCATCCTTCTCCGTTCTAATGAGAAAAGGCCTAGCACCCTCAACCTTTCCTCGTAAGACCTACTCTCCATTCCAGGCAACATCCTGGTAAATCTCCTTTGCACCTTTTCCAAAGCTTCCACATCCTTCCTAAAATGAGGCGACCAAGGTCAGCCGCTCCTTCATGCAAATATCGGAATCTCCCAGCCTACTCATCACCTCCAAGGCAAAGTTCAGCCCAACATGCTTACAAGTTTCAGAAAATTCTCCTGTGCCTTCGACAAATATCAGCCTTTTTTTTGAGCGGCATTTTGTGGAGTTGTCTTAAATGTGGTCACCGTGTATGCAGCATATGGGGTACTCATAAAAACATCAAATGTATCAAGCGCACAACAGGTTAATCAGCATCGCAAGGGAGAAAAACAAAGGCACAACAGAAAAGCTACACTATCAGTTGCAAGTCATCCTAACCAAGACATATGTTGCCATTCCTTCATCATGACTAACTCAAATTTCACGATCGCACCATCAGCAAATGCACCCAACAGCAGGCGATGCTAGTAAAGTAGCATTTTTAAGAATCCAAATCTGGTGCTCTGCAAGCTGTAGGGGTGGGTACTAAATGCTGTTTCTGTTGGCTTCACCCTCAACTCGCAACCAATAAAATTAGGCTGATAACTGAGTTATCTTCCCCTTTCAGGTGCTTATTATGTGTACTCCATCTCCACATCGCTTATACTTTGGGAGTGAGTGTTCTTTTCAAATCATGGTTTGACAATGTATTAATAATGGCAGTGTACAGACCCACCATTATAATAATGCTCTGTTTGCTGCTGATGCTGGAAAAACACCAGAGAGTGCTGTGTGTAATTATTATACATTACAAATAGATTGTGCTATATTTCAACATAAGGGGTCCACCCACGCAGCCCCAGATGCCCGATTCAAGCTTAGTGACAAAGTCATTTCTTAAAAATTGCTCAAACCAGAAGGTGATTATCACGTACTTTTGTCACATTTGACAATCTCTTCTCGGGCCGGTTCGCTACTCCTGCTGCAGATTGCCAAGACCTTTGCAGCGTATCGTGTAGTTGTCTTCCCACCTGCCTGAAACACAAACAAATCAAACTGTGGACGTGCAGACGGTGGGAGTCAGGCAAACAAGTGAACAGAAATTTGAAGAAGCATCTTTCTTTCTGCCGCCCTCACGCACACCATGGTCACTGCCAAAGGCAACTCTTGCCTGGTTGTCCGCACATGATAGGTCCCAGCTGCGGGGGGGGGGGGGGGGGGGGGGGGCACTGAACAACAATCAGGGGGCACCAAGTACAAAAATAGCCCTCAGGCCAGCAGAAAAATCATAGCTGATTTATTTGCTTCTCTTTTCACTTGTTATTTTCCTTGTTTTCTACCGCCCAGGAGAAAAGATGCCCAGATGAAGAAACATTAAGTCATTGATATGGCTAAAGTTGTTCTTGTTGAATCATAGAATGATGCAGCACAATTTAGCGTAGCCAATCCAGCTAACCCGCACATCTTTGGACTGTGGGAGGAAACCCATCCATTAAATCTACGTTGCAGCATAAAATAATTATTTCCTTGTGTCATCTATGATTATTTTTCCAATCACCTTAAATCTGTCCTCTGGTTAAAGATTGCCACCGGAAACAGATGTTCCTTACTTACTCGGTCAAAACTATATGGTATGTATATTTCAAAAGCTGATTTGTATCATATACTAAAGTTTCTACGTCCATCAGTGTTACTACCTTTATAAATCTGAGCATTTTCTTCATTATTCCTGTTTTCACTGCATTTTCTACGGCTTCCACAGACTGAGGGAGCACGTGACTCAGAAGTCCAGTTGCTCTCTGCAAAATAACAAAAATAACTAATTCTCAAAGCAGCCACATGTTAATGCAAACGGTTCATTAGCAACATGATAGGCTTCTCTCTTAAAACAGTTTGCAAATTCCCGTCAGGATAGCTACATTCCAATTAGTGAATGAAACACAGCAATAATCAATCAGGCCAGGAATGGACAGTACTTACTGTGAGAATGCCACCATCTGTGCTGCTGAGCAGGAAGATGCACCTTTCCGTAATAGCCAGAGCTTTTGCCTAAAACACATAGATAGGGAGTAAGGGAGGGAAAGCTGGACACCATGAAAGGGTGAAATTAATAGAAAAAGTGCTAGAAAAACTCAGCAGGTCTGGCAGCATCTGTGAAGGGAGAAAAAGAGTTGATGTTTTGAGTCCTTATGACTCTTAAGTCATGTTAACTCTTTTAAAAAAAAATTAATAATCTTTATTGCCACAAGTATGCTTACATTAACACTGCAATGAAGTTACTGTGAAAAGCCCCTCGTCGCCACATTCCGGCGCCTGTTCGGGTACACAGAGGGAGAACTCATAATATCTAATTCACCTAACAGCACGTCTTTCGGGACTTGTGGGAGGAAACCGGGTGTTATAACCTGCCTACTTACGATTGGCTGGGGACTAATGACTATCCCACAATCCTATGGGAGTATGAACTTCCCCAATGAGGGGGGCGGAGAAACTCCAAGTATAAATAAGCTGGCCAGTTCAGGAACCAGCAGGAAGGAGAAGGTAGCAAGGGAAGTTACTGCTACTGATATGTATATATTGTTATAGTAAATAAACGTTATTATTTTGTATCCTTAAAACTCGTGCTGGATTCTTCGTGGCCCTTACAAAACCGGGGTACCCGGAGGTAACCCAGGCAGACACAGAGAGAACGTGCAGACTCCGCACAGACAGTGACCCAAGCCGGGAATCGAACCTGGGACCATGGAGATGCGAAGCAACAGTGCTAACACTGTGCTACCGTGCCGCCCATTTCTGTCGACAGATGCTGCCAGACCAGCTGAGCTTTTCCAGCAGTTTCTGTTTTTATTTCAGATTTCTGGCATCTGCATTATTTTACTTTTGTTATTGCTATGAAAGGTGATTCATTTACAGCCTTGATCCAATTTCCAAACATTCTTAAACAGATTCCTTTACTCCTTCCATCCCTTGGAGCAAAGCAATTACATGCGAACACTGCAAATTAAGTGATTTATCTTTTACATAATTTTAAAAATTAAACTGAAAGATACACTTAAGATGACTTAATTTAGTCAATTCTGTACCATCATGTCTTTTAGTGCCTTAGCCCAATAGATGTTAATATATTACAGATTTTTCAATCAGTAGTAATTATGCTAAAAGTAGGGCTTGCTGCCAAAATTACCATTCTGTTATAAATGGTGTGCACTGCTAGCATTGCTGGAGGCAGAACAGTCTTACTTAATATCTTTTTTCAAAACTCCCACTGATCCAAAGAAAGTAGGGAGCACCAGCACTCAATTCCCAGATTATGCAGTATTGGTTCATCTCAGCATGTTGAATGTCTCAAAGACAAGGAGGATCTCACTCCTGATTGCTGTCCAAATAGCCTTGTGATTGGAAAGTGTACATGTGAAGATCAGCAGCAGCCTGCTTCAGGATCAGGTCTGATGCTCGGTGGATGAATAGCCTGTCAAATTAATTCGTCAAACAAATACACGAAGCACAGTTGCACTTGCAGGAATCAAACTGGCATTGCCTTCAGAGCACATGTGGGAAAATGATTTAAAAACAGCAACTAAAGATGAGAATTTGCTGCCCGTGTCCTTAATTTCCTACCTGGATGGTGCAGCATTGTTCTATGGAAAGGTTTACCATCAGGCCCAGAAGAGTGTACAGCGTTTCTCTGTATTCTGCCTCAGTGACAGATAATGTAGCCTCATCCTATGCGAATGGAGAAATGTTGTTGAAAATTGGGTGGCCAAATATTGAAGACAAAACAGCCTCAAGTCAGTACATAAAACACAGGTTCAGAAATCAATGGGACCAATACCTTCAGAAAGGGAAACCTCATTTGACATTTTGTAATCAAATTGAATTAAGGGAGCTCGGACTGAAAAAAGAGCATTTTGACTCTCTATTCCACTCTTTTGATCGGGCTTACAACCCATTTCACCAATCTGATATTTCTGAAGTTTTTCCAATTCCTTTGAGAATCAAAGATTCTAACTACATGATCGACCCCGCAACCCACCACTGCTGTGAGACAGTTAAAACATAACAGCAGGAGAAACTGATGTCAGGAAATGCTTCTTCATGCAGGAATGGGTATCTGGATTAAGTGATGGAAGCAAGGAAACATCAATGAAACGCTTGTTACTGGAGAGGGAAAGGTGAACCTGGATGGCTGAGCTAAGATCATAGAATCATAGAATTTACAGTGCAGAAGGAAGCCATTCGGCCCCTCGAGTCTGCACCAGCCCTTGGAAAGAGCACCTTACTTAGGTCCACACCTCCCCACCTAACCTGCACATCTTTGGACTGTGGGAGGAAACCGGAACACCCGGAGGAAACCCACACAGACACGGGAAGAACGTGCAGACTCCGCGCAGACAGTGACCCAAGCCGGGAATCGAACCCTGGTCACTGGGATTGAGAAACAACAGTGCTAACCACTGTGATACCGTGCCGCCCCTCTGCATTTATAATGAATTTGTGTGCTTATGCCCAATAATCTATTCCACCTGAACCCACAGCGCGTTTGTACATTAAAGGTTAAATTCAACAAAAGGTGCAATTTATTTTTGCTGATCACATATTCACCCTAATTATAGCTCAAACTAGAAAGAAAGAGTTGCGCTGATTCAACAACTTTCACAACCTCAGAATCATTGCCCACAATGCTTTGCAGACCAAAACGTCTTCTTGAAAAGTATAAATTGTTAAAATTTTGGCAAGCGCAACAATCACTAATTGCACAACAAGCAAACAAGATAAATGACTAGATAATGTTTTTTATGCCGGCGTTAGCTAAGGACAAAGACACAGGGAAAACACCTCTGTTGTTCAAGTGGTATTATAGAAACGCTGCAATGCAGAAGGAGGCCATTCGGCCTATCGAGCCTGCACCGACCCTGCGAAGGAGCACCCTCCTTAGGCCCACTCCCCCCCCCGCACCTGATCTCCGTAATCCCACCTAACCTTTGTACAATCTCCAGCCACCCAAGGCTGGAATTGAACCCAGGTCTCTGGCGCTGTGAGGCTAACCACTGTGCCGCCCTTCATGGAAGACTTTACAGACACCTGATCAGGTAGATGGGCCTTGGTTTACTGTCTCTTTCAAAAGACTCCACCTCTGACAGTGCAGCATTACCTCGGTACTAAATGTCAATCTCAATTATGGCATATAAATCAGTACTTGCATCATGCACCTGATCAATCCTCATCTGGGATTGCAAAAATTTGGGGTTATCACAACTGGGCGGTGACAAATTGAGACGTCTCGCTCAGATCAACAAGCCCCTGTGTGCATGATAGGCATAGGCTGTGTGCTGTTATCCTCAGGCAAGACAGGTGGGAGGGGCATCAAGGGGGTTGAGAAAGAAGGAAGAGTAAGTCACCTACAGCTCCACAACAGGTAATACTTTCAACTTAACCTTTTGAGTGGTAACCTCCAGTAGTCCCTTTAAAGGCTTGGCATCCGCTACTGAGGAATCTCAATGAAAATGTAAAATTCAGAGAACCACAGGAGCTGCAGAAAGATACCATTATGTCTGCACGGACCAAAAAAGAGAAAAAATAAACGAGCAGCTTATTTTAATCCCCCCCTTCCAGTACCTGGTCCATAGCCTTGCAGGTTCCAGCACTACAGATACAGTTCCAGGTACCTTTAAATGAGTCGAGTGTTTCAGCCTCAGCCAGCAACTTAGGCAGTGAATTCCAGACTCCCGCCACCCTCTGGGTAAAAACGTTTTTCCTCATGTCCCGTCTTGTGCTTCTACCAATCGCCTTAAAATCTAAGCCCCTGGTAAGTGATCCCTCAGATGGGGGAAATAGGTCTTTCCTGTCTAGACCAGACATAATTTTGCACACTTCAATTATGTCACCCTTTAGCCTCCTTTGTTCTGAGGAATAAAACCCTCGTCTATCTCCTCGTAGCTACAATTTTCAAGCCCTGGTGCCATTATTGTAAATCTCCTCTGTACCCTCTCCAGACCAATTATGTTGTTCCTGTAATGTGATGACTAAAACTGCACACAAAATTCCAGCTGTGGCCTAAGTAGTGTTTTATACAATTCCATCATTACATTCCTGCTTTTGTATTCAATACTTCGCCCAATAAAGGAAAGCATTCCATATGCTTTCTTGACGATTTTGCCGAACTATCCTGCCACCTTCAAGGACTATGGACATGGACTCCAAAGTCCCTCACTTCCTCAATACCTCTCATTATCTTCCTGTTTATTGAGTATACCCTCGCTTTACTGAGTATGCTCTCCCCAAATGGATTTACGGTGGCACGATGGTTAGCACTGCTGCCTCACAGCACCAGGGACCTGGGTTCAATTCCAGCTTTGGGTGACTGCGTGGAGTTTGTACATTCACCCCATGTCTGCGTGGGTTTCCTCTGGGTGTTCCAGTTTCCTCCCACAGTCCAAAGATGTGCAGGTTAGATGGATAGGCCATGTTAAATTACCCCTTAGTGTCCAAAAGGTTAGGTGGGATTACTGAATTATGGGGATAGGTTGGGGCATGGACCTAGGTGGGGTGCTCTTTCAGAAAGCTGGTGCAGACCCAAGGGACCGAATGGCCTCCTTCTGCACTGTAGTGATTCTATGATTCTAACACTGAGCCCTGTGGAAGACCACTGGAAACCATTTTCCATTTGCCAAAACATCCATTGGCCAATGCCTTTTATTTCCTGTCACTGAGCCAATTTTGAATCCAACATGCTCCCTTCCCCTACATCCCATAAGATCTCACTTTTCTGATCACTCTGCCATGTAGGACTTTGTCAAATGCCTTACTGAAATCCATGTATACAACATCCACCGCACAACCCTCATCAATCCTGTTTGCCTTCCATGTGAAAAAGAAAACAAAATCATTATGTATGTGTCAACACCTGGGGCAGGATTCTCCGACCCCCCCCGGCCGGGTCGGGAGAATCGCCGGGGGGCGGAGTGAATCCCATCCCCGCTGGCCGCCGAATTCTCCAGCACCGGAGATTCGGCGGGGGCGGGAATCGCGCCGCGCTGGTCGGTGGGCCCCCCCCCCCGGCAATTCTCTGGCCCGCGATGGGCCGAAGTCCCGCTGCTATAATGCCGGTCCCACTGGCGTGAATTAAACCACCTCCCTTACCGGCGGGACCAGGCAGCGCGAGCGGGCTCCGGGGTCCTGGGGGGGGCACGGGGCAATCTGGCCCAGGGGGGGTGACCCCACGGTGGCTTGGCCCGTGATCGGCACCCACCGATCCGCGGGCGGACCTGTGCCCTGGGGGCACTCTTTCCCCTCCGCGTCGGCCTTAGCCTCCGCGATGGCCGACGCGGAGGTGACCCCCCCCCTCCCCCTGCGCATGCGCGGGGATGACGTCAGCAGCCACTGACGCTCCCACGCATGAGCGGACTTCCGCCGGCCGGGGGAGTCCCTTCGGCCCCGGCTGGCGTTGCGCCAAAGGCCTTCCACGCCAGCCGGCGGGACGGTAACCACTCTGGCGCGGGCCTAGCCCCTAAAGGTGAGGGCTTGGCCCCTAAAGGTGCGGAGAAATCCGCACCTTTGGGGCGGCCCGACGCCGGAGTGGTTCACGCCACTCCATCCCGCCAGGACCCCCCGCCCCGCCGTGTAGGGGAGAATCCCGCCCCTGATAATTAGCACAGCTATTTGTCATAGAAGAGATCCTCACTAATTTAGGTGTCAGTATCATATTTAATGTCCTAAATAATTTCTGACTAAAGATTAAAACGGAAGCATCAATATGGAAATTCAAGTTGTTCCACACTCTCAAGAAACTTACGATAGCAATTAAACATGACTCCCAGTATTCTTCACTTTGTGCTATTTGTCTAGATATTGTCTTGTCAGATGCAATGCTTCCTATGACGGACATGTACTGTGGAAACACCTGTTTATTCACCAACTTCAGGTTTTTCTGCAACAAGAATCAAACCAGCAAAAATAGAATGTGCATGAGAATCACTAATGACGCATAAACCATTCAAATGAAAAAATCTTTGTTGGAGATTTGAATATGACTTGTGGGCTGAGTATTTTTTTAAAATAAATTTATGGGATTTGAGCGTTGTTGGCTAAGCAAGCATTTATTGCCCATCCATAACTGTCCTTCAGAAGATGGTGATGAGTTGCCTTCTTGAACTGCTGCAGTGCATACACACACAGTGCTGTTGGGGAGGGAGTTCCAAGATCTGAATTCAGCGACAGTGAAGGAATGGCTATGTATTTACAAGTCAGGATGGTGGGTGGCTTAGAAGTGTAACTTCCAGGTTGTGGTGTTCCCATGTGTCTATTTCCCTTGTCCTTCTAAATGGTTGTGTTCATGGGTTTGGAAGGTGCTAAGGAACCTTGGTGAGTTCCTGCAGTGCATGTTGTAGATGGTACGCACTGCTGCCACTGTGAGTCAGTTGTGGAGAGAGTGAATGTTTGTGGATGGGGTGCCAATCAATCGGGCTTTGTCTTGGATGATGATAAGTTTCTTGACCATTGTTGGGAGTTGCACTCACCAGTCAGGTGGACAGTATTCCATCACACTCCTGACTTGTGCCTTGCAGATGGTGGATTGACTTTGCCCTGCTTTTTGTGTACAGAACATACTTTTCCACATTGTTGGGTAGATGTCAATGTTGCAGCTTTATGGGAATAGATTGACTAGGGGTACGCAAGTTCTGGAGCACAAGTCTTCAGTACTATTGCTGGAATATTATCAGGGCCTATATATAGCCTTTGCAGTAGCCAATGCCTTCAGCCGTTTCTTGATATCACGTCAAGTGAATCAAATTGGTTGAAGACTTGTATCTGTGATGCTGGGGACATCCGAGGAGGCAGAGATGGATCATCCACTCGGCACTGATGTACTGGGCTTATTGAAGATGGGGATATTTATGGAGCCTCTTCTTCCAGTAAGTTGTTTAATTGTCCACCACCATTCACAACTGGATGTGACAGAACTGCAAAGCTTAGATCTGATCTGTTGGTTGTGGAATCACTTCGCTCTGTCAATCCCTTGATGCTTACGATATTTGGCACACAAATCTTCCTGATTTGTAGCTTCACCACGTAGATACTTCATTTTAGGTATACCTGCTGCTGCTCCTGCATTGTCCTCCTGCATTGAACCAGGGTTGATCCTCGGCTTGATGGTAACTTACAAACATGAACAAAAAAACCCGAATATATTCTAAATGCAGTGTCAAAATACACCCTCAAATACACACTGACTAAGTTTTAGTGGCTGGTGGATGTGTGGGAAGGCTCAATATTAATTCCTTACCAGGAGACTTTCAAATGATGGTAACACATTGACTGCAAAATCACTTCGACAATGCTTTTTAAACCTAATGGGGAAGGAATCAAACATGTTAATGCCAAGAATGCTCATCATTTTGATGTTTGTGTCACTTTTCAATCTCAGATTTTAGGCTCAGTCAAAGGTTTTTAATTTATCAATTTATCCAACAGACAATGCTGAGGAAGCATGACTGACAATCATTTTGGAAGAAGTATTCATGATTTATTTTTAAATCGGGAGACGTTTAACTGTCTACCACTGAGATAACCAGATTAAGACTCGTCTAGCCAACTTGAGATTCACCCCTCTTGGCCTTTGGACCTCGGCAGACTTAGGCTTTGCATGTCTCATCATTTCTTTTCAGTTTGCCTAGCTGTGGAAGATTTAGTGAGCTGTACATCAGTGCTGTTCCCTTCCTGCTTTCCATCAAAATGATGGAAGGGAATAAGAGTAAGAAATGAGATTATCCGGGTGTTCATGCAACTGAGAGCATCTTAAAATAATGGAACTATTGGTCTTATAGGGCAAACTCTTCTGGCTCATCATGCCGGAAGGATCATCTGGTCGTGCCGGTGACGCATCCCCACCTCAGGTTTTCCGGCAGGGTGGGGTGGATTCAATGAGAAATCCCGTTAACAGCGACGGGACCAGTAGATCCCGCCACCTCCCAATGGCAGGTCGCCATAAAATACACCGCAGGGAGGCCAGGGAATCCCGCCCTTAGTCTTTCTTTCCCTCCACCCATGAGGAAACAGCTAGTCAGGCTCGACAGCAGTGCACGGTAATAAAACTGAAGTACAGTCCCATTGTACTGTGAAGACCTTCCAGGGGATAGCTTGGATACAGAACCTTGGTTAGGCCACACTTACTGTGCACAGTTCTGATCTCCGAGGTAAAAGGATATGGAGGATTGAAGAAAACACAAAAAAGCTTTACGAAGCTGATGCCAGAACTGAGAACTATATCTTTTAAGAAAGATTGACAGCTTGTGGCTTTTTTCTTTAGAAAAGAAAAGGCTGAGAGGTGATAGAGCTTTTTAAGATTATGAAGGAGTTTGGTTAGGTAGGTAGAGATAAGCGGTAGATGTTTTCATTTGTGGGGAGATCAAAACTAGGAGCATAAATATTGAATTACTATTGAATCCAATGAAGAATTCAGGAGAATCTTCTTTGCCATATGATTAATATGTGGAACTGGCTACCATACGGAGTAGCTGAGGCAAATAGCATAGATGCACTTAAAGGGAACGTTCGATAAATGTAAGAGGGAGAAAGGAATAGACGGTTACGTTGATGAGGTTAGATGAAGTAGGAAGAGAGGCAGCTTGTAGAGAGGATAAACACTAGTGGATAAACACTAGCACAGGCCTGTTGGGCCAAATGGCCTGTTTCTGTGCTGAAAATACAATGTAATTTTATGTAAATTAATTCTCTCGCGAATCCCGCTTTCGGGCCGCCATTCTGAGCGGGCGGGCCAATCGCGTTTTTTTGGCCGACACTGGTTTCTCCGCTGCATTGGGAACTCCATTACCAATGGCAGGTGGCGAATCCAGCCCAATTTTTCTATCTTATTAATTGCTTTAAGAAAGAAAGATGTAAAAATTTTATGCAGGTAAATAAAACAACATTACTTATTTTCTGGCATTAGGCTGGTGAGAATTCCTATGGCATCGCCAGCAGCTCCATCCGTATAAATCATGAATCCCATTAGGATCTGCATCAACCTGCACAAAAAGGACAATTAATAACCGCCAATCAGGAAAGAAAGAACTTGCATTTACAGTTTCTCACCACAATCTAGAGCGTCCATATGTGTTTTAAAATCAACTGATAAAAACATCCACATGTATATTACATGGACACCGCCATGCCAAATGATACTATTACTATTATCTAGACGCAGTGTTTTTAGTTGACAAAGACTTCAATTCTTTTCACACTAACTGAAGTTTGACAGGGTAGATGTTGAGTGTTTCCCCTGGCTACAGTCTAGAATTAGGCGTGTTGTCTCGGGACAAAAGGTCAGCCATTTAGCACTGAGTTGAGGAGAAATTCTTCACTTAGGTGGTTACGAATCTTAAGATTTCTCCATCCCTGAGGGACTGAGAATGCTCAGGCATTGGGTACATTCAAAAAAATAAAGACAGACTTGGATCTATATAAAACCTTTCACAACTACAGGACCTCCCAAAATACTTTACAGCCAATGACCAGATAATCTATTCTTTAGTGATATTGACTGAGAGTTAAATATTAGCCACAATACTATGAATGACTCCCTGGTCATTCTTTGAAATATCACTTTGAGGTCTTTCAGGTCTACCAGAGAGAATAAAGAGCATCTTGGTTAATGCCCCATTCGAAAGAGATATTGATACATTTTTGCACACTATGGGAACCCAGGGATATAGGGATCGGAGAAGAAAGTAGAGCTGATGATCTTACATCAGCTATGATCTTACTGAATGGTGAACCAAGCTCGAAGGACATGCAGCTTATTCCTACTCCTATTTCTTACGTTCCCAATAACTTTCAAAATAGTCCCAGTTGTGATTGATATATGATTTCCTTTTACCTAGAAGCATAGGACCCACTTTTATGCAAAATTCACACAGGAATGTCCCGGTGCCACTCCACTGGGGGGGGGGGGGTTTGAGACCCAGGAAACTATAATGCCAGACTGGTTGCTCAATTTTATTTCAAGGCTGTCATCCTATGATAGGATCGTGATAAAGCAATGATTCCTGTTTCATTGGGTCAGGTCCCCATGCCCAGCACGTTTTCATCTGCTTGAAGGCATGTTTGATTGGATGAATTTTTCACACACATTTCAGCGGAAATGGGAAAATGTCTAATATTGATTAAACTCCATCAAAAATCTTTGAAAGCTATGGGATTCAGAATTAAGATAGTAGCTTAGTAGTTCATTTCATAAGATGTCGAAGCAGAATTAGGCCATTTGGCCCACCGAGTCTGCTTCACCATTCGATCATGGCTGATCTCATCCTGGTCTTAACTCCCGCGTCCTGCCTGTTCTCCATAACCTTTCAACTTATTACCAATTAAAAATCTGTCTACCACCTCCTTAGATTTACTCACTGTCCCAGCATCCACCGCACCCTGGGGTAGCAAATTCCAGATTCACAAATATTTGGGAGAAGTAGTTTCTCCTCAACTCTGTTTTAAATTTGCTACCCCTTATCCTAAGACTATGCCCTCTCGTTCTAGAACGCTGCACAAGAGGAAGCATCGCTCCACGTCTACTTTATCCATACCTTTTATCATCTTCTATACCTCAATTTGATCTCCCCTTATTCTTCAAAACTCTAGAGAATAGGCCTAAACTGTTCAATCTCTCTTCATGTGACAAACTCAACATCTCTGGAATCAACCTAGTGAACCCCCTCTAAATAAACCAACTCCTGCCCATATAAATCGTTAATGTACTGGGAAACTGATGATATCAGGTCAACTGAAAACATCTATCTGCCTAACTTTGATTTCCCTTTACAGAACAGGTATATGTCAGTTACCCCTTTACTAATGGGATGCCTTCTCGTTCACACCAATTGAACTACACTCGCATACTGACAGGTTCACCATCCCTTCCTTCTTCAATCTCACCACAAAATAAAATTTCTTCACTCATTTCCATGGGTAATGAAAGGATTACCTGGTTAAATTCAGACTGCAGAGGAGTAGGTTTTTTCCATATTCCGACATTAAGTAAATGGATAGTAAAGTTAGACACTCCTTGTAGATTTCACTTTCCTTACAGGACAACAGATCCAGTAACTGTTCACTTGTACCAGAAAAAGTGATAAGTAAACGTTGGTTTTCTTCTATAAACCAAGGGAAAAGTTCCAGATTAAAGAGGCAAACAAAGTTTGCGAGCTGTTTTACCAACCCAGAATGAAATCTGTAAAATGAATGCCATTTACTTCACATTATTTATGGCCTCTTTCTGTAAATGATCTGTGTCCAAGAATTGTTCTCATCTCTTGTTTACTAGAAGAACTAATTCATAATCTCATCCTGGCCCGGAGAGATGAATATTTCAATTTGTCAACGATTACAAATTATAAGAATAACCAAATAGAAGCTATTCAGCTGATTGAACCTCATCGCTTTCGCACTCTAACTCTGCCAGTCTGACATGTTGAATATGTTTCCAAGTCCTTATCTGGCAGATAGTTTCAAATATCTATCACCTACGGAAAAGATTACTCAGTTTTAAATTTATTTTTTCTAGTAATTATTCTGGATTAATTTCCATTCTGCCAGTTAATATTTTATATGCTAACGTTCTCCTGCCTTAGCCGCCTTATTTTCTAGGCTCTGCAGTTTAAGGCTTTTGAATATTCAAGACATGATCTCACTGTCTGTAATCAACAGGTTTTTCTTAAATAAAAATAGAAAGTGCTGGAAAAACTTAGCAGGTCTGGCATCATCTGTGAAGACATAAACAGAGTTAACATTTCAAGTCCTTTATTTTTTCTTCCTTCTCTCTCCTCTCCTAGCTGCAGTGAATGAACAGATTAAAATAAATCAAATGCTGACCTGTTACAAAAAGCGGCTTTATTACCTATAGACAATATGATTGATCTGATTACCATTTCCGCGAGAGACTGCCTGCCACAGCACAAGGACAGAAACACATAGTTCCACATCAAATGGTTCTTTCATTGAGCTGGTAAGACTCCTGTTAAAGACATAAATGATAGAAAAATACATATTCCTGGCCTTTGCAAAATTACATAAATAAAAGAAACTTTGTATGTTCAAAACCTAAGGAAAACAGTGATTAATTAAGTAATTTTTAAAAAGACAAAACTAATTGTATATAAGGGATAAGACATAGGTAGCGTGTGGTTAGTGCACATCTCAGTTACAGCTCCTGAATTTAAACTGTATGCATGCGTGCCACAATAAAGACAAGCAAGTCTAAGCTGGAGATGGGGAAGCTGATGCACCAGTTATGTGGCGGATGCTTGGATGCCCAAATGGTGGTGGGACCTACCTCTTTAGATGTGCTATTACAATGCTTTACATGTCTTGTCCTGCTGTCAAATAAACAGTTCTTCCACTGGTGCAATGCAGAATGTACATTGCCATTGTTACTTATTTCTGCTCACCCCAAATAGCAGGTCTTCGAGGCACTGTGGCACTTGGTCTATAACGGTTAATAGATGCAAAACCCACTTCAATGTCCCTCTGCTGTTCTTCATTTCCAAACCTTTGGTCAGTTTCAGTGTTGGTTTTATCTGACCCTGGTATTGACAATAGCCATAATCCCTTACCTTTTTATAATTTCATTGTCATTGATGATACTGAATCCACTGTTAGTTCTGAATAAAGTCTGTTCAGTGCCTGCAACAGCAGATAAAGGAAATATTCATGACAAAGTTTAAAAATAAACAAATGTCCTTCCGTATTTATTACAGACAGTAATGCAGATTCCAAAAACAAGAAATATTGGAAAGACAATAGAAAGACAACCCCAATTGCAAATAAAAAAATGAATTAATATTTTAAGTTTATCAGGACCAAATCTAAAGAGATAATAAACACCATTTGGTAGGGCCAACCGAACAAAGGATGGTGATGGGGAAGAGGTTGAGAAAGACCAGGTGACAGTCGAAAGTCAGGAAACAAATCTCCTACCACAAAGAAACTATAAAAACTTCATTAGCCTGTGAATAGGTTTTTTAAATCTGTAGACGTATAAAACGTCCAAATTGGGACTTGCACGTCACAACCTTCAAAGTTTAAAAAAATAAATTTAGAGTACCCAATTATTTTTTTTCTCCAATTAGGGGGCAATTTAGCGTGGCCAATCCTCCTACCCTGCACATCCTTGACGTGTGGGGGTGAAACCCACGGAGACACGGGGAGAATGTGCAAACTCCACACGGACAGCGACCCAGAGCCGGGATCGAACCTGGGACCTCGGTGTCGTGAGGCAGCAGTGCTAACCCACTGC
This sequence comes from Scyliorhinus torazame, assembly GCF_047496885.1. NCBI lineage: Eukaryota > Metazoa > Chordata > Chondrichthyes > Carcharhiniformes > Scyliorhinidae > Scyliorhinus > Scyliorhinus torazame. The sequence goes on along the minus strand of NC_092727.1, from coordinate 10,434,506 downwards.
GCCACCGTGCTGCCTCAACCTTCAAAGTTGAGAGTATTGCCTATCCAATGAGGCAAGCTGCTGTTTAATAATAATAATATTGTAATAATAATAATCTTTATTAGTGTCACAAGTAGGCTTACATTAACACTGCAATGAAGTTAATGTGAAAAACCCCTAGTTGCCACATTCCGGCGCCTGTTCGGATACAGAGGGAGAATTCAGAATGTCCAAATTACTTAACAGCACGTCTTTTGGGACTTGTGGGAGGAAACAGGAGCACCCGGAGGAAACCCACGCAGACACGGGGAGGACGTGGAGACTCCGCACAGACAGTGACCCAAGCCAGAAATCGAACTGGGACCGTGGCGCTGTGAAGCAACAATGCTAACCACTGTGCTACCGTGCCGCCCTTATGATGCATGGTTCCACAGATTAACCAGTATCCATAAAACTGTTCCCCAGCACAGAGGGCAAAACACAGGGAATGGACAATATTTATTTTTAAAATCTAAATTTGCATAGTGAATAGGCTATTCATTTTGATTAATTACAAATCTCAATTTTTCTTCCACCCTCATGTTATTTTTTGTGTTTAATACTCCCCAACAAACTATTGAGGGTGACATTATAATCAAACTGAGAGGATTAGATAATAAGCAACGTGACGTACGGGGACTGGTTTTTGGGATGATTTTTCTGGAAGTCTTAGACGAGACTGGTAGGCACGCAGTCTGCCCTGGCAGATGTGAATCTGGAGATGAAGTATGGCAGTCTTGGGATTGTTTTTTACTCGAACTTGTCTACTCCAAGTCAGAAGACACTTCTGATTCCCCAATGCATGTTAAAATCATAGAACCTTGCAACAGAGAAGGCCATTTGGCCCATCTTTGGCGGGCTCTTTGAAAGGTTTGTTCCATACAGTCCCAGACACCAGATTTCTCCTCATAAGCAGGCAAATCAATCCTCTTCAAAAAGTACATTTTCAGCTGTATTTTGAAAGTTTCTGTGGATTCTGCTTTCCAGGTAGTTCTATGATAAGGAATCGGGCCTTACAAACCAGGAAGAAGTGAACTTCACACCCACACTTTGTGCTGAGTCAATCTATGTCAGCTATACCAGTAGTAAGAGCAGTATAACTGGCTCAGCATCCCCAGGCAAGTGAAGAAAAAAGATCCAGAGACATATGTAGAAAAGTGAGCAGGCGTGTTAAGACTAGACTAGATAATAATAATCGCTTATTGTCACAAGTAGGCATCAATGAAGTTACTGTGAAAAGCCCCTAGTCGCCACATTCCAGCGCCTGTTCGGGGAGGCCGGTACAGGAATTGAACCCGCCCTGCTGGTCTTGTTCTGCATTACAAGCCAGTTGTTTACCCCACTGTGCTAAACCAGCCCCTGATTACATTAATGGAGGAACACCAATTATATATTTACTGCTTATAATGCCATCTCCTCTACAGTGAGATAACCAAACGCAGAGAATTTTGCTGAACACCTCAGATCAGTCTGCAATCATGACCCTGAGCTTCCCTGGTCATTTGCCATCTTAATTCTGTCACCCACCCACTATGATATCTCGATCAGCGTCCTACAACGATGCAATGAAGTTCAACAGAGCTCAAGCAAGAGTACCTCATCAGCCAGTCAGGAAAGAAAAAAACCTCACATTTATATAGTTTCTCATCAGTCACAGAACATCCATGAGTGTTTTAAAATCAATGGATGAAGACATTCCCGTATATATTACATGGACACCGCCATGCCAAATGATACTCTGCTATCGCCTCCCAGACTCAACACTGGGATGCAACAGGTACTGGTAAGGATTCTGTTGTTCATTTATTCTCTTGCTTTCCACTCTGTCACAGACCCTGACATTCTCCAGACCTGACAATATGCCACAGGAGCATAAAGTTCTCTACTCACAGATATTCAGCAGTACAGGTAGTATTTCCAGCATTTTCTGTTCATCGCGCACCAATTATACCATTCATCCAGATGTGTAGATGGCATTTATCCAATACCAGCACTATCACAATGGGAGACTGTCATAAGCCCACGAGGACCAAGGGGAAACCATCATTGGTCTCTCCGTTGTGGAGTACGAGCTTCCCAGAGAGGTGGCGGAGGCCACCCACCTGGGGCTCGTTGTGAACTAAGATAAAATCTGGCTCAACTGTGGTTAGTTCTCCCAGCAAGGACTGTACTGGGAGTGATATACCGTCTTGAGCGAAACTTTGTAAATAGTTAAAGAAAACTATGTTCATTTACCGCCACATTCCTCTGAATTACCGAAGATACCATCTCAAAAGGGCAGCACGCTAGCATTGTGGTTAGCACAATTGCTTCACAGCTCTAGGGTCCCAGGTTTAATTCCCGGCTTGGGTCACTGTCTGTGCGGAGTCTGCACGTTCCCCCCGTGCGTGCGTGGGTTTCCTCCGGGTGCTCCGGTTTCCTCCCACAGTCCAAAGATGTGCAGCTTAGGTGGATTGGCAATGCTAAATTGCCCTTAGTGTCCAAAATTGCCCTTAGTGTTGGGTGGGGTTACTGGGTTATGGGGATAGGGTGGAGGTGTTGACCTTGGGTAGGGTGCTCTTTCCAAGAGCCGGTGCAGACTCAATGGGCCGAATGGCCTCCTTCTGCACTGTAAATTCGATGAAAAATGAGTGCATGTGTGTAGCTCTATGACAGTTAAGGGTATCACTGCTTCTTCAACTTACACTCCTTCATCAGCTCAGTCAGTAATCTCACACCACCAAGGTAGAAAAGAGGAATCTTATTCGGGCTGGATAGTTTCTTCAGCACTTCATTGGCTGTTGTAATGTTCTCATTGCCCCGTTCAAACTCTTCCACTACTTCTTTCTCCTGCTGTTCCTGTTTTTGAGCCAGCTCCAGTAAATTTGTGTACTCTAAATTTTAACACACAGATTTTCCGTCAACAGTCAGGAAAGCCAAATATTATAAATTACTGTACATACGTAACAAGTTAAAACATATTCCGAATTTAACTACAAAGGTTATGTATACTGTTTTCCCAATGGTTCGACGGATAAATGTACTAATGAGCCAGATTTTTTTTATTAATTCAAGGGATGCGGTCTTCATTGGATAGGCCAGCATTCAATCCATCCCTATTTCCCAGGTTCGATAAAAGCAAATTACTGCGGATGCTGGAATCTGAAACGAAAGAGAAAATGCTGGAAAAACACAACAGGTCTGGCAGCATCAGTAAGGAGAGAAAAGAGCTAACGTTTCGAGTCTGATGACTCTTTGTCAAAGCTAACAGTAAGAAGTCTTACAACACCAGGTTAAAGTCCAACAGGTTTGTTTCAAACACTAGCTTTCGGAGCACTGCTCCTTCCTCAGCAGTGCTCTGAAAGCTAGTGTTTGAAACAAACCTGTTGGACTTTAACCTGGTGTTGTAGGACTTCTTACTGTGCTCACCCCAGTCCAACACCGGCATCTCCACATCAAAGCTAACAGACAGAGAAAGTGGGAAATATTTATACTGTGGAGTGAGAATGAAAGATGAGTCATAGCCACAGAAACCCAGGGAAAACGGGTGCTAATGGCCACAGAAACCAAGGGGAAAGAGTGATAATGACAGTCCCCAGAGAGAACAAAAGATGTGAAAGGTCAAACGGCAGGGAAACTAACATCAGAGGATGACCTGTAGATGTGGGGGAGGGGAAGGGGGAAGCAAAGAGGTGAAAGGTGAAGGAAAGGTGGATAAGATTGTGGGGGGGGGGGGGGAGGGGGGGAAATTATATATATATCAAGAAAGGATTAAATGGTAAAAGTCAGTTAAAATGAAATGGGATGAAAACAAATGGGTCGAGGTGGGGTAGAGCTGATCATCTGAAGTTGTTGAATTCGATGTTCAGGCCGGAAGGCTGGAGCGTGCCTAGCCGAAAGATGAGATGTTGTTCCTCCAGTTTGCGTTGAGCTTCACTGGAACATTGCAGCAGGCCAAGAACAGATATGTGGGAATGGGAGCAGGGTCTTTTGTTAAAATGGCAAGCAACAGGAAGGACAGAGTCCTGAATGCGCACAGATCAAAGATGCTCGGCAAAGCGATCACCCAGTCTGCGTTTGGTCTCTCCGATTTAGAGGAGACCACATTGGGAGCAGCGAATGCAGTAGGCCAAATTGGAAGAGATGTAAGTGAAACGCTGCTCAACCTGGAATGAGTGTTTTGGGCCTGGGATGTTAAGCATGGAAGAGGTAAAGGGGCAGGTGTTACACCTTCTGCGATTGCATGGGAAGGTGTCATGAGTGATGGGAGATTTCTGGGTATGGTGGAGGAGTGGACTAGATTATCTCGGTGGGAACAGTCTCTGCAGAATGCTGACAGAGGGAGTGAAGGGAAGATGTGTTTGGTGGTGGCATTACGCAGGAGTTGGCGAAAATGGCAGAGGATTATGCTTTGCATACGGAGGCTGGTGGGATGAAATGTGAGAACGAGGGGGACTCTATCCTTGTTCTGGGAGGGAGTGGAGGGGGCAAGGGTAGTGCCGCGGGAGATGGTACGCACACTGTTGAGGGCCCTGTCCACAACTGTAGGTGGGAAATCACGGTTGAGGAAGAAGGAGCACATTTTCGAAGCACCATTTTGGAAAGTGGCATCATCGGAACAAATGCAACAGAAGCGAAGGAGTTGAGAGAAAGGGATGGAGTCCTTACAGGGTGTAGGGTGCGAAGAGTTGTAGTCCAGATAGCTGTGGGAGTCAGTGGGCTTGTAATGGATATTAGTGGATAGTCTATTGCCGGAAATGGAGACAGAAAGATCAAGGAAGGGAAGGGAAGTGTCTGAGATGGATCAGGTGAAAGTGATGGAGGGGTGGAAACAGGAAGCGAAGTTGATGAATTTTTCCACGTCCAGGCGAGAGCATGACACGGCACCAAAATAGGCTGGATAATGATCCAGAGTCAAAACCCTGCTAATCTTTCTCATCCTGAGCCTCGGGGCACTGGAACCCTCAAAGACCATTCCGGAGATCTCTAACTAGCATTTACAAAACAAGAAGTAGGTAAACAGAGAATAATTTAGTCAAAGCAGATAAGCATACGCATATCACTCCTTTACATTTCAGACTGTATAATTGCTTAGCGCTTCTTAAAGACAGCAAACATTTCTTGTACCTTTAACCAGCTTCTCTCGGTTTGGATCGATTTCTAAAATCTTCTGGTAGCATTGCCGAGCCTGGTGAGGAACATAAACTCATTCAGATCACAGTTGCACCCACTTTCAGTGACCTTCTGAAGACACATAACAGGAGGTTGGGGGGGGGGGGGAGGGTGTAGGGGGAAGCAGAGTTTGGGGGTGGATGGGGGGGGGTTCAAGGGGGGGTCACCTCCAGTCCAACAGGGAGGGTGGGGGTCTAAGATATAGGGGCAGAATTAGGCCATTTGGCCCATCAAGTCTGCCCTGCCATTCGATCTTGGCCGATCACATTCTGGCCTTAACTCCACCACTCCACCATCAGGTCTGGTGCTCGGGTCAGCAGAGGGGGGCTGTAGGGATGGGGGGGAAGGTGGGTGGGGGGGGGGGGTGGGGAATCGTTGGGGGACAGGTTGGTGGGGAATTCTTCCTCTACGTTTTTCTGGATGACTATTGGTGTAACCCTGGTAAAACCATCCAAAGTGTGCAATTTAAATCACATTTTTGGATAGTTCGGAGGAATTTAGGCCAAATGCTATGCAAATACTTACCCAGTGTAGCTTTGGCGTACCCCCAAATTTAACCCTGGGGAGCTCAAACTTTACGGCCCAATGTATTTCTCTGTTGCAAAAGTCAACCCACGTCCCTTCAAGCTACAATGACTAGCCCTGTTAAGTAAGCACTGCATGAGATCAGGGGCGAAATTCTCCCCCAACGGCGCGATGTCCGCCGACTGGCGCCAAAAACGGCGCCAATCAGACGGGCATCGCGCCGGCCCAAAGGTGCAGAATGCTCCGCATCTTTGGGGGCCGAGCCCCAACATTGAGGGGCTAGGCCGGCGCCGGAGGGATTTCATCCCCGCCAGCTGGCGGAAATGGCGTTTGTTGCCCAGCCAGCTGGCGGAAATGGCGTTTGTTGTGCCGCCAGCTGGCGGAAATGGCGTTTGTTGCGCCGCCAGCTGGCGGAAATGGCGTTTGTTGCCCCGCCAGCTGGCGCGGAAATGCGGCGCATGCGCGGGAGCGTCAGCGGCCGCCGACAGTTTCCCGCGCATGCGCAGTGGGGAGAGTCTCTTCCGCCTCCGCCATGGTGGAGACCGTGGCGGAGGCGGAAGGGAAAGAGTGCCCCCACGGCACAGTCCCGCCCGCGGATCGGTGGGCCCCGATCGCGGGCCAGGCCACCGTGGGGGCACCCCCCGGGGTCAGATCGCCCCGCACCCCCCCCAGGACCCCGGAGCCCGCCCACGCCGCCTGGTCCCGCCGGTAAATACCAGCTTTGATTTACACCGGCGGGACAGGCAATTTCTGGGCGGGACTTCGGCCCATACGGGCCGGAGAATTGAGCGGGGGGTCCCGCCAACCGGCGCGGCCTGATTCCCGCCCCCGCCCAATCTCCGGTACCGGAGACGTCGGCGGGGGCGGGATTCACGGCGGCCAACGGCCATTCTCCGACCCGGCGGGGGGTCGGAGAATGACGCCCCAGGTTTCAGTGCTTTTCAACAGGTCACACCTAGCTTTCTTCCTCTTTGTTTAGGTCTGATTGGTAAGGCCACTTATATAAACAGACATCGTCACATACTACAGTATTAATAATAAGTTTTTTCATGTCTGAAACCATTTTCAGAGTATTTTCATATGACGCAGTTTTGATCAGTAATTACAGTAATTCCTAATTATAGGTTTGATTTGTAATTCAGATAAACAAACAAAAATCCTTTGTTTCTACTTTCAATGCGTTCCCACAAAGTGGTTAAACTTCGGAAATGCATTTTGGCCACACTTGACAGTAAAATGATTATAAACCTTAATTGTAAGGAGCACTATAAAACAGTTGTGTGATGTCCAAAACTGGAAATTATAATTAAACAAATGTGAATGGTTAACTGCCTTTCGTCTACTTGAATCTTAAACATCTGCCTAGTCTTTGTTTATCGGTGGTTGGTTGGAGGATCAAAATGACAGAGGAAGATTTATCTGTAACACGGTCTGCTGTCTTGCAGGCTGGAAGTAAAATGCAACAAGTAACTTAAAGCGACAAGATTTTTAATGTCAGATTCATTGCATTAAATATCAGTAGAAAGCTGCAATAATAAATGAAACAATCTTACCTCCCCATACTTCTTTAAACTTAGGTTAGCCTTTCCCATATGAACATACGCTTTTATACAGTTCTGATTGCACTGAAATCATAAAGAGTAGCATGTTAAATGACCAAACATAATATACTAATAGCCCACCTCGACCAGTTTGACCCCGGCGATCACCCATTAAGTTGGATTTGTAGGGTTTCTTTAGGACTCAAGTACAAAATTTTGACTGACACATCAGTGCAGTAGAGATGGTGCTGCCATGCCAGTGGTGCCATCTTCTGGCTGAAACATGAAACTGAGGCCCGACTTGGCTGTTCAAATGGTACCAGCTGAGCATTAAAGATCCTGGGGCATTTTTTGAAAGACAAGTATAGAAATCGTCCTCTTGTTCCTCCCTCAATTACCACCTACAAGGTCCCTCATGGCAGACTGGTACAAAAGGTGAAGTCACACGGGATCAGGGGTGAACTGGCAAGATGGATACAGAACAGGCTAGGTCATAGAAGGCAGAGAGTCGCAATGGAAGGATGCTTTTCTAATTGGAGGGCTGTGACCAGTGGTGTTCCACAGGGATCAGTGCTGGGACCTTTGCTCTTTGTAGTATATATAAATGATTTGGAGGAAAATGTAACTGGTCTGATTAGTAAGTTTGCAGATGATACAAAGGTTGGTGGAATTGCGGATAGCGATGAGGACTGTCAGAGGATACAGCAGGATTTAGATTGTTTGGACACTTGGGCGGAGAGATGGCAGATGGAGTTTAATCCGGACAAATGTGAGGTAATGCATTGTGGAAGGTCAATGCAGGGAGGGAATATACAGTGAATGGTAGAACCCTCAAGAGTATTGAAAGTCAGAGAGATCTAGGTGCACAGGTCCACAGATCACTGAAAGGGGCAACACAGGTGGAGAAGGTAGTCAAGAAGGCATACGGCTTGCTTGCCTTCATTGGCCGGGACATTGAGTATAAGAATTGGCAAGTCATGTTGCAGCTGTATAGAACCTTAGTTAGGCCACACTTGGAGTTTTGTGTTCAATTCTGGTCGCCACACTACCAGAAGGATGTGGAGGCTTTAGAGAGGGTGCAGAAGAGATTTACCAGGATGTTGCCTGGTATGGAGGGCATTAGCTTTGAGGAGTAGTTGAATAAACTCGGTTTGTTCTCACTGGAACAATGAAGGATGAGGGGCGACCTGATAGAGGTCTACAAAATTATGAGGGGCATAGGCAGAGTGGATAGTCAGAGGTTTTTTCCCAGGGTAGAAGGGTCAATTACTAGGGGGCATAGGTTTTAGGCGCGAGGGGCCAGGTTTAGAGGAGATGTACGAGGCAAGTTTTTTTACACAGAGGGTAGTGGGTGCCTGGAACTCGCTGCCGGAGGAGGTGGTGGATGCAGGGACAATAGTGACATTTAAGGGGCATCTTGACAAATACATGAGTAGGATGGGAATAAAGGGATACGGACCCAGGAAGTGGAGAAGATTTTAGTTTAGACGGGCAGCATGTTCGGCACGGGCTTGAAGGGCCGAAGGGCCTGTTCCGGTGCTGTACTTTTCTTTGTTCTTTGTATGGAAACCATATATCATCTAGTAGGTCGTCTCACTGCTGTTTGTGGGATTGTGCCTGTATGAAATCTGACTGCTATAGTTAGCTACAGATCAGCAAAATGTTTTGAAGATACAGATAGTAATGCTACATAAACGCAAATGTGTCCTTTAGTTTGGGTCTTGATTAATAAGGGAATCAGGGGTTATGAGAAAGCAGGAGAATGGGGCTGAGAAACATATCAGTCATAATTGAATGGCGGAGTGGACTCGATGGGCTGAATGGCCTAATTCTGCTTCTATGTCTTATGGCTCTGCAGGATGGACTCTTGAATAATCAATTACTGCATTCAAGGAATCAAAGAAATAATGGGCGCGATCTACCAGCCATGTTGCGACCGACCGGGAGCATGACTTGGCCGGTAGGTGCCGGGTAGGCCTCCCACGCGCTTTCCGGCAGCCACTATGCCTTATGGGATCCACCCAAGTCCCGCTTGGTGGTGCAACCAGAATCCCGCCGACAATGGGCGTGACCAGACGGGCACGCTTATGTAGGTTTGGAACCTACTTAGCCGTATTCACCCAGGATTTACCGGCCTCCCGGCATCTAACGACCTCCTCAGGGAGTCCCCAGCCAGGCGCTGTTCAGTACTGGTCCACACAAATGTGAAACAGGCAGAACAGCACCCTGGGGTTCTCCTGGGCCATCGGTCCCTGGGTGGGCAGGGATGGTGCAGGGTGGCCCTCTAGTAATAATGATAATAATAATCATTATTGTCACAGCAGGCTTACATTAACACTGCAATGAAGTTACTATGAAAAGCCTCTAGTCGCCACATTCCGGAGCCTGTTCGGGAACACAGAGGGAGAACTCAGAATGTCCAATTCACCTAACAAGCACGTCATTTGGGACTTGTGGGAGGAAACCGGAGCACCCGGAGGAAACCCACGCAGACACAGGGAGATCGTGCAGACTCTGGGCCCTCCCGCTGGAATGTGAGCACCTTGGCACTACCCAGCTGGCAACTTGGCACTGCCACCCAGTGCTAAGGTGCCTGGGTGGTACTGCAAAGCCAGTAGGAGTACTCCCGGGGTGCCAGTGCCAGGTTTCCCAGATGTCAGGGTGGCACTGCCACGGGTCAGAGCCTGAGGGGGGCCATGAAAGGAGGGTGAAAGTGGGCATATGAAGGGTGGGGGCTGCAAGGCAGGTATGAAGGGGCCTTTGGATGGTTGGGGAGTGAAGGGTGAGGGCTCTGGAAGTGGAGGGGGGGGGGGCATGGGTAGACTTGAAAAGTGGGGGCACTCAGCGACCACATAGCGGGGTGTCCTCACTTGGGGGGGAGGGGGTGACATTGCCCATGGGTCAGAGGTTATGGAGGACCCACAAGCTCCTTAGAGATTAGAACACCCTTTCACAATAACAGCCCGATCTCTGAGGCGCCGGTCTGGCCAGTGAGTTCAGCTCCCCAGTGATGAAAATAATTCTGGGCTAAACTGATGAGAAACTCCCCAGGGCCCAAAAAAGTTACAACAGGTGGGATTTAACTGAATGGGAACAAAGTTCCATAGCGAGCCACCTGTTTCTCTGGCGCTCGCAGTACCGAGAAACACAAAGCTATAAAACGGCATCTGGGTTAGATATGGGGCCTCAGGGGAGAATGTGTGGCCGAGACTGCACATAGCCCCGTTTTGTGCACTGAGCAACTCCGCTCGCCAGATCTCCTCAGTGTAGCAAGAGATCGGGGCACCATTCTAAAATGGCGCCCCGATCTTTGGAGCCCCAGAAGTGACCCCTGACTCCCCCTAAGACCCAACTCATTGTGACAGGGACCTCAGGCCTCTCCCACATCCCCACTAACACCCACGCAGGGCACCCCCAGCCTGATCACCACCGCGCAAACAAAATGCCAGCTTGGCACCCTGCGCAGTGCCAGGCTGGCACGCAGGTGGCACTGCCAGGGTGCCAAGCTGGCACTGCCAGTGTACCATGTCAGGTTGGTGGTACCATGGTGATCGGATGGCAACAAAAGTGCCAGAGTACCATCCTGCCCAAATGGCATTCATCTGGGGCCTTCAAACCCCTGGGAGATCTTGACAAGCGCCATTCTGTCTGGTCCCTGTTTCTGGAGACCAGTACTGAACGGCGTTCGCCCGAGGTGTCCATGGCGAAAGGGATAGGTCTCAACACCTCAGATACCTCGAGAAATTGCATATTACAATGAGACCAGCTTTCGCCTTTAGTATGCAGATTTGCCAAAAAGTCACCCCACCCACAATGGGCGGGATTTACATAGCAATGTTTCACGAGATTGCGTCAGATCATTGGAAACATAAAATCATTTATCATACCCTTAAATTTAACTGTTCTCACCTTCAGGGCCCACTCACAATCTGTAATTGCTTCTTCATATTTTCCTAATTTGATATATGCCTGAAAATAGAAACAAACAGACATTTGGTGACGGTGAAGGAAATCGAACTAAATTATGGCAACTCGGTCGAATCCTAGAAGGCATATCAAAATTAGGAAAATATAAGTGTAAGAACGCCAGACAGAGCATCTTCTTCCAAAAGAATAAAGCCATGAAGTTAAGTTACCAGGAAAGGCCATTGAAGTGGATAGTTTAAATGGATTTAAGAAAGAATTAACAGCATTTCTGGAAAGAGGATGCAAGAATGAGGCAAATAGAGAAGCTTCGTTGGGCCCTATTTCGTGTGTAATTATTTATACCGTATAAGCTGATTTAAAGGAAAAGTCATGGTCTACTGCTGTCAGTGGTGAATCTTACATTCCTTTACAGCTTCGAAGTAGCGCTGTAGTGAAAACTACGCTCAGAGAAATAATCTGTTGTTCAACTTTGTTCTTAAAATGGATTGGAAAGAGCACAAATGAACTACCTTTTCGTTGACAAACTTGAAGATGTGTCTAAATTGAGTGACTTTATTTGTGCAAGTTTTCTTGGCCCTTTCAAACTTTCTACTTTTCATTATTAAAAACTGAGTAAAATACAGTGTGCACTGCTCAGTTGCGAATATCATCCTTCAAATGAACTTTTAAATTGAGGTTCGATCTACCCGTTTTGCTGTTTTAAATTCACATGAAAGATTCCCTGGTAATATTTGAAGAACAGCAAGGGATTATATCATGTCATAGTTAGGTAATCTTCCTCAAGATAAAACCATCCGAAACAAATTAATTGGTCCTTCACCTCGCTGCTGTTTGTGAGATTTGGTGTGCAAAATGGCTGCCGCGTCTACCAACTCAAACAAGGTAATTATGCTTTGAAACATTTCCGAGATGCATGGAAAAGCACTGTATTTAAAACTCATTTCTCTGACAAACCACTCTGTAGCAGTAGCAGCACAAGTCGAAGAACAGATGTGTCATGATATTTAGATCATCATATCATGGTGAAATCAAACACACACTGATGGACATGCAATAGGACCAACCAACACACACACAACATCGCAGCCATCACCAGTGAGAGCACACGCACTATAAAAACAGGGGACACTACAGTTCCCGCGGATTCCAGCAGCAGCCAGCTCAGAGCACCGAGCTCAGAGCCTGCCACTCAGACATTCACCATGTGCTGAGTGCCTCATCCAGATAGTAATAGGACAGGGTCCACAGATTAGCTGGTAATGCACGTACCCAAGTTAGCAGTGTGCTGTTATAGTTAAGTAGTCAATATAATTGAGTTACACCATCTCCAGCCGTGTTGGATCGTTTGTACACCAGAACACCCAACACGACATGATACCAGAAGTGGACGCAAGCCAGCGCCTGTGAGACTTACCTGCAACGTATCAGCAATCCACCGTCCTGCACCATGGAGAACATCAACCCGCCGCCACCGCTCCGAATCGCTGGCCATCTCGGGGTCAATTGGAAACTGTTCAAACAGCACTTCCAACTCTTCCTCGAGGCACAGACAGGGAGAATGCATCGGACACCAGGAAGATAGCCCTTCCTCTCTCCACGGCAAGGGATTATATCATGGCAACACGCCAGCCACATTTTTAACTCCCTTACATTTACCCCGGACGGCGAGGACAAAACCAAATACAAGACAGTGCTCCTGAAGTTTGATGAACACTTCAGCGTTGAAGTAAACGAGAGCTTCGAGAGGTACCTGTTCCAGCAGCGACTGCAAGGTAAGGACGAACCTTTCCAGTCTTACTTAACACACCTCCGCATCCTCGCGCAGTCCTGCGGCTATGGGACTACCTCTGACTCCATGATACGTGACCAGATAGTTTTCAGAGTCATGTCGGACACCCTGCGCCAGCAGCTCCTTCGGGTCAAGCAACTCACCCTGGCGACTGCCGTCGAGACCTGCGTCCTCCATGAGAACACCACCAGCCGGTACTCACACATCCAGGCGGCCGCAGCGGCGCGGCACGGGCCCCACGAGGCGGGGCGGGTCCAGACGATCGAGTACCTCCCGGGCCGCGGCCTGGAGGAGGCCGGCCATTACGCGTGCTTTCCGAGGACCCCCGCGCTTGTACGTGCCAAAAGAGGGGACGCTGACGCAGAGGAACGTGATGCGCAGGTGCACACTACGCAAGACCGCACCGCGCATGCGCGGTGGCGCAACAAATGCACTGACGTCACGACATGCGGCAACTGTGGCTCCGCCCATTTAAAGCGGCAATGTCCTGCCAATGCGCGACAATGCCTACGCTGTGGCAGGTTGGGCCACTACGCTGCCTGCTATCGAGCAGCTCACCCTGCCAACTCGTACCCGTTTAACCAGCCTCGCAGAAACGTTCGGGCAATTCAACCCACGTTCACCGAGCCCGATCCCGACATCACACAGACCAATGACACTGAGGACAGGGAGCCCTTCGGCGTTGCTGTCATCAACAAGAACAAGCTGTCCCCGAGTCGAATGCACCAGCCGCTGTCAGTGCACAGCATTGATCCTGACGACGAGTGGTGTGCCACCCTGGCGGTCAACCCAAATTCGTCACCCACCTGAGAGGCTTAATTTATGAACCTTTTCATATTGGACTCACTGGGCGAAATTCTCCTACCCGCCCCGCCACATTTCTGCCCCGACCGGCCGGCGGGAGTCTCCGTAACACCGGCCGGTCAATGATGTTTCCCATTGTGGGGCAGCCCCACGCCGTCGGGAAACCCCCGGGCGCCGGCAAAACGGAGACTCCCGCCGGCGGAGAATGACGCCCACTGTCTTGTTCTGACATACTGGGCGAGATTCTCCGCTCCCGCGCCGGTTGGGAGAATCGCCTGGGCCGCCAAAATTTCCCGGGACGCCGGTCCAACGCCCTCCCGCGATTCTCCCAAGCGGCGGGAACGGCCCCGTCGAGTTCCATGGGCCGCAGGCCGGAGAATCACCGGAGACACCCAAAATGGCGATTCTCCGGCACCCCTGCTATTCTCAGGCCCGGATGGGCCGAGCGGCCAGGCCAAAACGGTGGGTTCCCCCCGGCACCGTCCACACCTGGTCGCTGCCGTCGGGAACAGCGCGGGAATGCTGGCGGGGCAGCCTGCGGGGGGGGGGGGGGGGGGGGATCCTGCACCGGGGGGTACCTCAAATGTGGCATGGCCCGCGATCGGTGTGCACCGATCGTCGGGCCGTCCTCTCTGAAGGAGGACCTCCTTCCTTCCGCGGCCCCGCAAGATCCATCCGCCATCTTCTTGCGGGGCGGACTCAGAGAGGACGGCAATCCGCGTCATCTATGCGGCGCCGCCTTTACGCGGCGACAAGGCCTGGCGCGTGTAGATGACGCGGCCCCGATCCTAGCCCATTGTCGGGGCCTGAATCGGTCGGGATAGGAGCCGTTTCCCGCCGTCGTGAACCTCGACGGCGTTCACGACGGTGTGGGCACTTCGGCGTGGGAGTGGAGAATCCCGCCCCCTGTTTTTGACTTTTTGCCATACTGTTTAAGATTTTGTTATTGTTTGTTAATGACATTGATTTTGTTCTTGGTGTAACATAGTTAGTTTCTGCACCTGGCACCTTCCTGTGTATATAGTATAGCCACATGTACATATTGTTGTAAATACTGCACACACATGATTAGATGCACTCACCACACTTCTTTACTTATTATCATGTAGGCACATAATCTTTGCGAAAAGGGGGGATGTCATGATATTTAGATCAGCATATCATGGTGCAATCAAACACACACTGATGGACATGCAGTAGGACCAACCAACACACACACACATCGCAGCCAAGCACCAGTGAGAGCACACGCACTATAAAAACAGGGGACACTACAGTTCCCGCGGATTCCAGCAGCAGCCAGCTCAGAGCACCGAGCTCAGAGCCTGCCACTCAGACATTCACCATGTGCTGAGTGCCTCACCCAAATAATGATACGACAGGGTCCACAGATCAGCTGGTAATGCACGTACCCAAGTTAGCAGTGTGCTGTTATAGTTAAGCAGTAAATAAAATTGAGTTACACCATCTCCAGCCGCGTTGGATCGTTTGTACACCAGAACACCCAACACGACAAGGTGCTGTACCCCCAAGTGGATTGTGTGCCTGGGGAGAAAATGCATTTTGTAGCCTCACAACAAATTACATCGAAAAACACCCACCTTTCTCCAACATGCATCTCTATAAAAAGAGCACAGGTGACAATGAATGGTTAAATATACCTGTGCTCGATTAGTGTACAGGGCCTGAAAATCTCTCAGCTTTTCCAGGCCATCTGTATAGTACTGCACAGCAGTCACATAGTCCCCCTTGTCGAATGCTGCATTCCCCTTCTCCTTTAATGCTGCAGAAAAAATATTAATGTTTAATATTTTAAACATTAGAAAAGTAGAATGAAAATTAACTGTGTCAATTTTTACAAAGCAGGTTTAGGACCTTAAAAGGTTGAAGCTTCTCTCGCCTTCAAAAGCCTACTTAACACGTTCTTTTCCTTCCATGTCTCCAATAACTTATAGCTTGTAATTAATGTTTATTCCCTCCTCCCTTTTAAGAAACACATTGGGACATTTCACAGCATTATGGGCTCTATAAGAATACATTATTGCGCACAGGGAATGATACAAAACTAGATCCAACTATAAACCTGTAGTGCAAAGGGGAACTTATAGAATCATAGAAATTAATCAAGTCATAGAACTCCTACAGTGCAGAAGGAGGCCATTCGGCCCATCGGGTCTGCACCGACCCTCTGAAAGAGCACCCTACCCAGGTCCACTCCGCCCTATCCCCATAGCCTAACCTATACATTCCTGGACACTTAGGGGTAATTTATCATGGCCAATCCACCTAAACTGCACATCTTTGGACTGTGAGAGGAAACTGGAGCACCCAGAGGAAACTCACACAGACGGGGAGAATGTACAAACTGCACACAGACAGCCACCCAAGGCCAGAGTCGAACCCGGGTCTCGGCACTATGAGGCAGCACTATGCCACTGTATATTTAGGTTAGTAGTCAGTACACACTACTTAATGGAACACTTTTTAACTTGTGGTTGGGCTTCTATATAATCCAGAGTACAGCAAGAATCTCGGTTTGAATAAAAATATTTTCGATTATAATACAAGGACAAAGCAGTACAGTGGAGGTCATGTAAAATTCATCCATTAACTTAATAAAAGACAGACTAAGCTCATGGGACATCGAGCCCACTCCTCCTCCTGTTTCTTATATAATACTTATTGCAGCATTCAAAATTGCTTACCATTGGCGAGCTTTTGACTTTTCATCCGTCTCTTCCTTCTTGCCTCTGCATCCCTCTCCAGAACTTTTAAGAAATCCTCTTTTAAAAAATAGTTACAAATAAATATTCAGCAGAGTCAAAAACTATCCCAAATCTAAGCCCGTTACCATCTTGTAAGTGGTATTTTCCCATGGTGAATTTTCGTGTTCAGTAAGGATGTTAATGCTGGGGATGGAATTCTTTTCAATTTAGACACAAATGCGCCTCAGCATCTAGCTCATAAAACACCCCCTACTGCACTAACCTACCCATAACAAACTCCCAAAACTCATTCCAGTAGTGGGGAAACAAATACAATTGCCAACCAAGTTCAAAATCAAGTCTTAAATAAGAACCTGCTCCATCTAACCTTGGAATAAATCACTTGTCATTTGTTAATATAAACCTATGTCACACATACGTCACAAGTGATTTTCTTAAGTATATTACCTTGGTTCACCTTGCTGCTCTCCATTCCCTGCAAGAAAAATATTTTTAAATGTCAGTAATGTGATGAATAATGTATAATTTTTAAGTTGATTTGATATATGCATTTTCATGTCAAAGAAGATAGAATGATTTTAGTATGAGTATTGATGTCTAGAGGTCTGATTGGACTGGTAACTAAAAGGTCAGGTGGTCTGTTGGGATTGTTTGTATATATACATTTTTAATGAAGTTTTACAACCCCTGATGTTAATGAGATGGGTTAAAAGAGGATGAAAATTTAGTGATTCTGGAAAACACAAAGTGGAAATAACTTGACTATTGCCTAGTGACAGTGCTTAAATGACATAGGGCCAGAGAAACATAGGGAGGGTTCAGAGAGTGAGGACAGGGATTTTCAGCTTTCTGAAATAAGAAATACGATAAGGCTATCGGGAGTCTGAGTTTAGGAAATTCATGTGTTTGTTTTGCAGCTGGAGCATTAGAGAAATAGATGAATAGCAATTGGGTGTCTCAGGGAGAAATACAAGTCGGGTGAGACACATCAACTGAATGTTCAAGAATTCATTCGGAGAAAATTGTTTGCATATGTATCAGTCCCAAGCAAAGAGTCTTAAGCTCATGGTAACTCTTCACTGGTTTGTGTGTCTGTAAAGATATTGCTGGGTAAAGGAATATTGGGAAATTGATTAATCTTCGTGTTTGTATTGCAATCTTTCCAATCTTTTTGTCTGTAATATAGAACACTTTTCTAGTTTTAATAAATATTTTATTCTTTGTGTTAAAAGTTCATCAGCTGACTCCTGTGAATTTGTTCTGTAACTCTCCTTCACTGTTTCTAAAAAAAAAGTTAGGATCTATCAAGCCACGTTTCACGCCAGGATCTGACTTGTCCAGTATTAATATCAGCTGGCATCACATGAGTAACCCATCAGGTAGACACTCTTGAATCACTGAAAAAACTGCTCGAGAAAGCAATTGCAACCCACTAATATAACTGAAGGATTCATTTCTAAGAGAGATTTCTGATGATCCTCTGAACCCTACACAATGTCTAATGAGCCATCATGAATCCAAGTTCTTTGCTGTTGGTATCAACATGCAGAGACCCGATGTCAAAGGTGGTTTAAGTGAAGTACCCAATTTCCAATACACAAACACTGGAAACATATTGAGCACTATTCAATTTAATAAAGATACAAACAGTTTTTGTTATTCAATTCTTGCCAATTTGGTTTTTCTTGACACAGCCCAAAATCTCAAATTATTTCATGGCCAAAAAAGCAAAAATATAATTATTTCCAGTTCTATTATTATTGTAATCCTTCCTCTAAACTTTCTCTTAATTCCTCCATTACAGCCCCTGGCAAATTTCTCTGCTTCACTGTATTAAAATCAATAATGTTCACACTCACTCCACACATTGCTTTCAAAGTTCTGTGACATATTACCCAATGCAACCTGACCCTCTCCCCAACCCCTGTACTGGGTTTTAAACCCAATCAATCAATCATTGTTGCCTCTCCCACGTACTTGATTCAACCTGTGTATTGTCCTTGACCCTTCATCTGGTATCCTTCATTTCCTTCATTGTGAATTAAATGCTGAGCAAGGCAGCAGATCAGACAGCAAATGTAAATGGAAGACACAATAACAACATTTTCGGATGAATGGTAACACAGAAAATGTAATTTCTGTCTTTTCTGTACAAAAATTCTGATCCCATATCATAATTCTGCTTGGGGTGAAACAACTAAACAGTGCAGTAGACTTGTATGGCAAAAACCTTGGGAGCGATTCTCCGAGCCCCGCGCCGGGCCGGAGAATCGGCGCAAACATGCCACGCCGCCCCGACTCCAGCGCGCAATTCTCCGAGGTGCGGAGAATCGGCGCCATTTGCGCCGGCGAGTTTGACGTGGCACCGGTCGCACCGGATGGGCCGAGCGGCCGCGTAGAAAAAGCAGAGTCCCGCCAGCGCCGTCCACACCTGGTCGCTGCCCGCGGGAACTCTGCGCGAAGGGTCGGGGGGCGGCCTGTGGGGGGGGCTCCGTCCCCGGGGCGGGGCCTCCGATGGGGTCTGGCCACGATCACGGCCCACCAATCGGCGAGCCGGCCTCTCCCACCCTCCCCGGGGCCTACTTTGTTGCCCGGCCGGCCCTTGAACCCCCACACCATGTTGCGTCGGGGCCGGCACGCTGAAGAAGTCCCTCGTGCATGCGCGGGGTGGCATGGCCCAACTGGTTGGCGCGGCGCCCATTTGCCGTCGGGAAGGGAGGCTGGAGTGGCATGAACTGCTCCAGCGCCATGCTGGCCTCCGAATCGGTCGTCCCCGCACCCGTTTTGCACCGTTGTGAAACGCGACGGCTTCACGACGGTGCGAACACTCTGTCTCCATTTCGGAGAATCGCGCCCCCTGTTCACAGTCAGCATCTCAAAACTTTAGCTTTTCTCCTGCAGTGTCAGAAGTGAAAGGTCAGCATTTAATGGCATTTCTAATGGTCAATCTGATCAAAAACTCACACATTTTCCTGGCAGATTTGGAGACTGGGATGGCGAAGGGTTCGGGTTGATCGTGGTCCGGTTCAGTTTTGTTCTGCATCCTTCCACTATCTCGGCTTCTCCGCAACCTTTTTCCAACTTCTCATCTGCTTTTTGAAAAGCTTTTTCTCGTATTTCAGGGTCGTCAGATTTAAGTTCTTCCACAATATCCGCTAAACAAGAAGATTCAATTAGAGGACAATTAAAGGAGCTGCAAATCCTTCAATTCAGCGGGCTGGGTTAGTGAAATAAGTGGTGGGAAGAGCAATGAGCCTTTAGACCTAATAGATCTGTTCCTCCCCAGTAGATTAACCCCATGTTCTCACTATATCCTTCCTCTTTTTTGGAAGACATCTCAATGACTCTTGTGCCTATCGGTGATATTGTCCATCTCAATTGTCTTCCGTGGTATTTCACCCTCAGGTACCTTCTGCCCCCATGTCAATTCAACCTGACCTTCAAAAAAATTCTTGATCCTTTCTGACTTTGCAATATGTCAGTCCATCTCATATGTCTGATTCCTCTCCACAGTCCTGAACATGTTGTTGCCGCTGTCTGTCCCGAAATGCCGTGTTTCAACCTGTTCAATTCGATTTTCGCTTCTGCCAGAACACTAAAATGGCCCAAATCAACGTGACTAATGTTATCCTCTATGCGACCATGACTTTGTTATCCTTTCCTTTCACAGCCTTGTCTGAAGCTGCACCAGACTCTTTGCAACCTTGGTGCCATACTTGATTGAGGGGAACTTTCACCCACATCACACCATCATTGACACCTATTTCCACTTGTGACCCTGCCTCAGCTCACCCGCTGATGAAACCTACATCCGTACACTTGATACCTCTGGATGTGAATATTCCGGAACAAACCAGCATCCAACCTCCATAAATTTGTGTTCATTCAAAACGACTGCGCTTCCATAACTCTCACCAAGCCCAATTCACCCCTCATCAATGTCATCACTTAGCTACACTGGTTCCCAGTTATGGCTTGATTTTAAAATTCTCATCCTTATTTTCCAATCTCCCATTGCCTTGCCCCTCCATGGGCGCGATTGTCCGGCCTTGTTGCGCTCTAACTCAAGAGAAACGAGGCCAGTGAATAGCGGGAGAGGCCAAAACGAGAACCGTGCCAGTCGCCAAAGAGTTTGCGATGTAACCAGACCGCTCCCGTAGGCAAAATCGGGACATCGCCGGAATGTGGCTAGAAACCATTTATCACCACTTAAGCCCAATTTTCATACGATTAACAAGAACCACCCCATATCCAGCGGTCTCCCGTCATTCAGCGGCCCCCCCCAGAAAGTGCTCAAGCTGACGCCGATTAGTTCTCCTTTTGAAAAACGTGAAACTGGTAGAAGGGCTTCTGTGGGGAGCCGAGCAGCTGAGTAGCCACCTTGCTCACAGGTAAGGAGCCCGGTGGTGCTGAGCTTGCTACCCCAGTGCTTGTGGGGGGTGGGCCATCATAGGAGGGTGTGGGGAGGGGAGGGGGGGTAGCGCTGGAGGGGCAACCGGAGGGGCAACCACTCATGGCACCACCATGCCAACCCCGGATCATTTATCCATTCCAGAGGCAACTCTTGGCCCTGCCCGTCTGTTCCAAAGAACCCAAAAGCCCTGCCGACTGCCAAGGCCTCTGGCGGTGTGGCTGAAGGCTATTGGTAATCGGGAATTGGCAATCATGCTTAAGTAGCACTTCACACATCCCAAGAGGATTCCTGTGGGTGGGCGGGTCATGTAGCACGTGGGAGTCCTTGCCTAGCAACCGTCATTGATCCCTCTCTCTCCCCCACACTCACTGATTTCTCTCTCTCCCACACTCACTGATCTCTCTCTATCTCATAGAACATACAGTGCAGAAGGAGGCCATTCGGCCCATTGAGTCTGCATTGACCCACTTAAGCCCTCACTTCCACCCTATCCCCATAACCCAATAACCCCTCCTAACCTTTTTGGACTCTAAGGGCAATTTAGCATGGCCAATCCATCTAACCTGCACGTCTTTGGACTGTGGGAGCACCCTGAGGAAACCCACGCAGACACGGGGAGAACGTGCAGACTCCGCACAGACAGTGACCCTGCGGGGAATCGAACCTGGCGCTGTGAAGTCACAGTGCTATCCAGTTGTGCTACCGTGCTGCCCAGAGAATCTCATTCCCAGATCTCCCCCTCTCTCTCTCTCTGATCTCTCCCTCTCTCACTGATCTCTCTCTCTCTCTCTCACTGATCTCCCTCTGTCTCTCTCTCTCTCACTGATTTCCCTCTATCTCTCTCTGACTGATCTCTCTCTCTCATTGATCTCCCTCTCTCTCTCACTGATCTCTCTCTCTCACTGATCTCCCTCTCTCTGATCCCTCTCTCTCACTGATCTCCCTCTCTCTCTCTCACTGATTTCCCTCTCTCTCATTGGTCTCTCTCTCTCTCACTGATCTCCCTCTATCTCTCTCTGACTGATCTCTCTCTCTCTCATTGATCTCCCTCTCTCTCTCACTGATCTCTCTCTCTCACTGATCTCCCTCTCTCTGATCCCTCTCTCTCTCACTGATCTCCCTCTCTCTCTCTCACTGATTTCCTTCTCTCTCATTGGTCTCTCTCTCTCTCACTGATCTCCCTCTATCTCTCTCTGACTGATCTCTCTCTCTCTCATTGATCTCCCTCTCTCTCTCACTGATCTCTCTCTCTCACTGATCTCCCTCTCTCTGATCCCTCTCTCTCACTGATCTCCCTCTCTCTCTCTCACTGATTTCCCTCTCTCTCATTGGTCTCTCTTTCTCTCACGGATCTCTGTCTCTCTCTCTCTTACTGACCTCCCTCACTCTCTCTCTCTCTGATCTCCCTCTCCCGCTCTCCAACTCCCTCACTCACTGATCTCCTCCACCTCTCCCCCTCACTCACTGATTTCCCCCACCTCTCCCTCACTCACTGATCTGCTCCACCTCTCCCTCACTCACTGATCTCCTCCACGCCTTTCTCACTCACTGATCTCCTCCACGTCTCCCTCACTCACTGATCTTCTCCACCTCTCTCTCACTCACTGATCTCCTCCACCTCTCTCTCACTGATCTCCTCCCGTCTCCCTCACTCACTGATCTCCTCCACCTCTCCCTCACTCACTGATCTCCTCCACCTCTCTCACTTAATGATCTCCTCCACCTTCCCTCACTCATTGATCTCTTGATCTCCTCCACCTCTCCCTCCCTTCCTCACTCACTGATCTCCTCCCTCTCTCTCCCTCACTCACCTCCTCCACCTCTCCCTCACGCACTGATCACCTCCACCTTTCACTCACTCACTGATCTCCTCCCTCTCTCCTTCACTCACTGATCTCCGCCACCTCTCCCTCACTCACTGATCTCCGCCACCTCTCCCTCACTCGCTGATCTCCTCTCCCTCACTCACTGATCTCCTCCACCTCTCCCTCACTCACCGTTCTCCTCCACCTCTCCCTCTCTCACTGATCACCTCCACCTCTCCCTCACTCACTGATCTCCACCTCTCTCTCACACACGGATCTCCTCCCTCTTTCCTTCACTCACTGATCTCCTCCACCTCTCCCTCACTCACTGATCTCCATCTCTCCCTCACTCACTGATCTCCTCTCCCTCTCCCTCACTCACTGATTTCCTCCCTCACTCACTAATCTCCTCCACCTTTCCCTCACTCACTGATCTCCTCCACCTCTCCCTCACTCACTGACCTCCTCCACCTCTCTCTCACTCACTGATCTCCTCCACCTCTCCCTCACTCACTGATCTCCTCCACCTCTCCCTCACTCACAAATCTCTTCCATCTCTCCCTCACTCACTGATCTCCTACACCTCTCCCTCACTCACTGATCTCCTCCACCTCTCTCCCTCACTCACTGATCTCCTCCACCTCTCCCTCCCTCCCCCTCTCCCTCACTCACTGCTCTCTTCACTCTCTCCCTCACTCAGATCTCCACCTCTCCCTCACTCATTGATCTCCACCTCTCCCTCACTCATTGATCTCCTCCACCTCTCCCTCACTCACTGATCTGCTCCACCTCTCCCTCACTCACTGATCTCCTCCACGCCTTTCTCACTCACTGATCTCCTCCACGTCTCCCTCACTCACTGATCTCCTCCACCTCTCTCTCACTCACTGATCTCCTCCACCTCTCTCTCACTGATCTCCTCCCGTCTCCCTCACTCACTGATCTCCTCCACCTCTCCCTCACTCACTGATCTCCTCCACCTCTCTCACTTAATGATCTCCTCCACCTTCCCTCACTCATTGATCTCTTGATCTCCTCCACCTCTCCCTCCCTTCCTCACTCACTGATCTCCTCCCTCTCTCTCCCTCACTCACCTCCTCCACCTCTCCCTCACGCACTGATCACCTCCACCTTTCACTCACTCACTGATCTCCTCCCTCTCTCCTTCACTCACTGATCTCCGCCACCTCTCCCTCACTCACTGATCTCCGCCACCTCTCCCTCACTCGCTGATCTCCTCTCCCTCACTCACTGATCTCCTCCACCTCTCCCTCACTCACCGTTCTCCTCCACCTCTCCCTCTCTCACTGATCACCTCCACCTCTCCCTCACTCACTGATCTCCACCTCTCTCTCACACACGGATCTCCTCCCTCTTTCCTTCACTCACTGATCTCCTCCACCTCTCCCTCACTCACTGATCTCCATCTCTCCCTCACTCACTGATCTCCTCTCCCTCTCCCTCACTCACTGATTTCCTCCCTCACTCACTAATCTCCTCCACCTTTCCCTCACTCACTGATCTCCTCCACCTCTCCCTCACTCACTGACCTCCTCCACCTCTCTCTCACTCACTGATCTCCTCCACCTCTCCCTCACTCACTGATCTCCTCCACCTCTCCCTCACTCACAAATCTCTTCCATCTCTCCCTCACTAACTGATCTCCTACACCTCTCCCTCACTCACTGATCTCCTCCACCTCTCTCCCTCACTCACTGATCTCCTCCACCTCTCCCTCCCTCCCCCTCTCCCTCACTCACTGATCTCTTCACTCTCTCCCTCACTCACTGATCTCCACCTCTCCCTCACTCATTGATCTCCACCTCTCCCTCACTCATTGATCTCCTCCACCTCTCCCTCACTCACTGATCTCCACCTCTCTCTTCCTCACTCACTGATCTCCCTCTCCCTCCCTCACTCACTGATCTCCTCCACCTCTCTCCCTCACTCGCTGATCTCCTCTCCCTCACTCACTGATCTCCTCCACCTCTCCCTCACTCACCGTTCTCCTCCACCTCTCCCTCTCTCACTGATCACCTCCACCTCTCCCTCACTCACTGATCTCCACCTCTCTCTCACACACGGATCTCCTCCCTCTTTCCTTCACTCACTGATCTCCTCCACCTCTCCCTCACTCACTGATCTCCATCTCTCCCTCACTAACTGATCTCCTCTCCCTCTCCCTCACTCACTGATTTCCTCCCTCACTCACTAATCTCCTCCACCTTTCCCTCACTCACTGATCTCCTCCACCTCTCCCTCACTCACTGATCTCCTCCACCTCTCTCTCTCACTGATCTCCTCCACCTCTCCCTCACTCACTGATCTCCTCCCTCTCTCCCTCGCTCACTGATCTCCTCCACGTCTCTCCCTCACTCGCTGATCTCCTCTCCCTCACTCACTGATCTCCTCCACCTCTCCCTCACTCACAAATCTCTTCCATCGCTCCCTCACTCACTGATCTCCTACACCTCTCCCTCACTCACTGATCCCCTCCACCTCTCACCCTCACTCACTGATCTCCTCCACCTCTCCCTCCCTCCCCCTCTCCCTCACTCACTGATCTCTTCACTCTCTCTCCCTCACTCACTGATCTCAACCTCTCCCTCACTCATTGATCTCCACCTCTCCCTCCTCACTGATCTCCTCCACCTCTCTCCCTCACTCACTGATCTCCTCCCCCTCTCCCTCACTCACTGATCTCCTCCCTCTCTCCCTCCTCACTGATCTCCTCCACCTCTTCCTCACTCACTGATCTCCACCTCTCTCTCCCTCGCTCACTGATCTCCTCCACGTCTCCCTCACTCATGAATCTCCACCTCTCCCTCCTCACTGATCTCCTCCACCTCGCCCTCACTCACTGATCCCCCCTCTCTCCCTCACTCACTGATCTCCTCCCCTCTCCCTCACTCACTTATCTCCTCCCCTCTCCCTCACTCACTGATATCCGCCACCTCTCCCTCACTCACTGATCTCCGCCACCTCTCCCTCACTCACTGACCTCCTCCCCTCTCCCTCACTCACTGATATCCTCCCTCTCTCTCCCTCATTCACTGTTCTCCTCCCCTCTCCCTCACTCACTGAACTCCTCCCCTCTCCCTCACTCACTGATCTCCTCCACCTCTCCCTCACTTACTGATCTCCTCCCCTCTCCCTCACTCACTGATCTCCTCCCCTCTCCCTCACTCACTGATCTCCTCCCCTCTCCCTCACACACTGATCTCCTCCCTCTCTCCCTCACTCATTGATCTCCTCCCGTCTCCCTCACTCACTGATCTCCTCCCTCTCTCTCCCTCACTCACTGATCTCCTCCACCTCTCCCTCACTCACTGATCTCCTCCCCTCTCCCTCACTCACTGATCTCCTCCCCTCTCCCTCACACACTGATCTCCTCCCTCTCTCCCTCACTCATTGATCTCCTCCACCTCTCCCTCACTCACTGATCTCCTCCCCCTCTCTCCCTCACTCACTGATCTCCTCCCTCTCTCTCCCTCACTCATTGATCTCCTCCCCCCTCCCTCACTCACTGATCTCCTCCCCTCTCCCTCACTCACTTATCTCCTCCCCTCTCCCTCACTCACGGATCTCCTCCACCTCTCCCTCACTCACTGATCTCCTCCCTCTCTCTCCCTCACTCACTGATCTCCTCCACCTCTCTCCCTCACTCACTGATCTCCTCCACCTCTCCGTCACTCACTGATCTCCTCCCTCTCTCTCCCTCACTCACTGATCTCCTCCACCTCTCCCTCACTCACTGATCTCCTCCCTCTCTCTCCCTCACTCACTGATCTCCTCCCTCTCTCCCTCACTCACTGATCTCCTCCCTCTCTCCCTCACTCACTGATCTCCTCCCTCTCTCCCTCACTCACTGTTCTCCCTCTCTCTCCCTCACTCACTGATCTCCTCCCTCTCTCTCCCTCACTCACTGATCTCCTCCACCTCTCTCAGGAACCGCTCCAGCTCCGGGTTTTCACGGGCCGCCATCTCGCTCCAGCCGCTCGGCCAATGGGCCGCGTCCTTGATGCGCAGCCGCCAACAAGCCGGTCGCCCATTGGCCGCCCTGTCGCTCTGGAGACGGACGCCGTTGCCCCCGGTGACCAGGTGGCAATCTTCCTGAAAACCAGAATCCAGATCAGCAATATAATCACCCTGGGAGTAATCAAGCGTATCAATCAGAGTATTAACCAGAGTATTACAGTGTATTAATCAGATAAACAATCAGAGTATCAATCCGAGTATTAATGAGACAAGTACAGAGTATTAATCAGAGGAGCAATCAGTGTATCAATGAGAGTATTAAACAGAATACCAATCAGAGTATTAATCAGAGTATTACAGAGTATTAATTAGGATATTACAGAATATTAGTGTATTAATCAGAGAATCAATCAGAGTATTACCGAGTATTAATCCGATAAACAATCAGAGTATCAATCGGGATATTAATCAGACAAGTACAGAGTATTAATCAGAGTCTCAATCAGAGTATCAATCAAAGCATTACAGAGTATTAAACAGAATATCAATCAATATTAATCTGAGTATTACAGAGTATTAATTGGAATATTTATCAGAGTATTAAGCAGAGTATTACAGAGTATTATTCAGAGTATTCATCAGTATTATTCAGAGTATTCATCAGTATTAATCAGAGTATTCATCAGTATTAATCAGAGTATTAATCAAAGTATTACAGCTACATAATTCATCTATTTTAATCAGATGGCTTATCACTATCCATTAATCATATTTCTACCATTATATAGTAAGAAGTCTTACAACACCAGGTTAAAGTTCAACAGGTTTGTTTCAAATCACTAGCTTTCAGAGCACTGCTCCTTCCTCCGGTGAATGAAGAGGTAGGTTTGCGAAATCCTACCAACTGTCCTGGCTTGAGACAATTCACACCTCTTTAACCTGGGAGTGCCCCTCTCTCTGGATCTGTAAAGACTTAATTACCTGCAAATGCTCGCTTTCAAAGTGTCGTCTTGCATCTTTAACTTTGTCTATATGTATGTTTCTGGAACCTACCTCTTCATTCACCTGAGGAAGGAGCAGTGCTCCGAAAGCTAGTGATTTGAAACAAACCTGTTAGATTTTAACCTTGTGTTGTAAGACTTCTTACTGTGCTCACCCCAGTCCAACGCCGGCATCTCCACATCATGGCTACCATTATATATGTATTATGTATGTCTATAAATTATTTTAATTGTACTTATTTTTTTAGGGATAAATCCGAAAAATATATATGCAAATAACAGAATTATTGTTAATTTCAAGATTCTGGCAGCTTTTATTCTCCTATCTCACTTCCACTCTCTTTTATCTCAGGCCATCATCACTTTTATGATTTAATCTTTCCTGTCTTCCTTCCTACCAAGGATCTTCCTTGTTCCCACTCCCCAATCCCGCCTTTGTATTTGCTTAAAACCTCTTACAGCTTTAACCTTTTCCAATTCTGCGAACGGTCAACGACCTGAAACTTTAGCTCTGTTTCTCTCTCCTCAGATACTGCCTGAGCTACTGTGCATTTTCAGGGTTACCCCTACCTTCTGCTTTCTGGATGTTTTAAAGTGATGGTGGCCTTCACCATGGCCTGTATTAGAATCATTGGGCGTGATCCAACTGCTACGTTGCGCCCAAAAAGCATGGTCAACAAAAGCAGGGAGACCCCGCTCCTGGGTTATGCCCAGCCCTTGGGGCCTAATGCGATCTCACGAGACGTTGTGATTAAAATCCCGCCCATTGTGGGTTAGATCACTTTTTAGCAAATCTGCGTATTAAAGCGAGACAGTAGTCACACTTTAATGTGCAGATTCCTGAGGTACCCCAGGCGTTGGGATCTGTTCCCTTTGCCTCAGAGACCTCGGGTGAGTGCTGTCATGATATTCAGATAAACGTCATGGTGCAAACATACATACACACTGATGGACAGATCAACAGACCAATCAATACACCCGCAACATCACAGCCAATCACAAGCAAGAGCAGACACACTATAAAACAGGGACACAACACTTCCGAGGGATTCCAGCAGGAGACAGCTCAGGGCACAGAGCTCACAGCAAGCCACTCAGACATTCACCATGTGCTGAGTGCCTCTCCAAGATAGTGTTAGGGCTGGGTCCACAGGTTAGAGGGTAATGAACGAACCACAGTAACCAGTTTACAAATGTTAATATTGTTAGTAATAAAACTGAGTTGTACCTTCCACAACCGTGTTAGTTCGTCTGTGTAGCAGAGCACCCAACACGACAAGTGCCATTCAGCACTGGTCCCCACAAACGGGGACCAGATGGAACGGCACTCATGCTGGTCTCTCAGGGGATCAGATGCCCCCAGGTGCATGCCCTTTGGGCAGGGTGGCACCCGAACACTGCTCTGCAAGATGTTCAGGTGGCAATGCCAATGTACCAAGCTGGCATTTTATGTGTGCTGCCGTTTGGAGGGGGGGGGCCCTGTGCGTGTGGGGTCTAACATTGCAACATTCAGCAACCTTTCAAAGACATATATGAGATCCCATGCAGCCAACTGATAAGACTTTCTGTGGTGGCGATGGTTGAGTTTAAGGAAGGGTTTCTGCTCATTATCCAAAACACATTGCCAAATTTGGCCTGGATATAGTGAACTCTTGGACCATGAGGCACAAATAAATTACTGGTGTGCATAATCTAACCATTGTGTGATAATAACGTGTATTTATATAGTGTCTTTGACATAGTAAAACATCCTAAGGTGCCTGACAGGAGCATTATCGAACATTAATTCACAACGGCTCTCAGGAGACAATATTAAGGTAGGTGACCAAAGCCGTGGTCAAAGAGGTGGGAGCTAAGGTGTGCCTTCAAGAAAGAAGAAATGTGGAGAGGTTTAGGGAGGGAATTCAAAAGCTTAGGACCCAGATGACTGAAGGCATGGCCACCAATGCTGGAATAATTAAAATGTGGGATGCCCACACCTTTTATATATTTACCTCGGTGCAAGTACAATTTCCGTCTTCCTTCTCAAAAGGGAGACTTTGACTCATTACCATTACCTTGTTCAGGATTGATTTTCCTTGTGTGGATTCAAAATATCCTCCACAATCATAAGAACATAAGAACTAGGAACAGGAGTAGGCCATCTGGCCCCTCGAGCCTGCTCCGCCATTTAATGAGATCATGGCTGATCTTTGTGGACTCAGCTCCACTCTCCGGCCCGTACACCATATCCCCGAATCCCTTTATTCTTCAGAAAGGTATCTATCTTTTTCTTAAAAACGTTTAAAGAAGGAGCCTCAACTGCTTCACTGGGCAAGGAATTCCAGAGATTCACAACCCTTTGGGTGAAGAAGTTCCTCCTACACTCCGTCCTAAATCTGCTTCCCCTTATTTTGAGGCTATGCCCCCTAGTTCTGCTTTCCCCGACCAGTGGAAACAACCTGCCCGCATCTATCCTATCTATTCCCTTCATAATTTTATATGTTTCAATAAGATCCCCCCCGCATCCTTCTAAACTCCAATGAGTACAGTCCCAGTCTACTCAACCTCTCGTCATAATCTAATCCCCTCAACTCTGGGATCAACCTAGTGAATCTCCTCTGCACTCCCTCCAGTGCCAATATGTCCTTTCTCAGGTAAGGAGACCAAAACCGAACACAATACTCCAGATGCAGCCTCACCAACACCCTATACAATTGCAGCATAACCTCCCTAGTCTTGAACTCCATCCCTTTAGCAATGAAAGACAAAACTCGATTAGCCTTCTTAATCACCTGTTGCACCTGCACACCAACTTTTTGCGACTCGTGCACCAGCACAACCAGGTCCCTCTGCACAGCAGCATGTTTTAACATCTTACCGTTTAAATAATAATCCATTCTGCTGTTATTCCTCCCAAAATGGATAGCCTCACACTTGGCAACATTGAATTCCATCTGCCAGACCCCAGCCCATTCACCTAACCTATCCAAATCCTTCTGCAGACTTCCGGTATCATCTGCACCTTTTGCTTTACCACTCATCTTAGTGTCGTCTGCAAACTTTGACACATTGCACTTGGTCCCCAACTCCAAATCATCTATGTAAATTGTGAACAACTGCGGGCCCAACACTGATCCTTGATGGACCCCACTAGTTACAGGTTGCCAACCAGAGAAACACCCATTTATCCCCACTCTCTGCTTTCTGTTAGTTAACCAATCCTCTTCCCATGCTACCACTTTACCCTCAATGCCATGCATCTTTAGTTTATGCAGCAACCTTTTGTGTGGCACCTTGTCAAAAGCTTTCTGGAAATCCAGATATACCACATCCATTGGCTCCCCAATATCTACTGCACTGGTAACGTCCTCAAAGAATTCTACCAAATTAGTCAGACACGACGTACGCTTTGTGAACCCATGCTGCATCTGCCCAATGGGACAATTTCCCTCCAGGTGCCCCGCTATTTCCTCCTTAATGATAGATTCCAGCATTTTCCCTACAACCGAAGTTAAGCTTACCGGCCCATAATTACCCGCTTTCTGCCGACCTCCTTTTTTAAACAGTGGTGTCACGTTTGCTACTTTTCAATCGTCTGGGACCACCCCAGAGTCTAGTGAATTTTGATAAATTATCACTAGTGCGTTTACAATTTCCCTAGCCATCTCTTTTAACACTCTGGGATGCATCCCATCAGGGCCAGGAGACTTGTCTACCTTTAGCCCCATTAGCTTGCCCAATTCTGCCTCCTTAGTGATTACAATCATCTCAAGGTCCTCACCTATCATATCTTTATTTCCATCAGTCACTGGCATGTTATTTGTGTCCTCCACTGTGAAGACTGACCCAAAAAACCTGTTCAGCTCCTCAGCCATATCACCGTCTCCTATTATTAAATCTCCCTTCTCATCTTCCAAAGGACCAATATTTACCTTAGCCACTCTTTTTTGTCTTATATATTTGTAGAAGCTTTTACTACCTGCTTTTATGTTCTGAGCCAGTTTACTTTCATAGTCTACCTTACTCTTCTTTATGGCTTTTTTAGTAGCTTTCTGTTGTCCCCTAAAGACTTCCCAGTCCTCGAGTCTCCCACTAATTTTTGCCACTTTGTATGTTTTTTCCTTCAATTTGATACTCTCCCTCACCTCCTTAGATATCCACGGTCGATTTTTCCCCTTTCTACCGTCTTTCTTTTTTGTCGGTATGAACCTTTTCTGAACACTGTGAAAGATCGCTCGGAAGGTTCTCCACTGTTCCTCAACTGCTTCACCATGAAGTCTTTGCTCCCAGTCTACCTTAGCTAGTTCTTCTCTCATCCCATTGTAATCACCTTTGTTTAAGCACAAAACACTAGTGTTTGATTTTACCTTGTCATCCTCCAACTGTATTTTAAATTCCACCATATTGTGGTCGCTCCTTCCAAGAGGATCCCGAACTATGAGATCATTAATCAATCCTGCCTCATTCCACAGGACCAGATCTAGGACCACTTGTTCCCTTGTAGGTTCCATTACATACTGTTCCAGGAAATTATCCCGGGCACATTCTATAAACTCCTCCTCAAGGCTGCCTTTACCAACCTGGTTAAACCAATCGATATGCAGATTAAAATCGCCCATGATAACCGCTGTACCTTTTCTACATGCATCCGTTATTTCTTTGCTTATTGCCTGCCCTACCATCCTGTTACTATTTGGTGGCCTATAGACTACTCCTATCAGTGACCTTTTCGCCATACTATTCCTGATTTCCACCCAAATTGATTCAACCTTGTCCATCATAGCACCAATATCATCCCTTACTATTGCCCGGATGCCATCCTTAAACAACAAAGCTACAACACCGCCCTTACCATCCATTCTATCCTTTTGTATAGTCTGATACCCTTGGATATTTAACTCCCTACGCGCCGGCTCCTGTAGTCCTGCGCCATGTTGCATGGGCCGGCGCGTTGAAGGAGGCCACGGTGCATGCACGCATTGGTGCCAGCGCCACTGCGCATGTCTTCGGTGACGCCGGCGCAACTGTACATGCGCGGATCCCGCGGCACACAGTTCACGCCTGGATCGGCAGCTGGAGCAGCGTGAACCGGTCCAGCGCCGTGCTGGCCCCCTGTAGGGTCCAGAATGAGTCCTGGGAGCAGCCATTCACGCCATCGTAAAATGTGATGGCGTTTATGACGGCGTGGACACTCTGCCGCGGGATTGGAGAATTCCGCCCCTAATGCTTTACAAGACATTCATTTTCATTAAAGCATCAATTCATCTAAGAAACTACAAGCATGTCATGAAAGAGACTGAGACAATCAAAATTGTAATTGTATTGTTTTACCTTCATCTGTATCTAATCTTCATGTGTGCATAAATTGAGTGAATGAGCCATCATATTTTAAATGTTCAGGAAAAGTGTGGGATAATATTTAATATTTATTTTAAAACTCACTAAAATCTTGCTGCCAGAAATTATTTAAATTGGAACAATCACTCCAATGGTAAGAGAGCACACACCTTTTACAGACAAATATACTGATTGTGAATAATAAAAGGAAAACAAAGTTTTTAAAATTTATTCATTTGTCGGATGTGGATGTCGCAAACTGGGCCAGCACTTATTGCCCATCGCTGAGGGCATTTAGGAATTGAGCACATTGCTGTGGGTCTGGAGTCACATGTAGGCCAGGTAAGGATGGCAGATTTGCTTCCCTGAAGGACATTAGTGAACCAGATGTTTTATTCCGACAATTGACAATGGTTTCATGGTCATCAAATTTCGTCATCTGCCGGAGTGGGATTCAAACCCAGGTCAGCAGAGCTTTATCCTGGGTCGATTACTAGTCCAGCGCAATACCACTACACCACTGTCCCTGACATCTGCCATTGATAATCTGACGGTGCCCTTAATCTAGCAGGAGCAGGAGAAATGTTAATGTGTCAGTCAGCATAGTAAAAAATATTATAAGCATTTTAAACTGAATAACACTTCAACGATATAATTTTGTATCCAACTTAAGTGGAATCTATTAGCAATATTTCACTATATATTGCTTACATTTTTCAATATCCTCCAAATGGTAATAAATTATTTACAAACAATTTCCCAGATTGCTTTAAATAATCCATGCTTGGTCAAGCTTCAACATCATAAAGTTTAGGTGAATCAAAAGCTGAAACTATGAGTTTGTTTGTTCTGTTTTATTCTGTCTTCCGAATGGACAACCCCTTCAGATTTTTACAAAGAAATAGAGAACAGCAGTACAAGTGGATGTAAATATCATTTATTCGGGTATTCTAATTGCTGGAATATATAATTGCACCTCCCCATTTTCTCTTCAGTGTTAGGTTTTTTGGTCAAGCAGTATTAAGGCAACATGAATAAATACTAAGGAATAAAATGCAGCATTTACGCCTTCAAAGATTTGAAAACCTTTTCTTCTCATCATATTGAAATGTTTGAATCATTCAGGGGACTAACTGTTGCCTTGCCTATTAACACTAACGAGTGCCTGTTAGCAGTATTGTGATTTTAGCTGAGGGTGTTACTCCTCCGAACTATTTAACCTCCTGAAATATTAATTCCTCTGACTCGGCCCTCTACTGGCCTCATTTGGCAGTCATGCCTCCAGCTAGGCTCCACATCCAGGAATTTTCTCCCTAAATTAAAATGTTCATGTGTTGCATCAATTTCATGAAGATAATAATTCTGCATTCAAGAGAAACTTTTAATATGAATTTCCCTTTGAGCATGAGGACCGGAGTAGCACTGCCAGGCACTAAGGCAAAATTTTAAATTATACCTTTTAGAAATTTGCTCATCAGTCAGATGATTTAATACCATCAATATGGGTCTCAACGAATAACAGCCATTTCACTTGACTTTCAATGTCTAATCAAATTCTGAACACAGTAGTTGATTCCATGAAGTTCGAGTCCTTGGGAGAACAAGCTGATTACATTAATCAGCTTTCCAACCTGACCAGCAGTAACTGAACAGGACTGGGGCTCAAGCGATGCAGTACACAGGTACAATGATACCATCCTGTCCAGTGATGGGCTGCAGGTTCAAATCTTTATTCTGCCCCACTTTTCACATCGGTTGCATTAGCACAGAGAATAATCAGCAGAAACTAGTCATTCCCTCGTTAAGTCTTTGGAAAGCACCCTTGATATAAAAACAAATATGCTGGAAATACTCAGAAGGTTTGGCAGCATCTGTGGAGCAAAAAACCTTAATGTTTAAGGTTGATCACCCCTCATCAGAACTGGGAACGTTTGGATATTAGTTACATTCCCCACAGATTCTGCGTGATCTGCTGAGTATTTCCGGCATTTTCTGCTTTTACTTCAAATTATCAGCATCTGCCGTACTTTACTTTTGTATTAAAGGCTATCCTTGAGTTATTTCAATGTGTTGTTTTATTGCCTCCTTTTGAGGCATTCTGGAGATTTCTATGTGGAATAGGATCATTTCTCGAGGAATTAAGGGCTATGGAGAGAGAGCGGGTAAATGGAGTTGAAATCAGCCATGATTGAATGGTGGAGTGGACTTGATGGGCTGAATGGCCTTACTTCCACTCCTATGTCTTATGGTCTTATGGTCTTATTTTACACTTAATACACCATGAAAAATGTAATAGCACATGTAATATCCAGTATGGAATCAATACACTCTATTTGTTCGTGGGATCGGAACATTGCTGGCAAAGTTAACATTTTGTTTGGCGAAAATTATTCATAAAATATCTCTAGGAAAACATTTCAAATTGTCCTTGCAGAAAAGTGCAATGACATTCACATTTTCTACAAAGATGAAAATGCAACTGAGGTGCTACAATACAGGAATGAGAACATTACAAACATTTCAATATTTTAATTACAGAGACTACAATGCTGTTTCACTGATATACATCAATCATGTCTGAGGGATTCCACACGGTTACCAGACCCTTGATGTCTGTTGGCTGTAAGGCCTTACACAGTGGCCTTTCCTCTTTGAGCCTTGGCAGCGACTGCCCCAAGTTTGAGTGCGTCCCTCAGAACATAGTCTCGGACTTTGGAATGTGCCAATTTGCAACACTTGGTCAGGGACAACTCTTGGCACTGGAATATCAACAGGTTTCGGGCAGACCAAAGAACTTCTTTCACTGAGTTGGTGATCCTCCAGCAGCAGTTGACATACCATCAATGTGTGGCCCGTGTGGATCCCCAAGGCCAACATTTACTGCCCCTCTTCAATTAGCCGAGAAATTGGTGATGAGCTGCATCGTTGAAGCACAGCAGTTCACGCAGCAGAGCATAGACCCAGTGTGCTTTTACACCTTCATGCCTGACCTTCATTATCTCTTCCCCAAAATGCAAGCTAAGTGCTTATGTCACAACAGTGTGACATTTCCAAACCCCACCCCACCCCTCAACTTGTAAAAAGAGGGGTGGGGTGGGGGTAAAGGTGGAAACACACCTGTATACACAGAAGTGTGATAGTAGAGTCGGACACTTTAGGAACTTTCAAGCAGTTATTGGATAGGCACATGGAGCACACCAGAATGACAGGGAGTGGGATAGCTTGATCTTGTTTTCGGACAATGCTTGGCACAACATCAAGGGCCGAAGGGCCTGTTCTGTGCTGTACTGTTCTATGAAGGTGAAGACGAAGAGGATGCTGTCACATCTGAAATAATGGCAAGCTGTGCTCCTGTTGGCAATTTATTTGAAAATATCCAGTTATTTTTCTGTCTTTGTAATTAGATTAAAACACTAACATAATTGTAAAAGACTATCTGTACAGTCAAATAATGTCAAAAATAAAATCTGGTGGTAATGACTTTGAATATGAAGTCAAAGGGATAGAATTAACATAATATAGGTTCCGAATTAGGGGCCGATAAACATGAGATATTGCAGAATGCTACCTGTCCCTGACAAGCAAGGTCTGGTCTTGCCTGAAGAGGAAAGCTATCGAGTTGACCCAGCTGGCCAGCCGATTGAATAGAAATGCTTTGCAGGTCAATTTACTTCACATCACTGCCACTCACAAAAGGCGTGGAGATGCTGGACTGGGGTGGGCATCATAAGAGGTGTCACAACACCAGGTTAAAGTCCAACAGGTTTGTTTGAAATCACAAGTTTTCGGAGCAATGCTCCTTCCCCAGGTGAAGTGGAGGCAGGTTCACAAGCACAGCATATATAGGAGACACAATTGCAAGATAATTACAGATTGCAATGTGAAGAATGGTTGGAATGCGAGTCTTTACAGGTAAACAAGTCTTTACAGGTACAAACAGTGTGTGTGGAGTGAGGGATAATCACAGATAATCGAGGTGTGAAGTGTCTCAAGCCAGGACAGTTGGTAGGATTCTGCAAACCTGGGCAGTACGGTGAGGGTTACATATAATGTGACATGAACCGAGACCCCGGTTGAGGCCGTCCTCATGCATGCAGAACCTGGCTACCAGTTTCTGCGTGGCGATTCTGCGTTGTCTTGTGTCTTGAAGACTGTTTTACCCATAGATTGGAGGCTGAATGTCCTTGACGGCTGAAGTGTTCCCCGACTGGAAGGGAACACTCCTGCCTAGCGATTGTTACACGGTGTCAGTTCATCCCTTTTCGCAGCGTCTGCATGGTCTCGCCGGTGTCCCACGCCCGGGGCATCCTTTCCTGCAGCGTATGAGGTAGACAACGTTGGCCGAGTCGCACGAGTATGCACCGTGTACCTGGTGGGTGGTGTTCTCACCTGTGATGGTAGTATCGATGTCAATGATCCAGCCTGTCTTGCAGAAGTTCATATCTGCAAGGGCTTAAATACATAACCTACTTGAAAGACCGATGTACAACCAGATATGTTCCCTGTCAGGTGAGATGACAAACCAAAGCTCCAGTTGCACGCTCAGCTTGACAAGAAATAGCCGATGACAGTTTGCAAAGAGCCGAACTTCATCTGACCAATGTTCACTCTTCCATGAACAAAGCCAGTCATTTAGTTCATTGTTATTCATGTGATCTTGCAGTCTGTGAAGTGACTACCAAAGCTGTCTATATAGTCAGTGTCCTTCAAAGGTCATTTTACATGGAGCTATTTGCAATAGTAATGAGATTTAAAAGAGGCACCCTAAATTCGAAGAGGTTTCGATACAATGAAGAGAGTAAAACTGTTTCCAATGGCAGAAGGGTCTTTGAGCTGAGGACACAGATTAATAATAATGTCCGATCACATGACTGAGAAGGAAGACCGAGCCGGAAGGAGAAGTCCCGATCTCATGTAGAGACCCAAGTGAGTAAATACCTACTGTGAATAAACATAGAACATAGAGTGCAGAAGGAGGCCATTCGGCCCATCGAGTCTGCACTGATCCACTTAAGCCCTCACTTCCACCCTATCCCCACAACCCAATAACCGCTCCTAACTTTTTTGGACACTAAGAGCAATTTATCATGGCCAATCCACCGGAGCACCCGGAGGAAACCCACGCAGACACGGGGAGAACATGCAAATTCCACACAGACAGTGACCCAGCAGGGAATTGAACCTGGGACCCTGGCGCTGTGAAGCAACTGTGCTAACCACCGGGTGCTCCGGTTTCCTCCCACAGTCCAAAGATGTGCAGGTAAGGTGGATTGGCTATGTCAAATTGCCCTTAGGTTAGGTGGGGTTAGGAGGGAGGGGTGGAGGTGTGGGCTTAAATAGGGTGCTCGTTCCAAGAGCCTGTGCAGACTTGATGGGCTGAATGGCCTCCTTCTGCATTGTAAATTCTATGAAAATTAACAACTGATTTAGCTTCAACCGCTGTTTCTGGGAGAGAGTTCCAAACCTCTACCACCCTTTGAGCGAAGAAATGTTTCCTAGGCCGGGATTCTCCAATCCCTTGGCCAAGTTGGTTTATGGGGCTGGTTTAGCACACTGGGGCAGGCCAGCAGCGCGGGTTCAATTCCTGTACCAGCCTCCCCGAACAGGCGCCGGAATGTGGCGACTAGGGGCTTTTCACAGTAACTTCATTTGAAGCCTACTTGTGACAATAAGCGATTTTCATTTCATTTCATTTCATTTTCAAGTTCTCACGCCGGCGTGAAAAGCGGCGCGAGCCACTCCGGCGACAACGGGCCTCAAATGGCTGGTATTCACCCCTTCCAAGGGGGCTAGTATGGCGCCGCAGTGGTGTCCGTAGCTCCGGCTCCCAAATGCCGACGCGCCAAGGCCGGCGCAATTTCGTGCATGTGCGTGGGTTTCCGTCTCCGCGCCGGTTCCCAGGCAATATGGCTGAGCCCTACAGGGGCCTGGCGCGGAGGAAAATAGGCCGCCCAACGATCGGTAGACCCCGATCTCGGGCTAGGCCACATAAGAGGCCCCCCCCCCCGGGTCGGATCCTCCCAATCCCCTCCAGGACGGCCCCCGCAGGCAGAACTCCGAGGTCCATACGTAACCCCCGCCGGCGGGCACTCGGCCCGTCGAGGCCCAGAGAATTGCCGGGTGGGCCGCTTTCAACGCCCCCCCCGACCGGCGCAGCGGTGATCCCGGAGGCGCCCGAGAATCGGCGCTGGAGAATCGGCGAGCCAGCGTCGGGGCGGCACGGGGTGGGAGAATCCCGGCCCTAATATCTCTCCTGAATTGTCTGGCTCCAGTTTTTAGACTATGCCCCCTAGTTTTAGAATCTCCAACCAGTGTAAATAGTTTATCTTTATCTGACATGTCTTTCCCTAAGTTGAGTGAGAGGGCAAATGAAGTATAATTTGGATAATTGCGAGGTTATCTATTTTGGTAGTAAAAATGGGAAGGCAGACTATTATCTGAATGCATATAGATTGAGAGAGAGGAATGTGCAACAAGACCTGGGTGTCCTCATGCACCAGTCACTGACGGTAAGCATGCAGCGACAGCAGGCGGTAAAGAAGGCAAATGGAGTGTTGGCCTTCATAGCAAGAGCATTCGAGTACAGGAGCAGGGATGTGTGGCTGCAATTACACAGGGCCTTGGTGAGGCTACACCTGGAATACTATGTGCAGTTTTGGCCTCATTACCTGAGGAAGGATGTTCTTGCTGTTGCAAAGGTTTAATGGACTGATTCCTGGGATGGCAGGACAGATGTATGAGGAGAGATTGAGTCGGCTAG
The DNA here is from genome assembly GCF_047496885.1 of Scyliorhinus torazame. Taxonomy (NCBI): domain Eukaryota; kingdom Metazoa; phylum Chordata; class Chondrichthyes; order Carcharhiniformes; family Scyliorhinidae; genus Scyliorhinus; species Scyliorhinus torazame. The sequence goes on along the minus strand of NC_092727.1, from coordinate 10,394,748 downwards.
GTTGCATTCGCTGGATTCAGAAGAATGAGGGGGGAATCTCATAGAAACCGAAAGAATTCTAACAGCATTATACAGAGTAGAGAGTAGATGCAAGAAGGATTTTCCCGATGATGGGGTGTCCAGAAAAAGGGGTCACCAGAGGATATGGGGTGGACCATTTAGGACAGAGATGAGAAGAAATTTCTTCACCCAGAGAGTGAGCGACCTGTGAAATTCATTGCCATAGGAAGTGGTTGAAGCCAAAATATTGTATGTTTTCAAGAAGCTGTTAGATATAGGGTTTGGGGCAAAGGAGATCAAAGGATATGGGGGGAAGGCGGGATTAGTCTCTTGAGTTGGATGATCAGCCATGATCAGAATGAACGTTGGAGCAGCCGCGGAGGGCCGAATGGGCTGCTGCTGCTCCTATTTTCTATGTTTCAAGAACACCGCAAAAAACTGAGGCATTTGCCTCCAGGTTGGGTATTCCCAGCAGCATGGCTAGTTGATGAATTAGCACTGCTATTTCATTAGCACTGCAGGCTCATGAATCCCCATTACAGACACATAATGGGGCTGGTTTAGCACACTGGGCTAAATCGCTGGCTTTTAAAGCAGACCAAGCAGGCCAGCAGCACAGTTCAATTCCCGTATCGGCCTCCCCGAACAGGTCACAGTCACTCCCCACAGTCACCCGAATGTGGTGACTGAACAGTAACTTCATTGACGCCTACTCGTGACAAGCGATTTTCATTTCATTTCACAAATCCAACCTGTGGCTTTCCTTCTGACTCGCAGCGTTCTCATTTTTAACCCAGCTCATCCTTCACCCAATTGAAAGATTTTCCCAGGGCAACATGATCAATGCTTTCTTGTAGCCTGGGAAACACCCAGCATAATGTCTCAAATTCTCCTCTTTCCTGAAAGCAAGCAGAGCTCAGCTTCCTTCATTTTCCTTCTCCATTTAAACTCCTGATACACGGAATAAACTTTGCTGCCTGTTTCCATCTCTCTCAAGGGGAAAATCATTGAGAGCGCAAGGTTAAATTGACTGACCTAACCAAATTCCCAAACCATCTGTTTGTGCAGTAGCAGCACTCTTTGAAATTGCACTCAGCCCACTGTATTTCAGGTTCCTGAAATGTCCAATTAATTCTGATTTCCAGCAACCTGCTGAGGGCATTTAAGATTGGCTAATAGTTATACATGATACGTCAGCTGGTTTTCACATTCTGGAGTCACGCAAGGTTAAGGCATGGGATGCATTTAAGGGAAAGCTAGATTAACACACGGGTGGGGGAAACAAGAGAAGGATTTGTTAACTGGGTGGGATGCAGCAGGGTAGGTGGAGGAGGTGTGGAGCCTAAACACCAGCACAAACCAGTTGAGCCAAATGGACTATAATAATAATTTTTATTATTGTCACAAGTAGGCTTACATTAACACTGCAATGGTTACTGTGAAAATCCCCTAGTTGTCACATTCTAGCGCCTGCTCAGGTACACCGAGGGAAAATTCAGAATGTCCAATTCACCTAACAAGCACGTCTCTCGGGACTTTGTGGGAGGAAACTGGAGCACCCGGCGGAAACCCACGCTGACATGGGGAGAACGTGCAGGCTCCACACAGACAGTGACCGAAGCCAGGAATCAAACCCAGGTTACTGGTGCTGTGAGGCAACAGTGCTAACCACAATGCTACCGTGCTGCCCTATGGGTTGCCTTCTATGGGCCACAATAGTTGCCGGTATGCAATGGGCTCTATGTAATTCTATGTTTCCGGTTAATTCCTATTAAGCAGGCTTTTCAATTATGAAGGGATGACAGCCAAGTCCATCCTATGACTTCCACACGCAGACACACACACAGCCACACACACACATAGGCAGACACACATACACACACACACACATACACCCACACACACACAACCTCAAATTCAGCCCTTCAAGCCTGTTCCACCATTTTTTTTCCTATGTTTTTTCATGGGGTGTGAACATTGCTGGCAAGGCCAGGGTATTTGTTGTGCATCCCTATTGGCTTGCAAGGCCATTTCAGAGGCAAGTTGAGAGCCAACCACATTGGAGTCACATGTAGGCCAGACCAGATAAGGATGACAGATTTCTTTCCCTAAAGAACATTAGTGAACCAGGTGGATTTTTACAACAATCGACGATGATCACTATTACTGAAAATAGCTTTCAATTTCAGATTTTATTTATTGAATTTAAATTCCACCAGGAGCTGCCTTGATGGGGTTCAAACCCTTGTCCCCCAAAGAATTAGCCTGCGCCTCCGGATTACTGGTCCAGTGACATTACCACGATGCCACCGTCTCCCGCATGATCCGTTAGATCATGTTTGAACTGTCGCACATTTGCTGTTACAGTGGAGGCAAAGGATAACCAGGTTGCACCCATACTGTAGGTTTCTTAACCAGTTGTCAGAATTTATTGCAGAGATGTCACTTGTTCACAGTCTATAAAGGAGAGGGCCTCTGATGATGTCGCCATGTAATCATGTGACATACTGCACAGAAGGGCATTGGTTACAAGACATAACACCCCTCCCCCTTTACTCCTGTAGTGCAACAACAGATATTAACTTAAACGTTTATTCATGGTGAACAGGGATTGTTTAACCAAGTATTATAGACACACACATCAGGATGTGAGTATTTTAGCCTTGATCCAAACTTCTTGGTTTTGATGTCTGTCCACGACAAATAACTTGATTTTGTTGTTGTCGCTCTACTGTGGGAGAAATGTCAGGCAGTAAAATCATTTCAGGACGCTGTCAGGTTTTATCTTAAGTCGGGCCTCGACTCCGGTCATTTGCCCGAAAGTGTTTTCAAATACCGCCTTGTACTTTTATAAGAGTTTCTGTAATGTGTCCTTTCCATAAATCAACTGGTTCACAGCTTGCCAATTTAGTTTGATTTTGTTCAATCATGCTCTTCCAAAAAGTGCTGGAAGATTTCCTCTTACCACATGTGATGACAATTTTTCAGATTGACTATTCCCTTCAACATGCACCAGAATAAAACCCTTCACCGCAACCACCTCTTCCGTGTAAGTTCTCAAGACTATATCAGTTGATTTTAATGATACATTCTTGAGTTTTTGCTGATATAATGTTTCAAAGAGATAAAGTGGCTCCCATATCTACTTCCCATTTAGTTTCGGATAGACCCAGAATCTCTGTGCTTTGCTACGATAACACATCGACTTTTAGTTCTTTGATCTCCGTGGACATTGTGTCTTCCTGGGAACTTTCATTGTCTTTGGTCATACTGCAGACTCTTTTTGTGGATTTCAGTACGTTCTTGTTTTTAGTCATCTTCGAGGTTTGAGGATTTTGTCTCGCCCAGCATACATTTGTTATGTGACCTTTTTTGCCACAATCACAACATTTGCTTTCTCAATGACAGCACTCCTGTGGAGAATGCCCCATCTGGGCACACCTATGGTATGCTTGTGTGTTGAGAGATCGCCTTTTCTCAGTATTCAGCTTTACTTTGGTGCCAGCTCCAATCTGGGAAGTTTATTTTGCTGCCAATTCCATAGACGCTGCTATTTCAACAGAAAACTTGAGTGTTAGACAGCTTTCGGTCAGCAATCATCTTTGAATTGTCTCATTTCTGAATCTGCACACAAGTCTGTCTTGCAGAGTGTCCTCAAGGGTTGATCCAAACTCACAATTCTTTGCTAGTTTCCATTGTACTGCTAAAAGTCATTGAATATTTCACCCTCTTCTCAACTATGTTGATGAAATCTGAATCTCTCTACTACAGTTTCTGGTTTGAGCGAAAAATGTTCTTCAAGGACCTTCTTTAAGTCCTCTAAGTTATTGTACCAGACTTTGCAGAATGGACAAGACTGTGTAATACGGCAAAGGTTTTCCATCCTATTACACTCAAGAAAGTTGCTACTTTAATTTCATCTAATATCCTGCTTGCTGCAAGGTAGTACTGGAGCCTCCCTTCATAGGAACTCCATGATGGGGCAGCACAGTGGTGCAGTGGTAGCACTGAGATCCCAGGTTCGATCCCGGCTCTGGGTCACTGTCCGTGTGGAGTTTGCACATTCTCCCCGTGTTTGCGTGGGTTTCGCCCCCACAACCCAAAGATGTGCAGGGTAGGTGGATTGAACATGCTAAATTGCCCCTTAATTGGAAAAAATGAATTGGGTACTCTAAATTTATTTAAAAAACAAAAAAAGAATAGGAACTCGTGATTCCACATTCTCATCGCAGTTAACAGTTCTTAAGTTGTAGTACAATCTTTAACTTTTCCTCCGCTCTAATTTCTGTCCCTTCCAATTTAATTTGCACCCTTTTCTTTGTATTTTTAAAAAAAAATTATTGCTTGGACTGTAGCTTTAAGAAAATGTTTGGTATTTTTGCAAAGACCAATCTGTTTTAAAATCAGAAGATTTCAGCAGTAATTCTGCTGAATCGCAGTTACTGTGACTGTATTTTATCCTTTTCGAGCAGTTACTTCCCAAAATCAGCTCTCTCCCCCTTGGAGAACAAGGATCCGTCGCTGCCCCCCCCCCCCCCCCCCCCCCACGTGAGAAGGCACTGCTGGAAACACCCCCCCCCCCCACGTGAGAAGGCGCTGCTGGAAAAACTCCCCAGCTTTGACAAATAACGTTTTTTTTACAGCCTAGCCCCTTATTTCCTGACGTGCTCTGATCATTTTCCAGGAGGTTTTTATTTCTTTGGCCCACTGACTGTGCAAATTGACCAGCACAACAGTCGATGCTCTGGCTGAAAGGTTTTTCCCTTTTCCCATCTCCGACTCTCCGAGCGTTCCCGGGCTGCAGCGACGGAGAAAGAAATACTGTTATGCTTTTGGGGGGGTTTACTTGTTTTTCCTTTTAAAATAAAATTTCGAGTACCCAATTCATTTTTTCCAATTAAGGGGCAATTTAGCGTGGCCAATCCACCTACCCTGCACATCTTTGGGTTGTGGGGGGTGAGACCCACGCAGACACGGGGAGAATGTGCAAACTCCACATGGATAGTGACCCAGGGCCGGGATCGAACCCGGGTCCTTGGTGTCTGTGAGGCAGTAATGCTAACCACTGAGCTACCATGCTGCCCCTCACCATAGGTTACTTAAGCAGTTGTCAGAGTTTATTGCAAAGATTTGCTCACAGTGTAAAGTGAAAGTGAGGGAAATCTCCCAAGTGCCTCTAAATGATGTCACCACGCAATCATTTGAAATACTGTACAGAAGGGAATTGGTTACAATACAAAGCAATTTCCATCTGTCCACCTTGGTTTTATAACTCTTAACATCCTTGCCTCATAAAAACGTGTCAATTTCTGCTTTTGAAATTTTCAATTGACCTCTGCCTCAAAAGCGTTTTGAAGAATCATAGAAAATAGGAGCTTGAGCAGGCCGTTCGGCCCTTCGAGCCTGCTCCGCCATTTAATATGGCTGATCCTCTATCTCAACACCATACTCCCCATAACTCATGATACCTAGAGGCCGGGATTCTACGACCCCCCGCCGGGTTGGAGAATCCCCGGGGGAGACGCAAATTACGCCCTGCCGCCCCGACTCGGCTGCCCTATTCTCTGGCGCCGTTTTTCAGGCGGCGGCGGGATTCTCGCCACGCGGTCGGGGGCCGCTGACAGTGTCCCCGCCGGCAATTCTCCGGGCCCCGATGGTCCGAGCGGCCATTCAGCTTTGGCCAGTCCCGCTGACGTGAATCACTCACCTCACGCACCGGCGGGACCTGCCAGGTGAGTGTGCGGGGGTAGTCCTCGGGGGGGGGGGGGGGGGGGCTGTTGATGCTGGAGTCATTGGCTCCGGTTTTCCCGCCGGCGTGGGGACTTAGTCCCCAGAAAGGAGAATCCCGGCCATAGTGTCTAGAAATTTACCTATTTCCTTCTTAAATATATTCAGTGACTTGGTCTCCACAGCCTTTTGTGGTAGAGAATTCCAAAGGTTCACCACCCTCGGAGTCAAGATATTTCTCCTCAACTCCGTCCTAAATGGCCTACTCCAGACCCTGAGACTGTGACACCTTGTTCTAGGTCCTCCAGCCAAAGGAAATAACATCACTGCATTCAGTCTGTCCAGCCCTGTCAGAGTTTTAATTAGACCCCCACTCATTCTTCTAAATTCCAGTGAATACAGGCGCAGTCGACCCAATCTCTTCTCATACGACAGTCCTGCCATCCCAAGGACTTTTGTTGCACTCCCTCTATGACAAGTATATCCTTTCTTTTATAAGGAGACCAAAACTGCACACAACACTCATGCCATGTCTCAAATTACTCACACTTTGCAGCGTTCTTGACTTGAGCACAAATCTTACATTGAAATAGTTCAACTTTGAATATTCTTTCCCTTTTACCAAAATATGTCGTGTGTGTTACTCGGCACGACTACTGTTCTCATCTCTATTGCTTTAACATAAAGCAACACTGACAGATTTTTAAGATTTACCCTGGAAAATGCATGGAGCTGCATAGTGATAGTGGACAAGCAGACATTCAGGGACTATGGAAACATCTTTGCTCGATATTCAACCCCGCAACCTATGATTAATTTAAGGTGGTCAACTGGATGTTCTAATTGAACCTGACATCGCATCACCTCTGTACAGCAGACATGCCAGGGACTAGGGATCAGATCTGATTGCTTAATTCCTGTAGCACCAGGGCAAAGTATTTCAAGTCAATGACAAATGCATTTACAGCAGGGGATTGTACAGTCGCTGCTACAGGAACTGTCAAAACTTCAAAACGAGTTTTAGTACGTGCAGGGTACTGGGAACAACTAAGTTTAAACAGTGAGTCAGCCAATCTCAGCTGAGGCAGTATTTGCTACAAGTGGTTTCCAATGCCCTTACATTGAAGGTGCCTGGGTTCCAATTCCTGACAATAATTAGGGATGAAAACAGAAAGTGCCGGCGAAACTCAAAGCCTGACAGCGTCTATGGAGAGAGAAAAAACCTAACACCTCGAGTCTCTGTGACTTCTTCAGAATAAAGGTGCGGCTCTCCTGACGTCCTCCCCTACTCCCCCCACTGCCCCCCCCCCCCCTACCATTTCCCCCAATGCCCTCCCCTGCCCCCTCACCACCGGCCCCCACCGTCAACCCCCATGGCACATGAAGAACAAAAAGGTTGAGAGATGTATGGAGATGGATTTCGGGAAATAGGGTAGTCGAGTACAAGACAGCATGAGGAGCTTCGATAGTCTTGCTGGGTCCTAATGAGACAGCTTCATCGACCCGACAGAGCTTAGACACCGGATTTCTGTGTCTCGTCGGCTGCTGATCATTAACCAGGTCCATTTAGCAGAAGTTGAATCAATTATTTTAATCTTTTGCACACCGAACTGCACTCGGATTGGACAGAGTGGAAAAATAAATTCATAACGCAGGAATGAAATAAAACATTTACAATTCTTCAATCACTGGAACCTGCGCTGCTCAATAAACCTCAGGTAATCAAAGTTATATGGTTTTGCTTTAGTATTTTTGTTTAATTTTGCAGCTTTTAATAATAAATGCAAAAGTAAAACCCTGCGGATGATTGCAAATTGCAGCATTTGAGTAGAGGGAGAGAGACTGAGTGAGTGAGTGTTAATGGGTGGAATCTTAACCGAGATGATTCTTGGACATTGAGGCTGTAGGCAGCCCTGAAGGTGCCTGAGGCCCCACCCGCCTGCACAATCTTTCTGGCATTGGAGAATTAATAGGTGGATCGGGCCGTACCAAGGGAGGAACTCTCTTTTGGACGAGAGTTAAACTGAGGCCCTAATCTACCCACTCATGTGGATCCTAAGGCACTATTCAAAGAGGAGCAAGGGAGTTACCTCTTGGCCAACATGTATCCCTCAATCAATATTAAAACAGCTGATCTAGTCATTTAATTGATGTTTGTAAGGTTTTTCTCATGTACAACAGTTCCAAAAGTATTTCATTGGCCTACAGACGCCCGGAGGTTGTGGAAAGAAATACACAATTGCTTCCTTTTATTCCTTTTCTGTTGCCTCTTATTTATTGTTTTGGCCACCTATTGCTTGAAAAAAACCTATTGTTCCTCACTGTGCTCGCTAACCTTCACTGGCTCCCGGTCCTGCAATGCCTCAATTTTACTATCCTTGTCCTGCTTTTCAAATCCCTCCATGGCCTCACGCCTCTCTATCTCAGTAAACCTCCTCGAGTCCGACGGCCCTTTGAAATTTGTGCTCCTCCCATCCTGGCTTCTTACATAAGGCTAATTTTCATCCCTCTACCATTCAGAGCCAAGCCTTCAATTGCCCGTATCTTACTCCATGGAAATTTTTCCGTGAATATCATTACTCCTCTACCTCTCTCTCATGATGCTTAAAACCAACTCTAAGGTCAAGCTTTGGTCACCTGTCCTGATTCCTCCATCTGCGTCTCATTGACAAAATTGCAGAAATCATTTTATTGACATCGCTCTTATGAGGTGGTGGCACAGTGGTTAGCACTGCTGCCTCACGGCACCAGGGACCCGGGTTTGATACCGACCATGGGCGACTGTGAGGAGCTGGCACTTCCTCCCCGTGTCTGCATGGGTGTTCCTTTGGGTGTTTGTGTTTCCTCCAGAGGTGTGGAGGTTAGGTGGATTGGCCACGCTATCCAGGGCCTCAGTAGGCTTCATTTGGAATATTGTGTACAATTCTGGTTGCCACTCTACCAGAAGGATGTGGATGCTTTGTAGGGGGTACAGAAGCGGTTTACTAGGATGTTGCTTGGTATGGAGGGCATTAGCTATAAAGAGAGGTTAAATAAACTTGATCTGTTCTCACTGGAACGACGGAAGTTGAGAGGCGACCTGATAGAGGTCTACAAAATTATGAGTGGCATGGACAGAGTGGATAGTCAGATGCCCTTTCCTAGGGTAGGAGAGTCAAGTACTCGGGGACATAGGTTTAAAGTGCGTGGGGAAAAGTTTAGAACTGGTGTGCAAGGCAAGTTTTTTTACACAGAGGGTGGTAAATATATGGAACGCGCTGCCTGGGGAGGGGGTGGGAGAAGGTACAATAGCAGCATTTAAGGGGCATCTAGACAAATATATGAATAGGGTGGGAATGGAAGGATATGGACTCCGTAAGTGCAGCCAGTTTTAGTTTAGGCAGGTACCATGGTCGGCGCAGGCTTGGAGGGTTGAAGGGCCTGTTCCTGTGCTGTATTGTTCTATGTTCTTTGTAATTTGCCCCTTAGTGTCCAAAAGGTTAGGTGGGGTTACAGGGATAGGACATGTGCATGCACCTATCCGAGGGTCAGTGCAGACCTGGTGAGTTGAATGGCTTCTCTTCTGCAGTGTGGAGATTCTACGATTCTATTCTATGATTCTAAGTGCCTTGGGATGTTTTACAATGTTAAATGTGCTATGTTACTGTTGGTTGCTGCTGAAGGTAGATTTTGATTGGTGAGGGAGTTAAGGGTTGGTGGGGGGGGGGGGGGGGGGCAGACAGGAAAGTGGAATTGAGGCCATAATCAGATCAGCCATGATCTTAGCGAATGGAAGAGCAGGCTCAAGGGGCTGAATGGCCTACTTTGCTGCTTCTTGTGTTCTTGGCGGTTTAGTGTGAAGACAAGGGAGGTTGAAAATCAGCTGGTGCCTGTGAAGCTGCAGATGTCCCAACCTTCGCGAAGTGAAAGAAAAATGGGGCAGAAGCGAAGGAAATCTCAACTGTTCTCCAGAGGGATTGACTAACAAATTTCCGAGTGCTATGTAATGCTCAGTGAAGCCTGTGTTGACCGTGTCATGTTAGCTCGAGAAAAACTAGGGGCTGTTGGAAAGCTGCATCAATCTTTCAGTACATGAGCGGAACATGGCCGTGAATGCACTGAAACTAACTGGGACTCTTCACATGTAAATGTAACCTGTGACTGTTCCTTGGCCTTCAAGTGCCTCTGCGCTCCCTGCGATCTAATGTTCGTCGTTTGTCATCCCGGGTAAATAGTTTTAGTGCAGCCTGTGATCCATGATCACAAAAACACGCAGTGCACGTCTGCGCTCTATATGCCTCAACATTGCCGATTGTAACCAAGAGCACATGCAGGCAGGAACATTACACCTCCCACATCACAGTGCAGCATTCCACTGCTAAGGCAGACCTCGACCAGGCCTCTTTTCATAAGGCTCCAGGGACTAAAGTGCTGAAATTGGGCATATGCTGAGATTAATTGCCAGGGCAAGTTTGTCTGCAGATTGGCAATTGCTTGGGATTCCCCAGCACCTTCAGAGGTAACCAGCAGGAGATTAATATTTTTCCATAAAATGCACAGAATTTTGCATTTTGCGACAGTATCCACTGTGGCTCAGTGGGTCGCAGTGTCATCTCAGAGTCAGAAGATTGCATGCTGAAGTCCCACTGCAGACACTTGAGCACATAGCCCAGGCTGACTCCCTCAGTGCAGTACTGTCAAATGAGCTGTTAAACAGAAGCCCTCTCAGGTGGACATAAAAGATTCCGCGTGGCATTATTTTGAAGATTAGGGGAGTCCCGCCCAAAGTATTTGTCAATATTTACTCCTTAACCAATGTCACTTAGCTGGTCATTGCAACATTGCTCTTTGTGGGAGCTTGCTGTGAGCAAATTGGCTTCCACGTCTTTTATAAGGGTAAAGTGGGGAAAGTCACCATAGTCCCAGATGACCATAGGCTGCTTTCGCCTTTGAGGGGGACAGCTGACTGTTGGTGGTTTAACCTGAGGGTCACCACACCTCAGGTGAGGGGCAAGGTTGAGATAATAATAATAATTACTTATTGTCACAAGTAGGCTTCAATGAGGTTACTGCGAAAAGCCCCTCGTCACCACATTCTGGCGCCTGCTCGGGGAGGCCAGTATGGGAATTGAACCCACGCTGCTGGCATTGTTCTGCATTACAAGTCAGCTGTTTATCCCACTGTGCTGAACCGGTGGCGGGCCCTTCATGAATAAACTCTTCCATAACATCTTCTAGATTACAACAGTGACGACTCTTCAAAAGCTGTTTCAGTAGGTGTAAAACACTTTGTGGCATGCTGAAGTCATGTGTGGTGTTATATAAATGCAATCTTCTTTTCCTTCAAAGGTTCCGTAGAGATACGTCCCTATATTTATCTAGGAATACGGAAGAGGAACAGACCATAGCCATCAATCCGAATGATCACAAAATTCAAATGGACAGCAGGATTGAATTGTGTCTCTGATAAGCTGCTGTCTAACTATTCAGAGCCACCAGCAACAATGGAGATTTATGCTAAGGTGCCGAGGGATATCTGGGGATACGCAACATCATATCAAAGAGACAGTGGCTTCAGGCAAGGTGGAGAGACAGTGTTGCCAACGCAGGTTGGATATGTCTCAGGAGGTTTTATTGTGGGGCCATTCGCCTCTAACCATCCTATCCCCAGCGTAGCAGCCATTGGTCCGCGAGCATATCCATCCTCCAAGCCAGCCTCACCTTCTCACACCCACTGGAGAGGAAACAGAATTCAGTTATCCCATTGAATGTTCTTGACTACCAGACAAGCAGCCCGCTCCAAAGATTTCACAAGTTTTCAATGAAATTGTTCCAGACAGATGCAATAAATTCTCCTTCACGTTCTTACATTTTTATTTTCCGAGCTGTCCCATGCAGCCAGTGCCTGGAACGTTAATTCCCAATTCCTTGGAGGTTCCAGTCAATCCCGGAGGGTTAGCAACTTCAGGAAAAGTGGGAATCCAAGGTGACAATGTTCACAGTGCAAGGCTGAGAATCATAGAATCCCGACGGTGCAGAAGGAGGCCATTCAGCCCATAGAGTCTGCACCAACCCTCTGGAAGAGTACTCCACCCAAGCCCACTTCCCCGCCCTATTCCTATAACCTTTTAACTTAACCTACACATCCCTGGACACTAAAGGGCAATTTAGCGTGGCCAATCCACCTAACCTGCACATCTTTGGACTGTGGGAGGAAACCGGAGCACCCAGAGGAAACCCTCGCAGACACGGGGAGGAAGAGCAAACTCCACACAGACAGTAGCCCGAGGCCGGAATTGAACCCGGGTCCCTGGCGCTGTGAGGCAGCAGTGCTAACCACAGTGCCGCCTCAAGAGCAAGAGGTAAATCGAGTGTGATGAATGGTTACTGTACCCTTAACATCATGTTGGTGATGCCCCTTTAAGACCGGGTTTGGAACCCTGGGGGACTCCGCCTCCGGCTCCGCTCACCAGGGAGCCGTATATAAGGTGACGCCCTGTAGGCGGCACCCAGTAAGCACACGTCCCGGCAGCAGGCTAGTTCTCTGCTTATTAAAGCCTTCATTTACCATTCCACACTCTCGTGTCGTTATTGAGGGTACTACATCGAGCTTAAATGTTTTTTTAAAAAGATAGTATAAACCCATTTGTCTGCGGCAACACCTTTCACCCATTTGAACCCAAGATTCAGCAAGAGAGAGGAATGAGGAAAGGACCCCGAGGGTGAGCCCCAGGGTTGGGACTTTTCTGGGGGAATTCCCTTGATCCGCCGTTTTAACTAGAAGGCCTGGAGGAACCCCACCCAAACAACCAATATCTCTGCTGATTGCCTCCAGAGACAGAAAGGGCAAATTTCCAGCACCTATGTTTAATCCATACGATGCAAGGCCCACACATCATTTTCTTATTTCTCTCTGAAATAGTTTTCTTGTTGAGTGTTACGGGGAGGCCAAGATCTTGCAATCTATCAGACAAACATGTGATTCACAATAACTAAGAAGGATGATGAGACAGGCAGCAGCAATTGCTACCATTTCCCGCTTCTGTCACCTCTCCCTGGATTGGTAAATGAAACATGTTTAATGAGCCTTCTGACAATGTCCAGTCTCAACACACAATCAACAAGGCTGGATGCAGCAATCCTGACCCCTGGTGGTTAGGCAATAGATGTTCCTCTCGAAACCTATTTCTTACCAGTTTTCAACCTTTTCGCCACAGCTAGGCTTTAGGGGTGTTCACAAAGCATCCTTGGAGGAGTCAATGCCCCCGCCGATTCATTGTGGTCCGCAGCTTGGGACCGACCAAAATGCAGCAGGTTCATTCAGAACACGTCAAGAGACTTGGGAACACACAGAGGCAAAGTTGAGGCATCAGAGGCAGCGAAAAAAACCTCCAACAACTTATCCACCTGGCCATTCAAGCACCAGCCGCTCGGCACGAGACACAGTCTGCAAAACACGCATTGGGATTATCAGCCACCTCAGACCCTATCAAACCGGAATGAAAGTAAGTCATCTTCGATCCCAAGGGACTGACTAGGAGGAAGAGACAGTTACGCCTGGCCAAGTAGTTTATTCTCGCAGTCTGAAGGTTAAACGTGGGCAAATGAAATCGCGTGTGTTTTGAACCTCCGCTCATCCTCTGTTGCATACTCATTTGAGAGGAAATTGTTGATCACCTGCCCATGACGCCAACAGACAGTGGGTGAAATTATTGAGCAGTTTCATCATAAGAGTAAAACGTCAAGAGGGTTGATTTCAATCTGTGCTGAGTTAGCTGGTTTAAACCAGATGGAGTTGTTGTTGTTTTTCTTCCCGCACCCACAGACCTTCATCCGATTTCATAGCTGGCGTTTCTTGGCCTAACTACAGAGGCTTATATCCTGAGGGACGCCACTCCGCATCAAGCGTGGCTGACCAGGAGTCTCTCTCGGTCGTACCACCAGCCATTGGCCTGTCGGAAGGATTTTGCAGGTTGGCACTCACCCTCTTCGGCCGCGTTATGAACACACCTTCCTCGGCCGTAATGTCCAGGGCTGGGATTTGAACCCAGAGCTTCCGGCTCAGAGGAGAGGACACTGCTCACTGTGCCATAAGACCTAAACCAGGCAGGTGTAGGGACAATAAGTTTCTCCTCAATACCCATAGGATGGGTGCAGGGAGGGGATATAAATAGGCCTAAGACTCCTAATTGCTATTTAGTGAGTTTTACCAGGCGTGCAGAATGCCCCCACCCCTGTTTAAGCCAATGTCAGTTTTCAGCCTCTGGTAACTCAGCTCAGGTCAAGCTCCTTCTGCTCTGTATAACTCACCAGATATATTTATAGGACCATGATCATTAACATTTATAAGGAACCGGAATAGAGTAAGGATCGTAGAACAGTTTCAACACAGGAGACCATTCGGCTCATCGAACCTCTGCTGGCTCATTCCACGAGTGGTACCGCTAATCTCACTCCTCCGCCCTTTCTCTATCACCCTGCATTTTCTTTTTTGACCTCAAGTGCTTATCCTCTTCCCTTTCAAAAACCAAAGTTGAATCCGCCTCCACCACACTCTCAGACAGTGTATTCCTGACAATAACCACTGTAGCCATCTGAGATGGCCACCTGCAAAGGACCATGGGAATTGTGGCCAACCCAGGACTCAGACACACTCAGAGCTTGTGTGTGTATTTGCAACCCAGGCAGCTAGACCCGATCGAAACCCCCAGCTCGTTTGCATTCTAATGGCCCATTTCCCCAGAACAAAAAGATTGTACTCAGGTAACTGATACAGATGCAGACTAACCTGCGCCACTCCCTTTGCTAAGAAAGCCCAAACAATGACAGCTCACGACACACCCAGCCATCAAGGCACCCGCCTCTTTATTGGCCAAAATCGAAGGCAGTGATCGAAGCTTGTCGAATTATTGGGTCCAAAGCTAAGGACCGCCCCAAAGAGCACAAAATCCCAGGGGGATAAAAAGAGACACAGCCATGTGCTCGGTCTCTCTTGGCCCCGGCCTACGCCTAAAACCAAGTGTAGCATTACGACCAGAAGACAAGTTCAAGACCAACGATCGCTACCAGACGGATGAGCCCAGCAGAAACGAAGCCACTTCTTCTACCCAGCCACGCAAGATCTGAACAAAGGCCTTGTTCATCTGCAAGGAGCCGGTTGCCCTGAAGTTAAGTGTAGGTTATTGTAGTTGTTAGGTGTAGTTTAACTTGTAGTGTTTTATGTTGCATGCCGAAGTAATCCTTGTGTGTAAATAAACTATATTTGAACTTGAACTGACTAACTGGTTGTTTGGTCTTTGATCGATATCCGGTAAAGCCTTGTGGTGGTATCATTTGATACCTGGCGACTCTGAAAAGCAATATTATCATTAATAACTGCTATATCTAGTTAATTTGGCAACATTATTGGTGACACTGGTGGGATAGTATTCCACTCATTAAAAAGAGCAACATTATTGGCGTCTCCGGTGCCGATTGGCAACACCACTAGCTGCATTGAAAAGATTTTCCCCATGTTGCCGTTGGCTTTTTTTTGCCAAATACTTTAAACCTTCGCCCTCTGGTTCTCAACCCTTCCATCAGCTGGAACAGTTTCTCCCCCGTCTGGGTCCAGACACCTCAGGATTTTTGAAAACCTCGATCTAATCTCTCAGTCTTCTGTTCTCTGAGGAGATCAAGCCCAGCTTCTCCAGCACAGGTAGCACAGTGGGTAGCACTGTGGCTTCACAGTGCTAGGGTCCCAGGTTCGATTCCCCGCTGGGTCACTGTCTGTGCGGAGTCTGCACGTTCTCCCCGTGTCTGGTGGGTTTTCTCCAGGTGCTCTGGTTTCTTCCCACAGTCCAAAGACGTGCAGGTTAGGTGGATTGGCCATGATAAATTGCCCTTAGTGACCAAAAAGGTGAAGAGGGGTTATTGGGTTATGGGGATAGAGTGGCAGTGAGGGCTTAAGTGGGCCTGTGCAGAATCGGGCCAAACAGCCTCCTTCTGCACTGTATGTTCTATGTTGTTCTCCAGCCCATTATAAAGTTGAACTCCTCAGTCCTGGAGGCACAGATAGCAATGCCAAATGCACCTCACACCTGACCACCAGATATCCACATGCCTAGTTTTTGTTTTACCATAACTACTCACTCCTTCCAGGTTTTTAGCCATTGCCCCTCCAAACCATATCGCCGGCAGCTTCAGGTTGTCTGACGATGACGATGACGGGGACATCAGATCAGGCGGCTCAGTTCCCAGAGAAAATAGCCAATTCTGAAATTTTGTTCCGCACAACCAGCTCTCAACTGATTCATGAAAATCTTAACGTTCAAATGATTTACTTAAAATCTGTCTATCTATCTCTTCCGTTATTTTACCATAGCGAGGCACTGCACTTTGCATATCTACTTGTTCAAATGTCCCGCTTTGTTACAGATATAAAAACAATCTTCTGGTCAACCATTTTTGTTCTCAATTAGCACAGGGTCCAGATTACACTACCCAAAACCATAGGACGGCACAGTGGTTTGCACTGCTGCCTCACACCACCAGGGACAAGGCTGGATTCCGGCCTTGTGTGACTGTCTGTGTGGAGTTTGCGCATTAGCCCCGTGTCTACGGGGGTTTCCTCCGGGTGCCCTGAATTCCTCCCACAGTAGAGAGAGGCACGTTAGGTGGATTGGCTATGCTAAAAAAAAAACTGTCCCTTGGTGTCCAGGGATGTGGTTTCCCCCAGGGTGGGATTATGGGGATAGGGCGGGGGAGTAGGCCGAGATAGGGTGTTCTTTCAGAGGGGCGGCGCAGACTCGATGGACCAAATGGTCCACTTCTGCACTGCAGTGTTTCTATGGATGGACTGCTAGTGGTTAATAAATATGTTGACGGTTGTTTTTGCAATAGAGTCAACATAACTGTTTTTATTTTGCAATTGCTATATCTCATATTAAACAATGATGTAGTTCAACTGACACTACAAAATACTGTGACAGGCAAAGCAGAAATGAACAATCCAAACACCATTCTTGACACAATCGTTAGCACCAATGTTGAGAAACAATAAGCTTGCTCTCCAATTAACAGCTGTCCTTGCCATAAAGATCCTCGGCAGTGCACTTCACACATCGACTTGTTCAACAGAAGCTGTCGTTTTAAAAGAAGCTTTTATGTTACATACTGACAAACAAAAGAGAATGTGAAGCCTCATGTTCAGTCCCATTTGACAGAGCTAATCTCGACCCTTTCTACACGAGGTAAAAGAGCAGAAACTTGTTTAACAATTCTAGGCGCTTGCTTACTTTTCTGACACGAAAGCCAACTAACTTTAGGATTATGAATTGCTTTCATGTTCTTTAAATGTGCCTCATGTTCACTCACGAAAGCAGCCCGGTGGCGCAGCGGGTTAGCCCAGCTGCCTCACGGCGTCGAGGTCCCAGGTTCGATCCTGGCTCTGGGTCACTGTCCGTGTGGAGTTTGCACATTCTCCCCGTGTTTGCGTGGGTTTCGCCCCCACAACCCAAAGATGTGCAGGGTAGGTGGATTGGCCGCGCTAAATTGCCCCTTAATTGGAAAAAATGAATTGGGTACTCTAAATTTTTTTTTTAAATGGTTCATTCCCGAAAGTGCAAAAGAATTGCAGATTGCTCCAAGAATAGGCATTTGCGTAAATGCAGTTTTGTAATTTTCTTCAGTGTTGGTTCTATGTCACACCCTAGTCTGTTTTTAAACTGCAGGGTATAGACGTGCTCTTACATTATATTTATATAGCGCTGTAGATTATTCGATAAATAAAAGCTAGGTCAACATATTGAGTTAAAAGCGTTGCAGGCTCCCAGACTTCGGATCACCGGGGCGGGGGGGGGGGGGGGGGGTGGTTAAGATTGCCATTATAAAAAAAGGTCATGTTTCTATAAAGCACTGAACAAAGTTTTTGCAATGGCTCAAACCTTACCAACCCCAAAGCTCATGCACCATCTCATGGATTCTCCAATGGTGGGGATTGGTGTCCAGAGGACATCTAGACCTCCTGTGGTATGCCCGCTGAAGTCAAAATAACCTACCTAATGAAGAAGAAGAAGGTCGCTTATTGTCACAAGTAGGCTTCAATGAAGTTACGGTGAAAAGCCCCTAGTCGCCACATTCCGGCGCCTGTTCGGGGAGGCTGGTACGGCAATTGAACCCACGCTGCTGGCCTTGTTCTGCATTGACAAGCCAGCTGTCTAGCCCACTGTGCTAACCCAGCCCCTATGGTCTCATGGTCATCATTACTACCTTTTAATTCCAGATTTCTAAATTGAATTTAAACTCCGTGATGGGATTCAAACACACATCCCCAGATTAGCAGCCTGTGCCTCTGGATTATTAGCCTGGCGGCATTACCAGGTCGCCACCATCTCCCCTTAGGGAATGCTCCAGTTTTCAGCAGAAGACAGTACCCAGTATATGGATCAGACAACTTAGCCTGGTGGTACCTCTCAGTGGGTAGCAGACTGGGCTCGGTGTCAGAGGCCCTGGTCTCAGATCCTGCTCCTGATGAGGAGGTTTTAGGAGCACAAAGGAACAAAGCTGTGGAAAGACAAACGTGAAGAAGAGGTTTGATGTTGGGGAATGGGGAGCGAGTGGAGGTTGGGGTGAAGAAGTGCCAGTGTGTCGCACGGGGTGGGATAGCAGTCACAGTGGTATTGGTGATTGTCGAGTGGAACAGGGGTGGCGGGAGAGGCAAGGCTTTCGAGGAAAGTGAAGTTGGCAGTATTGCAAAAACTGCCAATCATCAAATCCCACAGATAGGTTGATCCCGGGAGGCAACCATAAAAGTGTGAGCTGAATCCCCAAATTTAAATGACTTGAGGCTCCTTGCAGTGGACGAGATCTACAAGAGCTGAATCCTATCTGTCCCTATAATGACAGTCCGGTGAATCTCCTAGCAACGGTGAACGGCTGTTAGTGAGTGACACTGTGGTAATTATCTTTGACTCAAATTCTCTCATTTCTCTCTTCACTGAGAATATTATAGCATTACGTGTCGCTCCTTCATGCAATGCAAATAATGCTTCATTAACATTGTAGCAGAGTTGTCACATAAGCTGACAAGCATAAAATATGTCAAGTCATTTCTATTAAAGATCCTGCAGTAATTTCAGCTCAATCTATGAATATATATTACTCAATAGATATCCACTACCAGACAGGAAATGGAATTGAGGCCATAATCTTATTGAAGGGCTGAATGACCTACTTCACATCCTATTTCTTATGTTGTTGTGTACCTGACATGGTTGTCCCTTGTTGAACACTCTTTGACTTTCAGGTGTCCGGTGGTATGTTTTGGCCAATTTTTCCCGTAGTCTATATCCAGAAATCTGTATTGCTAACCCATTTCATTTGTTAACTGTGCTAATAATTGAGTGACAGATATTCTCCCTCCCAAAATTGAAAGCATGCGAATCCCATATCCAGCAAGGGATAATGAGCGTTAAACTTTCAAATCAACTCGGAGCAGGGTTATATAGAGAACAGCAGACGTTTGTTTGATAATAAACAGTAACCCATTCTGGCGCATACCATCTTGTGCCTTTTCCCATCCAGATCTCGTCTTATATATCCAACCTCCCCATGCCCTTCCCCACCACTTGGGGCACGAACTCCACCAGCCCATACCTAACTCCCTCAACATCATTACAACCATTTTTCAATTGTTATGGACAAGGGTTTAGAGAATCCCAAAGTGTATCATGGAGTTCACCTGACCCACAACTTTTAATAGATTGTGATTATGGGGAGCACACGGGCCCATTTTACAGGTGTGGTGCAAGAGCGTTAAAGTACTTTTAAATTAAAACAATGTTTATTTATGAAACCAGTTAACACTTTATAAACCCACAGTAAACATCTTCACAACTATCAATACCAATAATCCCCACAGATACAATATTCTATAAGTAACCCTTAAACTTTCCTTGCAACATCCACAATAAAAAATAAGATAAAAGACCCTTTTTAACACAGAGATCAGGTTAAATTCTCTACTGAGAGCAGTTAGCACTTTGAAATCATCCAAATGATCTGGAGACAGTCTTTAGATTGAAGAGAGATCCTTATTCAGCTGCTTGCTTTTCCTGCAGCTATCCAGCTCTCAAAAGAAACTAAAAACACCCTGTGGCTGCTATCCCAAAAACGAAAGTGAAAGACAGGCAGCCCAGCTCCACCCACACTCTGACATCACTGCAGCTATTTGATAAACACCCATTTCTTAAAGGTACTCTCACATGACACAATAATGAGGACAATTAAAAGAACTGGAAGTAAAATAGTTGAAAGATTATTTTACAAGCTGTCAATCAAAAGAGAAACTACAGAAAACCATAAAAGGAAATAAAAAAATATTTGAAAACATAATAAATTATAGGACAGGATAAATACAATTAGTAGATGGCTTCAGATGAAGAACTAATATTGAGAATACTGTGCTATAACTTATATGATTTGCCTATGAAACCTTGAAATTTTTTTTTTTAAGGTACCCAATTAAGGGGTAATTTAGCGTGGCCAATCCACCTGCCCTGCACATCTTTAGGTTGTGGGGTGAGGCCCACACAAACACAGGGAGAATGTGCAAACTCCACACGGACAGTGAGCCAGGACCTTGAAAGTTCAACATTATTTTTCCACTCTTTTTGCCCTTGGGAACAATGGGTGAATTTAGACTTACAGGTTTCAAATCTCTCCAACACTGGGGCATTATCTCATGTCATGTATGAGTCTGTTGTTGACTAATTGACAGAGCTTGGTCGCTATGATTAGTCAACAACTCGGTTACTGTTGTATAATACAACTACCAGCATGGTAGAGGGTTGAGTGGATGGAGTTTGGTCAATTTTCATCGAGCAGTAACTATGAAAGAGAAACTGATGGTAATGGATTTTGTTACTGATTTCAGAACAGTAAATATAAATGGAGATTCACCGTCTCATCCGACAGGTGGACAAGAATCAAAACCAAGGCCCTGTTTGCCCTCTAACTTGAACATAAAGGATGCAATGGCACTATTTTGAACTGACGCAGTGGACCTCTCTCCAGCATCCTGGCCAATATTGATCGCTCAACCAAAAATTGTCATCTGGTCATTATCTCATTGTTGCTTGTGGGAGCTTGCTGTACCCAAAAAGAAAATGCTGGAAAATCTCCAGCATCCGCAGTAATTTGCTTTTATTTGCTGTGCTCAAATTAGCTGCCACACACAAAAAAAAAGAGCTTTGATGAAGGGTCACCGGGACTCGAAACGTTAGCTCTTTTCCCTCCTGACAGATGCTGCCAGACCTGCTGAGATGTTCCAGCATTTTCTCTTTTGGTTGCCGCACTTGCTACATTCTGACAGTAACTACACTTAAAAGTAGTCCATGGGCTGTGCGGTGCTTTAATGCGTGAAAGTCTGGAGGTCAAGAATCGGGAAATGTCCATGCAAGTTTTATTTTTAACTGCAAGTGTCCCAGAGAATGACAAGGGCATCGGTGTTGTAACACGTTCCCGTGTCTCTGTGTTCTTTTCCTTGTCCTCATTTCAAGTTGTTGCATTTTTTAAAAAATCATCTTCTCCGTGCCCTAGTCCCTGACTCACACAACTCTGAACTATTGTCTGTTCCTCTCCCCTTCCCCATATCTCCAATTTCCTGATCCACCAATTACCTGTCAAACTGCTGCATTAACATCTCCTCCCAAAATGACTTTGCCTGTCAACCTCCCTTCCCACCTACAAAACAAAGTCTCTTAGAGACCGTCTGCTTTTAGTTTCCACACCTTCTGTCATTTGATAAAAATATTGACTAACGTGGTTATATTTGTATAATAATTTATTGCCAGGCAAAGTGTGATTTGATTGCAATAAGTACAAATAAGTTGTGTTCGTTCATGGCTGTTAAGCAAAGTTAGCTCTCGCTCTCAAGTTACATTCCCGCTGATGATTTTCGCAAGCCGAAACCTCAGGGCAGAATTTCAAATCTTACTTAAGTATATTTGAAAGCAGTAATCACCCCACTCTGACATACATCAATTCAGCACAGGAGGCTGGTGGTAAGATTTGTTACGGGGCATTAGAGCTGCTTAATCCTCGTTCAGAGACTCAGCAGGCTAATGGTAAAACGTTTAGGAGCCTTTCCCAGGGATTTCACCTCTCACCAAATACTTCTGACACTTTAGTATCATTTTCAGAGCTTCAGTAAATCTGTTGACTCATGAAGTTAATCCCATTGGTAACAAAAGCGGAAAATACTGGAAAACACTCTGCAGGTCAGGCAGCGTCCGTAGAGAGATAACGTGGTGAGCATTTCAGGCTGAACGCCTTTCATCAGAGCTGGAAAATGCTGAAGGTTTGACAGGTTTTAAGAAAGTACAGAGGCCAGGAGTAAGTGGGGGAGAGGGAGAACAATTAGGAAGATCGGTGATAGGGTGAAAGGCGGGAGTGATAAAATGACAAAAGTAATGATGGTGCAGAGTTAAAGGGGGTGTGACAGGACAAGGAAGAAACAAAAGGATAAGTCCAGAGGAGAAATCATTTTAATAATAATCTTTATTGTCACAAGTAGGCTTATATTTAACACCGCAATGAAATCACCGTGAAAATCCCCTAGTCGCCACATTCCGGCGCCTGTTCGGGTACACTGAGGAAGAATTCAGAATATCCATATTACCTAACAGCACGTCTTCCGGGATTTGTGGGAGGAAACCGGAGCACCCGGAGGAAACCCACGCAGACACGGGGAAAATGTGCAGACTCCGCACAGACAGTGACCCAAGCCGGGAATCGAACCTGGAACCCTAGCGCTGTGAAGCAACAGTGCTAACCACTGTACTACCATGCCGCCCATTTTAGCACAGGCAGAAGCTATTTGGCCCAGTGCGCCTGCGCTATTTCTTTGAATGTGATGTCCAATTTAATCCCACATTTTCTTCCTAACCCAGATAATTAGTCCTCAAGACTTTTGTATTCAATTCTTTTGAAAGTTCCTATGAAAGCTGATTCCAGTATGTTCTCTGATAGTGCATTGCAGATCACAACAAGTGTAAAAAAAGGTTCCTTATTGTCCCTCTCAATATTTTGCCAATTATTTTAAACCTATGACCACTGCCAATTGATGCACATAGCAGAAGAAACAGCTGATCCCTACTTGTTCTATCAAAAGCCCTCAATTTTAAGCATCTATAATTTCCCCTTAGTCTTCTATGCTCCAAGGAGAGCCATCCTAGTTTCTCCAATCTCTGCAAATAGCTGACGTCTCTCATCCAGGTACATTCTAATAAATCTTCTCTGCGCCCTCCCCAAGGCCTTGACATACTTCCTAAAGCACCGTGCCAGAATTGGGCACCGCGCCAGAATTGGATGCAATGTTCTGCCTGAGGTCTAACTTGATTTGTAAAAGTGTAGCATGGCTTCCTTGGTTTTGTATTCAATGCCCTATTTATTAATCACAAATGCTTTCCTAATGTCTTCTCAACTTGCCCTGGCACCTTTATAGATTCGTGAACATGTATCTCCAGGGCCCTCTCACCTTGTCACCCCCAAAGTGTACCATTTCAGAGATAAAACAGAAAGTGCTGGAAATTCTCAGCAGGCCAGGCAGCATCTGTGCAGAGAGAAGTAGAATTAATATTTTGATGTTAATATGACTTCTTCGGGAAATGTAGATGTTTCACTTCATAGTTATCCACCTCAAATTCAATCTTCTATGCTTTCCATTTCAGCAGCCAAATTGCTGGTAATTTCTCCTTATTATTTACAAAGTTGCCATGTTTTATATCACCCACAAATTTTGAAATTGTACCCCCTCGAGACCCATATCCCGGTCACTCAAATACAAGAAAAGGAATAAGTCTAATATAACTACTGGCAGACTGCACTGCACAATTCTCTGTCAGAAGATCATTGGTTTACCCCTATTTTCTGCCTTTTATCCCTTCACCAATTGGTTTCAAGTTACCATTGCCCCGTTAATCCCACGTATTTTTACTTTCTGAATAAGTATATCACAAAGTCAGGGATGGCTGGACTGTCATATGAGGAGAGATTGACTTCGATGGGATTGTTCTCGCTGGAGTTCAGAAAGATGAGGGGGGAGATCTCATGGAGACTTATAAAATTTTAACGGGACTAGGTAGGGTAGATGCAGGGAAGATGTTACTAATGATGAGTGTGTCCAGAACCAGGGGTCACAGTCTGAGGATTCAGGGTAAACCATTTCGTACAGATATAAGGAGACATTTCTTCACACAAAGAGTGGTGGGCCTGTGGAATTCATTACCACAGGAAGTAGTTGATGCTAAAACCTTGAATATATTCAAGACGCGGCTGGATATAGCACTTGGGGCGAATGGGATCAAAGGCTATGGAGAGAAAGGCTATTGTGTTGGATGATCAGTCATGATCATGATGAATGGCGGAGCAGGCCCGAAGGGCCTATCTTCTATGTATCTATGTATTACAAACAGGAGCTCCTTTGATCCAAATCCATGCTGGAATATATTGTGTCACTTATCATGACGTCTGGAAGACTTCAAGAATATTGGATTCTTGGTATTGGGCAATTTAAGGGTTAAAAGGCTGGGGTGAGAGTGTGTTTGACTGCAATGGTCGCTCACCTCATTTCTGGGTCTGTTCTAGGCTGGTCAACAGCTCCTTCATCATTGTAACATACAACTATCCAGATGGTAGGTGAACAAAGAAAAGTACAGCACAGGAACAGGCCCTTCGGCCCTCCAAACCTGCGCTGACCATGCTGCCCATCTAAACTAAAATCTTCTACACTTCCGGGGTCCGTATCCCTCTATTCCCATCCTATTCATGTATTTGTCAAGATGCCCCTTAAACGTCACTATCATCCCTGCTGCCACCAGCTCCTCCGGCAGCGAGTTCCAAGCACCCACTACTCTGTGTAAAAAAAAAAAAACTTGCCTCATACATCTCCTCTAAACCTTGCCCCTTACACCTTAAACCTATGCCCCCTAGTAATTTACCCCTCTACCCTGGGAAAAAGTCTCTTACTATCCACTCTGTCTGTGCCCCTCATAATTTTGTAGACCCCTTTCAGGTCGCCCCTCAACCTTCTTCATTCCAGTGAGAACAAACCAAGTTTATTCAACCTCGCAAGTCTTCTTCTATCAGCCATTCGTATGTTCAATTTAAACTTTTTTTTTAAATTAAATAAACAAGAAACAAAGTTTCTAATCTGTTCAATCCCAAGCCACACTATCCAGCAAGCACCGAACCTCAATTGTGAAAATGAATTAGGATTAAGGGATTTTGGATAGCTTGCTCAAAAAACACAAATTCCAAAAATCAGAAAATACTTCACGGAAATTAAATGAGAGCTGCTGTGAAAATAAATTTTTGCAGTCATTTTCGACTGACTTCATGATGGTTTCGGAATTCCATTAAAAGCTGATTTTAAGGATTAGTCTCGCTCTTGAGAACGATCTGCTGTTGCAAGCTTGCAATACCCTCTGCTGGAGAATGTTCAGAACTGAACAATAGTTTTAACATAGGATAGCCAGGACTCGCAAGCCAGGGGAAATAGCCTCTCAGTATCTAACTATTCAGCCGTCTTTAGAATGTCATGGGCTGGATTCTCTGTTTTGGGGACTATGTCTCCATGCCGTTGTGAAAACTGGTCTTTTACGCCAGGAAAACTGGCGTCAAAAGGCCACAGATTCCCAGTTTTGCTGGGGGCTAGCAGGCAGCTGTCGTGGAGCTCGCAGCTGCCGATACGGCCCCCCGCACTTCCGAGTCAGAGGCCGCGCATGTTCACGGCGGCAGCCTCCAGCGGACATGCCGTGCTCCATGGCGGACTCAGCCCGCGGATCTGGACCGCCAAAACAGTGCCCCTGATCGGTTGCTCGCCCGACCCAGACTGCCGCACACATAGCCCTCAGTCCCGAATGAGGCCCCCCCCCTGCTCTCCGAACGGCCCTCCCCCGACTGTGGCGGCTGCGGGCTGAGTCCGCAGCCACCTGGTGAGTTTCCCGAACGGCAGGACCACATCAGAAATACGCCATTGGGAATTCGGCCGGTCGGGGACCTGTTCTAATATTTTCTTATGTGGCTCAGTGTCAAATTTTGTTTGCTAACTCTCCTGTGAAGTGCCTTGCAATGTTTTGTTAGAATAATCATTATTGTCACAAGTAGGCTTTACGTTAACACTGCAGTGAAGTTACGGTGAAAATCCTCTAGTTGCCACACTCCAATGCCTGTTCGGGTACACGGAGGGAGAATTCAGAATGTCCAATTCACCTAACAAATCTTTAGGAACTTATGGGAGGAAACCAGAGGAAAGTTGCCACAAGTATGTTGCTTTCATTTCTGCCAGCAGTTTGCCCCACCCTCCTGTGGTGGTTTGCACACTTTCAAGATTTAATCTTTAAACAAAAACATGCAAATGCTCATGCAATTGTAAAAAAGTACTTGCACACTGCAGGGAAATAAAACACAAAAGGTTTTATTGCACAACAAATACAAAATAAAAGGTCACATGAAAATAAAGGCACGCAATATTTCACAGAACCATTGCTATTCTGCACCCTCACTCCCGCCCTAGTCCTGATGTAACAGATAACAGCGATTGACAATTAACTGCAGGATCAATGCTTGCGAGGGGCTTTGGGACTCAAAGACCGCACAATTGAATGGGTCCAGTGTTCAAAATTCCAATCTTGAGCTGTTATCTGGTGGAATAGCTATTTGACGGTGACTGGCGATGTGCTGTGAATTGACTCCATTACTGCAGCAAACCTGTTGCAAAGGTCATGGGGTGAGTTTGGGCGGATCTTTGGTGGCTCTCTCAGGATTCGAACCTCGGCAGAGCAGTCCAGAAGTCTCGGGAGGAATTCGGTAAGTTTCTCCTGCAGCCGGGCTGTAAAAGAAATGTAGATTTCAGGCATTTTGTAGGGCATAAATAACAGCCCTGTGTTAACAGAACATATTCTCAGGCCATCTCCAAAACAACTCACATCCAACAAGTTACAAGTCCCGGGAAATATAGAAGTCAAGTTTGTATGTACATGAATGGCCAGTTATTTTGTTTTTGGTGATGGTCGGTGTGGTGATTGTCTCCCTCAGGGCAACACAGCAGAGTAAGCGTCACCCGGCCTGGGTGACCTATTGGGACTCAGTGGGGAACCACCCCAGGGGGAGTAGCTCACCTGGGCAGTATGGTAGCACAAGTGGATAGCACTGTGGCTTCACAGCGCCAGGGTCCCAGGTTCGATTCCCCGCTGGGTCACTGCCTGTGCGGAGTCTGCACGTTCTCCCAGAGTTCTATGTGGGTTTCCTCCGGGTGCTCCGGTCTCTGCCCACAGTCCAAAGACGTGCAGGTTAGGTGGATTGGCCATGATAAATTGCCCTTAGTGACCAAAAAGGTCAAGAGGGGTTATTGGGTTACGGGGATAGGGTGGAGATGAGGGCTTAAGTGGGTCGGTGCAGACTCGATGGGCCGAATGGCCTCCTTCTGCACAGTATGTTGTGTTCTGTGTGTATTTTAGAATTAGCTTCAAACATGCTACTGCTTTTTAAGGTCACTAAATAAATCCCAACTGTAATGTTCACTGTTCACCAATGAAGTCTCAGAAAGTGCATCATTACAGTTGATTGAAGGATGAATGTTGGCCAAGAAATTAGGATAACCTCCTGCCCTTCTTTCCATAATGCCACAGGATCTACCCGAGCCACTCCAGCAGGCGCAGGAGGCCTTGATTTGACATTGTATCAGAGAGATGGCTCCACCAGTAATACAGCACTTTGAAGTATGCTTGGACACCAGGTTGTCACTGTAATAATGCAGAATGGTTGTATAAAAACATTATTAGCCAATATATTAAAGCTTGTGGTTTAAAACCCTTTGGGGCTAAATTATATATCATAAAAGCAAATATGACCAGAAATTCACAAATAAAAACAAAAAAAGATTGAGATCAGCTGTAATGCCCCTCACAGCTACGATCATAAGAAAAAAAGTTCTATTGTTGACCAGACCACCAAATTCTAGCAAGGACTAAAAAACAACTGCCCACTTTATTCAGAACAGAGGTGCCCAAAAGTATTGGGAGTCTTCAAGGATAGATTGACAGAGCTGCTTCCAGCAGGAGGGTCAGTAACTGGAAGACAACCAGGTGACAAAAGAGTTAGAGTGGGATACGGATGAGTTATTTTATGCAATGGGTTCTGATGATTTGGAAGGCGTTGTCTGAGAGGGTGGTGGGAACAAATTGGATCGCAACATCGGAAAGGGAATTGGATATTTACTTGAAAAGTTCTTCCAAAGACCTTCCACAGTTGTGTTGGGTCAAATGGCCTCCCCTCTGCAGTATCCAACTGAGAACAAGTGGTTCACAAAGACTTACAATCCATGTCTTCGCCGAGGTAGGAACACCAGTGGTTCCTCATCATCTCCACCGCAGCCAGGTCTTCCTTGGCGAGCTCATTGGTGACTATCAGGTGCATGCACGGAATGACCATGTCGTTCATTATGCTAAACCCTTCTGCTACATCGTTTTCATTGCCACTTTCAAACAGGTCTGCTGCACAGGCATTCAGCTCCTGCAATGGTAGGTGTGACATCATTAGTGAAAGGAATGCAAAAATTATGGAACCATTATATGAAGCGTTCAGCCCTCCAATATCAGGCAGCTGTGTTTTCTTTTCCACATTTTGTTGGTGTTGCTGATACTTGTCTATCATCACAGATTATTACCTGGCAAAGACAGCAGGCAAAATACCTGCTTCTAGGCTGCTGAACTAGCACTCTCTGACCAGCCACTCAGAGAAGAGTGGTTTGTTCCCAAGGAAACACGGTGTAGACTTCCCTACCTGCGTGAGCCCTTGGCTTCCACTCTGTATTTGTGTTCACGGATACATGGAGAACTATCAGGATAGATTGAAAAGGTTGGGGCTCTTTTTTGGGGAGCCAACGTCAAGATTGAGGGTTGACCAGACGGAGGTCTTCATCATTCCAATAGAGATTGACAGGGTAGAGATAGAGATTATGCTTCCACTGGTAGACAAGACCAGAATTAGAAGTCCTCAATGGAATTCAGGAGATTTTATCTTTATCCACAGACTAGCTAATATATAGAACTTTCTACCAGGGGTTGAGGTGAGGAGCATTCAAAGGGAAGTTAGATGAGCAGACAAGCAAGGGATAGAAAGTTATGTTGATGAGGTAGGTAGGAGGAGGCGTCTTGTGGAACATGAACACCAGCATGGATCTGGGCAGAATGGCCAACTTCTGTGCTATAAGTTAACACTTTAGAACTGTTGCCACATTACATAGAATATGCATCGTAGAAACAGGCCTTTGGTCCAACTGCACTTTCCTTAAGTTTATACTCCACACAAGTCTTCCCCCATTCTATGTACTTTATCTCGGTCTTTCAGAATACCTCTCTATTCCCTTTTCTCTCATGTATCCATTTAATTTCATTCAGAAGTCATCTAAGCTATTTGTCTCAATTATTCCACGAGGTAGCGAGTTTATTCTAATCACCATTGGGATTTATCGGGACTGTCGGTTATTGGCCTATCCCAAAAACACCAGCACAAAGATTCTCAATGAATTTTTCTCAATCAACTTCACACCAGAAAAAGTAGATTTAACAAATGCGAGAAGCGGAAGGAAGAGGCAAAGAAGTAAATAGAAAGTTAGAAGTCAAATTAGAATTAGATGGGGGAGAAATAACGCGAGGGAAAGAAAGATTTGTAAAAAAAATAAGACAAAAGAAAAGCAAAACGCAATTTCCATTATAAAATCTCCAACAATATTTTATTGCCTGTAAGAATGAGATTCCATTGCTTTATCTGGGGCAAGTGTGGTATCTCATCAGTAAAATGTTCCTTACAAAGTGAGAAGTATCTCTCTTAACTTTGTATGACGAGTTTAATTGGCAATTAATATGCAACTGTATCAACATCTTGAGATTCGCCTGAGGAAGGAGCAGTGCTCCGAAAGCTCGTGTTTGAAACAAACCTGTTGGACTTTAACCTGGTGTTGTAAGACTTCTTACTGTACTAACATCTTGAGAGACATGGGAGGTTGATGTCGAGCTGACATTTCTACAAGGCTAATGGCCGAGTGGTGCAACAACCTGTGGTGACTCCCAAATCAAAGGGTTCCTTGCCACAAGATGCTGGATGATTTACTAATTAATAAAGGCATCCACCATTAAACCCGCAGTGGTGGTGGCTGCAAATTCTGTCCCGATGCATCTGACAAGAGCTGGCTGCTGTCCAGCTCAGGACTGGGACAGAGATGCTGTAAGTGCTGCTCAGCTGCAGGAGCTGCAGCCTAAGCCTTGAATGTACCCGGGATGCATGAAGCTCACCTAGACTTCTTTCAGCACCCTGATACTGGCGGGAAGCAACAGCAGTACACATTGTGGCATTATAGAAATGTACAGCATGCGAAGAGTTAATGTCATGTTACAATTAGCCACTAGATGGAGCTAGGGACAGTACTATAAAAGGCACCGACTCTTAGGCTTCTGGGAGAGAGTGGAGTAAAGGAGAAGAGATTGGAGTGAAGTGCATAGTACTGCTAGAGAAGATAGAAGTTACAGTTAGAGTGAGTGTAGTTTAATATCATCTATTTGTTTATTATAGGAAGAAGTGTCAAACATTAATTTTAGTGTAAATAAATTTAGCTTTGTTGATGAACATTGCTTCAAGTGTCTTTGTGAACACTACGTTTTCCATCCTGAAGTCAACCTCAAAGATCACCACAGACACCAACAAAAATATTAAAAATGTCAAGAGCTGAAGATCTGAAATAGAACTGGAAAACACTCGAAACACACAAGTGATATCTGGTGGATGAGGCATGATTAACTTTTTGAACAATGGGTATTTCAGATCTGACAAGGCTACACCTGAAACATTAACCTGCCCTTTCTCATTCAGATGTTGCATTTTCCCAATTTTCTAAAGTTTTCAACCATAGTGCCAAACCTTGCCCCATGTATTTTACTTGGTATACCTCTTCTAAAAAATATTGACTGACCAAAAGGCACTTTCTCCTGTAATATGCAATTAGTGTATCATCAATCCCTCTGTTCTTCCCGTTCTTCAGCAGCTTCAGATTGCTATGGTACGCATGAACCAAGTAAGTCAGAGATTCACGACATCTATAAGTAGATACAAAATATTAGTGCAAGTACTTCATTAAGTACATCCATGAACCTACCATGGTTAGAAGAACCGGGAATGAAGAGAAGAGGAAAAGGACACTCCGTTCTCTGCCCTATGGTGTACACCTTTTCCGGTAAATCTCAAGCCAAGAGTATCCTATCTCTTCCGTAAACACGGTGACACTCTTTAACCTACAACAATCTAACAGACGCGTGTCTCACTTCAGAGCCTCGGCACATAAACCATTTTGACACTCTACTGGAAGAACTGAAGCGATGCCGCTCTGCAAAGTGCTGTCTTTCCAATGAGATGTTAAAGATCTGCCCTCACTTGGGGGCATGGAAGATCCCACGGTACTTGTGTGAAGAGCTTGGGCATTCTCCCCAGTGTCTGGACAACATTCGTCCCTCAAACAACATTACTAAAGTAGATTATACGATCATTATCACATTGCTGTGTGTAGAAGCTTGCTGTGGGTAAATTGGTTATAATATTTCCTACATTGCAACACTGTCTATACTTCAAAAAGTACTTTACTGGCTGCAAAATACTGTGCCATCCTGACATTATGAAAGGTGCTACAGAAATACAAGTCCTTTTTTTTCTGTCTCTCACTGTGCCAACATGATCCCATTCATTGTGTACTTAAGACAGCCATTCCATTTGGCCAATGTGGAATACTTAATATTTATTAGCACTCAACTGTTATTTGCAGCTTGTATTGCTCCTCAAGCTCTTTTGCTGCACCTCCTTATTCTTTACTGTCCCCCTACTTCAGGACACGTTGTCAACCTTGGATACAATGAACCTGTTCTACTTTAGGCCTTTTGGAAAGATAATAATAATAATAATAATAATAATAATGTAGATTAGCTACACCATTAAAAATAAGTTTCCAAATAAATTTACAGAAATCTCTGACCCTGTGAGAATCTCATCACTGGGAGAAGTAGGAAGCTGTAGTTACTAATTCCTCACACCCCACCTGATATGAAGCCTTGTTAAAGCCTTCTCCAGATTAGTTGGGTGCTCCTCTTCTGTGGCTCCCATGATTAGCTCATCATCCAAATAGATGGCTACCGGAGGCAAATCTTGCAATAGGCTCTCCATTGTGTGTTGAAAAATTGCACAAGCAGACGAGACTTCAAACGGCAATCTGGCGTAGTGGCAGAGGCCCTTGTGTGTATTAACAGTGACCAGCTCCCTGGAAGCCTCATCCAGTTCTAGCTTCTGGTATGCATGGCTCATGTCTAACTTCGTGCATGTTAAGACCTCAGCCAACTTTGCATGCAAGCCCGCTGTTTAGGTTTTGGGTACATGTCTAATTTTTGGTGTCCGGTTTATTGTTATTTTGTAGTCTCTGCATATTCCTACAGTGTTCTCTGGCATGACCACTGGCACAATGGGAGCTCCGTCTTTCTTAGTGGCAATTTGAAGGCGCTGCCGTTGATCCTCATCGCCAATGTAATCATTCAAAGATGGGCGACCACCAAGTTTACTAACTAAACAAAGTATTTACTATAAGGAATAAACTATGGGCAAAGTATAAGAATCTATAACAAAAGAGAAAATGCTCGAAAATTAGCTTTGGCAAAGTCATTGGACTCGAAACGTTAGCTCTTTTCTCTCCCTACAGATACTGCCATACCTGCTGAGATTTTCCAGCATTTTCTCTTTCGTTCCAGCATCCGCAGTAATTTGCTTTTATAAGAAACTATAAGACTGGCTGGGAAAACCAGCGCTCAGCTCCAGGATGCGTGGTCTTGGGCTCGAATGGTTGATTGGGTTACATAATAATAAGAATCCTTATTAGTGTCACAAGTAGACATACATTAGCGCTGCAATGTAGTTACTGTGGAAAGCCCCCAGTCGCCACATTCCGATGCCAGAACTGTTGCATGGAGGGAGAATTCAGAATGTCCAAATTACCTAACATGATGCCCCCACCCTACCCCCACCTTACAGGGGCTCGCTATCACACAATCCATTCCCCTATGGCCCAGGAAAAGTTTGGATATTCCCCGTGTCGTAATCGCAGCCTTGTATTCAGCTTGTGCCACTACTTGCAAAGAGGTGGGAGGCACAGTATGTCTAGACAGGAAGGCGCGGGCCACACAATTAACTCTTCAAGCATTCCAAAAGAGAATCACACTGCTTTCGAAACATTCAATACATACTTTCCATTCTGATAGCACTCCAGCCCGGTCAGAAGATAGACGGAAACCTTCCGGAACAGACTGTAATCCTCATGCCATTCCTGTAAATGAAACCAGGAGCCACATTATTGAAATGTGATGAAAAAAGGTGCTAAGAGCCGACCAATCCCGGCCACTGTTTGCTGGCATTGTACAATGGGTGCAAATTTGCTGCATTTGACGGCATGTTTATACGGCCAATATGCAACTCCAGGGTTTATTTGCCACCCAAACACAGGACAGAAACAAGAGGTACTGATTCTTAAATGGGTTTACTACTTGACAATGATAGGAACTTTACAGTAAAAGCAGAAAATCTGGGGCCCCAGATATACTGGATGCACGTGCAACAATGCTCACTATCCGAAAATACGAAGTGAAAGGAGTAGGCCATTCGGCCCCATGCCTGCGCCGCCATTCAATAAGATCACGGTTGATTTGATTGTAACCTCAACCCCACAAACCTGCCGACCCCTGATAACTTTACATCCCCTTGATAATCAAGAGTCTATCTAGCTCTGCCTTAAAAATGTTCAAACACTCTGTCTCCACCGTCTTTTGAGGAAGAGACTCACGACCCTCAAGTGAAAAAAATGTATCCTCATTTCTGTCTTAAATGAACGACTCCTTATTTTTCAACAGTGGCGACCCCTAGTTCTAGATTCTCCCACAAGAGGAACCATCCTCTCCGCATCCACCCTGTCAATACCTTTGAGGCTCTTAAACGTTTTGATCAAGTCACCTCCTACTCTTCTTAACTCCACTCCTACCTCTCCAACCTTTCCTCATAAGACCACCTGCCTATTCCTGGTATCAGTCAATAAACCTTCTCTGAACTGCTTCTAGTGCTGTTTTTCAGCTCTATGTCAAAGTGCATAAAAATATCTCTGCAATAGAAATCACACAACAGGCTAGTGCAGTCGCACCTTGTACTCCTGCATGTCCATATCAGAGGGTCCAATGAGCTTCAGTTTTGACTGTGCCACCTTCATTATACTTATGGACCTACGAGTTGAACACAAAATAGTTGATTACATTTTGGAGCAATGTTCCAGTTGGAAGATGGTTAAATACATTTTGATTTGAGAATCAGTGGGTTAGACTGTCTCCTTTCACCTCGGGATCTGAAGTCCGACACGTCCAACAGGGAGTAAGGTCATTTCTGTCAGTTGCTTATATTCTAACTTTAATCGTGTTTACACAGTTCCCAATGGGTAGCAGCAGTTCACAGCACGAAGCTATCCAGCAACTTGCAATGAAAAGATCAAACACCTCAAGAATTGCGTGTGAAACAGGAAATTTCACAATCTGGTTTGGCCTGACGCAATTGTTTTTAAATCCGAAGGCTTAGCCTACATCTTTATTATTGTCACAAGTAGGCTTACATTAACACTGCAATTAAGTTACTGTGAACATCCACTAGTCGCCACATTCCAGCGAGTGTTCGGTTACACGGAGGGAGAATTCAGAATGTCCAATTCACCACACAAGCACGTCTTTCGGAACTTGCGGGAGGAAACCGGAGCACCAGGAGGAAACCCACGCAGACACCGCACAGACAGTGACCCAAACGGGAATCGAACCTGGGACCCTGGCGCTGTGAAGCAACAGTGCTAACCACTGTGCTACTGTGTCACGACTCTCTGCTGTGTTACACCCAATCTAAATGCACATTCCCAGTAATATTAGCAAGTTTGCTTTATTGACCAGTTATGGTCTAAATGTCACTTGGTTGAATCCAAAGAGGCAGACCTCTGGAATGAAGTAAAGCTCTAACTCGGAGTTGACATTATACGTACTTAGTGTTGCCATGAAATGCAAACCGGCAATAAAACTGCAGGGTTTTCAAGCTTGATGCTGAAGCAACGTGCAGAAAGGAACTCTCCAGGAAAATCACCCCCAGTCCAACATCGATGTCCCTTACTGAGCACAATAACACATTCTCCTTCCTTAGGTCATTTTGGCTTGGTGTCACACTCCGTTTTATGACGAGCCTGTGAAGCACTTTGGGGCGTTTTATTACGTTGCTGTATAAATATAAACTGTAGCCGCTGATGATGTATGAAGGGTGGAGAACCAGACTTTGAAAGGTGCAGTTGAATATTTGACACACGCGTGGTTAAATCGATCTCTACCTTTCATCGTAGCTCAGGTTTTTATCTGCAAACTGCTCCAGGAGTGTCCGCTCGATCACCCGCTTGGAAGCTTTATTCTGGAAGAAGTAGATGAGGACGTGCTGGAGCCGAGGATCATTCTGGGGTGTTGGTTTATCCTTCGCCAAGTCAAACAGCCGTGAGTACTCTTCATGGAATGCCTAGGAATGATTGGGGGGGGGGAAGAAAGATCAAGATACAATTTAGCACTAAAATATTTCCAAAGGTGAAAACCTAAAATGATTTTTTAAAAATTAGTTTTTAAATAAATGCTGGGATATACTCAAGTGCCCCCCCCCCCCCCCCCACCTCTCACAAGGAACCCTGCAGGGATCAGTTCTGGGTCCTCTGCTGTTTGTAATTTTCATTAAAGACTTGGATGAGGGAGTTGAAGGGTGGATCAGTAAATGTGCAGACGATACGAAGATTGGTGGAGTTGTGGATAGTGAGGAGGGCTGTTGTCGGCTGCAAAGAGACATAGATAGGATGCAGAGCTGGGCTGAGAAGTGGCAGATGGAGTTTAAACCTGAAAAGTGTGAGGTTGTCCATTTTGGAAGAACAAATATGAATGTGGAATAACGGTAGGGTTCTTGGCAATGTGGAGGAGCAGAGAGATCTTGGGGTCTATGTTCATAGATCTTTGAAAGTTGCCATTCAAGTGGATAGAGCTGGGAAGAAGGCCTATGGTGTGCTAGAGCTCATTAGCAGAGGGATTGAACTTAAAAGCCGTGAGGTGATGATGCAGCTGTACAAAACCTTGGTAAGGCCACATTTGGAGTACTGTGTGCAGTTCTGGTCGCCTCATTTTAGGAAGGATGTGGAAGCTTTGGAAAAGGTGCAAAGGAGATTTACCAGAATGTTGCCTGGCATGGAGAGTAGGTCTTACGAGGAAAGGTTGAGGGGCGACTTGATTGAGGTTTATAAGATGATCAGGGGAATAGATAGAGTAGACAGTCAGAGACTTTTTCCCCGGGTGGAACAAACCATTACAAGGGGACATAAATTTAAGGTGAATGGTGGAAGATATAGGGGAGCTGTCAGAGATAGGTTCTTTACCCAGAGAGTAGTGGGGGCATGGAATGCACTGCCTGTGGAAGTAGTTGAGTCGGAAACATTAGGGACCTTCAAGCGGCTATTGGATAGGTACATGGATTATGGTAGAATGATGGGGTGTAGATTAATTTGTTCTTAATCTGGGACAAAAGTTCGGCACAACATCGTGGGCCGAAGGGCCTGTTCTGTGCTGTACTTTTCTCTGTTCTATGAACCAACTTAAAATAGGAAAGGTGGAGAGGGTTCATAACTGTTGTGCAGCAAGCAACACAGCTACTTTATAGGTCCGATCAAGTCAAGAGGTGGGGCTGGGGAGTAGAAGTGCTCTTACACGAACTCCGATAAAAAGACTCCAGACAGATCACTAACTTGTGAGCTGTAGTATGTGTAGTTTTGGTCTCTGCATTTAAGGAACGATATGGTGGAAGTAGCACAGCAAAGGATCACTAGATTGGTTCCTGGATTACCTTATGATAATAGGCCGAGTAAATTCAGTCTTTTTTCTATTGAGAATGAGGGGTGATCGCACTGAAACATGCAACATTCTGATGGGGCTGGTGAGGATAGATACAGAGACTGTATCCCCTGACAGGGGAATATAGAATCCATGGAATCCCTGCAGTGCAAAAGGAGGCCATTCAGCATGTCAGGTCTGCACCAACCCACCAAAAGAGCATTCCACCTAGGTCCATTCCCCCGTATCCCCATAACCTAACCTCCACATCCCTGGACACTAAGGGGCAATTTATCATGGCCAATCCATCCAATCTGCACAGCTCTGGACTGTGGGAGGAAACCGGAGCACCTGGAGAAAACCCACGCAGACACGGCGAGAAAGTGCCAACTCCACACAGTCACCCAAGGCTGGAATTGAACCCGGGTCCCTGGCACTGTAAGACAGCAGTGCTAACCACTGTGCCACCGTGCTGCCCAAGGGATGTTCATGCCTTCAAGATGCTGAGAGAGCGAGTTGTGTTTTTCTGTTTTGCTCAAGAGACCCTACAATCTAGGACTCTTATTTGGCACACAACTTATAATAATAATCTTTATTATTGTCACAATTATTATTATTAATCACTCATTAACTCTGCAATGAAGTTACTGTGAAAAGCCCCTAGTCGCCACATTCTGGTGCCTGTTCGGGTACACAGAGGGAGAATTCAGAATGTCCAAATTACCTAACAGCACATCTTTCAGGACTTGTGGGAGGAAACCAGAGTGCCCAGAGGAAACCCACGCAGACACGGGGAGAATTTGCAGCCTCCGCACAGTAAGTGACCAAGGCTGGAATCAAACCTGGGATCCTGGCGCTGTGAAGCAACAGTGCTAACCACTGTGCTGCTGTGCCACCCACTCTTGGTCTTAGTGACATATCATTTTACATTCCAACTTCTAACATGTCAGAAAGCTTTTTTTCGCTTCAAGATAACAAGCTGCCAACTTTTTAAGTAAAGCCACTTAAAGACAGTGCACTAATTAAGAGGGCTGATACATCAATGTCAAAAAACGTGCAATGAAGCTGTATCTTAGTTACTTTCCTTCAAATTAATTAACATCATAACTGTTATGGATCAGAACACATGTTTAATATCCTAATGGGATTGAATTAGTGCCACCTCAAGATGTTTATAGGCGTGTGATGTGATCATAGGTGCCTGTAATCACTCACTATAAGTGCTAATTTTGGAATGATTGGTTCGAGAAAATGATTCTCACATAAAGAATAAAAGGCTCCCATTAATTTAAATGAGTGTAAAATGTAATTACACTACCAACAGCATGGGCGGAGAAAGGGAGACCCTGTCAAAGTCCAGCTAGATTTCATTCATGCTACAACTGTTGTGTTTGTACAAAGTGATTTCACTTTGCACAGATGCTTTGCTGGGAGTTGCATGTGCAGCCTGAGGCTAGAGTCAGGCTCTGTCATCCTTACTTGGGGTCCGGCCTACCTGTGACTCCAGATCCACAGTAATGTGGCTGACTCTTAACTGTGCCCTCAGTGGTGAACAAGAAATGCTGACCCAGCCTGTGACGCTCACGTCCCGTGAACTCCTCGATACCAATTCATGTGACACAGGCTGGGTCAGTGCAAAGCGGAAACAACCTTCAAACTTTGCAGAACTGATGAATCATTAGACTCAATATTTAATTTCCCAAAGTTCAATCTTGTATTCATTGGAAATGTTTCCATGGTCAGTGAACACCAAGCCTATTTCCCCCACTCTATCAGATCGTGGCTGCTGTCCTTGTTTCTCTAATGCTCAAAACCCACACCTATCAAAATGATCTCTCAATTTTCAATTGATTCCCAACCTCAAACGTTTCTGGGAGGGGGTCCACTACACTTTACGTGATGTCCCCTTCCTGACATCATTTCTGAACGATCGAGTTCTAACGTTAATGCTCTGCCTCCTTCCACTTTGCTTCATCCACCAGAGGAAATAGTTTCGCTTGATCTACCCAATCAACTCATTTCATCACTTCTTAATCTGCTTTATTCATGAGGGCCAAGCCTAGACTAGCAATGCGGAAATTATAGCACTGATGGCTCAAAATATCTTCTAATGTTTGACAAAATGATGCAATTTAGTCCTTAGATGTCACTATCGTTTGAAGTAGGCAGAAAATATTATAACTGTGACACCATTGCCTAATTTGACAGCCCATTTGCCCTATTTCTAACTATCAAACATCCTGGGAATCAGTCAAACAAAACAGTGGGGATGGACAGCGGGGTGTCATGGTTACCAATCATGCATATTTCGAAGTGCAAAGCATGATTGTTATTGGAGCAATTTCATTTCACGGGTTCTTTGCTGTTCTCCATTTCAGGCAACACGACAGATGCACAGGCCAGAGGATTTGGGTGACCAAGCCTTTGTGGGTCACTTTAGTGTACAATGCAAAGTTTAAATCAATATTTTCATCGATGTGCAGGTGCCTCAAGTTGTTGGCACAAAATTATCTACCATTAACTGCGACCCTTTCCAAAACTTCCAGGACCACCATATTCAAAGACGACAACCAATCAAATAAGACACTTAAACACAAGTAGAATGTACTCATGGGCTGAATTACCAGGTCCCGGAGATAGTGAGTGGCCCCTGCCTGGGTCAGTAGTCCACCACCCATTCAAGAGGTGCAATAATAGATTTACAGTGCCAGTTAATAGTCACACAAGGTCAAGAACAATGGTGCAACCTTACACAGAATAACTTGTTAAATTCATTACCCACAGTTTAGGAATGAGCTATACTGGCCTGGGAGGTACAACTAAAAGGAAATAAAAATACAGATGTTGGAAAACTGAAATAATAAAATTAAATTCTGGGTTACCGCCTAAATGTGTTTTCCCATTCCATTAATCTACTGTGCATTTTCAACAATTTCTACCCTTGTTCCATGAGTTTGAGCTAAAACCCTGCTGCTTGTCTCCTAACTCTCACCAAGTCCCATTCATCCATCACCGCCTGTGCTCGCTGACCTGCACCGACTCTGATCCAGCAAAGCTTCAATTTTAGAATTCTCGGCTAATTTTCATATGGTCCCACCCCCTTCAGCATTCAGAGATATCCTCCAATTCTGAGCTTTGGAGCACCCCAAATATTAATTGCTCCACCAATGCAGACTGGGCCCCAAGATCTGAAATTCCCCCTTTAAACCTCTCCCGCCTCTCTCTACTTTTAAGATGCTCCTTAAAATCTATTGCTTTTTCACGGTGCCGAGGACCCAGGTTCGATCCGGGCCCCGGGTCACTATCCGTGCTGAGTTTGCACATTCTCCCCGTGTCTGCGTGAGTCTCACTCCCACAACCCAAAGATGTGCAGGGTAGACCCACGCTAAATTGGCCCTGAATTTGAAAAAAAAAAATTGGGTACTCTAAATTTTTTTAAAAATCTATTGCTTTGGCCAATAAGATTTTGGTCACCTGTCCTAACAGTTCCTTAAGTGGCTTAAGTGTC
Organism: Scyliorhinus torazame; assembly: GCF_047496885.1. NCBI lineage: Eukaryota > Metazoa > Chordata > Chondrichthyes > Carcharhiniformes > Scyliorhinidae > Scyliorhinus > Scyliorhinus torazame. The sequence goes on along the minus strand of NC_092727.1, from coordinate 10,354,542 downwards.
GAATTTTGTCGAATAACGCACTTGAGAACTATAAATAACTTGTAACTATAAATGCAAGTTGGAGTTGAAGGTATCAGTTTTAATTCCAGGTTTATGGGTTATGCGGAGTTAGCCGGTTGCCGCCACAGCATCACTTTCAACATCATTGGGACTTGGGAGAGGGATTTGACAAAGAATCATCCAAAATGTTAGCTCCCTTTTCTCTCCACAGATGCTGTCAGACCTGCTACAATTGTCCAGTATTTTCTGTTTTTGTTTCAGATTCCAGCTTCCGCAGTAATTTGCTTTTAGTTTTTCTGCCCCTGATTGCTATCCAGTGGTCTGCTTGGGTCAGTATTTGCAAGTGGAGGCCAGACAAGTGACTTTAAAAAGGGAATTGGTTGAATGATTGAAGGCGATACATTTGCCGGGTCATGGGGAAACAGCTGAGAGATTGCGACTAGTTGGATAATTCTTTCAAAGAGCTGGCACGGACACAATAGGATGAACGGCCTCCACCTGTGCTGTAAGGTTGTGTTGGAAACTGTCTCAGCATGAGGAGCTTATAAAAGGAGGAGGGGGAGTTGGAAGATATCAGAAGACATTAAATCCACAAAATATTTACAAAACCAAGGCTGAAAATCAGCATAAAAAACATCTGCAAAGTTGCATTCACAGCAAAGCACAAGACTCGCAGAGCACTTAATATTATGTACCTTTCTGAACCCTGCCTCGGCCCCATCCCGATCATAGACTTCTCTGGACTTGGCAATAGCCAGGATGATGCCTTGCATAGCCGGGCTTAACATTTCCTGCCACAAGAGGGCAGAAGGAGGAAAGACAGCAGGAATAGACAAAGAGAGACAGGTCATCAAACCGCAGAGAAATATAGGACCCAAGTCTTAACGCACACCACAAAATCATTCATCAACAGCATCTACACATGGATGGCAATGAGGGAGATATTGGGCTATTGAGATATTGAGTACCTTGTCCAGAAGGACATAAATTGAGAATCAGCTGAGTGTTTATAAGCAGGGGAGGTGTTTACTCGGAAAGTAAGGATATGGAGAAAGGAAGAAAAACTGAAGTTACATAGAACATAGAACATATGGTGCAGAAGGAGGCCATTCGGCCCATCGAGTCTACACCGACCCACTTAAGCCCTCACTTCCACCCTATCCCCGTAACCCATTAAGCCCGCCTACCCTTTTTTGGTCACTAAGGGCAATTTATCATGGCCAATCCACCTAACCTGCACACCTTTGGACTGTGGGAGGAAACCGGAGCACCCGGAGGAAACCCACGCAGACACAGGGAGAATGTGCAGACTCCGCACAGACAGTGATCCAGCAGGGAATCAAACCTGGGACCCTGGCGCTGTGAAGCCACAGTGCTAATCACTTGCGCTACCGTACTACCCTTTCTGCTACCGTGCTGCCCTTACAAATAAATACAAATAGATAGAGGCTTCAGGGCTGCGTGGCATATCCTGACATCTACATTCTTAAAAGATGTGCATCCGTCTATATCCATCTCTTCACATTTCTGTACTGTTGACTTATTAACAATTTTTTTTCCTGTGGCAATCTAGACCAGGCCAGTAGTTAGAGGAGTCCCACCCCCGCCTCCATAGGGAGTGCACCAACATTCTAAGGGAGTCCACAGGGATTCTGTACTACCAGAAACAGTAATGGATGAGAGTTCCACAGTGGCTTTTCAAAGGGGATTGGACAATTATTTCAGAAAGAAAATAAGTGCAATATTACAGGGAAAGGGTAATTGGGGGAGGGGGGGGGTTTAATAGATAGCTCTTTCAAACTCAAAAGACCATACAACAACATTGTTTACCGTGACTTAACATGCGCTGTGACAAGATGGCAAAATATTAATTCGTTCCAGAGCCATTGTGGAAAAATATTGAGGAAAATTAGGCATTTAATTAATTCAATGCACATTCCAGGGTACAAGTTGGGTTGGGAAGGGGGAATTGGACAGGGTGAAAACCCAAACTAGTTTTATCCCTTTACAGAAGTCAAGTTATGGAGCGGCAATAATAAAGTTGCAGGAAAAAGTCCCAAGCCCAGTGGTGCACAACATGTGGAGAGGGACAAACTGTGAACATATTGTACCTTGCACTGGAGTAAAATATGGCATTATTAAAAATAAAAAAAGATGGTGTCTCGCAAAAGAAACTTTTTTTTGCATTTGCAATAATCTTAAGAAGTATTTTTCCAACTTTTAAGTATATTTCTGACACATTTAGGGCTTCACATTTGCATCACCTACCACAGTAACTGTATGAAAGAGTTCCACTTCACAATGACACTACAGTTACAGTGTGACTACAGCCAAGACCCCAAACCAATGCTCAAGTGAATACATCCTGTAGGATGGAATCTCATGCTGGGCTTACACTGGTCTACACTGCACAGGGTCAGCACTGGGGCAAAGGCACCACAGATTCGCAGTGGTGCTAAAATTAAGAGGAGCGATCTACCTTCTTTGAATTTTAATCTAAGTCACTTCAAAAGATAATTGAGGGATCACAGATACTCCTTCAGCAAAGAATGGTTAATGTTCTCAGCTGGTTATAAGGTCTCCCGTTGACTTGGTACCTCCTCATTGTAGCCATCAGCATCGTGTCGAACCGTAACCGTCCCAACATTAGGTATCTCCACCTCAGAGATTTGGGTAGCAGTGCTTTCAGGCTGTTGTACTTGCTCTCTGGCTGGCTCTGGCTCAGGCTCCACTGCAGTGTCCCTGGTCTCCTGCTCTGTGTCTGACTAGCTCAGCCATCATTTAGGGTGATGGGGGAAGAGCAGAAAGGAAAGTGAACAGGAGGGAGGGAGGGAAGAAGAGGAAAAGAAAAGATGATAGAAGCAGGTAAGAATGATAATCAAGTTAGGCATGACAGAGCGCACCTATTGGTGCTAAAATACAAACACACCCCTCGAGCAGAAGTGCATTATGTTTGGGTACAACGGTGTTGCAGTTACTACCGGACGAATAATCCCGAGCCCTGAATTAATGACCTGGTGAGAGGAATTCAAATCCCACCACGGCTGCTTGTGAATTTATTCGAAGTAATGGTGACCATAAAGTTAATAAAAATCCAACTGATTCACTAACGTCCTTTCGGGAAGGAAATTGGCCATCCTTACACGGTCTGGCCTATGTATGACTCCAGAGCCACAGCAATGAGATTGGCTCTAAACTGCCCTCAAATGGCTGAGACCACTCAGTTGAGCCAAGAGCTACAAAAAGCTATAATCCACAGGGACCTCAGCGGTTCAAGATGGTAGCTGACCAAACGTTTTCCGAGGGAATTAGGGAATAGTTGGTGGACTTACCAGCAGCTCCCACATCCCCAAGAAAAAAGTTTTAAAGATGCATGTGATTGTTAGATGGGGAATAGACTCAAAATTGTTGCTCCCACTGTATAGCTCACACATAAAGGATAGGCACCAGGACAGGGTTGTGAAGGGTTACGGTGCCATAGTACACATTCAGTAAGTGTGAGGTGATGCATTTAGGAAAGCCCAACAAGGCAAAGGAATATACAATGAATGGAAGGACCCTCGGAAGTACAGAGGGTTAGAGGGACCATGGGGCACGTGTCCATGGATCCCTGAAGACAGCAGGACAGGTAGCTAAGGTGGCTAGGAAGGCATATGGGATATTTACCTTTATTCGCTGAGGCACTGAATATAAGAGCATGGAGGATATGGTGGAGCTGTATAAAACGCAGCTCAGGCCCCAACTGGAACAATGTGCGCAGTTCTGGTCACCACACTATAGGAAGGATATGATAACACCGGAGAGGGCCCAGAGGAAGATTCCCCAGGATGTTGCCTGGGCTGGAGCGTTTCCCCAATCAAGAGAGATTGGTTAGCCTGGGATTGTTTTCCTTGAAGCAGAGGAAGCTGAGGGGGGACTTGATTGAAGTGTATAGAATTGTGAGGGGCATAGGCAGGATGGATGGGAAGGAACTTTTCCCCTTAGAAGTGGGGGTCAATAACCAGGGGGCATAGGTTTAAGGTAATGGGCAGGATGAGCAGGATGTCTAGAGGAGAAGAGAGGGAAAACATTTTAACCTAGAGAGCGGTGCGAATCTGGAACTCACTGCCTGAAAGGGTGGTAGAGGCAGAAACCCTCACAACATTTAGGTAGGATTTAGATGAACAGTTGAACCATCACAGCATACAAAGCTATGGGCCAAGTGCTGGAAAATGGGATTAGAGTAGATGGGTATTTGATGGCCGCCGCAGACACGATGGGCCGAAAGGCCTCTGTAAACTCTCTGACAATTTGAATGATTGTGCCAAACAATGTTTCTTGGAAATGAACTAGATGATCAGCTCGACTTCGCTCATCACCCATATGACTCCTTGGTGTAGTCAGACATAACGTCAGCTCCTCCCCTCACTCATTAATCCCTGTTGAAATGGTTCTAAACACACAAATTAAACACATCTCCACTGATGGTTCATGTGGACTGTGGAACCCTCTTCAACTATGACTCCCCTTGTGCAAGCTCATTGCCCCGTGGTCCTGATCGCTCCCATGTACATCCCCCAAAACTGTGCCATCTCGATGTACCAACACATTGCATTAGGACTTGCCTGGTGCTCATCCATCTCCTGGTCACATTCCTCAGAAATACCTCAAGGTACTTTGCACATGTGGCACAATATTCACGAGTCGAGAAGTGATGAAGTCAATCGAGGCTTTATTAAGCAAGACTTGTTCCCCAGCAGCTCAGTTACAGAATGCGGCTGCTGGGAGAACCCGGGCTCTTATACTCCGCCTTACTGGGTGGAGCCAGCAGGCGGTCCAATCAGGACCCAGTGTCTGTCTACCAATAGCCTCTCGGCATCACAGGTACCGTACTACCCCTAATACATACCACCACATTCACCCCTTGTTAAAAAGGAACCCGGCGGGGTGGTGGGCCGCATGGTGGTAGGGGTTTACAAAGCTGGTCCTGGACTTATCTCCATACAGTGGCTATGCCTTGATCTCAACAGTTAACTATTTACAGATTTTGGCCGACTTATTTACAGATTTTTGCTTTGTCACCCGGATTCCACGAGTCGAGTGGGTGCCCTGGTCGTCCTTGTCGATCGTCTCAGCCCTGGTGGTGGTGCAGGTGCTGGCTCGGGCACTGTTGTCTCTGGGAGCATTGCGCTGTTTGTTCCTGTTTCACTACTCCTGGGCGGGCACGGGAGGAGGACCGATCCACCCGGGAAGGGAGCGGCTGTGGGGTGCGCCGGCGGGAGGGAGGGGGTGATTGGTGTTGGGGGGGTGTGTGTGTGGTTCCAGCGGGCGCCAGGTCCCGCAGGGAGACCGTGTCCTGTCGGCCATCGGGGTAAGCCACGTAGGCTTACTGAGGGTGTGCATGGAGAAGATGAACCCTCTCGACCAACGGGTCCAATTTGTGTGCCCGCACATGCTTTCAGAGCAAGATGGGTCCTGGGGCTGCCAGACAGGTCGGCAGCAACGTTCCGGAGGAGGACTTCCTAGGGAAGGCAAGGAGGCGCTCGTGAGGCGTTTGATTAGTTGTGGTATACAGCAGCGACCAGATGGAGTGGAGTACATCTGGGAGGACTTCCTGCCAACGGGAAACTGGGAGACTTCTGGACCGTAGGGCCAGTAGGACGGTCTTCCAGACCGTACCGTTCTCCCTCTCTACCTGACCGTTCCCCCGGGGGTTGTAAATGGTCGTCCTGCTCGAGGCAATGCCCATGCTGAGCAGGAATTGACGCAGTTCGTCGCTCATGAAGGAGGACCCCCTGTCGCTATGGATGTATGCGGGGAAACCGAATAATGTAAAGATGGCGCAGAGGGCTTTAATGACCGTGGCCGCTGACATGTCGGGGCAGGGGATGGCGAAGGGGAAACGGGAGTATTCGTCCACCACGTTGAGGAAGTACGCGTTGCGGTCAGTGGAGGGGAGGGGGCCTTTGAAATCCAGACTGAGGTGCTCAAAGGGACGGGAAGCCTTTATCAGGTGCGCTCTATCTGGCCTGAAAAAGTGCGGCTTGCACTCTGCGCAGATTTGGCAGTTCCTGGTGGCTGTTCGGACCTCCTCAACAGAGTAGGGGAGGTTACGGGTCTTCACAAAGTGGTAGAATCGAGTGACCCCCGGGTGGCAGAGGTCCTCGTGGAGGGCTTGGAGACGGTCTACTTGTGCGTTGGCACATGTGCCGCGGGATAGGGCATCGGACGGCTCGTTCAGCTTTACGGGACGATACAAGATCTCATAGTTATAGGTGGAGAGCTCGATCCTCCACCTCAAGATGTTGTCGTTCTTGATTTTGCCCCGCTGTGCATTATCAAACATAAAGGCTACCGACCGTTGGTCAGTGAGGAGAGTGAATCTCCTGCCAGCCAGGTAATGCTTCCAATGTCGCACAGCTTCCACTATGGCTTAGGCTTCCTTTTCCACTGAGGAGTGGCGGATTTCTGAGGCATGGAGGGTACGGGAGAAAAAGGCCACGGGTCTGCCCGCTTGGTTGAGAGTGGCAGCCAGAGCTACGTCGGATACGTCGCTCTCGACTTGGAAGGGGAGGGACTCGTCGATTGCGTGCATCATGGCCTTTGCGATATCCGCTTTGATGCGGCTGAAGGCCTGGCGGGCCTCTGTCGACAGGGGGAAGGTAGTGGACTGAATTAACGGGCGGGCCTTGTCTGCGTATTGGGTAACCCACTGGGCGTAATACGAGAAGAAGCCCAGGCAGCGTTTCAGGGCTTTGGAACAGTGGGGGAGGGGAAATTCCATAAGGGGGCGCATGCGTTCAGGGTCGGGGCCTATCACTCCATTACGCACTACGTAGCCGAGGATGGCTAGATGGTTGGTGCTAAACACGCATTTTTCCTCGTTATAGGTGAGGTTGAGGGCGTTAGCGGTCTGGAGGAATTTGCGGAGGTTGGCGTCGTGGTCCTGCTGGTCATGGCCGCAGGTGGTTACATTGTCGAGGTATGGGAATGTGGCCCGCAAACCGTGCTGGTCAGCCATTCGGTCCATCTCCCATTGGAAGACCGAGACTCCGTTAGTGACGCCAAATGGGACCCTTAAAAAGTGGTAGAGCCGCCCGTCTGCCTCGAAGGCCGTGTACTTGCGGTCACTCGGGCGGATGGGAAGCTGGTGGTATGCAGACTTAAGGTCCATGGTGGAAAAGACCTTGTACTGTGCAATCCGATTGACCATGTCGGATATGCGGGGGAGAGGGTACGCATCTAGCTGCGTGTACCTGTTGATGGTTTGACTATAGTCTACGACCATCCTCTGCTTCTCCCCAGTGTTTACAACTACCACCTGGGCTCTCCAGGGACTATTGCTGGCCTGGATTATGCCTTCCTTCAGCAGCCGCTGGACTTCAGACCGGATAAACGTTCGATCCTGGGCGCTGTATCGTCTGTTCCTAGTGGCGACGGGTTTGCAATCCGGGGTGAGGTTCGCAAACAAGGAAAGCGGTTCAACCTTGAGGGTCGCGAGGCTGCAGATAGTGAGGGGGGGTATAGGGCCGCCGAATTGGAACGTTAGGCTCTGGAGGTTACATTGGAAATCTAACCCTAGGAAAGTGGGTGCGCAGAGGTGGGGAAGGACATAAAGCCGATAATTCTTAAACTTCCTCCCTTGCACGGTTAGGTTCGCGATGCAGAACCCTTTGATTTCTACGGAATGGGATCCCGCTGCCAGGAAAATCTTTTGGGTGCTCGGACGAATGGAAAGAAAACAGCGTCTTACCATATCCGGATGGATAAAACTTTCCGTGCTCCCAGAGTCGATCAGACATGGCGTTTCGTACCCGTTGACCAGCACCGTTGTTGCCGTTTGGAGCGTCCGGAGCCGCAACTGGTCCAGGGTCACCAAAGCCAGTCGTGGTTGTTGCATCGGGGCGTTTCCTTCAGACCCCGTGGAGCCGCCTATGCTGGAGTCCTTGGCTATCAGCCAAGATGGCGGCGTCCATGGATCGCACGCGGTCGGGGGCTGACAAAATGGCCGCACCCATGGATCGCACGTGGCCGGGGGGGTCACAAGATGGTGGCGCCCATCCTCCCCGCGTGGCGTCCGGGACCCAAAATGGATCATTGGGGGGGGGGGGGGGTTGAGTCTGCTGTCCCCGCTCTCCCCCGGAGATTGCGGCGACCCCCCGGGACTAGCACACCGCTGAGTAGTGCCCCCTTTTGCCGCAACTTTTACAGATGGCCGAGCGGGCCGGGCAGCGCTGCCGGGGGTGTTTCGACTGCCTGCAAAAATAGCAGCGGAGCCCACCCGGGTGGTCCGGTACTCTGGCCGCGCAGGCTTGCGGAGGGGTGGGGGGTGCCGGGGAGTCGGTCGCAATGGGGGTCCACGGACCCCAAGCGGCTGCTGCGCGGTCGGGGCCGTAGGCGCGGGCATTTTGTGAGGCCACGTCGAGGGAGGCCGCAAGGGCCCGTGCCTCTGTGAGCCCTAAAGAGTCTCTCTCTAGCAGTCGCTGGCGAAATTGGGAAGAAGTCATACCTGCCACAAAAGCATCCCTGATTAGGAGCTCCGTATGTTCGTTTGCACTCACCGATGGGCAGTTGCAGTTCCTTCCCAATATCAGCAGCGCGCTGTAGAACTCATCCAGCGATTCTCCGGGGATTTGCCGTCTCATCGCGAGTTGGTGGCGTGCGTAGACTTGGTTTACGGGCCGAATGTAGACCCGTTTCAGCATGGTGAGCGCCGTCGGGAAATCCTCCACGTCTTCGATGAGCGTGTAGATCTCCGGGCTCACCCTGGAATGCTGGACCTCCATTTTCTGGTTTTCTGTGGTCCGGCCGGCGGCCGTTCGGAGGTATCCTTCGAAGCACGCTAGCCAGTGTTTAAATACGGCCACTGAGTTTGCTGCATGGGGGCTGATTCACAGACACTCCGCGGCGATCTGGAGCTCCATAGTCTTTTTAAGTCTGCTTAATAAATTGTGGCACAATCAATTACTCACAAGTCGAGAAGTGATGAAGTCAATCGAGGCTTTATTAAGCAAGACTTGTTCCCCAGCAGCTCAGTTACAGAATGCGGCTGCTGGGAGAACCCGGGCTCTTATACTCTGCCTTACTGGGTGGAGCCAGCAGGTAGCAGATCCAATCAGGACCCAGTGTCTGTCTACCAATAGCCTCTCGGCATCACAGGTACCGTACTACCCCTAATACATACCACCACAGCATACAATTGCTTTTTATTTTTCATTGCAATGAATACCTCTAGGCAGGCAAATCTCACAGCCCACTTGCCTCGATTGCGGATGAGACTCTGATGACCAGTTAATCGGTTTACAGCAGTGCTGGATAAGAGGGGAATCCTGATTAGGACCACTTGGAGAAGATCTTGCCCCAACCCCATTGTGGTCGTGTGAATTTGAAAATCCACCTGGATTATTTGATGGGCAATATCTCTGACAATGCAGCCTTCTCCATGTGGTGCAGTAGCGACCGAATTACTTCAAAATGCAGCCACATTGTTCTTCGTATCAGAGCACAAATTGATATAAAAACATGTGCTGCAGCCATATTGCACAAAGCACGATACTACGCAAACAGCAAGCTAATCTGTTTCTTGTTTCGGGAGGATTAATAGTCAGGATACTGGGAGAAATTCTTTCCAAGAATGCAGTAGACCCTTTGCTGCCCGTCTATTTACTACCGGAACAGATAAACCGCTCTTTAGATTAATTCATTGTCCAAAGGATTGGTGGATCCGTCTATTGTGGGGGCTCATGGACATTCTCTTCATTAAAATGTTTTTGTAAAAACCAACAAATTATCAAAACCTGATATTGCTTCCAAAAATAACTTAATATTCCCCCCCCCCCCCCCCCCCCACAAGCACAGAAAATGGAGTGTCCACCTACACAGATCACTAAAAATCAAAAAGATTTGTACAAAAAGCAATCAAAAAGGGTAAAGAATACTTTTGCATTCATCTCAAGGGTCTGGAATACAAGGGAAACCAGATATGGTTGGAGGAAACACAGTTTAGATTATTCATTATAATACCCGGACTCCAAGGACTAAATTAAATAGAGAACTTACACAAAACGCGGTTACATTCCCTGATATTTAGACAGTTAAGGAGCAATTTGATCAAAGTTTTGAGATATCAAAAGTAACGGAGAGGGTAGATGGAAATAAACCACTGGTTGGGAATTCTATGATTAGATTTGGAACCAAACATTTCCGGAGTGAAATTAGAAAAATATTCTATGTACAAAGGCTGGTAGAAGTCTAGAACTCTCTTCTGCAAATGGCAACTGGTGCCAGGTCAAATGTTAAGTTTAAACCGGAGATTGATACATTTTTGTTAACCCAAGGTATGAAGGGTATACGGAACAAAGGCAGGAATATGGAAGTGTTAGATTATCCGTGACTGGTGAGATAGGTTCCGGGGGCTAAATGGCATTGTATTATTGCTATGTTCATACCTAACCTGCTTAAAACTGCGATGTTATTTTTCTATTATAACCTCTACAGTAGGAAAGGTGCCAGTGAAATGATTGTGTACACCTCAGACTCTCACCTCCTTCAAAGCAGCCTCTGCCCCAGCGCTCTGGTAAGAGGTTGCTGCTTTCTCAATAGCCTGGGCAGTCTGCTCCTTCACCATGGCAGCGTGCTTGGCAGAAACAGAGCATGTATTCTGCTGGCAGGTTACAACCTCTTCTGCGCGGCACAGAACAAAATAACAATTGGGAGTGAGAATCACCAAACTTTACATACAGTAATGCAGCAATAATTGATCTATAAAAAGAGAGTTCAGAATATTGGTCAAAAATTTTAACTCATAGCCTTAAGATTACATATATACATAAAACAAAACATGATGTATTAGAATTGTGGACTGCATTAATCAGCATCTAGGAAGAACGTAATCTGATGTCTACATACATCAAATTATTAACCTATCCTTCCTCTCCATAATATTGACATCCATTCCAAGGCTAACATAATTAGAAACTTGTAAGATGCAGAGAAAAGCTCGGCATTTTGCATTTCAACAAAAAATAGTCTTGATCTGTGTTCATGGTCAGTTACGTCCTAGAGCCCAACAACCCTTGAGAGCTCTGCACTGGATTTCTGCATTCCTTCAGTTCTGGCCGCTTGTGCATCACTTACCATTGTCGGTCATGCCTTCAACAGCCTAGGGCTGGTGACATTGTCATAAATGCAAGAAATGCAAGGGTTAATGAAATGTCTAGATCAGCTACTCGAGGGAGCAAGAGCTACAAGTATATAAGACATTCAAAGCCTTGTGGGGAGAGAAGTGAAGGAGATAGCTCGAGTACAGACTGAAGGAAAGATAGTGTGAGTGAAAGCGGATCATAGTTTATAATAGTGTAGAGATTAGCAATAGATGAGTATAGATTATATGTTAATTGTCAACTGTGTATTATATAGGAGTAAGTCTCAAATCCCATTAAGTAGTGTTAATAAATGTATAGCTTTGTTCAAGTTAAAGCTATTTTGTGGTCTTTGTGAACAGTACGCCAACCATCCTGAATTTAGCAACACAAAGAACACCCCAGGGCCCAGCACTGGAATTCCTTCCCTAAACCTCTCCAACACTCTCTACCTCTCCTCCTTTAAGACGCTCCTTGAAAGCTATCCCACTGACCAAACCTTTGGTCAGCAGTTCAAAACTTTTCATGTATGTATGTGTCAAATTTTGTCCCGGCAACAAACTCAACCACCAAAGTCGTTTTAAAATGAGCCGCAGCCAGCAAAACTTGTGACTAAAATCGCCGCTATCTTTTTCGATAAAATCACAATGATTTCAATGTTCTGTCAGGGCGGGTCAACCACTTCAGCGCCATGCTAATGCTCAAAGCTCAGCTTCCTCCTCAATGTGCTCTCCATCACTTCAAACCCTGGAATACTGTCCCACCTCATGTCCGCCCTTTGCCACAGAAACCCCAGTCCATCTTTACTCCCCTCAAGACCTAACTCGCCCTGTTAGCTACTCTCTCAGCTCCACAAGCTTGAATCCAACCAAAATGCTGCATTCTCATCAACACTCTGGCCCACACACCCTCTAACTGTTTCTAGCAAAATTCTTCTCCTGGTTTTCACAATCCCTTCATGACCCTGACCACCCCATGATGATGTCCTGTCTTCAACCCCTGATGTCCACTCCGCTCTTCCAAAGCCTCCAATTTCCCACCTACCCATCTGTGACCCCTCATTCAACTATTGTATCCCTTCTGAAATTTTCATTCCAGTTCCCCTGCCTGGCCACCATGCCATCCATTTACAAAAACACATCTTCAGTTTCCCTCTTTACTCCTAATTGGGATCCACGCTCTCCTTTTCTTCCTCACTGAATTACTCAGGCACCTTCCTGCACGAGGAACCTCAATGCAAGATACTACTTTAAGCTCCAATAAGCCATTGCATGTGTTTCCCTAATTGAGACACACAAACTCATTCTTTGCCTGTGCTTCAAAACTATGGATCTCCTTTGTCCTGTTGGCTCTCAGAGCTTAATGAAGCCGAATCATTATTCCTTTATTTTGGCTTCTCTTCTACTCTTTGATACATGGGTAATCGTTCTTCTGCCAGCTCTTTGAAATAACTATCTAATTAACCCCATTTCCCTGAACTTTTCCCACAACCCTGAAAATGTTGCTCCAAGTATTGATTCAATTCCCTTTTGAAAGTTACAATTAAATCTGCTGCCTTTTCAGGTCATGCTTTCTGGATCAAAAAGCTTCCCATAAAAATTCTCATTTTCCCCCTAGTTCTTTAGCCAAGTACCTTAAAACTGCATTTTCTCGTTACTGACCATCCAGCCAGTGGGAAGTTTCTCACTATATGCTCCTCGCAACACTACATCATTTGGAGCAACTCAATTAAATGTCGCCTTAGCCTTCTCTGCTCTAAAGAGAACAATCCAGCTTCACTAATCTATACATAAATGGAAACAAATGTCCCCAAGACCATTCTTGTAAATCTCCTCTGCATTCTCTCCAAGGCCTCGACATCTGTCCTGTGGTCTAGTGCCCAGAACACTGGACACTGTTCACATCCCGCACTGTAGCCTTTTGCCTCGATTTCCCACTAAGACGACAAGTACCTTCTTTAAGAGTGACCACAGGCTCCTGAACCTCTTCCGTGGCGATAAGCTCCTTTTGCGGAATCTTTCGGACCTGCTCCTCATTCCACTCGTCGAGTTCTTGTATAAAGTGCTGGTTGTCTTCACGAACGTACTGCCTGAGTTCGGGTGGAAGGGCATGGATGGCTTTCAAAATCTGCCCAGTTTCCACATCAGTATCCTCTGCAATTTGGATAAAACAAACTATTTTTCAGTATGTCGAGTTAAAAAAAAAAATAGGCTAAGAACTTTTCAACTGGATTGCATTCTTGGTCAAACCAGGGGTTGGCCATTTCAGACTGAGGCGAGGAGAAGTTTCTTCACTCAGAGTGAATCCTTGGAATTCCACATCCCATTTGCCTTGTCAATGCTCAATCATTGGGTGTACTATAGACTGAGGTTGATAGATAGTTCGGCACTATAGACATCAATGTATACGAGGGATAAGAAGGGAACGTGGAGTTGACCTAGAAGATCAGTGATGATCTTACTGAACGGTGCAGTACGCCTGAGGTCCGACTGGCGCCCCCTCCTATTTCTGACGCTCTTGTAAACAGGAATGCATGCACTTCTTACCTTTCACAGGGATATTCCATCTAAGGATGGCGGTTTCTGCAACTATTTTGCAAATTTTAAACTAATTTCAACTATCAAACCATCAGTACAGTAAGCGGTACACATTCTGTGCCCAAAAACGGGTACCGACCGTGCCATACATGTCTAGACCAACATGGCTGTGGTTTTGATGGTTTTTGACAGAGGGAGGAATGTTGGGCAGGGGACTGGAAAACCAAACTGTTGTACTCCACATTGTGCAATGGATTGCTAAATCACTAGGCATACCGTGACTAGTCACAGACAGAAGAGCCCCGAATTGAAATGCTAACCCAGGGTGGTTAAGGTCTCCAGTGGAAGTTGATCCAAAAGGACTTTCGGGGAATGAGATTCTCTCACCACCACCACCACTTGTTTCTGTATGTCACCTTTAGTGTAGCAAACATCCCAAGGTGCTTCACACAAACATTATTAGCTAAAATTTTACATTGAGCCACATAAGGAGAAAATAGGACAGATGATTAAGAGTTTGGTCAAAGATATTGGCTTGAGGAACTTCCAAAAGGAGAGGGAGAACAAGAAGGAGAGAGAGATTTAGGGTGGGAATTCCAGAGTTTAGAGTCTAGGCAGCTGAAGGCATGGTCATCAATAGTAGGGCAATTAAATCAATGATGCTCAAGAGACCAGATTCGAAGGAATGCCAATATTTCGGATTGTTGAAGGGGTGAAGGAGGTCACAGAGATAAGGAGACATGAGGATTTAAAAACAACAAGGATGTGAATTTTAAAATGGACTGCTCACCTGTATAAGCAAGATTAGCAAATGGAACATAGGATAGTGGAAAGGTCCATCTTTTACCTGCAATGAGTTGTGGTAAATTATCATTGATGTACATCAGACAATAAGCACTGGCATTCCGCGACCCTCCGTATGAATCTCGCTGCAGCTCTTCCCACGACGATTCTGCTACTGAGACATCGTTGTACTTGAGCCACATGCTCTGGCTGTGGTCATAGATGTAGGCCCAATAATGGCCAGCCGAAGCCTGGCCTTCGTGTACCAGCACTGCGTGAAGTCGATAAGGAACCTAATTGACAGACAAAGAGGCATCAGTTCATCCAAGAGGAAAAAGTCCATCTGCGCAGAAACAACTAACACTGCAGAAATCAGACCCTGATGTACCATGCTTGCTTGGCCATCTCCATAGTTACCAACAGTGCATTACAGTTGACCCCAAAACCGTATCCCAATCTAGTGGAGTAACTAGCTCTGGAGTAAAAATCATCAGCTGGAATGTCGCCAGGACCCGTGCCTTTGGCTGTGTCCAGTGTACTCGACCATTTCTCAGTATTACGTGGAGTGAATCAAACTGAATGAAGACTGACACCTTTGATGGTGGCGTCATGAGGAAGAAGTCAAAGGGCATCATGCTGATTGGCACGTCTGGCTGAAGAGGATGGGGCTTCCTCTTCCCCTGCGTTGCTTCACCATCCGCCACTACTGTTTGCGACTGGGCCTGACAGCACTCCCCAGCCATCACAGCTCTTAGCTGAGACTAGCTGCCCCAGCGAGGGTGAAGGGATTTGAGAATCCAGGAACTGCCAAGTCTGGATGGTCATTTTAACATCACATTATTGCCATATGCACTGGGCCAAAAAAGGAGCTACTTTTTTCACCCGAGATGCTGATGGCTACATGCACCCGAGGAGCAGACATGGATTTGGTCTTTACCTGACACACTAAGCTGTCCATATACATCTGTTCAACTGACTGTGAGATCTGTGTGATGCTGTCCTTTAGATCTTCAAATAAAAAAGGTACAAACAAATTAAAAGGGTGGGTGAATGAAGTGGACCGGCAAGTCTTAGATTCTTCAACCGTACATATCTGGTTCTGATGAAGGATCATCATGCTGAAACATTAACCCTTTCTCTCCGCAGATGCTGCCTGAACAGCTGTGTACTTCCGCAATTATCCATTTTTATTACAGATTTCCAGCAACTGCGGTATTTCACTTTTATGTTGTATTGCTGTTCATCTAATTCACTATCTCTCCCAGGCACAGTCACAAAGAGGTTTCCGTTCGGTTCTCAGTCTGTTTACCTGCAATATCATGTTCAACCTCTGTCCTCCAACGCTGAAGGCAGTTCTCAAAGAATTTGAGCTCTTCTGCTGTGATGTGTCGGGGTGCAGGATGTGCCTGCATTTCCATGGGGGGTCTGGTCTGGGTGAAAGGCTTGTGCACGGTTGCATGGGGTGGTTGGGGTGTGCTCGGGGGACGTGTAGTTTCGGGGGTTTCGGCAATCAGCGATTCTGAGGAACTGAACAGAATTGAACTTAAGCATGTAGGCGTTACACAGGCTCAGTGCTACTTAATTCAGTTCTGGATTTGCACAGATACAACAACACTCGAGCAGCTCGCCCCATTGAGGAGGAGGCATTTTGCTGAATTTTGGCACTCACCCCCCACCACCGTAAACACCCATTTCCCTCCCCGTGGAAGTCACGCTCAGTTTCACATTCTCCGCCAAGTCACACATCACCCTAACATGGACAAATATCACCCCCATTCGTTTATTATCGTTAGATCAAAATCCTGGAACTCCCTGCCTGACAGCACTGTGGGAGCACCTTTATCACACAGGCTGTAGTGGTTGTCGTGTTGGGTGTTCCGATATACAAACGAACTAACACGGTTGTAGATGGTACAACTCTGTTTTATTATTCTGTATAATAACAACTGTTAACTTCTGGCTGTGGTTTGTACTTCACCAGTTAACCTGTGGACCCAGCCCTAGCACTAACTTAGTGAGGCACTCAGCACATGAGCTCTGTGCTCTGAGCTATCTCCTGGTGGAATGAACGGGAGCTGTGGTGTTCCCTGTTTTATAGTGCGTGTGCTCTCACTGGTGATTGGCTGTGATGTTGCGTGTGTGTTGATTGGTCCGTCTACCTGTCCATCAGTGTGTGCGTGTGATTGCACCATGATATGTTAATATGGATATCATGACAGTGGTTTAAGAAGTTAACTCACCACTGTTGCCTCAGTGGCAGATTCCCAATAGCACCTGGAGAAAGGCAATAAAAAACAGCCTTGCCAACAATGCCCACATCCTATGAATTTTTAAAAAGTCAGTTCTCAATTTCTTTCTAAATGAATTATCTTTCTCCCTCTCTGCACACTTATGTCTGTTGAATTTACATGGCAAACTCATGATTGAAGATACCGGACACAGGACAATGAACCTCACACTCTGGTTGCTCAGTCGCTCCTTTGTGAAGCTTCCAAGAAAGGTTTCTTTCTGCTAAAGGCGCGACGTAAACACAAGTAGCTGCGCCCGTCCAGATAGGATTACCTGATTTGCATCCCTGATGCCGTGTTAGGGTGACATCTTGTTGCCGGTGTTGGCAGTGTGCCCACAATGTCCTGAGTGGGGGGCACGCATGATGGTTTGGTCTTGGTAAACTCCCAGACATACTGCAGCATGTCGGCCAAGGGGTAACGTTCGGGACCAGATCCATAATTCATATACCTAAAAACGAGGGGGAAAAATAGGAAAAAGATCAACTCCTTTATATAGAATTTACAGACCATTTGGTCTAAATAGTCCACGATACTGTGTATACTCCACATGTGCTACCCCCACACCATACTTCATCACAGCCCATCAAATTTCCATTTTCTTTTCACCGAATTTTATACTTTTGTCATAAATGCATCTATGCTATTTGCCTCAACTCAATGTGGTTTCAACTTTTACATTCTAACCACCATCTCTGTTCAAGAAATTTAACCTGAATTTCCTGTTAAGATTTACTGGTGACAGCGGACGGCATGGTGGCGCAGCGGTTAGCACTGCTGCCTCACGGCGCAAGGGTCCCAGGTTCGATTCCCGCTTGGGTCACTGTCTGTGCGGAGTCTGCACCTTCTCCCCGTTTCTGCGTGGGTTTCCTCCGGGTGCTCCGGTTTTCGCCCACAAGTCCCGAAAGATGTGCTGTTAGGTGAATTGGACATTCTGAATTCTCCGTGTACAGAAAAGGCACCGGAATGTGGCGACTAGGGGCTTTTCACAGTAACTTATTGCAGTGTTGATGTAAGTCTACTTGTGACAATAAAGATTACTAAAAAAACAAATTGCCCCTTAATTGGAAAAAATTAATTGGGTACTCTAAAATTTAAAAGAAAAAAAAGGGAAAAAGATTTATTGGCCACTGTGTTGAATATTTATCATCCCTTGTTTTGGATCAACTCACAAAGTGAAAATATTTTCTCCACATCTACCCCATCAAATCCGTCCATAATTTTATACCCCCTCATTTCTGGCATCAAACCGATTTACTACTACTAAACCGAGGAAAACAGAGCCAAGATTATTTTTCTCTAAAGTGCAAAATACCAAGTTTCCTTTTGGACCCCACAGCTGTTCAATGATGTTAACTTTAGTGAGGATTTTCAAGGCATTAAAGAGGATGGAAAGGTGATTTACCTGAAAAGGAATAGGAGTTGAGGGGCTTCAATTATGTGGAGAGGCAAGAGGTGTCATAATATACACCAGTATATCATGGTGCAGACACACACACTGATGGACACACAACAAGACCAATCAACACACACAACACCGCAGCCAATCACCAGTAAGAGCATACTCACTATAAAGAAAGAGGGCATCAGAGTTCCCGCTTATTCGGGATGCAGCCTCTTAGAAGGACAGAGCTTACAGCTTACAGCACAGATCTTCACCATGTGCTGAGTGCATAGACTGGTTAGGACAGGCATAGGTCTTTAGTTTAATTTAACATCGTGTTAACCCACAGTGAAAGTATGTTCAACAGTTTCTAACTTAATAAAATAGTGTTCTACTATTTTAAGTGTTGGTGGCCTGTATGTGTTCCACGGATCCAGAGCACCCAACACATCAAGAGGTGCTTAGATTGTTGTGTTTGGTGCAGATAATGTTAAGGGGAGAATTAATAGAGGTGTTCAAAATTATGAAGGGTTTTGGCAGATTAATAAGGAAAAATTGTTTTCGCTGGCAGGAGGTTCATTAAACAGAGGCCACAATTTATGAATAATTCGCAAAACAAGCAGGGGAAATTTTCTTTCAACACAGTGAGGTGTTATGGATCAGGAATGCACTGTCTAAAAGGGCAGTAGAAGCTGATTCAATTGTAACTTTCAAAAATTAATATATCTGCGAGGGGCAGAGGATTTTCAGTCACAATAGGGTAACTGGATGCATAATGGAAAAGGAAAACAAATTGCACTGCTAGGGAGAGAGAACACTGGAGTGGGACAAACTGCTTATGACTTTCAAAGATCCATCAGAGACATGAAGGGTAATGACCTCCTGCTGTGTTGTGAGATTCTTTAGTGCTGTCCGTGAAAACACTAGAAGACCAAGCATCTAATTTCTCCAGCCTGAGGCAAGGTGAATTTTCCCAGATTGTTCAGTCTCACTATTAGACAGAGAAGGTATGCAGGGATTTCTCAGTCCATGCAAGCTGCAGACTGATGTCCTTTATCATCATGTCATTGCATAAATGGAAGTGCAGAACATTCTTATGATCACGTAGAGGAAATATAGCAGCAGAATGGAAAAGAAGTTCCTGATTATTTGCATAAAGTGCGCTCCAATGTGTAATTTGACATCGGACTACCTACAGTCTTAACTGAGGTCTTTCATTTCTCGAACTTCTCACACCAATGCTTTCTGCTACGTCTATCATTTAATCAACCTCTATCCTCTACCGGAGCACAGACCACTCATTCTCCCCTCACCTCTTTCCTTCTTTAGAAACCACCCATCCTGTAACAGCATCCGGTTCTTAGATGTTGAAATGTGAATCACAACTTTTCTGCAACCACAGGTGCTACATGGCCTGCTACGTGCATTTCCATCACTGTCACGCATTTCCAGTTTTGCAGTTCTTTACTCTTGTTAACACCACCATGAAAGTAGTTTGAGAGGCATATTGACCAAAATCATTAAGTCTCCATAATCTAGCATGACCAGCTGAAACTTCTAGTTTGATAAACCTTAATTGAATCTGGTGTGGGCACCTCCATTTCACACTCCAACCACCACTGAGGTCTGATCACGTGTCCCTGGTCTACTGGCCCAAGGAAAGTGCCAATCTTTTCTCCTTTCTAGTTTCAACGAGCTGGTTCTGTGTATCCAACGTTTTCCTGTTGGCATTCCAGACTGAGCAAAATTTGAAGCTTAACATGGGCGATAGGGGAGGGGAGTGAACTTGCTGAGACTGTGAGAACTTCAAAACAGAGAATGATAGGTTGTTTGTCAATGGGATCAAGGGATATGGAATTAAGGCAAAGAAATGGAGCTGAGTTGGAGATTAACCGCAGTCTATTAGAATGGTAGAACAGGCACGAGGGGCTGATCGGGGCTTACTGTACTTGTATATCCACAACAAGCTAACTTTAGCATGCTGGTTAACACGTTCCCATCAAATAGGCGCTTGCGCTATTGCAGTGCAGCTGCCTCCTGAACAAACAAATCAAAGGAACGGCAGAAAGGAAATTAATGCAAGCGAATTCACCAGACAGCAGAAATAATTAAACCAAATGAAGAGTTGTAACCAATGGACGTTGGGTTTAGATTAGCAAGGATATCAATTTCTTTGAAGGGTTATGGAAGAGATTTACTAGAATGGTGTCAGGGAAGAGGGACTTCAGTAATGTGGAGCCACTGGTTTGTTCCCCTTAGAATGGAGAAAATTTGGGAATTTGATGGAGGTGTTTAAAATCATGAATGGTTTCAAAAAAGTAAATCAGGAGATACTTTTACGGTGAGTAACCAGAAAAAATGGATTGCAAAAGAATTAAGGGTGAAATGAGGAAACAAACTTTTTATTTTAAGAACAGCAAGGTGACGTGATCTGGGGCAGACTGTTGAATAGCCGGTCGAAGTAGGTTCAAAGTAACGTTTGAAAAAGGAATGGGATAAATATTTGAAGGGAAAACAATTACAAACAGCAGGGGAGTAGAGTTAATTTGATAACTCTATCAATGCGGTAGCACAGGCACAATAGTCTAAATGGCTTCCCTTCTACACTGTACCACTCCATGATGGCACTTCAGTCCAGACCATCACTGTTGTAAGTTAGAGAAGGTTCTCAGCCCTTTAGTCGAAACTGATACAAACTCAGGTCTAAGTGGACGCAACTGTATAACGGTGTCTGATTGCATGGTGGTACCTCTCCAGTCGCTGCTGTAGGGCGGTTGACTGTTCTTTCAGCCTCTTCACCTCCTCCCTCCTGTTGCGGGTAAGTTCCTTGTTCTTGTGTAGATACCTGTGCACACATAAGCAGGAGGTTAAGGCCACATTTACAGTGTCAAGTGGCTTACTCTTCACAAAGTGGAAGGCAGCCACTATTGGTATCCAATTTTTCTTTTTTTCACTCATAGGATGTGTGCATCACTGGCCTTCCACAAGCCTTTCACAGGTAATGAATTACTAACGAAGGTCACTGCTGTAATGCAGCGAAACGAGCAGCCAATTTGTACAGCAAGGAGTAATGACCAGATCATATGTTTCAGTGACGTTGGTTGGAAGATAAAAAGCCCGGACACTGGAGAATGTTCGTGCCCTTTTTTGAAAATAGTGTCGCGAAATCATGTCCACCCGAGTCCAGATGCGGTGGTATTCTCTCTTGTGGCATTGGAGTGCCAGCCTGGACGATACATTCAAACCTCTGGAGAAGGCTTTGAACTCACAACCTTCTTCCTCAGAGTTCAAGAGAGGCTAATTAAAACAATTTGAAACGTGTCCACTGGATTCACACCTCAACCCCCACTTTGAAATTGCACCAACCTTCAACTTTCCTCAATAGTGTTAAAACCTCCCCTCCGTCACCAAGGGTACAAGTAACAGCAACAGGAAAGGACATAATTCAACCTCACACCCGTTCACATTTCAGATGAGAAAGTGGAGTTTAGTAGATCTAATTAAAGCCTAAGAGCAAATGTGAAATTGAGAAACATTAGTCCATCAAAAGTAGGGCTTTGATGTTTGGGCATTTTAATGCAAGTTCTGTTAATGCAATGCACACTCTCTCAGCACTGTGGACTGGTGCCAAAGAGATGATGAACCATTTCTGTGGTGGACTGTTCCAAAGTCAAGTCTTACAAGTCTCCAATTTACCCAGGAGGACCTCAGGTCACCTGCACTCCAAAGACTGCAATTAAATCTCCTAGCTGCATTAAACAAACACAATGTCTTTTGCAATGTTTCCTTCATTCTAGGAATGATCAAACTGCCACAAGAAATTACTTCCTTGGCTGCAAAGTCCTTTGGCATTTACAAAGGTTGCGAAAGGTGCTATAAAAATTCAAGTCTTTGCTTCTTTATATCTGGAGTTGTAAGTCTATCCATCTACAACATCAGGCAAATTGACTCTACACAGAAGACCCTCTCAAGAGATTTGCAAGTTATCCAAATTACATTTAGAATTTCATTGATTCCCTATAAAACATTTTTCATTGCCCAGCAGATCGACTCACCTGTCCATATAAATGATATGAGGAAATTCCAGTTTCTTGTGAATTTTTTCTGGTCTGCCCAAAGACTGATTGAACTCAAATCTAGAGAGTTCAAAAGTCAATACAGGAGGTAGTTTTGTAAACCAGTTCTGGAAAAGAAATAGGCAGAATTAAATATTGAGTGTGTTTAAAGTTCATCACTTATTGGCTAACTTCACACACAGCATGATAGAATGTACTTAAGTAATTCATAGATTAACCTAGAAGGTAAGAAGAAAGAGCTTGTATAGTGATAACGTTCCTCATTACAGCCCTTTAATTTGACTCCACTGTAACGGTAAAATAAGCAAATTTGCAACCACAAACAGCTGTATGATGCAGAATCAGTTATTGACCTAAAAATTCAGGCATTGATTTGTGGGTGCGTGGGGAGAGGAAAGGCGGAGGCACGGTGGTTAGTGCCATAGATCTGGGTTCAATTCCAGCCTTGGCTTTCTGTCTGTGTGGAGTTTGTACTTTCTCCCGGTGTCTGTGTGGGTTTTTTCCAGGTGCTCCGGTTTCCCCCCACAGTCCAAAAATGAGCAGGTTAGTGTCATGCGAGAGTACCTTTAAGAAATGGGGGTTTATAAATGGTATGTATATAAATATCTGTAGTAAGAGTACCTTTAAGAAATGGTGGTTTACTACTGCAGTGATGTCAAAGAGTGGATGGAGCTGGGCTGTGGTCAGCTTTTTGCTTCCGTTTTAGGCTGTTTGCGGCAGGGTGTGGTTTATTTTCATTTTCAGAGCTGGGTAGCTGCAGTCACAGCCAGGAGGTGTATGAGTCTCTCTCTCTGTAATCTAAAGACTGTAAATCGATCCTTTGGTGATTTAAAACCAGTAACTGCTCTCTGCGACTTTAACCTGATGTTCTTCTGCTAAAAGTTATTTTTTAAGTCTTATGGATGTTAAAAGGACAGCTTAAGGATTACATAGTGTTATATTTTTTGGGGGTTGTATTAGAATTAATGGTTGCTAAGATGTTCACTGTATGTTTTAAAAAGGTTAACTTGAGTTCATAGAATAAACATTGTTTTGCTTTAAAAAATACTTTTCCATTTCTGCTGTCCCACACCTGTAGAGTGGGCCGTGTGCTCCCCATACCACAATCTAGTAAAAGTTGTGGGTCAGGTGAACTCCATGATACACTTTGGGGTTCTCTAAACCCTGGCCCATGACATTAGGTAAATTGGCCATGCCATTAAAAAAATGCCTCTTAAGAGTCCAACGGTTAGATGGGATTACGGGATTGTGGGAATAGGGCAGGGGAGTGCGTCTCGGTGATGTGCTCTGTATGGAAGATATAACCCCTGCATCCTCTCATCCCTGTGTTTCTTTTATTTATTATTTCATTGGATGTGGGAATCATGGTGAGGGCTGGCATCTATTGCCATCGTCATCTGTTTTGCAAAAATATATTTTATTCATAGAATATCTGAAATAAACAGTACAAAACATTCAAATTGTCGTAACAGGAAATGCGATGATATTCACATTCCCTAGCGGCACAGCGGTTAGCACTGCTGCCTCACAGTGCCAGGGACCCGCGTTCGATTCCAACCTTGGGGGACTGCCTGTGTGGAGTTTGCACTTTCTCCCCATTGATGTGTTGGGTGTTCTGGATCACATACAGGTCACCAACACTTGAAATAGTACAACACTATTTTATTGAATCATTAACTGTTTAAACATACTTAGACTGTGGGTTAATACGATACTAGCTTTAACTAAAGACCTCTTCCTTGTCCTAACCAGTCGACGCACTCAGCACATGGTGAATGTCTGTGTTGCAGGCTGTGAGCTCTGTCCTCCTAGCTAGCTGCAACTCGAATGAACGGGAACTCTGATATCCCCTGGTCTTTATAGTGCGTGTGCTCTCACTGGTGATTGGCTGCGGTGTTGTGTATGTTGATTTGTCCCACTGTGTGTCCATCAGTGTGTGTCTGCACCATGATGTGTGTCTGGTGTATATTATGACACCCATGTCTGCGTGGATTTCCTTCGGGGGCTTCAGTTTCCTCCCATAGTCAGAAAATGTGCAGCACTGAAAATGTGCCTACACCACATGAACCACAGCAGTTCAAAGCGGTGGCTCACACTACATTCCCGAGAATAATTTATAACGGTGATCCTGCATCCCATGAACAAATGTTGGGACTCCAGAACTCAATTCTATGAAGACAAGATTTTGCCATTTTTACGGGCCAGGGTTTAGAGAACACCAAAGTATATCATGGAGTTCACCTGACCCACAGCTTTAAATAGATTTTGGTTATGGGGAGCACAAGGGCCCACTTAGCAGAGAGCTAAAGTACATTTAAAACAAAACAATGTTTATTCTATGAATCCAGTTAACATGTTATAAACATCTTATCAACTACAAAAACTGATACTTTCCCAAATACAATATTCTATAGGTAACCCATAATAACTTCGCAAACAACATCCATAAGTTAAATCCTTTTTAAAATAAAGACATCAGGTTTAAATGCTCTACAGAAACAGGTATTACTTTGAAATCATCAATGATCTAGAGACATGCTTTAGCTTGTAGAGAGAGAGATCATTATACAGCTGCTTGCTTTGAATGCATCTCTCCACCTCTGAAAACGAGACCAAAAAGACACTGCAGCTGCCAGCTCAAAAACAAAAGTGAAAGACAGACAGCCCAGCTCCACCCACACTCTGACATCACTGCAGCTATTTGATAAACACCCATTTCTTAAAGATACATCCACCTGACAGGCATAATATCTGAAGCATTGGTGTATTATAGATCTTGCCTTTCGGTTCCGTGGATGCAATGTTTGATGCAAGTTTCCTAAATTGGTTCGGGACCTCACTTTCACTCTCAGCTAAGCGGGGTGGAAATACAGGGATGAGTCCAGTAAGAGTAATTTGGAGGACTGCACGCATGAGCTGCTGGCCATTTCTCATCCTCAACGCACGACATTCGAAAGACAGCTCACCTCTTGGCCAGATGTGACCGACTGATCCGAATGCAATGTCTCTATCTCCCCAACCACCATGGCTCCTTCCAGACACTCATGGAGATCGTTGAAGCCATTAACCTGCAGAGGATACTGTCCGAACGTTTCAATGTTAGAGAACATTTTGCCTGTATTAAGAGTGGCAGAGAGAGAGATGCACCTGTTACAATGACATAACGCAGCCCAATATTCAGAAGCAATCTGTTCATGCTTTGTCAGGAAAACATCGACTGTTTTCATTCATGTCAGCTGTAACTAGTGTTAAAAACAAAGTTTTTAAAAAGTTATAAATGAGAGCTTGCTGAAAGCGTGATCAGTCAACTTTCTGCTGTTTGGAGGAGTTAAATCTTAAATAATATAATGACCTTCCTATACAGTCAAAGGTATGGTTGTATGGTGGGTATATTATTGTACTAATGTTACAGAGACAGAAGTTCAAATAACACCATGGCAGATGTGGAAATTAAACTCAGTTAACTAAATAAATCTTGAAAAAAAAAAAGCTTTTATCAGTAATCGTAACTATAAAACTACCAGATTGTCATAAATCCATCTGGTTCCCTGACGCCCTTTAGGGAAGGGAAATCTGCTGTCCTTAGCCAGTCTGATCTACATGTGACTCCAGACCCACAGCAATGTGGTTACCTCTGAATTGCCTCAGAAATGGTCAAACAAGCCAGCCAGTTAAATTCACGAAGATGCCCCTTCTCCACCTTCTTCGAGGGTAATTAGTAATGGGCGATCAATACTGGTCTTGTCAAGATGAATTAAGAACAAATTAATCAGCCCATCAGGGATGGATTGATAATCTATCTCCCAATAATCACAGGACAACATGCCAACCCATCCCGCTTATTCCGAGCAATTTATAAAGATACGAGAGAAGTGGCAACTACAAATAACTTTCAACTAGTTAATGAAGAAGAGTTGACAAATCACAGCATGATTTTTGTACCATCGTGGATGCCTTCAGCCAGGAACGTCCCATAGAAGAGTTCCACCATTGGGTTTTGCGATTTTTTGTGTGAATTTCTGCAGCATATCAAAGACAGTGAATATTGTTAATTACATCCAACAGCCTCCTTTTCATAGTTAATTGAGACAAAAGACAGAATAAACAGCTGCAGTGCCACATGATAGACTTATTAGAAAAACCGATTAATGAGACGGTCACAAAAATTGGCGCAGCAGAGAGTCGGATGGATGGTTGTTTGGCAGGTGAAGCGCACAATGGGATTCCGCAGGAGAGTGTTGGTGATAGAATTGGGGAAACTGGCTGAAAATAATTACTACCGAGTATGGAGGAGCTCAGCGGGGATACGAATCATGCAGCCAGAGGAGATTTGCATTACATTTTCCAGTAACCCGATGACAAGAAAATGATAACTCCCGTTTTTGTATTTTAAAACCATGAACTATGATTGTTAATTGATGATGAACCTGATGACTACTGCAGGTAACAATGCTCCCTCTGGCATCCCTTCACATGGAATTGCCCTTCAAGTACAGCACCTTCAAGTACAGCGAGCTCAACTTACTTTCTATTTGTTGCCATTTGGAATGCATCCTCCAACCAGTCCAGGAGTTTGTGGGTAAACTCACTCACATCCTGGTGTTTAAAAAAAAAAGAATAATGCAGGCAGCAATAAGAGGTTTGTTCAAATAAACACAGCTCTTGACCTGCTCTTAATGTCCTCCATTCCATATACACTAACCCCAGATTAGGTAGGACCTCGGGTTAATGCCTCCTCTGAAAGGTGGCACCGCCGAAAATGTAGCTGGGCTGAAATATTAGCCTATGTTATGAGCTCAAACCCTGGCATGGGGTTCAAACTGAGCTTACTAACCCACAGAATAAAGTAATGCCAGCAAAGTAATGCCAAGAGACTCAAGCTGACAAGGGTCCAGATCTAGGAGTCAATGTACAGTCATCGGACCAACTTCAATACTGAGCTAAGGAGAAGTTAACTCAAGTGACAACAAAACTTCCTGAAGAAATGGGCAGGGCCTCCAACCAAAGAGAGACCATCACTGATGATGCATCACTTTTCTACAATACTGCATTTGCCCATGTTATGTGGCGAAACATTTATTTTTGTTTCAGAGGTTTCAATAGTGCCAAACAAGCACAAGAATCTTTCAGACTTCACTTAGGAAATTCTTCCATAAGGTGAAATGGATCTGAAATCATTTCCTATGTTTTCAGTTGTGATGTGCCTATCAGCATAGTTGCAATGGATGAAGTAACTTGAAATATCTGAAATGGAAAGGAATTAATATTGAATAAATGGAGCAAAGTGTATGGTAAGATGTAACTTATTCAGCACACCAGTTGAGTGACCTATATTCATTCGCCATTCTGAGTCATCAAGTCAGCCCAGTGTTAAATGCGTTATATTTCAATAACAGGTATATCAGCAGATAAAACAGAAAGATGAGGTAACGTATATCGGATTCTGAGGGAGCGGGATAGAGTAGGTGGAGAGAGGATGTTTCCTTTTGCGGGGAAATCTAAAATAAGGGTGCACAGTTTATAAACAAGATGTCTCCAATTTAAGGTGGAGATGAGAAGGATTTTCTTCCCTCTCGCTCTCGAGAGGGTCGTCAGTGTTTGGAATTCGCTTCCCCAACAAACTGGAGGCTGGGTCACGGAGTAAGTTCAAGGTTAATTCAGACAGATTTTTAATCGACAAGAGATTCAAGGGTTAAGGGGGCCAGGCAGGAAAGTAGAATTAAGGCCACAATCAGATCAGCCACGATATTATTGAATGACGGAGCAGG
The DNA here is from genome assembly GCF_047496885.1 of Scyliorhinus torazame. Classification (NCBI taxonomy): domain Eukaryota; kingdom Metazoa; phylum Chordata; class Chondrichthyes; order Carcharhiniformes; family Scyliorhinidae; genus Scyliorhinus; species Scyliorhinus torazame. Next base: position 10,326,586 of record NC_092727.1, on the reverse strand, counting down.
CTCAAAGGGCCAAATGGCTTACTCCTGCTCCCATTTCTTACCACCTTATCTTATTTAACGCAAATCAGAAATCTTGCAACTTTCCAACTGAACCATTAAATTATGATTTTCTTCCACATGTTGGCCAATCTAGAGGATATAATTCTAGAATTTTCCACTGTTATCAGCTTTATGTTCAAATCCCGCCATCTAGTTGCACATCTCTATTGATGTTAGAATTTCTGCATGATTTTGAGCATAAGCAGTGATTCTCAGACCCACCTGCTGTGCTTCGCTTGATCGAAATGCGTCCTTAAGGAGATCTACTGCATTTGATGGATCGATGTACTTCCGCTTGGAGGCAACCATCAAGGCGAACAAACATCGCAGTTCTTGCATAAATGCCAAGTTTCGCTGCTCCTGGTCAGTGAACAGCACAATTAGGAATTTGCAAGTGACGATTAATGTATTCAACCCAAGTGGTCCAGGCCAGGGTTGATGCAGCACACAAACTCCTCCTGTTCTATTTCACCTCACCCAATCAGCATAACCTTCCATTTCTTTCCCCCCGCAATTTTCCAATCGGATTTATTAATGACCATCATATACTTATGACCCCTAAAACTGGTCTTCCCCACAAGCGGAAACATTCTCTATTTTTACACAATTGAAATGAAACCCTTGCTAATTTGAAAAGCCTCTAATAGATCACTCCTCCGCCTGCATGGTTTTTCTCGATAGTTCTAAAATCACAATTCTGGAATCACCCCCTTGTAGATCTCTTTTGCATTTCACAGGTGAACTTACAGCGTGGCTTCTGCAGTTTTCCTGTGGATTTTCTGGTATTGTGTAGTTCAGCACTAGCCGTCGGAATTCAGGCAGTTGGAATAGGGACTAAAATCAAGATATACAAAAGAGTTAAAAGCATTACGCAGAAACTCAACTGGACCAAAAGCTGTTCTCTGCAAATTGCAAACAGCCTCTACCCAAAGGTGCAGAACAGAAATTAACGCCCATCACACAGGAGCCAACTGGACTTGCTCCATAGCTTACAGGTATATCACTGCCCCATCACTTAATCATGAAATAATTCCAATGATATTTTCACTGCTCACAGTTTCACTAGCGATTCCCACAGAATAAACATTGGAGCAATTGCACTTGGCAGCACTTCAATCAGTGTCTGATGTGTTATTAAGTTTTGGGAGCGCAGAACCGAGGATATAAATTAAGACCTTAATCTCCCCGTTTCCTATTGTTATTGCTAGTTCGAGCGAAAGTACACCCTAGCAACAGAGGAATTACTCAATGAAAAAAAGACCAAGGTTTATCTAGTCCACTGTCTACTATCCCAATCGTTGCATGATGCAATGATAACGGACTAATCAGAGCACAACTGTCAGGGCTTCAGGAGAACGCCCCTACCTTCTCTTTGAAGTAATGCCATGGGATATTTTACATCTACCCTTAAGGGCAGATGGAGCTCATTTCAACGTCTCACTCAAAAGACCATATTGAAGTATTGGCTGAGATTATGTCCTCAGGTACTGGAGCCGGGCTTGAATCCACAACTTTCTGAATCGGAGCAAAGTGCGCCATCCACGGCTGACACAAATCATCCAGGACAGCTGGAACAGTGCTGACAAACACAAGAACCTGACAATATCATAGCCTTGGGGAGAGCTATGCCACTCTCAGCATTGAGTTACGCTGTAGTAAATATGTACCACCACTGAATTGTCAACAAAGGGAGGTATCTGTAACTCAAAAGTCATTGCTTGAACAGTTTTACCTTAGGGGAAAACAAACATTGTGTACTATTGCTCCTGCTGTACTTTCTTAGTTCAACAATGAGAACTGTTGCTTATCATCCCTGATCATGTTGCTTCACTGAGTTAAATTTATAGCTGGTGGTTGAGCAGGTAAACTCAAGGCGTGCTGCAATATTAAGTCACGCAGACCAGTGAAGTCCCAGGTTCAGTCGCTAGGCCTTTCTGAATTAGGTGATGTGAGCCATTGGCTGTGCTACAACTGATCTCAGTATCCTTGGTGTGAGGCCCTGTGCTCTCTGATCTACTGCAGTTAACGGTCCAGTGCCATTCTCAAAATTCCCATCTTGTGTTTCAAATCTCTCTCCACTGCCATGCCTCTCCCCATCTCCTTCAGCTCTTTGACTCCTGAAGATCTCAAAGTTCCTCCCAATCTGGACTCTTGTCCATGTACATTGAACAAGTTACTTTTGTTTCTTAGGTCCTGAGCTCTGGAATTCTTGCCCTCAACCTCTCCGCCTTTCTCACTCCTTCCTTTAAAACCCAAATTATCAAATAAGCTTTTGAGGTTGGTTTTTTAAAAATTTAGATTACCCAATTCTTTTTTTCCAATTAAGGGGCAATTTAGCGTGACCAATCCATCTACCCTGCACATATTTGGGTTGTGGGGATGAGGCCCACGCAGGCACGGGGAGAATGTGCAAACTCCACAAGGACAGTGACCCGGGGCCGGGATCGAACCTGGGACCTCGGCGCTGTGAGGCACAGTGCTAACCACTGCGCCACAGTGCTGCCCCAATAAGCTTTTGAGTTACCTGTCACAAGATTAGCTCGCTCAGTGTCAACACGCTATTGTTAGCTGTATTTTAATTGTGTTGAATTATGAACGTTGAGGGCATTGATTTGGGATTTCACTTGAGCATGTTTAAAGACACACTTACTGAAACTCTGGTGTCATTGAGCTAAGAGGTGTAATACTTGTAATGTTTCACACTAAATAATTGCAAGGCTGAGTGAAGATTGGCCCCCGTATAATCCTTCACCACCTGGAATTCCAAATTAAAACATCTGCAAGTGGCTTAGGAAACTTTACAAGTTAAAAGTGATCATGAAATGTGTGTCGTAATGAAGCAGGGTGCGGCATGGTGTCTGTTCCCGATTCCTATCTTGTGCCTTCTACAGGAAATGTTCAAGCATTCATATTAGATAATGACAAAAATCAAAGTTGGCTTTGATGTTGCCCAACAGAGAAATAACCCATTGACAGTCACTGTCCAGACTCACTGGTCACATGAGAAAAATAGCTCAGGGGAGAAAGTTAGGGGAGAAATGCCACAGAAGGATCAAAAAAATTTCAGAGACAGGGGGCGCAACCAGAAAGCAAGGGGGGAATTCTCCCATTCTGGGACGAGGTCCTGTTGTGCAGTGGGAACATGGAGGGCGCAAATCCCCGGCCACGTTGGGCTCTAGCTTGAACGCAACGCGGCCGGAGAATGCTAGGAGAGGCTTCCAGCAAACCTCCCAACAGGCTCCGTGCCTCCCGGGGTTCTCCAAAATCCCGCGAGACGTCAGAATCGAAACCCCGCCCCAAATGGCCGTGATCGACTGGCCTCTCTTGATTCTTCAGCCCCCACAAGGAGGCTGCAGCCGGGTGCCGATCAGTATTGGTCCACACAAACGTGGACCAGGCGGAACGGCACCAAGGGGGTCTCCCGGGCCACCGGCACCAAGGTGGTCAGGGCAAGTGTAGGGTGGCTCCCTGGACCTCCCCCTGGAACGCAGGCACAGTGGCACTGCCCAGTTGGCACTGCCACCCTGGCACTGTTAAGGTGCTCGGATGGCACAGCCAAGCCAGCAGGAGGACTGCCTGGGTGCCAGAGTGCCACTGCAGGTGCACTGCAAAGGGCCAGGGCGAGGGGGGGCCATGCCCATAAAATGAGTATGGAAGAGGGGTTTGAAGGGTAGGGGAGTGCAGGGTAGGTAAGTAGGGGCCTCCGGGAGGTTGGGTGGGTGATGAGGGGGGGGGGACCCCCAGGGACCCCATAGCGGGGTGTCCAGACTTGGGGGTAGTGTCCATGTGTGTGGAGGGGTGACATTGCCCATGGGTGGGAGGGTGTGGGGGGGCCCACAAGCTCACTTAGAGATCGGAGAACCCTTTCAAAATGGCAGCCCAATCTCGGAGTTCGGCTCCACAGTGCTAAAAGAAATTCTAAGTATGGGCTAAACTGTTGAGAAACTCCCCAGGGCCCCAAAACGTGACTGTCATTGAATAGCGGTGGGGAACTCTCACTGCGGAGGCTGATGGGGAAAACACATCATATTTATTCGGCCCTGATCTTATTAGTTATGCAACTGGTGTTTTGCGCTAGCTTCCATGGTGAGGCAGGCCTAATGGCATGTAGTCAACCATTGTATCTCGATGCCCAACATCACTGACCCACTATTGAGGAAAGATGGTGGACCTCCTAACATTGAAGATTGATCTCCGGTCGCACTCTGAAGCTGGAGGATGGGCCCCCCTCCTGGACACCAAATCTGGAAGATCCATTTGCAGATACTCCCCCTGACACAGTGGTTAGCACTGCTGCCTCACAGCACCAGGGACCCAGGCTCAATTCCAGCCTTGGGTGTCTGTCAGGGTGGAGTTTGCCCATTCTCCCCTTGTCTGCGTGAGTTTCCTCCGGGTGCTCTGGTTTCCTCCTCTAGTCCAAAAATATGCAGGTTAGGTGGATTTGCCACGCTAAATTGTCTCCTAGTGTCCAAAAATTTAGGTAGGGTTACGGGGTTGCGTGCGAAGTGGGACTAGGTAGGGTGCTCTTATGGAGGCTGGGTGCAGTCTTGATGGGCCAAATGGCCTCCTTCTGCACTGTAGGGTTGTTATAATTCTACGGTGACAATGTCCTTTGAAAGATGTATTTCTCATTCCATTCACTGAAAAATTAATTTCCCTTGTGTTTTAAACACCGCTAGTTTTAAACGCGGGGTGTGATTGGATCTACAGATCTCCGTTGACCCATTTTCACCTGTTTATCTCCTACTAAGATCGGAACGTTGGCTCATCTGTTCTGATAAACATAACAAGATAGGGCTTCTGGCTCAGCACATTCGCGGCCATCTGATACCCACCTTCTAATGATACTCGATGCGAATTTTGTGCTCAGTGCCAAATGAGATTGGATGAAAAGTCATCCATCTCAAAACGTTAGCTCCGTTCACTCTCCACAAATGCTGTCAGACCTGCTGAGATTTTCCAGCAATTTCTATTCTTATTTAAAACTGATGAGGTTTGATTTGGATATCTTAATTCTGCAGCCAATTTGGCTGGAGCTCAAGGAATGAATCACAACAAGGATTAGATTCCCAGTGAAAATTGCCATTTCCATGATCTCCCCGTTTGCTACAGTGCCTTCTGATTAGTAGACTTGAGCAGAAGACACCATGAAACCCACAAAGTGCACTGGCAACTCTGAATCTTCATCTCAAAACTTGGTGCTCCAATCTCAGTAACTCGCCTAGGTTCCTCAGACAGCACCTCCACGACCACTACCATCTAGAAAGACAAGAGCAGCAGGCACCCCGGAACCCCACCACCTGGAGGTTCCCCTCCAAGTCACTCACCATCCTGACTTAGAAATATAGCACCGTTCTTTCACTGTCGCTGGGGCAACATCCTGGAACTCCCCTCATAACAGTACAGCGGGTGTACCTACAACTCAAGGACTACAGTGTTTCAAAAAGGCAACTGACCATCACCTTCTGAAGGGTAACTCAGTTTGGGCAATGTATGCTGGCCTAACTAGCGACGCTCACATTCCATAAATGAATTTAACATTTTAAAAATTAAATTCTGCCTTCCTGAATTCTTCAATCATCCATCCATTTGTTTGTGTTCAAAGTGAATTATTTATGCTTTTATGTGTAATGCTTTTCTTGCCATGTATTATGTATTGTTTGATATTTTGTTTCTAAGTTTTCATTCAGTTCTTATGCAAGTGTTTAAAGTGAATAATTAGCAATAAAGTTGTATTTTCGACACCTCCAATCAACCGGACAATCGAGTCTTATTAGAAGAAGATAAAACAAGAGTTCCTACACTTGGGTAGTGATTTGTTATGTTGTAGGTGTAACATAAGCGGCTTCCTTGTGGTGCACTTGACAAAGGAAGGTTCAGGCGTGGAGATAACTTCAACACGTTTATTAAACTATTTACACTTCTATTACTCAGGTTCGACACTACTGCTAATCCTACTATAGCTACCCAGACTGACTAACCAGCTGCTGCAATCCACGTGGTGGGTGTAATATTGAATCAGCCCTGTGTCTGTTCTGACTGACTGTCTCCACTCGAAAGAGGCAGATCATGTGTGTGGTGTCCTTTATATATGGGTTGGTGTAATGCCCTCCTGTAGTCGTGTCACCTCCTTGTGTATCGTGAATGTCCATTGGTCGTCTCCTATCTAACTGATCTATTGGCTGAGTGTGTGTGTGATGTTTCTGGTGCTCCCTCTAGTGTCCAGTTAGCCTACATGCATTTACATTGATGCACATCACCACAGGTAGGGAGGTTAAGGTCAAGAAGGTTAAGAGGTGACTTAATTGAGGCATACAAGATGATCAGAGGATTAGATAGGGTGGACAGTGAGAGGCTTTTTCCTCTGATGGTGATGTCTAGCACGAGGGGACATAGCTTTAAATTGAGGGGAGATAGATATAGGACAGATGTCAGAGGTAGGTTCTTTACTCAGCGGAGTAGTAAGGGCGTGGAATGCCCTGCCTGCAACAGTAATGGACTCGCCAACACTATGAGCCTACAAATGGTCATTGGATAAACATATGGACGATAAGGGAATAGTGTAGATGGGCTTTAGAGTGGTTTCACAGGTCGACGCAACATCGAGGGCCGAAGGGCCTGTACTGCGCTGTAATGTTCTATGTTCTATGGGTAAAGCCAAATAAACTGGTGGCCAATTTAAGGGATAAACTTTGGGAAATTTCTCTCCAACTCCGTCAGGCAATCAAGCAAACTCAAGGAGAACCTTGTTATCCATAGCCCATCGCGAAGTGAACTGAACTAACCAACATTCACTCAGGTGGGCCAAACGCATCCCCCCAGCCAAGTCTCATCTTGTAATTATAATAATGCAATCCCATGTCAAAGCTAGGTCAAAACCGATTTTTGCGAGAAGCAGAGGAACCTCTTGGCGGAAAGATCGGATCAAAAATTGTAACCCATATGCGAGTTCACGAAACAAAGTACGAGAGGGAATTAGACGGATCTTTTTCTCCCATCATCTCTGCCCCTCTTGTCCCACTGGCCACCCATCCTCACATTTCCAATCAGGTTGGTTGGGAGAATCACCCCATACTCTGCACCTCTTCCTCTTCAACCTTCTTGAAGAGACATGGCACAGCTGGAAGCACTGTTGCCCCAGAGTCACAAGCTTCTGGATTTAAGACCCCTGCTTGGATTTCTGGCAAAATGTCGAAACTGACGTTCCAGCGCAGTACTGAGGGAGTGCTGCACTGTTGAAAGTGTGGCATTAATCCAAAGCCCCAGATGCCCTTTCAGGTCAATATAAAAGATGCTCTGGCATTATTTTGAAGATGAGTCAGAGAGTTATCACCTGTATCCTGGCTAATATTACTTCCTCAACCAACATCACAACAAGTTTTTTTTGGTGGGGGGGGGAGGGGAGGCTTGCTGTGTACAAATTGGCTGCCACATTTTCTACATTACAGCAGAGACCGCACTTCCAAAGTATTTCGTCACCTATAATCTGCTTTGAGACATCCAGTGGTCATGAAAACCATTGTCGAATAAATTACTTTTCTCTTTACCTCTTTGGCAAAGGTACCTAAATATCTCTATGTAGCTTGGTGTCAAACTTAATTTCTACACTGCTTCTATGAAGTGCCTTGGGATGTTTTCCTACAATAAAGGTGCTTAACAAATGCAAGTTATTATTATTGCACTGTGACAGACGAGGATAGCCACGAGCTGGAGTGTGGCGACGAGGGGGTTTTCACAGTAACCTCTTTGCAATGTTAATGTAAACCTACTTGTGACACTACTAAAGATCATTATTATTAGGCTCGTGTTCTCTTTAGTACTCAGCCTCATTACCTGTATTACTGCACTGAACCAGCAGGTGTTTCCAACATTCTTGAGTCCCACCGGCCACTTGTCCTCACGTTTCCGATCGTGTGGGTTGGGGGAATCGCCCCATACTTCGCACCGCTTCCTTTTCAACCCAACTTTACTCTCACTGGCATTCGTGTCACCCGCCCTGCAAGAAAAGAGCCAATTCTAGTACATACAAACCAAGAGGGCTTAATTACGCACGAACACGTAATTAAATCTACATCAAGTTGAGACAAAAAAAAAGTTGTTTTTATAAATCAGGAAGCACATTTACCAAATAAACCAAAGAGGGGAGAGAGTGGGCGAACAGACTCACTCGGATTTAAAGTCTATTACTCTGAGGGAGGGACGCAACAAAGACCAGGGCCTGGATTTTCCGCTGTCGGGATTCTCTGTTGCGCCGGCAGCCCGTGGATTTCCCGACGGCGTGGGGCTGCCCACAATGGGAAGCCCCATTGGCCGGCTGGCAAGATGGGGAATTCTGGGGGTGCGCTGGACGGAGAATCCAACAAGAAACGACCGGTTGGTAAGTTTCAGGTTAAGACCCTGTTCCCAATCAGTCCGGGACTTAAACAGACTTGTAAACCAGAAAGGAGTTTCAAAACAAGCTCAGGGTTAGGATGGGGGTGAGATCAGGAAAAACCAAAAAAGACCCAAAGGGTTTGTTTTCTTTAATTAATTCACGTTACGTCAGCTTTGTTAGCCCATCCCTAATTGGTCTTGGGAATGTGGTGGTGAGCTGCCTGCTCGACAACTGGGTGGCTTACTCGGACATTTCTGAGGGCACTCAAGTCGGCCATGTTGTTACAGGTCTGGGTCTGGAGTCACATGTAGGCCAGACCAGATTAGGATGATGGTTCGTTTTTCCCCTGAAGGACATTGGTGAAAGAGATGGCCTTTTATAATAATCAGTAGTTTCGGGGTCACAATTCGAGATTTCTTTTCGTTTTAAATCCGATGTATTTAGCTAACTTAATTTAAATTCCCCAGCTGCTCAGGGTACTGAATACATACTGTCTGGATCATTAGTCCAGTAAGATAATCACAGTACAACAAATCCCCCACAGGTGCTGTGCTTTCATACTGGGATATTGTTCCCTCCCTCATCGACAAAAAGCAGTTGGGTTGAGCTTTGTAGAAAAAGCCTATTGGACGGTCAAAGCAAAACAACAAACCGAGAGCTGTGAATAAAAAACACACTGCTCAAATTCTTAAATGGAACTTGACATCGAGTAAACTTTTAATGCTCATCCCAGATTCCTGAACAGTACTGATTATTGTGACTTGTACCCAAAAAAAAAGGGAAATAAAGGGCCTATTCAATTCTTAAATCCAATAATATGTAGCACTATACTGGTTAGTGTCCTGATTCTCTGCAGCAATTTCAGCTTCTTTCTGTAACTTCTCGCTTTCTCTCAAGCTCAGTGCTATCGCCTTCTGGAGGTCCTCCTTCTCATCGTTAGTGAGGTCAATGACACCTGAAAAAAAATAGTTACCATTGGTGCGGATTTACGAACCAGAAACTGGGCTGAAATAACGACATTCAAGTTGCTGCAGATAGTTTTAAGATGGTGGTTGTACTTTTTAGTTTGCACTGTGAGTAGGTAGGGGTTTTCTTTTGATTAGTTTTCTTACTGATGACGGAACTGATACAAGTGACAGACTTGGTGACTGGGGGAGGGGGGGGGGGGGGGAAAGAGGATGCTATGGGCCCTGCACATAGTGTACTGCAGTTATTCAGAGGCGCACAATGCAACCTTTCTCTCCACTCATCAGCTCCTTCCCTCAACACAGTCTCCTGCTTCACCCAAACCAAACAGCACCACACTGAAGTGAGGTCAGCATCAGACTTAAGATACTCACTCCCACGTGGCAGGCTGCCCGTGGCTCCGCTAGACTTGTTGTCTGGTTCACTGGCTGTCGCTCCATAACCCGGTTCCCTGGCGCTTTCATCGGTGAGGAAGCTCACCGCCTGATTCACATCCCTGTTGCTGACCTGCATATAGACAATGATCACATTAAAATGTTACAACAATTCAACATGCTCATCAATGCCAATTTTATAAAAAGGAAATGGAATTTTTTTTTTTTTTTTTTTTAAATATTTTATTGAAAATTTTTGGTCAACCAACACAGTACATTGTGCATCCTTTACACAATATTATAACAACACAAATAACAATGACCTATTTTATAAACAGAAAATGAATAAATAATAAATAACAAAAATGAAAACTAACCCTAATTGGCAACTGCCTTATCACAAGTAACACTCTCCAAAAATATAATTTAACAGTCCAATATATAATTATCTGTAGCAACGACCTATACATATTATACAGTATATATTAACAACCCTGAGAGTCCTTCTGGTTCCTCCTCCCCCCCGATCCTGGGCTGCTGCTGCTGCCTTCTTTTTTCCATTCCATCTATCTTTCTGCGAGGTATTCGACGAACGGTTGCCACCGCCTGGTGAACCCTTGAGCCGACCCCCTTAGAACGAACGTAATCCGCTCTAGCTTTATAAACCCTGCCATGTCATTTATCCAGGTCCCCACCCCCGGGGGCTTGGCTTCTTTCCACATTAGCAATATCCTGCGCCGGGCTACTAGGGACGCAAAGGCCAAAACATCGGCCTCTCTCGCCTCCTGCACTCCCGGCTCTTGTGCAACCCCAAATATAGCCAACCCCCAGCTTGGTTCGACCCGGACCCCCACTACTTTTGAAAGCACCTTTGTCACCCCCATCCAAAACCCCTGTAGTGCCGGGCATGACCAAAACATATGGGTATGATTCGCTGGGCTTCTCGAGCACCTCGCACACCTATCCTCCACCCCAAAAAATTTACTGAGCCGTGCTCCAGTCATATGCGCCCTGTGTAATACCTTAAACTGAATCAGGCTTAGCCTGGCACACGAGGACGACGAGTTTACCCTGCTTAGGGCATCTGCCCACAGCCCCTCCTCGATCTCCTCCCCCAGCTCTTCTTCCCATTTCCCTTTTAGTTCATCTACCATAGTCTCCCCTTCGTCCCTCATTTCCCTATATATATCTGACACCTTACCATCCCCCACCCATGTCTTTGAGATCACTCTGTCCTGCACCTCTTGTGTCGGAGGAAATGGAATTATTTCTATAAAATGTTTGTGCAAGGCGAGTGGAGTATTTGAACACTGACCTCGGAACACATCAGAGAGGGGATGTTAGCTTTAACGAGGGCAGCACGGCAGCATTGTGGATAGCACAATTGCTTCACAGCTCCAGGGTCCCAGGTTCAATTCCCGGCTTGGGTCACTGTCTGTGCGGAGTCTGCACGTTCTCCCTGTGTGCGCGTGGGTTTCCTCCGGGTGCTCCGGTTTCCTCCCACAGTCCAAAGATGTGCAGGTTAGGTGGATTGACCATGATAAATTGCCCTTCGCGTCCAAAATTGCCCTTAGCATTGGGTGGGGCTACTGGGTTATGGGGATAGGGTGGAGGTGTGGGCTTGGGTAGGGTGCTCTTTCCAAGAGCCGGTGCAGACTCGATGGGCCGAATGGCCTCCTTCTGCACTGTAAATTCTATGATTCTATGACTAAATATATCATCCCTCTCGGCCTTCTCCTCCCTTAAAACCTACTTCTTTGACCAGGTTTTTGGCCACTTGCTCTACTTTCATACGTGGTTCATGCGATATGTGCCTGAATGCATTGTAATGTGAAGATGCTTGGCAGAGCAAGGGTTACCATGGGACTGGAGAGTGGCACCGCCCATGGTGTGAGGCATGCAATCACATGGTAGGTGACCCTCAAAAGAACAGTCAAAGCAGCACTCTAAGCAGCTAACCTGCACGGTACAGCACCATGCAAGACCATACTTGCAACTGTAAATAGTTAAAGCCTACCAATAAATGGTGCTCATGTCCAAACACGGAAGTCGCAAGACCACCACAGCAAGACAAAGAACCCACATTCTGAAAGGTCTGGACTAGAGAGTTTTTACTGATGACACTCCCATGATGCACCTTGGGACGCCTGACCAATGTTAAAAGTGCCATACAAATGCAGGAGGTTGTTGGATGGAGTGATGGAAACATCCATGCCGTTATTTGCTGATTTGAGCAAGCGGTGGGTTTTCGTCATTGATGTCATGTTGTAAATGTTTGAGAGGGGGAGTTAAACGTCCTATACCGGATTGCCATTTAGTAGCCACTCCCTCCTCCCCCTCCCAGCCCCTCAGTCTGCAGGCCAGTAAACACTGAGCGAGGGTAGAACGGAGCTGGAAAATCTACAGTCCACTTATCCTCACTGCATTGACTTACCCACATATAGTGGATAAGGCAGCAGGTGATTACACTAAGAAACATTGCACTTGAGAAAAGGAGAAAAGATGGGTGAAAAACATAGAACATAAGAGCATACACTGCAGAAGGAGGCCATTCGGCCCATCGAAACTGCACTGACCCACTGAAGCCCTCACTTCCACCCAATCCCCCTAACCCAATAACCCCTCCTAACCTTTTTGGACACCAAGGGCAACTTAGCGTGGCCAATCCACCTAACCTGCGCATCTTTGGACTGTGGGAGGAAACTGGAGCACCCGGAGGAAACCCACGCAGACACAGGGAGAACGTGCAGACTCAGCACAGATCGTGACCCAGCAGGGAATTGAACCTGGGACACTGGTGCTGCGAAGCCACAGTGCTAACCACTATGCTACCGCGCTGCCCCTACCCTGGCTCACAAGAATTAAGGGCCCCATCATTACGAGCAAACGGAGTCATCAGCAGTGCACCTCAATTGTTCGCTATTCTGGGCTCCATACGCGAGAGGGTCAACGTCAGCCCAGATTGTAACCACCTTACCTGTGGTTTCAGAGGTTTGGGAAGGATCGGGAAGCCTGATTTGGGCGGGGGAGAGAATTAGATTTTATGTTAGTCAGGGACACTGAGTCAGGAGGGATGATTCGTTGAATTGGGTAGAAAGTCACTGATCAAAACAAATGTGCATGTGGTGATAGGAACAGAGAGAAGCGAAGGACATGCTACGGAAAGCAAATCAGCTGAAACTCCAGGTGTGTATGAAGGAAATGCCGTGTTACTCAAGAAGCCTTTCTTTGGGTGAGGTATTAAACCAAGGTCTTGCTCAATGAGACATTCGAAGAATAATCAAGAGTTCTCTTGGTGCTCGAGCCATCATTTCTCCCTTCATCAGTGGAACAAAAACAAACAAACTGACTGCTCATTTCTCCAAGTGATGGCTGTGGAATCTTGCTCTGTGCTGAATAAAATGGTTGCACAGGTGCTAATACAACTTACTGTATGTGAAATGTTTTGAAGAGGTGCATTAGGTGCTGTACAAAAGAGGCATTTTCTTCCACAGATTCAATCAATAAAATGGATGGCTACTATTTCAGACTTCTACCACCAGAGGCCATAAGTGAGTTATGTAAATGCTGTACCATGTCTTTGCAAAAGGAACCAAGTTCTTCAGTTACTGGGGAGAGAGTGTGACCATGCTGGTAGAGAGAGCACACCACATCCATGCCATTAACTATCTGGCACTTGGCATGCTCAGTGTGAATAATCACATCTCTGGACACATTCACTGGGGAAAATTTCAGCACATTTGCATGCAAGTCATATGGAAGATCCACTTTACAATATCCGATTGAAATCCATAGAAACCCTACACTGCAGAAGGAGGTCATTTGCCCCATCAAGTCTGCACCTACCCACCCAAAGAACACTCTACCCAGGCCAACTCCACTGCCCTATCCCTGTACCCCCATCTGACTTGCACATCTTTGGACACTAAGGGGCAATTTAGCGTGGCCAATGTATCTAACCTGCACATCTTTGGACTGTGGGGGGAAACCGGAGCACCCGGAGGAAACCCACGCAGACACGGGGAGAACGTGCAAACTCCACACAGACAGTTACCCAAGACTGGAATTGAACACAGGCCCCTGGTGCGAAGCACTGTGGCACCAAGAGACAGCGACTTTGGTGATACCTTGGACATCATCAGAACACTGTATGGAGTCTCTGCTTTTCCCAAGCCTGGTGCTTCCACCACCTCTACCAGACAATAGTTTCTACACCATTATGCAAAACTACATAGAATTTATAGGATAGAAACAGGCCATTTGGCTTCACCTGCTCACATCAGTGTTCATGATTCACATCAACCCTCACCCAGTATACTTCCTCTCGCCCTGTCTTCCTCACGTACCCATCCAAATTCCTCCTAAATGTATAGAACTACATCCAACGGCAGAAAATGGGTTCCTTCATGCTCGGGGGTGGTGTGGGTGTTCTAGGATGGCACTAAAACCATGGCCAGCATTGATGTCCTCTTAAATGTATTCCTCCCCCCCCCCCCTCAGACTCATGCCCACCGGAGATGCATGGACAGGAACAACTATCAGTGCAAAAAAAGCTCCTTGTACTTAAAAGAAAAAGTGAATTCCACACTTGTTAAGACACGTCGGAATGAACAATGAACTACAACCAGGAAAATGCCAGAGAGCTTGGAGTGGCCTCTTGGGATCTGGGGGAAACAATCTCAGGCCGGAGACCCGCCACAGGTTCTTCTCATTTGGATACATCCTGAAGTGTCAGACGAGACACGGAGCGAGGGTGGGAGAGGTTGAATGGAGTCCAGATCAGCCTTTTTATTTAAATTCATTCATAGGATGTGGTTGTCACTGGTTGAGCCGGCATATATCACCCATCCCTAATTACCCTTCAACAGTGTGGCTTGTTGGGCCATTTCAAAGGGCGTTTAAGAGTCAACCACATGGCTGTGGATCCGGAGTCACATATAGGCCAGACCAGGGAAGGATGACAGGTTTCCTTCCCTCGAGGCCATTAGTGAACCAGGTGGGTTTTTGCGACAATCAAAATGGTTTCATGGTCATCATTAGACGCTTAATTCCAGATTTTTATTGAATTCATATTTCGCCATCTGCCATGGTGGGATTCGAACTCGGACCACCAGAACATTACCCTGGGTCTCTCTCTGGGTTACCAGTCCCGTGACAATACCACTCTATCAATGCTTTCCCCATTTGGGAGCACAAGACCTATTTGCTTCAGTTGAACTGACATTTAATCTGTTGGAAATTCTGAGTCAACCACCATTCAACGTTGGATTGGCAGGTGGACAGGATAATGATGAGGAGTTAGAAACATAACACTGTTATCTGGATCCACATCAAGAGGGAGCATATACATCATCAACTTGCATTTTCTACTGCATCTTAAATGTTCTAAGATGCATCATAGGGGCATATGAAACCAAATCTGTCACTGATCCACCATAAGAGATATCAAGAGAAGTGATCAAATTCTTGGTCAGTGTGATACCAGGTTAATTCACCTTAGAAAACCTTTTGCAGCTGTGCCAGTCACAAGCGAGATGCCTTTGTGTCAAGCTAGTGGTAATTATTTACTGGTTTGTGCGTATGTAAAGATATTGCTTGGGTAAAGGAATAGTGTGAATTTGAATTGTCTTCTTGTGTTTGTATTGAAATCTTTCCAACCTTTTTGTCTGGTGCAAGATGGTTCATTTTTTTTGTTTGATAAATATTTTATTCTGGGTGTTAAAAGTTTATCAGCAGACTCTTGTGAATTTGCTTGGCTCAGTAGCTCTCATCCACGGTATCAGGGGGGGGGAAAAAGCTAGGATCTATCAAGCCAGGTTTCACTCTTGTCCAGTATTATCGGCAAGCAGTAATGATCTGAAACTTGCTGTCCCACAAGGATGCTGGAAGTGTAGATGATGAATAATTCCACAGGGGAATTGGATGGGTATTTCAGGGAAGTAAGCTTGCAGGATTCTGCAAGGACAGACTGGGGAAATGGCACTGACTAGATTCCTCTGCAGACAGCTGGAATGTAGTCGGCGGGACCTATTCTCTAGATCCTCCACCTTCTTCAGGAGCCTTTCCTGCTGGTCTCTCAGCATCTCCATCTCCACCTCTATTGCTGTTTGGTGTTCCTCGTGCTCGGTCAGTGCCTTCTCCAAGTTCTGGATCGCGCAATCTTGAGCGTCCAATCTCTGTTCCAGCCGAGCAATCGATTCCCTAATTGGGTCCAACCTTTTGTGTTTCTGCTTTCCGAAGCCTTCTTGGATAAACGTCATCAACTGCTCCATCGACCGCTGGGTCGTTGAGACAGAACTCCGCTCATCCGCCATGCTTTTCCCCGCTGCAGCTTCAACCCAGGCCTTCTCTATTTCTTCCTTTGCGAGCACTCCTGGTCTGCCTATCAATGCACTGGTGTGGGACTCCTCCTCAAGGTCGCTATTGATTTTACAAGTAAAATCAGAGAATAAATCGGAGGAAAGGTCCAAAGGTCCGTCCTGAGCGGGAGCTACCAAATGTGTGACCTACTCCTTCATGGCTGCCACCAGAAGTGTAGCTGGAATCAATTGGGTAAATGGCCTCCTTCTGTGGCATTAAGGCTCGATGATATGATATAAAATAATCTGCTTAATATTATCCAAAGATAAATTTTAAAGCAGTCTGCATCCATTGCCACAGTTATTACTGACCAGGCTTTTCTTTACGAAGCTGTTCTGTCAAGTAAGCAAGGTTGAACAGTACTCTACTTATCAAAACATAATTCTCTTATATATTTCAACTAAAGTGACGGAAGAAGGGTTAGTTGCCCCTGATGCTGTGTAGATACTGATCCTGCGCAATTTGCAAAGCTACCTACCTGAATTACTGATTAAAGAACAGAAAGTAGGCAGCACGGTGGCGCAGTGGTTAGCATTGCTGCCTCACGGCGCTGAGGTCCCAGGTTCGATCCCGGCCCTAGCTCACCATCTGTGTGGAGTTTGCACATTCTCCCCGTGTTGGCATGGGTTTCGCCCCACAACCCAAAGATGTGCAGGGTAGGTGGATTGGCCATGCTAAATTGCCCCTTAATTGGAAAAAATTAATTGGGTACTCTAAATTTAATTTTTTTTTAAAGGAACAGAAGGAACGGAACCGAGACTGACCTCATGGTTTCTGTATCCAGGTACCACCATTTCAGTTAAACTTTTCACTTCATAGGTGATATTTGCTTCACAATGACTAACACACAGGGTAGTGGAAGCCTAACTCAGGTATTCATTAAGAAGCAGTTAGATAATGGTTGTGTTGAGGGACAGAGGCTTTGGTGTCTTTCAGGCTGGGTGGGTTAAGATTGGTCAAATTGTCTTCCTCGCCCCCATCTGCCGTACAGTCCAGCTTGTACTTAAATACACGAGTCAGCAATTGCTAACCTGGAGTGCCTTCTGCAACAGTCGATTGTCGTGAATCCCTGTGATTTCTCGCAGCTGGTTGATGATAAAGCAAATGTTCTGCAAACGAAATGGAGAAAGATGAGGAGTGAGATAAGAGCAGCAATCAGCAGGTTGCTCATGTTGTATAGACATTGAGACCATGAAATTTGTCAAGTTACCGATGTGAACCGCTGATTGGGGATCGGAACGCACAGAACTCAACCCGGTCAAGATTCCTACACTTAGACACCACCATTTCAGTAAACCTTCTCACTCCATAGGCTCAGAGAAATTACAGCACCAAAAGTGGGCATTGTGTTGGTGCCAGATCTGGCACTTCAAACATCTTCAGCTATCTAATCTAAATTCACTTTCCTTTATCCTACACACTCTCACATGAATGATCCAGTTACCTTCAAAATTGTGCCAATTGCGTGAACACATTTCATTTTCGGAAATGGAGAACTTGCATTTCTATAGCACTTTCATGGCTGCCCCAAAGCACTTTACTTTTGGACGTGTGGTCACAGGTTGTGCTTCAGGAAAAAGGGTAGCTGACTTCTGCACAGCAAGATCCCACAAACAGCAATGTGATTACGATTGGATAACGTTTTTAGATATTGGCTGGGGGGGGTGAATATTGACCAGGAACACTGCAAAAAAAAAAAAAAAGAAAACGCTCCTGCTGTGCATCGACCGACTGCCATGGAATAATTTACTTCTACCAGAGTGGGCAGATGGAGTCTCTGTTTAACATCTCACGTCAAAGACGACAGTGGAGTGTCGCCTCAGAAGTCCTCGGAGGGGGACATCCAAGGTTACAACCTTCTGATTTAGTGCTGACCCAAATGAGCCGCAGCTAACACTCAAACTTCCACAGCAGGTCTCTTTATGTGACACCTGGTCAAAGTTCATATGCACAACATCTATTGAAACCCCGTCATCATCTTACAGGCTGAGGTTTCCCCCCAAAATTTAATTCAATAGCCAAGCACCAGCTTCCCTTGACAAATCCACGCTGGCTGCTCTAATTAGCCTTATTGTAAGTGCTCAATTTCCTTGTGGTTGACTGGAGTTAAAGGTCAGACTTGTCTAGTTTTCCAGCCCCTGAGGCACAAGGATAGTGTTGCAACTCTCGGCGTTATTAAAAATCAATCTTCTGTTACAGGAGCTATATTGTCTTTCCAAGGAGGACCAAAAAAACAGCTCCCTACACTTTCCTTCACTTCAAATTAGGCTTCTTGCATTTTCTCTCTTTCTATATATCGACTTGCTAATTGAATAAAGGAGCTGAGAACATGGTTTTGTCCCCCGCTTTGAGTAAGAGAGTATGTCAGACCATCAGAGCCTATTTTCTGATGGCCCTGTGCTATGTATCCGAGTAACGTCACGTGTTGAGCAACGATGTCAACGGAGTGTGTCGCGCGTGGGCTTTTGAGGAGTTTACCATTGTAACCTGTTTAAGCAGCATCTTGCAAATAAACGCCTTGCACTTGGTTGCACCAACTTCACGTGTGCCACCTCTGATTCTCTCCCTTTGCAGCTACAACAAAGAATACAACGAAAAGCGATGCATCGACGGAGATCTAGACCCCTACACCATCAGGGGTGAGGTCGGGAGAAATATCATCAACTTCCAAGTTGAAGTCATCTTTGTAATAATAATAATAATAATAACCTTTATTGTCACAAGTAGGCTAACATTAACACTGCAATAAAGTTACGGTGAAAATCCCCTAGTCGCCACACTCCTGCGCCTGTTCTGGTACACTGAGGGGGAAATCAGAATGTCCAAATTACCTAACAGCACGTCTTTCGGGACTTTTGGGAGGAAACCGGAGCACCCGGAGGAAACACACGTACACACGGGGAGGACGTGCAGACTCCACTCAGACAATGACCCAAGCCGGGAATTGAACCTGGGACCCTGGCGCTGTGAAGCAACAGTGCTAACCACTGTGCTACCATGCCACCCTCATGACAAGTAAAAGCACCTCTCAGGTAAATACTTGGACACCGTTCTGTCGATTGCTGGGCATCGGCGAATCATCCGGTCGGTCGCGACAGCCGCTAGTGCAAACGATAAGGGTTTTCACAAAAATAAGCTATCGGAAAGCTGCGAGTTATTGGAGGCTTACTTCAAACGAGGGATCAAATTTTTCAGTACACTTACCACGAGACACTGAAACGGGCCGCAGGAATGCGAACCTACGGGGCCGCCGACTCTGCAACTTACTGCCCGGGAATCGATAGCGAGCTACACGGAATAGCTAGTCTGCTTGTGCGCGGAGAGTTTGTCTGCTTTAAACAGAGAAAATAAACGGCAGGGAAGAGAGGCTGGAGTCGGAGTCGCCCAGATCAGGGAGCTGCAATCCAAAAATGGAGGAATGAAAAGACGCCATGGACAGGTTTGATGAGGTGGAGGAGACATTGAACTCTTATGAGGAAAGGTTCCAGACGTTCCTTACAGCCAATCAAAACCAGCAGACCTGCACACTGCGACCTTTCCTCAGTTCAGTGGGGAGGAAAACATTCAAGTTGCTACAGAATATAAGCACGCCGAACTAAACCTGGAGACAAGTCTTATGATGAGCTAACGACTGTCTTGCAAGAACATTTCTCTCCCCGTCATTAATAGCTTAAAGATTCCGCTTTCACCATCGTGCACAGGAGGAAGGGGAAAACATTTCACAATTTGTTGCGTCGCTGTAAAAACTAGCAAAGCACTGCAAATTTGACCAGACTTTGGATGATACACTTAGCGGCCGATTAGTTTGCGGCCTCAGGAATGAAACCATCCACAGGAAATTGTGGAGGGGAAGGTGCATTAACCTTAAAATCTGCAACTTCTGTGGAACTTGCTGTGCGAGAATTTCGCTGATTGGAGCTTGAGCTAAAGTCCATAAGAGGTCTGTGAGCAGCAGGTCCAGCAAGGACCTACCAGGTTATCGCTGAAACCAAGTGGGGCATATGACTGGAGATTGTTGGAGTAAGGGGAACAATTGCAAAGGTTCTGGTAAAGTTGGTCACATTGCGACAGCATGTTGGTCACAACAATGTTCATTAGCATAAAAGTGTACCAAGAAAAACACTGCAAAGTCTACAGGGAGAGTTTACCAGTTAAGTGATCCAACTGAAGACCTACTGGCAGCTTGAGGAATGTAAGCTTTGCACAAGGAGACAAGCATCGATTTTGGGTCAATCCAAAATGAAATGGGAACACTATGAAGGTGGAGGTGCATACGAGCGCTGCAGTATCACTTATACCTGAATTGATGTACCATAAGAAATTGAAGTGTCTGCCAGTACAATCATCTGGTGTGGTCTTCAGGATATATACCGAGGATGTGGTGCTGCTGAAGGACTTCATCAAAGTGACTGTGGATGTTAGCGAGCATAAAGTGGAGTTGCCTCTTCTCATTGTTCAAGGAGATTTTCCAGCATTGCTTGGGAGACCTTGGGTAAGGAAGATTAAGCTAAACTGGGCTGTCGTAAACCAACTTGTTAATTCTACGAACGATCCTCAACTATTTCGGAGAAAAGTATGTGAAGATGTTCGAGGAGTCATTTGGATCCATGACTCAGGTCAAAGTGAAACTCAAGGTAAAGGCAGACAGCGCGCCTAAGTGTTTGAAAGCGTGTACTGTACCCTATGCTATTTGACCTGAAGTGGAAGAATTCGAGAAGTTACTAAAGGCAGGAGTCATTGAGCCGGTTACCACCAGCGATTGGGCAACACCAATTATCCCAGTCTGAAAGAAGGATGGTTCAGTATGAATATGCGGGGATTTAAAAATGACTAACAACTCTGTATTATGTGCAGATCAGTCGCCTCCATCACTTATCGAAGATCTTTTTGCAGGCGGTCAAACATTTGAGCAAAACGTATCTCTCCCAAGCCTATCTGCAAATGAACGTAGCTAGTGAGTGTCAATCCATTACTGCCCATAATAACCTACAAGGGTGTGTTTTGGTATTGGAGGCTTCCATTTGGGATAACATCAGCCCCGACTTCCAACGCTCTATGGATCAGATCTGGAGTGGGCTATTGGGTGTGCAATGCTACCTGAAAGACATTTTGATCACAGGTTCGAACAATGTAGAGCATGTAAAGAACCTGAAAGTTACTCTTGCAATTGAATAATCTCAAAGAACAAAGAACAAAGAAATGTACAGCACAGGAACAGGCCCTTCGGCCCTCCAAGCCCGTGCCGACCATACTGCCCGACTAAACTACAATCTTCTACACTTCCTGGGTCCGTATCCTTCTATTCCCATCCTATTCATATATTTGTCAAGATGCCCCTTAAATGTCCCTATTGTCCCTGCTTCCACTACCTCCTCCGGTAGTGAGTTCCAGGCACCCACTACCCTCTGCGTAAAAAACTTGCCTCGTACATCTACTCTAAACTTTGCCCCTCTCACCTTAAACCTATGCCCCCTAGTAATTGACCCCTCTACCCTGGGGAAAAGCCTCTGACTATCCACTCTGTCTATGCCCCTCATAATTTTGTATACCTCTATCAGGTCGCCCCTCAACCTCCTTCGTTCCAGTGAGAACAAACCGAGTTTATTCAATCGCTCCTCATAGCTTATGCCCTCCATACCAGGCAACATTCTGGTAAATCTCTTCTGCACCCTCTCTAAAGCCTCCACATCCTTCTGGTAGTGTGGCGACCAGAATTGAACACTATACTCCAAGTGTGGCCTAACTAAGGTTCTATACAGCTGCAACATGACTTGCCAATTCTTATACTCAATGCCCCGGCCAATGAAGGCAAGCATGCCGTATGCCTTCTTGACTACCTTCTCCACCTGTGTTGCCCCTTTCAATGACCTGTGGACCTGTACTCCTAGATCTCTTTGACTTTCAATACTCTTGAGGGTTCTACCATTCACTGTATATTCCCTACCTGCATTAGCCCTTCCAAAATGCATTACCTCACATTTGTCCAGATTAAACTCCATCTGCCATCTCTCCGCCCAAGTCTCCAGACAATCTAAATCCTGCTGTATCCTCAGACAGTCCTCATCGCTATCCGCAATTCCACCAACCTTTGTGTCGTCTGCAAACTTACTAATCAGACCAGTTACATTTTCCTCCAAATCATTTATATATACTACAAAGAGCAAAGGTCCCAGCACTGATCCCTGTGGAACACCACTGGTCACAGCCCTCCAATTAGAAAAGCATCCCTCCATTGCTACCCTCTGCCTTCTGTGGCCTAGCCAGTTCTGTATCCACCTTGCCAGTTCACCCCTGATCCCGTGTGACTTCACCTTTTGTACTAGTCTACCATGAGGGACCTTGTCAAAGGCCTTACTGAAGTCCATATAGACAACATCTACTGCCCTACCTGCATCAATCATCTTAGTGACCTCCTCGAAAAACTCTATCAAGTTAGTAAATAATCTCAGGCTCAAGAAAGGGAAGTAAAAATGTTTTAAATCTTCTATTCAGTATCTTGGACACATCATCGACCAAGTCGGTCTTCACAAAGAACCTAAGATAATGTGAGAGATCCTGGATGCTCCACGAGCGTATAACGTGACTCAGTGAAGGTCCTTTTAAGAATTATATTACTATGGAAAGTTCACATCACACTTAGCGATTGTCTCGCATATAATGTCTTCAGGTGAAGAGACCAAGCATTTGCTTTCAGGATGTTGACAAGTGCTGAGTCAAACTATACCCGCTTGAGAAAGAAACTCTCGGCATTATTTTTAATATTCGAAGATTCCACCAATATCTATTTGGCCATCAATATACTCTATTGACTGACCATCACTGAGCAATTTTTGGGCCACATGAGATGATCCCTTCGCTTGCTGCGAGTTGAATACATTGGGCGTTAATCTTGTCGGCATATGATTATGTCATTGAATATTGTAGGTCTGAACAACACGTGAACGCAGATGCCTTGTCTCGACTGCTGCTACCAGATCAACAAGACCAAAAAGGTAAGCACAAATCTGATGAACATTTCAAAGACATATTCGATCTGTCTCCTGTGAAAATGTTCTGATAACTTCTTCTCAGGTACCGCAATTTACCAGAACGGAACCGCTGATGAGGAAGGTGTTGGACATGATTCAAAAAGGTTCTCTGATAAAAGTGCACAAAAAGAATCCAGACCTTAAGCCCTATCCTACCAGACATCTTGGAGTTGATAGTACAAAATGGAGTATTGCTGTCAGGTATTAGAGTAATCATTCCGTCATGTCTAAGAAGTAAAATCCTGGAACAGCTGCACAAGCTCATCCCAGTGTAGTTAGAATGAAAGAGTTGGCGAAAAGCTACTTCTAGTGGCCCGGGTTGGATGCTCAAATAGAGGAGAAGGTTGGGTTATGCCAATACTGTGCAGAGAAATGTACCTCCACTACAACCTTTGCATCCATGGGAATAGCCCACATGGCCATAGCAAAGGATCCATGTTGATTATGCTTGACCATTTGAAGGACACACAAGACCATAAGACATGGGAGCAGAATTAGGCCACCCAACCCATCGAGTCTGCTACGCCATTCAATCATGGTGATATTTTCTCATCCCCATTCTCTTGCCCATAATCCCTGATTCCCTTATTAATCAAGAACCTATCTATCTCTGTCTTAAAGACACTCAGTGAATTGGCCTCCACAGCCTTTTGCGGCAAAGAGTTCCACAGATTCACCACCCTCTGGCTGAAGAAATTCCTCCTCATCTCTGTTTTAAAGGATCGTCCCTTTAGTCTGAGATTGTGTCCTCTGGTTCTAGATTTTCCTACAAGTGGAAACATCCTCTCCACGTCCACTCTATCCAGGTCTCGCAGTATCTTGTAAGTTTCAATAAGATCCCCTCTCATCCTTCTAAACTCCGAGTACCGACACAGAGTTCTCAAACGTTCCTCATACGACAAGTTCTTCATTCCAGGGAACATTCTTGTGAACCTCCTCTGGACCTTTCCATGCCAGCACATCCTTCCTCAGTTGCGGGGCACAAAACTGCTCACAATACTCCAAATGAAGTCTGACCAGAGCCTTGTACAGCCTCAGAAGTACATCCCTGGTCTTGTATTCTAGTTGATGGTTGATGTGCATACAAAGTGGCCAGAGGTGGCCATCGTGAAATCAACAACTATGGAACGGACCATAGAAAGACTCGACGAGGTATTTGCAAGGTTTGGGCGACCTGAACAACTCGTGAGCAATAAAGGTACTCAGTGCGCATCAGCCAAATTAGAGGACTAATTGAAGGGATGTGGCATCAGCCAAATCAAACCTGCCCCCCACCATACAGCTGCCAATGGCTTAGCTGAACGTTTCAAACAATTGCTCAAACATGCCGTGACGGTTTTGAGGGATTAAGATTCTCTACCGAAATGCGGCAATATGTCTGTGCAGAGTCTGCACGTTCTCCCCGTATATGCGTGGATTTCCTCTGGGTGCTCCAGTTTCCTCCAGTGGTCCAAAGACGTGGGGGTTAGGTGGATTGGCCACGCAAAATTGTTAGTTGGGGTTACTGGGTTACGAGGACAGGGTGGAGGTGTGGGCTTAAGTAGGGTGCTCTTTCAAGGGCCGGTATAGATGGGCCGAACGGCCTCCTTCTGCACTGTAAACTCTATGATTCTATGAATAGCTTTGTAATGACATACAGAAACACTGAGCATTCAGCAACACAAAGCTCACCGGCTATATTGATGTTCAAAGGAAACTACATGCACAATTCTTGCTTGGCCATTCGGCCCATCGAGTCTGCACCACCACTCTGAAAGAGCACCCTATTTAGGCCCACACCCCCACCCTATCCCCGCAACCCCACCTAACCTTTGGATACTAAGGGGCAATTTAGCATGGTCAATTCGTCTAACCTGCACATCTTTGGATTGTGGGATGAAACCAGAGCACCTGGAGGAAACCCACGTTGACTCGGGGAGAACATCACATTTGCAAATCACTTTAAATCTGTGCCCTCTCGTTCTTGATCCTTTTACAAGTGGGAACAGTTTCTCCCGATCTACACTGTTCAAAACCCTCATGATTTTGAACATTTCTATCAAAACCCCTCGCAGCCTTCTTCTCTCCAAGAAGAACAGTCGCAACCTCTCCATTCTATCCTCATAACTGAAGTTTCTCATCCCTGCAACCATTCTTGCTGCCATAAGGTGTAGTTCAGGCAACTAGCGTAGATGCATTTAGGGGAATCATACAATTCCTCCAGTGCAAAAAGAGGCCATTCGGCCTATCGAGTCTGCGCTGACCCTCGGAAAGAGCACAGTACCTAGCACCCCCCCCTCCCATCCCAATGATCCCACCAAAGGTTTGGACACTAAGCCGCAATTTAGCATGGCCAATCCACCTAACCTGCACATCTTCGGAGGAACCCGAAGCACCCAGAGGAATCCCAGGCAGACACGGGTAGAAAGTGCAAACCCCACAGTCACCCCCCCCCCCCAATGTTGGAATCATCCCTGGCGCTGTGAGGCAGCAGCGTTAACCACTGGATAAAAACATGAAGGAGAAAGGAAGCAAGGGATATACTGATGGGACGCGATGGAGTGGGGTGGGAAGAGATTCATCCACACACACCACCACCCCCACCCCCACCCCCACACCACCCCCCCCACACACCCCTCACACACACCCCCACACACACACCGCACCCCCACACCCCCCCCCACACCCACACTGCGCCCACACCCACACTGCGCCCACACTGCCCCACACCCCCCCCACCCACACACCCCCCCACCCACACCCCCCCCCACCCACACACCCCCCCCACCCACACACCCCCCCCACCCACACACCCCCCCCACCCACACACCCCCCCCACCCACACACCACCCCCACCCACACACCACCCCCACCCACACACCCCCCCCCACCCACACACCCCCCCCCACCCACACACCCCCCCCCACCCACACACCCCCCCCACCCACACACCCCCCCCCACACACCCCCCCCACCCACACACCCCCCCCACACCCCCCCCCACACCCCCCCCCCCACACACCCCCCCCCCACACACACACCCCCCACACACACCCCCCCCCACACACCCCCCCCCCACACACCCCCCCCCACACACCCCCCCCACACACCCCCCCCACACACCCCCCCCACACACCCCCCCCACACACACCCCCCCCCACACACACCCCCCCCCACACACACCCCCCCCCCACACACACCCCCCCCACACACACCCCCCCACACACACACCCCCACACACACACCCCCACACACACACCCCCA
Source organism: Scyliorhinus torazame (assembly GCF_047496885.1). Classification (NCBI taxonomy): domain Eukaryota; kingdom Metazoa; phylum Chordata; class Chondrichthyes; order Carcharhiniformes; family Scyliorhinidae; genus Scyliorhinus; species Scyliorhinus torazame. Next base: position 10,300,202 of record NC_092727.1, on the reverse strand, counting down.
CACACACCCCCCCACACACACCCCCCCACACACACCCCCCCACACACACCCCCCCACACACACCCCCCCACACACACACCCCCACACACCCCCACCCACACACACACCCCCACACACACACCCCCACACACACACCCCCACACACACACCCCCACACACACACCCCCACACACACACCCCCACACACACACCCCCACACACACACCCCCACACACACACCCCCACACACACACCCCCACACACACACCCCCACACACACACCCCCACACACACACCCCCACACACACCCCCCCCACACACCCCCCCCCACACACCCCCCCCCACACACCCCCCCCACACACACCCCCCCCACACACCCCCCCCCACACACCCCCCCCCACACACCCCCCCCCCACACACCCCCCCCACACACCCCCCCCCACACACCCCCCCCCACACACCCCCCCCCACACACCCCCCCCCCCCACACACCCCCCCCCCACACCCCCCCCCCCCCACACACACCCCCCCCCCCCACACACACCCCCCCCCACACACCCCCCCACACACACACCCCCACACACCCACACACACACACCTGTGGCTGAATGGCCTGTCTCTGTGATGAATATCATTTTGATATGACGGCATATAAACGTCAGGTTATCATTTCTTCAACTCATTAACATATGGCATGATTCTCCTGTCATTATACACCCCGGACATTGGTAAACAACAATGCAGGTGATCCAATATTTAGAGGGGATTCCTGGGAAAATGTCACTGTTTGCATGGGATACTCAAGAGTGTGCCAACATTTACACAGGTCTCTCGTAGTTTGCCAGCATTTGCATGCGGTCCACTCTGCAAAATAACGTTTGCCATGTGTTGTGTGGAGCAGTGGGCTACATTCACACTGGCACATAGCCTTCATTCCCTTTCTGTAACAGACTCCACACAAATACAATTGAAAACTTCAAAAAAATGTATAAGCTTGAAACATTCACTAAGTATTATATAATTTGAGAAGTATTTAAATACAGTGGGGTTCAAGAGAGCAACAACCAACAAGCTAATAATAATCTTTATTAGTATCACAAGTAGGCTTACATTAACACTGCAATGCAGTTACTGTGATAATCCCTCAGTTGCCACATTCCGGCATCTGTTCGGGTACACGGAGGGAGAATTCAGAATGTCCAATTCACCGTTCGGGACTTGTGGGAGGAAACCAGAGGAACCGGAGGAAACCCAAGGAGATACAGGGAGAACATGCAGACTCCGCACAGACAACGACCCAAGCAGGAATCGAACCTCGGACCCTGGCGCTCTGAAGCAACAGTGCTAACCACTGTGCTGCCATGCCACTCCTTGTCTGTGCGCTCAGCAGTGATGATGGAGGGAGATGGAATTTGGTGATACTAGACAGATTGTATTTTTCTACATTATCCTGAGAAATTACAGATAATTGTTAAGTGTGGGCAATAGACAGAGACATAAACCATATTCGGAAGGAGGCTCAAATTTTCCATAGAATGCAACACATCGGAGATTCAACTGCGTATGGTTTTCTCTGAAGATAATTCCCATCATAAACAAGATACTTTTAAACTCATGATAAACAGCAAAACATTGGCCAAGTACAACATGCCCTTTGCTGCAGACATGTTACTCGATCCTGCCATGAAAAATTGCTGCGAGTGTGCATCAGAGGCTAAGAAAAGAACAGAGTCCAGCATAGATGCGAATCTGTTTACTTCTTCTCAGGAGTCAAGGCATGTGGCTGTCAGACATGTATGGAGGTAATTCCGGCAACGTCCCGGTATCAGAGTTATTTTCAGCATGGTCACAAATACCATTCCACTTCTCATATGACACATCACCGAGGAATGTTGAGCATATTTTTTTCATGTTAAGGACCAAACACAGGCCTGAGGTTTTACTGCTCTGTCATCCCTCTGCTCTTCTCAAGGTGCTGGCTCTTGTTAGGGGCTTTTGGCAGACACCTCTTTGTACAGAGCATGTCCAAGCTGTAAATGACCTCCTCATCTTCTGCGGGTTGGTCCTCCCATGGCATGGCCGTCCACAGAACCGACAATTCATGTTGTGGTTGTTGGTGCTTGGGGGAAACTTCTGTGCCGGTGTCACCTCTGGTCCTCTGGGCTTGTCAGATGGTGAGAGTTTGGCATACCAGGTCAGAATCAGGCCATTCGACCCAACCGGCCCATGCCAGCATTTATGCTTTACTCGAACCCCTGCCCATCTTGCCTCATCTACACCCAATCATCAGGGCAGCACGGTGGCGCAGTGGTTAGCCCTGCTGCTTCAGGGCACCAAGGTCCCAGGTTCAATCCCGGTTCCGGGTCACTGTCCGTGTGGAGTTTACACATTCTCCCCGTGTTTGCGTGGGTTTCGCCCCCAAAACCCAAAGATGTGCAGGGTAGGTGGATTGGCCACGCTAAATTGCCCCTTAATTGGGAAAAATGAATTGGGTACTCTAAATTTTAAAAAATCTACATCAATCATCATGACTCTCTATTCCCTTCTCCCTCACCTGCTTGTCCAGTTGCTCCTTGCATCTATAATACTTGCCTCAACCACTCCCTGTGGTAGTGAGTTCCACATTCTCACCACACTTCAGGGAAGGTATGTTTCCTCTGAATTCCTCATTGAAGTTATGAATGACTATCTTATACTGGTGGCCTCTAGTTATGCCCTTTCCCACGAGGAAACATTCTCTCTGTATCCGCTTCAGCAAACCTTTCATAATTTTAAATATCTCCATAAGGTCATCCCTCGGTCTTCTTTTTTTAAGAGAACAATTAATTAATTTAATTCTTAAGAATTAACAGCACAGAAACAGGTCATTAGCCCAATTGGTCTATGAAAGTTTTTTTTTTAAATTTTTTTGCCCGGGACCCATTTTTACCAACCGGCCATCCTTCGGGACCCACGCCGGCCGACCTTCGCGACCCACGCTGGCCGATCATCGCGACCCACGCTGGCCGATCATCGCGACCCACGCCGGCAGACCTTCGTGACCCATGCCGGCTGATCATCACAACCCATGCCAGCTGACCTTCGCGACCCACGCCGGCCGACCTTTGCGACCCACGCCGGCCGACCTTCACATCCACCATTTTTCTATTACTTTTAATGCAAGAGGTGAGCCTGGGCTTACATTCTATAGACTAGAGAAGCGAAGAATGAGAAATTACGCCATTAAAACAGGCATTATTCTCTCAGGATTCTCCAGAGCAGATGCAGAATGTAAGTTTTCCTCAGATGGGTGGTTTACAGACTGGGGATGTAGTCTGCAAATTACAAAGCAATGATTTTAGACATAGATGAGGAGGAATTACTTAACTCACAGTATTGTGAATCTTTTTAATCTCTAAAATTCAGTCAGATGCAGGAAGACTGAATTGAATTTTTAAAAAGATCTTCTCCTGGGTCTGTGCGCTGATGTCAGGAGGAGATGGTGTTTCTCTCTGGGCTCCGAGCGCGTGCACCGATGAGCGGGCACGCATGCACAGCATGCCCGCATTTTTAAAGCGGGCCACTGCTGTCATATTTAAAGCCGCTCGCAGCCGACATTTTTAGAAGCCAACAGCTGTGGCCGTTATGCCTGAATTCCTGCGATCGGGAACGCCACGAAGAATGGCTCCACGACCCTCCCGACACCCGCCTACAACCCACCCGCGGGTCGCGGCCCCCACTTGAAAATGCCTGGTCTATGAGGTGTTAAAGTGCCAAACAAGTTCCTCCCATCCCACTTCATCGGACTGTATCGCCACAGCCCTTCCACTCCTTTCTCCTTCATATGCCTATCCAGCTTCCCTTGAAATGCATCTCTGCTATGCACCAAACTGCTCCATCTGGAAGCGAGTTCCACATTCGCACCACTCTCTAGGTTAAAGTGTTCCTCCTGAATTCCCGACTTATTAGTGACTACCTTATATTTATGTCCCCGAGTTCTGGACTTCCCAAAAGCAGACACATTTTCTCGAGGCCTGCCGATCAAGCCCCTTTATAATTTTAAAGACCTCCATTAGGTCACATCCAAACCTCTGGATTGCTAGTTTAGTAACATAAACAACACATTACTATAGCCTTTGAAAACATTTTTTTAAATATATAGACGGCTACAGTTGACATGGAAATGCTTTCAGGAGCTGAATCACAAGGGCTACGGAGTGGAAAAAGACTGCGAATTATAATCTTAATCTGTGATGCTCTCTTACTTTCCATTACACCACAACAGCAGATAATGTGAAGGGAAGACATTACGAACCCACTATAATTAACTTCAGCAATAAGGGCACTAGACCATTCTCTGGTGGAGTCTCCCAATTTGGGATGGCTACATATCTCTCTGAATGGATGCATTGAATGTACTCACAGCTGTGACTTACATCTGCGTGAATGGTTTAAAAATTCTGGGACTATTAAAGAAACTCTCCTTAACCTCTTCAGTTGCCAGGGAAGGATTTTTATAATTAGCAGTGATCACATGTCAGAGGTGCATTCCATCAGTACAAAAATGTTGGAAGTGCTTTCTGCCTGTTCAGGCAGATGTTCGCGCTCGCATTGCACAACTGGAAATGCAAGGAGTTACACCGGTGCCCTGGATAGCATTCCTATTTTGTGTAAATCAAATAACCAATCAAAGTAAATCAAGTAAACTAAGGGACAAATTAAAGGGGCATCCCCTTAAAGGGATATCGCCTGAATCAAAAAACAAATGACAAATTAAACCTACAACATCAAATCAAAATGTGATCAAGAGGGTCAATGAGACACCCCATCCCCGCAGTGCCCACCAGATATGGAAGGCTATGATGGTGTCAGTAGACACCGCGTGCACCCACTCGAAGGACACCCGAGCGAAGAGGTGCAGGCAGTCGGGTTGGATGACACGGTTGCCCATTGCCTGGATCTGTTTATGACAAGTTTGACCAGACCCAGGAGCAGATGAAGGATGGGGTCCTCTTTCCCCGCCCCTCTCCAGGCCGAGTACCCATAGATCAGGAGCGTGAGGCTTTAGTGCAAACAAACCCGCAGCAAAGGGTTTTTTTAAGAAACTGAAAAGGTTTTTTTTCCCAAATCTTTTTTTGCTCCCTGGGCCAGTTGATCAAATGAGAATTAGAAACATAGAAAATAAAAGTGGGAGTAGGCCTTTGGTCCTTCGAGCCTGTTCCGCCATTCATTACGATCATCCAACTCACTGAATTATAACAAATCATGAAGTTGGAGTTTCAATGAAAGGGATCACTAATTACACAGAATCTGTTGCAGTGTGTAAATTTTACTTCTTGAAAAAACATCAGCGAATAATCCCATAATCCTCAGGAATGTTTAGTGCAAACACTGATTATCTACAGCTAAGAAATCAGTTTTCTAACCAGGAAGCAACTGTGAACACTGGCCTTTCCCCGGTCTTAATTTCCTTGGTTTTTCATGAGTAAACAAAAACTATTTTTATGCCATGCTCCATCACACAGAACCTAAAGGAGCAATTACCAACCCGAGAGCGAGCCTGAACATCCACTGTTTAAACTCACACAACAGCTTGTGTTTTTTGGCAGTCTTTAGTAAAGTGTCACAAGATGCTTCACAGCGTCAGCCCTGGCTCAGAGGGTAGTGGTCTCGCCACAGAGTCAGTAGGTTACGGTTTCAAGTCCCACTCCCGAGACTGGAGCACAAAATCTCGGCTGACTCTTCCAGTTTCGGACTGTCAGAGAAGAGTCACCTTTCGGACGAATAAAGATTCCATTTATTCTCTCTGGAGCCCAATAGGTCTAATTAAACTAGTAAGAGTGGGGTATTTATCCCCGGTGCCCTGACCAATATTTATCCCTTAACCAGCATCACACAAATATTATTTATCCCTTAACCAGCATCACACAAATATTATTTGCACATTCTTACGGGGCTGTTTGTGGGACCATGCTGTGCATAAATGCACGCCGCCATTTTCTTACTTGCAAAAGTGACTACACCTCATTGGAAGTTTTTCCATTTCCACAAATAACAGGTGCTGAGGGGCAGTCACAGATTCAGTGAATGGCCACTTGGAGATAATTCAGGAGTTTAGAAACATGGAAAAGAACAAGTGACTTCATAGAACGCCTACAGTGCAGAAGGCCGGCATTTAGCTCATCGAATCTGCACCGACCTTCTGAAAGAGCCCCCCCCCCCCCCCCCCCCCCATTTGGCCCACTCCCCTATCGCCAGAACCCCACATAACCCGCACATCTTTGGACTGCGGGAGGAAACCCATGCAGACACAGGGAGAACGTGCAAACTCCACACAGTCACCCAAGTTTGAATCAAACAGGGTCCCTAGTGCAGAGGCAGCAGTGCTAATCACTGTGTCCCCATAACCTCATAGGGAAGAGGTAGAAAAACACATGATTGAGAAGCAAATGGGGGACATGGGAGCCAGGCAGTCCTGTAACTGCAACATCTTCTGCATGAGTACCAATTCTTTGAGAATTTGTTTCACTCAATTACTGCAACCATCCTATAATCAGCTGCTGCGCTTGGAAACTAGATGCAATATTTTGCAAACCACCTTTTAACTTAAAGTTTATCTAACTAACATATCATTAGGATGAATCTGGCACAGATGACTTGCTTTAGTTGCTTGCAGGTGCGACAGTGCTGAAACCTGAACAACTTCAGGTCACCTAATGTCATGCTCCCAGAAATATCTCAGTTGCTACGTCCTTAACATGAGGAAGGCTCAGAAATAGAACCTGCTGAACAGCTGCTCAAAGAGGTAGCAATATGAAGAAATATTAAACTAACCACCCCCCCTCCCCCCCCCCAGCCACATTCAACGTTGTGGGAAGGAAATGCAATTTCAAAATTTGCGATTGACATCAAATTGGGCGGAGGGCAGCACAAAATACAGGAAGACGTTGGTCCATTCTCAGAATGGGCATGCAAAACAAATTAATTTTAATGTAGATCAGTGTGAAGTGGTGCATTTTGTGAGGAGATTAAGGATGCCACATACTCCTTGGAAAATAAGGGTGTAAATGTAAGCGAGAAGCAAAGGGGACCCACGGCACAAATCACTAAACAAAGCCGTGCAGGTTACAGGAGCTCTGTTCTCCAGAAAATAAATGGTTGAGGGTTGAGCTGATGGAGCTCTTCGATCAGGTAAATGTAGAGAAGACATTTTCACTGGTGGGGAGTCCAAAACTAGGGGTTTGCAAACATGCTGTACAATAGTCACCATTAAATTCAGTTCAGGACAACTTAGTTACTCTGAAAATGGCTAGAATGCACAATTAGCTATTACAATGATGCAAGCGGCATTGATGCATTTGAGGGGAAGGTGGGTTAACACAAAAAGGAGAAAGGAATATGCTGATCGGATGACATGACTCGCATGGAGCTTGGACCAGTTGAGCCATCGGCCATGTTACTACACTGAACTTTCTATGCAAAAGAGAGGGAACGGATACATGGAAAGATAGATACAACAGCAGCAGATACCTGGGAACACCGCCACCTGGGGTTTCCCTCCAAGTCACTCACCATCCTGCCTTGTAAATATATCACCGCTCTGTCACTGTGTCAAAATCCTGGGACTCCCTCCCTAACAGCACTGGGGGTGAACCTATAGCATATGGTTCAAAAAGGAAGCTCACCACCACATTCTCAAGATCAATTAAGGATGGGCAATAAATGCTGGTGTAGCCAGCAACGCCCACGTCGCGCAAATGAATAAAAACCTGCTTTCCCATAACAAAAACAGGCAAACGTCAAACAGCGACTCCCATGAAGGGTCTTCAGCCAAATTCACGAGGTTATATCGACCAGGAAGATTCTAGGTTTTACCCGGGGGGGGGGGCTATGCCACTTTCCAGCTGCGGGCAGGATGGTATTGACTGCTGTGAAGGGGGAGTCCGATGGGTGGAAGAGGCAAGTGGCACCTGTGTTGTTGGCAAGGAGAGGGAAGAAGAGCCAGCTATGAATCAGTGAATACTCCAATTCTTATTGCTGTGAAGCCTGCTGGATGGGTATACATGTCCTGACGATAGGATCGCTCTCAGCAGTGATGACCCCCCTTCCCCCAATGTTCAAATAGTCTGTTAACCCTCGCTGTCCAGACTCACATACGGAAAGAGTCACATTTATAATAATAATCTTTATTATTGTCACAAGTAAGCTTACGTTAACACTGCAATGAAGTTACTGTGAAAATCCCCTCGTCGCCACATTCCGGCGCCTGTTCGGGTACACAGGAAGAATTCAGAATGTCCAATTCACCTCACAAGCATGTCTTTTGGGACTTGTGGGAGGAAACCAGAGCACACGGAGGAAACTCACGCACGAGGTGTAGTGCTGGTGAAGTAGTGCACGAGGTGATCCTACCACATGTGGATACATATTCGGGATGAGTCATTGCTTCCAAGTGAAGGGAAAAAGATGGGACAACACTCCAAAAATGTTAAATTTCAGGTTAGATTACAGACTTATTAGCTCCACACAAATATCCCCTAGATCGGAAAAGAACAAACTCCAACCATATACTCACACACACATACTTAGTATTCCTATCTGACACATTCCCCAGCCTAACTCACAGAAAACAAAGGTATAGTGTTCTAACAGATAAGATTCAATTCAAAGCCAGTGCTATACAGTTCACAAAATAAAAGAGTGCAGGAGCAGATCAAATATTCTAGGAATGAACTAGGTGCTTAAAAGTAAGATACAGATCAGAGGCATAAAAGCATCACACAACCTAAAAACTATCACTTGTCAGGGTTAAATCCATCATGATTCAATTAGAGGAGTTGGTATTGTCACTGGATTTGTAGTCCAGAGAATTAGGGTAATGATCTGGGGACCCGGGTTCGAACCCCACATGGAAGATGATAAGAGTTCAATGAAAATCTGGAATTAAAAGTCTAACGATGACCATGAAATCATTGCCAACTGTCCTAAAAATCTATCTGGTTCACTAATGCCCTTTAGGGAAGCAAATCTGCCAACCTTATCTGGTCTGGCCTGCAAGTGTTTACAGCTCCACAGAAATGTAGTTGACTCTTAACTAAATGCCACTAAAATACCAGTAAAAGGAATGAAACTGGGCAGGCCACCAAGCATCGACCAAGGCACTGGAAGCAACAACGGCAAACACAGCCGTATTGACCCTGCAGTCTTGCTTGCTAACATCTGGGGGCTAGTGCCAAGATTCGGAGAGCTGTCTCAGACTAGTCAAGCCTGATAAAGTCATGCTCATGGAATAATACCGTCCCAAACATCACCATCCATGGGTATGTCCTGTCCCATTGGCAGGACTGAGCCAGTAAAGGTGGTGGCGCAGAGTTATACAGCTAGCAGCGAGTTACCCTGTGAGAATTCAAAATCAAATACGGACCCCCATGAAGTCTCATAGTATCAGATCAAACACAGGCAAGGAAATTTCCTGCTGATTACCACAACCTCCCTCTCCCCCTATTGAACACAACTTGGAGAAAGCAATGAGAGTGGCTTGGGTTCAGAATATACTCTGGATAGAAGACTTCAGTGTCCATCACCAAGAGTAGCTCAGAAGCATCACCACAGACCAAGCACCAAACCCTCAAGGGCATAGATGCTAGGCTGTATCTGTAGCAGGTGGTGAGGGAACCAACAAGAGGGAAAAATATATTTGACATCATCCTCACCAATCTGCCTGCTGCAGTTGCATCTGTCCATGACAGTATTGGTCGGAGTAACCACTGCGCAGTCCTTATGGAAGCAAAGTCCCGTTTTCATATGGAGAATACCCTCCATTGTGTGGCACTACCACGGTATTAAATGGGACAGACTTCGGACAGATCTAGCAACTCAAGACTGGACATCTATGAGACACTGTGGGCCATCAGCAGCAGCAGAATTGTACTCAACCAGAAACTGTGACGGCATATCCCCCACTCTACCATTACTATCAAGCCAGCTTCAATGAAGAGTGCAGGAGAGCATGCCAAGAGCAGCACCAGGCATGCCAAAAAACAAGGTGTCAATCTGGTGAAGCTACTAAACAGGATTACTTGCATGCCAAATGGCATAAGCAGCAAGTGGTAGACAGAGCTAAATGATCCATAATCAACGGGTCAGATCTAAGCTCTGCAGTCCTGCCACATCCAGTCTTGAATGTTGGTGGACAATTAAACAACTCGCTGGAGGAGGAGGTTCCACAAACATTCCCATCCTCAAAGATGGAGGAGCCCAGCACACCAGTGGAAAAAACAAGGTTGAAGCATGAAATCCATGAGTTGTAGAGTATTCCTGTTAACTGGAAATCTTCCCCAGTCATGAAGTGTTTATCAGGAGTAAATATGATAAGAGATGTTGCACTTGTTGCAAGCAACAAGATAAGATTTGTATTTGTACAGAACAATTGAAATGGCACTCGATGATAAAACTGATGATTAATCTCGAGTTTAACACTTTCACAATCGGCCAGGATGTGAAAGCCCAAAGGCACAATGGTGGATGCTGAAAATCAGAAATAAAAAAACATTGCTGGAAATACTCAGGTGGCATCTGTGGAGAGAAACGGAGTTAACATTTCAGTTAGAATCATAGAATTTTTTTAGAATGTTATAGTGCACAAGGAGGCCATTCGGCCCATCGAGTCTGCACCAGCTCTTGGAAAGAGCACCCTACCCAAGCCCACACCTCCACCCTAGCCCCATAACCCAGTAACCCCACCCAACACTAAGGGCAATTTTGGTCACTAAGGGCAATTTAGCATGGCCAATCCACCTAACCTGCACATCTTTGGACTGTGGGAGGAAACCCACGCACACACAGGGAGAACGTGCAGACTCTGCACAGACAGTGACCCAGGCCGGGAATCGAACCTGGGACCCTGGAGCTGTGAAGCAATTGTGCTAACCACCATGCTACCGTGCTGCCCACGGTATGGCCTCTGGTCAAAGAAGGAAGATCGAAATGTGAAGGCTTTTAAACCATTAGAAAGGGCAGAGGGCAGGAGAGAACAAAAGAGAAGGTCTCTGATAGGCTAGAGGGAGGTTGGAGGGAGGGCAGGAGCGTGCAACTAACAAAATATTTCATGATGCAAAAGCCAAGTAGAGTGGTAATGGGTATGATATGGAAACAAAGGCTGTGCCCAAATGAAGCATGAATGGTGTGGCGTTTGACTTGCACCCAGTAAACCGGTGCAAAACCCATGTGGCAGACAAGATTGTGCAGTGTGTTCTTTGGATTTTCCGGCTCTCCCATCAAGTTTGCCACACAGCAAGATCCAAATCCCTGTTTCTGGGACAGGTTGGGTGGGTCGGTCAATGACATGGTGTACACCCATCACCATCTGCACTGCCGACACAGCCAAATGGGTTCAAAGGCCGAATAAAACCACTGCCTGGTAAGGCTTCAGCAAATCTACACAGTGGGTGAGTAATTTGAGACCTGACACGTGGCGAGAGTAGCATGGCTCTGGAGCAACAGGCGACTCGAGAGCTTTGGGGTATTCCTCGCTTCATGTCTGGGTCTGTTGCACACTAACCCGTAGAGATTGTTCGTTATGATCATTCAACAACTCCATTATCATTGTAGAATATAACTGGGACCGTCGGTCGATGGTATTTTTCCTCCCTCTCTCTGAAGATGCTGCCTGACCTGCTGAGTATTTCCAACATCTTCTGTTTTGATTTATGTTAGAAGGTGAGCTAGATGGACAGCAGTTATTTTTCATGCACAAATTCCAAAATGAAATAGGATTCAGATGAGTTGTTGATGGCTTGAATTTCAATCTCCCCAGTTATTATAGAACCCAAATCCCTTCGTCACATTACTGCCATGTAATCAAGGGGTATGACCTATTTACTACCTGACTCAACATTTGCTGCCTAACAGTACTGCATGTGAACTCTAACTGTGATTAATGTGCTAGAGTGCAACCAACATTTGAGTAACTCGCACAAAAAGTGATTAAGGAATAAAAATACAGATACCACTACAATCCCCCTTTAAAATAATCAAATTTAGTTTTTGCTTTTCACAGGGTCTCTGTGACAGCTTTCTGAAGCATCAGACAATCTGAGCCATGAATGTGTTGTTCCACAGCATCGATGGAACCTCAGGAAGAAAGAACTAGCCTTTCCACAACTCCCTTCATGCCATGCTCTCGGTTCCAGCCTATTGACAATCGGATACCCCATCCACTGCATCTGACATCCCAAATTAACCACCTCAGACAAGTTTGGTCAGGGCACATATCTTTCCTTGAGACGACTGCAAGAACTTACGTTTTTACAGTATCTGCTTATCATAGTAAAACGCCCCGAGCTACATCCCAGAGGCATTATAAAACAAAATTTGACAACGAGCCACATATCCAGGCAGATTTGTCAAGCTTTGGATGCTTTGGCAAGGGGTGGCTTTAATGAACATCTGAAAGGAGGAACGATAAGTAGAGGCGTGAAGGGGTTTAGGAAGGCATTCTGGAACCTAGGGCCCAGGCACCTGAAGTCACGATCTCCAATGGTGGAGTATTTAGAATTGGACCATTGAATTTACAGTGCAGGAGGCCATTCGACCCCTCGAGCCTGCACTGGCCCTTGGAAAGAGCACCCTACTCAAGCCCACACCTGCACCTTATCCCCATAACCCCACCTAACTTTTCTTTGGACACTAAGGGCAATTGAGCATGGCCAATCCACCTAACCTGCACATCTTGGACTGTGGGAGGAAACCGGAGCACCCGGAGACACGGGGAGAACGTGCAGACTCCGCACAGACAGTGACCCAAGCCGGGAATCGAACCTGGGACCCTGGAGCTGTGAAGCAACAGTGCTAACCACTGTGCTACCATGACGCCCGAGGCTCAAGAGGCAATTCTAATTCTCTTAACTCTTTATTCAAGAAAGCCAACTAGTGAAGGACAGAACTGGAGCCAATCTGTACTCACTTTTATATTTATTTAAGTTCCACAGTACACTACACCCAGCCTAACAACTACATTTGCGTTACATTATCAACTGAGCAAAGTTGGCCTCCTCAGCCTTTGTAGAGGCATGTTTGTTAGAACATTCCACGAGCTGAGAGAGATTTCCCAATGGGGAACAAATATCAACAGATAACAAGGATGAATATTTTATCACATGTCAGTTAAATAAATAGATATAAGAGGTGATTGACCAGCAGTTTCCCAGCCACAACAAAATCACCAGGACTTTTAAATAAAGACTTTGGATGACCTTGGCTCCCAAAGATATGCCAAACTTAAAATAGCATTAAAAGGTCACTGTCGGCTTGAAGTGGGAGTTTCAGAACCAGCTGCCTACAAATCTGCCTCTCAAATTCTGCATTTCTGGTGGATGGGATGATTTGAAGTTTCTGCTCATTCAGATTAACTTTCAAAAACGCCCGGTCAGTTTCCTATTTTCTCTTTCTCTTCTCAAACGGGCTGGAGGCCAGGGTTCTGCTAATTCTGCTCCTGGGTCTTGGGGGGGGGGGAGCCCCCAAGGGGAGCTCCAGAGGGGGAGGGGTGACAACCCCCAAGTGGTTGGGTGGAAGCCCACGAAGGAAGAAGAGGGGCACCCACCAAGGGGAGAGATATTCAAGATCCTGATGAGAATGGGCAGGATAAATAGCAAGGAAATACTAGCACTCTCCCCCCCCCCCCCCCCCAAAGAGTACCAATCTATGTAGAGGGCAGAGATTCAAAATCATTATTAAATGGTGTAAAGGTGATGAGAAGAAAAAAGGCATTCACCCAGAGGCTGGTTGGAGTCTGGAAGCAACCTCCTGATTGGGTGGTTGAGGCAGGTTCAATGGAGGTATTGAAAACGCAATTGAATTGCTCCCAGAAAAGATGGGACGAGATAGAATGCCTTTCAGTGAACCAGTGCAGACCTCATGGGCCAAATGGCCTCCTTCTGCATTGTAAAGATTGTCAATCTATGAAATGTCGTGAGGGCTGGTGAGGTAAGTGCTGAGAGACTGCTTCTGCTGGCTGGCGGGTCTCGAACGAGTCTCAGTTTAAGGGGATCAGCAACTGAGGACTGAGGAGGAGAAAATTTATCTACCCAGAGGGTTGCGAGTACTCAGCTGTTGAATCACTCAAGGCACAGAATGAGACCATTCAACCCTGCGAATATTTATAGATTCTCCTCACCTGAAGAATAAAGGATGTGGAGATAGGCTTGATGTGGTGGGTCAGACATGATCATAGATTTTACAGTGCAGAAGGAGGCCATTTAGCCCTTTGTAAAGAGCACCTTACTTAATCCCGCACCTCCAACCTATCCCCTTAATCCAGTAACCCCACGTAACCTTTTTGGACACTAAGGGCAATTTAGCATGGCCAATCCACCTAACCTGCACATCCTTGGACTGTGGGAGGAAACCGGAGCAACCGGAGGAAACCCACGCAGACACGGGGAGAATGCGCAGACTCCGCACAGACAGTGGCCCAAGCCGGGAATCGAACCCAGGTCCCTGCCGCTGTGAAGCAACAGTGCTACCCCCAAGCCCCATTTATTGAAAGACGGAGCAGGGTTGAGGGTCCATCGAGTCGTCTGCCATGCCCCATTCCAAGTTTGCAGGAATCAAATCCATAGCAGAGGGGGCACAGGAGCAAAACAAAGCAGAGGGACTTGGGTGTGCTGCGATGTAACCGAACAACACAGGCCAGTGTGGAGGGGCTGAATGGCCACCTCCTCCCACCTGCCCGACGCCATGAAGCGGGCAAACCTTTGAAACCCATACCTCTGTGGACACAGGTGGCAAGCATGCCATCCTGGGGAGGCAGCAGGGGCGACACCAAGTTAAAATAGATGATTGGAGGTCATGGAGAAGAGGATATGTGATTTTTCTAAAAACAAACACACACAGATTGGCTCAGGGCAGCGGAGAACTTTCCCAGAGTGGAGAGAGTAGAACTTTGAGTTGCCGCTGAGAGGGAAAGTGTTACAAAGTATCTGTGCCATTGTCTGCGGGTTAAACCGGATACATTGTTGCTGAGGGGAAGGGACTTTATTACCTTCTCCTCGCCACTCGCTCCGGGCTCACTCTCCCCCGCCGTCATCTTCCCTCTCACTGATCCCCACGGCCGCTTCTCAAAGTTGGAATCAGATTGTTGTGTGGTGTTTATTTTTGTTCAATCCCAATTTTTGTTCCTTTGTTGTTGTCTTTTTTTTTGTCTCCTTCTGCCGGGGATTTGCAGCGAGGAAGCGGAGCAGCAGCCGCCGCCACACAGGGAGACAAGCGACAAGCGACCCCCCCCCAACACCCGCCCATCAGCCCCGGGGGCGCGCACGCCTCCCGTGACGCGCGCGATCGACTGCGTCCGCGCTCCCCCCACCAAGCCACCCCTGGGCGTGCGCGCCCCCTGCTGGAGGCTGGTCTGTTCCTCAAACAGAGCAACTGGGGGTTGAATCTCTTCACCTCTTCCCCCCCACACACAGTGTGTTTCCCTCCCTGCTCTCTTCAGCAGCAGCAATCTCATTCTTTTGCTTCCATTTCGCTTTGGAAGGTAATCTCAGGGTCTAGGTACATTTGAACAATAGTTGAAATGACGGAATCACACAGGACAGAAAGAGGCTAGCAAGCTCATGGCGCTCATGAATGAAATGAAATGAAGATCACTTATTGTCACAAGTAGGCTTCAAATGAAGTTACTGTGAAACGCCCCTAGTCGCCACATTCCGGCGCCTGTTCGGGGAGGCTAGTACGGGAATTGAACTGTGCTGCTGGCCTGCTTTGGTCTGCTTTAAAAGCCAGCTCTTTAGCCCTGTGCTAAACCAGCCCCTGTGGCCACTTTGATAGCATCATCCAATTTCTATGCTCTTCTCCCTTTCAAGGAATTCCGCACAGTGCAGAAGGAGTCCATTCGGTTCAGCGAGTCTGCTCCAACCCTCTGAAAGACCACCCTACTTAGGCCCAGTACGCCCCTCCTTAATCTCTGTAACTCCACCTAACCTGCACATCTTTGGGCTGTGGGATTGGAGTTGGGTTTGCTCAGCTGGACGGCTAGTTGGCGGTGTGGAATATCACCAACAGTGTGGGTTCAATTCCTCTACCAGCTGAGGTATCCATGAAGGTCCGGCCTTCTCAACCCCCACGCCTGAGGTGTGGTGACCCTCAGGTTAAATCACCACCAGTCAGCTCTCTCTCTCAAAAGGGGGAGAGCAGCCTATGGTCCTCGGGAACTCTAGAACACAGAACATACAGTGCAGAAGGAGGCCATTCCGCCCATCGAGTCTGCACCAACCCACTTAAGCCCTCACTTCCACCCTACCCCCGTAACCCCTCCTAACCTTTTTGGTCACTAAGGGCAATTTATCATGGTCAATCCACCTAACCTGCACGTCTTTGGGCTGTGGGAGGAAACCAGAGCGCCCACAGGAAACCCATGCAGACACAGGGAGAACGTGCAAACTCCACACAGACAGTGACCCAGCAGGGAATCGAACCTGGGACCCTGGCGCTGTGAAGCCACAGTGCTATCCACTTGTGCTACCGTGCTGCCCAAGTAGTGATTTTCAGTTGCGGATTTCAATACAGCTTTATCGTTGCACTGTGGGATGAAACCTAAGCATCTGGAGGGAACCCACGCAGACACAGGGAGAATGTGCAAACTCCACAAAAACAGCCACCCAAGGCCATAATCAAACCCGGGTCCATAGCGGTGTGAGGCAGCCGTGCTAACCACCATGCCACCCTAATTATCCAATTCCCTTTTGATACTTTTTAAATTAAACAAAAAATTTCAATTAAAAGGCAATTCAGCAAACCAATCCACCTGCTCTGCACATCTTTGGGTTGTGGAGGTGAGACCCACGCAGACACGGGGAGAATGTGCAAACGCCACACGGGACAGTGGACAGTGACCAGGGCCGGGATCGAACCCAGTTCCTTGGTGCCGTGAGGCGCAGTGCTAACCACTGCTCCACCATGCTGCCACCGTCCCACCCTTTTGATAGTTACTCTTGAATCTGCTTTCACCTGTGTATCTCAGATCACAACAATTCACCTGTCATATAATCTCATCTCTCCTCTGGTTCTTCCTTTGATCTGACCTAATTACCTTAAATCATCCAGCCACCAATCCTCCCTGCCACTGGAAACAGTGATTTACCCCATCAAGAACCCTTGATTATTTTGCATGCCTCTATGAAATCTCCCCTCGCCCTTTCTGTGTTCTAAAGAATATCGGGAATGTAGGACCAATCTGAAACGAGGAATCAAGAGGGTGAAAAGGGGTCATGAAATATCTTTAGCAAACAGGGTTAAGGAAAATCCCAAAGTATTTTATTCATATATAAGGAGCAAGAGAGTAACTAGAGAAAGGGTTGGCCCACTCAAGGACAAAGGAGGAAAATTATGCGTGGAGTCAGAGAAAATGGGTGAGATTCTTAACAAGTACTTTGCATCGGTATTCACCGAGGAGAGGAACGTGACAGATGTTGAGGTTGGGGATAGATGTTTGATTACTCTAGGTCAAGTCGGCATAAGGAGGGAGGATGTGTTGGGTATTCTAAAAGGCATTAAGGTGGACAAGTCCCCAGGTCCGGATGGGATCTATCCCAGGTTACTGAGGGAAGTGAGAGAGGAAATAGCTGGGGCCTTAACAGATATCTTTGCAGCATCCTTGAACACGGGTGAGGTACCGGAGGACTGGAGAATTGCTAGTGTTGTCCCCTTGTTTAAGAGGGGTAGCAGGGATAATCCAGGTAATTATAGACCAGTGAGCCTGATGTCAGTGGTAGGGAAGCTGTTGGAGAAGATACTGAGGGATAGGATCTATTCCCATTTGGACGAAAATGGGCTTATCAGTGATAGGCAACATGGTTTTGTGCAGGGAAGGTCATGCCTTACCAACTTAATAGAATTCTTTGAGGAAGTGACAAAGTTGATTGATGAGGGAAGGGCTTTAGATGTCATAAACATGGACTTCAGTAAGGCGTTTGATAAGGTTCCGCATGGTAGGCTGATGGAGAAAGTGAAGTCTCATGGGGTCCAGGGTGTACTAGCTAGATGGATAAAGAACTGGCTGGGCAACAGGAGACAGAGAGTAGCAGTGGAAGGGAATTTCTCAAAATGGAGAACTGTGGCCAGTGGTGTTCCACAGGGATCCGTGCTGGGACCACTGTTGTTTGTGGTATACATAAATGATCTGGACCAAGGCATAGGTGGTCTGATTATCAAGTTTGCAGATGACACTAAGATTGGTGGAGTTGCAGATAGCGAGGAGGACTGTCAGAGAATGCAGCAGAATATAGATAGATTGGAGAGTTGGGCAGAGAAATGGCAGATGGAGTTCAATCCGGGCAAATGCGAGCTGATGCATTTTGGAAGATCCAATTCAAGAGCGAACTATACGGTAAATGAAAAAGCCCTGGGGAAAATTGATGTACAGAGAGATCTGGGTGTTTAGGTCCATTGTACCCTGAAGGTGGGTGCGTAGGTCGATAGAGTGATCATGAAGGCATACGGCATGCTTTCCTTCACCGGAAGGGGTATTGAGTACAAGAGTTGGCAGGTCATGTTACAGTTGTATAGGTCTTTGGTTCGGCCACATTTGGAATACTGCGTGCAGTTCTGGTCGCCACATTACCAAAAGTATGTGGATACTTTGGAGGAGAGGGTGCAGAGGAGGTTCACCAGGATGTTGCCTGGTATGGAGGGCGCTAGCTATGAAGAGAGGTTGAGTAGATTAGGATTATTTTCATTAGAAAGACAGAGGTTGAGGGGGGCCTCATTGAGGTCTACGAAATCATGAGAGGTATAGACAGGGTGGATAGCAAGAAGCTTTTTCCCAGAATGGGGGACTTAATTACTAGGGGTCACGAGTTCAAGGTGAGAGGGGAAAAGTTTCAGGGAGATATGCGTGGAAAGTTCTTTACGCAGAGGGTGGTGGGTGCCTGGAACGCATTGCCGGCGAAGGTGGTAGAGGCGGGCACGATAGCGTCATTTAAGATGTATCTAGACAGATACATGAATGGGCAGGGAGCAGAGGGATACAGATCCTTCGAAAATAGGTGACAGTTTTAGATATAGGATCTGGATCGGCGCAGGCTTGGAGGGCCGAAGGGCCTGTTCCTGTGTTGTAATTTTTCTTTGTTCTTTGTTCGAAAGAGAACAATCCAGTCTCACGCTGTAACTCAAGCTTCTCACCTCCACACCCACCCCACCCGCCACCCTGGATCATTGTCATAAATCACCTCTGCACCCTCTGCAAGGTCATGCCATACCCACATTCATTTTCAAGGCGGGTATATATTGCCAATGGGGTCGGTTATCTCAGTAGGCTGGATGGCTGGTTCATGATGCGGAGCGATGCCAGCAATTCGGGCTCAATTCCCATACCGGCTGAGGCTATTTATGAAGGCGCCGCCGTCACAACCTTGCCCCCGGCCGGAGGTGCGGTGACCCTTGGGATATAACACCACCAGTCAGCTCTGAAAAGGGAGAACAGCCTATGGTCATCTGGGACTGTGGCGACCTTTACATTTACATCGCCAATTGCTACTCACCCACAGTTTGACTTAACAAAGTAGAATGATGGGTCACTTCAGTGAGTGGTTAGAAAGCAACCACATTGATGTGGGACATGAGTCACATGTCGGCCAGACCAGGTAAGGATGGCAGATTTCCTTCGCTACAGGACCTTAATGAAACAGATAGGTGTTACTCAATCCAACAATCTCACCATCATTTTACTGATAGCAGATTTTTACATAACGTGTTGAAATATTTGAAGGTGTTGCGCACAATTAATTAATTCATTAATTATGCTAGTGGCATCACAGTTGTAACAGGAGAGGAGCATTTATAGAGCAGATTTACAGAACAATATTTACAGAACAATAGCATTTCTATAGCATCTCCCAGACCACAGAGCTTCATGAAGAATTTTATAGCCGATGAAGTTAGAGTTCACTATTGTAATGCAGGAAACTGTAGGCCTGGGTAGTCAAATTTAGTTTTAAAAATCAATCACTTTCATTACAAATTCATTGTTATAAGTAACAAGGTCAAGGAAGCCATTTTAATTTCTTAACATTGGGCTTACAGCCTTTTCACATTCTATACTTTTTCTTTATTAATTATATATTGATTTTATATTAAAAGTCAGCCATGAAATGTAAAATTATTCAGTGATCAATTTTGATTATCTTATTAATGAGCGGCACTGTAGCACAGTGGTTAGCACTGTTGCCTCACAGCGCCAGGGACCCACGTTCGATTCTCTACTTGGGTTACTGTCTGTGTGGAGTCTGCACGTTCTCCCTGTGTCTGCGTGGGTTTCCTCCGGGTGCTCCGGTTTCCTCCCGCAAGTCCCGAAAGACGTGCTTGTTAGGTGAATTGGACATTCTGAATTCTCCCTCCGTGTACCCGAACAGGCGCCGAAGTGTAGCGATGTGGGGATTTTCACAGTAACTTCATTGCAGTGTTAATGTAAGCCTATTTGTGACACTAATAAAGATTATTATTATTATATTTTTTAAGATGGTGAAGAGCTGAGACCCATTAGTCAGACATAGCCAAGTTGAAGGTCAAATATTATTGGGTGACCTATAGATTGTCAGGGGGATATCTGGGGCACATTCAATTAATATTTTAAAGATATAATTATATTATATTGTCATTGTAAATATATTGCATGTCACATCATAATCTAAATCTTGTATATATTGCACATGCACCATTTAATCTACATTGAAAGTCACAAACTCCAAAGTGTTAATGCTACTAAATATACCTTGCCCCATTGGTTCTGTGAGCTTAGTGAAAATGTGTTGAGATAACCACTAACGTGATGATTGGGGGCTAGACTGACGGCATTAGAAAGTGTAATTCGCTGTTTATGGTAAATGATAGCATTGGATTCACAGGTGGCATTAAACGTGTGCCAAGCTGTCATGTTGACTCAGTTGTATAATTCCTGCCTCTGCGTCAGAATGTGTTGATTCAAATCTTGCTTACGTTGGACCGGGGGCCGGTTTAGCTCAGTTGGCTGGACGGCTGGGTTGTGACTTAGAGCGAGGTCAGCAGCGCGGGTTCAATTCCCGTACCGGCTGAGGTTATTCATGAAGGCCCCGTCTTCTCAACCTTGCCCCTCTCCTAAGGTGTGGCGACCCTCAGGTTAAATGCCCATCAGTCAGCTCTCCCCCTCAAAGTGGAGGTCAGCCTATGGTCATCTGGGATTAAGGTGACTTCACTTTACCACTGGACTGACACCACATTGCGGTACTAAGAGAGTGCTGCACCATCACAGCAAACCTTGTCAAACCCCACACCTCCCCTCCCCAACGCCCACACAGACACCCTCAGCCCGATCACACGTGCACAAAATACCAACATGGCACCTTGGCATCCTAGTAGTGCCCATGCCAGCTGGCAGTGCCATCAGCAAGATTTAAGTTGCAATATTCAAGGGAAACCTCAGTTCTTTTGGGAGTGAATCACTGCCTCTGGGTACAGTGGGTTCAAGTGTTGCCGAAGGAAGCATGACACTTTACATGTAAACATATGAATTAGAAGCATTTGGCCCCTCGAACCTATTCCAACATCCAATAATATCATGGCTGATCTGACTGTGGCCTCAACGTCACATTTGCACCTACGCACGATGACCTTTGACTCCCTTGTTAGTCGAATACATCTAAATTCTGCCTTTAAAATATTCAATGACTGTGCCTCGACCTCTAGAGAAGAGAATTCCCCAGCCTCATAACCCTCTGAAAGAAATATGTTTCCTCATCTCCATCGTAAGTATGTTTCCTCATCTCCATCTGGCGTAAATAGGCAACTGCTTATTTTTAAACTGTGTCCCTTAGTTCCAGTTCTAGAGGACAACATGGCTCAGTTTCCAATGATTGTTTGTTTAGCTGTATCTATTTAGCTGTCTCTATTGGCTTAGATTTTCCTCAAGGCAGAAGTTTTAAAATTAATACTCAGGATACGGGCTTTGCTAGGAAGGAGAGCATCTTTTGTCCATCATGAATTCTCCTGGGCCTGAATGTCCAGGATGGCACCCGTTATCCGGAGAAGCAACCCCCAACACCCCCAGTCTGAACGCATTATGGCAAGGTCCCCAGCCCCTCCCCCCACATCCCCCCTCAGCCCAATCACACACACACAAAATACCAACATGGCACCTTGGCATGCCAGCCTGGAACCCTGGCAGTGCCCATGCCAGCTGGCAGTGCCACCAGGGCACCTTGACAATGCCAGGCTGGCACCAAGGTTGCACTGACAGGGTACCCAGATGGCATCAGGGCACAACCCTGCCCAAAGGGCATGCAGCTGGGAGCCTGAGATCCCCTGGGAGACCCCACGAGTGGCATTCCATCTGGTCCCCATTTGTGCAGACCAGTGCTTAATGGCACTCACCCAGAAGTCTCCAAGCCAAAGTGGATGAATCCCGAAGCCTCAGGTACCGCGGGAATCTGCACATTAAAGTGAGGCTAACTGTCTCACTCTAATGTGCAGATTTGCCAAAAAGTGATCCTGCCCACAATGGGCGGGATTTACATTGCATTGTCTTGGGAGATCACGTTGGATCTCACGAGACGTGAGCCGGGTAGATCCCGGGAGCGGGGTCTCCCGGCTTTTATTGGCCACGCTTCACCACGGCGAGCTGCATTTCAGGCACAGCGTGCCCACTGGATCCCGCCCTGAATTCCAGGAACCGCGGTATTAGTAAGCACCAGGTATGTTATTCTCTAAGTCTGAATAAAGATTGTAGACTTCCAGTTAACACAAACACTTTATTCAAAGGGTTCGTTCTGTTTCCAGAGCTCAACTAGATGCAATACAGTCAAGAGGTATGACCAGTGAAGCTCAGGTAAGCTGCCTATGCTGAGCTGTCTCTGTCTGCTGCTGCTCACTAGCCCTGTGCTTCTGAAAGAGGCGGATCCTGCCTTGGGCTCGACCCTTTATACCCGTCTATGATGCTGCCCTCTAGTGATGCTGTGGCTGTTACATCTGTGCTGCAGTCCCTGGTGTTTGTGCAGATGTATGTACAGATGTACAGATCACTACACCCCCCCCCCCCTTTATTTGACATGTTTTCTAGACTGACTTCAAGAAAACTGTACAAAACAAATGGTGAGACTATGGAAATCTGCACACTGTGAAAATGATAAAAGTAATACAGAAACAATTAACTGTGTTATGAGTCCATCGTGAGAAATGTCCATATTCGCCTTGTGCGTGTGTTGAAGTGTCGTCACAAATCTAGCCAGTCGGGTGACTTACGGCTTCTGCTGGAGCGCCTTAACGGTGGTGGTGGTGGGGATGATGGTTTGATGTCATCAAGAGTACTGTCTGGCGTTGTGTAGTGAGGAACGTCCTGTGGACAAATGGACTCGGTCAAGTCCAGTGTGGGAAATACTGGCGTTGTAGGTCGAATCACTAACAGATCCTGGCGGTTACGGCGAAAAGGTACTCCCGCTGACGATTTGACAATGTAGGACCGCGGTGCCTCCTGCCTGATCACCGTGGCTGGCTCAGACCATCCGCCTTCTGGGTCCCTGATTCTGACGATGTTGCATATTGTCAGTGGCTTGAGTGGGATCACATGTTGATCGTCGTATTGTTTTTGTTTGGACCGTAGTGCCCGCATTTTGTCGAGGACCAGAGCGTTGTCGGGGTCTCGAAATTGTATCGCCGGTAGGGTTGTCCAGATGTCTCTGCCAAAGAGCATCTGCGCTGGCAACAGTCCTGAGCTCAATGGGGTTGCTCGGTAAATAACAGTGCTAGGTTGAACATAGAACATAGAACGATACAGCGCAGTACAGGCCCTTCGGCCCACGATGTTGCACCGAAACAAAAGCCATCTAACCTACACTATGCCATTATCATCCATATGTTTATCCAATAAAATTTTAAATGCCCTCAATGTTGGCCCTTGATGTCCGAGCGTGAATCTGTTGCCTTGCTAATGAGTTGTTTAACCATGTGGACACCTTTTTCCACTTTCCCATTTGACTGTGGGTAGTGTGGGCTGGATGATACATGCCGAAAGCTGTAGCTGTCTGAGAACTCTTTGCATTCCCAGCTCGCAAAGCAGGGACCATTATCTGACATCACCACACGCGGGATTCCATGTCGCGCGAATGTCTCCTGGCACGCCCTGATGACAGACGAAGACGTGAGATCAGGGAGTTTCAGTACCTCTGGATAGTTTGAGTAATAGTCCATGATCAGGACGTAATCACCCCTGTGGCATGAAATAGGTCAATGCCCACTTTTGTCCACGATGCCATTGTGAGTTTGTGTTGCTGCAGGTTCTTTACACTGTGCGGGTTGATGTCTTTGACAGGTGTCACATGTCATGACCATGTCCGTTATGTCTTGATTCATGCCGGGCCAGTACACAGCCTGTCGTGCTCGCCTTTTGCATTTCTCAATTCCAAGGTGGCCTTCATGAATCTTACGTAGCATCTTGGCGCGGAGAGTGGTCGGAATCACAATCTGCGCATTGCGTAGCAGAAGGCCGTCAACTTCAATCAGTTTTGACTTGACATTCTGAAAATGTGGACATTGTCTCCTTGTCCAACCGTGCTGGAGTAGGTGCAGCACTCTCCGTAAGGTTGCGTCTTTCTGCGTCTCCTGTCGGATTAGGCAAAGTTTCTCATCCGAAGCAGGCAAATTCTCCATGCATAACTGTGTTTGGGCCTCGATTTCTCTGACGGGGGCTGGTGGTGCGCTGTCAGTGCCAATTGATCGGGACAGTGCGTCGGCAATGGCAAGGTCTCTTCCCGGGGTGTGTACTAGGGTGAAATCATACCTTCGCGGCTTCATCATGATGCGCTGCAGACGAGGTGTCATGTCAAGTCATGTCTTGTCTATGATATGGACCAACGGCCTGTGGTCGGTTTCCACTATGAATGTGGGCAGGCCGTACACGTAGTCGTGGAACTTCAGAATCCCAGTGAGGAGTCCGAAACATTCTTTCTCGATTTGTGCATATCTGCACTCAGTTGCGGTCATGGCCCTGGACGCGTATGCCACCGGGACCCAGTCAGACTGGTCGTCCTATTGGAGGAGAACGGCGCCAGTCCCGTCCTGGCTGACGTCAGTGGAGATCTTGGTAGGTCTGGTTGCGTCAAATAAAGCAAGGGTCGGTGCCCTCGTTAGTTGCTGTTTGAGATCCGCCCATTCATTCTGGTGACATTGTGTCCACTCAAACGCAGTGGTCTTTCGTAGGAGATTGCGTAAAGCTACCACCGTGCGGACAGGATTGGGATGAATCTGCCGAGGAAGTTGACGAAGCCCAGAAATTGTAGCACCGCCTTCTTGCCGTGTGGCGTCTTCATGGTCCATATCGCAGCGATTTTCACCTCATCAGGGCTGACACCCTGAGAGGATATAGTATCACCCCAAAAGGTGACAGACTCCTTCGCAAATGTGCATTTTGCCTGGTTCAGTTTCAAACCGTATTTATGAATCCTCTGAAACATCTTCTTCAGACGACAGAGATGTTCTTCTTCAGTGGTGGACCATACGATGATGTCATCCACATAGACTCTGACACCCTCGATGCCCTTGGTCATTTGCTCCATTATCCTGTGGAAGATCTCTGATGCAGAGATAATGCCGAAGGCCATGCGATTGAAGCAGAAACGTCTGAATGGTACGTTGAACGTACACTGTAATCTGCTCGAGTCATCGAGCTGTATCTGCCAAAACCCCTGCGAGGCGTCGGGTTTGGTGAAAATACGAGCATTTGCCATCTCAGATGTGATCTCTTCACGCTTGGGGATGGGGTAGTGTTCCCGGTGAATGTTCTGGTTCAGGTCCCTCGGGTCTATACATATGCGAAGATCTCCAGAAGGTTTCTTAACACATACGATGGAGCGAACCCAGTCAGTCGGCTGTGTGACTCGCGATATGACGCCTTGTGACTGCAGTCTGTTGAGTTCCGCTTTCAACTTCTCCTGCAGTGGAGTTGGAACCCTCCTGGGTGGCTGGATGATGGGTTTGGCGTCTGTTTTCAGCATGATTTTGTATTTGCAGGGTAAGGTGCACAAGCCTTTAAATACGGCGGGGTATTCTTGTAGCATGCTGTGGATTTTAGCTTCCAGGTTTGATGGATCCTGGGTGTGCATGTAAATGCGTTGTACCAGCTGCAGGTCTTTGCAGGCGTGAGCGCCTAACAGTGATGATTTATTGTTGTCTACAATCTCGAATTGTAGCTGCTTGCATATCGTCTTGTTGTCCACCCGGAGATGGCACGATCCCTTTGAGGCGATCTGATTGCTGTTGTAGTCCTTCAACCGACATGCAGCGGGTATTATTTCATGGTCTCCTGGAATCGAATGGAGATCCTCATTAGTGAGGACGTTTGCTGAGGCCCCAGTGTCAAGCTTGAAGACTAATGGAAAGTCGTTGACTTGCACAGTCGCAGTCCACTCACTGCTGGAATCAATGCTGTCGACCGGGTGAGGTGTGGCGATTGTTGTGTCATGTTCCTCAATTGTCTTGATCGTGTCCACGACAAGCGAGTTGTCGCAAGCGAGGTTGTCCTCGTCCGAGGAATACTCACCATTGGTTTTTTTGTGCTCCGTTGAGTCTATGCTTTTTACGTTGAAGTTCATGTATTTCTGTCCTATTGTCTTCATTTACGATGCAGCTCTGCACTGTGAGGCAAAGTGGTTGTATTTGCCACACTTTAAACATTGTTTTCCAGAAGCTGGACATTGCCCTTTTAAGTGGGCGTGTCCGCAGAGGGGACACATCATAACGCTGTCCCTCCACGCTTGCGCATGTGCAGTAGGCCTTTCTTCTGTGTCAAATCTTTAGGGAGAACTGCGCATGCATGTGGCCTGCACCCAGGTTCGCGCGCACGGGATTGCCGCTACAGGAGCACCTTCTGGAAGCCTGAGCCACCATTTTGACGGGCTCGACCTCGTGATGAAGGCCTTGGTCCCGGTAAGTAAATTCCTCATATTCTTCTTTACTTTTTTCATGAGTAGAGCATCTTTGCATGGCCGTTTCTAGGGTTAGGTCTTTTCGTTATAATAAAGATTTTCTGAGTCCCGCATCAGATATGCCATTGACTATCTGGTCTCTGATGAGGGAGTCACGGAGGTTTTCAAAGTTGCAGGATTGAGCTAGTAATTTTAAATCAGTTACAAAACTGCTGAAAGATTCTCCCGGTTGTTGCAAACGCCTGGTGAACTTGAATCTTTCAAATATCTCATTGACTTCAGATTGCCAGTCGGTTTCAAATTTTTTGATGATTATTTCCAGCTTGCCCTTGTCCTCCCCTTCCAGGGAGATAAAGGAATTATATATTTCTAATACCTGTGGCCCTGCAAGGGATAAGAGCAAGGCTATCTTCCTGTCATCAGACGCTGAGGTCAGACCCTTAGCTTCTAGATATATTTTGAACTGTTGTATGCGAAGTTTCCAATTGGAATGCATATTACCCGTGGTCTTGAGCAGGCGGGGAGGTTGGATTGGGTCCATCGTGTCGATTGGTATCTGAAGATTCCGAATGCTGCGAGGCCTTCCTTGGTCGAATGTCTGGTTTAAGTTCTCTTCTCTTGCTGGTGTCTAGCTAGCTTGCTGAAATCACATCTGGTACCATATGTTATTCTCTAAATCTGAATAAAGATTGTAGACTTCCAGTTAACACAAATACTTTATTCAGAGGGTTCATTCTGTTTCCAGAGCTCAACTAGATGCAATACAGTCAAGAGGTATCACCAGTGAAACTAAGGTAAACTGCCTATGCTGAGCTGTCTCTGTGTGCTGCTGCTTACTAGCCCTGTGCTTCTAAAAGAGGTGGATCCTCCCTTGGGTTGGACCCTTTATACCCGTCTCTGATGCTGCCCTCTAGTGATGCTGTGGCTGTCACATCTGTGCTGTAGTCCCTGGTGTATGTGCAGATGTACAGATCACTACACCAGGGTCCTGGGAAGGGGAGGGTACGGGATGCAAGGAGGCGGGGAGGAACACGATGGTGGTGGTGGGCGGGGGGGTGGGGGGGGGAACCTTGCTGTCGTGGAGTAGACCGAGGGGTGAGGAGGGAGGACTGGAGGCTGGAGGGGAGGATATTGCCAGTCTGAAGGGGCCTTACAATTAAGACATTACTCCCCCCCCCCCCCCCCAATCAGCCCCCTTCCCGTCCGAGGTCGAGGGTGAGAACGTTTTCTGTTTCCCATTCTCAGTCATCAGTCACCCGCCAGCCTAAAAATTGAGGCTGAATGGGAAAAGGCCATTCAGTTCTCACTTAAGGGGAACGGACGTGCTTCCCTTCCGATGCCCTGTCCGACTCACCTTAAAATCACATCCGGGTTGGGGCAGGCGGGATCCCAGAGGGAACCGCGCCCATGCTATGTTAAGCTGCCCCGCCACCGCCTCAGAACCCCATAAAATTCTGACGCTAGAGAATTAGAAATAAGAGCTGGAGTGGGGCATTTAGTCCTTCTAACCTGCTCCACCATTCACCAAGGTGGCCGCCCTTGCCTGTACTTTCCTGCTTGATCCCCGTAACCCTTTATTTCCCTGTCAACCTCTTTCTTAAGTTCACTCGATAATTGAACATCCAGAGCTCTCTGGGGTAGAGGATTCTAATGATTGACAGCCATTTGAATAAAGAAATGTATTTTCGTCAGTCTTTTAAAAAATCCATTCATCCCATGAATAAGTATGGTTCCAGATGACTGACTCCTTAATGTAAGGCTGTGACCCTCATGTTCTGGATTCCTGAGCCAAGGGGAACATTTTCTCAGAATCTACCCTGTCTAACCACTTAAGAATTACATATGTTTCAGTGAGATCAGTAGAAATTTGACCTGAAAAAAAAACCCAAAATTTAAAAATGCAACTTTAAAAGGACGCTGTTTGGCCAAGTTTTGTTTTAAATTTTATTTACATACCCATGACATAATTCACTTTGTGGCCATGTAAAAATTGATACACATTCCTCATTAAAATGTATTATTTTTGTCAGACTAAAAGGATGGGTAGCTGTTACTCTTCCTCTGGCCTTTATCGCCCCCATATGGACATCCTCTGAACTTCAGCTTATTCTGGAATTTACTCGTTGAAGAGCAACAGAAAGCGAAAGGCAACAGACACCCGCCTGAAGGCCTCGTCAATCCCAATTTAGAATAAAAGAGAACTCATGATTAAGCGCCAGTGGTGTTTGCACAGAACCAGTCAAAATCCACCTGAAATACCAATGATCTATTGTCAAAGCCTCCAGAAGAGGCTTTGGGTTTGGTTTGGCACAGGGCTAAATCGCTGGCTTTGAAAGCAGACCAAGGCAGGCCGGCAGCATGGTTCAATTCCCGTACCAGCCTCCCCGAACACCACAGCCAATCACAGGCAAGAGCATACACAGTACAAAACAGGGAACACAACACTTTCTGAGCATTCCAGCAGGAGACAGCTCAGGGCACAGAGCTCATAGCAAGCCACTCAGACATCCACCATGTGCTGAGTACCACTACAAGATAGTATTAGGAATAGGTCCACAGATTCTAGGGTTATGATCGAACCTCAGTAACCAGTTTACCACTGTAAATAAATGTTAGCAATAAAACTGAGTTGTACCATTCGCAACCGTGTTGGTTTGTCTGTGTAGCAGAGTACCCAACACATCACAGCCCTTATTTCCTATGAGTCATTGCCACCATTGTTTTTAGTCATGCTACACAATCAATTTCACATAAACATTGGCCTTTTGCATTATAGTGATCCGGCAAGGCTGGCTCCATAGAGATTGGGGCGACATCTTAAAGGGCACCCTGATCTGAACTGAAGATTAACTCTCCCCAGCCCCACAGAGGTATCGCCAGCAATCTCCACGGCATGCAGGGGGCGTGCAGGGGGGTGGGGGGAATCCCTTTGGCTGAATCACATCTTCAAATAGTTGTTGTAAACCTCGCCAATGTTTGAATATTCAGTGAAGGAGGATCATGCGGCTGGGTAATTACATTGAAATGTATTCAAATACATTAAAATGAGGTTCTCGACCTTTGTGGGCATGAACCCCATGCATCACCGGTGAGGGCCATGGAAAATCGGGAATCTCTATCTGTCCAGATTTTCCATCCGTGTGGCGATACCGCACACAGATAACACGGGTTCAAAGTCACACCCAATTGGTGTTTACTAACAACAGTTACGTCTAATTTGCAAATTCTGCAATTTGTACCTTCTCTGTGTCCATTGGCAGGCTTTCTAAGCAGAACAGTCACAAGAACACTCCGCGGAATCCCTTGCCATCACAGCTTATGTTGAATTTACATTGTCGATAACCACTTTGCGCAATTTAGTAAATATTGGCAGGCAGTGTCGTAAAACGACAGTGGTCTGAGGGAAATTTCACAGGATCATCGGCAATGCATCAGGAACGGTACATGTAGTGAGTGTAGTTTGTGGAACCTGGTTAGGGTTCCCTAAGGTTGGGATAAGGTTGGGGCGGAATTCTCCCGAAACGGCACGATGTCCGCCGACTGGCGCCCAAATCGGCGCCAATCAGACGGGCATCGCGCCGCCCCAAAGGTGCGCGCATCTTTGGGGGCCGAGCCCCAACCTTAAGGGGCTAGGCCGACGCCGGAGGAATTTCCGCCCCGCCAGCTGGCGGAAACGCCCTTTGTTGCCCCGCCAGCTGGCGCGGAAATGACATCCCCGGGCGGCGCATGCGCGGGAGCATCAGCGGCCGCTGACAGTTTCCCACGCATGCGCAGTGGAGGGAGTCTCTTCCACCTCCACCATGGTGGAGACCGTGGCGGAGGCGGAAGGGAAAGAGCGCCCCCACGGCACAGGCCCGCCCGCGGATCGGTGGGCCCCGATCGCGGCCAGGCCACCGTGGGGACACCCCCCGGGGCCAGATTGCCCCGCGCCCCCCCCCCCAGGACCCCGGAGCCCGCCCACGCCGCCTTGTCCCGCCGGTAAGGTAGGTGGTTTAATCCACGCCAGCGGGCCAGGCAATTTATCGGCGGGACTTCGGCCCATCCGGGCCGGAGAATCGAGCGGGGGGGCCCGCCAATTGGCGCGGCCCGATTCCCGCCCCCGCCGAATATCCGGTACCGGAGACTTCGGCAACCGGCGGGGGCGGGATTCACGGCAGCCCCCGGCGATTCTCCAACACGGCGGGGGGTCGGAGAATGATACCCATAGTTCTAAAAGATCATAGCAATCAACCTCTATCAATTAATCTGCAACAGATCGCTATGATTGGTCAGCAAATCCATTATCGTTACATCATGTGACTGCCAGGATGGTAGAAAGAAACTTTAAAGGATCTTGGATAATAATAATCTTTACTAATGTCACAAGTAGGCTTACATCAACAATGCAATGAAGTTACTGTGAAAATCCCCTGGTTGCCACACTCCGGTACCAGTTTGTTCAGCAATTCCTATCTGCAGTTGATTTTTCACAATGCATCTTGTTTCTGGTGGATAGAACTTTCTCACTGACTGGCGAATACCCATTGAAAGCTGTAAGAAGTAGCAAGGCGGGCAGCACGGTGGTGCAGTGGTTAGCACTGCTGCCTCACACGCCGAGGACCCGGGTTCGATCCTAGCCCCAGGTCACTGTCCGTGTGGAGTTTGCACATTCTCCCCGTGTCTGCAACAACCCAAAGGTATGCAGGATAGGTTGATTGGCCACGCTAAATTGCCCCTTATTTGGACATTTTTTATAAAAGAATTAGCAAAGGAATGTGCCTGGAGTTCTGAAAGAATAGGGTGAAATCTGCGCTTGAGATGGCCCTTCTTGATGCCTCTAATTCAGAAAGGGAGTCATTCTGACCACCAAGGATCACCTCCAAATGTGCTTGTCTTATCTTTACAGTAGCATTGAGTCATAATGGTGTGGTCACTGAAATCACTGGCTGCACAGATGGTAATGGCATTCAGAGGTAAATTCAGCAAAGTCCCTGCCATTAGTGTCTCCTAAATCACAATTGTTTTATAATCATTTGTCCGTGACATCATAGTTATCATAGAATTTACAGTGCAGAAGGAGGCCATTCGGCCCATCGAGTCTGCACCGGCTCTTGGAAAGAGCACCCTACCCAAGGTCAACACCTCCACCCTATCCCCATGACCCAGTAACCCCACCCAACACTAAGGGCAATTTTGAACACTAAGGGCAATTTATCATGGCCAATCCACCTAACCTGCACATCTTTGAACTGTGGGAGGAAACCGGAGCACCCGGAGGAAACCCACGCACACACGGGGAGGATGTGCAGACTCCGCACAGACAGTGACCCAAGCCGGAATCGAACCTGGGACCCTGGAGCTGTGAAGCAATTGTGCTATCCACAATGCTACCGTGCTGCCCAGTTACTGTGAGAGTTACTGGCAAGGAAGACCATTTATACTCACTTCCCCTGTTGTGAGGGGCCTATTTGGACATTTCAGAGGGTAGTTTAGCACCTGATTTATGCCACAGAAATATCTGGACAGCTCACTCAAAAAACATAGCCCTCCGCTCAAAATCCAGAGCGGCAACAGGTGAGAATGTTGGGAGTCAGCCATGTCTGGGATGATATTATCCCTGACTGCAGACAATTGTAGGAAAGCAGTAAGTGTGTTTATATTTGCTCAGAGTAGGTATTGCAAGCCCCAGGAGATCCACTCCCATTAAACCATTATCCATTTAACTTCTCTCACTTCACAATGAAATCAAATTGCAATCTCCAGTCAGAAAACTGGAGACCAAATTACAATCTTGAGGAAATCTCTCCTAGCTTTGACCTTTTGCTTCAAGATAATGTCAGAGATCAGATTATAACAGAAAGAAACAGATTGATAATGCTAACATGAGATTTGGGACTAATTAACCAGGCTGCTATTTAAACCATACATAAGTCAATCTGCTGAGACTTGCTAAGTAAATTCCGTCTGGTTTCAGCGCATATGTAGTAGATAAAGCAACAACGACTAGAACCCAATTCATGCAGGACAGAAATGGCATTGTTTCCACTCCTCTTCTACCTGTTTTCAGGTAAGTTCTTGTCAAAAACACTTCTTGTCCATCTCTGAACTCTGAATGAGCTTGTGTGTATTTTGAAAAAACAATTGAATGTCTTTTGAAAGGTTCAACTAATTTCATCCCAATTTATTGAACAACCATAACAATGCAGAGTACAGAATGTGTTGGTCATTGCTATGGGATGGTTTTTATCAGTCGTGTGTAAGTGCCATTTTGAGGGAAAAGTACAAACAAGAGGATTTGTTTTGAGCCAAAATGTATTTGACGGCATAGGACAAATTTTTAAATAAACCAGTGCATCCCAATGAATAGATAATTGCAATGATAAGCACGGTACAAATTGTTCTAAATAATTGTCATCTATAATTCTATTATGCATTTCCAATTCTACTCTGGAAGAAGTCAAATTGAAACAGGGTATGGCAAAGGTTTTATTTTTAACCATTTGCATTCGCGGGGCTTTGCGAAGTTCAGATAATGAACACATTTGGAATGCAGCAACTTTTGTGTCTCTATGTTGATAAGGAATTGGTTCAATAATTGCAACAATAAAAAGCAACAAATAATTGAACCTATGGGTTGCCCAGGAGTCATTCCACTGCTAGAACGCAGTTCTTTATTTCATATGAAGGAATATTGTTATTTGTACGATAATTGCCGTATTTCCAATAATCACGTCCTACTATAATGTGCAGACTTTGAAACTGATGCTTAGTCACTTAAACAGTTTTTCATTTATCTTTTTCTCTCTCTTACTCTTCTGAACCTTGGTCATTTGCCCAAGTTTTTCAATATAGATAAGCTCCACGCTGCTGATGATAGACTCTTTTAGTAATGTGTTTATATTGTTGAAATATAGTTGGATCACGGGCAGAATTATATATCCTGTCTCATAACAGTTTGGAGAGTGAACCTTCAGACATCAGTTAAAATTCCTTACTCCTGCCATTCTCAATATTTAAATATCTCCAGCGATATGTTTTTATAAATTTTCACCCCTTTCAATTCATCTGCAACTTTCTATCCCTCTGCAAGAATCTTTCTTACCTCTCACTGTTTTATTAGTTCTACTTATTGGTTCTCTTACTCCTCCATGCTGCATTCTTCCTGTATGGAATGGTGAATCCCAGGCTCTGTGTGTTCCAAATCATTCCTTGTGTGAATTAACTTTTAAAGAATGACGCAAACAAGGAGACTCTGAAAATAAATTTATGAAGTATTTAAAGCAAAGAAACAATCCATTCGATCCAACAGATCTGAGTTGCAGTTTATTCCACAGAACCTCCTCCCATTCTTCTTCACCCAATCGCATCAACATAGCCACAGACTAGAATCCGCAGAACCCCTACAGTGCAAAAGGAAGCTGTTCAGCCCATTCAAGTCTGCACCGACCCTCTGAAAGAACACCCTGCCTAGATCCACTCCCCCACCCTACCCCTGTAACCCCACCTAACCTGCACATCTTGGATTGTGGGAGGAAACCGGAGCACCCGGAGGAAACCCACGCAGACACGGGAGAATGTGCAAACTCCACACGGACAGTGACCCGGGGCCGATATTGAACCCGGGTCCCTGGCGCTATGAGGCAGCTGTGCTAACCACTGTGCCGCCGTGCTGTCCTGAATACACTCTATAATGTACAACTTATCCTTCTATTTTATTCTTCCTTTTCTGCTGATCAAACTGCCCATTAATTGAAATTATGTTATTTACCTTGGTAACTGCACATTTGAATTGATGCCTAAAGTTGCAGTTCTTCAAACTGTTGTGGAAACACAAACTATAACTATAATTTTTTTTGTCCCAAATGGATTTTGTTAGCACAAAGCTTCTCTCATTTCAGATTGGAAAGTCACAAGCACTCTTCTGATAATTGGGGAGATGATGACATAGTGGAAATGTCACTGAGCTGGTAATCCAGGTGCCCGGGCTAACGCTCTGAAATACATGGGTTCAAATCTCACGACAGCAGCAGCTAGAAATTAATTTCAATTAATAAGTGGGTTGAGACAGGGTGTTCTTTCAGAGGGCGGGTGCCGACTCGATGGGCTGAATGGCCTCCTTCTGCACTGGAGGAATTCTATGTTCTAAATCAGGATTGGAAAGCTAGTCTCCTAAACAGCAGCCTTGAAGATACCGCCAATTGTTCTAAAGACCCATCTGGTTCACTAGTGTCCTGTAAAGGGAGGGGGGGGACGGTTACAATCTGCTTGTCCTTACCCTATTCTGGCTACATGTGACTCCAGACCTACAGGAATGTGGTTGACTCTTAACTGTCCTCTGAAATCTTCAGTTCGAGGGCAATTAGAGATGGACAGCAAACATTGGCTTTGCTGGATACAGCCTCACTCCATTAAAAATGAAGGGGGGGGGGGAAACTCTGTGCCCCAAAGTGCATGTAGTTAGACATTTGAGGCTTAAATCTCTTCTTGCATTCGTGTCTGATAGATATCGTGGGGCATTTAAAAGTAACAGAATTCCCCACTCAGATGTCCCTCCCCAGTAAAAACAGTCGTTCAAAGGTTAATGCTAAAAGGAAAACGGACATAGGTTTAAGAAAATCTTGATGTTCCGTGTTAACTCTCTCCATGTGGAGAATACTGCATAGTCCTCAAGCTCATGACCGAAGCATTAATTAGCTAGTAGAAAATCGCTACAGTGATCATTTGCACAGTAAATGCGCTTTGGCAAATAGCTCTTTAGAGACATATTTACTTTGGAAATCAGGCCCTTAACGCACATCCATTAACAGGCCAGGGCGGTCGGGAATAAGTGCTGAAAATTGATTTCGAATGAAGTGGGCCTCAAATGAGAATCTTAAACAAGGGTTATGTCATAACCATCAAATGATATCACGAATATCATGGTGAATGGGTCTGGTGGGATCACTTGAAGATCTGAAAGCAAAAATTGGTATTGCAGTAAAAAATATAATCCCCCACTTATTAGTAGGCGGAGGCATGACATACTCTCTGGGGCCGTGCATTACGGTTTAAGACAGGATAATCTTTATAGACCACTATCTGTTCATGGTTGGAACAGGAAGAATCTTGTTCGAACAGGTTATCCAATTAGTCCCACATACTCCCCTGCTCTTTCGTCAAATCGCTCCACATTTTTCTCTTTTGAGTACTTATCCAGTTCCTTTTTGGAAAGCTACCACAAAGGCCTGCTTTGATCTCTCAAAGCATATCCCAGGTTACAACAACTTGTTACTTTCAAAAATACTTTCTTCGTCTTCTCCCTTTTCTTTTATCAATTATCTTAAATCAGTTCCCTTATCTAACTGACTCTCCTGCCAGCGGAAATACTTTTTCTCCCTATTTACTCGATCAAAACCCCTCACAATATTGAACACGTCTATTAGATCCCCTCATTAACCTTCTCTGCGCACATTCGCAGCTTCTCTAGTCTCTCTCTACATAATTGCAGTTCCTCGGGCCTGATGCCATTGTAATAAATCTCTTGCGTACCCTCTTCAAGGTCTTTCACATCTTTTCTAAAACTTGTGCCCCGAACTGGACACAGTACTCCAGTTGAGACCAAGCCAGATATTTTTTTAAAGATTTGATCTTGTATACTATGTCCCCACCTATAAAGCCAAACATCCTGGGCTGGATTCACCGTTCCTGAGACTAAGTGCGGAGAATCTGTGGCGTTTTACCTCAATAGAATCGGCAGCCTTGTCATATATGTCCTTCGAAGGTCTCGCTGCTCCTTCACCCTGTGTAAAATTGTACCATTCAGTTTATATTGCCTCACCTCATTCTTCCTTTCAAAATCCATGACCATACTTCTTTGCGTTGGTTTCATATAAGGACATAAAGACATAAGAACTAAGAGCAGGAGTAGGCCATCTGGCCCCTCGAGCCTGCTCCACCATTCAATGAGATCATGGCTGATCTTTTGTGGACTCAGCTCCACTTTCCGGCCCGAACACCATAACCCTTAATCCCTTTATTCTTCAAAAAACTATCTATCTTTATCTTAAAAACACTTAATGAAGGAGCCTCTACTGCTTCACTGGGCAAGGAATTCCATAGATTCACAACCCTTTGGGTGAAGAGGTTCCTCTTAAACTCAGTCCTAAATCTACTTCCCTTATTTTGAGGCTATGCCCCCTAGTTCTGCTTTCACCCGCCAGTGGAAACAACCTGCCCGCATCTATCCTATCTATTCCCTTCATAATTTTATATGTTTCTATAAGATCCCCCCTCATCCTTCTAAATTCCAACAAGCACAGTCCCAGTCTACTCAACCTCTCCTCATAATCCAACCCCTTCAGCTCTGGGATTAACCTAGTGAATCTCCTCTGCACACCATCCAGTGCCAGTACGTCCTTTGTCAAGTAAGGAGACCAAAACTGAACACAATACTCCAGGTGTGGCCTTACTAACACCTTATACAATTGCAGCATAACCTCCCAAGTCTTAAACTCCACCCCTCTAGCAATGAAGGACAACATTCCATCCGCCTTCTTAATCACCTGTTGCACCTGTAAACCAACA
This sequence comes from Scyliorhinus torazame, assembly GCF_047496885.1. Lineage (NCBI taxonomy): Eukaryota > Metazoa > Chordata > Chondrichthyes > Carcharhiniformes > Scyliorhinidae > Scyliorhinus > Scyliorhinus torazame. The sequence goes on along the minus strand of NC_092727.1, from coordinate 10,262,760 downwards.
TTTTGTGACTCATGCACTAGAACACCCAGGTCTCTCTGCACAGCAGTATGTTTTAATATTTTATAATTTAAATAATAATCCCTTTGGCTGTTATTCCTACCAAAATGGATAACCTCACATTTGTCAACATTATATTCCATCTGCCAGACCCTAGCCCATTCACTTAACCTATCCAAATCCCTCTGCAGACTTCAAGTATCCTCTGCACTTTTTGCTTTACCACTCATCTTAGTGTCGTCTGCAAAATTGGACACATTGCCCTTGGTCCCCAACTCCAAATCACCTATGTAAATTGTGAACAATTGTGGGCCCAACACTGATCTCTGAGAGACACCACTAGCTACTGATTGCCAACCAGAGAAACACCCATTAATCCCCACTCTTTGCTTTCTATTAATTAACCAATCCTCTATCCATGCTACTACTTTCCCCTTAATGCCATGCATCTTTATTTTACGCAGCAACCTTTTGTGTAGCACCTTGTCAAAGGCTTTCTGGAAATCCAGATATACTACATCCATTGGCTTCCCGTTATCTGCCGCACTGGTGATGTCATCAAAAAATTCCACTAAATTAGTTAGGCACGACCTGCCCTTTATGAACCCATGCTGCGTCTGCCTAATGGGACAATTTCCATCCAGATGCCTCGCTATTTCTTCCTTGATGATAGATTCCAGCATCTTCCCTACTACCGAAGTTAAGCTCACTGGCCTATAATTACCCGTTTTCTGCCTACCTCCTTTTATAAACAGTGGTGTCACATTTGCTAATTTCCAATCCGCCGGGACCACCCCAGAGTCTAGTGAATTTTGGTAAATTATCACTAGTGCATTTGCAATTTCCCTAGCCACCTCTTTTAGCACTCTGGGATGCATTCCACCAGGGCCAGGAGACTTGTCTTCCTTTAGCCCCATTAGCTTGCCCATCACTACCTCCTTAGTGATAACAATCCTCTCAAGGTCCTCACCTGTCATAGCCTCATTTCTATCATAGAACATAGAACATTACAGTGCAGTACAGGCCCTTCGGCCCTCGATGTTGCGCCGACCTGTGAAACCACTCTAAAGCCCATCTACACTATAGAACATAGAACATGATCAGTCACTGGCATATTATTTGTGTCTTCCACTGTGAAGACTGACCCAAAAAACCTGTTCAGTTCCTCAGCCGTTTTCTCATCTCCCATGATTAAATCTCCCTTCTCATCCTCTAAAGGACCAATATTTACCTTAGCCACTCTTTTTTGTTTTATATATTTGTAGAAACTTTTACTATCTGTTTTTATATTCTGAGTAAGTTTACTCTCATAATCTATCTTACTCTTCTTTATAGCTTTTTTAGTAGCTTTCTGTTGCCCCCTAAAGATTTCCCAGTCCTCTAGTCTTCCACTAATCTTTGCCACTTTGTATGCTTTTTCCTTCAATTTGATACTCTCCCTTATTTCCTTAGATATCCAATGTTGATTTTCCCTCTTTCTACCGTCCTTCCTTTTTGTTGGTATAAACCTTTGCTGAGCACTGTGAAAAATCGCTTGGAAGGTTCTCCACTGTTCCTCAACTGTTTCGCCATAAAGTCTTTGCTCCCAGTCTACCTCTTCTCTCATCCCATTGTATTCTCCTTTGTTTAAGCACAAAACACTTGTGTTTGATTTTACCTTCTCAACCTCCATCTGTATTTTAAATTCCAACATGTTGTGATCGCTCCTTCCAAGAGGATCCCTAACTATGAGATCATGAACAATCCTGTCTCATTACACAGGACCAGATCTAGGACCACTTGTTCACTTGTAGGTTCCATTACATACTGTTTTAGGAAACTATCGCGGATACATTCTATAAACTCCTCCTCAAGGCTGCCTTGACTGACCTGGTTAAACCAATCGACATGTAGATTAAAATCCCCCATGATAACTGCTATACCATTTCTACATGCATCCGTTATTTCTTTGTTTATTGCCTGCCCCACCATAATGTTACTATTTGCCCCACCATAATGTTACTATTTCACCTGTCACAGTTTAACCTGTCATGTGGCTGCCTATTCCTTCAGTTTGTCTACATCCACCCGAAGTCTGCTTCTATATTCCATGCTGTTAACTATGTTTCTGAGGTTTGCGTCATCTGCATACTTTGAAATTATGTCCTCTTGTACCCAAGGTGAGGTCATTAATATAAACCCAAAGAGCAGCAGATCTAAAACAGCCTCCTCGGGAAAACCACTGTAGACCTCCCTCCGCTCTGGGAATAGCCATTCACAATGACTCTCTGCCATCTCTCACTTGGCAAATGGACTTTGTTTGGCTCATACAGACTTATTAGTGGTTGGGACAGGAAGAACTTGACAGATCAGTGCCTTTCAATGTTTGAAACAGAAGGTGCTCAGTATGGTTGGGACAGGAGGAAACTATTGGTTGGTATCTATTGGTGGCTGGGACAAGAGGAACTCCATAGGCTGATGAATGTCAGGGATTTTGCAAGAGGAATTCTGTTGGACAGCAATTCAGCTTGAAAACAGTGCATAACTTGTTGAATTGCATTGCCCATTACTATGTGCTATTTGGGCGGCACGGTGGCACAGTGGTTAGCACTGCTGCCTGACAGCAGCAGGGATCCGGGTTCAATTCCTTGGTGACTGTCTGTGTGGATTTTGCACCTTCTCCCCGTGTCTGCATGGGTTTCCTCCGGGTGCTCCGGTTTCCCCTCGCAGTCCAAAGGTGCGCAGGTTAGGTGGATTGGCCACGATAAATTGCCCCTCTCTGTCCAAGGCTGTGTACGTTAGGTGGGGTTGTGGGGATAGAGTGGGGAAGTGGGTCGAGGTAGGGTGCTCTTAGGGGGTCAGTACAGATTCGATGGGCCGAATGGCCTTCTTCTGTGCTGGAGGAAGTCTATGGTTCTAAACTTTCAGTTCCATTCAAGCCAAACTGGTGACACTTGTACAGAAGAAATTCTGAGTCAATTTCCTGAGTGCAAAAATTAATCAACTTCCACAATTATTTGTGCTCCTAATTAGATATTTTGAAATGTAATTTTAGGTCATAGATCAGTTACAATCTGCATGGGGGAATTAGACACCAAAATAACCAAGTTAAGAAATTACCATCAAAATTTCACTTTTTGTAACTTTTACTGTCACACAATCAGAATGAACATAAATTAAACATGAATTAACAGGTGAATGATGCTTCAAATAAAAAAGTAAATTTCACCTAAAATAGTTGATGCAACAATGATACGTCTTTCACAATCACAAGCATTCCTCTACTCATTCAGGGTGCGCATTCCAGATCACAACAACTTGCTGCATGAAATTAATTCCCCTCATCTGCCCCCTGCTTCTTTTGCTGATCAACTTGGCACGTTCTGTTATTTTCAGGAAGTTTTGCTTATACGGCACCCTCTCAGAATTCAACATTACATCAACTAATGGAGAAATTACAGACAAACTACAACAAAGCAGTTCGACCGGTTAAAGACTGGACACAGCCCACAACCATTTACATTGACTTCATCCTTCATGCTGTCCTGGAAGTGGTAAGTGTTCACCTTGAGAGAAAACAATTCTCAAGACGCATGTATATGTATGCCTCGTGACATGTTTTTCTTATTTAATTGTCATAACATTGTCAAGATATCCATATTAAATATCATGGTGCAATCACACACACACACTGATGGACAGGTAGATGGACCAATCAGCACACACATAACACCACAGCCAATCACCAGCGAGAGCACACGCACTATAAAACAGGGAACACCACAGTTCCCGCTCATTCTACCAGGAGATAGCTCAGAGCACAGAGCTGACAGCGTGCCACTCAGACATAGTCCATGTGCTGAGTGCCTCACTAAGATAGTGCTAGGGCTGGGTCCACAGGTTAGCTGGTGAAGTACGAACCACAGCCAGAAGTTAACAGTTATTATTGTACAGAATAGTAAAACAGAGTTGTACCATCTACAACCGTGTTGGCTCGTTTGTGTATCGGAACACCCAACACGACAAACATGACAACACAATCAGATTTTACAGCTGGAAAGATCCTGCTTGTAGTTGTTTTGTGTACGATGAAACTGTGTGGGCTAGATTCTCCGCTGGCGGGATTCTCCGTCACGCCGACAGCCCACCCACGCCCGGGGATCTCCCGACAGCGTGGGGCTGCCCACAATGGGAAACCCCATTGGCTGGCAGGCAGGACGGAGGATGCTGCTGCCGGCGGGATGCAGAATCCTGCCACATACGTGTAGAATCCTCACATTACAGCCTTGGGATTTACATAGAACATGTTGCGCCGAGCTTTGTCCGAAACCAAGATCAAGCTATCCCACTCCCTGTCATTCTGGTGTCCCAAAGAACTTTACAGCCGTTCTTGAATTCGTAACGGAGGAAATGGAGCAACTAATTTGGGGCCCACAAGCAGAAATATTTACCAGATAATCCGATAGATGGTGACTCCAACAATAGAACACTCCCTCAGCATTACAATAGAGAGCAGGGGGAGATGGTGACATTATGGTAATGTTATTGGGCTGGTAATTCAGAGGCCCAGGCTAATATTCTGATCAAATCCGACCATAGAAGCTGGTGAAGTTTAAATGCAAATTGATTGATTAATTAAGCTTGTCTCATAAATTATTATAAAAGCTCAGGGAGGCCCGAGAAGGTGAATTAAACAACATCTAATTCGTAAATATAAAGTAAAGGCCGCATCGTGGCTTACAGCTCACAGGTCTCAGTTGAGACTACCGGAAGTGACGGGTGAGCTTACGAGCAGGGGAGATCGTATTCTAAGAGTTCCATGGGAAGATTGATTGATGTGTACCCATGGGTCTCATGCGGCTGATTGTATCCTTCCCCCCTCCCCTAAGTCTGAAGGTTAGGTTTCCCTGCAATGGGTTGTTGAGGGGGTCTCCTTCGTCATTTTGCCCATGGTTGTGCTTCCATTAGCTGCAGGGCCAGGTCAGGGGTGTATATCGTGTCGGGAGGTGTAGAACGACAAAGGGGCCCTGCTGGGGGCCCATCTCCGATTGTTACATCCTCTGAGAATACTGAGGATTCAGTGTCCATATGTGGGAAGCGTTTCCTGACTAAAGGAGGGCAGAGAGGGTGGTCGAGGCACAGATTCATCCATTGTGGCTTCCTCCGAGGGTGGGGCGGGGGGTGCGATCCCTGCCCTTGAGGTGGTCCATGAGCTTCCACATGGTCCACTCTCTAGTCCCGCCTGTATAATCCCGTTTTCTCCACTATAGTCCCTGGGACCCACTGGGAGCCATCCCCGAAACTCCGACCGTGAACAATGTCCCTTAATTTGAAATCTTTGACATGCGTTCAGTGATCACGGTCCCTCTTCTGGAGATCCTGCTTCATTTCTACCTTCCCACCAAGAATAGGGAACATTAAACCCAGGTGGATCCGGAGGCACTGGCCCATCAACAATTCTGCCGGAGTTACTCCGGTTGGGATGTTCAGCATCATTTGGGAGTTGAATAAAAACCGTGCCAACTTTGATACAAGGGAACCCATGTTCTGTTTCCGGATACCTTGTTTGAACGTTTTGGCGGCCCGCTCAGGCAAAGCATTTGAGGATGGATGGTACGGAGCACCTCTGGAATCCCATGAGTCCTGAATGATTGGCGTAATCTTTCCATTTGTTATCGGCCTTTCCATCCGGCCGTTGGGAGGACACTAACCCAATGGCGTACGGGAAGAGAGTACATGTGATGACGAGTGGTCTCGATGGATGGTAGTGCGACAATAGCTTAGATGACACCAACTTCCGTTTCACTCTGGCGAGGTAGCTAGGTTCGGGATGAACTTCCCATAATAATTTATGAGCCCCCAAAACAACCAAAAAATAGCTTGTTGAAAACACACAGGGCTGGCTTCTCCGCCGGTGGGATGCTCCTTTCTGCCGGCAGCTCGGGGGTTTCCCGACGGCGCGGGGCTGCCCCACAATGGGAAATCCCATTGACCAGCCGGCGAGACGGACAATCCCAACGGCATGCTGAACCAGAAATCTGCTGCAGCGGGACGGAAAAACCCACCCATTGTGTTTTGGCCTCAACTACTTTCTGTGGTAGAGAATTCCACAGGCTCAATACTCTCTGGGTGAAGAAACTTTTCCTCAACTCAGTCCTAAATGGTCTACCCCGTATCCTCAGACTGCGGCCCCTGGTTCTGGACACCCCCACCATCCGGAACATCTGCCTCGTCATGTTAGAATTTTATAGGTTTTTATGAGATCCCCCATTTGAACTCCAGTAAACAATCCTAACTGACTCAATCCCTCCTCATATGTCAGTCCCGACATCCCAGGAATCAGTCTGGCAAACCTTCCTTGTACTCCCTCTATATCAAGGACATCTTTCCTCAGATAAGGAGATGAAAACTGCACACAATATTCCAGGTAGGGTCTCACCAAGGCTCTGTATAATTGCAGCAACACATCCCTGTTCCTGCACTCAAATCCTCTCGCAATGAAGGCCAACATACCATTTCCCTTCTTTGCCACCTGCTGCTCCTGCATGCTTACCTTCAGTGACTGGTGTAGAAGGACACCCAGATCCTGTTGCACATTCCCCTCTCCCAATCTATAGCTATTCAGATAATAATCTGCTTTCCTGTTTCTGCTACCAAAGTGGATAAGCTCACATTTATCCACATTATACTACATCTACCATTCATTTGCCCACTCATTCAACTTGTCCAAATCAGACTGAAGGATCTCTGCATCCTCCTCACAGCTCACCCTCCCACCCAACGTTGTGTCATATGTCGATCAATCAATGTGTCCCCGTGGTCTTGTACGCGTTATTATAGTCATGATACCCTTCGAATCAGGAAATCTGCCATCCTTACCCGGTCTGGCCTACAAGTGACCCCAGACCCACAGCAATGTGGTTGACTCTTAATTGCTGTCTGGAGTGACAGAGCCATTTCAGTTCAAGGGCAATTTGATATGGGCAACAAATGCTGGCCTGGCCAATGATGCCCTTGCCCCATGGAAGAATTAAAATAACAATTATCTCGGACTTTGTGCTCAGGTCTGTGGAGTGAACGCACAATCTTCTGACTCAAGAAGAGGCAAGAGGAAGAGGGCAGCACGGTAGCATTGTGGATAGCACAATTGCTTCACAGCTCCAGGGTCCCAGGTTCGATTCCGGCTTGGGTCACTGTCTGTGCGGAGTCTGCACATCCTCCCCGTGTGCGTGGGTTTCCTCCCGGGTGCTCCGGTTTCCTCCCACCGTCCAAAGATGTGCAGGTTAGGTGGATTGGCCATGCTAAATTGCCCTTAGTGTTCAAAATTGCCCTTAGTGTTGGGTGGGGTTACTGGATTATGGGGATAGGGTGGAGGTGTTGACCTTGGGTAGGGTGCTCTTTCCAAGAGCCGGAGCAGACTCGATGGGCCGAATGGCCTCCTTCTGCACTGTAAATTCTATGATAATCTATGAAAGACTGTTACCCATTGAACCGCCATTTACCCGCACACCATTATAACCCAAGCACAACAACCTCTGGCAAAGCTAGTTAGGCATATTTGATGTTGATGGATTGGTTTTAATAATTGACTGGTATTGATGAACATTCTCCCTGCAGATTTCCATAAACATTGATCTGAACTGACAATGTCCCCTGTTGAAACAAGATCTATTTCTTTTTTGTGTTTTCAGGATGGCCAGAACCAAAAGCTGAGAACAAATATCTGGTACCAACAGGTATGTTTCATATGAGCCTATCAGACCCATAACATGTGTAATGCAATGACCTAAATATTCTTGTATTCTTGTGGAGCTCCCAGTGCCTGAAACGTAAAGCTCCTGGAGCACGACTCGAGGGTTCGGGGTGGGAATAACAGGCGCTGGCATCAATTAAAGACTTGCTGCCCACCCCAAAGCACTTAGTGTTTCTCGTTTTTTAAAACAAAGACCCTCGTGAAGAATTGGAATCTAGAGGCCGAGCAAACTGATAGGAGTGATTCTGTTCGAAGGAGAGGGCTGCGCACAAGAGAGAAGTTTTAACTGTAAACTTGTGTGCCCCCTCCGCCCCCCCCCTTTGCTGTAGGATGCAATGTTAATGAGCAATTGGGTATCTTCAGCACGCAGCCGCCACCCAAGTTGCAATTACATGCGTCTGTCTCACTTCAATATAGTTTGTGGCTTCAGCGGGGTCTCCTACAACAGCTGGACTGCAGAAGGCAGCTCACTGCCAACCCTCACACGGACATTTAGGGATGGGCTTTATGTGCCAGCCTAGCCAGCAATGCCCACAGCCCATGAGAAAATATTAATAAATAAACAGTCGTAAAGTGGCCCATCCACTATCATGGACATACTGACTGTATCGAGCATAGAATATTCTTCTTACCTGCCAATAATACCAGACCGCCAAGCCACAGCATTATGGACCCCATGTATCTTTCTGAGTTTTCCTTTATATTGTATCATTTTTTTCTCAGCCTCTCTCCTTCCCTATTTCCATGCCAAACGCAGCATTACTTGGCAGTGCCTTACAAATAGTTGGATAGATTTGCATTTTACAGCACAGTTCAGGATGTCTCTAACCATTTTCCGGGTAAGAGTGAAATGCAGTCGCTGTTGTAAAGTAGGAAATACACCAGCTGATTTGTGCACAGCAAGCTCCCATAACAGCAATGTGATAATGACCAGATAATCTGTTTTTGTGATATTGGTTGAGGATTAATATTGGCCGGGACATCTGGGAGAACTGCTCTGCACTTCCTCCAAATAGTGTCAGGTCTGAAAGGGCAGACAGGATCTCAATTTTCCATCTCATCCACTATACCTACAATGGGGCAGCGCTCCCTCAACACTGCAGTGTAGTGTCGGACAAAATTTTGCTCTGAAGTCTCTGAAGTCTCTGAAGTACAAAGCACACAGACGTTGCGGCAGAGGTCACTGCAGAGCTATCAAGGTCATGAACTCCGACTCAGGGGTCAATCGCTGGCTTGGTACCATAAGATCAAACAATGCAACACAACCCAGGAGTTAAATTTGAAACCTTTGCGATCTGGATTGACAAGCCGGGGCCACTGATATGCCCAGTGTCATAATATGCACCCATGGACATCATGAGGTAAAAACAGGCAGGGACAGACACCCAGGTTAGCCAATCAACACACTGGAAAGAACACAACCAATCACCAGACAGAACACCAGAAGGGGGCTTCCAACTATAAAACACACGAGGCATCAGCACTCCGCCTCTTTCCAATGGTGACAACTGTAGTGACAGTCAGGGTGTATATATCAGTCAGCACCTTCTACACGTGGATCAGAGCTAGCCTGGTCTAGTAAGTTAGAGTTAGTACACTTAGAGTAGTAGAGTGTCAACCCACAGCCAGCTGTGTGCAATTGTTACAGAAATTCAATAAATCGTATTGAACCAACGCCTACGTTTGGTGTCTGCTTTGCAGATCATCTGCATCCTGTTGCAGTCCGTGTTACCCCAGAGTAAATAGCACGACATGATACCAGGAGTCTACTTCATCAAAGTAATTTACCTTAAATAATTCAGTGACGACCAGCAAGTGCCTTCCAGCGGCATGGAGACGATCCAGGCCCTTCCACAGCTCCGGATCTCCGGAAATCTCGGCGCCAACTGGCGGGTCTTCAAGCAGGAATTCAGTCTCTACATTGAGGCCTCGGGCCTCGAGGAAGCGTCCGATGCCAGAAAAATCGCGCCGCTCCTGCCGACTGCGGGGGACCAGGCCATCCAAATCTTCAATTCACTCACTTTTGCCGACGGCGAGGACAAGACCAAGTTGCAGACCGTGTTAGCCAAATTCGACAATCTCTATGAAGTCGAAGCGAACGAGAGCTCTGGCTGCTATGTCTTCCAGCAATGCCTTCAGGGTAAGGATGAGCCTTTCCAATCCTTTCTAACTCATCTCCGCATATTAGCGCAGTCCTGCAACTACGGTGACACCGCTGATTCCCTCATCAGGGATCAGATCGTGTTTGGGGTCCACTCCGACGCCCTGCGGGAGCAGCTCCAAAAAATAAAAAACATGACCCTGCCAATTGCCATGGAGACGTGTAAAGTGCATGAACAGATGAAAAGTCGCTACTCCCGCCTTAAATCGGCAGAACAGGACCAATTTGCCTCCCACGAGGCAGAGAGTATACAGGCCATCGCCCGAATGCGGCGCCTTAGCATCGATGAAGGCAGCCATTTCCGAGGGTCCCACGCATGCGCATCACGGACGGGAGGACGAAGCGGCCGAAGACCGCACTGCGCATGTGCGACGACGCACGGAGCGTTACGACGTCAACATCATGACGTGCCCGAACTGCGGCACCACCCACTTATAGCGGCAATGCCCTCCAAGAGGCAGGCGATGTTTAAATTGTGGGAAGCCTGGCTATTATGCAGCCTTGAGCAGGTCTGCACCTCTGATCGTGGGCCAGCGATCCCAGTTCCAACGCAAACAAGTTCGAAGCGCGCAGCAAGAGCTGCTGGATTCGGAACCTGCTAACACCACGGATCCAGAGGACGACTGCCTGGAGTCCCCATATCGTGTGGGCATCATTACCACGTATGAAAAGGCCTCCTCACATTCAGCAACACGCCTACCCATCCTCAACGTGGATTCTGCGGACGAATGGCGTGCTGTCGTACAAGTCAACCAATGCAGCATCCGGTTCAAGCTGGACACTCGTGCTTCAGCCAATCTCATATCTCAAGCAGATCTCGCTCACATCCAAAGGCAGCCAGAAATTCTTCCGTCGGCCTGCCAGCTGCTTGAATATAATGGCAATGCAATTACTGCGTTAGGGTCTTATCACCTGCATGTCTCCAACAAGGCCATCAAAGCCACACTACGATTCGAAATCGTCAAGCCTGACAAGGCTTCCCTGCTTGGTGCCCATGCATGCAAGCTACTCAATCTCGTCCAGCGCGTACATGCCATGTCCTCTGCCAATATGAATCTTCAGGCTGACATTGACGAAATCCTGTCACAATACCCGGATGTGTTCAGTTGGATGGGCACGCTGCCGTACCGCTACAAAATCTTACTCAGGCCTGATGCCACGCCTGTGATCCATGCACCACACCGGGAGCCGACTCCTCTGAAGGAACGTTTAAAGGCACAGCTACAGGAGCTCCAAGACCAGGGCATCATCTCCAAAGTGACGGAACCGACTGACTGGGTCAGCTCGATGGTCTGTGTGAAGAAGCCCTCTGGAGAACTACGCATATGTATAGATCCCAAGGATCTTAACCGAAACATAATGCGGGAACACGACCCGATCCCGAAGTGGGAGGAGCTAACCAGTGAGATAGCACATGCCAAATTCTTCATGAAGCATCGTGTGGCTTCTGGCAGATACAACTGGACGAGTCCAGCAGGAAGCTCTGCACGTTTAATACACCTTTCGGGAGGTACTGTTAAACCGCATGCCGTTTTGTATTGTTTCAGCCTCTGAAATCTTTCACAGGATCATGGAACAGATGCTGGAGGCATTGAGGGTGTGCGGGTTATGTTGATGACGTCATTATATGGTCCAGGACCCCAGAGGAACACATATCTCGTCTCCAACAAGTCTTTAGATGCATACATGCCAACGGCCTTAAGTTGAACAAGGCCAAATGCTCCTTTGGCATGCCATCAATCAAGGTTTTGGGTGATCAAACCATCCTAGCAGGGCATGCAATTGGACTCGGACAAAGTCAAGGCCATCAACACCATGAAGACCCCGGAAGACAAAAAGGCGGTACTCCGCTTCCTGGGTATGGTTAACTTCTTGGGAACGTTCATTCCCAACCTCGCATCACACACCACGGCTCTCAGGCATCTGGTGAAGAAGTCCACTGCCTTCCAGTGGCTACCCACACAGCAAGCATAGTGGCTCGAGTTAAAGGCAAAACTCACCACTGCTCCGGTACTAGCGTTTTTTGACCCAGAGCGGGAGACAAAAATCTCCACGGATGCCAGCCAGGACGGCATTGGTGCGGTGCTCCTCCAGAAGGATGACTCCTCGTCCTGGGCTCCAGTGGCCTATGCGTCCAGGGCCATGACTCCCACTGAGCAGAGGTATGCTCAGGTAGAGAAAGAGTGCCTGGGCCTCCTCACCGATATTGTAAAGTTCCATGATTACGTCTTCGGATTACTAACCTTCACAGTAGAGACTGACCACAGACCCCTAGTCCATATCATTCACAAGGACTTGAATGACATGATGCCCAGGCTTCAGCGCATTCTCCTTCAACTCCGCAGGTATTATTTCGAATTGGTTTACACACCGGGCAAGGAGCTAATCATTGCAGATACCCTGTCTCGCGCCATCGCCTCGCCCTGTGAACAGGTCGACTTCATCCGCCAAATTGAGGCACAGGTGCAACGGTGTGCCAGCAACCTTCCGGCCTCAGACGAACGAGTCGTCAACATTCGAGAAGAGACTGCCAAGGACCCTCTTCTGCAGCGGGTCACACATCACCTTGCAAATGGTTGGCAGAAAGGGCAATGCCCCCAGTTCTTTAATGTCAAGGATGACCTAACAGTTGTCGAGGGGATCCTCCTCAAGCTGGATCGTATCGTTATTCCTCGCAGCCTCCAGAGCTTAGTGCTCAAACAGATCCACGAGGGACACCTCGGTATCGAGAAATGCAGGCGCAGGGCTCGGCAGGCTGTCTATTGGCCTGACATCAATGAGGACATATCCAACATGGTCCTCAATTGTGCGAGTTGCCAGCGTTTCCAGCCTGCTCAGCCCAAAGAAACACTCCAGCAACACGAGATCGTGACCTCTTCGTGGTCTATGGTGGGAAACAACCTTTTTCACGCCAATGGGCGTGACTACATGCTTATAATTGACTACTTCTCAAGTTACCCCGACGTGGTGAAACTGTCCGACCTCACATCAAGGCGTGTCATCAAGGCCTGCAAGGAGACATTTGCCAGGCATGGTATTCCGCTCACAGTCATGAGCGACAACGGTCCCTGCTTCTACAGCTAAGAGTGGTCCAACTTCGCGAATCTATACCAGTTCAAGCACATTACCTCGAGCCCGCATTACCCGCAATCTAGCGGGAAGGTCGAAAAGGGGGTCCATATCGTGAAGCAACTGCTCTGCAAGGCTGCGGACTCCGCTTCTGACTTTAACCTTGCGGTCCTGGCGTACAGGGCAACCCCTCTGTCCACCGGTATGTCTCCGGCACAGCTCCTTATGAATCGTGACCCGCGGACGACTGTTCCGGCCATTCATTTACCTGACCTGGATCACCTCCCAGTGCTGCAAGAGGTGCAGCAACTCAGAAACCGGTAAAAGCTGACATATGATGCTCATGCTACTGATCTGCCCGTGCTCTCTCTGGAAGATGCTGTTCGCACCAAGTTGCCTGGTGGAGGCTGGTCAGCTCCAGCTGTTGTTGTTCTGCTCCCAGGTCGTTCGTGGTTCGCATGGCTGATGGATCCATTGTCAGGCTCAACAGAAGGGCACTACGCAAACTTGCCTGCCCACCACCAGACTTCACGTTCCCACCTGTCGTCATGCCTTTTCCGGACACCTTGCTCCACGAGGCCACCAATCTGGCAGCAATCCCGCCTGTCAAGGCGCCTTCATCCCCACCTCCACCTCTCAGGCGGTCGACAAGGATCCAACGCCAGCCCCAGAGATTGGACTTATAAATATTTCCTTTGTACATATTGTTCTGTATCTGCGCGCTAGACACCTTACATGTACACAGGCATTCACACGCCATTTGTTGTAAATAGTTATATCTGTAAATATGTTGTATATGCTCTAAGCAACCGACAATTTTTTAAAAAAGGGGTGGATGTCATAATATGCACCCATGCACGTCATGAGGTAAAAACAGGCAGTGACAGACACCCAGGTTAGCCAATCAACATACAGGAAAGAACACAACCAATCACCAGACAGAACACCAGAGGGGGGCTTCCAACTATAAAACACATGAGACATCAGCACTCCGCCTCTTTCCACTGGCTACAACTATAGTGACAGTCAGGGTGTATATATCAGTCAGCACCTTCTACACGTGGATCACAGCTAGCCTGGTCTAGTAAGTTGGAGTTAGTACACTTAGAGTAGCAGAGTGTCGACCCACAGCCAGCTGTGTGCATTGTTACAGAAGTTCAATAAATCGTATTGAACCAACGTCTACGTTTGGTGTATGCTTTACCATTCATCTGCATCCTGTTGCAGTCCGTGTTACCCCAGGGTGAATAACACGACACCCAGCACCAGCACCAACACCAGCCACAGGTCGTACTCTTCCACAGCCTATTGTAAAGAATATCACAAGTATATCCGTGCATCTTCACATGGCCTTCCTGTACTCTTGTGGCAGATATGGACGGACGAGTTCCTCATGTGGAACCCCACAAGCTTTGACGGCATCAATGAAATTTCGCTGCCTATTGAAACTATTTGGATCCCTGATGTACTAATTCAAGAGTTGTGAGTAACAATTGTTTTGTGAACAGTATTCCCTATTTTTTTTATTATTGAACAGATTTTTCATTTCATCAAGATAATCAAGAAGAAAGATGTGCAGTTTTTCTTTAAGTTTTAAAAATGAATTTAGAGTACCCAATTTCTTTCCAATTAAGAGGCAATTTAATGCGGCCAATCTACCTACCCTGCACATCTTTTAGGGTTGTGGGGGTGAGACTCATGAAGTCACGAGGGAGGATGTGCAAACTCCTCACGGAAAGATGTGCAGTTATGTAGCACCTTTCACAACCTCAGAACATACCAAGACACTTTTACGATGTTGTCAATGTTGCAATTTCAGAACCTCAGCATCCAAATGATCCATAGGGGTTCCACAAATAGCAATGTGATTAAGACCATGAGTTCCTCAAGGTAGCATCCTTGGCCCAACCGTCTTCAGCTACTTCATCAATGACATTCCCTCCATCATAAGGCCAGAAGTTGGGATGTTCCCTGATGATTGGACAACATCAGCACCATTTGCGATGTTTCATACTCAAATTTCTGGAGGGGGCCTTGAACCCCCTAACCTTCTGATTCACAAATATGACCTCTACCCACTGAGCCATAGCCCATAGCTGACACTGTAGGACTGCATGTCTGCTTCAGAATGGACAACCACTAATAAAGAGAGTGGCAGTGCTGTCAAAGCAACGTTTCCCATTCCCCCATTTACTCTGTCCGCTATTAACATTTTGAAGGACAAATTATAAACTTCATGAGGGTAAAAGTTTGGAACAGTTTTATTCTCAGTGAGAGCACAACCATGCCTGTGGGTTTTAAGGGTCTATGTTAGGTCCCTTGTTTAGTTTCACCCATGAATACTGCCTTGACTGGATGGTTTGTCAGGCTTTGCATCTGCCTGATTTTCTCTATGGGCAGCATGGTAGCACAGTGGTTAACACTGTTGCTTCACAGCGTCAGGGTCCCAGGTTCGATTCCCGGCTTGGGTCACTGTCTGTGTGGAGTCTGCACGTTCTCCCTGTGTCTGCGTGGGCTTCCTGAGGCTGCTCCGGTTTCCTCCCACAAGTCCTGAAAGACGTGCTGTTAGGTGAACTCGCCATTCTGAATGCTCCCTCAGTGTACCCAAACAGGCGCCGGAGTGTGGTGACTAGGGGCTTTTCACAGTAACTTCACTGCAGTGTTAATGTAAGCCTACTTGTGACACTAATAAAGATTATTATTATAATTATTATGTCATTCAGAGTTTGTGAGCCCAACCCAGATATACATAACTGAACCATGTTATTTTCCTCATGCAGCATTGACGTAGGCAGATCACCGTACCTGCCCTATGTATACGTGAATTCCTCAGGCACCGTTAAAAACTACAAGCCAATCCAGGTTGTCTCTGCTTGCAGCCTGGAGATATATGCCTTTCCGTTTGACAAGCAGAACTGCACCTTCACATTCTGTAGCTGGCTGCATACAGGTGAGCAGAGGAAAGTCAGTAACAACTTGCATTCATATAGCGTCCGTAACACACTGAAACATCAACAGGAGTGTTGTCAGGCAAGATTAAATGCCAAGTGACATTGCTACGACACTCTGGTCCAGTGTGTAGTCAATTCCAGCCCCACTTGCCCCAGAGTCACATCACGGTTGAAATGAACATTTATTTTAAAATACTCAAGGTCTGCGGCTGCCCAATAATCAGTCACCAGGTTTGTAAATTTAAACACAGTTAACTTTTTATGATTAACAGTAACTATAATTAAGTAGGCAATAAATACAACTGGTTAACTACTATATAATCTCTTAACCTTTCCCTCTTTAACTTGCCCCACACTCTACACACACACACACATGGACAAACAAACACAGAGGGGAAAGAGGGAGTAAAGTAATGATGAAAGTAAGAGGATACAGGCTTTGTTTCAGCTAGACATCTTCCAGTTAGTTTCTTCTTCATCTAGACTTTCGGATGGATGTTATCTTTTATTTCAGCTTCTGATGGTTTTCACTGTACTTACAGAAATAACGAGCAGCCAGCATTCGAGTGAGAGAGAGAGAGACAGCCTTTTCAGCGTCCAGAAGCTTTTGCCTTCAGACATTAGGCAGTAGAGCAGAGAGAGAGAGCTGCTTCCGCCTTAAGGGACCAATGGCTTCTCCTGGGTTCTCTCCGAAAACCCTACCCGACAGGAACTAATTGCTGTCGGTTGCCGGGCAGAATACTGTCCCTGCCCAATCCAATGACCACCAGCCAACCAATCAAAACCAATCCCTCCAATCTCTCGGATGCCAAAAAATTCTGGGTTCTTCTACGCGCAATACAAGACTTTATAACACAGTGCACTATTCTGACACTTTGAGTTCCTTACTTCCTCTGCTCGACTTAAAAGTTTGTCCCCATTAACGATCCAAGTACCAAAAACTATAAAGACAAAATTATAGAATAGAAACTTAGAATCACAGAATCCCTACAGTGCGGAAGGAGGCCATTTGGCCCATCGAGTCTGCACCACCCTTGGAACGAGCACCCTACTTAAGCCCACGTTTGCGCCCTATCCCCATAACCCAGTAACCCCACCTAATCTTTTGGACACCAACTGGCAAGTGGCAAGAAGGAAACCCACGCTGACATGGGGAGAAAGTGCAAACTCCACACAGACAGTCACCCAAGGCGAGAATTGAACCGGGTCCCTGGAGCTGTGAGGCAGCAGAGCTAACCACAATGCCACTGTGCCACCATGCATAATGAGGAGAGTGACATGATCGTGGCACTGGCTAAAAGAATGAAGGAAGCAGATTCAATCGTAAGTTTCAAAAGGGAATTGGATAAATGTTTGAAAGGAAAGGTGGGCTGGGCTATGGGGAAAGAGCAGGGGAGGGGGCGGGGAAAGCTGGCACAGGCTTTATATGGGGTGAAATTAGGGGGAAAAATCAAAACTATCTGGTCAGTGAGGAAATAAGCAATGGGGCCTTTCTTGACATCAACGAAGGAGCTCTTTTCATCAGAGCTAGGATTTACAGGAAATGAAGCCATTCGGCCCAATTGATCTGTGCTGGCGCTTATGGTCCATCTGAACCTCATCTTTGTTGTGTGCATCTCAGCAAACTGGTTACTGGAGGGCTTAAATTTAAGACCATTCAGAAGGGTTCGGAGAATTTTCTTCCTGCAGTCCGGTCAGGGTCAAAATACAGAGTGGCCTATCAGAAACAATGGTGGAAATAAAGCCACAATAGTTTTTTTGAAATGCAAATGGATCAATAGATGAAAAGGAGGAAAGCATTACAGTGTGTAGAGCAAGTGTGGGGAAAGAGGGCCGGAGAATGCAGATAGCGTTGTCCGAGGCTCAATACCAGTTGACACGGTGGTACTATTACTGGACTAGTACCACTGACGCTAAAGTTTGAAGGACATGGATCGAAACCTCACCATGCCCCCTGGAGGAATTTAAGTTCAATTAAATGAACCTGGAAAATGAAACTCTCATGGATTGTCTCGAAAATCTATGTTCACTCCCATTTAGGGAAGGACATTTGCCTTGTGTGCCTCTCCAGATCCACAGCAATGTGGTTGACTCTTAACTACCCTCCGAAATGGCTTAGCGAGACGCTCGGTTCAAGGGCAATCTAGGGATGGGTAATAAATGCAGGCCTTGCCAGCAGACACCCACAACCCATAAAAGAATAAATAAAAGAGAACATGCCGTTCTCGGTGGTTCCTCTCTGTGGTTCTTCCTCCTTTAAATATTTCTCGGTCTTGCTAAATCAAGGTCAGGATAAAATGATTTGGCGCCGGGTGGGGGGAATTTTTTGAAGTCCTGTCAGGGCTATTAAAGCCTCTTTTATCAACAATTAGAGAGGCACAGTAAAAGCAAGCACCAGCTAGATAAACCTTCTGGGGATAACAATTCAGACAAGGGCTGTGGCTTTGCGGTGGGATATCTATTCCCTGTCCTTTCTCAACGGGCCTTCACTTCATAATGTAATTACTATCCCTCAGATATTCACATCCACATTAAAAATTATCCCATTAAATATCTTTTCTGTGATCAATTTTCCATTTGCTTTTCGATGAGAGAGGCCTCCATTATCTTGTCTTTCTCGTTTACAATCCACAGCACTTACACTGATCACAGATCTAAAAACAAAACCTTATTCTTGTCAGCGCTTTGTGTGTTAAGGAAAAGGACAACATTTTAATGGCAAATAGAGGATGAAGAGCCTGCCTGGATTTGTACAAGAGAACCCTGCTCCTGTACTTAGAAAGGGATGTTATATAGACAACTCTTTGTTCAAAGGTTTAATGATGATGAAAATCTTCAGACACAGGCTCTTGGAACCTTGACTCTGATTATTTTGTACCCTCAATAAATAATGTAGGATTATATTGGATATGCAACAGGCATGGCCATAGCTGAGGAAATTAAATATCATCACAGAATCGTATAATGGTTATAACACAAAAGGAGGCCATTCAGCCCATCATGTCAATACATGCCCTCTGAAGGTACAATGCACCTAGTGTCACTTCCCTACCTTTTTCCCATAGTCCTGCACATTTTTCCCTTTCCACTAATGATCCAATCCCCTTTTGAAGGCCTCGATTCACTCTCCCTCCATGGCATCCTCAGGCAGTTCATTTCAGATCCTAACCACTCACTGCACGATGAAGTTATTCTTCATGCCACTATTGCTTCTTATGCCAATTATTTTAAGTTGACCTCTCTGATTCCCTATCCTTCCACCAACAGGAACAGTTTCTCCTGATCTACTCTGTTCAGACCCCTCATGATTGGGAATACCTCTATCAAATCTCCTTTCAACCTTCTCTTCTTCAAGAAGAACAATCCCAACGTATCCAATTTTTCTACATAACTAATGTTCCTCATCCCTAGAACCATTCTCATGATTCTTTTCTGCACCCCCTCTAAAGCCTTCACATCCTTCCTAAAGGGTGGTGCCCAGTACGAGACATAATACTCCAATTGAGGCCAAACTAGTGCTTTTTTAAAGATTTGACATGACCTCTTTACTTTTGCACGCTCTGCCCATATTAATCAAACCTAGGGTACCAAATGCCACACTCTCAACCTGTTCTGCCACCTTAAATAATGTATGCACATATACACTCAGATCTCTCTACTCCTGCATCCCCTTTAGAACTGGACCCTATTGCCCCTTCCCACCAGCAGGATATTCCACCCCGACCACTGGTTCCCCAGCGGCAGGACGGGCAGGCCACACAAAACATTGTGAACATCGGAAGATGCCACCTGCGAACATTGGCGAGCCGCACCCGCCATGGGAAAACACGCCGGAGGGGGGCAGAAACTCTGACCTGTTATTTCACATGCGTTCTTCCTACCAAAATGAATCTCTTCACTCTTCTCTACATTAAGTTACATCTGAAACTTGTCTGTCCATTCCACCAACCCAAAGTTCTATCCTTCTTAAGATTCACAATGCTTCTAAATCTCGGTACATCAGCAAATTTTGAAATTGTGCTCTGCATACCAAGGTCTAAGTCAGTGATATATATCAGGGAAAGCAGGCGCCCGAACACGGTCCCATGGGGAACTACACTATAAACCTTCCTCCAGTCTGAAAAACAAACATTCATCACGACTCTTTGTTTCCTGTCACGTCACAGCCAATTCTGTACGCAGTTTCCTACTGTCCCTTTTATTTTATGAGCTAAATTTTGCTCAAAAGTCTGTTGTGCGGCACAAATGCCTTTTGGGAGTCCATGTGCACTACGTAACCCTCATCGATCCTTTCTGTTACCTCATCAGAAGTTAATTAAATATAATTTGCCCATCAGAATTCTAAAGGAGTAGAGAGATCTGAGTGTTTATGTGCATACATCATTTAAGGTGGCAGCCCAGGTTGAGAGTGTGGCATTTGCACCCTAGGCTTGATCAATATGGGCAGAGAGTGCAAAAGTAAAGAGGTCATGACAAAACTTTAAAAAAACACTAGTTTGGCCTCAATTGGAGCATTACGTCTCGTACTGGGCACCACCCTTTAGGACTTGCCTTAATTAACCTGCATTTTCCCAAGTGTCCATTAATTTTGACCTAATCATCTTTTCTCAAGGCTTCCCCACCACCAAGGTTAAACTGGCCTGTAGTTGCTCGCTTATCTTTGCACCGTTTTTGAGCAAGAGTGTAACATTTGCCTTTCTCCAGTCCCCTGGCCCCACTCCGAGTCTTAGGAAGACTGGAAAATTATAGCCAGGGCCTCCACTATTTCCATTCTCACTCCCTTCATTATCCTTGGATGCTTCTTATCGGGTTCTGGTGTATTATTAACTTTAAGACAGATAGCCTTTCCAATATGTCTTCCTTATTAATTTAAACCCCCCAAGAGTCTGAATTAACTTCTCTTATGCCATGACCAGGCAAACATCTTCCTTTGTAAAGACAGATGCAAAGTATCCATTTAAATACCTCAGCTTCTATATTCCACCTGCTTCTCAATTGTATTATTTGTTTTGTTATGCTCTTGACGTTGCATAAGCTGCTTCCTTGATGTGCACTCTGACAAAGGAAGGTTCAGACTTGGAGATAGCTTCAACATGTTTATTGAACTATTAACAACTCTCCTACTTGGATTCGATTCTTCTGTTAATCCTGCTATAGCTACTCAGACTGACTAACCAGTCTGCTACAATCCACGTGGTGAGAGTGATGTGTTTTAAATCAACCCTTTGTACTCACTGAGTGTCTCCACTGGAAAGAGGAAGATCATGTGTGCTGTGTCCTTTTATATGGGTTGGTGTAATGCCCCCCTGTGGTAGTGTCACCTCTGTGTGTATCGTGAATGCCCATTGGTCGTGTCCTATCTTCCTGTCCTATTGGGTGACTGTCTGTGTGTCATGACTCTGGTGCTCCCTCTAGTGTCTAGCTAGGTGTAGTGTATGTACATTAACCCTTTGTGTACTTACAGTGATGTATATCACCACATTATTTACCTGTTATCTGTCATTTAAGCACATTTTTTCTGCTTCAGTTTAATCTCCATGTCTTTCAGCACCCTAGGACCTGATTTTCCTGATAATCTTTGACTCCAATTTATATGGGCCAGATCCATTCTTACCCCATTGAAGTTGGCTTTTACCCAATTGACTTTTCTTATTATTTGATTAACTAAAACGGAAATAAAAAGCTAGTATCAGTAATGGTGACCATGAAACTACCGGATTCTCATAAAGAAACCCATCTGGTTCACTAGTCTCCTAAAGGGAAGGAAATCTGTCTTTGTTACCTGGTCTGGCCTACATGTGACTCCAGACCCACAGCAATGTGGTTGACTCTTCACTGCCCTCTCAAATGGCCTAGCTAATCACTCAGCTGCCTGAAGAAACAGCTCAAGGGCAGTTAAGGATGGGCAATAAATGCTGGTTTTGCAAATGATGCCCCCATCCTGTGAATGAATAAGAGATACACAGGCAGCACCAGCCTCAGTCAAGGGCGTATGGTAGCACAGTGGTTAGCACTGTTGCTTCACAGCGCCAGGGTCCCAAGTTCAATTCCAGGCTTGGAATTCTCCCTTGCACGTTCTCCGTGTCTGCGTGGGTTTCCTCCGGGTGCTCGAAAGTCTCGAAAGACTTGCTGTTAGGTGAATTGGACATTCTGAATTCTCCCTCTGTGTACCCGAACAGGTGCGGGAATGAGGCGACCAGGGGCTTTTCACAGTAACTTCATTGCAGTGTTAATGTGAGCCTACTTGTGACAATAAAGATTATTATTATAGGGATGAGGAGGGAAGGGGATGGGGGTGAGGTTAATGCATGGTCGTGAAAGCTGTGACCCTCCTTGTGAGGCCTCTAAAAGCAGCATCCCTGCTTCTCTTGGCTCCACGTGTGAAAGGTTTAAGTTCAACTGACGAGCCTCTTCAGTAGCCACCTCACCCCCTTCTCTCTCTTCATTTTGCAGTGAATGATATCAATCTCAAGCTTTGGAGAAGCTTCGAAGAGATTGAGAATAATACCAGGGCGTTCTTAGGCGATGGTGAATGGGAACTCCTTTCTGTTCCTTCCAAATATGAAAAGATGTTCGATGAAGGGAGGGAATATGCGCAAATTCAGTTCAACGTAAGTAGATATGAGAGGTCATGTCCAAGCCATGCGCATAACGATCAGCAAGATTTCGCAAACCTTTTTTAAATTAATACATTCAATGCAGCTCATTTCAAAACCACCTAGTCATACAGGGGCTCTAAGGTTCCCTGGCGTGGGGGTGGCTTGATTTTGCAGATGCACTCAGAATTGAAACTAGATACAGTCCCCCAGGATTACACCTCACTCCCACCTTCAAAACTGCAGTTTGAAGGTTGGGGGGGGGGGGACCATGGACAATTTACGAAGCAGCCACGACATCCTCCCCGCACACACATTGGCCTCTTTATTGGGACATATCTTGGGGCGGGGAAATGGTTTTCCAAAGCTGCCTCAAGGATTTCCTTCCTTTAACCTCTTGGAGTCTCAGCAGGCTCCCTTGGCTAGGGTCTCATTTCAGGTCATTTAAAATCCTACAAAACCTTTACCAGTCGGATAATTGATGCCGGAGGGGTGATCCAGGGTGGCTCCACATTGAGGGTGGGGTGGTAGAGGCTAGATTTAAAACGTAAATGATTCTTTGATCCATTGGGCGTTGGGAGTACCCCTGAACATATTGCAATGAGAGATTGGTTCAGGTCAAGGAGGTCACTGCTGAGGCGTCCTGGGACCTGACTGGGACTGGCTCTGCAAATCTCTCATCATCTCTCCTCCCCTTCTTCAAGGGGAGTGGCAAAAATAATGAACAGTCAACTCAAACTTTGCATTGCAGGTTGTAATAAGACGAAGGCCACTGCTTTACGTGGTCCGTCTGCTGCTGCCCAGCATATTTCTAATGCTTGTAGATGTGACCAGCTACTTCCTGCCCCCGAACAGCAGTGGACGAATAACTTTCAAATGCAGCATCCTACTGGGGTACACTGTGTTTCGGATGAACCTAAGTGATGACATTCCTGCTACTGCGATGAAAACACCTCTCATTGGTAATACCCTCTTTCCTTTTCCATGCCCTGAGCCATTTGTTAAAATAAACAGTGAGACAGAAATGAGCAACTATCTGCATTCAAATATCTCGTACTGGCAGAGTTTGGGCCCTTGGTGTGTTATTCCTTGGCCTTCCATCTTGCAGACTTTGGCTCAAATTCAGCCCAGATGTTGAAATAAAATGAGGATAGAAAATTTTGGATAGGGAATAGGCAAGGAAATGGGTAAGTCAGTAAAATCTTTGAAGTAAAGCGTTTTAACAGTAATTTTATTTTGTTAACTGATGCCAGCTTGGTTTCCCGGGCCTCAGGAAATCTGTCAGGTGAAATAAGGCCCGAAAATCTAGATCCTTAGGACAGTTGCATTTACAGCGCTGCTTGTGGTCCAAGAGAAACAGAAGCGCTTCCCCTACCCCATTCCCCACCTCCCACCTCCCATCTAACAACCTTACATATAACCCACCTTTCTGTTTCCCCCTCTGCCCTGGCCACACTCCACCTGCCTGACCACCATCTCTCTCCCCTTGTGAACTATCCCTAGACTCCTCCCTCAAGATGGCAATCTCTCCTTGGCTCCTCCCCGTCCTCTCTGCTACTGCTTCTGTTAATCAGGCTCATTAAAGCAGAGGCTTCTGTCAATCAGGTTAATTGTCAGAAGAGAAAAGCTGGGGAAATAATTTTAAAGTTAAAACTTGAAGTTGTGTATCTGATGGGAAACAAGGAGTAAAATGCCCAAGTAAGCCTTTTCGTACTCAGGGTGGCATGGCGGTGCAGTGGTTAGCACTGCTGCCTCATGGCGCCGAGGACCCAGGTTCGATCCCAGCCCTGGGTCACAGTCCGTGTGGAGTTTGTACAACCTCCCCGTGTTTGCGTGGGTTTCACCCCCACAACCCAAAGATGTGCAGGGTAGGTGGATTTGTCACGCTAAATTGGCCCTTAACTGGGGAAAAAAAAGAATTAGGTACTCTAAATTTATTTTTTTTAAAAGCCTTTGGGTACTCACTGAAACTAAACATCTACCATTGATCTGCCCTTCCTCAGGGGTGTTCTTTGCTGTCTGTATGGCCCTACTTGTGATCAGTTTGGCGGAATCGATCCTAATTGCAAAGCTCCTGAACATGAATGAGGAATCCAAGGCCAAGACTGTTTTCTCCGAGTGCTGCCTCTCTGAGGATCCTACTTCAGATCGGAGCACCATCGACAGCCCCTGCACTTCACTGAGGACTCAAGAAGGAATCTGTGATGACAGGGGTGAGACCCCATTTACTGCTGCAAAAACTCTTCACTCCCAGTCCCCACGTTAGCTCCCAATAGCTGGCCTTTTATTGTTTTTGTCCCTTTTCATCTTTCTCTGGGTTCCACGGGTGCAGCTGCTTTCTATTACCACCCTCATGTGGTTATTCTCACCGGGAGGTGCCAGCAGGCTTTTCAATCTGTGAGAACAATCATAGTCAGACTCCATCTGGTCCCCACCTGGTTTGCAGGTCACAAATACTTTGAAAAGGGGATCACTGGATAGGATTCGGGAACTGGAATCCTGCCTGGTCTCTAACTCACTCCAATCCCAGCAGGATGGTGGCTGTGGAGTGTGTGACATTATACAAATGGGCAGCATGTGAAGAGTTAATGTTATGTTAAAACTAGCCACTAGAGGGAGCTAAGGGACAGTACTAAATTGCACTGACTTTTGGATTTCTGGGAGAGTGGGCTGGAGAGGGTAAATTAGAGTTAGAGCAGACTGGATTAGTGATAATCTTTATTGTCACAAGTAGGCTTACATTAACACTGCAATGAAGTTACTGTGAAACGCCCCAAGTCGCCACATTCCGGCACCTGTTCGGGTACACAGAGGGAGAATTCAGAATGTCCAATTCATCTAACAGTACATCTTTGGGGACTTGTGGGAGGAAACTGGAGCGCCTGGAGGAAACCCACGCAGACACGGGGAGAACGTGCAGAGTCCGCACAGACCGAAGCCGGGAATTGAACGTGGGACCCTGGAGCTGTGAAACAACAGTGCTAACTGATGTGCTACCGTGCCACCACTAAAATGCGTTGCAAAGCTAGTAAGATAGAGTATAATTGTAGTTAGAATATAGAGATAGTGTTAGTGAGTGTAGTTCAATAATATATTTGTTTCCCATTGGAATAAGTGTTGATCTCTAAATCAAGTAGTGTAAATAAAATTAGTTTAGTTCATGAAAAGAACTTCAAGTGTCTTTGTGATCACTACGCTTTCCATCCTGAAGTTAACCTCACATTGATCACCACAGAGTGGAGGAGGGGAGAGGTTGGTTGGAGGGAGAGCTTGGACCAATTGTAGAACTCCCTCTATTGCTTCTTTTAAGAATTGCTAACTCACCAGAGACCAGGGCCCTCGCAATATTCCTAACACAACTGGAAAATCTCAAAAAGAAGTATATCCTGGAGAGCAAGAGAAAGGATTAAAGCAAGCCAGGCCAAGACTCCTTCTCACAGGCGGGATCGGCGGCTGTTAACACGTAACACCACGCTACCCAAGGCATCTGGAAGCTATGGAAAGAGTTGAATAGCTCAAAGAACATGATAGATCTTGCACAGCTGGGTTCTTGGGAATATCATGCAAGGAAAGGCAAATTTGTCTTTCCTGCCTTCGCATTCTCACTGTGGAGAATGGCATAATTTAACAGGAAGTCCTGGTGAGGGGTGAACTCAACAGGATATCCTGTTGACAACAGCAGGACCAGAAGATCCCGCTCCCGCCCAATGTCGGGCCGTCTCCGCATGCCCAAACGGACCTTCCCGTTCTGTGCGCTTCTCGCGCAACTGCGCAAGTGCAGTCCCTTTAGAAAGATGGCCGCCGATCAAAATTGTTCTCTGCTCCGGGATCTCGGCTTCGAGGTGAGTACTGGCGCTTCTCTTACCTTTTCTTGCTGGTTGGAATGTGTTTTCCTCACAGTATTTGCCGAATTTGTCCAGGACTGCCTGGAAATCGCTCCTGTTTTGCCCTTTGGAGAACTTGAATTTTTAAAAGATTTCTTCTGCTCCGGCACCGGCGGTGGTGAGCAGAAGCTCTGTCTTTTCAGCATCGGCCACTTCTTCTAGTTCGGCTGCTACCAGGAAGATTTCAAACATTTCCCGGAATGCCCGCCAGTTTTTGCGGAGATCGCCGTGGCACTGGAGCCGCCGCGGAACCCAGATCTAGAACATCTTGCCTGGATATTGTTGCTGGTTGTCACTGTATGCTGAGGTATGGCCATATGGATTGAAACAGTTCACTCTGGTACCATGATTTGTTATGTTCTAGGTGTAACATAAGCGGATTCCTTGTGGTGCACTTGAAAAAGGAAGGTTCAGACATGGAGATAACTTCAACACGTTTATTAAACTATTTACACTTCTATTACTCGGGTTCGACGCTACTGCTAATCCTACTATAGCTACCCAGACTGACTAACCAGTTGCTGCAATCCACGTGGTGGGAGTGATATTGAATCAACCCTGTGTCTGTTCTCACTGACTGTCTCCACTGGAAAGAGGCAGATCATGTGTGTGGTGTCCTTTATATATGGATTGGTGTAATGCCCTCCTGTGGTTGTGTCACCTCGGTGTGTATCGTGAATGTCCATTGGTTGTGTCCTATCTAACTGATCTATTGGTTGAGTGTGTGTGTGATGTCTCTTGTGCTCCCTCTAGTGTCTAGCTAGCCTACAGGCATTTACATTGATGCACATCATCACAGCACCTACAAACACCAATGTGATAAATGATCTGTTAAACTGTTTTTGTGAATATTAGTTGAGAGATTAATATTGGCCAGGTCGCCGGGGGAGTATTACCTTTTCCCTTTCCAAGGTAGCACAGTAGGACCTTTTTTTATGTTCAGCTGAGAGGACAGATAGGGTATTGATTTCATGTTTTATCTAAAAGTTAACCCCTCTGACATTGCAGCACCTCTTCCTTATTGCACTAAGTGTAGCCAAGTGTTCGAGTCTCTGGAGTGGGATTTGAACCCACAATCTTCTGATTCAGAGGCAAGAGTGCTACTAATGGAACCACAGCTGACATTTTGTTCCTCAGCCACTCATATTGATCAGGCGGAGCCCATGGCAAATTGGTTTCTACATCGTCCGGAAAATTAGCTTTGATCTCTTCCACACGCTCTGGCCTGCTTATCCCGCGAATTTTCAAAACCGTCAACACAATTTCACGACAGTAAGAATTTTTAACAGCAATGCACCCAAAATTGAAATGCTTAAAATGATGAAAGGATTCATTGCTGGAGGTCAATCATAAATTTGAAAAACAAAGATTGATGAGATTTCTGTCAGGCAGGTCTAAGAGATGCGGAGCCAAGACAGGTAAATGGAGTAAGTATTATACAGATCAGGCAGGGACTAATCTTATGGTGGATGAGGCTCAAGGAGGTGAATGGTCTCCTCTTGTTACTGCTGTGACATTATACAAATGTACAGCATGCGAAGAGTTAATGTTATGTTGAAACTAGCCACAAGAGGGAGCTAAGGGACAGTACTATAAATTTCACTGACTCTTGGATTTCTGGGAGAGTGAGCTGGAAAGGGTAAATTAGAGTTAGAGGAGACTGGAGGCACTGTAGAGCTAGTAAGATAAGATATAATTGTAGTTAGAATATAGAGATAGTGTTAATGAGTGTAGTTTAATAATATTTGTTTACCATAGGACTAAGTGTCGAACTCTGGTTTAGCAAAGTGGGCTAAACAGCTGGCTTGTAATGCAGAACAAGGCAGCAGCATGGGTTCAATTCCCGTACAGGCCTCCCTGAACAGGCACCGGAATGTGGCGACTAGGGGCTTTTCACAGTAACTTCATTGAAGCCTACTTGTGACAATAAGTGATTATTATATTAATTATTATTAAATAAAATTAGTTTAGTTCTTTGTGATCACTACGCTTTCCATCCTGAAGTCAACCTCACATTGATTGCCGCATCTCCAACGCTCAACACTTACTGAAGTGCTCTTGTGTCCCCTCTTAACACAGTTTCTGACGGTGAGACTGGAACTCCGCTACAACCGCAAGAGGACGTCCTGGACACAGAGGCCCAAAGTGTGCAGACCAAGGAGTTAACCATGAAAGAGGTGCTGAGGGAGATTTCTTCAATCAAGCTCTGCTTGAGCCAGCTGGAGAATGAGACCGATCCCAAGAATGACTGGCTGGCATTTTGTTACAGATTTGATACGTTTCTTTTCCGTTTGTATTTGGTGATACTTGGAGTTTACACTATTACAATGGCCGCTCTCTGGCTGATATGGAGTAGCTCATAGTCCTGAAATAGCAAAGCCCAAAGAGACTGCAGACTGAAGCAGCAAAAACAGTCAGTCATCACAATATTACACCACTCAGACATTTCTTGCCCCTTTTGCTGAAAGCTGGGCTGCCTGGGGAGGAAACCAACCTTCAATGTAAGATAAGCAGTGCCGACGGGATGACATAACAAAGAACAAAGAACAAAGAAAAGTACAGCACAGGAACAGGCCCTTCGGCCCTCCAAGCCTGTGCCGACCATGCTGCCCGTTTAAACTAAAATCTTCTACACTTGCTGGGTCCGTTTCCCTCTATTCCCATCCTATTCATGTATTTGTCAAGATGCCCCTTAAACGTCACTATCGACATGTCAAGCCTGAGCAGTTCCCTTGTGGGTGGAGTAAGGTGCCGTGAGACGTTGGTTTGCTCCTTGGTCAGTTCCTCCCTTCATTTTATTGGCGGTCGACCAGTCAGGGACTAATGGGCTGGCTGGCCTGCATCCCTGATGTACCATTCTTTGTCACTGCATCATCATCTGCGAGGGGTAGTAAATCCATCAGCTACCCCGTGCCGATTCATGCCGCTTCTCAAACCCGCCACACAAGGCTCTTCACCAAAAGCTGCTCTGAAATCAGCGGCTGAATTTCCATCCTGTGACCCTCAACAGCTAAATAGTTCAGCAAGAAGCAAGTGTTTCATTCTGCAGTCTCTGATCTGAACACTTAACTCTGAAAAATCAATAACAGATCCTCAAATACCTTAAAAACCTGAAGGCACAACAGATTACCCATCAGGATGCATGTTGTGAGAAATAGTGTTACGAGAGTATAACCACTCAGCATGAAGTGTGTGTAAATAAGGATAGTTTCAAAGTGATTCTTAAATCCGACCAAAATGATTTCAAGGTCATTTGCAATTTTTTTCTGCTTGAATATACCCAATTCCAGACTAAAGTCAATATGAAACTGCTGCAAATGCGCAGCAGATCTGATACCACGCTACAGGAGAGGACAGTTCAATGTATCAGCCTGAGATCTTTTCTGTCAGGTTTCCACTGAATGATCTCAATGCGGAGAGTTCTATCTTAATCGCAACCGCCACCTGGTGGACACGAATCGACTGTCCTATTTGCAACCCTCCCTGCTTTGATTTCCATTTACGTTAGTCAGAAGGTGGTTGGTCGTGGGGGGGGGGGGGGGGGGGGGATAATCAGGGGTGGGGGTGTAGTCAGGGGTGGGGGTGCAGTCAGGGGTTGAGGGATTGTCAGGGAACTGGGAGGGTAGTTGGTCGTGGGAGGTGGATAGTCAGGGGTTGGGGTGTAGTCAGGGATCAGGATAGTCAGGGGTTGAGGGATTATCGAGGAGTGACCAGTACAGGCTTGGAGAGCCGAAGGGCCTGTTCCTGTGCTGTATTGTTCTTTGTTCTTTGAGCCGGGTGGGTAGTTGGTTGTGGGAGGTGCAGTCAAGAGTGGGGTACAATCAGGGGATGAAGGATTGTCAGGGAATTGGGAGGGGAGTGTGGGGTGGGGGCTAGTAAGAGTAGGGATTAGTGTGTCATTGGGGAGTGTGGGGTGAGAAAGCACAGGGGTAGTCAGAGGGTGGGGGTAGTTGGAGGGTGGAGGAAGACTCGGTGGTTTGGAAGGATTATGGGGGGGGTAAAGTAGAGATCAGTTTGGGGTGGGGGTTGTGGGGGAATGGGGGTTGGGAGGGCGGGTGGTAGCCGGGGGAATGGGGGAGTCAAGGGGTCGGGAGACAGGTCAAGTATGGAGGAATAGTTGGGGGGTTGGGAGGAGTTGTCGGTTGTCGGGCGGAGGTATCAGTACCATAGTTACTCAGGAGCTCCCCCCACCCCCATGGGGTGGAAGCCCTGAGCTATTTCAAAGTTTGCAGGTTATAGAAAACAGGCAGCATTGTAAACTGTTGTAGAACTCAAAGACAAGATGGTGGAGTGGGCAGATAGTGGGGAGATGAAGTTCAATGGAGAGAAGTGTGAGAGTAATGCATTTTGATAGGAAGAACATGGAGAGACAAGGGGTGCAGGAACAGAGGGAGCTGCAGGAACAGAGGGACCTGGGTGTATATGTGCATAGACCACTGAAGGTGGCACGACAGATGGAGAGAGCAGTTGATGAAGCATACAGTCTCTGGCTTTATTAATAAGGAAATGGAGTACAAAGGCAAGGAGGTTATAATAACATAAGAACATAAGAACTAGGAGCAGGAGTAGGCCATCTGGGCCCTCGAGCCTGCTCCACCATTCAATGAGATCATGGCTGAGCTTTTGTGGACTCAGCTCCATTTTCTGGCCCGAACACCATAACCCTTAATCCCTTTATTCTTCAATAACTATCTATCTTTATCTTAAAAACATTTAATGAAGGAGCCTCAACTGCTTCACTGGGCAGGGAATTCCATAGATTCAAAACCCTTTGGGTGAAGAACTTCCTCTTAAACTCAGTCCTAAATCTACTTCCCCTTATTTTGAGGTTATGCCCCTGGTTCTGCTTTCACCCGCCAGTGGAACCAACCTGCCAGCATCTATCCTATCTATTCCCTTCATAATCTTATATGTTTCTATAAGATCCCCCCTCATCCTTCTAAATTCCAACGAGTACAGTCCCAGTCTACTCAACCTCTCCTCGTAATCCAACCCCTTCAGCTCTGGGATTAACCTAGTGAATCTCCTCTGCACACCCTCCAGTGCCAGTACATCCTTTCTCAGGTAAGGAGACCAAAACTGAACACAATACTCCAGGTGTGGCCTCACTAACACATTATACAATTGCAGCATAACCTCCCTAGTCTTAAACTCCATCCCTCTAGAAATGAAGGACAAAATTCCATTTGCCTTCTTAATCACCTGCTGCAGCTGTAAACCAACTTTTTGCGACTCATGCACTAGCACACCTAGGTCGCTCTGCACAGCAGCATGTTTTAATATTTTATCATTTAAATAATAATCCCTTTTGCTGTTATTCCTACCAAAATGGATAACCTCACATTTGTGAACATTGTATTCCACCTGCCAGACCCTAGCCCATTCACTTAGCCTATCCAAATCTCTCTGCAGACTTCCGGTCTCCTCTGCACTTTTTGCTTTACCACTCATCTTAGTGTCGTCTGCAAACTTGGGCACATTGCACTTGGTCACCAACTCCAAATCATCTATGTTAAACTTGTACAAGACATTAGTTAGACCTTAGGTGGAGTTTTGTGAACTATTCTGGGCACCAAACTATTGGAAGGATGTGAAGGAAAGAATGCAGAAAAATAATCCCAGGGATGAGAAACTTACTTAGACTGCCGCTAACACACGGGGACCCAGGGTGTGGGGTTGGCACTGCCTGGGTGCCAGGGCCTGAGGAGGGCCATGCCCATGAAAGGGGTATGAAGGGGTTGCAGAACGTTTTGGGGGGTGAAGAGGGATGTTCCTAAGAGGAAGACCAAATGAAAAGGAGGGTTGTGATGGACTCTCACTCTCACATAGAGATTGGGCAGCCTTTCAAAATGGCGGCCCGAATCTCTGAGGAGCCGGTCGTGCTGGCGAGTTCAACTCCCCAGTGCCGTAAAAATTTCAAAGCCTCGACCGGGGAGAAATTCCCCCAAACCCAGAAAGTCGACTGAGTTCCGTTGAATAGCGGTCTCCATCTCGACAATGCAGCCATTGTGACGCACCCTGTCAAATGCGCCCAAATTCACACTTTAAAATGTTCCCGTTGAATCAAGCCCTTCATCTCTAAAGCCTCCGAGTTTAAAATATTTGAGGCATAACAGCCGAAAAGTATTTTGCCCAATCCCAGTTGAGAATTGAGGGTTTCAATTTTTAAATATCGAAATCTGAACGATGAATTGGGATTTCTCCACAGTCGAGAGCATCTGCTGGGACCTTTACCTGAGGTTCATGGTAATACCAATATGAAACACCCAAGAATGGGCGGGATTCTCCACCCTGTCGCGCCACATTTCTTCCGCGACCGGCCGGCGAGATTCTCCGTTACGCCAGCCAGTCAATGGGGTTTCGCATTGTGGGGCAGCCCCACTCCGTCAGGAAACCCCCGGGCGCCGGCATAACGGAGAATACGCCGGCGGAGAATCCCGGCCAAGGACTCTTGATACCTCACCGCGAATGGTGTAGAGACAAAATCCAAACTGAATCATGTGGGCAAGTAAATCACATTGAGAGACAATTTTGGGTCAAGTGTTTGTAAACCTAGCACTATCCATACCCTTCACCCCAGCTATCTGTGGACAAATGACCCATGGAGACCCATTTGGAAAACTATCCTGCGATACTCCACTTGTGCACATTGCACTTGGATAGGGCCACCTTGTAGCTCTGGACTGGCACCCTACATTCACTGGGATTCGCCAGATAGACTCCAATGATGCTTCGCCATCCTCTATGGTTTTATTCCTGTACTAAGTGAATGCCAAGTTGCATGTACATTTCTTGCCCTTGATAAAAGAGCTCGTGTGTGAATTGTATGTATAAAAAAAATAAACTTATTATTCTGGATGAAATGTGACCTTTTGTCTGACTTTTTCTGTGGAGAGACACAAGGTGCGATTCAGCAACCGTGTTGCGCCCGGCGTGAATCTGCGCACAACGGGTGAATTGCATGCGAGCCCCAAATCTGGCTCCATGCCAGGTATCGGGCCAATCACGAATCACCCGACTCGTTCTGCTTGGTATGCTAAGGATTGCGCCCTCGCTGGGCGAGATCCAGATCTGCACACTAATGGTTCATTTAAATACTTGGATGTCATATGCACCCACCACCCAGGAGTCAATGGCCACCTTTGCGAGACCTCGCCAGGGTGCCATTTAGCACTGGTTTCCACAAACGTGGACCAGGCACGTTGAGGGGTCTCACAGGGTGTTAGAGCTCCCCGATGGTCGGGGTGAGAGCAAGGTGGTACCCTGGCACTCCCCCGGCACCCGGGCTCCTTGGCACTGCCAGCCAGGCACCCTCACAGTGCCCCAGCACCCTGGCAGATGCTCAGGTGGCAGGTAGGCAGTGCCAGGGGTCGGGACGGGAATGGGGGGCCCCGTAAGAGGAAGGGTTTGAGGGATCCAGAAAAGGTTGGGATTGTGAAGGGCGGGGAGGGGTGGGGGGCCTTGAAAGCTAGAGGTGGGACTTAAAGGAGTGGTCTGGAGATCGGTGCAACCTTCCAAAATGGCACCCCGATCTGCGATGTGCCGATACTGCTGGCAGGATCAGCTCAGCAGTGCAGGACAGCTGCCTAAGTGTGTACCTCATGGGGGAGAAACTCCCCGAGGCCAGACAAAACAGCAAAGTGCCGTTGAATAGCGGGGTGATTCCAGGCAGCAGCCGCTGAAAAACACCCCACCAAACGGGCCCCAAAGCGCACTTTAACCATTGTCCGCTGAATCACGCTCACAGTACAGGGCCAAGGTCCTGTGACATTCCTATGGTGAAAAGAGTTAGGACAGACATTAATCACTTGGATTCGATGAGATTTAACCTTGGTTTTAAAAATCTGAAGTGCCCAGGAGGAGAGAAATCAAGCAAGGTCAATGGCTCTTTGAGATTTTCTGCACGATTACAGAGTTGGGCAATTAAATCAGCTTTTGCTTCAGCACAGTGAGGTTGTGGGAGAAAGAACTTGCATTTCTGGAGCACCTTTCATAACCTCAGGACATCCTGAAGCACTTGAATATCAATGCAGTAGTTTTGAAGTGTAGTCACTTTTGTAAGGTAGGAAACCCAGCAGTCAATGTGCAGAGAGCAAGCTTCCACACACAGCAATGTGTTACTGACTAAATGAGGGATTAACATCGGCTAGGCCACTAACAGGACAACTTTCCTGCTCTTCAAAGTTGTGCCAAAGGATTTTTCACATCTGCCTGAGAGGATAAACGGGACCCTTGGTTTAACATTTCAGCTGAAAGACAGCATCTCCACCAGTGCAGCACCCTCAGCAGTTCACTGGGCATGTCAACCTGGATTCTATGCTTAAGTCTCTGTAGAATGGCCTGACCCCACAACTTACTGAATCAGAGGCAAGGGATAGGATGCAATAGATGCAACGAGACAGGCACAAAACTGAAGGAGATAAAATAGAGTATTACAGAGAGAAAAAAATTGGAGAGTACATGTGAGGAAGACATCATGTGACAAACAATGAGTTTATTCACACACCCTTTCCAGGAGAGAAGAAATATTGGGGAGCTTCTCTGATTTGGGAATAATGGTCTAAGTTGATTACACTCCTGTCAAGCACCTTGACATGTTTTACTAGAGTAAAGGAGCTAGATAAATTCAATCAGTTGCTTTTGGTTGTGTTGTGTCCTGTTCTAATGACCATTGGCTGTATGTCTGCATGTCTGACATCTCTAGTGCTCCCCCTAGTGGTTACTTAGTTGTAGTGTATTTACATTAAACCCTTGTGTACATACAGTGATGCATATCACACATTCCCCCCCTTTTCCGTGTTACATATTTTCTGTACTTGGTTAAAGAAAATTGAACAAAATAGGTGGATAAGTGACAACATGTACAAGTCACGATGACAGTGATGATTATACAATACCAAATAATATTTATGAGTCCAAAGTTCATGAATTTATATGGTCGAGTGGCTTTCTTGTTTTGTTATTGAAGTGTCGATGTTGATGTTGTCATTTCCTTGTGAACGCCGTCAGTGTCCCTGTGCTTAAGGAACCAAGAAGTCATCAGGAGGTGTTCGTGGTCAAATCACTTCGTTGTCTGATTTGGACTCTTTTTTTTTTTTCGATGCTTGTGGTAACGATTCTGGATGTCATCTTTCCTGTCTGACCTGGACTGGTGTTTGTGTTTGCGGTATTGATGCCGTATGTCAGCTGCTTTGAAAGCTGGTCTGCTTGTTTGTAGTGTAGCAAACGTGCATTTGTAAGATGCGTTATCATGCCATGGTATGTCTGCACACTTGACATTGTCTTGAGCTGTGCTGTCACAGTGTCCTGCATTGGCAGGGTTGTACCATGTCGTACCAGTCGTTATTCCAGTGTTGTTGGTTTTGTTGTGCTTGTTGTTGACGTTGGTGCCTTTGGTACGCTTCTTGTTGTTGTCTGTGTTGTTGTTTTTGTAGGTTTTGTTGTTGTGTTTGTTGCGCTCAATGACCATTCTGAGTGGAGAATTCAAGTCCTTCACAAAGTTACTTGTGTCAGTGTCCTTTGTGGCATCTGCTGTTTCATTGAGCGTTTTGTCTTTGATTCCTCCGTGCTTCCCGTCTGGAGTCATGTCCAGTTCACCTGAATCATCTTTGGATTGTTGATGCCCCTCGTCTGGAGTCAAAATGTTCAAGATTTCATTTTCTTGTGGAGAGGCTCGAGTGGATGAGGTTTCAATTGACGTGGTCGCACTGGACTCACGAGTAGTTTCACTTGGATTGTCGAGTACCTCTGTGCATACGAGCTGAGATCTGTCAGTCTCGCTGTGATGTTGCACATCTTGTATGGGAATTGTGATGCCTTTGTCACTTGTCTCACATACAGTGGGGAGACCTGCAGTGTCTTCTTGTTGGTTAGATGAGCTGGGTAGACCGTCAGAGTCTTCTTCTGGTGGCTCACGTAATCTGGGTAGACTGTCGTAGTCTCTCTGTTGTTTCACGTGAGCGTGGCAGACTTGCATCGTATGCTGCTGGTTGCACAGATAAGGTTGTTAAGACCTTCATGGTCTTGTTCATGCATGGACTGCGCTTTGGAGTCTTGTGTTGCTCCCATTGTGGAGTCTGTCAACGAGCTCACTGTGGAGGCTTGTATCGCTCTCTCTGTGGAGTCTGGCATTGTTCCCTGTGTGGAGTCGCGCAGTGGTCTCGCTGTGGAGTCGATCTGTGCGCTCTCAACGGAGTTGTGCAGTGGTCTCGCTA
The DNA here is from genome assembly GCF_047496885.1 of Scyliorhinus torazame. NCBI lineage: Eukaryota > Metazoa > Chordata > Chondrichthyes > Carcharhiniformes > Scyliorhinidae > Scyliorhinus > Scyliorhinus torazame. The sequence continues at coordinate 10,226,156 of NC_092727.1, read as the reverse complement.
TGGAGTCTTTCATCGCTCTCTGTGTGGAGTCGGGGTCTCTTCGTGGTGCGTGGACCACCCACTGTGTGGAGTCGGGGTCTCTTCGTGGTGCATGGACCACCCTCTGTGGAGTCGGGGACTCTTCGTGGTGCGTGGGCCACTCCCTGTGTGGAGTCGGGGACTCTTCGTGGTGCAAGGACCACTTTTTGTGTGGCATCAGGCCGCTCTCTGTGGGCTTCGACTTCTTTGTAGGTATTTGACAGGTTGCTGTCATCCAATGTATCGACGATCTGCCATGGCATCATGGTATTGGATTCATCTACCATGAGTAGAGTCGTTTTGAGCTTTTCAACCGTGGCGCTGATGCTTGCATGATCATCATATCCGAATAACTCAGCCATGTCTGAGTAGTATTCTTCGATAAACCAATTATCTTCTTGTGTTTCGGTATTGTCATTGCGCTCTCTGTGTCCAAGGAAGAAATCATCGTCTGAGTAGTGGTCTTCAAGGCCCAAATCATCTCTTTGGGTGGTGCTAACTGCTTGTTGCAGGGTTCTGCGGAGGTTGATTTCAACTACTGGTAGAAGTTCAGGCATTGTTCTGTCTTTTGAGGTGAAAGAATGGTGTTTTGCGGCTTTAAATCTCTTCTTTGTAATTTTCGGACATTTCCCCTTTAAGTGGGCGTGGTCCGGGGCCTCTGATGTCATGATGCTTGTGACGTAAAGCGTAGGAATGGATTGCGCATGCGCAAATCGCTTTTCCTTTACTGTGCGCTCTTTTCGCACCTGTGCTTGTCGTGCATGCGCAAAACACTGTTGAAATGAAATGAAATGAAATGAAAATCGCTTATTGTCACAAGTAGGCTTCAAATGAAGTTACTGTGAAAAGCCCCTAGTCACCACATTCCGGCGCCTGTTCGGGGAGGCTGGTACGGGAAGCTGGGAGGCTGTTTTGCCGGTTCGCGTCTTCCCGGGAACTGTGCATGTGCGGACTGGGCTGGCTGGATACGCGCAAGATGGCTGCCATTCAAAATTGCCGTTTGCTTCTGTTGCAACCCTACCTCTGCCTCGTGGTGAGTATTGGCGCCAGTTTTACCGACTTCTTTTGTGTTTACCTCGCAGTAGCTTTCAAATTTGTCCAGGACTGTCTGGAATTGCGTTCTGTCCTACCCTTTGGAGTATTTAAAGGAGCGGAAGATCGCTGTTGCATGTTCACCTGCAATGGTGATTAGAAGAGCAATCTTCTCAGCATCGGCTACGCCAGTTAGGCCGGATGCTTCCATGTAAAGCTGAAATCGTTGCTTGAATGCACGCCAGTTGGCACTGAGATTGCCGTGGTATCTGAGTGGATTAGAAACTGGAATCTCGATCATCGTGCCTGGGTTTGGTTGCTGGTTGTCACGGATCTTGCTAAGTTGAACTAAATAGATTGAACAGCCACTCCTGGTTTCATGTTGTATCCTGTTCTAATGCCCAATTGGCTGTATGTCTGCATGTCATGACATCTCTGGTGCTCCCTCTTGTGGTTACTTAGTTGTAGTGTATTTATATTAACACCTTGTGTATATACAGTGATGCATATCACCACAGGCTGAATAGGGAAACTAAGGTAAAAATTGTGTTTTCAAATAAAGACCATTCCACATGATGTCTTAGAAATATCCCCAAACTGAATCACTGAGTAAATTGGACAAGTGGAAATTCAATGATAATCCAAAACAGGGGTCATACAAACATACAGACATATGCACTCGGAGCAGGAGTGGGCCACTCGGCCCCTCGAGCCTGTTCTGCCATTCAATAAGACCATGGCTGATCTGACTGTGGTCTAAACTCCACATTCCTGCCTACCCCTGATAACTTTTCACCAGCTTGCATCTCAAAAATCTCTGCCTTAAAAATATTCAAAGGCTCTGCTTCTGCTGCCTTTTGAGGAAGAGAGTTGCAGAGACTCACGAGATGTCATTGGGCTAGTAAACGGTCAAATCCAGCCCCACCTGGACCGTAGTCGCAACACAGGTAAATTAGATTTTATTTAAAATACCCCTGGTCCTTGGTTGAGCCTAAATATTACAGTCACCAGGTTTGTAACTTTAACATAAGTAACCTTTTGTACAGTATTATAATTAAATGGGCAGAAAACGTAACAGACTATCTAATACCCCTTTCTCAACTCCCCCTTTCTAACTCCCCCCACTCTCTATGTACACCCACACACACCCACACAGACAGACAGAGAGAGAGAGACAGAGAGAAGAGTCAGAGAGACAGAGACAGAGAGAGACACAGAGGGAGAGACAGAGAGAGATAGACAGCGAGAGAGAGAGAGAGAGAGAGAGAGAGAGGAGAGAGAGAGAGAGAGAGAGAAAGAGGGAGAGAGTTCCTTTCACTTCCAAGGTGAATGCTTCTGCCCAGTTCTTTCAGAAAGCATCACACCAGAATCAATCACTGGCCATTGACAGGTAGAACACTGACCCTGGCCAACCTACTGGTTGCCAACCAACCAATTGAGCCAACTCACTTCAAACCTGGTTCTCAAGATGCACTCAGTGCCGATGAGTCTGGCTAAAGACAAAACCTGGGAACACAGTGTCCTGATAAGCAGGCTGCTTCAACGTTGAGTCTTCTGTTTGAAGGCACATTCCAATTATGAGTCCACAGACCAAAATAATAGAATAGCACAGCAGAAATGGGAACAAAGGAAATAAACAGGAAGGACTCTTATAATAGTGACCCCTGGTTCCAGATTCTCCCACAAGAGGTAGAATCCTCTCCACCTTCATCAGTCACCCCTCAGGATCTTATATGTTTCAACAAAGTCATCTCTTACTCAAGAAGATCCAATAGAATCCCTACAGTGCAGAAGGAGGTCTAAAAGAAGCCTAAACTCCAGTGGACGCAAACCTAGCCTGTTGAATCTTTCAGCATAAGACAATTCACCCATTCCAAGAATTAGTCCAGTAAACATCTGAATTACTTCTCATGCATTTATATCCTTCCTTAAATAACAAAATCGATACTATACACAGTACTCCAGATGTGGTTTCACCAAACCATGTTGACCTTACCTTGAATTTTTCGAAGTGTCCTCCTGTAACATGCTCAATAATAGCTTCTAACATTTCCCCTAAGACAGATGTTAAGTTAACTGATTTATGCTCCCTCCCCTTCTGAATAAAGGTGTTACATTGATTAATTTCCAATCTATTGGAACATTCCCTGAATTTAGGGAATTTTGGAACATTAAAACCAAAGCACCAACTATTTCACTAGCTCCTCTTCTAAAACCCTAAAATGAAATCCAACAGGACTTGGAGACTTTTCAGCCTGTGACTCCAACACATTTCTCAGTTCCACTTCCCTGGTGATTGTAATTTTCTGGATTTGCAGTTATTTCTCCATTCACGTCCATTCGTTTTCAACGGATAGCAGGATAAACATTCCTCCACAGGCAAGACTTAGAATGAGCAGAAGTGGAAAATGCCATATGTTCACAGGAAACATAACATGCCAGCTCTTAGTGACAGTGACACCAATGTTGTGACATGGGTACTAACTCTCCTCCCTTCTTATCTGAGGCGGCATTGGAGATCCAAAGGAAAACCTGGAGACAAAACATCTTTGCAATGACCACAACCATCCTGATTGGCAGCAGAGCTAATCTAATGGTACATGGGGAACTGTATCAATATTGCTGCGTGCCTCCTTGTGATTGAAAAACGGTTGCATTGAAATGAAAGCGTCTGTGCCCAATTAGTAAAACAGCACTGGTCTCTGCTCTATAAATGAAGGTTAACTGCATCACGGACGTATTCAAGTCCATTTTCCTGAACCCGAGCGACACAGAGGAAAGAAGATGAATGAACAATCAACTGACCCATATGCATTTCAGGCGCAGTTAATGACCATCATTAGACTTCAAAAAGACCATAATGACATTGGATAAACACACATGTTAGTTAAATTGTTCCACTTAAAAAAGGTCAGGAGAGAAAATTATGATAATTTCTTGACCTTTTCAGAAACGCCATCTTGAGTTAGAGACAGATTGAAGTAAACGTTATTTTCCTTGTATAATTCATTGCTGATTGTACTCGGAGACCACCTTTCCCCTTGACTCAGTCCCTTGGTTGTATTCACAGAAGATTTCAATAAACTTTAACGGGAATGTCTTTATTGTGGCCCGCACTTTGAAATGTAAGGACATTTAGAAACAGGAATAGCAAATTAAACTGAAAAAGCCTGCGCCTTTATCAGGAGAGCATCCATCTTCTAAAACTGATGCAATTGCAAAGGGTTTCACATCTCTTTCTTCAATCAGTGGCTCAGCGAGTAGCACTCCCACTGTAGCCATGTAAAATGGCTGCGTCCCGATTAATCTGGCCAAAACCCAGTTTGAAATGGCTAACCCGAAAGACTGCTGGGAAAAGCAGCTAACAAGACACAAGCAGGCAGCTGCAGACAGTATTGCATATTCGGCTCTGGGAAGTTAGCCCAGATCGATACTCAGGGCTATCAACAGCCCATCAACCCAGATATTTGCAGTTACATTCAGGACTGTTAGCAGCCCATCTATCCAGACAGCTGCAGTTAAATCGGCTATCCCCGAGAACAATTGCAACATATTAGCAATTGAATACCGGGCCAGACCTGTCGGCGCCTGCAGTGGCCGAAACAAAGACAGGTGAACGACCACCCCCCGATCGAGGAATCGCCTCACCATTGGATACATCGACCCCAGGGAATGGGGGCAAATCCAATCACTTGGGACTCAGGGTCAAGGGCCGCCCCGGGAGGCGGGAAGCCCCTGGGCCCTATAAAAGTGAGGGGCCAAGTTCAGATCTCTCTCTCTCTCCTCTTCGCCTGCTCGAGACCTTCGCAAGACCAGCAACCGGCAACTGTAAGTTTGAATCCAGCCCGCACCAACACCGCCAAAATCCTAACCCACCACATCTTTACAAGATGGGGACTCCCACGCAGCATTGAATCGGACCAAGGTTCTCACTTTACGGGACGGGTCATGCAGAACGTCCTCACGATATTTGGCATAACCCAAAAATTTCACATTGCGTACCACCCTCAGTCGAGTGGTATAGTGGAGCGCATGAATCGGACCCTAAAAACCACCCTTAGAAAAATGGTCCAGCAGAATAACACCACTTGGGATTCTGTCCTCCCCTTTGCGCTGATGTTTCTGCGTAACACTGATTCCACCTCCACAGGTTTCACCCCACACACCCTCATGACCGGACGCCCCATGAAAGGGGCAGAATACTTGTTAGGTTTAGACCTAACCAGCCCTGAAATCACGGCTCTCACCCACGAGAAGGCCGTCGAACAATTACCTACAAATATAAAAACGGCTCAGTTAGCAGCCGCTGTTAAACTGGGCACTAAAAGAAAACAGAGCAAGGCCTGTTTTGCAAAGGCAGTACATGCTACGGAGTACAACATAGGACAGCAAGTAATGTTGTCCGTGTACAACCCCAGCATGTTCCTGTCCCCAAAATACTCGGGTCCCTATTCAATTACGGACAAAATAAGCCCGTCGGTATATAAGATTAAATACCAAAATGGTAAGACTGCTAGGTTTCACATAAACCAGCTAAAGGTTTATGGAGCACAGTCAAACCACGCCCACCACGTCATGCTTGACGCAGCCGACCAAACCCCGCCCACAGCCAACGTAACCACACCCACCCCTTCCACGTCCAGCCCAGACACGGACTCGCCACCAACTCCACCCACGAACTTTACGCTCTGCCCCGGACCGCCCACAGACTGCAGCAGCACAGACAGCGACTGTGACTCTGACGACAGCCACAGCACGCCTCCCTACCATCCTGGTCCCACACCCAGCAACTCCGACCTCGACTCCAGTGACCCCTTCCTCATCACCTACTTAAATAAACCCCACCACCGACCACCGAACTACACGGACGACCCCGACTTTGTCCCCACCCAACTCGACACCACTCATTGGCACCGCGACAACTCCTGCAGACTCGTCCGCAACGACGAGGACGATCCCAACTCACACCACGCAGCCCTTTCCGCCCTGATTCACTCCAGAGTTTGGCACCCGGGAGAAGGTGACGACCTCGGGCCTGACTCCGCCAACCCTTTTGCGACCCTGTTCGCAACCGAGAACTGAGGTGTCCACATGATGATTTAAAGGAGACACTTGGTGAAAAGTGTTGTCCTTCCTGATGGAACCTGCAGAATGTTTTCCGTTGTTTGTATGTTTGTTTAATGTTGTTCGTCCAACAGGAGACCGTTCTCACTGCCACACACCCATTCACCTGAACTTTTTAATTTTTCCCACTGACACCCACCGCGGCCACACGCCCATTCTGCCGAAACCTCTGAGGACTTGCCTCAGAGGCCCACCGAGACCAGACGCTTGTTCAGCGGTACCAACTTGTCCACAGACACCTGGTCACCAGACCAGACGCCCATTCAGAGGAACTAGCTTTTCAGCTGATACTGGTTCGGGTACCAGACGCCCGATCGTAGCTGCTCTTCTGATTTGATGGTAGAATCAGAACAGTAACCCCACCATGATGACTACATTTTTGTCCGTTCTTTGGTTGCTAAGGCAGTGGAGAAACGGCATGAGACCCGCCCTGCCTGGGGACCCCCCGTTGGTCAAAAACGCTCGGGTAGGGAAGATACGGTATTGGTAGCCGTCCTACCCGGGGACTCCACCCAAATCATACCCGTCGCGGCCCACACGCACCTCATTCGACCTTTTCTTTCAAAAACAGTTTTATTTTATTTAGGCAACCTTTGGGTTGCTGCCACATGCTATTTACATCCTGGAACATTTGGATGATAAACTTAGCACTGGTCCACCATTGGGAAGTGTGCCGTGTCCAAACATTTGTTTTGGAAAAAAAATGGGGGGGAGAGTCACATATTGTGACCAATTATAAGGGTTTAATTGGCCCCCAAGAAGGACAGACACACTAACACACCAGATATTAAACCGAAGTATTTACACACACTACGCTTGTCTTACAGAACTCCAGAAGCTCCAAGTCCGGAGAAAACCAGCGAACACAGGAAAAGGAAAGAAAGAGGACAGCCATGAGGACTCCTTTCATCGTGCTCAACATGTTCGTTCTGGACAGTTGGTTGCGCGGGAACGCGGACCCCATCACTCCAAACCCCTTTACTGTTAACACTTCACGGCCCAGTAGTACCGAGGGCCCAGTCACCAACCACGCTGCATTATCCTGGTGTGCCAAGTCCATAACTTGGTACTCCTTATCGTACATCATTGAGGCACTGTTAGCATTGGCTATACTCGGTTGTGCAGTACAGACCAGGCGCCTCCGCAAGTGGAAAAGGAGAGTGTACCGCGCTCGAACCCCAGTCTATCGGATCCAATCCCCGATATTCAGCTATGACCAGACCCCAGGCCCCCGCGACATATGAATGATAAAACATGCACTGGCGGTTTTTCCTGTAAATAAAAGAAAAATGTATGGAAATGTATGATCCTGAGCTTGACTGCCAAGCCAGGAAAGAATATATTAAAGGTTGTGACTGTTATTGTATGTTTAGAGAGATAAGATTGTATAATGTTTGAAGAATTGTTTAGGTAAAATTAGAGGTTCCCAGTTTATTTTTTTTAGACACATGCCCCTGCCTGACATAGCGCCCTCAAGAATTGTTTAGGTAACTTTTTGTGCATAGCTAGGGTCAGAGTAGTGGCCATGTAGGAGGTGCCCCCCCCCCCCCGCCCCCTTTCAGGGAACGAAGAGGATTACATTTATGTGATCCTTCACGCTTCGCGTTAGGATCACAAGGCGGGAATGTAGCCACGTAAATTGGCTGCATCCCGATTAATCTGGCCAAAACCCAGTTTGAAATGGCTAACCCGAAAGGCTGCTGGGAAAAACAGCTAACAAGACACAAGCAGGCAGCTGCAGACAGTATTGCATATTTGGCTCTGGGGAAGTTGGCCCAGATCGATACTCAGAGCTAACAACAGCCCATCAACCCAGATATTTGCAGTTACATTCAGGACTGTTAGCAACCTATCTATCCAGACAGCTGCAGTTAAATTGGCTATCCCCGGGAACAATTGCAACATATTAGCAATTGAATACCGGGCCAGACCTGTCGGCGCCTGCAGTGGCCAAAACAAAGACAGGTGAACGACCACCCCCTGATCGAGGAATCGCTTCACCATTGGACACATCGACCCCAGGGATTGGGGACAAATCCAATCACTTGGGACTCAGGGTCAAGGGCCGCCCCGGGAGACGGGAAGCCCCTGGGCCCTATAAAAGTGAGGGGCCAAGTTCAGATCTCTCTCTCTCTCCTCTTCGCCTGCTCGAGACCTTCGCAAGACCAGCAACCGGCAACTGTAAGTTTGAATCCAGCGATCGCTATCCGGTAGAGACACCTAGCCACCGACCTGTAGCAGCCTTTTGAATCCCGCGGGCCAGATCTGATTGGACAAGCCATTCGTTTCCCTGACCTGGTGGGCTCTTCCTAAGTTAAGTATTGGCCAGTAGTGATAGGTTTATTATATAGATAGTAGTATTAGTGTATTAATATTGCTTGTTGTATATAATAAATGACCGTTGTTTTAATCCTTACTAAGCGGTGTGCTGTATTATTAATCATAACTTGAACTTGAACCACGTGGCGGTATCATAAAGATACCTGGCGACTCGTGAGCAAAGGTGACGAAATCAGAGCAAGTTAGACTAAGGCTAAAAAGAGCAACACCACCTTGGAGCAGGAAGGATGGGACTCCAACTCCCATTCCAGAGAACTGAGAACAAAAATTAGATTGGCATTCCCAATGCAGTGCTGAGGGAATATTGCACTTTTGGAGACGCTGTCCTTCAGTTGAAATGTTAGGCCAAGGCCTGGTCTGCCCTCTCAGGTGGGCATACGAGATCCAATGGCATAGGAGTTCTCCCTGGTGTCCTGGTCAATATTTATCCCTCAACCAACATCACTGAACCAGGTTATCTGATCATTACTGCATTGTTATTTGTGGGAGCTTGCTGTACACAAGTTAGGTGCTGCATTTCCTTTATTACAACAGGAGCTACATTTCGAAAAGGACATAATTGGTTGTACGGTGCTTTGGGATGTGTGTTATAGAAAGGCAAGATTTTCTTTCAATTATTTCTCCCTCCAGAAATGTATCTAAATGTATTTTAACATGGTAATGTTAATTTTAACAGAGTTGGGCTATATTAGGCGCTGCTTTCCCCACCCGCATTTGCACATCATGCCCATCTTTTCCAGTCACAGGGCAAACATGAACCTGGCAAATTAGGTAATAATTCGTAAGACCAATAAAGAGTGGACAGCACGGTAACACAGTGGTTAGCACAGTTGCTTCACAGCGCCAGGGACTCGGATTCGATTCCCGACTTGGGTCACTGCTTGTGCGGAGTCCGCACGTTTTCCCCGTGTCTGCGTGGGATTCCTCCGGGTGCTCCGGTTTCCTCCCACAAGTCGTGAAAGACATGCTTAATTGGACATTCTGAATTCTCCCTCAGTGTACCCGAACAGGCGCTGCAGTGTGGCGACTAGGGGATTTTCACAGTAACTTCATTGCAGTGTTACTGTAAGCCTATTTGTGACACTAATAAAGATTACATAACTGGAAAGATAAGTTGGAAAATTATAGAACGAGACAACCAACTATGGATTTTAAACATACAGGTAGTTAGTTAAACCCATTAATACTGCTTATTTCAATATTTATTCCGCAATTCTTTACCCTGTGAATGTTAATGGTTGACATCACATCCAACTCCAATTTCCCCAGTTGAACTTGTTTCTTCCGATATTTGGCCCCATTAACGTGATGACCATTTTGATTTGGTTGGTCTTAATAATATCCTTCATATAACTTGAAAAACCTTCCTTAGAGCACCGTGGGTCATGTCTTTTCCAACAGAAGGCATCTTAACAGTTTGCTTCGAGGCACATCTTTTCCATTTTGTGACTGTTAGAGATCTGTACACTTAAAGCAAAAAATTGGTCAGGATGGTTTGAAGCTAGTTTGACAGCATAACAGCATTGGCAAACAAAATAGCAATGTGGCACCATGTTTGGATTTGTTTTAACTGAGAGTCGATGTTAATCCATTGACTAGCTTTGGAAACTAAACTATAATGTCACAACAGGCTAACAAGCTATTTGTCTAAAAACTTCAGTTCATACAAAGCTCTACCAATAGTATCCAAACTCGCATCAAAACCCTTTCACCCATCACCCCTGTGCTCACTGACCTACGTTATTGCTTGAAAAAGAGATATGCTATCAAAGTTTTTCGCCTTGCACTTTTCAGGACAGATTCAGGAGAATACCAAATCTAAGGGGAATAACAATTTATACCGTATGAGCAGAGAGTACTGATTGGGTTGCAAGTGGACTCTGATTGGCAGAGGCATTGCCATTGCCTACATTATTTCTAATCAAGAATTCACCAAGAATCCTTAGGCAGCACCTTCCAAATCCACGACAGCTACCATCTAGAAGGTCAAGGACAGCAGACATATGGAAACCCCACAACCTGGAGGTTCACCTCCAAATCTCCACTGTCCTGATTTCGAAGTATATCATTGCTCCTTCACTGTCACTGGGTAAAAATCCTGGAAATCCCTCACTAACAGCACTGTGGGTGTACCAACACTGCATGGGCTGCAGCAGTTCGAGAAGGCAGCTCACCACCAATTTCTCAAGGGCAATTACGATGGACAATGTAGAACCTGATAAAGCAGTAGGCATTGACCAAGCAGGTAGGAAACAAAGGTTAGGTTTTATTTACGATATACAATCCCTCCACTCCCTGGAGGGTCTCCCTCCCTGAGCTGCATCCTAGTCAGGGTTTTTATACTCGTGATCCAACCCCCGTTAAGGGGAAGTCCCCCCATACTCGTTACCGGGAGGGTTCGGATTCAGTGGATGTCACGGGGAATCTGATAGTCTTGATGCAGTGACCTCCATGAGGTTTATAACAAGCAATAAATGCTGGCCTAGCCATCTATACTGGCCTGCCATGTATGAATTTATTCTGTTTTATTCTGTTCAAGACACTTTTGGGTGGGATTTTCTGGCCCCCTCCCGCTGGCAGGATTTTATGGTCCTGTCGTAGTTGACCCCTCGCATGGGTTACCCGGCAGTGGGTGGGTGGACCACACAGAAGCTCACAGGCTTCACTGGGACTAGGCGACCCCTCATTGCATCTACCGTACGAAAAGCTGCCGCGGGGTGGGGGGATAGAAAATGCAAGTTGTTCCTGTTGGTGATGTTCGCTCAAAGTCATGGGCCTGAATTAGGCCCGAATTAGTGGAGCAGAAACACCTTCTTGTTACAACCAAAAGAACTTGGGATTAAAGAGCTAAATTCTGTCACACTGAATCCCAACTATTTTATGAGCAGGAGGGGGCGACGGCATGGGGCTACGTAACTTTTAAGCAAGGCTTTTTCTCATTTTAAAATGAAATGATGTGTAGTTTAATACTGACCACTCCAAACAGCATGGTAAATCTTCCATCCCCTCACAAGATAGACCAGTGATCTGACTTTTGAGCAAGGTAGAAGGGGATTGATCTCATCAGGACTAAACAGATTAAAATTAATGAACTAGTAAATTGAAGCAATTTGGATATCAATTTCCAATTTAATTGGTTGCATGGCAAATTTAAGAGATGATTACCAACAGACTTCTGGTAATTTGAAAGGCAACAGGTCAAATGACATTGAACGTAAGAGGTAACTGGAGCCACAATCTTTGATAGTCAAAGGAATGAATGTTCTGCCAGATTCTAATTATGTTTGTGAATTGCGCTCCATCAGGGTTTGAGCTACGAAGAGCAGAACCACTTTTTCTTTGAATTTTCTTTCCCTCACCATTTACCATATCGGCCATGCTGAGTCTTCCCCGACTGAGATTGTCGCCTGATGCTGTGGAATGGAATGACCATTATACTGAGGTACACTTTAGCAAAAGGGGGGGCGGGCCACATCATCTCCAACCATTGGCTTTCTCTCCCATCCTAGCAAAAGCACTTCCTATTGCACTAGACCAGCATTTTCTCTCTCCTCTCTCGAACCATCCTTAGCTCTGTTTGAATGACAATAATAACAGGTGTCAAATTAGGGGCAGCTTGACAATGTGCACACATGCCTAGTGTAAACTGGATTGAAACTCGCAAAATTAAGTACACACCGGACGTTTACAGATGGAAGAGATTTTAATCCCATTAATTGTTTAAACCGTTGTTACCAGACTCCTAAACGACCCTTGTATGGACTGACCTGATTAATACTACACTCCTGTATGCTTCACCCGATGCCGGTGTCTATGTATTTACATAGTGTACCTTGTGTTGCCCTATTATGTATTTTCTTTTCATGTGCTAAATGATCTGTTTGAGCTGCTTTCAGAAAAATACTTTTCACTGTACCTCGGTACAAGTGACAATAAACAAAATCCATCCATCAATCCATCCAAACATCTGTCCATTCAAGATTGATGGGTTTTGGGTCTGAAGAGAATTTGGAGATATGGGTACAGAAAGCAGACGTGAGACAAAAGTCCAGCCATGATCATACTGAATGGCAGAGCAGGTTCAAAGGGACGAATGGCCTACTCCTGCTCCAATGTCCTAAGTTCTATTCAAGTCATTGTTTAAACTGTAGCTAGAATATTGGTCCAGTTTTGAGCACCCTGTCTTAGGAAGTATGTCAGGACCCTGGTGAGGATAAATATAGATTTATTAAGATGATGTGTCAGGTGGGAGTTTCTCATTTTGAGAAAGTGGGCATTTGCCCGGTTGGACAGAGACGGTTAGCGAGCCTGGATGAAGGTGTTCAGAATTATGGATTGGACTGGATTTGTTTATTGTCCGGTAGCCCTGACATCGATTGCAATGAAGTGCTTCGAGAGGTTGGTCAAGAGGTGCACCAACTCCATGTCATAATATACACCAGTATATCATGGTGCAGATACACACACACTGATGGACACACAGCAAGACCAATCAACACACACAACACCGCAGCCAATCACCAGTTAGAGCACACTCACTATAAAGACAGAGGGCATCAGAGTTCCCGCTCATTCGGGATGCAGCCTCCTACAAGGACAGAGCTTACTGCTTACAGCACAGATCCTCACCATGTGCTGAGTGCATAGACTGGTTCGGACAGGCATAGGCCTTTAGTTTAATCTAACATCGTGTTAATCCACAGTGAAAGTATGTTCAACAGTTTCTAACTTAATAAAATAGTGTTGCACTATTTTAAGTGTTGGTGGCCTGTATGTGTTCCACGGATCCAGAGCACCCAACACATCATGATACCAGGAGTTGAGGGATATTAGAACTTCTTAGACCTACCTGCAAGTGATCTGCCTTCCACCAGCATACAGCCATCCTGCAAAATGGACAGCGTCCGCCAGCCGCCGCCGCTCCGCATCACCGGTAACCTAGGGGCCAACTGGAAGATATTCAAACAACGCTTCCAGCTCTACCTTGAAGCCACAGACTGGGAAGTTGCCTCGGACACCAGGAAGATCGCTCTCTTCCTATCCACGGCCGGGGAACATGCCATCCACATTTTCAATTCTCTCACCTTTGGTGATGGTGAAGATAAATCAAAATTCAGGACGGTCCTCCTCAAGTTTGACACTCACTGCAACATCGAGGTGAATGAAAGTTCAGCTCAGCCTGCCAATTCGTATCGCTCCAGCCAGCCTCGCAGGAATGTCCGGGCCATTCAAACCACGGTCACCGAGTTCGATGCGGACCTACTACCCGTTATTGACACCGAGGACCCGAAGGCACCTTTTCGAGTCGGTATCGTTACAAAAACCAGTGTGTCCCCGAAGCAAAGAATCCAGCCTCTGTCGGTTTACAGCATTGATCCGGACTATGAGCGGTGTGCCACCCTTACGGTCAACCGGTCCCAAATACGATTCTGCCTGGATACTGGTGCCTCCGCCAATCTCATTGCGCGGTCTGACCTCCAAAGCCTTTGTGTCAAACCAGCCATCCTCCCATCAGCCTGCCAGCTGTTAGATTATAATGGCAATGCCATTGCTGCCAGCGGCTCGTGTCAACTTGAAGTGACGCACAGGTCACTCAAAGCCATCCTTTCCTTTGAAATCGTGGGCTCCTCGAAAGCCTCCCTGCTTGGCTTGCAGGCATCCAAGCTGTTGAACCGAGTTCAGCGAGTTCACTCTCTCTCTCCTGCTGACGCGTCTGCCTTTCAGGACACCGACTTCAGGGCGCAGCTCAACGCCATTATCAACCAGTACCACGATGTCTTCGAGGGCATGGGCATGCTCCCGTACACCTACAATATTTTATTAAAACCGAATGCCACGCCTGTGGTGCACGCACCACGCAGGGTCCCAGCACCCCTTAAGGACTGCCTCAAGCAGCAGCTGCAGGACCTCCAGAACCAAGGAGTGATTTCCAAAGTCACGGAACCAACCGACTGGGTCAGTTCCATAGTATGTGTAAAGAAAGCCTTGCGGCGAATTGAGAATTTGCATTGATCCCAAGGATCTGAATCGCAATATCATGAGGGAGCATTATCCAATTCCCAAGCGCGAAGAGCTCACATGTGAGATGGCTCGCGCCAAGCTCTTCACCAAACTCGATACCTCAAAAGGATTCTGGCAAATCCAGCTCGATAAATCCAGCAGGAAACTTTGCACATTTAACACCCCCTTTGGCAGATATTGTTACAACAGGATGCCGTTCGGGATAATATCTGCATCAGAAGTGTTCCATAGGATTATGGAACAAACTAATAGAAGGCATTGAAGGTGTTCGCGTCTATGTCGATGACATAATAATTTGTTCCACCACCCCGCAGGAGCATGTTAGTCGCCTCCAGCGCGTATTCAGATGTATACATGAGCATGGCCTCGGCCTCAACAGGGTCAAATGCTCTTTTGGTCAGACGGAACTCAAGTTCCTCAGGGACATCTCCCAATTGTGTGTGCAGCCGGATGCGGACAAGGTAGCTGCCATCACAGCTACGAAAACACCAGAGGGCAGACAAGAAAGCGGTCCTCCGATTTCTGGGCATGGTCAATTTAGAACATAGAACATAGAACATTACAGCGCAGTACAGGCTCTTCGGCCCTCGATGTTGCGCTGACCTGTGAAACCACTCTAAAGCCCATCTACACTATTCCCTTATCGTCCATATGTCTATCCAATGACCATTTGAATGCCCTTAGTGTTGGTGAGTCCACTACTGTTGCAGGCAGGGCATTCCACGCCCTTACTACTCTCTGAGTAAAGAACCTACCTCTGACATCTGTTTTATATCTATCGCCCCTCAATTTAAAGCTATGTCCCCTCGTGCTAGACATCACCATCCGAGGAAAAAGGCTCTCACTGTCCACCCTATCCAATCCTCTGATCATCTTGTATGCCTCAATTAAGTCACCTCTTAACCTTCTTCTCTCTAATGAAAACAGCCTCAAGTCCCTCATACCAGGCAACATTCTGGTAAATCTCCTCTGCACCCTTTCCAATGCTTCCACATCCTTCCTATAATGCGGCGACCACAGTTTTGTAAAGCTGCAACATGACTTCATGGCTCCGAAACTCAATCCCTCTACCAATAAAAGCTATGTACATGGACACCGTCTGCTCATCCACACTGCCAAGAATCTTACCATTAGCCCAGTACTCTGTCTTCCTGTTATTCCTTCCAAAATGAATCACCTCACACTTTTATGCATTAAACTCCATTTGCCACCTCTCAGCCCAGCGCTGCAGTTTATCTATGTCCCTCTGTAACTTGTAACATCCTTCCGCACTGTCCACAACTCCACCGACTTTAGTGTCATCTGAAAATTTACTCACCCACCCTTCTACGCCCTCCTCCAGGTCACTTATAAAAATGACAAACAGCAGTGGCCCCAAAACAGATCCTTGTGGTACACCACTAGTAACTGGACTCCAGTCTGAACATTTCCCATCGACCACCACCCTCTGTCTTCTTCCAGCTAGCCAATTTCTGATCCAAACTGCTAAATCACCCTGACTCCCATGCCTCCGTATTTTATGCAGTAGCCTACCGTGGGGAACCTTATCAAACGCTTTACAGAAATCCATATACACCAGAGCAACTGCTTTACCCTCATCCACCTGTTTGGTCGCCTTCTCAAAGAACTCAATAAGGTTTGTGAGGCACGACCTACCCTTCACAAAACCGTGTTGACTATCTGTAATCAAATTATTCCTTTCCAGATGATTATACATCCTATCTCTTATAAAGCTTTCCAAGAATTTTTTAAGGAAGTTTATCCCTAACCTCGCCTCTCATACCATGGCTCTCAGGAACCTGGTCAGGAAGACGACAGACTTCCAATGGCTCCCTGCCCACGAGTGCGAATGGAGAGAACTCAAAACAAAACTGACCATGGCCCCGGTCTTAGCTTTCTTTGATCCAGCAAAGGAGACCAAAATTTCGACTGATGCAGTCAATCCGGCATTGGGGCAGTGCTCCTTCAACGTGATAAGGCCTCATCATGGGCCCCCGTTGCATATGCGTCACGTGCGATGACCCCACGGAGCAGCGCTACGCGCAGATAGAAAAGGAGTGCCTGGGCCTTCTGACCGGTGTGGTTAAGTTTCACGATTATGTCTACGGACTTCCTCAATTCACCGTCGAGACCGACCATCGCCCGCTGATCAATATAATACAGAAAGACTTGAACGATATGACGCCTCGCCTCCAGCGTATTCTTCTCAAGCTCCGGCGATCCGACTTCCAGCTGGTATACACCCAGGCAAGGACCTCATCATTGCAGACACTCTCTCCAGGACAGTCAACACTCCATGTGACCCAGCGGGATTTGTCTGCCAGGTTGACGTCCATGTGGCATTCGCGGCCTCCAATCTACCTGCCACGGATGAACGTCTTGTCCAAATTCGCCGCGGCTGACCCCTTGCTACAGCGTGTCATGCGCCACCTAACCGACGGGTGGCTCAAGGGCCAATGCCCTCAGTTCTATAATGTCAGTGATGATCTGGCGGTAGTAGGTGGGGTTCTTCTAAAACTGAACCGCATTGTCACCCCGCATAGCATGCGCCAACTTGTCCTGGAATAACTACACGAGGGCCACCTTGGCATGGAAATGTGCCGCTGACGGGCCCGAGAGGCAGTGGACTGGCCCGGCATTAATGAGGACATAGCCAACACAGGGTGGTGGCCACCGTTAATAATCGCCTTTAGCATGGTATGACCAGGTATGGAGGTACCGTGATGTTGAGGTTATGTACAAAGTGTTCACAGTGCAGCAATCAGTCGATCAGGCGGCCTGGTCGTCCTTCTGGAGTGTCTGGGCTTCGGTGGTGATTCTGACGAGAACCCCTAGGTGGCGCTGTAGGGGCAAAAGATTGACAGGGAGGTGGGGCAACTGTAGGGGGCGTCGGTGGGTGGTCGGGCCTGGGCAGGAGCGGCGGGAGTACTGACCCTCCAGTGAGGTGCTGTGGGGGAGGCGGTGTGGGGGCAATGGCTCGGGTGCGCGTGGGGTTCCGGCGGGCGCCAGATTCAGAAGGGAGACTGTGTCTTGCCGGCCATCAGGGAATGCCACGTAGGCGTACTGGGGGTTAGTGTGCAGCAGGTGGACCCTTTCGACCAACGGGTCCGACTTGTGCGCCCGCACGTGCTTCCGAAGTAGGATGGGTCCGGGTGTCACGAGCCAGTTTGGGAGCGAGGACCCGGAGGTGGACTTCCTGGGGAAAACAACGAGACGTTCATGAGGCGTCTGATTTGTGGTTGTACTGAGCAGTGACCGGATGGCGTGGAGGGCCATCGGGAGGACCTCTTGCCAGCGGGAGACCGGGAGATTCCTGGACTGTAGGGCCAGTAGAACGGTCTTCCAGACCGTTCCATTCTCCCTCTCTACCTGCCCGTTTCCCCGGGGTATGTAACTGGTCATCCTGCTCGAGGCAATGCCCTTGCTGAGCAGGAATTGACGCAGTTCGTCGCTCATAAAGGAGGACCCCCTATCACTGTGAAAGTATGCGGGGAAACCAAACAGTGTAAAGATACCCTGGAGGGCCTTGATGACGGTGGTTGTGGTCATGTCTGGGCAGGGGATGGTGAATGGGACCCGGGAGTACTCATCAATCACGTTCAGGAAGTACGTGTTGCGGTCGGTGGAGGGGAGGGGGCCTTTGAAATCCATGCTGAGGTGTTCAAAGGGATGGGAAGCCTTTATCAGGTGCGCCCTCTCTGGCCGCTAGAAGTGCGGTTTGCACTCCGCGCAGATTTGGCAGTCCCTGGTGGCTGACCTGACCTCCTCGATTGAGTAGGGCAGGTTGCGGGTCTTGACGAAATGGAAAAGACGCGTGACCCCCGGGTGGAAGAGGTCCTCGTGGAGGGCTTGGAGGCGGTCCACTTGTGCAGTGGCACAAGTGCCGCGGGACAGGGCATCAGGAGGCTCGTTCAGCTTCCCCGGATGGTACAAGATCTCGTAGTTGAAGGTGGAGAGTTCTATCCTCCACCGCAAGATCTTGTTGTTTTTAATCTTGCCCCGCTGTGCATTATCGAACATGAAAGCAACCGACCGTTGGTCCATGAGGAGAGTGAATCTCCTGCCGCCAGGTAATGCCTCCAATGTCTCCAGCTCCAACTATGGCTTGTGCTTCTTTTTCGACCGAGGAGTGGCGAATTTCAGAAGCATGGAGGGTACGGGAGAAGAAGGCCACGGGTCTGCCCGCTTGGTTGAGGGTGGCGGCCAGAGCTACGTCGGACGCATCGCTCTCGACCTGGAAAGGGGAGGGAATCGTCGATTGCGCGTATCGTGGCCTTTGCAATGTCTGCTTTGATGCGGCTGAAGGCCTGGCGGGCCTCCGTCGACAGGGGGAAGGTTGTGGACTGGATCAGGGGTCGGGCTTTGTCTGCGTAATTGGGGACCCATTGTGCATAATAGCTGAAGAACCCGAGGCAGCGCTTCAGGGCCTTGGGGCAGTGAGGGAGGGGGAACTCCATAAGGGGGCGCATGCGCTCAGGGTCGGGGCCTATGACTCCACTTCGCACTACGTAGCCTAGAATGGCTAGACGGTCGGTGCTAAACACGCATTTATCCTTATTGTATGTCAGATTAAAGATTTTCGCGGTCTGGAGGAATTTGTGGAGGTTGGTGTCGTGGTCCTGCTGGTCATGGCTGCAGATGGTGACGTTATCCAGATACGGGAACATTGCGCGTAAGCCGTACCGGTCAACCATTCGGTCCATCTCTCGCTGGAAGACTGAGACCCCATTAGTGACACCAAAGGGAACTCTTAAAAATTGATAGAGCCGCCCATCTGCTTCGAAGGCAGTGTACTTGCGGTCACTAGTGCGGAGGGGTAGCTGGTGGTAGGCGGACTTGAGGTCCACCGTGGAGAAGACCTTGTATTGTGCGATCCTGTTTACCAGGTCGGCTATACGGGGGAGAGGGTACGCGTCCAGCTGCGTAAACCTGTTGATAGTCTGGCTGTCGTCTATGACCATCCTATGCTTCTCCCCGGTCTTTACCACCACTACTTGAGCTCTCCAGGGACTGTTGCTCGCTTCGATGACCCCTTCCCCGGCAGCCTTTGGACCTCAGACCTGATGAAGGTCCGGTCCTGGGCGCTGTACCATCTGCTCCTAGTGGCGATGGGTTTGCAATCCGGGGTGAGGTTCGCAAACAGGGAAGGCGGGTTGACCTTAAGGGTCGCGAGGCCGCAGACAGTAAGGGGAGGTATAGGGCCACCGAATTTAAAAGTCAGGCTTTGCAAATGGCATTGGAAGTCCAGCCCCAGGAGGGTAGCCGCGCAGATGTGCGGCAGGACGTACAGGCGGAAATTGTTGAATTTCCTGCCTTGGACAGTGAGGTTCGCTAGGCAGAACCCCTGTATCTCCACCGAGTGTGACCCGGAGACCAGGGAGATCCTTTGGATTACAGGGTGGGTTACAAGTGAACAGCGCCTTACCGTGTCGGGGTGAACAAAGCTTTCCGTGCTCCCAGAGTCAATCAGGCACGACGTCGCGTGGCCGTTGATGAGGACCGTCGTTGTAGCCGTTGCGAGTGTCTGAGGTCGACTTTGGTCCAGTGTCACCGAGGCCAGATGAAGCAGTTGCGAGTTCTGATCGGGCAGCGTGTAGTCGACCGAGCTGGGGGCCTGGGGCCCCATCCAAGATGGCGTCAGCCATGGGTCGCACATGGTGTCCGGGGATGAAGAAGATGGCGGCGGCGATGGACAAAATGGCGGCACCCACCCGTCCAGCGTGGAGTCCGGGGGTCAAGATGGCCACGCCCATGGGTCGCATGTGGCGTTAGGATAGGGGGTGGCGGTGAACGTGGCCGGTCGGGGCTTGAAGGGAGGGTTGCCGCGGCGGTCCATAGTCGCTGGAGACCGCGACCACGGCACGGGCCTGGCAGATCCCCACAAAGTGGCCCTTCTTGCCGCACCCTCTGCAGGTGGCAGCGCGGGCGGGGATGATTTGCCTGCCCGCAGAAGAAACAGCGGGATCCGGCAGCGTTAGCGGGCCGTCTCGCCGCGCAGGCTTGCGGGGTCAGGGGTAAGGTCTGAGGGGCTGCCGCTGCGGGCTGCCACGCAGCCCAGGGGGCTGCTGCGTGATCGGGTGCAAAGGACAGCGCGTTTTTATAGGCAACGTCCATGGACCCTGCCAGGGCCCGTGCCTCTGTAAGTCACAGAGTGTCCCTTTCTAGGAGTCTTCGGCGGATATCGGGGGAGGCCATACCTGCAACGAAAGCATCCCTGATTAAAAGTTCCGTGTGCTCGCTCCCCGAAACTTGGGGGCAGCCACAGATTCGGCCCAGCACCAGTAGCGCCCGGTAGAAATCTTCCGACGTTTCCTCGGGGCTTTGCCGCCTAGTCGCAAGCAGGTGACGAGCGTAGACCTGGTTTACCGGGCGGATGTAATGTCCTTCCAGCAGTTCAATAGCGGCAGCATAGTTCGCCGCCTCCTTGATAAGGGGGTAGATCCCAGGGCTGACCCGGGAGCGCAGGAGATGCATCTTCTGTCCTTCCGTGGGGGTGCCTATGGCCGTATCAAGCTAGCCCTTAAAGCACGCCAGCCAGTGTTTAAAAATAGCAGCAGAGTTAACCGTGTGGGGGCTGATCTGGAGGCACTCCGGTTTGATGCGGGGATCCATCCTTCCAACTTAAGTTGTAGCAGATTAAATTGATGTGCAATCAATTACACTCAAGATGAAGTGATTCCATAACTGAGGCTTTAATCTACTAGAACCTTTTCCCCAGCAGCTTCGATACAGAAAGTGAAGGCTGCTGGGACGGCACCATCTCTTATACCCCGCCTTCCGGGTGGAGCTACGCATTACAGCCAATGGTAGACTCGGGTCTAACCAATGGTCATCAGCCTCTCAGGTACCGCAATACCTGGTACTACCACAACTATGTCCTGATCGTGGACTACTTTTCGAATTACCTGGAGGTGATACGGTTGCACGACATCACCTCGTCTGCAGTCATTTGTGCATGTAAAGAAACCTTTGCTAGACACAGCATCCCGCTCACGGTTATGTCGGACAATGGCCCCTGCTTCGCCAGCCAGGAATGGTCCAACTTTGCCAGGCGGTACAATTTTGCCCATATGACATCTAGTCCCCTGTACCCCAATCCAATGGCAAAGCAGAGAAGGGAGTACATATAGTACTTAGCCCTTTACTATACTCCCTATACACACACAACTGCATGGCAAAATATGGCTCCAACTGCATCTACAAGTTTGCTGACGACATGACCATAGTGGGTCGATCTTGAACAACGACGAGTCAGAGTGCAGGAGGGAGGTAGAGAACCTAGTGGAGTGGTGTAACGACAACAATCTCTCCCTCAATGTCAGCAAAACTAAAGAGCTGGTCATTGACCTCAGGAAGCAAAGTATCGTACACACCCCTGTCAGCATCAACGGGGCCGAGGTGGAGATTATTGACAGCTTCAAATTCCTACGTGTGCACATCACCAAAAATCTGTCCTGGCCCACCCACGTCGCGCGACGACCAAGAAAGCACAACAGCGCCTATACTTCCTCAGGAAACTAAGGAAATTTGGCATGTCCACATTGACTCTTATCAGCTTTTATTGGTGCATCATAGAAAGCATCCTATCTGGCTGCATCACAGCCTGGTATGGCAACTGCTTGGCCCAAGACCGCAAGAAACGTCTGAGTCGTGAACACAGCCCAGTCCATCACACAAACACGACTCCCATCCATGGACTCCATCTACACCTCCCGCTGCCTGGGGAAAGCGGGCAGTATAATCAAAGATCCCTCCCACCCGGCTTACTCACTCTACCAACTTCTTCCATTGGGCAGGAGATACCAAAGTCTGAGAACACGCTCGAACAGCCTCAAAAACAGCTTCTTCCCCACTGTCACCAGACTCCTAAATGACCCTCGTATGGACTGATCTGATTAATACTACACTCCTGTATGCTTCACCCAATGCCAGTGCTATGCATTTACATAGTGTACCATGTGTTGCCCTATTAGCTATTTTCTTTTCTTGTACTAAATAATCAGTTTGAGCTGCACGCAGAAAAATACTTTTCACTGTACGTCGGTACACCGAGGACCTTGACAAGGTAAATATAGGAAAAGAATACTAGGTCTATTGCTGGGTGAGCGATTAACAAAATGACAATCAATTTAATTTAAGACCAAACATTTTTTAGTGGACTGGATTCTCCGGTCCCCTAACCGCGTGTTTCTTGGCTGCGCATCATTCGCTGGCAGCGGGATTCTCTCTTCCCGCCGATTCGCAATGGGATTTCCCATTGAAGCCACTCCACGCCACCAGGAAAGCCACGGTCGGGGGTGCACTCCCGGCGGGAAAAGTGAATCAGACCAGCGGGAGAATTCCGGCCAGTGTCCAAAACGATGGGCTGAATCCATAAACAATTACTAGAGAAGTGGGCAATATACCTGGACAAGAAAGGACTTCTGTTTACCCTACACCCTGTAAGGACTCCATCCCTTTCTCTCAACTCCTTCACCTCCGTCGCATTTGTTCCGATGATACCACTTTCCAAAATGGTGCTTCGAAAATGTGCTCCTTCTTCCTCAACCGTGATTTCCCACCTACAGTTGTGGACAGGGCCCTCAACAGTGTGTGGGCCATCTCCCGCGGCACTACCCTCGCCCCCTCTAATCCCTCCCAGAACAGGGATAGAGTCCCTCTCGTTCTCACATTTCATCCCACCAGCTTCTGTATGCAAAGCATAATCCTCTGCCATTTTTGCCAAACACATCTTCCCTTCACTCCCTCTGTCAGCATTCTGCAGAGACTGTACCCTCCGAGATAATCTAGTCCACTCCTCCACCATACCCAGTACCTCTCCCATCACCCATGGCACCTTCCCATGCAATCGCAGAAGGTATAACACCTGCCCCTTTACCTCTTCCATGCTTAACATCCCAGGCCCAAAACACTCATTCCAGGTTAAGCAGCGTTTCACTTGCATCTCTTCCAATTTGGTCTACTGCATTCGCTGTTCTAAATGTGATCTCCTCAATATCGGAGAGACCAAACGCAGACTGGGCGATCGCTTTGCTGAGCATCTCCAGTCTGTGCGCATACCGGACCCTGACCTTCCCGTTGCTTGCCATTTTAACACAAGACCCTGCTCCCATGTCCACATGTCTGTCCTTGGCCTGCTGCAATGTTCCAGTGAAGCTCAACGCAAACTGGAGGAGCAACATCTCATCTTCCAGTTAGGGACGCTACAGCCTTCCGGTCTCATCATCAAATTCAACAACTTCAGATGATTAGCTCTACCCCACCTTGACCCATTTGTTTTCATCCCATTTCATTTTAACTGTCTTTTACCATTTCTTTCTTGTCTTTCTTAATATATATTAACCCTCCCCACCACCATCTTATCCACCTTTCCTTACCCTTTCCCCACTTTGCTTCCCCCTTCCCCTCCCCCCACATCTACATCTGCCAGAGTTTACCCTCTGATGTTAGTTTCCCTGCCGTTTGACCTTTCACATCTTTCGTCCTCTCTGGGGACTGTCATTAGCACTCTTACCCTTGGTTTCCGTGGCCATTAGCACCCGGTTTCCCTGGGTTTCAGTGGCTATGACTCATCTTTCATTCTCACTCCACAGTATAAATATTTCCCACTTTCTCTGTCTGTTAACTTTGACAAAGAGTCATTGGAATCGAAACGTGAGCTCTTTTCTCTCCCTACAGATGCTGCCAGACCTGCTGAGATTTTCCAGCATTTTCTTTTTTGTTTTCTGTTTATATTGTGCCTTTCATGACCTCACCACTGGCTTGGAGACTCGCTCATTGGGAAATTGGAATCATTCCGCTTCAGGAATTCCTAGTTTATGGAATGGCTATTGGATGGTAAGATGCGTTCTCAAGTCTGACTCAATCCAATAAAGAAAGGCTTGTATTTCTAGAGCATCTTTTATTTCCCAAGGAAATCCCAAAGTGTTTGACACCAATGGAATACTTCTGAAGTGTTTGATTTAATGTAGAGAAACACGGTGCCAATTTACACACAGCAAGGTCTCTGAACCGAGCAATGGTGGTGAATGACCAGAGTTTTTTTAATCACGTGGGTAGGGAAAAGGAGCTGTATTTATACAGCACCGTTCACAACCTTAGGATTCCCCAGAGCACTCGATAATCAATGATGTACTTTAGATGTATAGTTACTAGTGCCATGTAGAAAACATGGCAGCCAATTAGCACACACTACTAATTAACACGGAACAGAAGATGGCGCCGGAGCGAGGCGACGCTCTGCGAGTTCTCCCCAACAGATCCATTTTTTACTTAACTTATACTCGTTCTAATCTTTTAACATTTAATTCTAAGACTAACATTATTACTAACCTCTCTCTTTTATTTTTTCTTGCAGGCTTGAACATCCTCCGAGGCCCATGGAGACCTTTTGACCCGACCCTACCTGACCTCCACGACCTGGAAGTGGATCGGGCCCAAACCGGAAGTGAAGCCCCAACCTCGATTTGGAGCCGACCCGGACCTCGGAGCTCCCAACCCCGCCTAACAACTGACGCCAGCCCCCGGAATCAAAGCCCCCTCCCACCCGGCTTACTCGCTCTTCCAACTTCTTCCATCGGGCAGGAGATACAGAAGTGTGAGAACACGCACAAACAGACTCAAAAACAGCTTCTTCCCCGCTGTTACCAGACTGCTAAACGACCCTCTTATGGACTGACCTCATTAACACTACACCCCTGTATGCTTCATCCAATGCCGGTGCTTATGTAGTTACATTGTATATGTTGTGTTGCCCTATTATGTATTTTCTTTTCTTCCCTTTTCTTCCCATGTACTTAATGACCTGTTGAGCTGCTCGCAGAAAAATACTTTTCACTGTACCTCGGTACACGTGACAATAAACAAATCCAATCCAACACACCTTCTGCCACAATTAGCTATGTGATGATGACCAGATTATCTGTTTTAGCACCCGAGGCATGGTGGAGGAGTGGGTCGCCTCCCTGCTGCTGAATCTGGAGCCCTGGGTTCGTGTCCCATCTCAGAATGGCCAAGGGGAGCGTGTGAAGAAAATCTGCCTTGCGTACCATTATGTGTGGGAACAGAAACACAGCAGTCTGTTTCAGTGAGGTTGATTCAGGGATTGACGAGCTTGGAGGGGAAGGACCCCTGTTCGACAGTGAAATAACTCCATTGGATTTAGCCATCCACCTGAAAGAGCAGACAGGGTTATGGTCATCGATTCATAGAATTAAACTGTGCAGAAGGAGGCCATTCGGCCCATCGAGTCTGCATCAGCCTTTGGAAAGAGCACCCTATTGAAGCCCTCACCTCCACCTTATCCCCGAAACCCAGTTACCCAACCTAACCTTTTGGACACCAAGAGGCAATTTAGCCTGGCCAATCCACCTAACCTACACGTCTTTGAACTGTGGGAGGAAACCGGAGCGCCCGGAGGGAACCCACGCAGACACGGGGAGAAAGTGCGGGCTCCGCACAGACATTCGCCCGAGGCCGGAATTGAACCTGGTACCCTGGAGCTGTGAGGCAGCAGTGCTAACCACTGTGCCACCGTGCTGTCCTTAGGGCACAAGACAAACTCCGTTCTTTTTCGACAGGGCTTTGGTTTAATATTTCATCCGAAAGCTGGGCCCTCCAACAGTTACAGCACTCGCTCAGTACAGCACTGGAGTACCAGCCCAGATTGTGTCTGTGGAGTGAGGAGCTTCTAATCTTCTGACTACCCCTGAAGACAAAGGTGACAATTTAAAAGGTATGTGTGGCTGACTGAGATGCTTCCCGCTGTCCCTTTCTTTGGTGTTATACCACCATAATAGATCTAATAAGTTTTCCTGCTCCCTTTATGGCTATAGTCCAGCTGGTTGCAGCTGCCTCACTCCACCATTTGCACCTTACAGGTTAATTACAGATGGGGTCCTACAACTGGCCGGGAACCCGACTCATTATACTTGGAGCAGCTTGCCTGAAATTTACACGAGGCACGACCTTTGACAACCTTACTGCTGCGCTCAGAGCACATCTATTAATGTTTAGGAGCCAGTAAGTTAAAATAGGACACCAGAGATTGAAAGAAAATGTTTTAATAACTCATTTAAATGATATTATAAACCTACTCATAGGATCATACTGTTCCTTGTGTTATTGATCATGAAAATTTTCCGAGTCATTTTGGAACAAATTTAATTAATATTGGGTTTTTTTTAATAAAAAGTGCTGTTTCTAAAATCTATGAATCTCACTGATTCATCCAGAAACCGATCTTATTTCTGGTCACTTTAATAAGATTTGGTTACAGCTGATCTGCCGAGTAAATTTTCTGTGAGACATTCGACCTGATTACTGGTAGGCCCGACTGCTGCGAGCCTTGAGGGGAGAGATTCCTGTGGGAAAATATCAAGTGCAGAGCACAGACAGATAAACACACATCATTGAATTTTCCCTCTCTGTATGAAACTTGATGCTATATGGTTCTGTTTTATTACATTATTGAAAGAGGCCAACTATAAAGATAGGTAGGTCGACCCATTAGCACCATTAGTAAGCTGCAGAACAATTGGATTAAGCCTCTCTGTTGTTTCTTGCCTCTAACACGCTACCCCCCCCCCCCTCCCACCCCCCCGCATTCCTCAATGCAACATGCTCCTGGAGAACTGAGAAGAAATATAAATCATTTCTTGCGAAAGGTTGACAAGAAAATGAATTTGTGAAAAAAAAACCTTGTCCTTGAAATATGGACAGTAAGAAGTCTTACAACGCCAGGTTAAAGTCCAACAGGTTTGTTTCGATGTCACTAGCTTGTCACCTGATGTCACCTGAGGAAGGAGCAGCGCTCCGAAAGCTAGTGACATCGAAACAAACCTGTTGGACTTTAACCGGGTGTTGTAAGACTTCTTACTGTGCTCACCCCAGTCCAACGCCGGCATCTCCACATCTTGAAATATGGAGCAACAGAAATGTTTGAACCCGTGCTTTAGTTCCAATTCTCCCCTCAGTATCAACAACCATAAAACTACAAACCATGTAATTGTTGTGAATTGTTGACTCCCTTGTTTACTACATAATCAATTGCCCAATAAAAAATTCTACAAATCGATGAAATTTTCAATATTTAAACATCCTACCATCAAGTAATAAGGAATTATTATCCATACAAATTACCACATAGATCATATCATAGTGCATTAAATGTCCTTGCTCTATCTTTTGCCTGTTTGTTATTTTGTCTGCTACCAATTTTATTTGAATGTGATTTCTATCTTGGTTCCTGTACTGGGAGGACGCAGTTACAGGAATCGCCAGCACTCTTTGGCTGTACAATAAAGACCACAGGAATGACATCAGCCTGCAACACTGTCTGAAACTCAATGCATATCTGTCCTTCACATCTAATTACACGACAGTTTAATCATCCTCAAATGCCAAAACATATGGGGAGGCCAGGCAAAAAAAAGAAATCGCCAACAGATTTTAGTTGAACACAGTTTTAATGGAGAGAGATCACAAGGCTGTCCCAGAGAGCTTTGGATCCATCTGCAGTTCACTTCTCCACAGAGCCTAAGAAAGGCACTGGTTAACATTGCCCAGAGGAGATAGAAAAGACAACATGTGTTCCTACTGGTTCTGGGCAACTGCTCCCTTGATTCTCATGGCTTTGATGCTTTCTGAAGGTACGTCAATCTTTATTAATCCTTTGAAATCAAATAGCGACGGCTGTCCCTTTAATTTCCACACGTATCATGTTGGGTATCCAGCATTTGAAGACCCCTAAAAAATGTATTTCACAGGCCATGTAAATGTGAATTATTGCCGTGCTCATCCTGATAGAGTTGGTTAGTATAAACTAATATTGACTGCTATGTAATTCTACTATGTGATCTAAAACTTAAATAGCTATTCATGATTGGTTATTGGCAGGGTTAATTGAAAGATAACTTGATAATATGAGACTGCAAATAGTACATTGATGTCCCTCTCTGTCAGGACAATCATGGCTTCTCAATAAATGAGCCGGTCTCAGCAGTCCTCCATGGCCATCACTGAGCCTTGAGGTAGAAGGACCTTAAAACTATAGCACAGGTATTCTGATGTCCTTTCACAATAATTGTCCGAAAGTAATCTCTTTCATTTAAATTGTTCGATAGTTTTCACTGGTGATAGTAAAAACTATCAACTGCACTTCTGGTTAAGCAGAATTGTGCATTTTCAACAATGTCCTTGAACCTCATTCATACCAGAATAGAACAGAACAAAAATTAAAGCATTCTGAAAAAATGTCTACCAAACAATAGTGGCAAATGAGTTTATCAGGAGGTCAGCTCTCCTCTAGGTTCTAAGAGCGCCGTGATAGTGTGCTAGCACAGCGAGCTACAGTTTGGTAGAATGGATGATTTCAGACCATTCCTTCCTCTGCGTTCTCAATCTTGCCTTGGTTAGCGCAAGTTTCTAGACAGTTTCTTTCTTCCAAAAAACAGTGATCCATTTAGTACATGAATTGCAACATCACTTCAATAATAATCCTTTCTTGCTAGGAAGGGGCATTATGTTTCTGATCATTATGGAACTGCAATAGTGAATATCTGAGAGCACTGAACTTGCCCACCGAGAGACCAGGCACATCATTGCCTCATTGAATTAGGAAATTCAACACAAAGTAATTTGTATTGGTCAGTTATAACGAAGCTGTGGTAACCTCGAAGGTGCAGGAAAATGTGGATGAGGTTGGCATCATTTCTGGTCCATTGTATAATAATTGCAAATGCTTGCACTGAGGATCTGCTTTGGCTCTTTAAAAAGAAAACGACAATTTGTGCAAAGCAAGCTCCTCCAAACAGAAATGTAATTACAACCAGATCATCAGTTTTTGGTTGTGGGGTAAATGTGACCTGGACACTGAGAAGAACTCCATTGTTCTTCTTGGAGGTAGTATCATCAATATTTTTACATCCACCTGAAAAGACAGCACCTCTCTCAGTATTGGAGGATCAGCGTAGATTTTGTGCTGAAGTGGGGTTTGAACCCACAACCTTCTGACCAAGATGCACCAGTGATACCAATCAGGCCATGGCTGTCATTTATCTGGGCCGGGATTCTCCCCTACCCGGCGGGGCGGGGGGTCCCGGCGGGATGGAGTGGCGTGAACCACTCCGGCGTCGGGCCGCCCCAAAGGTGCGGAGGGGCCAAGACCTCACCTTGAGGGGCTAGGCCTGCTCCGGAGTGGTTGGTGCACCGCCGGTCAGCGGAAAGGCCTTTGGCGCCACGCCAGCCGGGGCTGAAGGGACTGCGCCGGGCGACGGAAGTCCGCGCTTGCACGAGAGCGTCAGCGGCTGCTGACGTCATCCCCACGCATGCTCTTATGCGTCGGCCATCGCGGAGGTGTGGCCGAGGCGGAAGGAAAAGAGTGCCCCCACGGTACAGGCCTGCCCGCGGATCGGTGAGCCCCAATCGCGGGCCAGGCCACCGTGGGGGCACCCCCGGGGCCAAATTGCCCTGCGCACCCCCCCCCAACCAGGACCCCCAGCCCACCCGCGCCGCCAGTCCCGCCGGGAAGGTAGGTAGTTTGATTCATGCCATTGGGACTGGCATGACAGCAGCGGGACTTCGGCCCATCGCGGGCTGGAGAATCGCCGGGGGGGGGAGACCTGCCAGCCGGTGCAGCGCGATTCCCGCCCCCGCCGAATTTTCGGTGCCGGAGAATTCGGCGGCCGGTGGGGGCGGGATTCACACTGCCCCCCGCCGATTCTCTGACCCGGCGGAGGGTCGGAGAATCCCGCCCCAGATGTGTCCTCGATATCCTTTGTGTAGAGAGTTGGGAGTGATTTCTTAGCAATGGACGAATGCGAGATTGACCCTCCGGTTTGCATTCAACCACTTGAGTTTAATATGGAATTTTAGCCTTTGAGTTTGTCCAGCAGCATTTGTTACTGAAGGCGGTAGCTGTTCTGCATGAGCCAGCTTGATAACCATTGACAAACTTGAGTAAAACTATTTGGAAAGGTTAAGTGGCCAACCAATACTAATGGATAAAATGGTGGTCATTATAATTGGAGTAGCTCTACAAACCTTGCATCGAAAACGACACAGTTTTTCAGCTGACCTCTCACCAAAATGCAAATAATGAGTAAAGTACAAGTATTTTATAAAGTCATGAAAGAGTCCACACCGAGTAGTTCAAAGAAACTTAGTTTATTTATAATAACTATTATATACGTCACACGGTAGATTCCAATCGGGTCTGCCTTGCCAGTGTCTAACTGACCGGCTTTATATACCCTAAACTATACATTGTTTAGTGGTCAGCACCCCGTTAATGAGGGAGCTGATATTCTGCAAGAATCACGGGGAAGTTAATTGTTCCCACTCTTAAGGTACTTGCGGTTATAACAAAATAATAAAGTACAAATAGAGAAAAAGACAGCCAATCATTTCCTCAGTTTGGTAACTTATTGCGATATTGGACATCACTATAACATATCAATGTAAAAGCAAATTGAACTCCAAATCCATTTATTTTCCCTATGGAGTTTAAAATTTCTGGATATGTTTCTGGAGCTATCAATTTCTAGACAGTTTCTTTCTTCCAAAAAACATTGATCCATTTTATACATGAATTGCAACATCACTTCAATGATAATAAACAGATAACAATGAAGGTAATTGAAACAACCAGACTTCCAAAGGCTCCCCTGTTGATCAGTGTGAAATGGCAGATCAAGCCTCAGCCATGGTCTGTGTTGGGTTCGTTGAAATCAGCTGTGACTGAGAAAGATGGAGAAAAAGTAGCCAATGTTCACACTCGTCATTATTACCTATTGACCCCGACAGTGCTGTACTGATGGAGCTGACGACATGGTCAACGTTGAACAGAATGGTTTCCATGTTCTGCGCAGTCTTTACCCATTGGGAGTTGGTCTCCAACATGCTTTGTGACATGGTCACAGTGGGGGGGGGGCAAGAGGGGCAAATGAGGGAGTGCTGAGGGGGTGACGTTGGTTGTCCATGGGAGTGGACGCCAGGTGATACTCAAATGACGGCCCGCTTTAAACACTGCTCAACGTTTTTTTCAATTGACTTCAAAGGGAAAGAAAATTGCGAAGCTGGGTGGGTAAAAGCAGTGTAAAGTGAGCTGTCAAATCCTCTGTTGTCCACTTTGAAGTCTTGGAGACCAATTTCACCTTCTCACTCATATGGGGTAATTTTGATGCTGTCACAATCCCATTTGATGTCGTAACTGGTTTCCTCCCACAGTCCAAAGATGTGCAGGTTAGGTGGATTGGCCATGCTAAATTGCCCTTAGTGTCCAAAAAGGTTAGGTGGGGTTACTGGGTAACGGGGATAGGGTGGAGGTGTGGGCTTAGGTAGGGTGCTCTTTCCAAGGGCCGGTGCAGACTCGATGAGCTGAATGGCCTCCTTCAGCACTGTAAATTCTACGATGATATGATGGATGGGAAGATCCCAGAATGTTACGCTCATCAGAACTTTTATTTTTATCATAAAACCTGGAGGAACAGAGTCGCAGAACCACAAATTGGTTTTAACAACAAGTAAAAACATTTATTAAACACGGGCGGGATTCTCCCCTACCCGGCGGGGCGGGGGGTCTTGGCGGGATGGAGTGGCGTGAACCATTCCGGCGTCGGGCCGCCCCAAAGGTGCGGATTTTAGGGGCCAAGCCCTCACCTTTAGGGGCTAGGCCCGCGCCGGAGTGGTTGCCGTCCCACTGGCTGGCGTGGAAGGCCTTTGGCGCCATGCCAGCCGGGGCCGAAGGGACTCCGCCGGCCATCGGAAGTCCGCGCATGCGCGGGAGCGTCAGTGGCTGCTGACGTCTTCCCCGCGCATGCGCAGGGGGGTTTACCTACGCATCGGCCATCGCAGAGACCGACACGGCCGACGCGTAGTAAAAGAGTTCCCACGGCACAGACCCGCCCGCGGATCGGTGGGCCCTGATCGCGGGCCAGGCCACCGTGGGGGCACCCCCCGGGGCCAGATCGCCCCAGGACCCCGGAGCCCGCTCGCGCCGCCTGGTCCTGCCGGTAAGGGAGGTGGTTTAATTCACGCCGGCGGGACCAGCATTACAGCAGCGGGACTTCGGCCCATCGCGGGCCGGAGAATCGCCGGGGTCGGGGCTCGCCGACCGTCCGCATCGCGATTCCCGCCCCCGCCGAATCTCTGGTGCCGGGGGGTCGGGGAATCCCGCCCAAGATCCTGACCTGTTTGCAAGAGCATTTATGGACTGTCATTGAACAATAAATTGTGAATAGTCAACTTGACAATTCATTGAGGACATTTATCTAATCCCCACAATAATTATTGGGAATTATTGCTTTGGTCTCAAGTGCTTAGTATCAACTAGGTTAAACTCTCCTACAATATTGTCCAAACGAACATTCTCAAAACACCACACATGTCTGCTCCAGTGTAGCATGCTCCAAGTCAGTGCAGGAAATGAAGGTCTGAGGGTGCTTTGTGTAGATAAATATGATGAAGTACTCACCTTCTAAACCCACTACTATATAAGAACAAGGGAAACAATACATGGAAACGCTGCAACCTGGAGGTTTACCTCCAACCCCACCCACCATCTTGACGTAGGACTATGTCACCATTGCTTCACTGTCACTGGGTCAAAATCCTGGAACCCCTGGGGGTGGCCTGGTGGCGTAATGGTTAGCACTGCTGCCTCACGGTGCCAGGGACCCTGGTTCGATTCCAGCCTCAGGCGACTGTCTGTGTGGAATTTGCGCGTTCTCCCCATGTCTGCGTGAGTTTCCTCGGGCGCTCCGGTTTCCCCCCCCCCCCACATTTCAAAGATGTGCAAGTTAAGTGGATTGGCCATGCTAAATTGCCCTTTAGTGTCCAAAGAATTGTAGGTTAGGTAGGGTTACAGGGATAGGGAGGGTGAGTGGACATGGTAGGTTGATGGGCCAAAAGGCCTCCTTCTGTACTATAGGGATTCTGTGGATCCCTCCGTTACAGCATTGTGGGTGTACCTACAGCACATATGTTCATGAGATATCGGAGCAGAATTAGGCCATTCGGCCCATCAGGTCTGATCCGCCATTCTGTCATGGCTGATCTCTTCCTCATCTGCTACCTACAATATTACAGACTACGTGCTGGATTGCAAAATCAATCAGAGCATCTCCTCCCTACAACACATGACCTAGGAGTGGCAGTCAGCAATTTAGCCTCCCGAGCCTAAACACCTTCAATGTGATCATGGCTGATCCCATCCTGGCCTCAACTCCACCGTCCTGCCCGTACTCCATAACCCTTCAACCCAGCACCAATTAAAAATCTGTCCAACTTCTCCTTAAATTTACTCACTGTCCCAGCATCCACCGCACTCTGGGGTAGCAAATTCCACAGATTCACAATCCTTTGGGAGAAGTAGTTTTTCCTCAAATCTGTTTTAAATTTGCTACCTCTTATTCTAGGATTATGACCTCTCGTTTTAGAATATCCCACAAGAGGAAGCATCGGCTCCACATCTACTTTACCCAGACCTTTTAGCATCTTGTATAGATCTCCCCTCATTCTCCTAAACTCTAGAGAGTATCGGCCTAAACTGTTCAATCTCTCCTCATACGACAAACCCCTCATCTCTGGAATCAACCCAGTGAACCTCCTCTGAACTGCCTCCAATGCCACTGCATCTTTCCTCAAAAACGGGGGCCAAAACTGTGCGCAATACCCCAGGTGCGGTCTTACCAATGCCTTGTATGGTTGCGCCAACATGGACTGCGGCGGTCCAAGAAGGCAGCTGACCGCCACCTTCTTAAGGGCAACTCGGGATGGGCAATAAATGCAGGTCTAGCCAGCGAATTCCAAATCCCTTGAATGATTGAAAAAAAACAATAATATTCAAAAGGGAATTGGATAAACACTTGAAAGGAAAATGATTCCAGAGAAATGGGAAAGAGCGGGTCAATGAGTTAGAAAAGCAGATCAGTGAGTTTGAAAGGCATGTTCCAATCTATTGCCCCATGCTTTGATTTTCAGGTTTGAGCGTATTTACAGTCATATGTTTGAGTCCATTTAATTGTTCATCTCTCAACCAACATCTCTAATACAGGTTATCTGGTCATTATCATATTGTTGTTTGTGGATGACGAGGTAACTGAGACAGTCAAAACTGAGGCCAATCGATCTTTGTTAGGTGAAGGGTATGTGGGAGCGTGCTGTGCTCAAATTGCCAGCCAGGTCTCCGACATTATAGCCGACAGCAATGACTTCAAAAAGTGTTTCAAAGGCTGAAGCTCTTTGGGACACCCTCAGGTCAGAGAGTCAGAGAACAGCACAGCACAGAAGGAGGCCATTTGGCCCATCGAGTTTATGCTGCCTCTTTTGAAGAACAATGACGTTCCTCTCGCTCCCAGCTATTTCCCCCCACCATCCTTCAACTTTCTTCCCCTTGTTCTTCCTTTTGTGATACTTTTGTAAGGGCCACGAAGAATCCAGCACGAGTTTAAGGATACAAAGTAATAACATTTATTTACAATAACATAGATATATAACAGCAGCAGCAACTTCCCTTGCTGCACACTTCTTCCTGCTGGTTCCTAAACTGGCCAGCTTTATTTATACTTGGAGTTTACTAATAGTTTCTCCGCCCCCCTCATTGGGGAAGCTCAGACTCCCACAGGATTGTGGGATTGTCATTAGTCCCCAGCCAATGGTAAGCAGGCAGGTTATAACATCCCTCCCCGCCAAAGTCCAAGAAATCCACTGAAGACCCTGGCGAAAGAGGGCGTCGGACTCGTTTTGCCGCAGGCCAGACACCATTTGCACGCGGCGCTGGATCAGGCGGCGTGTAACGAGACGGAGACCCGCGCTTCCGTGATGAACGGCGTAACGGTTGTACATCCACGGCCCGTGGACCCGAGGATTCCTCCTCTGATGCGTCCTGTGTCTCCATCTCGGAGTCAGAGTCTGCTGCCTCCGTCATGTCAGCGTCTCTATCTCCATTCGGTTCTGTAACGACCTGCGCAGGCTTTGAGTGAGGCACCAGTGGAAGATTGTGAGGACTACCTTCCCTTGTCTCTGGTCTCTGCGGCTGTAGAAATGGGGCGGGGAATCTTTTGAGGGGATAGTCTTCTGGACTGAACGTGGTCTACATGTTTGCGCTGGAGACGACCCTGGTCTTGCACCTGGTAAGATATAGGGCCCATTTGGCAAAAGATTACGCCAGGAACCCACTGGGCACCACCAGCAAAATTCCGAACGAACACTCGGTCACCGGGCGCAAACTGCCGAATCGGCCGATGCCGAGAAAATCCCTGTCCCTGCCGTTCTTCTGTGCGGCGTACTTTTGCGCCAATGTCCGGGAAAACCATACTAAGGTGGGTGCGAAGTCTCCGGCCCATTAGGAGTTCTGCGGGAGCTACCCTAGTCACCGCATGGGGGGTGGTCCTATACGTAAACAAAAAGCAAGCCAGTCTCGTGTCCATTAATCCGGAAGACTGCTTCTTTAGGCCTCTTTTGAATGTCTGCACTGCGCGCTCTGCCAACCCATTTGAAGCCGGGTGGTAAGGGGCAGTGCGGATATGGCGTATGCCGTTCATCTTCATGAACCTCGCAAACTCCTCACTCGTGAATGGAGTGCCTTTATCCGTGACCAGTACCTCGGAGAGGCCATGCATGCCAAAGGACAAACGCATCTTTTCAATTGTTGCGCAGGACGTTGTCCCCTGCATCTTATGCACCTCTAGCCATTTAGACTGGGCGTCGATTAATAGAAGGAACATGGATCCTTGAAAAGGGCCTACGAAATCTGCATGCAAGCATGCCCAAGGCCGCCCTGGCCATTCCCAGTGATGTAGGGGCGCGGCCGGCGGAAGCTTCTGATGCTCCTGGCAAATGGAGCAGTTTTGGGCCACCTTCTCAATGTCGGTGTCGAGGCCTGGCCACCAGACATAACTCCGGGCCAACATTTTCATTTTGGTCACACCAAGATGCCCATTGTGCAAGTCTCTTAGTATCAGCTCCTGGCCTTTTTCCGGGACAATCACACGCGTCCCCCACAAGAGGATGCCGTCTTCCACGCTGAATTCTGACAGCGTGGAGGAAAATGCCCGCAACTCGCCTGGGAGCTGTCTATGCTGCCCACCATACAGGACTATGTGCCGAACCTTTGACAGGACTGGCTCCGTCTGGGTCCACTCACGGATCTGTGATGCCGTGACAGGCAAGGTGTCCATAAAATTTAGGGTTGCAAATTTATGGTCGTGGGGGTCGACATG
Source organism: Scyliorhinus torazame (assembly GCF_047496885.1). Taxonomy (NCBI): domain Eukaryota; kingdom Metazoa; phylum Chordata; class Chondrichthyes; order Carcharhiniformes; family Scyliorhinidae; genus Scyliorhinus; species Scyliorhinus torazame. The sequence continues at coordinate 10,189,401 of NC_092727.1, read as the reverse complement.
GGGCCGGTCGATAAAGGCAATCGGCTCAGTGCGTCGGCATTTGCTATCTGCGTTCCTGGTTTGTGCTCCAGAGAATACTCGTATGCAGCAAGCAACAAAGCCCAGCGCTGGATCCGTGCAGAAGCAATGGGCGGTATTGGCTTATCCTCTCTGAAAAGTCCCAGCAGAGGCTTATGATCAGTCACGATAGTGAAATGGCAGCCATACACGTACTGGTGGAAGCGTTTCACCGCAAAAACCACTGCCAGGCCCTCCTTCTCGATCTGCGCGTACTTTTTCTCCGCTGCAGTAAATGTGCGTGAGGCGAAAGCTATCGGTCACTCGGCCCCGTTCTCCATCTTGTGGGACAGGACAGCCCCAATACCATACGGGGATGCACCACATGTGACGAGCAAAGGCTTTCCGGGATCATAGTGGGTTAGTAACCCAGATGACGACAATTGTTGCTTTACCCGCCGGAAAGGGGTTTCTTGCAGGTGACCCCAAACCCAGGTGTGATTTTTCTTTAGCAGGAGGTGCAACGGGGCCAGCGTAGTTGCCAGATTGGGGAGGAACTTCCCGTAATAGTTTACGAGACCGAGAAAAGAACGAAGATGCGAAGTGTCAGTCGGGGCGGGGTCCTGTTGAATCGCACGCACCTTCTCTGCGACAGGCTGCAAACCTTCGCGGTCCACCCGATGACCCAGGTAGACTACTTCCTTTGCCTGAAATACGCTCTTTGTGCGACGTAAACGGACTCCAGCCTCCGAAAAGTGTCTAAGGACAGCCTCTAGATTTTCCAAATGTTCCTGCTCCGACGTCCCTGTAATCAAAACGTCATCTAAGTAGACAGCAACACGTGGTAAACCTCTCAAAATGCCCTCCATAACACGTTGAAAAATAGCACAGGCAGAGGATACTCCAAAGGGCAACCGTGCATATTCATACAGGCCATGGTGTGTATTAATCGTTACATATGGTCGGGAGGCAGGGTCCAGCTCCAACTGCAGGTAGGCGTGACTCATATCTAATTTTGTGAACGAGAGTCCACCTGCAAGCTTCGCGTAGAGATCCTCTATGCGAGGCATTGGATATCGGTCAAGTAGGGAAGCCGTATTCACTGTAAGTTTATAGTCGCCACACAAGCGAACTGTCGCATCTGGCTTCATTACAGGTACAATTGGTGCTGCCCAGTCAGCAAAACGGACGGGCCTGATAATACCCAAACTCTCCAAATGAGTGAGCTCCCCTTCTACCTTCTCGAGCAAGGTGTAAGGCACCGGGCGCGCCCGGAAATAGCGCGGCGTGGCTCCTGGTTCGACTTGGATACGGGCTACGGCCCCTTTTATTTTCCCCAAACCAGGCTGGAATACATCTGGGTATCGTCCTAGCACCTCAGTCAACCCTTCAGAAACTGTTTGGAGGATGTGCTGCCATTGCAACCGCAAATGGCGCAACCAGTCCCGACCCAACAGGCTGGGCCCATGGCCGCACACCACGATAAGTGGGAAACGCCCCTCCTGGCATCCATAAACAACAGGGGTCATTGTAGTTCCTGCAATGTCCAGTGGTTCCCCCGTGTAGGTGGCCAACCTGGCCTGTGAGTCGATTAATGTAAAGGTCTGTATACCCTGCTTCATGCGTTCGAATGTCCTCTGGGCGATCACGGAGACCGCTGCGCCAGTGTCCAACTCCATCTCAAGCGGGTGACCATTGACCCATACTGTCACCTTAATGGGGGCCACACGAGGAGCTGCCACATAATGCAGCTGCAGGCAGTCGTCCTCCGTCTCCACGTCCTCAGGAGTAGTCGCCGCAGGTTCATTCACATGGAAGGTACGGCCCCTGGGCTGGTCCCAGTTTCGGTCGGAACGACGGCGCCTCTGGCGCCCCCAGGACCGGCGTCCGCGACGGGGTCGGCGTCTACAAGTTTGACACGGACATGGCTCCTCATCCATTGGTTCTGGAGACGGCTCCCTTCGGGGAGGAATGTCCGACGGCCACTGGCGTCGGTCCAGACGTCGCCTCGCCAAGGTACCGCAGGAGCGCGGGGGGACATTTTCGGACGGAAGGGGTTGCGCCCCAAGGCATGCACTTCCATTCCCTGTAGCTCCTGCACTGCTCGTTCTGCGCTCTCTCGGGACAATACTATTTGAATTGCCTGTTGAAAAGTCAATGTTGGCTCAGCTAACAACTTTCTCTGGGTGGCCGCATTGTTAATACCGCAAACCAAACGGTCGCGTAACATTTCTGACAAGGTCTCACCATAGTCACAGTACTCCGCAATCCTGCGTAGCCTGGATAGAAAATCAGCAAGGAATTCTCCTGGGGTCCTCTCAGCGGTATTAAACCGATAACGTTGGACTATCGTGGACGGGGTTGGGTTAAAATGCTGCCCCACTATATTCACAAGTTCATCAAACGTTTTGGTGTCCGGCGCAGCTGGGTACGTAAGGCTCCTAATCACCCCAAACGTATGCGGGCTGCAGGCGGTGAGCAATATGACCACCTGGCGCTCGTTTTCGGTGATATTGTTTGCCCAGAAATAGTAACGCATCCGCTGTGCGTACTGGTTCCAGCTTTCCAGCGCAGCATCAAAAACATCCAAACGTCCGTACAGAGGCATGGTATAATAGAAAACAACTTCCAACCTGTATCCAACAAAAATCCAGGGAGGTGGCTTCAGCAGTGTAGACAGCTATTCACTTTAACCCTCGTCGCCAGTTTTGTAAGGGCCACGAAGAATCCAGCACGGGTTTAAGGATACAAAGTAATAACATTTATTTACAATAACATATATATATAACAGCAGCAGCAACTTCCCTTGCTGCACACTCCTTCCTGCTGGTTCCTAAACTGGCCAGCTTTATTTATACTTGGAGTTTACTAATGGTTTCTCCGCCCCCCTCATTGGGGAAGCTCATACTCCCACAGGATTGTGGGATTGTCATTAGTCCCCAGCCAATGGTAAGCAGGCAGGTTATAACAGATACCCTCGCAAATAAGAAAACCAGCAATTATTTCTTACAGGGCAGAAAAGTGGAAACCAAACAGCAGGTCCGACACCAGGTTTACTCCAGCTGTCTGACTATCTCATGGCCAATTATTCCAAGGGAGTTCGCCCTGTACGGGACTGGAGGAAAACAACAACAGTGGCCATCGACGTTATGGTGTACGCGATCCTAAATGTGGTATGTACACTCAACCTATTTGGGCCCTGTAGCATACTATCAAAATGTTAGCAATTCCAAAATTGGCTTCTCATAAAGATCCAAACTGGTCCCTCTCGTTTAATTGTCCTTTATTTCATCATTCCTCTTGTTTAACTGAAGGGGTTAAGAAACATAGATAATTAGAGCAGGAGTAGGCCATTTGGCCCCTCAAGCATGCTCCACCATTCAACATGTTCATGGCTGTTCCTCTATCTCAACACCATACTCCCGTGCTCTCCCCATTCCCCTTGATGCCTTTAGTGTCTAGTAGTCTAGTTATTTCCTTCTTAACTATATTCAGTGACTTGGCCTCCACAACCTTCTGTGTGGGACCATGTCCAATCCACGCCAGCAGGACTGGCCAGAAACCGACAACCACTCGGCCCATCGGGTCCTGGAGAATTGCCGGGGGGGGTGGGCACTGCCAATGGCCCCCGACCGGCACGGCGTGATCCCTGCCTCCGCCCGAAAACCGGCGCCGGAGAATATGGCAGCCAGCATCGGAGCTGTGGGGCAGGATTCACGCCGCCCCCCGGAGATTCTCCGACCTGGCGGGGGGGGGGGAGGAGGGTCGGAGAATCCCGCCCAAGGTTTTTCCTCATCTCAATCCGAACTGGCCTATCCCATATCCTGAAACTGCGACCCGTTGTTCTAGACCCATCCCCCAGCCGGATGGAACAATATCCTTACATCCAATCTCATTCATAGATGTCCCTTAGGGGAGGAAACTTTACATGCATCACCATGTCTAGATTATCATAGATTATCAGATTATGATAGAATTTACAGTGCAGAAGGAGGCCATTCGGCCCATCGAGTCTGCACCGGCTCTTGGAAAGAGCACCCGACCAAGGTCAACACCTCCACCCTATCCCCTTAACCCAGTAACCCCACCCAACACTAAGGGCAGTTTTGGACACTAAGGGCAATTTATCATGGCCAATCCACCTAACCTGCACATCTTTGGACTGTGGGAGGAAACCGGAGCACCCGGAGGAAACCCACGCACACACGGGGAGGATGTGCAGACTCCGCACAGACAGTGACCCAAGCCGGGAATCGAACCTGGGACCCTGGAGCTGTGAAGCAATTGTGCTATGCACATTGCTACCGTGCTGTCTAGTCTGTATGTGACCCCAGTCCTACGTGTGGTTGATTCTTAACTGCCCAATCTGATGCGGCCTAGCAAGTCGGCAGTTCTAAAAAGGGGTAGGTAATAATTTTAGGATTTGCCACCAATCCAATCACTGTGGGACCTTTGTTGTGTATCTGGCTACTAGGCAATGCTTTACTAAATACCTAACTGGGAGACAAAGAGTCCACACATTAAACACATGCACAAAGATCTTGCAAACCAAGTGATTTTCTTCATTATTCTTATTGTGATCATTAAAATCGCAGGAACAAAAACAATGTCTGATGAAGTGCTGGGGTGAGATTTCCTGGCCTCCCCCGGCATCTTTCTCAGCGGCGGGTGATGGCCCACCACTGGCCAATGGCGGGGTCTTCTGGTCCAGCCGCTGTCAATGGGATTTCCCATTGAATCTATCCCATGCCACCAGGAAACCCGCAGTTGGGGGAGGGGGGGTGGGGGGAGTGCCATCAGCAAGGCTGGAAGATCCCATTGGCATGAACAACCAGAAGATCCACACCCCTGGTCTTTGTGGGCAGCACGGTGGCACAAGTGGATAGCACTGTGGCTTCACAGCTCCAGGGTCCCAGGTTCGATTCCCTGCTGGGTCACTGTCAGTGCGGAGTCTGCACGTTCTCCCCGTGTCTGCGTGGGTTTCCTCCGGGTGCTCCGGTTTCCTCCCACAGTGCAAAGACGTGCAGGTTAGGTGGATTGGCCATGATAAATTGCCCTTAGTGACCAAAAAGGTTAGGAGGGGTTATTGGGTTACGGGGATAGGGTGGAAGTGAGGGCCTAAGTGGGTCGGTGCAGACTCGATGGGCCGAATGGCCTCCTTCTGTACTGTATGTTCTATGTTCTATGTTTATTTCACTGGGGCTGGAATACAGGGAAGAGAAGGTTATGCTTCAGTTGTACAAAACCTCAGTATAAAGACCCCCATCTGGAGTAACTGTGTTCACTTCTGAGCACCGACCCTTGGTGAGGATAGATTGGCTCAGCAAGGGTGAGACAGGTTTCAGAAACTTGATTTTTGTTCCTTGGGAGTATTGCAGCTCGAAGGGTGATCTGATCGATAGATTTAACATGATGAAAGAGTTTGACAGGGTAGAGAAAGAGAAAGGATTTTGTCTGGTGGAGGAGACCTGAACAAGATGGCACATAATTAGAGTCAGGCGAGGTGAAATTAAGATGCACTTCTTCACAAAGGGTAAGGAAATCTGGAAATCTCTCTCAAAACACTGTGGATGCTGAGGTAATCGATCTTTCTTTGGTAAAGGATATGATTAAAGCAGATAAATTGATCTGAGATAGAGATCACAATATAATTGAATGGTGGAAAAGCCTCAAAGGGCTGAATGGTTTTCTATTCTTATATTTAAGGCCAATCTCAATCAAACGCACACAGACATGGGCCGGGCTTCTCCAGTCGTCGTGATTCACTTTTCCCGCTGCCAGCACACCCCCACTAGCAATTTTGGTGGGGGTGTGGGGTGGTCTCAACGGGAAATGGCATTGACAAGCGGTCGGAAGATGGAATCCCATCGCCAGCGAACGGCGCGCGGCAGAGAAACACAGGGCTAAGTGACCGGAGAATCCCGCCCTTGCCCTCACAATACAAAACACCCACTATTCTGGGGCTGAACACAATTTTGGAGCAACACGTTTTGGTGATATGCCTGGAGATAATATTACATATTCTTAACAGTGTGACCTCAAACCAGCAGATGGCGCCAGATATAAGTGAGTGCACATCCGGCTATCAGAAGGTTGTAAGACGTACTTGAGGACAGTCGTGCATAGGGGTAGTTCCAGGGGAGTTGAAAGAATTCTATGATAACTCGCTCTGTATCTGATTGTTACCTTACCACGTGTACATTAATAAATCCGAGTTCTGACTAAGTCACCAGCAGTTCATTTTTTTTTAATAAACGTTTTATTGAGGTATTTCTTTGGCATTTCAACAACAACAAAATCAACACTGTACATAACAGGAAAAATATAAACATGGTGAAAATTCCACCTCCCTCTCCCACAGGTCTTGCCATTACTTACCCCCCTAACCTACGCTAACCTAACCCCCTCCCTCCCCCCCCTGCCCCCCTTTCTGCTGACGATTAGTTCTCTGCGAGGAAGTTGACGAATGGTTGCCACCTCCGGGCGAACCCCAGCAGAGACCGTCTCATGGCGAACGTCACCAGCAGTTCTATAGATTCATTGCGAGACAAAGAACACAGAACACAACACATGTATCTATGGATCATTCCCTCCACATTTATAACTGATAATATCTCTTTGGTTAATGGTGTCATTTGTCTAATTTCAGGATGAGAAAAATCAAGTTTTGACCACCTATATCTGGTATCGACAGGTAAGAATTAATTGTGATTGGAACATATGTTACAAAAATGGTAAATAGGTATTTGTTCATAACCAGGGGTGGGATTCTCCGATCCCACGCTGGGTCGGCGAATCGCCGGAGGCTGGCGTGAATCCCGCCCCCGCCGTGTCCCGAAGTCTCCGCCACCAGAGATTCGGCAGGGGGGGAACCGCGCCGCGCCGGTCAGCGGGGGCGGGAATCGCGCCACGCCGGTCGGCGGGCCCACCCCCGCCGATTCTCCGGCCCGTGATGGGCCGAAGTCCCGCTGCTGGAATGCCTGTCCCGCCAGCGTGGATTAAACCACCTTTTGAACGGCGGGACAAGGCAGCGCGGGCAGGCTCCGGGGTCCTGGGGGGGGCGCGGGGTGATCTGGCCCCGGGGGCTGCCCCCACGGTGGCCTGGCCCGCGATCGGGGCCCACCGATCCGCGGGCGGGCCTGTGCCGTGTGGGCACTCCTTTTCTTCCACCTTTGCCATGGTCTTCACTATGGCAGAGGCGGAAGAGACCCCCTCCCCTGCGTATGAGCGGGGATGACGTCAGCAGCCGCTGACGCTCTCGCGCATGCGTCGCCTGGCGAAGACCTTTCGGCCCCGGCTGGCGTGGCGGCAAAGGCCTTTCCCGCCACCCGGTGGAGCGTAAACCACTCCGGCGCGGGCCTAGCCCCTCAAGGTGAGGGCTTGGCCCCTAAAGGTGCGGACTTCCGCACCTTTGGGGCGGCCCGACACCGGAGTGGTTCCTGCCACTCCATTACACCGGAACCCGCTGCCCCGCCGGGTAGGGGAGAATCCTGCCCCAGGTTCTCCTTTCCTCTGCCAAAACATTTCACGGTGCCTGATGTGTGACACTATAGCCTTCCGTCACTTGGACCCATCAAACATGTCATAAGTGATGTTCAGGACACAAAGGCCCTTCAGCCCATTTGGGAACAGATTGGGCGGCACAGTAGCACAGTGGTTGGCACTGTTGCTTCACAGCGCTAGGGAAATAGGTTCGATTTCCGGCTTGGGTCACTGTCTGTGCGGAGTCTGCACGTTCTCCCCGTATCTGCGTGGGTTTCCTCCGGGTGCTCTAGTTTCCTCCCACAAGTCCTGAAAGACGTGCTTGTTAGGTGAATTGGACATTCTGAATTCTCCCTCGGTGTACCCGAACAGGTGCCGGAATGTGGCGACTGGGGGATTTTCACAGTAACTTCATTGCAGTGTTAGTGTAAGCCTGCTTGTGACACTAATAAAGATTATTATTATTATTTCTCATTGTTCCATTGTGTTTCACCATTTCTTATCCTGTTCTGAAACCTGGAACATCAGCTTAGGTTGTGTACATAAATCCTATGATCCAGTAGCGAGATTTCTATCAGATCATATAAACACCAGGGAAAGATCAGCTGGTCAAGCAAGCCTGCCCGACACATCATGATGACTGGAGCATCATGGCTAAATACCCTCTTTCCCTCCACCCCACCTTTCCTCCCACAACCAAATAATGTCTTGTGAGAGGCAAGAAAGGGGAGAGAGAGAGGGGAATGCCAAACCAATAAAGAAAAAATATACCTCTCCAAGCTGCTCAGGCAATTGAACCAATCCAGAAATTTGGAGATCCACATGGACCTAGATTTCTAAACACCGAGACATGATTTTGCCCAATTCAGGAACTGGTCCAACTCTGTTTAGAATCACAGGATTCCTCAGTGCTGAAGGATGCCATCCAACCAATAGATTCTGCACCATCCCTTTGAAAGAACACCCTACCTTAGCCCACTTTCCCGCCTTATTCCCATAACCACACCTAACCTTTGGACACTAAAGGGCAATTTTAGCATGGCCAATCCACCTGACCTGTACATCTTTGGACTTTTGAAGGCAGAGAGTGAAGACTCACGACAATAGGTTCAATATTCATACTGAACCAAGTCCTACCGATCGGCTTGGGACGGCCAAATTAACTCAGCTTCTGTTACATTGAATATTCACAAGTTTGGAGATTTTACCTTGCATATTTTTGAAATATCTGAATGTTGGGGTCCATATCTCGGTAAAAAATAGTCCAATCACTCACTTACATTGTAGGTAGAATCCTTGCATGGATCACGACACAAACTCTGAATAACTGGTTCCCCAATGTCTTTCAGGTTTGGACAGATGAATTCTTGATGTGGAATCCCAAGGACTTTGATGATATCAAGCAGATATCGATTCCCACTGCAAACATATGGGTGCCAGATATTTTAATAAATGAATTGTAAGTAATCTTCGCATGAACGTAACAGTGCGGAAGAAACTACAGCGAGTATCTAAGGTTGTCCTTTACACCTCTGAGCCAGTCAAGCATTTTTGGATGCATTCTCTAACGGTTTTGAAACACTCATTTAAAAAAAGTCTGATTTTCTTTTCATCCAGATACAATTTTCCTCTCGCCTCTCGCTCTGAACACTTCAGTTATTGACTATATTAATGATTTTTTTTTTGTCATGAGCAAATAAATTCCTCAGAACTTGTGCTTTAACTTCACATCCCCTCCACCCAACGAGATTTGGGGAGAACCATATAGATATTGAGGAATAAGGGTCTTGGAACAGAGTGTTTCCATAATCTTCAACATGTAATTCCCAAAAAGAGATAAGCAGGTTTTGTCGAATGGCCGTGGAGATTCAAAGTTCCCGACCAAATCTGGGGTGGCGCCGCTTTTGCGATGCTCTGCGACCGGGTTCCGGACGGCATGGGTCTCTCATGGTCCCATCCGTCGGGAACTCGGCGTGGCGGCTGCGGACTCAGTCCAGCGCCGCCACAGTCGGGGGCGGGCCGATCTGCGGGCAGGGGGGAATCTCCATCTGGGGCTGGGGACACTGTGGGGGGGGGGGGGGTTCTGGGGCGCACGAGCCGGCCAAAGGGGGGGACTATTTTGTCCCCCGGGTCCGCGAACGGCTGCCGCCATATAGCACGCTGCAGGCCGCTGCGGTGCGCATGCGCAGCAACGGACCCGCCAATTCTCTGGGCCGTATCGGCAGCTAGAGCCGGCTGCACTACGCTGCTGGCATCCTAGCCCCCAGCAAAACGGGGAACGGTGGCTGTTTTGTGCCAGTTTCTCTGGCGTAAAACACCACCGTTCCCACACTGGCGTGGGGACATAGCCCCAGAATCGGAGAATCCAGACCCTTACGTTCCTTCAATTCTGGCCTTTTGAGTGCATCCCAACGTTCGTTGTTCCACAAATGTTGGTCATCGGATTGGCCATAATAAATTGCCCTTAGTGTCCAAAATTGCCCTTAGTGTTGGGTGGGGGGTTACTGGGTTATGGGGATAAGGTGGAGGTGTTGACCTTGGTCAGGGTGCTCTTTCCAAGAGCCGGTGCAGACTCGATGGACCGAATGGCCTCCTTCTGCACTGTAAATTCTATGAATCTATGAATCTCTCCAGCTGACTGGACCGTTCACTGAAATTCCCTCACTAAACCTCTCCACTCTTCCTGCCTCCTGTAAGATGCTTATGTAACCTACCTTTTTGACCAGGTTTTCACTCACCTGTCAACATCTGTGCCAAAATGATGTTTTGGCATATTCCAAAATATACACCTTGTTGTAACGTGAATTCTCACTCGCGTTTGCCATTCTTGCGTCGAGGTGCGGGGAATAGAAGAATGGCATAAAACTGATCAGCTGACCAACCCAAGCTTTTCTCATTCACCTTCGAGCAACCAGTTCCAGGGTTGAATGGAAATGGCAGCTTACTTGCAGAGAAGTTCATCTGGGAAAGAGTGCTCCACGTTCCTGCAGTCCGTCAGAAACTTTGTAACATTTTTAACAATATTCATTGAACTCGCCAGTGACCAGTTGGTCTTCTTTGTCTTAAGGTTGTTAATAATTCAGCATTAGCTGATAAATGAAAAGGCAAATAACAGGGGTCATTCATGATTTTATACAAATTTACACTGAGCGACTCGATTCGCCATCATGTGGACCCATTGACCACAGCCTGAATTTAACCAGTTGCTGCTGTTCAGGGGAATGACCCTAAATTCTCACACTTCCCCAGTCGTGCTGGGGTTTATGTCTCCTCTCACCCTACTTCGTCCTTTCTACCTCAAATTACCCTTCAAATTCACCTCAGCTAGTCCTCGTGGTATTGCGTTTAAACAAGTATTTTCTTAGTGTTGACGTAGGCAAATCACCTGAAATCCCGTACGTTTACGTTGATAATGGAGGCCGAGTGAAGAACTACAAGCCCATCCAGGTGGTCACCGCTTGTAGCCTGGACATTTACAACTTCCCGTTTGATGTCCAGAACTGTACGTTCACATTCACAAGCTGGCTGCACAACAGTGAGTAACGCTAGAAGCGAGAAAAAAAATCTGTGTTACTTGTTGTGACTTTGGAAGAAAAAATGGGAGAAAAATAGTGGGGGTGGGGGGGGGGGGGGGGAGGGGGAGGGGGATACTTTTGACTTGGGAGAAAAATCAAGAGGTGAAAAGGGGATTGTTGGTTCACAATTGCACAAAGTAAGCACCTTTGTGATTCTAAATGGATCATGATTCCTGTCCGAGAGGTTGCTGTTGACGTTAATATTCAGGACAGCAGAGCAGTTTGGTGCTTCTGTGAAACTACAGCTGAAAATATTGTTAAAAGACAGGCTGAGGGGCAGCACGGTGGCACAGTGGTTAGCACCTCTGCCACACGGCGCCGAGGTAGCAAATTCGATCGCAGCCCTGGGTCACTGCCCATGTGGAGTTTTCACATTCCCCCCCCCCATGTTTGCGTGGGTTTCACCCCCACAACCCAAAGATGTGCTGTGTAGGTGGATGGGCCACGCAAAATTGCCCCTTAATTGGAAAAAATGAATCGGGTACTCTAAATGCTTTTAAAAAGACAGGCTGAGAATAGGAACAGTAACAATACAAGGACCAGGAAAGGCCATTCACTCCATTGACATTAATTCCTCTTATACTCCAGCTCACCAATCCTGACATGCAGCAGCTTTGATAGGTTACTAAAAACATTTATCATATCATAATCATGTATTTCACCTTAATTTACCTTTCCGTCATCTTACAAATAAGCCAATGTTTCTCTATCTATTTTACATTTCTTTTCATTCATTTAATGTTCTCTAGTCCTACTAGCTGTCTTAATTTTCAGTAAGATTCTGGGTTTACCTTATCTCCACTTTATGTGCCTTGATCCAGTTCCTTCTTTAACTATCTCTTCTCCGGAGTACAAATATTAATTTTCTTTCATCTTTCTTCATAGTTCTGCTTTCTTTGTACTTTTGGATCCCTTTTGCTGAGGAAAATATTCAATCGTGTAAAAAATGTTGATGATGATGCTGGTAAAATGTTATAACTGAATCCTACGAGAAATAACTGATCACAATTGGTTTTAACCAAATTCAATGTCGGGCCAAGGCTGATGGAAGGATGGTCGGCAATGGTAGAGTGAATGAAATCGTGGTTGTGCAAGAGGCCAGAGTTGGAGGAATACCAAGACCTTTGTAGAGATGCAGGGCTGGAGGAAGTCAGAGACATAGGGAGGGGCGAGGCCACAAAGGGATTCAAAAAAAGAACGAGAATTATAGCAACAGTTGGAAAAACATTTATTCAGGAACTCGGGAAATAGAATGGTGCCAACATCATCCCGCACTGCCGTTCAATCAATCGCGAGATAACATGGCTCAGAAGTCCCAACTGTGTTGTTCTCTGTTTTTGCATTGCCTGGATGGCTTGGATGCGTAGTGTTGAACAAAGAACACCAAGCTTTGTTAACGAACAAAACTAATTTATTAACACCACTAAATAAGATTTGTACGTATTCCTAAAGTACTGTGCTAACTCTAACTACAGAACTCTCAAATACACAACTGATCCTTCTCATGCCTAACCATCTTCTACTACCTTCTTACTCCCACAAGGCTTAGCATCAATGTCTTATATACTTGTAACTCTAGCTCCCTCTACTGGCTGATCTAGCCATTTCATTAACCTTTACAGTTCTTATATTTATGATAATACCACACCAACAATGTCTAGAGTGCCTCTTGTGTCAACCACTGAGTTGGATGTGGGATGGTACTCATGGCAGAATTATAGCAAACAGTCTATTTTACACCAAACTACCCCTATTTATTCAGGCTGCTTAAATTCACCATCCACAGCAAATAGTCCACAGAGTCTATTTAAAAAGAGTCCCTGTAAACTGCAGCAAACGGAACTCACAAGCAAAACTACAGCAACATCTCCCGATCAAAGCATAGAAAGCATCCTATCTGGCTGCATCGCAGCCTGGTATGGCAATTGCTCGGCCTAAGGCCGTAAGAAACTTCAGAGAATTGTGAGCACAGCCCAGTCCATCACGAGAACCCGCCTCCCAACTATTGACTCTGTCTACACCTCCCGCTGCCTTGGGAAAGCGGGCTGGATAATCAAAGACCCCTCTCCCCCAGGGTATTCACTCTTGCAACTTCTTCCATCGGTCAGGAGATACAAAATTTTTGGAACACGCACTAAAGAGAGAGCACAAGATGGCGCCGGAGCGTAGCGACTCTCTACGAGCTCTCCTGAACAGATCCTCTTTTTACTTATCTTACAATCGTTCTAATCTTTTAAAATTTAATTCTAAGACTAACATTATTACTACATTGTGTACCTTGTGTTGCCCTATTGTGTGTTTTCTTTTATTTCCTTTTCTTTTCATTTACTTAATGATCTGTTGAGCTGCTCGCAGAAAAATACTTTTCACTGTACCTCGGTACACGTGACAACAAACAAAATCTAAATCCAAGTTCAAAAACAGATTCTTCCCCGCTGTTACCAGACTCCTAAACAATCCTCGTCTGGACTGATCTGATCTCTTCAAACATCTTCTCTACTGGTATGCTTCACCCAATACCTGTGTCTGAGTATTTACATTGCGTATTTATGTTTGCCTTATGTTTTTTTTCCTGTATGGAATGATATGTCTGGACCGTACGCAGAACAATACTTTTTGCTGTGCCTCGGGACACGTGACAATAAAACAAATCCAATCCAATGCAAAGCAGGGTTTTTTCACCAGTCAAATGGGCAGCATGGTAGCATTGTGGATAGCACAATTGCTTCACAGCTCCAGGGTCCCAGGTTCGATTCCGACTTGGGTTCACTGTCTGTGCGGAGTCTGCACATCCTCCCCGTGTGTGCGTGGGTTTCCTCCGGGTGCTCCGGTTTCCTCCCACAGTCCAAAGATGTGCAGGTTAAGTGGATTGGCCATGATAAATTGGCCTTAGTGTCCAAAATTGCCCTTAGTGTTGGGTGGGGTTACTGGGTTATGGGGATAGGGTGGAGGTGTTGACCTTGGGAAGGGTGCTCGTTCCAAGAGCCGGTGCAGACTCGATGGGCCGAATGGACTCCTTCTGTTCTATGAATTCAAATCAGCGAGTGGAGGATACTTAGACAATAAAAAGTGCATACATAAAATTAATCAAAGCAATTTACAACAGGATTGACGAGTCTCTGAGTGGGAATAATTTTGTCACTGTAGCAGTCATGCTGTATCATATATAGGCATAGCCAGGATCAATTTCCTGGAGGCAGGAGGGAAACAAAATAAAACCTGTGAATAAACCATACTGCTGCTGCCCACCATCTAGTGGTTGGTTTAAGAATAATACTGTCAGAAGATTTAACAGAATCACAGAATGGTTACAGCACAGAAGGATGTTAATCAGCCCATTCGGTCCGCGCCAGCTCTCTGCAAGAGATATATTCCCTCTCCTTTTGGAAACCACGACACAATCTGCCCTCACCACACCTACCCAGATCCTGACCACACCCTGTTAAACAAAGATTTTCCCTGTCTCTGGTGGTTTGGCAAATCAGCTTAAATCGGTGTTCTTTGGTTCTTGGCTGTGCGGAGAGAACGGAAGGGATTTTATTATTTTAATTTACAAAATAATGTTATTGATATATTAGATACAATGGCCCCAACGCAATAGAATCATAGAATTTACAGTGCAGAAGGAGGCCACTCGGTCCATCGAGTCCACTCCGGCCCTTGAAAGAGCACCCCACCCCCCTGCCTCTCCCCGCAACCCAGCAACCCCACCTAACCTTTGGACATTACGGCCAATTTAGCATGGCCAATCCACCTAACCCGCACATCTTTGGACTGTGGGAGGAAACCGGAGCGTCCGGAGGAAACCCACGCAGACATGGAGAGAAAGTGCAAACTCCACACAGTTAGTGACCAAGCCATGAATCGAACCCGGGTCCCTGGTGCCATGAAGCAACAGGGCTAACCACTGTGCACCATGCCGTCCCTAGATATGGATGTTTTAACATTCATTTATTTTTTGGAGATAATCATGAGGAAACCCATAACAATGCAGATGAGATCAATTTGTTTTTGAGGAGAATGTTTTTAATCATGTTATTGGTTATTTATTTATCTGCTATATTTTGGTCATATTAAGGCGATATTATAAATTGAATTAAAATCTATTAGATTAGTTGCTTAGCTCACTTGTAGTCCTAACTTGACTCTGTTGGCAAGCAATGACATCTGTCGTGTTATGTACCCTGGGATAACACAGGCTGCAACTGATGCAGCTTTAACCAAAAGATACTCCAGACCTTGAAGTTAGTTCAATCTGATTTATTGAACCAGTAGCACAGTTAGCACAGTTCTCTATGAGTTCGACTCTCTGCTAACCGAAGTGTGGTTACTCTGTCTGACTGAACCAGATTAGCTCTTAGCCAGGTGCTGGAGGTGTGATGCTGTACATACACCCTGACTCACTCTGTAGATGTTCATCAGTTGAAAGAGGCGGAGTGTGAATGCCCCGTGCCTTTTATAGTGAGATACCACCCCTGAGTGTCCTGCCTGATCATTGGTCATGTCCTGTTCTCTGTGTTCATTAGCTGCCTGTCTGTGCCTGTCTGTATATCATTATCTGCATGTCTGCATATCATGACAACATCCACTGCACAATGTAGAGGTTCACCTTGTGTCTCATGCTTCACTAAACAGGAGCAGTGGTTTGGAGAAGTTGGTGTCAGGGTCAGTAACCTGTCTGGCAGCACTCACCATTCTCACCGAAGAATGGGGAGAAATAACTTTCATTTCTTTAACTCCTTTCAATACCACAGGGTTCCCCCAAAGTGCTTCAGAGCCAATAAAGTATCTTTGAAGTATAGTCACTGTTGTAATATGGGAAATGCGGCAGTTAATTGACGCATTGCGTTGATTATATTAAACTCTGCCCTAATACCTCCTTTCGTGGCTCGGTTTGTTTGATATCGCTTCTGAGAAGCAACTTTGCACGTTTTACTAAACGAAAGCACTATGTAAATTTGTGTTTGTTGTTGTAGTATTATTCTCAAATTGGATTGCAAACCTGTCTAACTGTTTTGCTTTAATACTTTCAGTTCGAGATATTAATATCTCTCTGTGGCGATCACCGGAAGTCGTGAAATATGACAGGAGCGTTTTCATGAATCAAGGCGAATGGGAGCTCCTTTACGTTGATACCCAATTCAATGAATTTAACCTAGAGAGAGGCGTGTCTGATGGCTATGCAGAAATGCGTTTTTTTGTAAGTCACCTCTTGCGGAACACTTAATGATTAGCTTTTGGTCTTTGTCAGGCATGAACGATGACACCATCATCATAAGCTCTGCACATCAGCAGATTCTTGAAATTGCAGCCAAAAGAGTTCTTCCACATCTGGCGCTTGAGCTCAAACACAGCGCAAGATGACGGGACACTGGTCTTTCTCTTGTATTCAAACCATTTAAGAGTAGACAAGTATTAATTGTTGTATGGGACTCTCAGGTTGAAAAAGGATAAGAGAAAAGATGAGATCAATTGGAAAGCAGTAACATCGGCCTTGGGTTGATTTTAGAAATTAGGAAAACTGAGGGAAATTTGTTAAAGGAACAGAAAGACTTTCTATAGCCCCTTTGACAACCTCAATGTTCTCAATTGCTCTACAGCCAATTACACGTTTGACGTAAAGTTGCTGTTGTAATGTTGGCAACACAGGAGCCAATTTGCACACAGAAAACTCCTTCAAACAGCAATGTGATCATTAACAGACAATCTGTTTGCAATGATGTTAATTGAGGGATAAATATTGGCCAGGGACAGCTCCCCTGCTCTTCTTGAGAATAGGGCCATGGGATCTCTTCCATCCACAATAGAGTAAACAGGCCCTTAGTCTAAGGGCTCAACTGCAAGATGATACCTCGAAATGTCAGCATGGGCTTTGTGTTCAAGTCCTGGAGTAGGCCTTCAACACCCAATCTTCCCTCTCAGAGTCAAGAGTGTTACCCACTGTGCATCACCCAATCACTACTCCTGAGCTGATTCTGTCATTGCTGGGTATCGCCCTGGGCTATGAACTTTGACCTTTTATTTCTCGGTATTCTTTATGAGTTTGCTTAATTACAGCCTCAATTTCTTTATCTTTTGAAACAAGCAGCCAATTAATGTGATGCCATTTGGAGTTCATGAGGGAAATGGGGTTGCAAATATCTTTGAAGGCGAGGGACAAGGGACATGGAGGTGGCCACACTTACCCCTTATAACCTGTTCCGCCATTTGATTAAGTCATGACTGATCTGTGATATAACTTAATGAATGACTTTCTTCAACAAAACTGTATCAACTTCAGAATCAAAATGAACAATTGACTTAGTATCAATTGCTGCTTGCAAAAGGGATTTCCAAACTTCCCCCACCCTTTGCAGGTATAAATGTTTCCCAAACTCATTCATGAAATGTTCGTCCTTAATCTTTAGGCTATGTCTGCTAGTCCTATGGCCGACTCTCCAACCAATGGAAATAATTCTCTCTATCAACTCTATCAGTTCCCTTAGTATCCTGATAACGTAAATCAAGTCACCCCTTATTTTAAATTCCAGGGATACTGCATGAGTTTGTTTAATTTCGCCTCGTGGTTTAAACCCAGGAGTCCGCCTATCATTCTGGTAAATCTGCACTGCCAATATACCCTTCCTAAGATGTGGTGTCAAGATGTGAACACAGTACTCCGGGTGTGGTCTAACCAGAGTGTTATTTGTCAGGAGTATAACTTCAGCCCAGGTTATTTTCATGACAATATTTCTCTCTTGTTTTATCTTAGCTCGTCATTCGAAGACGCCCCCTGTTCTATGCAGTTAGTTTGCTGCTGCCCAGTATCTTCCTGATGGTCATGGACATCATAGGGTTTTATCTGCCTCCAGACAGTGGTGAGAGAGTTTCGTTTAAAATTACTCTTCTTCTGGGGTATTCCGTCTTTCTCATCATCGTGTCTGACACCCTTCCAGCGACAGCCATTGGCACTCCACTGATAGGTAAATGGGCACTTCGAAGTCTGCTCTTATTTTGTGTCAGCTGTCGGTTTGGTCAAGTGCTGAATGAAGCAATAATCTGCAGTTTGCTTGTTAAAAAACAAAAAGTGCTTGTGTGTTGTATCTTTTAAAGAGAAGAACAGCAACAGATCCTGCACCTTGGAAACTGACATAGGCTGGGATTTCTCCCCCCACCCCCCTCTCCCCACCTTACGGTGGGTTTTCCCACACCGGGGGCAGTTTGGCATTGACCAGCAGTGGGATCTTCCCATCCTACCAAAATCAATGGCCTGCCCTGCCGTCGGTGAGCCCCGTGGCAAGGGATGAATTTGTTGGGATTGGAAGATACTGCCGATGGGAAGGGCCAGTGTGAGAACGCTCAAATATCTCACCGGGTGTGAACAATGAACTCCCCCGTGTACCTAGCAGAGTATGAGCCCACCCATTAAGGGGGCGCGGAACTCTAAACAATATATAGTTGTCGGGATATAAAGCCAGCCAGTTCGGCACCGGCAAGGCAGACCCAGTTGGGATCTAGCGTGCGATGTATATACTGGTTATTGCAACTAAACTAAGTTTCTTTGAACTCTTTGGTGTGGACTCCTTCATGGTCTTATAAAAGCCAGAAGATCCCACCTGTCGCGTCATTATGGCACAGGAGGACCTATTTGATCAACCAAGTTGATGCGGGCTCTCCTGTGGAGCAATTCAGCCAATTCCATCGCCCCGCTCTGTACCCATGGTCCTACAAGACTATTGTCTCTCAAGTACCCATCTTACTTCCTTTTGAATTCATTCATCATCTTTGACGCTGAAAGAACTGCCCGGGTGCTGGTATAGACCTCTCCTGGCTTTCTCCTGCTCTCTGATTAAACCAGCAGGGTCTCCATGACAAATGAAATTTAAATTGGGTGTCAATGTGTTGGTCAATCGGGAGGATCTGCCACTGCCACTTCACACTTGGCTGCATCTGGCATCACTAATCTCACCCAGAGTTAGGATGATTGGCTAATTCCCCTGCCAGTCACTGCTGTAAATGTTTGGGACCAATTTTACTTACATAATTTGCATTTGCATTGTGCTGGTGAAATCACCCCTTCTTTTAGCTGGAGATTTCATAGAATTTACAGGGCAGAAGGAGGCCATTCGGCCCATCGAGTCTGCACCGGCTCTTGCAAAGAGCACCCTACCCAGATGCAACACCTCCACCCTATCCCCATAACCCAGTAACCCCACCCAACACTAAGGGTCATTTTGGACACTCAGGGCAATTTATCATGGCCAATCCACCTAACCTGCACATCTTTGGACTGTGGGAGGAAACCGGAGCACCCGGAGGAAACCCAAGCAGACACAGGGAGAACATGCAGACTCCGCACCGACAGTGGACCCAAGCCGGGAATCGAACCTGGGACCCTGGAGCTGTGAAGCAACTGTGCTAACCACTGTGCTACCGTGTTGCTGAAGTTTTGGTCATGAGTTTTGTTTGCTGTATTTCAAATAAAACTCTTTTTATGTCGGCTCTAGACCGTTTGCTGCGATATTTGGAGTCCTGACATAAGCCACATTCTGCCTCCAATTCATCGAATGACACAATGGTGTCTTACGTCACTCTGCTCGAGGGTTTAACTTGGGGAAACGACTATTTCAGTAACCAAATCCTATTCTTTGCACCCCCCCCCAACTTCCCCATTCCTCCTCAGGTGTGTACTTTGTGGTGTGCATGGCTCTGCTGGTGATCAGCCTGACCGAGACCATTCTAATTGTGCGGCTGGTACACAAGCAGGACCTCCAGCCACATGTGCCAGAGTGGGTGAAGCGCTTGGTTCTGGAAAAGGCCACGATCTTGCTCTGTCTCCGCAACAAAAAGTGGTTCCATTCCACGAGTCAAAACAGCGAAACACCAGAGAACCCCAGGGACAGGAAAGGAAGCACAGGTTGGTGGAATAAACGCCAGGGCAAACAAGAATAAAAATGAGCTCACTTGATTTTATAACCACACCTTTACATAAGGGAATTGGCAAGCAAGGGGAGACTAAGTGATCCATCAGGACTGACTCACGTATATTGATGACTGGTCCAAATGGTGTGGTATCCTGGGGTGCAATGTAAATAGAAGTTCTTTTTATTTAGACTTTGTGCAAAATACATAGAAACAATCTACATAAAAATAGAAGGTGCAATATAAATGAAAGATTTTGTTTATTGCATTTGATGGCTATGGATGACTAGGATTGGAAAGTCAATTTGGGGAAATTGATGGAATCTGTAATCAAGACTAGGAGTTGGGATTCTCTCAGCCCAGGCCGGGCCGGAGAATCGGCGGGCCGGGTGCGAATCGCGCGACGACGCCCCGACGTCGGTCGGCCGATTGTCCGGAGAGCGATTCTCCACCCGGGATGGGCCGAGCGGCCACGCAAAAAAACCCGAGTCCTGCCGGCGCCGTTCACACCTGGTTTTATCCGGTGGGACCTCGGCGTGCATGCATCCGGGGGCGGCCTGGTTGGGGGGGGGGGGGTTCCGACCCCGGGGGCTGCCTCCGCTGTGGCTGGCCTGGTCCGCGATCGGGGCCTACCGATCAGCGGGCCGGCCTCTCGGGCCTCTTTTGTTCCGCGTCGGCCCCTGTAGCCCTACGCCATGTTGCATCGGGGCCAACACGGAGAAGGGAGCCACTGTGCACGCGCTCATTGGCGCCGGTCCCACTGCGCATGCGCAGATCCGCGGAACCCATCTGATGCCCATCTAACTCCAGTGCCGTGCTGCTCCTGAGGCCATGTTGACGCCGTCGAGAAATGCAATGGGGTTTACGACGGCGTCAACACTTAACCTCAGGATCAGAGAATGCCGCCCAGGGTAACTGAACACGTTAAAAATGTTCAGTTTATCTGAGTGAACCAGCATAGATCATGCGTGACAATCCTCATTGAATTCTTTTGACGTGTTGACTAAGGTAGTGGACAGGGGAATGATTATGGATGTCATTTATATTGACTTCCAGAAGACATTTGATAAAGTACTACATAAGAGACTGTTAACTACGGTAGAAGCCGTTGAATTGAGAGCAAATTACTGACATGGCTGGGAAATTGGTTGAGTGGCAGGTGACAGAAAGTGTCCATTAGTCATTAACGACTTGGATAATGGCATAGAAAGTCATATATCCAAATTTGCTGATGACACAAAATTGGGTGGAATTGTAGACAACAGCATATAAAATTACAAAGGGATATTGATAGTCTAGGTGAGTGGGCAAAACTGTGGCAGATAGATTTTAGTGTCAGCAAGTGTGAGATTATTCATTTTGGTCCAAAAATTAATAGATCAGGGTGCTTGTTTGAAAAATATTGCAGAGTGATGTCACAGGAAAGCGGTCGGCTGATTGGTTGGTGAGTAACTGATATTAGGGACTTTGTCTGAATAGCTGAAGCTGGGAAGAGTATTGCTTCTAGATTTGTTCCAGTTTAAGGCCTAAGTGTTTACTTTTGAGACATGTCGGGTGAGGGCAGCTGAGTGGAATGTGTGACGTGTTATACGTGGGAGCTTTGGACCCTCCCAGTGTCCCAGATGAAAAAGTGAGTGGGAAGTGCTGTCAACTGCAGAAACTGGAGCTCTGGGTTTCGGAGCTTGGGCAGCAGCTGGAGACAGTGTGACGCATCCACGAGACTGAGGGTTACATCGATAGCACATTTAGAGAGGGGGCGGGTTAAAGATAAGAAGAGCAATTGTAATAGGAGATTCATTAATCAGCAGAGTAGTCTGCGGCCAGAGACGTGACTCCAGGATGGTGTGTTGCCTCCCTGGTGCCAGGGTCAGGGATGTCACTAAATGGCTGCAGGGCATCCTAAAGGGGAAAGTAAAAGTCAGAGGTCGTGGGACATGTTGGTACCATCAATATAGGTAAAATGTAGGATGAAGTCTTGCATCAAGAATTCAGGGAGCTCGGCAGTAGATTAAAAAGCAGGGCCTCTAAGGTTGTAATCTCTGGATTATTCCCGGTGCCATGCTAGCACATATAGAAATAGAAAAATAGGGCAGATGAATGTGTGGCTCAAGGAGGGAGGGTTTTAGATTCTTGGATCACTGGGACCATTTCTGGGGAAGGTGGGACATGTACAAGAGGGACGGTCTGCACCTGAATCACATTGGGACTAACATCCTTACAGGTAGGTTTGTTAGTGCTGTTGGGAGGAGTTTAAACTAGTTTGGAGGGGGGAAGGGACACAGAGTATTAGTAAAATAGAGACACATCACACGAGTAAAATAAGCAAGTCAGAGTGAGTTCAGCTTTGGTGAATGTCATGAGAGTACGACAAGGCTGGGTGGTCTTTACTTTAATGCTAGGAGTGTAATAGGCAAGACTAATGAGTTAACACCGTGGATTGACACAAGGAATTGTGCCATTGATGCCATCACAGAGACACGGTTAAGAGAAAGACTGGTAACTTAACATTCCAAGATATAGGATCAGCCATGATATGCACCTATGCACATAATGAGATATAGACAGGCAGTGACAGACACCCAGTACAGCCAATCAACACACAGGACAGAACACAACCAATCACCAGACAGAACACTAGAGTGGGGTTTCCCACTATAAAACACATGAGGCACCAGCACTCCGCCTCTTCCCACTGGTGACAACTGTAGTGACAGTCAGGGTGTATATATCAGTTAGCACCTTCTACAGCTGGCTCAGTGCTAGTCTGGTCTAGTTAGTTATAGTTAGCACACTTAGATTAGTAGAGTGTCAACCCACAGCAAGCTGTGTGCACTGTTAGAGAAGTTCAATAAATCATATTGAACCAACGTCTAAGTTTGGTGTCTGCTTTCCAGTACAACTGCATCCAGTTGCAGTCCGTGTTACCCCAAGGTGAATAACACAACAGGATCTTCAGGCAAGACCGGGGAGGGTGTTAAAAAGGGAGGTGGTGTTGCGCAATTAACGAAGGAATCAATTAATGCAATGAAGAGAGATGATATCTTGGAAGGATCAATTTACTGAAGTGTTTAAGAATAATAATTAGGTAATTATGCTAGGGGATTTCAAACTTCCCCAACATTAGGGGCTGGTTTAGCACAGTGGGCTAAACAGCTGGCTTGTAATGCAGAACAAGGCCAGCAGCGCGGGTTCAATACCGGCCTCCCCGAACAGGCGCCGGAATGTGGCGACTAGGGACTTTTCACAGTAACTTCATTGTAGCCTACTTGTGACAATAAGTGATTATTATTATAAATTGGGATAGCCGGAGTGTAAAGGGTTTAGATGGGGTGAATTTTTTGAAATGCATTCAGGGGAGTTTTTTGTATTGTGATGTAGAAGGCCCAACAAGCGATGGAGTTGTTCTTGGGAATGAAATCAGGTAAGTGTAAAATGCACTTGGATGAGCACCTGAACCACCATCAGATTGAAGGATGAGGGACAAAAGCAGGTAAGTGGGATTAGCCGGAGATTATTGGGCCAAAGGCCGAAAGGCCAATGGGCCGAAGGGTCTTTTCTGTGCTGTATGACTCTACAACTCTAGTGGGACATAGGAGCATGGGTTGGCCATTCAGCCTGTCCAGCCTGCTCTCCCATTCAAAGAGACCAAGGCTGATCATCTACCTCACTGCCACTTTCCTGCGATATCCCCATGTCCCTTAATGTCATCAATCTCCAGAAACCTATTGATGTCTGACTTGAACATACTCAGTAATTAAGCTTCCACAGACTCTGGGGTAGATGATTCCAAAGATTCTGCATCCCCTGAGTGAAGAGATTCCTCCTCATCTCGGTGTTAAATGGTCTTTCCCTTTTGCTGAGACGGTGCCGCCTGATTCTAGACTCACCAGTCAGGAGAAACATGCTATCCACATCTACGGCCAGCTAAGGTGACAGAGATCGGGGGGGTTGTTGCCATGGAGAGATTTTAAATAAAGAAACCGTGTTTCTTTTTGCATCTTTATCTTGACAGTGCAACTGAATCACTTCTCCTGCGAGAACGGGATGGACTGCGAGAAACCGGTTGACTCCAGCGTATCTCAGGCGGACTCGCGCCTCACGGTGGACAACATCCTCCACGAGATCTCAGCCATTCGCCAATTTCTGGAGAAGCGGGATGAGTGCAGAGATATTGCCAAGGAGTGGCTGCAGGTGGGGTACGTCTTGGATGTGCTCCTCTTCCGCGTCTACCTGGTGGCGGTCCTGGCCTATGGAATCAGCTTGGGCACTCTGTGGTCCATATGGCAGTACTCTTGAGTCAGCAAGGCCCAGGTTGGGCACCAGCTCCACTTGATGCAGCATACGTGCAGAGTTTACCTTGTATCTTTTAGTTGGATTGAGTTACGTCAAGTTTACAGCTATTCAATTCAACAGGCCCACGCTGGCTACAAACAAACCTGTTCCCATCCCTCTTCATCTAATCTGTCAGTGTAAGCTTCTAGACCTTTCTTGCTCACGCGCTTTCCCTGAAGTACTTCTATGATTTTCTATAAAATATTAAAACTATTATCTGTAGTCGCACATGGTGAGTTACACATCTTGTGTCATGGGTATGGGGAGATTTTCACGTAGACCACTGCCCCCGTTGTGAAGTTCTCAGGACAGGGAGGGTTTCATATTCAGATGGGGACATTTAGATTTGGAACTCCATGAACTGTTAAACATGATTCATTATTATGTGTCCCTTGCAGACTCCCTGTGCTGGTACATGTGTGTATGGTAGACTCAAGTGTACAAAAGGCACATTGTAATTTTAAAAACACCACACCCGCGAGAAACTGGCAAAACCAAGACAATCACTCATTTTATACAGCATGCTAATTGAATGCTGTACAAAATCATCATCCGATCATGTCAATTTCCTACACAGCTGGCCTATTTAACTTTTATTGTTATCTGTAAAATATAACATAGAACATTACAGCACAGTACAGGCCCTTCGGCCGTCGATGTTGCGCCGACCTGTGAAACCACTTTAAAGATAATCTACACTATTCCCTTATCGTCCATATGTCTATCCAATGACCATTTGAATACCCTTAGTGTTGGCCAGTCCACTACTGTTGCAGGCAGAGCATTCCACACCCTTACTACTCTCTGAGTAAAGAACCTACCTCTGACATCTGTCCTATATCTATCTCCCCTCAATTTAAAGCTATGTCCCCTCGTGCTAGACATCACCATCCGAGGAAAAAGGCTCTCACTGTCCACCCTATCCAATCCTCTGATCATCTTGTATGCCTCAATTAAGTCACCTCTTAACCTTCTCTCTAACGAAAACAGCCTCAAGTCCCTCAGCCTTTCCTCATAAGATCTTCCCTCCATACCAGGCAACATTCTGGTAAATCTCCTCTGCACCCTTTTCAATGCTTCCACATCCTTCCTATAATGCAGCGACCAGAATTGCACGCAATACTCCAAATGCAGCCGCACCAGAGTTTTGTATAGCTGCAACATGACCTCATGGCTCCAAAACTCAATCCCTCTACCAATAAAAGCTAACACACCGTACGCCTTCTTAACAAACCTCGCAACCTTGTTGGCAACTTTCAGGGGTCTATGTACATGGACACAGAGATCTCTCTGCTCATCCACACTGCCAAGAATCTTACCATTAGCCCAGTACTCTGTCTTCCTGTTATTCCTTCCAAAATGAATCACCTCACACTTTTCTGCATTAAACTCCATTTGCCACATCTCAGCCCAGCGCTGCAGTTTATCTATGTCCCTCTGCAACTTGTAACATCCTTCCGCACCGTCCACAACTCCACCGACTTTAGTGTCATCTGCAAATTTACTCACCCATCCTTCTACTCCCTCCTCCAGGTCATTTATAAAACTGACAAACAGCAGTGGCCCCAAAACAGATCCTTGTGGTACACCACTAGTAACTGGACTCCAGTCTGAACACTTCCCATCAACCACCACCCTTTGTCTTCTTCCAGCTAGCCAATTTCTGATCCAAACTGCTAAATCTCCCTGGATCCCATGCTTCCGTATTTTCTGCAGTAGCCTACCGTGGGGAACCTTATCAAACGCTTTACTGAAATCCATATACACCACATCAACTGCTTTACCCTCATCCGCCTGTTTGGTCACCTTCTCAAAGAACTCAATAAGGTTTGTGAGGCACGACCTACCCTTCACAAAACAGTGTTGACTATGTCTAATCAAATTATTCCTTTCCAGATGATT
Source organism: Scyliorhinus torazame (assembly GCF_047496885.1). NCBI lineage: Eukaryota > Metazoa > Chordata > Chondrichthyes > Carcharhiniformes > Scyliorhinidae > Scyliorhinus > Scyliorhinus torazame. The sequence continues at coordinate 10,163,212 of NC_092727.1, read as the reverse complement.
ATACATCCTATCTCTTATAAACCTTTCCAAGATTTTGCCCACAACAGAAGTATGGCTCACAGGTCTATAGTTACCGGGGTTGTCTCTACTCTCCTTCTTGAACAAGGGGACAACATTTGCGTATCTGACTAAGTCATTGTGCACAAGGGAGAGGAATTCCTTTGGTCCGATGTTGACCCTGTAATCGGGAATCTGACAGGATTGAGTGCAGAACTTATTTTGCGCCTAGTCGGATTTTATTTTCTGTTGAAGCCTGAGAGCACTTTTTTTCGGAAATGTTTTTATTAAATTTTAACCTTTTATACAAAATTACAAAACATACAAACAAATACCTTTAACGAAACACCAACTCCATACAAATCGCCCCACAACTTTCCAACCCATGAAACAATAAAAACAAAGAAGAAACTAAAGCCCCCCCAGCTATTCATCCCTCCCCATCCAACAGTGGCTAATTCTCTGAAGTACATACAATATAAACGGCCTCCATCTCCGGTAGAACTCTTCACTCAAGCCCCTCACAGTGTATTTGACCTTCATGAGGTGCAAAAGCTCCATCAAATCCCCGCGCCACCCCAAGGCACTTGGCGGTGTCGCCATCCTCCAGCCCAGCAGGATAAGCCTCTGCGCCACCAACAAGGTGAAAAATGAAATGAAATGAAAATCGCTTATTGTCACAAGTAGGCTTCAAATGAAGTTACTGTGAAAAGCCCCTAGTCGCCACATGCCGGCGCCTGTTCGGGGAGGCTGGTATGGAAATTGAACCATGCTGCTGGCATGCCTTGGTCTGCTTTCAAAGCCAGCGATTTAGCCCTGTGCTAAACCAACCCCACAAGGACACCCGCCACCACACCTGTCCGATGCTCCAGCACATCTGAAACCTCCAAAATAGCCACCAGGGGGCAGGGCTCCAGCTCAATATATAAGATCGCCGACATGATGCTGAAAAAGGATCTCCAAAAACCCACCAACTTGGAACAGGACTAAAACATGCGTGTGTGATGTGCAGGATCCCTCGAGCAACGCTCGCACCTATCCATCACCCCCTCAAAAATACGACTCACCTTAGCCTTTGTAAGGTGTGTTCAAAACACTACCTTTAGCTGGATGTGGCAACTAGGAGATTTTCACAGTTGCAAATGGGAGCCAGTCTTGAAGCTGCTCCCCACGTAAAATGCTGGTGGTGTTGCCTCCATATTTTTAGCACAGATCCCACCACTGGGCTCATTGAGGACTTTGCTGGAGCCAACGGAAGTGGCGCTGTTACCAATGGCCCCAAACGAGCCCCCCTGAATGGCCCTGACTCCATCTAAACCAAGAGAGCCCTGGGTCCCCGTACCATCCCAACACCTTCTCCGCATTGGTCGCCCAATAATAGTACAGAAAATTTGGCAGTGCTAGATCTCCTGCCTGCCTCTCTGTCTGAAGCATCCCCTTCCGAATTCTCGGGGTCTTACCCGCCCAAATAAAACCAGAAGTAAAGCTGCTCGGCCCTTTGGAAAAATAGACTTGGGCAGGCACACCGGGAGACACTAAAATAAAAATCTCGGCTAGATGTTCACCTTAACTGATTGGATCCGGCCCGCCAACGGCGGCGGGAGAGTATCTCTCCTCTGCAAGTCCACCTTGAGGTCCTCCAGGCAATGGCCAGTGGCTCAATTGTCAATGCAAACAACAAGGGGGATATCAGACACCAGTGCCTCCTACCCCTATACAACCGGAAGAGATCAGAGCTCATGGTGTTTGTACAAACACTGCCGAACAGAGCTGCATACAGCAACTGCACCCACAACACAAACCCAGGACCAAACCCAAACTTTTCCAACACCGCAAAAATGTCCCCCTGCTCCACCCAGTCAAACACCTTCTCCGCATCCAATGATACAATTACCTCCAGTGCCGTCCTGGCTGCAGGAGTAAGCACCCCATTCAGAAACGGACGCACGTTTGACTTCCGCCCTTTCACAAACCCCGTCGGATCATCCCCAACTTTAAAGTCAATACCTTGCCCAGTAATTTGGCATCTACATTTAACAGGGAAATCGGATGATGCGACCTACACTCTGTGGGGTCCTTATCCTTCTTCAGAAGCAGCGAGATGGGCGCCTGCCCCAAAGTCTCTGGGAGGACGCCCCATGCCAAAGAGTCTCCAAACATGCCCAGCAACAACAGACCCAACTGATGCGCAAACTTCTTATAAAATTCCACTGGGCCCATACTCCCCACTCCCTTGTCCCAATCACAGCATCCTCACCATGTGTCTCTTCCCCCCCCCCCATTACCATATCAATCCCCCCCCCCCCCCCGGACTCTATCATCCCCCATGACCCTAGCCTCCAGGAAAAAAATCCCCCCACTATCCTCCAAGTAAAGGAAGAGCAAAAACAGAACACAAAATATTGCAATATATACAACTACCCATTTTAAGTGCAATAAAACCAATGTTGCACCAATTCCATCGTGTTCCTGATGGGCAGGGTTAGTTAATATTGGTAATAACCAGCGCGTAAAATCTTACCTCTTCAGACCCTGTCCCATTTTTTAATATTACACATGGCCCAAAATATAATTGAATCACTATGTTTGAACAGCTGGTTTAGCTCAGTGGGCTAGACAGCTGGTCTGTGATGCAGAACAAGGCCAGCAGCGCGGGTTCAATTCCCGTACCAGCTTACCCGAACAGGCGCCGGAATGAGGCGACTGGGGGCTTTTCACAGTCACTTCATACTTGTGACAATAAGAGATTATTATTATGATGATGATCATTCCTCTTCAGAGCGTTCCTTTTGTGCTCCTTGTCTGCCAACATAGGGCGAGACAGTGACGTAGTGGTAATATCGCTGAACCAGTAATCCGCAAGCGTGGGATACGGGCTCGAATCTCACCACGGCAGCTGGTGGAACTTAAATTCAATTAATAAATCTGGAATTAAAAGGTAACCATCAGTGATCATAATGGCTTCCATCAACTGTCGTAAAGTCCCATTTGGTTCCCCAATCTGTTTTCGGGAAGGAGATCTGTCATCCTTGTATGTTCCGGACTCCATGTGACACCAGACCCCACAGTAACACGGTTGCATCTTAACTGCCCCTCTGAAATAGGTGAGCAATTCACTCAGTTAAATTTGGGAAGGGGTTGCCAATGGCGTCCACCTCCCATGAGATACGAAAGAGAAAATTCCATCCTATATGACCTGACACCCTAACTGTGTTGAGACTAAGGGATATTGTAGCATTAACTTGAACTCGCTCTTTCTCCTGAAACCGTTGAACTCTTCACTTTGCCTCATATCCTCCCTCTGAAAATCTGCAGGATAGTAAACAAAACTCCAGCTTGGCGTCATCAAACTGGTCATTATTAATATGGCTCATGTTTGTTCACCTCGATGGTGTCCTGTATTGAGGGCCCTGACTTGCACTTCTCAATTCAAAATAAAGTTCCCCTGCACTAAAGATGTTAATTTAGGCTACTTCCTGCAGGAGACACGTGACCCTGTGTTCATCTTTGAGTATATTTGCGCCAGAGATTCCTGAATGAATCGGTTCCCTAAGGCATTTCTTCTATCAATATTCTGACCAAACATACTGCACCCTTAATCCTCTCAATACAGGGAGCTAGCAGTAAAATGACAAAATGTTTAACTAAAATACAGGACTAAATGGAGATAGCTTTCGAGTGTCCATGTGTAATCTAAATGTTCACAATTTGTATATCAACTATTTAGCCCACGATGCGACCATCAATTCACTCAAAGACACGAGGAGACGTAAACCGTGATTTTAATCAGCTTAGAACAGTGCCTGCCTGCGACTGGTACAAACTGGGAACTGCCTGCAGGTCAGCTGCTCTTTATACTTCCTCTTAAGGGGAGGAGCCATGGGCGGAGCCCGTACATGTCCCAACATATCCCCCTGTGGGTGAAGCCACACAATGGCCCATAGGCGGAGTCCACAGGGTTAGCAACATAACACAACAGCAGAACATGATACAGGGCAGCCCGGCAGCATTGTGGATAGCACAATTGCTTCACAGCTCCAGGGTCCCAGGTTCGATTCCGGCTTGGGTCACTATCTGTGTGGAGTCTACACATCCTCCCCGTGTGTGCGTGGGTTTCCTCCGGGTGCTCCGGTTTCCTCCCACAGTCCAAAGATGTGCAGGTTAGGTGGATTGGCCATGATAAATTGCCCTTAGTGTCCAAAATTGCCCTTAGTGTTGGGTGGGGTTACTGGGTTATGGGGATAGTGTGGAAGTGTTGACCTTGGGTAGGGTGCTCTTTCCAAGAGCTGGTGCAGACTCGATGGGCCAAATGGCCTCCTTCTGCACTGTAAATTCTATGATAATCTATGAAATGCACTGGTGAATTATTAGCACTATACATTCACCACAACCCATTAATATTTGAGATATGTTTCCCCAGTTGACTTGCTCTGCTTGGAACCCTGGTCCCAACAGAGCACAAGTCAGGCAATCATGAAACCACAGGCCTTGATTTTAACCGTTCATTTTAATAGATGGGTTACGAGCTTGGAGTTTCTTGATCTGCTCCTCAGAAATGCCCTATTGCAGGATCAGCCAATAGTTGTCGGCATGGTTAATCATTTTGCGAGGTAATTAAACCCTGCATTTTTAATGCTGCATTAGTCAGATATAAAGGCCCATATAACATGAGAAAGGTTTCCCTCTGGCTATGAGCTGGAAGCTTGTGCATGTACGGATCAATAGCCTCAAACCCCGCACAAAGTTTCAATAAGTTGGCCCTGTTTAAAATCGTATGGATGGAAATACCTGGGCCTGGGAAAGTGAAAATTCCCCATTTACATTCCCGGGATAAACTCGGAGCACAAAGTTGACAAAGTGCCGAAGAATCACTAATTAGAGGGTGTAACCTTTGTAAACCTGTTTACCTAACATCCAAGACTATGGGCCAAAGTGCTGGCAAGTGGGATTAGGTGGGCAGGTCAGGGCCTTTCATGCGCCGGTGCCGACTCGATGGGCCGAAGGGCCTCTTCTGCTCTGTAGTATTCGGTGATTCTGTAATGCGTCAGGAACTTGATTGATTCTTTGTACAGGTTCTGTGAGGGGCAGCGCACTGCTGCCTCACGAAGTTGAGGTCCCAGGTTCGATCCCGGCTCTGGGTCACTGTCCGTGTGGAGTTTGCACATTCCCCCCCGTGTCTGCGTGGGTCTCACCCCCACAACTCAAAGACTGGCAGGGTAGGTGGATTGAACACGCTAAATTGCCCCTTAATTGGAAAAAATGAATTGGATATTCTAAATTAATAAAAAGAAAATACAGTTTCTGTGTGTTTCGAGTCAGTTATTTATCACTAATGTGAAGAAAGAATATATATATGTGCAGTAAAAACAGAGTTACAGTTTTGGAGAAAATTGAAACAAATCAGTCGAACTTTACAACCAAATATTAACTCTTGAAAACCTTGCACTACCATGTTCAGTAATGGTACAAATCTGTCTGAAGTGTAGTGTGGAATGCTAGCAACCATTTGCACTTATATAGCGCCCTCGATGTAGTAAAACATCCCAAGGCGCTTCACATAATCAAAATTCGACACGACAAGGAGACACCCGGTCAGCTGCCGAAACGTTGGGTCAAAGAGTCGGGCCTTAAGGAGCAGAGAATGAGGTGAAGGGACAGAGGGGCTCCAGCAGGGAATTCGGGAGCTGGTCTGCACAGCTAGCTGAAGGCAGGGCCTCCAGTGGTGGAGGGACGAAAGCAAGAGGCCCGAATTGGAGGAACGCTGAGATTTCAAATGCCAGATACAGAGATTAGCATTTGCGAATCAATGTTTAAATCCGCTGTGACTATTTTCTACCTTTATGGTCAATAATTTCAATGCATTTTCAATGTTATTTTATCTGCTGTTTAAATAGAAAACGTAAGGACGTAAGGATAATTCCACTCACAATTAAAGAGAATGTGGTTTTGAGAATTACAAGGACTGCTATGTTTCACGATTTAACACCACTTTCAATGTATTGCCCTGTTGGAGACATGGGATGTGTGAATTTATCCTTTAATTAAAATGTGAAGTGGAAACCACTCTCCATAAGGGTAGCATCTATTGTGTCCCTCCAGATTGCACATTCATACAACTAGGTATTAAAGTTGTATTTCTTTTCACCATTTTGATCGATTGGCCAATGTAATACCATCAAGTGGGACTATACCTCCTTTAAGGTGAGTGGGACTAATTGAACAAACACGGTGGTCAAATGGCCTTCCTCGGTATGATTGTGTAGTACAGAGACTTGCTCTGCTCTACATGCAGTTCTGTCAGGAGCAATCACCCAGCGACTACACTTCCACGTGAGTTCTGTTAGACCAGCAAATTTGTTGGAAATTATGTAGTCCATTTTATCGAATTCTCCCGCCCTACACAGAGTTGTTTCTGTAAAGACATTTACAGCAGTTAATTTATGACTTTACCAGAGACGGACTGCCCATCATAGATCACGAACAACTGACAAAACTGGAATAAGCCTTTCAACCAAACTGGTCCATGTTGGTTCCACGTGATCCTTGACCCACTCCACCAAACCCTATCCGCGTATCCTTCAATTCCTTCCTCCTTCGTGTACTTAAATAGATTCTTCTTGTGGCTAAATGGCTAATATTTATATCTTGGTCAATGTGGGAGGAGAATAAATCTCCACCTGGCCCAAAAAAGTCATTTGTTCGTCTTATGAAAAAAGCCAGGGAGTTGTTATTAGTTTATTAACCCTATGACGTCTTAGATTGGCTTGCAAGCTTTCTCCCGAGGGAAGATTTGTAACTAATTTTACTCAGGTGGGATTTTCTGCCCGTCCCGCCGAATGTGACTCCATGGCGGGTTCTCTGTGGAGAGGTGGAAAATCCCACTGTCTGATGAAAATTGCATCTGTCCACGTGCTCAACCAAAACTTGATGTATTTTGTAGCTGCCATGTCCTTCTGAACAATATGAACCCTCTGCTCAATAAATGGTGTATGACAATGACGTATGTTTCTATGGCTCACAATGATAATAAAGTCTTGGAAAATGACGAGTAATGCTTCCATTAAAACGCACTGCAAAGTCATCCTAAACTGCTAAGTTTGACGAAAGGCATTTGAGGAAGAGGAGTTGGGTTAGTATCAGATGTACTGCTTCTTCAGAATTATTACATGGAATTACAATATGATTTACAGCACTAACAGGTTTATGCTGATGTTTATGCTCCACACTAGTTTCCTCCCACCAAATCCTGTCAGCATCTTATTGTACTTTTCTCCCTCATGTACTGACAGTAATTGTTTATTCCTCAGAGCAGCCATTCTGAAGAGGGGTGTTCACCTGAAGTGATGGCTCACTGCAGGCCCTGACGGGCTGTTAAGCATGTCCAACATTTTTGGTTTTCATTTCAGTTTTTCAATATTTGCAGCTGGTTAGAAAGAACGGGGGGGGGGGGGGGGGGGGAGAAAAATACTTGCATTTATATAGCGCCTTTCTCAACATCAGTATATCCCGATTGGCTCAACGTTTTTGACAGGTGCTCACTGTCGTAATGCAGGAGACACAGCAGCCAATTTGCACACAGCAGGATCCCACATTCGACGATGGCCAGGTAATCCGTTTGAACAATTTTGATTGAGGAATGAATCACGGTCAAATAGCTGGCGAGGACGTCTCCCGGCCTTCCTTTACAACAACATTGTGGGTGCTTTCCTATACAGCTGAGTGAGCAGCCAACAACATCTCACCCCAAACTCAGCACTTCCCACGGTGCAAACGTTCTCTCAGTTGTTTTTGGAAAGGTTTATCTTCAAGCCAATTAACAAGTCCACATCTGAAGATTGGCGCAGTTGTTACTACAGGACAGAGGAGGAACAGGCATTGATGGGAGAGTAACAATACTGACTTGGTAAACTTTAATGGAATGGTTAGGGGTAATTATTATACAAACCCCACAGTTCAGAAGGAGGTCATTCGGCCCATCGGGTCTGCACCGGCCCTTGCTCCAATACAGCACCCTACTTAGGCCCAACCCCCACTCCTATCCCCGTAACCCCACCCAACTTTTGGGCAATATTAGTATGGCCAATCCACCTAACCTGCACATCTTTGGACTGTGGGAGGAAACCGGAGCACCCAGAGGAAACCCACGCAGACACGGGGAAAATGTGTAGACTCCACACAGACAGTGACCCGATGTCGGAATTGAACCGAGAGTCCCTGGCACTGTGAGGCAGCAGTGCTATTCAAAAATTAAATTTAGAGTACCCAATTCTTTTTTCCGATTAAGGGGTAATTTAGCGTGGCCAATCCACCTACCCTGCACATCTTTGGGTTTGTAGGGGTGAGACCCACGCAGACACGGGAAGAATGTGCAAACTCCCCACGGACAGTGAACCAGGGCCACGAATCGAACCCGGGTCCTCAGTGCCGTGAGGCAGCAGTGCTAACCCACTGCACCACCCTGCCACCCTGGCAGTAGTGCTAACCGCTGTATCACTGTGCCACCCTGACCAGACCAGATCCCAACAGTGGCTAGGATGCTGTCCAGAAACCCAAATGTTTTATTTTAATTTTGTAAGACTGTGAGGAAAGGATTACTCTCCCCAGTTATGATTTCACAAAGAAATAGGGGTATGGCATATTAAACACCACTTTATTATTAAAATATATTTAACATTACACCAGAAGATAGCTCACAATTACCCTTTAAACAATGCCAATCAATTCAATCAACATAATACCCTTAACTGCTATCTTTATTCCCACTCAAACAACAAGAAAAACCATCTCAGCTCTAAATCCACTTTAACTACCATTATCACATAGGAAAAGCTGCTTCACAAAGATATTCTTTGAGAAAGAGATCTTGTGATACTGCTTTAAAGAAAAGATCTGAATCCTGTCAGAACCGTGCAGAAACTCTAGCTGTATTTCTTCAGAAGCTGTTTCAGCTAATTTGTTCACCTTTCCAACCACATTGCTCTTTTTTCTGCCAACACATATTTAACTGGACTGCAGAGAGCTAACTGCTTGACTTCTTTTCACAGCTTCATCTGACTCACACCTGACCTGCTTTTCCTGCAAAATGCCTGATACCTTAGCTCCACCCAGCAATGACATCATCTTACCAAGCTGAAATCTAATTAACTCCACAGGGAATCCCCTTAATCCAAACAAAACTGCATTAGTCCACGCTTTTTACGATGGTTAAATTGTGCCGCTGGCTCCCAAAACCTTTGCTATCTTTCAACACCGGATTTATTTACTGTAGAGCCACACACTAACCTAGGATTTTAAACCTTACTGCACCAAATACCTGTAATACAATATATCTGAAATGTCTACATTCAACACATAATGCAGCGGTGAACATTAGAGTCATAATGTAATGTGAATGTAATGTTCAGTGTACAGCAAAGCCTCCTAGTCCACAAGGATGGAACGTTCCTCTGCTGATCTGCTGCCGATGCAGGAACGGAACAGTGTAAGACTGCATTGGCTGTAGTGACCCTCGCGTAAGGTGGCGGAAAAAAGTCAACCTGAGATGAGGAAGCTTCAGAGCTGATGCCAATCCTATCGGCGCTCCGGATTTCTACACGCTTGTTTCCAAGCTCAGTTGGCTGGGCAGCTGGTTCGTGAAGCAGAGCAAGGCCAACAGCAAGGGTTCAATTCCCGTACCGGCTGAGGTTATTCGTGAAGGCCCCGCCTTCTCAAACTTGCTTCTCATCCCCTTAATACTTTGAGGAAGTGACAACGTTAATTGATGAGGGAAGGGTTGTAGATGTCGTATACATGGACTTCAGTAAGGCTTTTGATAAAGTTTCCCATGGCAGGTTGATGGAAAAAGTGAAGTTGTATGGGGTTCAGGGTGTACTAGCTAGATGGATAAAGAACTGGCTGGGCAACAGGAGACAGAGAGTAGTGGTGGAAGGGAGTGTCTCAAAATGGAGAAAGGTGACTAGTGGTGTTCCACAGGGATCCGTGCTCAGACCACTGCTGTTTGTGATATACATAAATGATCTGGACCAAGGTATAGGTGGTCTGATTAGCAAGTTTGCAGATGATACTACGATTGGTGGAGTTGCAGATAGCGAGGAGGACTGTCAGAGAATACAGCAAAATATAGATAGATTGGCGAGTTGGGCAGAGAAATGGCAGATGGAGTTCAATCCAGGCAAATGCGAGGTGATGCATTTTGGAAGATCTAATTCAAGAGCGGACTATACGGTCAATGGAAGAGTCCTGGGGAAAATTGATGTACAGAGCGATCTGGGAGTTCAGGTCCATTGTACCCTGAAGGTGGCAACGCAGGTCGATAGAGTGGTCAAGAAGGCATACAGCATGCTTGCCTTCATCGGCCGGGGTATTGAGTACAAGAGTCGGCAGGTCATGTTACAGTTGTATAGGACTTTGGTTAGGCCACATTTGGAATACTGCGTGCAGTTCTGGTCACCACATTACCAGAAGGATGTGGATGCTTTAGAGAGGGTGCAGAGGAGGTTCACCAGGATGTTGCCTGGTATGGAGGGTGCTAGCTATGAAGAAAGGTTGAGTAGATTAGGATTGTTTTCGTTGGAAAGACGGAGGTTGAGGGGGGACCTGATTGAAGTCTACAAAATTATGAGAGGTATGGACAGGGTGGACAGCAACAAGCTTTTTCCAAGAGTGGGGGTGGCAATTACAAGGGGTCACAATTTCAAGGTGAGAGGGGGAAAGTTTAAGGGAGATGTGCGTGGAAAGTTTTTTACGCAGAGGGTGGTGGGTGCCTGGAACGCTTTGCCAGCGGAGGTGGTAGAGGTGGGCACGATAGCATCATTTAAGATGCATCTAGACAGATATATGAACGGGCGGGGAACAGAGGGAAGTAGATCCTTGGAAAATAGGTGACAGGTTTAGATAAAGGATCTGGATCGGCGCAGGCTGGGAGGGCTGAAGGGCCTGTTCCTGTGATGTAATTTTCTTTGTTCTTTGAAGTGTGGGGTGACCCTTACCACCAGTCAGCTCTCCCCCTCAAAGGGGAAAGCAGCCTCGAGGACGACGGCAACTTTACTAAAGAGTGATCAGCAGCAACATCCTCTTTTTCTAGATGACAAATTCAATCAATGTAACGTTATTTACTGTTTATATATTGACAGAAGCTGTAGTCAATCAATCAATAAGAGCAGTAAATCAGAGCATTGATTTTAGAAATGTGTCAATAGAACTACAGAGCTAACCTATCATAACATATCAACTGACAACATGTGAAACACAGTAATACACATCAGTGAAGAGGCAAAGCCGAAGAGGGAGCTGCTTCTATCCCCCAGATCACAGCTCAGTACGATTTAAATGTAACACCTCTGAGCTGAAACGTGCTACAAAGAATGCAAGGGCTCCCTTCGTACAGTTTTCATTGTTTTATAGGTCATGGGGCAAAGTTCCGAAAATCACCACTGTTGGAACAAAGAAGATGAGTCAAGAGGTTGTAACTAAAAGTCAGGAGGAGGCAGGAAGTCAGGGAGTGGGTGAGAAGATTCATGGATTGAAGTTGAAGGGGAAAAGGATGTTAGTGTCAGATGTGGTACGACACAGCGAGGGGATAAGACATGGGTTCAAGGAGTGCGTATCGATATCAGTAAATATGGAGAGTTACAAACACCGGTTATTCTCATCGGACAAGTTCCCGGTTTCTGTTGAATTCAGTGTTTGGTCGTTTGTAACCCGCTACCCTGGGATCAATGGAAACTGTCCGAATATATTACACCGCCAATCCCTTTAAAACACAAGGAACAAATGGGTTGTGCTGTGCCAGTCTTCATGGAATCGGCCGCTCATGGTGAAATAACAACTTCTCCTGATGGCTCAGCTCCAGGATTAATCAGTAACAGTGAAAAAAGGAGTTTCTGATAAGGGCAATTCCTGACATGTTTGTTCCTGGTGAATCAAATGCGCTGTTAACAGGAGTTGATGTACTGCAGAGTATAACAGGAAACATAAGTAAAGAGGCTGTGTAAACTGATCCAAGATACAGTGGGACCTCCTATACAGCACCATTATATACAATACAATGAGTCTCTGTGACCTGAGGTAGTTCCCTTCTCCACTCAATAGCTCCTTGTCTCAATGAAAGTTCCATTTCATTTTTGTTTAAGAGTTATTTGTATCTGGTACTACTGGTTCTTTAAGGGTACCAAACTTAATTTTGATGAATCAAAAAAAAAAGAACATTGCTACTCAGGAAGAGAAACTTAATTTGTAAGTGTAGGCTTGTTATTTCCACTGTTGTGTTTCGAAAGATGTCTTCATATCTGCTTTCGCCTTTTTGAATTTCTTCCGATAATCAAAGTGACCGGTTTGCATTTCCCTGGAAAAACAGATGGAATTGGGGAATGTGATCCCGGTAAGGTACCTATAAAAAATCCCAGAACAAGTGTAACAAAGTTTGATTTAATTATTTGTCCAGCCTATATCAATAACCCTGTGCAGGTAAGCAATCTGTAACCTTGATCTTACTTAGAATGTACAGCACATAAATGGGCCATTCTGCCCATCTGGTCTATGATGGCATTTTTGTTCCAAACCAGCTTCCCCGACCTTACTTCATCTCAGTCTATCAACATCATCCTTCCTATTCCTTTCTTCCTCGTTCACCTATCCAATTTCCCTAAAACATCCATGCTATCCGGCTCAATCACACCACATGATAGTGAGTTCCTCATTCTAATCATCCTCTGTAAAGAGGTTCCTCCTGAATACTTTATCAGATTTATTAGTGACTCGCTGTCAGTTATGGTTCACAGTTTTGGACTCCTCAAAAGTCTTTTGGAAAAGGTTTTTATACAACCCTTTCAGAATCTTTCTTTTTTGTAGTGTACCCAATTCATTTTTTTTTCCAATTAAGGGGCAATTTAGCGTGGCCAATCCACCGAGCCTGCACATCTTTGGGTTGTGGGGGCGAAACTCATGCAAACACAGGGAGAATGTACAAACCCCACACAGGATCCAGAGCCGGGGTCAAACCGGGGACCTCGGCGCCGTGAGGCAGCAGAGCTAACCCACTGTGCCACCCTGCTGCCCTTCCCTTTCAAAATCTTTGAGGACTTGTTTCAAGTCACTCCTCGGTCTTCTCTAGTCAAGAAAAAAAAACCTAACCTGCTCACTCATGCCGAATAGCTGAAGTTTTTCAGCTCTGGTATCATCCCTGTAAATCTTATTTACGCCACCTCCATTGCCTCCATCCCATGCTAGTGGCACAGAGACAAGAGCTGTTCCCCAAACTCCAATGTGACCTGACCAAGGTTCATGGAAACCAGAGCTCATAGGATCATTACAGAATCATTCAATCCTCACAATACAGAAGGAAGTCGTTTGGCCCATCGAGTCTGAACCAGCCCTTTGAAAGAGCACCCTATCCAGGTCCCTACTCTATCCCCGCAACCCCACCTAACCCACACAGCTCTCCACTTAGGGAGGAAACCGGAGCACCCGGAGGGAACCCACTCAGGCACGAGGAGAACATGCAAACTCCACGCAGTCGTCCAAGGCCCGAATTGAACTCGAGTCCCTGGCATTGTGAGGCAGCGGTGCTAACCACTGTGCCACCATGCCACCAGAGCTGTGCACAATCATCCAGTGCAGTAAGCACTGCGCCCTGGAGATATTGGATCACTTAACCTCCAGGTAACACCTTCCAGATCCTCAGCTATTCCTGGGTCAGTTTGCTTCTTTCCAGCTCAACTTGACAATCGGAACACCCACACCCAGCTTTGATAACAGGTTCATCCAGCACTAGCTGCAAAATCCAGACGGCCAAAACAGGTGTGCCCTCCATGACAGTGAAGCCAATTCCAGGCTATTTAGTGACGGATTCTAATTGAGATATATTCCAGACTGCTTCTCGGGGCTAGATTTTCCAGCAGGCATCGGGACCCTGACCCAGGTAGGGGGGTCCCAAGCCTGCCCAGGTTGTTAGCACACCCTGAGATGTGACATTTTGGGAGCTCGCCACCCCATTAAGGCCAACAGGTGGGAGAATGTGTTTGAGAGTCTTCAGCCACTTGGCGTGAAGTTGAGATCTGTACCTGAGATGCCTCTCCACAAGATGGCGACAAACTCCCTAATCATAAACAGTGACTGACTGCATTTCATAAAGATCACAGCAGTCGGATGCATTCTTTTAAACATGTTGCGGAGTGGAATTGCCAATAGAGGAAGAAAACTTGCATTTATATTATTACACGATATGGGAATACAGTGAACATGTAGCTCAGAGACTGGTTCAACTAGTAAACATCAGTTTATGCTGCACACGAGATTTTAATTCACCTACCTGTACCTGTCTCCCTCTCATTTTGCTTTAAATGTTTTGATACATTCACTTCAGTTGCTTCTTGCGACAGTGACTTACATATTCTCTCACCTCAACAGTGAGTGGGCCGCATGAATGACCCTCCCTCATCTCAAAAGGGCCCCAAGATTGTAACCATGACCCTATGAATAAGATTAAATACATTTAATACATTTAATAATGTTGTGTTGGGTGTTCTGGTTCACAAACAAGCCAACAATGCTGGAAGTGGTGTAACGTTATTTTATTAACTGTTCAACTATGCTAACATACTGTAAACGTGGGTATAAGCAATACCAGCTTAACTGTGGACCCTGTCCTATCACTAGCTATGGTGAGGCACTCAGCACATGGTGAATGTCTGTGTTGCAGGCTGTGAGCTCTGTGCTCCGAGCTGGCTGCTACTAGAATGAGCGGGAACTCTCCTGTCCCCTGTCTTTATAGTGCGTGTGCTCTCACTGGTGATTGGCTGCGGTGTTATGTATGCTGGTTGGTCCGACTGCATGTCCATCAGTGTGTGTGTGATTGCACCATAATGTACTGATGTATATTATGACACACTTCAGTCAAACCGGTTGGGAAAAACAACTCCGTGGATGGAAATAAGCGGAATGTGGGAACCCTCCCCCTGGGTAACGGTCAACAAAATGCCTCGTGGGCCGCACTCAGAACCCAAATGGGCCACATGTGACCCCTGGGCTGCAGGTTGCCCACCGCTGACCTACAGCCTTCTGGCTTGGGATGTCGGAGAGCTATCCACTCAGCCCCAGCTGTATGAATAGACTGGAGATTACTTAATGCTCTTTGGTTAGAGCAGGAAGCAGGTTCGCTGAATCTCCCACATCTCGAAAGATGTGCTGTTTATGTGAAATGGACATTCTGAATTCTCCCTCTGTGTACCGGAACAGGCGCCAGGGGGATTTTCACAGGAACTTCATTGCGGTGTTAATGTACGCCTACTTGTGACACTAATAAAGATTATCTCCCTGCTGGGTGTGGGCAGGTGGGGATAGGACTTGTCTTCGTGACGGTGCCAAACCCCCTTCCCCACATGGTCGAGCAGCCTATGGGCACTCACAACCCGGGGGAAGCTACCTGGAAATTAGTTCTCACCTGTACAGGTGTAAGAATGGAGAGAATCGCAGAGGTGGGGGGCGGGGGAGGTGATGGTGTGAGATTAATTCCAATGTCAGGACAACCGGGCAATGTGATGTTTGCGATTCTTGTGCAGCAGATTCATTGCTCCCGTTCTCACACCGAGAGCCAGCAGGCTTTGGGCGGGATGCTGGTTTGCGTACACTGGGGGGAGGGAGGAAGGGGAATAACCCCCACACTGTAAGTCACTGGCTGCATGTCCTGGGTCACATCGTCAAGGAGCAGATCCACCCCCCAGAGAGGTCGAGCGGATAAAATTCGGGGGGGGGGGGGGGGGTTAAAAGGAGTCAAAATTCATGTTGGCATTGTGGAGTTTCTTATCCATTAGATCATATCTGGGTCAGAGATCATGTAAAGACAAAATCCTCTGCGCCAAACACAAAGCGCATTCACTGAACTACACAGCCCTCTATTCACTCACCTCTCCTCACCCAGAGCCACACGATTCACGCTGAATGCCTCAGACCAACTTTGATGTGGGCGATGGAAAGATTTTTTTGTGTGGAAAAAATTTCAAGAAACCTCAGGCCATTGACTATAACACCCCCCCCCCCCCCCCCCAGGTTTGTGCCGCGAATGAACGGAGTGAATACTCCCTCCAGAAAGAACGGGACAAGCTGGTGGTTCCCCCAGCAGAGTAGACGGGGAGCTGACAAAGAGAAGTTCAACTCTCCACGGAGCAGAAAGAAGACAACCAAGTTGCCAGAAACACAGACTCCGACTCAAACTCCAGATCAACAATGGTTATCCAAATCAATGAATGGAATCCGAATGTATCCAAACTGTTTATAAAGTTAGAGACTTGAAGGGGAGGGGTGTTGGTGAGAAGAGGTAGCAGATTTGTAATGCAAAAATGATGGGTAAAGACTTGGGGGGGTGGGGAGATATAGTATATGGGCATTTTGCATAGCATGGGTTGATGTGGAACTGAGAAACAGTGTCACCCGCAGGGTGTAATGTTAAGAGACATATGACCAGGAATTGCACACAGACCGTGTAGGAGCAAGCATAGTGTTAGCTTATAGCTTCGGCTATACCCTGCATATATGTACATAGCTATGTGTTATCAATAAACAGTTAATGTTTCACCATCAAAACCTCTTTGTGAGACCTGCTGAACACACAATGAACAAGAACAAACGTAAACTGGAGCTTACAAATCTCAGGGTATGTGCATTGAAAATTTGGGCTGATTCGCATATATTTAATTTTGCTTCTCCCCTGTTTCATCTGAAGCACATGGGGCTGCTTTTATAAAGGCCTTAGGAAAAGCGAGGGTGAATGGGATCAGTGTGAGAGCAAGGCCGTCCAAAGGTCCGTGCTAAAAGCTGTATTTCCCACACATTGCAGCAGGGAGTATCTACTTAACTGGGTGTTTTGGGATGTCCCAGTCAGTGGAACGCTCTATAGAAATGTCGGACACTCTCTTGCTGGTCTCCTTGACTCAGAAACTTGGAACACCACCTCCGATCCACACACCATCTTGACTTGGAAATATATCGTCCGTTCCTTCACTGTCACTGAGTCTAAATCCTGGATCTCCCTCCCTAACAGCACGGTGGGTGCACCTACCCCGCAGGGACTGCAGTGGTTCAAAAAGGCAGCTCACCACCACCTTCTCAAGTGGCAATGAGGAATGTTCAGAAAATTCTGGCCAAGTCAGCGATGCCCATGCCCTGTGGGTTAATGAAATAAAGAGTGGCCTGCCTTCAGAAGTAATCAGATTTCCTCTGAGGCAGTGGAGTAGATGTATTGTCACTGGACTAGTAATCCTGAGACCCAGAGCCCTCCCAGGTTCAAATCTCGCCACTGCAGATGGTGACATTTGAATTCAATAAAAATCTGGAATTAAAGGTCTAATGATGACCATGAAAACATTGTCAATTGTCGAGGGGAGGACGGGGACGTGGTAGCACAGTGGTTAGCACAGTTGCTTCACGGCTCCAGGATCCCAGGTACGATTCCCGGCTTGGGTCACTGTCTGTGCAGAGTCTGCACGTTCTCCCCGTGCCTGCGTTGGTTTCCTCCGGGTGCTCCGGTTTCCTCCCACAGTCCAAAGATGTGAAGGTTAGGTGGATTGGCCGTGATAAATTGCCCTCTGTGTCCAAAAAAAAAAGGTTAGGTAGGGTTACGGGGATAGGGTGGAGGTGTGGGCTTAGGTAGGGTGCTCTTTCCAAGGACTGGTGCAGACTCGATGGGCTGAATGGCCTCCTTCTGCACTGTAAACGCAAATCAAATCAAACTAAACAAGAGTTAATTCCCTTTAATTCCAATAAAATGATACATTAATAACTGGTGAGGTGACCATAAACACTGACACTGACCAGTTGGGCTGAATGATAAAACTCAGTAGAAAAAGTCCTTTCATAGCAAGAATAAAATGTGTGTACATTGGTTGTTCGGAAAGGGGGAGGGAGTGGTTGGGACAATGTAGAAAGAAAATATCACTCCCGCACAATAATTCACAGGCATCGTATCCCACTGGAAAGATATGTGGCAGAGATTTGACAAATGTAGAGATTGAGCAGGTTCACATAAACCAGCATGGACCAGGTGTGCTGAATGGCCTGTTCGTCCAGAATGGGCAGCGCTCCTAATTTAGGGGGTAACCACCCCAGCTGCTGGCTTAAAACTGGACCTGGCCAAATTGCGTTGTGTCGAAGGTTCACCCCAGCACCACTCACCCTCGCTATCATTCGATTAAATACATTTCTTTAGTCTATAGCCACAATGCAAGTGACTTCCCTTTAAAGACATTGCTGCGTTAATTGTTCTTCAGTTAGTTTAATACTTCATCGGTTTAATACTTCAGTAGTTACTATCAGCTCCTCCTCCCGTGTCCTTGGCTAGAATGTGTTTGAGCGATTTGGGAAATCAGTCTCTCTCTGATGAATTAAAAAACACCTTGCAGCTCCCAAAGGGCCAATTGGGCAGCTGGATCATTATGTCACATAAGTTTTGTAAAAATGTAGGGAAATGAGAAAAGGCAATTTGCTCATTTGAGTCTTTTATTCCCCAATCGACCGTGTACAATCTTAACAATCATGGACACTCCCTAATTTGTTTAATCTGTTCAAGGAAGTGAATAAACCCAAGTAATGGCTCCCAAAGGCACAAACTCTGCAATTAACTCCCAACTGGAAAACTCCAGGATATTGATTGAGCAGGAATAAGCTAATACTTCAGTGCACTGCTGAATAAATCCACTGTTCAGACAGGGGAAGACAGAGATGTAATGAAATGAAATTTACTTATTGTCACAAGTAGGCTTCAAATGAAGTTACTGTGAAAAGCCCCTAGTCGCCACATTCCGGCGCCTGTTCAGGGAGGCTGGTACGGGAATTGAACCGTGCTGCTGGCCTGCCTTGGTCCGCTTTCAAAGCCAGCGACTTAGCCCTGTGCTAAACCAGCCCCTGTAGGTTCGAAGGCTTGGGTTTAATTTGCAGGCTGTGCACATAGGGAGATGCGGAAAAGTTATTTCCTCATGTGGATGGTGACCAAGACTAGGGATATAAGTATAAGATAGTCACTAATATTCTGGCGAATCTACTTCACCCAGCGGAACTCAGAAACCAAGAGTAATTGAGGTGAGTCAAATGGAAAGTGTTAGATTACCTTTGGTGGTAATATGTCATTGTTCTTTCCCTTTTGATCCAGAATGGTCCGATCAATTGATGACAAAGAAACCACCAATCATTAGATTGAATCAAAACTAATTTATTGGATAACGATTAATTAAATGAAGTTCGCACACACTACTGAGCTATAATTGATAATAAAGCAATATTGAATCTGTCTAACAATAATCAATAATCTAGTAGTCAGTAATGATATCTTTGTGCTAACTCTCTCTAATCTATTCTACTCCTCATGGTGTACTCAGTCTTTCTCCTTTGCTAACTACCCAGCATTCCCTGAGGCCTGATATTTATACTGAGAACTGGTGGTGCCCCCTAATGTTTGTATTACACTGAGATGTAATAATTAACCCTTCACTGGCGTGCATATATACATATCATTACAGTGAGCTCTTACAGGGAAGCTGGGGAAAGGAGTAGAAGGTTATGATGATATAGTTAAATGAAGAGGAGTAGGAGAAGTGATGCATGGACCATAAACACTGGCATAGATCAATTGGGCTGAATAAGTTCCCATGCTGCATGTTCAATAATCTTGGCCAACTAAGCCACTGCAGTGTCCACTTACATCAGAGAGGACCGTGCAACCTGGGGTACCACTTCTGATTGCTTTCAGTTGGCCCTCGACTTTCTATATGGTCATTGAGGGAGGAAAGGGTCTCCTTCAGATGCAATCACATCACAGGCCAGTTTACGCTCCGCACACAAACAATGGCCTCTGAGGTGCGATACTAGAGCAATGGGGTAGGAGTCAGCATCTGCAGAGGAGGAAGAAATATGTTTTTAAAAATCCTTTTATATTCATTCCAAGAAAGAGTTAAGAAACAAGGACTGGTTTTCAAATTGTATTTTTAAAATAAAACAATTTTAATTGTAACTTGGTTCTATTTTTTCCACTTAGTCTTGAATTCCATAATCAGGTAAGGTTCATATCTGCTATTTTGTTTCTGTAGTTTTGAATCTTTTCCATATCCTGAAGTAGAAAAACAATTCACACATCTTGGTGGATCCAGCTTGCAAACCTCTTCACCTAGGAACACACAAATAAACGGAGGCTATTCAACCCCTTGAGTCAGATCTGTTATTTAATGGGTTTATGGCTGACCTTTATCTTAATTTCATTCACCATTCATGCGCCTTTACTCCAGTGACGATAGAACATAGAACATGATCTTCAGCCTGGGCCTCCTGCAGTTCTGACACTGGCTACCGCTCCTGGTGGTGCTGTTGGTACTGGAGAGATCCCGGCCTGTGATTGGCCAGTAGCTCTCAAAGGCAAGATAGTTGCCTCGAACATGCCCAGGAGCCCAATCTGATTGGCACAATATCTGGTTAAGGTGGGGAAGAAAGACCTCAGTGAGGTTGCCACCGGTTTCCAGCCTGTGAACTAGCCTACCGTCAGCTGCATTAAATTTGGTTCATAAAATCTATCCTCCACTCCATTATTTAAATCCCTTGACAGGAGGTCCGGTATGAAATTTTTCCATATTTCCTCCCTAGCCCCAGATAACATGTAGCCATGACGTATTTGGTAATCCCGGTTTATGACCCTCCAACTTCCAATCATTTTCCAATCAGGTATTTATCCAGCTCCTGCATGGAATATTTCCTGATCCCCAAAGGTGAAGAAGAAACATTTCAGAGTGTTCATCCACCTTCATCTTTCCAATAAGAACAAAAGAAATAGCAAGAGGCCAAATGGCTTCATCAACCTGCTCCGTCATTCAATATGATCATGATTGATCTTCAACCTCAACTCCACTTTCTTGCTCTATCTTCATCTCTCTTAATTGCCTTAGGGTTCAAAAAAATGTATTGATTGCAGCCTTGAACAATTGAGCGTGCACAGCCTTTGGTGAGAGAATCCCAAAGATTCACAAGCCTCTGAGTGAAGACCTGGTCCGCTGCCCTCTCGAGAGGACTCCTCCCTAGCTCCAGACGCTGCTACATAACCATGGCATATTTGGCAATCTCAGTTTATGATGCTCAGAACCTCCGGTCATTTTCCAATCAAATATTTATCCAGCTCCTTCCTCTGAGCAGTTCGTTATCTCGCCGTCCACTGCCTTTGCTGGGATGGCACAGTCACATCGCAATGTGTGAAGCATCTCTTTGCATGATCATATTTGCCTGGCCATTCATCACACAGCTCTCCTGTTTGAGTTGTAGCCATCTGGGATGGCCACTTTCAGTATACAAAATGGACACTCGCAGAGCCTATGGGGAAAAATGGACAATGCAAAGTAACAAGCAGGCACAGAGCCTGAATGTATATTTGGAAGGCAGTCAGCAGACGGAACCGAAACTCTGGATCGATTTACATATTGATGGCCCATCTCCGGGAAAGAAAGAACGAGTGCTCAGGTAGCCGATACTGTCCCAGACAGTCCGGGGCCACTACCCCAACCAGAAGACACAAACAAAGCAAGGCCAATGGCCACTTAGGACACGCCCAGCCATCAGGGCACCCGCCCCTTTATTGGCTCAGATCGATGACAATAATCAAGAAGCATCCCAATTAATTGGGACCAAGTTTAAGGCCCGCCTAAAAGCGCACAAAGCCCCTCCAAGTATAAGAAGGAACCCCCGCGAAAGGTTCGCTCTCTTTGATTCGGCTCTCAAGCGGAGAGACCCTTCCACCAGAACCACCAGAAGCAAATAAGTTCAAGGTCAACGCTCGCTACCAGACGGACGACCTTAGCTGTACTCCTGTTACCTCTTCGAACCCAACAGCCTCATGTTCGAACAACGGCCATTGTTCCTCTGACCTAAGTGGGCACTCGAAGTTAAGTATAGGCGCTCGTGATAGATATAGTTTAGCCTGTAGTGTTATTGTGCATGAGTAAATCATACTGTGTGTAAATAAAGTAGTATTGACTTTGAACTAACTAACTGGTGTATTGGCTCTTTGACTGGTATTCGGGTTAAAACCTTGTGGCGGTATCGAGAGATACCTGGCGACTCTGAAAGCATACTCATAATTAGGATTAAGAAAGGCGACCTTATTAACTGCCATATTTATAGCAAGTAAACAGAGCAACAGAGTTCTGGATGAATGAAAAGATGTTTGTCCAATGATTAAAATTGGAGAGTAGATTTTTGGCAATCTCACCAGTCTTGAATGCTGGCAAGTACTTAGTGTTTAGAATGTCAATGACCTCCTTGTCTGTAATTCTTTGATCACTTTTTGCTGGAATGGAGGAACTACAACAATTTTGCTTTATAAATGCATTGCCACAATTTCTCATCGCTAAAGGCATACACACTTCTCCTTCATTGCTAAATAAGCCGCCAGAAGAGTTTGGTTTCCTCTTTCACAGCAAGCACTTCATTTCTCCTCCTCTTCAGGGGAAATCCTGCTGAGGATTTATGCCCAGCTCTATGCCTGGGAAGTTTCATCGAACACCTCACTCAAACTCCAGAGGGGCCTCAGGAAAAGTACGTCATTTAATGGATGATCTTGTGTTATCTCCAACCTCCAAACTATCTCTGTTGCAAATTGTCCTATCTACCTCTGTCCTACAAGACTTCTCTTGGTAATTGCTCAGAAGCTCTGTTGTCTTTCTCTTCCTCAACTCTAAATACAGCATCTTACAAACCCTTCCGCACCCCTCAATGTTAAACTCAAGACTCATTGTTCCATCTGCTCCCTGGCCCACTATTCATCTCCCTTTTCCTAATTTATTTGGTACCCCTTTCCATCATCCTGGATGAAGGATCTTGAGTTCCTCATCAAATCATTCTGAAAAAAAGAACCCTCAAGAGCCTATTTATAGAATCATAGAATTTACAGTGCAGAAGGAGGCCATTCAGCCCATCGAGTCTGCCGGCCCTTGGAAAGGGCACCCTACCCAAGCCCACACCTCCACCCTATCCCCGTAACCCTACTTAACCTTTTTTTGGACGCAAAGGGCAATTTAACATGGCCAATCCACCAAACTTGCGCATCTTTGGACTGTGGGAGGAAACCGGAGCACCCGGAGGAAACCCACGCACACACGGGGAGAACGTGCAGACTCCGCACAGACAGTGACCCAAGCCGGGAATCGAACCTGGGACCCTAGAGCTGTGAAGCAACTGTGCTAATCACTGTGCTACCGTGCTGCCCGATCAGATATTTTGATCAGATAACATTTAATCCTAAAATACTTCCTGTACAACCTCTTAGCTATTTTCACAAAGTTTAATACAAACAGGAGTAGGGTTTTTGTTCTGAACCCAGGGTGGAATTTCTGCTAAAGACTCCCCCTATTGCCACTTCTCGAGAGTTTCCGTCAATCTTCCGCGGGAATTACACCAGACCGTCAGGAACAATCCTGTGGAAACTTTGGCTGGAAAATTAGGAGACGTTCCTTGATCTGTGGGTGTGTCATAGGTCTCCCTGGATTTTGCCTCCCTTGATTTATTGGGATAACCTCCCAAATGGAAACTATAAATAATGTTTCATCATTCTTCAGTCAGTCTCTTCTAGACGTTGCCAAGTGGTTGATTTATGGGACATTAGTGACCTGCTGCTTTGATATTTAAGAGCACAGGAACTTTTCAATGTTGGACATCAATCAGTGCTACTGCTGACCAAATCTTTGAAATTGGTTTAATTTATGCTTCTCAATACTGGCAATTTTACAAACTATATATCATCTGTTTATGGATCTTTGTTACCACCTGACTGATCATTCTTTTCCCATCTGCACAAAGCTCAGTGATCCCCCAGAATTTACAGTACTAAATACTACATTTGACATTGCCTCACATCACTTTATCTGCCTGGCATTTTTCAACACGGTATTTGCCATATCGCTGAACTAATCTTGCTTTTCTTGACCAGCCACAACTTGCATTTGTGTAGCACCTTTGAAGTAGTTTTTTTAAAATTCAAAGGCACTTCACGGGAGCATCATCAAGAAAAATTGACAACCTCAGAAGGAGTTAATAAGATAGGTGATCAAAAGTGTGGTGAAAGAAATAGGTTTTAAGGAGCATGTTGAAGGAGAGAGAATGCAATGGAAAGGTTTAGGGCAGGGATTCCAGAGTCCAATCAATTGATGGAGGAGCAATGGAAATCAGTAATGAAATGAAATGAAAATCGCTTATTGTCACAAGTAGGCTTCAATCAAGTTACTGTGAAAAGCCCCTAGTTGCCACATTCCGGCACCTGTTCGGGGAGGCCAGAATTGGAAGAACACAGAAATTTCAGAGAGATTCTGTTAAAGAGTCAAAGGGCTCAAAACGTTAACTCTATTTCACTCCTAATGGATGCTGCCAGAAGTGCTGGACTTTGCCAGCATCTCCTGTTCTTGTTTGCGATTCCAGCATCAACAGTATTTTGTTTAGTCAGAGAGACTTGTTGAGCTGGATCATGGAATTTACATAGAATTTATAGTGCAGAAGGAGGCTATTCGGCCCATCGAGTCCTCACCGGTTCCTGAAGAGCACCCTACTTAAGCCCAAACCTTTACCCTACCCCCGTAACCCAGCAACCCCACCTAACTTTTGGACACTACAGGGCAACTTAGCATGACCAATCCACCTAACAGCACCTCTTTTCGGACTTGTGGGAGGAAACCGGAGCGCCCGGAGGAAACGCACGCAGACACGGGGAGAACGTCCAGACTCCACACAGACAGTGACCCAAGCCAGGAATCGAACCTGGGTCCCTGGCGCTGTGAAGCAACAGTGCTAACCACTGTGCTACCATGGCGCCCCACAGGAGAGGTGAAGAAGGGGATGAGGCCACGGAAAGATTTGGAAAGAAGAAAGCATACGGAATGATTGCCTTCATTGGAAGTGGCATCGAGTATAAAAACTGGCAAGTCAAGCTACAGTTGTAGAGAACCTTGGTAAGGACGCACTTGGAATATTGCGCACAGTTCTGGTCGCCACACTACTAGAAGGATGTGGAGGCATTCAAGAGGGTGCAGAGGAGGTTTACCAGGAAGTTGCCTGGTCTGAACGGTGTTAGCTATGTGGAGAGGCTGAACAGACTCAGACTGTTTTCATTAGAAAGACGGAGATCAGCGGGTGGTGAAGATCAAGAAGAAATGGGAAGTGGAGTTGGGAGGGCAGATCAATTGGGGATATGGAGTGAGGCACTGCGAAGAGTAAACGGGACCTCCTCTTGTGCAAGGATGAGCCTGATACAGTTTAAGGTGGTGCACAGGGTGCATATGACTTGGGCGAGAATGAGTGGGTTCTTTCAGGGGGTAGCAGATGAGTGTGAGAGGTGTGGGCGGGGGCCAGCATATCGCACGCATATGTTTTGGGGTTGCGAAAACTTGGGACGATTCTGGGCGGGAGTGTTCGCGGTCTTAGCCAGGATAGTGGAGGAGGGAGTGTACCTGGACCCTTTGGTGGTGATATTTGGGGTTTCAGACAAGCCGGAGCTCATGGAGAGGAGGAAGGCCGATGTCGTGGCCTTCACTTCTCTGATTGCACAACGTCGAATTTTGCTGGAGTGGCGGTCGGCATCGCCACCTGGGATAGCGGCTTGGCTGGGTGACCGGCACGACTTCCTGCGGTTAGAGAACAAAGAACAAAGAACAAAGAAATGTACAGCACAGGAACAGGCCCTTCGGCCCTCCAAGCCCATGCCGACCATGCTTCCCGACTAAACTACAATCTTCTACACTTCCTGGGTCCGTATCCTTCTATTCCCATCCTAGTCATGTATTTGTCAACATGCCCCTTAAATGTCACTATCGTCCCTGCTTCCACCACCTCCTCCGTCAGCGAGTTCCAGGCACCCACTACCCTCTGTGTAAAAAACTTGCCTCGTACATCTCCTCTAAACCTTGCCCCTCGCACCTTAAACCTGTGCCCTTTAGTAATTGACCCCTCTACCCCGGGGAAAAACCTCTGACTATCCACTCTGTCTATGCCCCTCATAATTTTGTAGACCTCTATCAGGTCAGAAGATAAAGTATGAGTTAAGGGGCTCAGCAGGGGAGTTTGAGAAAAGGTGGGGGATGTTTGTGACCGTGTTTGAGGAGCTGTTTGTCGCAGGGGGGTGGGTGGTGGGGAGAGGGAGGGGAGTGAAAAAGGGTAAAAATCTGTACAGGCTGTATAGTTGATTGTTGGGAAGTACGTTTCCCGGGTGTTTATTTGCTGTAACCTGCTTTGATACATGTTTGTAATAAAATACGTTTTTAAAAAAAGAAAGACGGATGTTGAGGGGTTACCTGATAGAGGTCTACAAGATTATGAGGGGCATGGATAGAGTGGATGGGCAGACACTCTTTCCCAGGGTGGAGGGGTCTGTCACCAGGGGGCATAGGTTTAAGGTCCATGGGGCAAATTTTAGAGATGTATAAGGCAGGTTTTCTAGGGTGGTGAATGCCTGGAACGCGTTGCCAGGGGAGGCTGTGGAAGCAGCTACATTAACGGCGTTCAAAAGGCATCTTGACAAACACATGGATAGGATGGGTATAAAGGGATACGGCACAAGGAAGTGCTGAGGGCTTTCGCAACGGTTGATATCATAACCGGTACAGGCTTGGAGGGCCGAAAGGCCTGTTCCTGTGCTGTATTGTTCTTTGTTCCTTGAGTATTTTAAAACTAAGGCATCGTCGTAACAGGAGCCACGTTATCAGGGCTCGCTTTCGGCTAGAATATTGGCAACTCTTGGGTTTGGATTCTGTTGGTGTATTTGGGTGAGGTGTTGGGTGGGATTGCGGTGGGGTAGGGAGGAGGGTGGGTTGCTGGCTTAGCTTGCTGATGGTAACTATAGCACTTCTTTTGTTTTACTCTGAGGGTGGGTTTGGTGGCCATCTCGTGAGGGCCTTTGGTCTGTACTTTTTGAATATTTACTTTGTCGTCCCTGACGGTGGGAACGTCTCATTCTGGGATGGGGAATGGGTGGGGGTGGGGGGGGTAAAGGGGTGGGAGAGCCCCCAATTCGGTTGTTCACCTGGAACGTAAGGGTGTTAGGTGGTCCAATGAAGAGGTCAAGAGTATTTGCTCACCTAAGGAATCTAAATGCAGATGTGGTGTTTTTGCACGGGACTCACTCGTGCACAAGAGATCAGATCAGACTGTGGTGGGAGTGGGTGGGTCATGTGTTTCACTCGAGTTTGGATGGAAGGGCTCAAGGCGCGGCAATTTTGATTAATAAGTGGGTCCCCTTATTGGCCACCAGGTTCGTGGCAAATCCTAACAGTAGATACGTGATGGTTAGTGGGTCTTTGGCAGGTGCATTAGTGGCACTGGTTAATGTCAGTGCCCCCAACTTGGAGGTTTTGACATTCATTAATAATTTGTTGGCTTCCATTCCCGATCTAGATATGCGCCAACTGGTTCTGGGAGGTGTCATTGGGACTGTCCCTTTAAGAAAGGTTTTTGTCATATCACATGACTTCTGTGATGTCATTTTGTGGGTGGAGCTGAGCTGTGGCTGTGAGGGTTTTTTCGTTTCATTTTTAGTTTGCCTGCTGTGGACTCAGAGGGAGAAAGAAGTGTTTTTTTCCTGTCTTTCTATGGTTTCGTTTTAAAGAGTTTTTCCAGTAAATAAAAACATTGATTATAACTACCTGTTTTGGAAACTTAAAAGATATAGTTTGCATTCTGAAAGGAGTTAAATCTGCTGGTGAGATGGGATCAGAATCTCAAAGAAATCTCATAATAATAATAGCTTATTGTCACAAGTAGGCTTCAATGAAGTTACTGTGAAAAGGCCCTAGTCGCCACATTCCGGTGCCTGTTTGGGGAGGCTGGTACGGGAATTGAACCCGCGCTGCTGGTGTTGTTCTGCATTTAAAGCCAGCGATTTAGCCCACTGTGCTAAACCAGCCCCATTCAAGTGAGAACGCAGAGTGTTGGGTCACGCCCTTGAAAAGGGGTTTTTGGTTTATGGGATTTTGTTTTTTAATTGGAACAGTTAAGGGGGAGTTCATTAAGTGTTATACATAGATTACTGCAGCTGGTGTCTTTATGTTAGTAATTGATAAAATTCTTTCTGTGTGTTTATATATAGATATGTTAACTAAGTTTTTAGAATAAAGCTTGTTTTGATTAAAGTGTGTAGGGAGACTGATGGATCACACCTCAAGTGAAGGCTCTTGTGCTCATCCTAGTCAAATTCAACATAAAGGTTGTAGATCAGGTGGACCTCATAATACATTTTGGAGTTACTAAGCCCTGGCCCATAAGAGAGGGGACTTCAATTGTGTGCTGGATTCTAAAATGGACTGGTCCAGGCCTAAATCGTTGGCTCTCTCAGGAGTGGTGAAGGGGCTTCTGGCCATTATAGAGCAGATGGGCAGAGGGGTGGACCCTCGGAGATTTCTGCACCCAAGCGATAAGGAGCTTTCTTTCTGTTCCCATGTGCTGGAGGACTATTCCAGGATTGACTTCTTTCCACTGGGTAGGTCGCTGCTCCCGTGGGTAAAAAGGGTGGAATATTCAGCAATAGTAATCTCTGGCTATGCTCCACGCTTTGTGAACCCGATGTTGGATCCCATTCAGCACTCACCGTGGAGGTCAGATGTGGCGCTAATAGCGGAGAGGG
Organism: Scyliorhinus torazame; assembly: GCF_047496885.1. Taxonomy (NCBI): domain Eukaryota; kingdom Metazoa; phylum Chordata; class Chondrichthyes; order Carcharhiniformes; family Scyliorhinidae; genus Scyliorhinus; species Scyliorhinus torazame. Next base: position 10,134,594 of record NC_092727.1, on the reverse strand, counting down.
GATTTTGTGAGCACATGTCTACGACCATCAAGGTATATATTAGATTTAACAGGAGTGACTCGGTCTCTCCCTCCACTCTGCGGGAGTCCATTAAGCCAGTTGTAAGAAGGAAGGTAATCTCGTATAAAGCGCACTTAGATAGGACTGTGAAGGCAGAATGACAGCAGCTGGTGGGCACAATTTTGGAGATGGAAAGCCGCTATTCGAAGGATCCTACTCGTGCGTTGCTGACACCTAGCTGCAAATGCAGTTTAATCTGGTGTCCACGGGGAAGGCAGTGGGCCACCTGCGACCCCCGAGAGGGGTGGTTTATGAGTACAGGGAGAAGGCAGGCCATCTTTTGAGTCACTAGCTGAGGCAGCAGGAGGCATCCCAGGAGATTGTACAGATTAAGGGCTCGGGCGGCAGCTAGGCGTTTGCTCTGAGGAAAGTCTTTGCAGCATTTGAAGTTTTTTACAGGGATTTCTATTGGTCAGAGCCCCTGGGGAGTGGATCAGACATGTTGGAGTTCCTAGATGGGTTGCCCTTCCCAGTGGTGAAGAGAGAGAGAAGGGAGGAGTTAGAGACCCTGTTAAGCCCTGGGAATGTACTAAAGGGCATTGGGCTGATGCAGACAGGCAAGGCCCCCGGCCCAGATGGGTTTCCCATCAAATTTTATGAGACGTTTGTGGGCCAGTGGATGCCATTGATAGTAGATATGTTCAATGATTCTTTAGCTCATGGATCATTACTCAATGCACTTTTGCAGGCCTCTATCGCCCTCATTCTGAAAAAGGATAAGAACCCCACAGAATGTGGATCGTATAGGCCTATCTGACTCTTAAACGTGGACGTGTTTGGAAGTCTGCATCCCGGAGGTAATTGCAGAAGACCAGACAGGCATTGTGAAGGGGCAGAAGTTGTTGGCTAATATACGGCGGGTGCTGAATGTTGTCCTCTCCAGCCCTGAACCAGAGGCGATTATATCTATGGGTGCTGAGAAAACCTTCAAGCGAGTGGAGTGGGAATAGGTTTCTGAGGTGCTTGGATTTGGGCAGAAGTTCATTTCATGGGTTCGGCTAGTGTATAGAGCCCCTACATCTCAATGTATGCACTAATATGTCCAGTTCAGGGTATTTTCTACTGAGTAGGGGTACAAAGCAGGGGTGCCCATTGTCGCCGATCCTGTTCGTGTTAGCGATAGAACCTTTGGCTAGAGCGCTGAGGTCTCTGGGTGAATGGAGGGGGATAAGGCGGGAAGGGGGAGGCATCATGGGGTGTTTCTGATGACCTGCTTTTGTATGTTATGATCCAGTTTCCTCTATGGATGAAATAATGAAGGTACTGAGGAGCTTCCGCTCCTTTTCTGGGTATGAATTGAACCTGGAGAAGAGTGAATATTTTCCGGTTGATCCCCAGGAAGGGGAACCAATCTGGGAGTATTGATTTTTTGTCTTGCCAGAGGTAGCTGGGTATCCGAGTGCCCTGTGATTGGCCTATATTTCATAGGTTAAACGATACAACTCTGGCGAGTAGGGTGAGGTCCGAATCATGGAAATGGGAAAACTTTCCGCTGTCCTTGGCAGGCAGAGTCCAGACTGTCAAGATGAACATTCTTCCAATGTTTCTATTTCTGTTTCAATGTCTCCCTGTTTTCCATGCTAAGACTTTCTTTGCCAAGGTTAACAAGTTAGTCATCTCTTTTATTTGGGTGGGTATGTTACCAAGAAGTCATAGGGTATTACTTTAGAGGGACCGGCAGTCGGGGGTACTGACGTTACCTAATTTGCCCTTTTATTATTGGGTAGCCAATATCGAGGCACTGGGGTGGTTGGGGGTCGGGGGGAGTAAACTTCCAAATGGGGGCAGACGGACGCGAGTTCATGTAAGGGCTCAGTTTACGGGCTTTGGTAACGGTTTTGCTCCCGTTCCCCCAGCGAGCTATTCCTCTAACCCGGTGATCTCTACTCTAAGGATATGGACGCAGTTTAGACATCATTCCAAGCTGATCGCCATGTCATTGTTGGCTCCGAGCGAAGGCAACCATTTGTTTGTGCTGTTGGGTTTGGATGCAACGTTTAAGTCGTGGGGAGGAAAAGGGCCTCGGGTATTTTGGGGATCTGTTCATAGAGGGACGGTTTGGTAGTTTGGAGGAGCTCTGGGTGAAATTTCAACAGTCAGCGGCGCCCTTGTTCCGCTACTTCCAGTTACGTAATTTTATCTGGAAAGCTTGTCCTACATCTCCTTCAGCGCCGCAACCCTCCCTGTTGGGGGGAGGCTCCTTTTGCTGGTGGGGTCGGGGGACGGGGGGCGGTGGAGAGAACCATTTCAAATATATATGGGCAGATCATGTCAATGGAAGCTGTCTCGCTGTCCCGGGTGAGAGTGAGATGGGAAGGGGGCTAGATTTTGGATAAGAACGGTGAGACCCTCTGTCCACTTCCTCCTGCATGAGGCTCAGCTTGATTCAGCTCGAGGTAGTACATGGGACTCACCTAACTAGATGGGGCAGCACGGTAGCATTGTGGTTAGCACAATTGCTTCACAGCTCCAGGGTCCCAGGTTCGATTCCGGCTTGGGTCACTGTGTGTGCGGAGTCTGCACATCCTCCCCGAGTGTGCGTGGGTTTCCTCTGGGTGCTCCGGTTTCCTCCCACAGTCCAAAGATGTGCAGGGTAGGTGGATTGGCCATGATAAATTGCCCTTAGTGTCCAAAATTGTCCTTAGTGTTGGGTGGGATTACTTGGTTATGGGGATAGGGTGGAGGTGTAGCCTTGGGTAGGGTGCTCTTTCCAAGAGCCGGTGCAGACTCGATGGGCCGAATGGCCTCCTTCTGCACTGTAAATTCTATGAAAATGAGTGGGTTCTTCGTGGGAGTGGAGGGCAAGTGTGAGTGATGCTTTTGTGAGCCTGCTCACCACACCCACATGTTCTGGTCATGTCCAAGGATGGCACGTTTTGGGGTCTCCTTCTTTTGCACCATGTCGGCGATTCTTGACATTTATCTGGCGCTTTGTCCTTGGGTGGCCATTTTTGGGGTGTTGGGACTCGCCCGGACGGCAGGCCGGGGTGAAAGCGGACATTCGTGCCTTTGCCTCATTGATAGCCCGGACGAGAGTTCTGCTGGGGTGGAGATCTTCCGCTCTGCCCAGTGCCTCGGCCTGGTTGGGTGACTCATGGAATTTTTATATTTGGAAAGGTCAAGTACACTTTTAGGGGATTGGTGGAGTGTTCTACCTGAGGTGGCAGCAATTCATTTCCTACTTTAAGGAGTTAGTCATCATCAGCTGTTAAAAAGAGGAGGGCGGGGGGCGAGGTGGTTATCATTGTTATTTTTGTCTTTCTTTGGATGGGATTTATATGATCAATTGTGTGTTTCTTCTTTTAATTTTTACGTGAAAGCGTAGGGAATGCTTGCCTTCATTCGACAGGGCGTCGAGTATAAAAACTGGCAAGTCATGCTAAGTTGTATAGAATCTTGGTAAGGCCTCACTTGGAATATTGCGCACAATTCAGGTCGTCATACTACCAGAAGGACGTGGAGGCTTTACAGAGGATGCAGAGGAGGTTTACCAGGATGTTGCCTGGTCTGGAGGGTGTTAGCTATGCGGAGAGGCTGAACAGACTCGGACTGTTTCATTAGAATGACGGAGGTTGAGGGGTGACCTGATAGAGGTCTACAAGATTATGAGGGGCATGGATAGAGTGGATGGGCAGGCACTCTTTCCCAGGGTGGAGGGGTCAGTCACCAGGGGGCATAGGTTTAAGGTCTATGGGGCAAAGTTTAGAGGGGATGTGCGAGGCAGTGTTTTTACGCAGGAGGGTGGCGAGTGCCTGGAATGCGTTGCCAGGGGAGGTGTGGAAGTAGTTACGTTGACGGCGTTCAAAAAGCATCTTGACAAACAAATGGATAGGATGGGTATAGAGGAATCTGGCACCAGGGAGTGCTGCGGGTTGAGGCAAAGGTTGGTATCATAACAGGTACAAGCTTGGAGGGCCAAAGGGCCTGTTCCTGTGCTGTATTGTTCTTTGATATCCACTTTCTGGGTTGTTTGATGTAGTGTTTGTTGTAAATGAAAATTACTAAAAATATTTTAAGAATATCAGCAAGAGGTTTTGATGAGCTCGAGTTTATAGGGGATGGACTCGGAGATGCCACAGAGAATGTTGGAATAGTCAAGCCAGAAGGCAATGGGAGGAGTTTCAGGTTAAAACACATTATTTGAATGGGAAGGTTTTCGCAGTTGTTTTTGGAAGGGGTTGTATGGTTTAGCGAGAAACAGATTCTCACAAGTAATACAGAACTGAGAATCTCGAATTGTGTCACAGTTGAGTGCATGGGCCCAGACGCCTAAAGACTATGAATTGGAGAAGCATGGAGGCAAGTCCCTCAAACAGACAGGAAGCTGTGGTTTCGTTGCTGTCTATGTCTAAGCGAGTGACAAGCATCGTGTCATCTTTCTGGGTGACCTGTTTCAGTGATGTACAAACCTCACTGAGTAACGGGTGAAGGGTCAAACAGATGTGATTGGAGGTCATTTAGATCTGCTAATTTCACATGGCTTTAACTTAACCCTGGAGCTCAAATTTTAACGGATCGAGTTGAGAGAAGTGCGTGGGGAAAAACTGAGCGAGGTGGAAAGGCGGCTTTCTGAATTTGGATTTGCATAATGCTGTCCATGTTAAACATAGCTCGAAAAGAAACACTATGTAAAATAGGGGAAATGCGCTTTTTAAATAGAGGAGAAGACAAGATTGGCTCAAAGTATGCCAGGGAGGGAGGGAGGGAGGGAACGAAAAAGCATAAAAGCTAGGAAAAAGTTGTGCGCGCGTGTTCTGGTCTTTCATTAATATTCCATTACAGGTTGTAGTGAATTTAAAACGAGGACATCACAATGATGTGCAGAAGAACAGAATGGCGTGATGTGTAGTTAATCAGGCCTTACCAACATTACAGTCATGGGGCTAGTGATGGGAAAAGTATTGTGATGCAAAGTAATACAATTGTTCTATACAGTCACAATTAGCGCACTGCATCACTATCAAACATATAATCATTCAATTGATATTTTAATTTCATATTTTGTACATTTTTACCGGGCAGATGGCCGAGGGAGGTATTATAGATAAATAAAGAGACTCTTACTTGTGGAGGTCAGTGGGGGGGGGGTGGAACAAAAAGATGGGGCTGGATTCTCCACTCTCCAACACTGAAATAGTGCGGAGAATCCGTTTTGACGCCAATGTTGGGAGCGGCGCCGATTTCGTATTCTCCGCCCCCCGAAAAGCGGCGTACTCAAGTATCCACGGCCTCAGGCCATTGCCCGAGGCTCACCCCCGCGATGCTCCGTTCCCGACCGGCCGAGTTCCCGACGGCGCGGGTTACGTGTGCTCACACCGTTCGGGGGCGGCTGCCTGACCCAGTCCGGGGAGGGCCGATCCGCGGGAGGGAGAGGGGGGGGGGGGGGCTTCATTCGGGGCTGGAGGCACTGTAGGTGGGCAGTCCAGGGCGCACGAGCGGCCGAAGTGGGGGGGCACTATTTTTGTGGTCCATGTCCGTGGGCTGCGTCCGCCATGTTGCACGGCGCGGCTACTGCAGGCCGCCACCATGTGCATGCGCGGCCACAGACCCGGCAATGCTCAGAGCCGTATTGGCAGCTGGAGCTGCGAGCTCTACGCTGCCTCCCTGCTAGCCCCCAGCAAAATGGGGTATCCGCCAGGGACTTAAGTCTCCAAAACAGAGAATCCAGCCCGTGGTCTACAGAAGGATTGGAACACAAATCGTTCTGTCTGAATGTTGGGTCCACAAGTCCTTAGTTCAATTATCTAAGGGGGATGTGAATCTGTTGTCAATTATTGAACAGCTAAGGATAGTCTGTAATTCATTTATTTGGTGGCATTTTAATGCTAATAATGTTAATTCTAGTGAATGGAGTGGCTTTTCATTTCAGGGACCCAATTACAGCCTCAACCATTCACAGGCCAGATGCTGTACACTTTCAGCACACTGTGATACAGATTTAAGCACCCTCTACTCCGCCCCAAAGGCACCAAGACAGGTACCCTATAGATTAGGTACAGAGTTAAACTGCCCCATCAAACACTTCCAGGGCGAGACAGGAACACCGTGACATAGTGGTAATATCACTGGATTAGTAATCCAAAAAGGCGCTCTAATGACCTGGGGACCCGGGTTCGATTCCCACCAAGGCAGCTGGTGGAATTTAAATTCAATTAATTAATCAAATCTGGAATTGAAAGCTAGTCTCAATAATGGTGACCATGAAAGAATGGTTCACCAATGTCCCATTAAGGAAGGAAATCGGCTTTCCTTACCAGTCCGCCTATATGTGACTCCAGATTCACTGGTCCAGCAAACCGCTCAGTTCAAGGGCAAATTGGAATGGGCAACAAATGCTCAGTAATCCCCACATCCCATGAGAATAAAGCACAGGTTAGGTGCAGAGTTAAGCTCCCTCTACACTGTCCCAAGAATAAATCTCATGCCCAATCTCACAAGAGGATCATCTGCTGCTGCATTTTCCATTGACTATATGACTAACCTCTGATAACCAAAGGTACTTCACATGAGCATTGTCAAACAGCATACCGAACCGCATTAGGAGACATTAATATTGTTGACCAAAAGCTTTGTTAGAGGTAGATTCTAATGAGCATCTTAGAAGGAGGAAGAGATGCACAGTGGCTGGGGGGACAAAGAAAAGCAGGGATGTGGTAGCCACCTCTGTAGCCTCTTCATGTGAGATGAGTAGACTACTTCCATGTCAAGGGCAGTTCTGCCACGTGGCTGGAGGCTGTTGGACACATTTCATGTGGAGCATTTTCAGGAGGCAGCAACGGAAGACTTTTAATCTTTTATCCTGCACCGATTCAGCTCAAGGACTTAGATGGAAAGTGCAACATGCCAACTGGGGTTAATGATGGGATTGTAGTGTTCATTCTCATAAAGAGCATTGAGCCTCGGTTCTGAAAGTGAGCAGCTCAGAACACCTCCAACTACATTATTTATTATTTGTCCCGTGATAGAAAATAAAATATTTCCTGATGGAATTTGGGGAGTTACTGATGGTGTCAATGGAACAGAGTGACAGGAGAAAGATCTATCTTGCAGTCTTGTAGGGACCACTCCATTGACAAGTTGGTATTATACTCAAGGCAGCGATCGATAGATTTTTGAGTACTCAGGGATTTAAGGGACATGCGGATAGTCTAGAAAGGTGGAGTTGATCAGGCACAAAATCAACCAGTGTCCTGTTGAATGGTAGGGCAGACTCTGTAGGTCAAACCGCCTAACTCCAGCTTCCCGTTCTTACGGTGGGATTGCTATTCTGCAAAGAGTGAACAAGACACAGTTGAAGTGCATTTCATCATTTATTTATTTTTTTCTAACTGCAGAGTCAAGTTATACGACTGAAACACTGGTTATTCCTTCTTTTTTTTTATTTACGTGACTTATAAATAAAATACAAAAAATGTTCACTACAAAAAATCTACTGTTAGTAGGATGTAAAAAATATTCTCTTTCGCTATTGAAGGCACAAACTTCACTTAGTGACACATGAAGAAAAATAACCTGCAGCATTTCTCTTTTTTTTTTTAAATTTCCCCCATCAGAACACTGAAAAAGTAAAATGACAAAGCAGTGAAAAAAAACCCACACAGGATGAGGCGGCGATTAAGCTCGGGTAATTACATCACAATGTGGATGGGGCACGCACACAAGGTTGCAATTTCCTTTTGCGCCGATGAGGACAGGACCCGCAGTCACAAGTCCAAACACAGTTTCTCATTCAAACAAGGCAACAACAACAAAAAAAAAAAACACGACAAAGAAATTTTTAAAATTCGTGAACAAAAAAGAAAATGGCACCTTCCAAATGTAGGCCAACAGGTGCTGAGGTAGACTCAACCATAACGTTAATTCAAAAAAAGAAAAAAATAATAGAACACTTTTTTTATATTAAAAAATGTAATAGAAAGCAATTAGACTGGCACATGCGTTGTCACAAGTCAAAACGAAACAAATGGCTGATTGCCATGAATACACTTGGTCCAAAGGCAGTCCTCAGTGCTAAATATATATCTATTTATATATATGTGTATATATACGGACATGATGGCTCTTTCTGCAATAATACAAGTCTTCACCATCTCAAACTGGCACAATGCACAAGAAGCAAACCCCAAAAGGATAATGGATGCAGGATTTCTTATTTTTTTCAAAACACACTTTCCGAAAACAAAGCACAAAGCATGGAACAGCTTCTCTTAACAAAACCTATGCAACATTTGCACTTGACTGCAGTAGGAGTTCAAAGCCTGATTTATTAAAAAAATAAAATTGTTCAAGAAAAAAAAAAAACCGTAGACAGTTTAGGCACACCATCATAAACATCACATACCATGTGTTACTATGCATGTTTTGCACTAAATCAAAATAGTCACTGGCCGTGCAATGTTGCCACTGATTCAGCTTCTCTCATACAGGGCGCCTCTCCTGTATTGACTGGCACCACAAGAGTTGAATGTGGGAATAAATGTGCACTATCCATTTCCCTGGCACTCAGTGAAACTTCCCCCCACCCCTCTTAAGTTGCTCCATAAAGAAATTCGTCATTTTTACCCAAACCTTTGTGGTACGCAACAGAAAGTCTAGTTTTAAACAAAAAAAAGTCTACCCAACAAGGTGGCATTTTAAAAAAATTAACCTTCACCTCAATCTGATATCACCAACTGTGACGGAAATGCTCTACACACTAGTGTTAAACAGCTCACAATATCGGTCTCCAGACTGAAATCATTTGTGGCACTTTTGGGCATGTTTCACAGTTCCAAGTGGATGTTGAATGAACAATTCACCTCCTCACTGTGATGGGTTTCTGTAAACTGAGTAACAATATGGAAATGCTTGATTATCAAAAACCGCCCAATGATCTGTACCCAACAGTAGGAGGTATGGAGCACTAGATCTCTGAGCAGACATGTCAACTCCATTCGCCTTCATGCTGGTTTATAGGAGGGATCGCTTCCACCTCACTGGTGGAAGGTCCATTGGCAAGACTTGTCTTGCCCTGGAGGAATGTATCGTCTCTCAGTTTATCATGGCCCAGCATTAATGATGAACCATAGGAATCCTATAGCCTGAACAGGTGCATCCTTAAAGTGGCAGTAGTGATGAAAGGTGTCACCATTAGGAAGGGAGTAAAGTAATGAACAATTCTTTAAATTGTAACAAAAAGCACTAACTAGTAAACTCAAATGAACTACACCTACTTTGAGTTTATAAATTGACTGCTCATAGATTAACTAACCAACAGTGAAACAGACTCTTGAAGGTGTATTCTCTGGATAAAATGAGATTAAAAATTACTTCAGCACCAAAGGGGATCGAGGTTTGATAGAAATGGAGCCCGAAATGTGATTTAAATGGTTATCCTGATGGGACAGGTCAATTTTGTGTCAACCCCCTCGCTGACAATGGCTGTCAGGTCAAGTCCTGGATAGATTTTTGACTGACGAATGGTACTGAAGGGTGAAAAAAAAAAGACATTTTAAGTACTTCAACGACCACCATGTCCCATTGAAGAATTGAGCAGAAAAGGCCCAAAAGATTGTGGATAGGTGACTAACACATGACTAATTTCTAAGAGTAGTCCTTTAACATTCTTTCGGCCTCTTGAATAAGCAAGATAGGTGTATCACTTATTTCCAGTGTTAAAAGTGTCCCAAAAAAAGGGGGCCGTGTGAGTTCCAATGAACCACAGGAGAACTTCACTATTCCAGATCTATATTTAAATTTGTATGATTTTGCACCCAAGAAAAAGGCAAAACACACACCAATTTATAGCTCAATACATTTGATGCAAATACTGTGAAAAGAAAACACTTAATTTTGAGGAAAATCAATTTTTGGAAGTTCTTGTTGGTACAGTCTTGTCAAAAAGAACAGGGATTCTTGGCATCAGCTAAGGGTTAAACAAATGAATGGAAGTCATTGACTCCAGGTTGACTATTGTTAGTTTGCCCTAAATCTAACCTCCTCATTAAAGATCTCCATTTCCTGCTCATTAGGTCAAGAACTGCCAAGTTAGATCCATTAAAGCCCAGCTTCAGCTACAGTCTAAAAACTGATGCGAGTGACTCCAATAAAGTGTTTTCCAAAGTAAATCCTTGCTTCATTAATGTGCATAACAGAAGAAGAATAAAAGTGAATGGTTCAAGATTTGTTGGAGCTCAGCTTGGCTGCACAGCTTAATTCTCACTTAACATTTTAATTATAGACAAATCCAATTCAATTTAAACCACATTAATGGACTCTTAAATTTCACTTCACTCACATCAGATTAAATCAAAGTTTCACTCGTACTCAATACCATCTTTTACTTTAAGGAAAAGATGGAGAATGCTTGTTCTTGATGATGCAGGGAATTATACACAAGTGAGGGAGTTGGAGGGGTAGCAAGAATTGACCACTTCCCTATTGAAGGGTGGCAACATCAGGTACTTCCAGGTCAAAGGTCACCAACACAAAACTAACCTAGGTCAATGGCTACCCTTGCATGCCTGTGCGAAAGTTCATACCAGACACTAACCAGGTTTCAAAGGCTGTCATTCGGCACTAACACAGGTCAAGAACTGCACGCATCAACAATATACAAGCTCAATCTCAAGAGGAACGCTGCACCCAGTGGGCATCTGAACGATTAAAAGCAGATTTGTTCGGTGAGCTCATGCCCACTGAATTGAGATTATTCAAGGTGGACCTCTACGGGCAACGGGGCAGGAGCCTTTCACATCATCAGCACACAGCTGGAGTTGAATGCAGCTTCAGCCCGTGTCCAATTCCATCTGGTCCTGAAGGGAGAATTAGGATCCCCTTTCTGGGAATAAGAATCTGATATCTTCAATGACATTCTTTATTTGTGCTGATATAAAGAAAAGTGCTGAGCACAGACTACGTTGTTATTATGCAGTAGTGCATGGCCCTGATCAAAGTCAGGCATTATCCCAGATGCAGGTTTCTATTTTGTATTGTATATTTGGTTCACTTGCCTCCTCTAACAAGAGTTTTTAAACAAAATACCACCACAGCCTTGGCAGTGAAGTAAAATAGATGAAATGCCAGAATAAGTCTCCACGTTACTGTTGGAGCTGGCGGGAAAACTGGTTTTCTTTTCCACAAATTTCTTTGGTCAAACCTCCGAGATGAAAGCTATGCAGCCAAACCTTTGGAGCTTCATTTACATCATCCAGGCCCCTCAATGAAAAACAAGAGGACACCTCTATTACGAGGCCATTAGCAGCCCACCAACTGAACCACAGCCTCAAATTGCAAGTGCTGGTGATTCCATGAACAAGATACTTCAGCTAGCTATGCAGAAACTCAGGCATTGTTTCCATAGTGTTTTCTACCAATGCCAATTAGGTTTGCTTTCTGATGTGCAGATCAATCCCATGGTAACTTTCAACATGGAGCTCACCATGGGACTGCCTCACCTGAATTGCAGCTGTATAGTCCAACTTCAAGAAAAATAAGGGCCGCATTTCCTAAAAAGCGCCAGTCACCATATTTGTATGGTTAACCAAATGGAGTTCCAGTTGAATTAAGTTTTTTTTTAAATGAACAATTGGGCAGCATCACCACCTTCCATTTGTATCTTTCGACTTTGAACTTATTAGCCATGTGCCTGGAAGCAAACAGCAGGGTTTGGTTTCCAACATATACTATATCCAACTATCTTCAATAGCAGAAGTGCTATAATTGGGCAGAGGACTTCTCAGTAAGGAAGCTCAACCTGTTGTCCAAGCATTTTGCTGACTTCCCCACCCTCCAAGCTCAGGTGACAAATAGTCTGCAATATTCCCTTAATAAGGATTGAAGTGCATTTCACAAACCACTTTATAGGTTGGGGAAAGTGGAGGAAGGGGGGTAGGGAAGAGGGACAGGAACAGGAAGGTAATGGGGAATGGAGGGAAAGAGGGAGCGGGAAAGGGAGGGAAAGAGGGAGCGGGAAAGGGAGGGGAAGAGGGAGCGGGAAAGGGGCGAGAAAGGGAGGGGAAGAGGGAGCGGGAAAGGGAGGGGAAGAGGGAGCGGGAAAGGGAGGGGAAGAGGGAGCGGGAAAGGAAGGGGAAGAGGAAGCGGGAAAGGGAGGGGAAGAGGGAGCGGGAAAGGGAGGGGAAGAGGGAGCGGGAAAGGGAGGGGAAGAGGGAGCGGGAAAGGGAGGGGAAGAGGGAGCGGGAAAGGGAGGGGAAGAGGGAGCGGGAAAGGGGGGGGGGAAGAGGGAGTGGGAAAGGGAGGGGAAGAGGGAGCGGGAAAGGGAGGGGAAGAGGGAGCGGGAAAGGGAGGGGAAGAGGGAGCGGGAAAGGGAGGGGAAGAGGGAGCGGGAAAGGGAGGGGAAGAGGGGGTGGGAAAGGGAGGGGAAGAGGGGGCGGGAAAGGGAGGGGAAGAGGGGGCGGGAAAGGGAGGGGAAGAGGGGGTGGGAAAGGGAGGGGAAGGGGGAGCGAGGAAAGGGAGGGGAAGAGGGAGCGGGAAAGGGAGGGAAAGAGGGAGCGGGAAAGGGAGGGAAAGAGGGAGCGGGAAAGGGAGGGAAAGAGGGAGCGGGAAAGGGAGCGAAAGGGGGAGGGGGAAAGGGGGAGGGGGAAAGGGCGGGGAAGAGGGAGCGGAAAAGGGAGGAAAAGTGGGAGGGGGAAAGGGAGGGAAAGAGGGAGCGGGAAAGGGAGGGAAAGAGGGAGCGGGAAAGGGAGGGAAAGAGGGAGCGGGAAAGGGAGGGAAAGAGGGAGCGGGAAAGGGAGGGGGAAAGGGAGAGGAAGAGGGAGCGGGAAAGGGAGAGGAAGAGGGAGCGGGAAAGGGAGAGGAAGAGGGAGCGGGAAAGGGAGCGGAAGAGGGAGCGGGAAAGGGAGAGGAAGAGGGAGCGGGAAAGGGATCAATCGACAGTTAAAGGGATAATCTTTCTGGCCAGTGAATCCTAGCCAAGTCAAAAGGTCCCTCAGTCAGATGCAATAAGATACTTATCCTTTGCCTGTAGGAATTGTCCTTTGTTGCTCGGCAACAGGATGTTCCCCTCTCTTGGCCTGTGTATTCAATGTACTGCCTGGTTGAATTAATAACTCGAGCTTATATCACAAAGTAACTTGCTGTTGTTTTTTTGATTTAGTGCTAAATGCATGGAATAACATTGGGAAACAACGACACTGAATTCTCACACATTCACAAAAGAAAAAAAAAATCATATTTCACATCACAGAGGCAGAAAAGGCTGGAGGCTATCACAATCTACAAATGTGACAGGGTTGACAAATATTACAAAAATATCACAATTTTGTTAATGTCTGATCAATTTTGTCTGAATTTCACAGAGCGTTTCCTCAGCCCCAAGGTTTAAGGTATTATACCCACTCCATTCCCAATGTAGTAATATCTTTTACTAAAATCCTTCTTTGCGCACACATTCATCGATCTCAGTCTCTCTCACACAAACGAGATTCTGCCCAGAGTCATTCCTTTCTCTTGTCTTCACATTTTAGCAAAAACTACATTAGCTGTTCTCATAACGCAAACTTAACACTTTTTCCTTTTTATCTCACTTTAGAAGCTAAACCACCAACTGTCGCCATTTCTACTAGAGGACTACACTCTTTCCATTTTAAGGCACCCCCAAATTCCCTTTTCACCGCTGGACGATAAGAAACGTCTGCGTACAGCATTATCCCATTTATTCCCCCCCCCATTGCTCCTGTGATTTTTAAATTTTTTTTAAAGCCCTCTCCACCCCCCCCCAACTCTCCTAACTACAGCTACGTTCCCTAACCACCCCCCACCCCGCCTTTACATATAGGTGCTGTCACCTTACTAAAACAAATGCAGCGGACGGTACAAGCGTGAGATGTACAGTTGCGGCGACAACGAAAAACACAAAATACTGCAAACTGTGCTTTAGTAATTTGCCCAAAAAAAAAAGTTTTAAAAAAGAGGTAGCTTTCAGAATACGTTTTGACCTTGCCTGACCGGGCAGGGTCATTTTTTTTTTTCTTTTAAAGGAAAAACAACACAATTTTGGTAATGACCACACGTAGGTACAATCTCAAAAACAAACAGCTTCCTCTCCTGTGGCACTTTACAGTCTCTTAAGTACTTAAACTTTTTCTGCTGCCCATCACGTTTTGTGACGTTCTTCTTAAATAACTCAAGCTTGTACACAAAAGGAGGACATGCACATGGGATGGACGGGGAATGCGGCAGGGGGGCGGGGGGAACAAGATATATCATTAGCTGAACAAGGTCATACAACACGAGGTAATTTCAAGCACACTGTTCATAACACAGAAAATGGTTCCAAAGAAAAAAATGTAAAAATTTAATTTTCTTCCCCATGTTCACAGCACTGTTGTTCTTTCCCCCCCCCTCGGTGTTACGATTAGACATAGCATAGATAGAGATAGGTTTTCTCTATTCTCCAATCTGGCGGGATGTCCTCAGGCTTGTGGTTTTTCATGTGCTTTTGCATAGCAGAGAGGCTGGGGCAGTAATCCAAACATATTGTGCACTGGTAGGGAGAGGCTCCATTATGGGTGCGCAGGTGCTTGATCATCGCGGAGTAGTCTCGGGACCGTTGATGGCACAGTTTACACTCAAAGGGCTTTTCACCTGTGAAAGAAAAAAGACAAGTGAACCCTTTAAAGGCCAAAACATCCTTTATTTTCCATTGAAGACCATGAGCAACAATACCCAGAGTCCTCCACCAATTCCATTCTCCTTCCCCCCTCTTGTCCATTTCTCCTTCCTTTAGCCACCTCATCCACCCATTCCGATTTCCCCACTTCCTCCACTTATTCCCCTCCTTCCATCCCATAGACAGACATTTAGCCACTGCTCTGTATTATGATATCTAAAGACTGCCTTTAACTCCACTTAAATTGAGTCTTTTTCTCACCTGTTACCTGCAAACCATCGCCTATCCAAACTCTACAACATGCATAAAGGAAATTCACTCCAACCAGTCTGAGATGGTACTTATTTTCCCCCTTTCTTGGGCTACAAGTTTCGCTGGCTGAGCCAGTATCTGTTGCTCATCCCCAATTGCCCTTGAACTGGGTGGCTTGCGAAGCCACTTCAAAGAGTTGTTCAGAGTTATTGGGTAAGGGCGGCAGATTTCCTTCGCTCAATGATACCAGTGAACCAGATATGTTCGCCGTTACCAAGAGGGGCTTTCAATTCCAGACTTACGAATTGTGTGGTGGATTTAAATCGGTGTTCTCAGAACATGAGTCGGGGGCCTCAGGATTATTAGCCCACCGACAATACCATTATGCCACCAGCTCCCTCGTCCCTACTAAGCGAGCAAATAGCCCCAATCACAATTACCTGCCCTGCTCTCATAGTCCTTCAGTTATTCTTCAGGGTAGCACAAACCATTTGATCAACATGCAGAGTATGCACGTTAGCAAGGCAGCTTACCCTCCACTGAACTGAGTTTTATCCTCAATTCCCCCATTAACGATTTAATATCATCTTTTAAAATGGTTACGCAGGTGTGTGGCACAGGCTGCAAGTGACTGGCATGGACAGGTATTTGAGAGCCAACAGTTTACTGCATACCATTCACATCAAAGCAGCATATACCCTTCCATATCTCAGCAGATTTATAATCAAATTAACCTGCGCCATTTAAGTCTGGCATTTGAATTATAAACAGTTCAAATCTGGAAAATATATAAATTGCAATAGATGGTGGTTGCAAATCAATCCAGCGGCTCTCTCAAGTTTTTATTAACCCAATTTCCCAAATCAAAAATACTGTTGGACAAATGATTTATAAACCATTAATTGAAACACAGTCTACAGAGGAAATATTGAATTAGAACTGAGAAGGTTCCACCCCACCCTCTGCTCCACAGGCAAAACCGCTGGGCAGAATTCTTCGTCCCGCCCCACCCATTTTCTGGTTTGATGCGCCCCCGCCAGCAGTGGGATTCTCCGTCCAGGCAGCCGGGCAATGGGGTTTCCCATTGTGGGCACCCCAATGCCACTGGGAAATCCACAGACATGAGTGTGCTGGGTGTCTGTGCGTTGGGTGTCTGGTTGGTACCAAGTTCTATTTATCATTGTCTTTCAAGTCATGGTCTCCCAGACCGATTGTAACAACTTTCTCAAGGACAGCAATTGCTCAGTTTACCTGGCGTAGAATTACAAATAATTCACGAAGTGGAAACGGCCCGTTCAGCCCAACAGGTTCACGCACCAGATGAATCCTCTCTCACCCTACTTTATCTCACTATCGGCATATCTACCATTTAGATCAATTCTATCCTTGCCTGCTATACATTTGCCTGTCAATTTTCTTTTCTCTGGCCACCCCTCCTTCTGCGCATTCACGCCCCTCCAGCCCAGTTGAGGTTTCCATATCCTGCGCTGGGATCAGCTAACCGAATGTGGAGCAGGGATCACATTTACTATTGCCTTGATCTTCCCATCAGTATATCCTTCTACTCCTCTCTCCCTTGTGTGTTTATCTAGATTCCCTTTAATTGCACAATCAGTCCGTTCATCTCAACCACTCCCTACGGTAATGAGTTCCACATCCTCACTAACCTCTGGGTAAAAGTGTTTCTCCCGAATTTCATATTGGATTTGTGACTTCATCTTTCTCTCTGCGCTTATCTAACTTCGCCTTAAATGCACCTATTTTAAGTTTACTCGTCAAATACCAGGAATGGGTGCGTTGTCTTATGAGGAATGATCGGACAAGCAAGCTTGCAAGAGTTTAGAAGAGTAAGAGGCAGCTTGATTGGAACATATAAAGACCCTGAGGGGATGTGGAGAGGATGTTCCTCTCGTGGGAGAATCTAGAACTAGGGGATCACTGTTTAAGACAGATGAGATTTATTTTCTCTCAGAGGGTAGAGTGTCTTTGAAACTCCCTTCCTCAGAATGCAGTGGAAGCATAGTTAGACTGATTCTTGATGAATAAGGGGGTGAAAGATTCTCAGGGATAGGTGGGAATATGGGGTTGATGTTACAATCAAATCTGCCATGACCTTATTGGATGGCGAAGCAGGCTTGAAGGGCCGAATGGCCTACTCCTGCCCAAAACCCGTACGTTTGCACGTATTCATTCATGATGATTGCTACTTTCCTCCCAATCAGAATCCCATTAATTAGCTGCAGGGCAAGTTCTGGGAGATGCTCACACATCGTAAAAAGGAGCTTCCTCACTCTGACTCAGTTGTCGAGTCTGCTGGCCACTTGGAACTGCACTGGACAAATCAGGACAACAGTGTAAGTACAATCCTTACTCTGCACTGGGTTAGCGGGGAAATCACAATTGGGCTGGAGGGGCTAGGGAGGGAGGGAGAGAAGAAATTCAGAGTGCATGATATTAGGTGAGGATAGAATTGATCTGCAATGTGTCAGCTCTTTCAGTGCTGCCACGCTCAGGTCGATAAATCAGCAACAAAAGCACATCCATAAGCTTTGGCTCATTTCAGCAAACAATTAGGATAAGTTATGGAGGCAGTATGGCCAGGTGACAGCGGCAGAATTATTTGCTGCTGGTTCCCTTCAGCAAGGGCTGTCTTCTGGTCAAGTGGGATTTACTCAAAATCACAAGTCAGGGTGATTTCCCTCCGGAAGGGTGACGTGCGTAACCTCACCAGCCTTACAGAAATGTGTCAAAATAATGTCGGCACATCTCCAGATTTCTCATCACCAGGAAGATACTCATTAATAATCAGGACAGTGACAACAGATACATATTGGAAACTGAAGGAAGCTTTCAGCCCCTTGCGCCTGTTTAGCCATTCAATTAGATTATCACTGATCTTTACACCCCACTTCCCGATTACAAAATGGACACTTTGCAAAGACTGCAGGGAAAATGGACAATACTGAGAAAGCAAGCAGGTGCAGGGTTTGTCTGTTGATTGGAGCCGCAGGTCACAGACAAGACCAAAACTGCAAAGCCATTAGCATACTAATGAGCCATCTCCGGGGACAAAAGAGTAACATTTAAGTAAACAATACCAAGGCAGACACCCCGGCGCCAGAGGAGACCAGAACAAAGCAGGCCAACGGCCACCTAGGACACGCCCAGCAATCAGGGCACCCACCCCTTTATTGGAGGAAGTCGATAGGAACGATTGAGAAGCTGCCCAATTAATTGGGACCAAGTTCAAGGCCCGCCCAAAAGCGCACAAAGCCCCTTTTGGGTATAAGAAGGATCCCCCAAGAGAGAATCCTTCTCTTGGCTCCGGCTCTCACCGAGGAGAGACCTGCCCAAAAGCTGCACCAGAACAAGTAAGTCCAAGGTCAACACACGCTACCAGACTGACGACCTTAGCTGTTATCCCGTACCAGTTCCACCCCAGCAGCCTCAGAACCGAACAACGGCCATTGTTCCTCGGACTGAGTGGGCGCCCGAAGCCAAGTATTGGCTTTAGCAGTAGTGATAGTTTAGTCTGTAGTGTCTGTGCATGAGTACATTTAACTGTGTGTGTAAATAAATAAGCATTTGTCTTTGAACTAACTAACTGGTGTATCGAGTCTTTGATCAGTATTCGGTTTGAACCTTGTGGCGGTATCGAAAGATACCTGGTGACTCTAGAGCAAAACATAATTAGAATTAAGGAAGGCGACCATATTGACCGCCATATTCAGAGCAAATAAAGAGAAACACCAATTAGCAACAGGCTCCATATCCCTCAATATCCCAACCCTACCAAGAAGCTGTCGCCCTTGGTCATTCCAATTGTTCCCCAGCATGCACTGAATCTTTGAGAGAGAGGATTCCACATTTCCACTAGCTTTTGGATAAATTTCTGAATTCCTGAATGCCCCCTAGCTCTAATTTTATTACATTCCTTTGTTCTCAATTCCTCAGTTTCATCTCTATCTAGCTGTCAACATTTCAAACACGTCAGTCAGATGAATGCACAATCTTCTATACGCTTCACAATTCACCCCATGTGACGGTGTTAAAGTTGACTCCTTTACGGCTTTTCCCCAAGCTGACCGTCCGATTTGCTCAACCTCTCCTTAAATCACTTTCCTTTCCAAATCCGAAATATCGTACTCTCACTTTCAACATTGACTCAGCATTATTCGGAGTTAACAGAAAATCTAACCCACTATAACTAAAGGTTCTGGGTAACATCAAAATCTGCACTTTGTCTATTTATTCAGTAAATCTGCACTTTGTCTATTTATTCAGTGAATTAGATACTGACAAGTAGGCCAATAATTGAAAAGTTTAGAACAAGAGAAGTTGGCAAGACCAATCTCTCCACAGGTTGGCAAACCCACTCATAAGATGTTACAGGACTAATTGGCGTAAGGAAAATTGGGGAATGAGAAGCAATTTACAGAATTTACAGTGCAGAGGAAGGCCACCGGCCCATCTGCACCAGCCCTCACTTAAGCCCGCACCTCCACCCTATCCCCGTATCCCCACCTAACCTTTTTGGAAACGAAGGGCAATTTAGCACGGCCAATCCACCCCACCTGCACATCTTTGGACTGTGGGAGGAAACCGGAGCACCCGGAGGAAACCCACGCAAACACGGGGGAGAACGTGCAGACTCCGCCCAGACAGTGACCCAAGCCGACAATCGAACCCGGCACCCTGGAGCTGTGAAGCAACTGTGCTAACCACTGTCCTACCATGCCGCCCCGAAGGGTGTGCACTTCGGGGGGGGGGGGAGGGGGAGAGCGGGGGAGGAAAAGGAGCCAAGATTGATTGGTTTCTAAAAAGGAGTAATGTTCTGGCCTGCACCTTCTCAACCCAAGGAACTAACCAAATTCAGCAAAGGGAACGAAAAATACCAGATTATTCATAATATTACACCAGGAGGAGAAAAGGAGAGAGAGTGAGCACAAGTGAAACAGCAAGCACGAGATTGCAAGCCTGGGAGAGTGCCGTGAGTGAGAATGCTTGAGAGTGACAGTGAACATGAACGAGTGAGCATGGGGCGAGATCTCCAGAGGTATTAGTTTGAAAAAGAATTGATGAATAGAAACAGGAAAGAAAACGTTGAGTTGCCAATATATTGGGGTGAGGGGGGTCTAATTAAATATAATGCATCATTTAACTCCTGTACCATGGTAGGAGACTTGATTTTAATTTAGGCATTTTCCCAACTTCAGATTCTCCCCCACCCCCTCATGGGAAAGTATCCTTTTACCCAGACCACCGTTCCAATGGCAGAGAATTAGCAACTGGGCAGATATGAACTACAACAGTCCCAGCCTGACAAACTGCAAAATCGACATTTGATTCCCAACCTCCCCCTACAAGCATCACACAATTAAACATCGAGAAGCACACTACTAAATTACCAAGAAATGTTCTGCTTCAATTAGGATTTCTATGACCTGACTCAAATCAGTTTTTCCTTTAACAAAACAAAATAGAGACTGTAATTTATAATGTCGAGCAGCAGCCAGTTTAATCTTTCACGTGAGAAGGGAGTACAATGTTAAGGCACATAGATCCCAAATATAGTCCAATCTGTGGAAGGAATCATCTGTGTGTTAAGAGAAAGCTGACACTATGCTGTGCAGCGAAGGTGCGGGGAAATGGGAACAATGTGTCCAGATCGTTTTAAATACATTCATGTGGTCCGCTACATTGGATTTTTTACATCAGAGTGCCATTTAATCAGAAGTGATTAATTGGACTCAGATATAGCAAACACGAATAGGGTGAAATTTATCAGAATTTTATGAATGGAAAGGAGTTTACTGAAATCCTGAGTATCAGGGCTGAACAAAGAGAGTTACTGCTCCTACATCTTATGGTCTGATGGTTGAAAAATAAACTTTGGAATCCTACATACAAGCGGTGAATGGGATGTGATGGATTGGAATTCCATAGACTGGAAGTGAATGGGAAGGGGTTTAGATCAATGGAATTCAACAGACAAGGGGAACAGTTGAACTCTTGGGTGTTGGGGTTCTATGCACCGGGAGTAAATGGGTGAATTTTTATTAAATTCTTCCACGGGATGTGGCCATTTCTGGCTGGGCCAGCATTTATTGCCCCTGAACGGAGTGATTCGCTGGGCCATTTCAGGTGGGCAGTTGAGAGTCAACCAGATTGCTACGGGTCCGGAGTCACATGTAGGCCACACTAGATAAAAGGGCATTAGTGAACCAGATGGATTTTTACAACAATCAACAATGGTTTCATGGTCATCATTAGACTTTTAAATTAGGGATGCACGGTAGCATTGTGGATAGCACAATTGCTTCACAGCTCCAGGGTCCCAGGTTCGATTCCGGCTTGGGTCACTGTCTGTGCGGAGTCTGCACATCCTCCCCGTGTGTGCGTGGGTTTCCTCCGGGTGCTCCGGTTTCCTCCCACAGTCCAAAGATGTGCAGGTTAGGTGGATTGGCCACGATAAATTGTCCTTAGTGTCGGGTGGGGTTACTGGGTTATGGGGATAGGGTGGAGGTGTTGACCTTGGGTAGGGTGCTCTTTCCAAGAGCCGGTGCAGACTCGATGGGCCGAATGGCCTCCTTCTGCACTGTAAATTCTATGATAAAATCTAAATTTTTCAATTTTTACCATCTGCCCTTGTGGGATTTGTATCCGGGTCCCTGGGGTGTTATCTTGGCTCTCTCGATTACTAGTCCAGTGACAAAAGCACTATGCCTCTGCCTTCCCTTCTATATACTGGGAGCAAGGACATTTCACCCACTGGAATACTATATACTGGAGTGAATGGAAGGAGTTGAGACTGTGCACTCATTAACATGCATTCTATAGATTAAACTGCCAGTGTAAACGTGGGTTGAAATTCTCCGGTCGTTGCAATTCATTTTTCTCGCCAGCAGCGCACGCCCGCCAGAGTATTTCCCGATGGCGTGGGGTGGCTACAATGGGCAATCCCATTGACAAGCGTCGGGAGTCTAGAATCTCACCGTCAGCAGATGGCGCTCTGCCGAAAAACCCAGCTGGCGGACCGGAGAATCCCGCCCGTAAAGTGGAAGGCGGAGGTTGTGCGAGCTGGTTTTACCTGTGTGAACCCGGTAGTGAGTTTCCAGCTGGTGCTTCAGACTAAACTTCTTGCCACATCCATTGCACTCGTAGGGCTTTTCCCCGGTGTGAATGCGCTTGTGACTCTTCAGAGTGCACTCGTCTCGGAAGCAGCTCCCGCAGAATTCACACTCGTACGGGTGGTCACCTAGGAGAGAACAAAAGGAAAAAAATATATATATATATTAGGAGATACTTGAGAAAACGGAAGGCTCTCTGACCACCTCATCAAATCCACACACGGAATGCTGGGCTTTGCTCATTGTATCACAAGAGTTACTCGCATTGGGAACAATTTGGATTCCAAATGCAATGGAATGGGGTACGAGGATTAGAGTTTGTTCATAAAACGAGTAAAAACATGGGCGGATATTATTGAAGCACATTTGCGCTCTCAGATTGATGTAACAGATCTCCTGGGCACTATTTCAGGCCAATATTTCCTCCAACCCAATATTATGAAGACAGATTACCTAGCCATCATCACACTGCGGGCGCTTGCTGTGTGAAGATTGGCTACTATAGTGCCTACATTACGGCAGAGACGGTTTAAAATACCTAATTCGCTGTAAAGCACTTCAGGATTTTCCCAGGTTGTGAGAGATGCCTTGGAAATGCAACATCTTTCTTTTTCTTTTATGTAAAACATTACTCGGCAGCACTACGGTGAATTCAGCTATTATTACATTTAATGATGTTAGAGAAACAAAACTCCAGAATATAAACTGAAGCCGGTAAAAAGTGGGCAGCACGGTAGCATAGTGGTTAGCACAATTGCTTCACAGCTCCAGGGTCCCAGGTTCGATTCCCGGCTTGGGTCACTGTCTGTGCGGAGTCCCCACATCCTCCCCGTGTGTGCGTGGGTTTCCTCCGGGTGCTCCGGTTTCCTCGCACAGTCCAAAGATGTGCAGGTTAGGTGGACTGGCAATGCTAAATTGCCCTTAGTGTCCAAAATTGCCCTTAGTGTTGGGTGGGGTTACTGGGTTAAGGGGATAGGGTGGAGGTGTGGGCTTGAGTAGGGTGCTCTTTCAAAGAGCCGGTGCAGACTCGATGGGCCAAATGGCCTCCTTCTGCACTGTAAATTCTATGATCTATGATAATTCTATGAAAGAAAAGGAGGGAGGAAAGAGAAACAATAGATAGATTAAACGGAACATTGGATTTGCCATCACGCAGTGCCTTGTTGCATCTCAAACATCCCAAAGCAGATTACTTTTGAAGGATGGTGACTTCTATCAAGGTGGATGGTGACTTCTACCACTTAGGCCAAGGCAGCCAATTTATAGTCATCAAAGTTCTAGAGAAAACGATCATTGGAGTTTTACAGTTCAGCCTCTTTTTCAGGTTTCAGAAGGTTCCAAACGTACCTGGTCTTGAAAAGAGACAAATAAAAACACAACAACTTCGAGGCTGAAGTGATGGGTGGAAATAAAGGTATTGTCTGACATAATTCATGACATCAGCTGCTTTAAAAACCAATGATTTCCACCATTACCGGCATTTCGTACTTGGGGTGCTTCGCAGGGTCGGTGCTCCTTAGATCATTTCCTGAAGGAGTGCAGTGTGTTCCGTCTACACGATGCTCTGCAGCAACTTGTCAAGACTTCTTTGCTTGGACTTCCAAAATCCCATGACCTCAACCATCTGGATGGGCAAGAGGCGGCAAATGCACTGGAGGACCACTACCTTCAAGTCACACGCTCATCCCTGCTGCTGCTTCTTTGGAACAGGAACAGTTGAGGACTCTGGGACTGTACTTGTTGGGAGTTTAGAAGGATTTTATTGAAACTTACAGAATACTGCAAGGCCTGGATAGATGGACATGGATAGGATGTCCCCACTCGTAGGAAAAACTAGAACCAGAGGACACAATCTCAGACTAAAGGGACGATCCTTTAAAACAGAGATGAGGAGGAATTTCTTCAGCCAGAGGGTGGTAAATCTGTGGAACTCTTTGCCGCAGGAGGCTGTGGAGGCCAAATCACTGAGTGTCTTTAAGACAGAGATAGATAGGTTCTTGATTAATAAGGGGATCGGGGGTTATGGGGAGAAGGCAGGAGAATGGGGATGAGAAAATATCAGCCATGATTGAATGGCGGAGCAGACTCGATGGGCCAGGTGGCCTAATTCTGCTTCTATATCTTATGGTCTTATCTTAACTTCCTTCTTAACAGCACGGTGAGTGTATCGACACCAAATTGATGGCATAGTTCAAAATACGCAGCTCACCACTACCTTCTAAAGGGAAATACTATCAACAGTTTTGTTTCCATTATCGAAGGAAATGTATACTGACATTGGAGGCAGTCCAGAGAAGGTTCACTAGGTCGATCCGGCTATGGAGGGATTTTCTTATGAGGAGAGGTTGAGTAGGTTGAGCCTATGCTCATTGGAGTTTAGAAGAATGAGAGGCGACCTTATTGAGACATATAGGATTCTCAGGGGGCTTGACAGGGTAGATGCTGAGAGGCTGTTTCCCCTTGTGGGAGAGTCCAGGAATAGGGGGCATAATCTCAGAGTAAGGGGCCGCCCATTTATAACAGAGATGAGGAGGAATTTCTTCTGTCAGAGGGTAGTGAATCTGTGGAATTCTTTACCGCAGAGGGCTGTCGAGGCTGGGTTAATTATGTTCAAGGCTGAGACAGACAGATTTTTAATCAGTAAGGGAATCAAGGGATAAGGCAGGAAAGTGGAGCTGAGAATTATCGTATCAGATCAGTAATGAGGGGTATAGATAGGGTGAACAGTTTGGAAGCTTTTTCCCAGAGCGGAAATGACAAGCACAAGTTCAAGGTGAGGGGGGAAAGGTTCAGTGGAGGTGAGCGAGGGAAATTGTTTTTACACAGAGGGTGGTGGTGGCCTGGAATGCACTGCCAAGTGAGGTGGTGGAGGCAGATACACAGGGTATAGAAGGATTACAGGCGGTTGGTCTAGATAGGACATATGATCAGTGCAGGCTTGGAGGGATGGAAGGCCTATTCCTGTGCTGTACGGTTCTTTGTTCTAATGATCTAATTGAATTGCGGAGCAGACTCAATGGGCTGAATGGCCTATTCTGCTCCGACATCTCATGGATGAGCAATAAAGCATTGTCCCAGTAGTTAAAATCTTGAATACACGCATTGTTAGCAATATCCATATCCTACAAATACATTTACTTGCTGTGCTGGCTTCTGGAAAGGGATCGGAAAATAGGCCTCATGTTAGGGGACAGGAAGCACAGTTGTTGCAGGCGATGATCCACAAGTCTTGCATGGGTAAAGCAGGTCACCATGCTTCCAATTGGCTATTTTGCTGGTTGATAACATCATCTCACCCTCCGAGAGAGATTTGTAAACCATTGCAAAGTTACATTCAGGAAAAAGGGCATCAAGGAGAGAGATGGAGATTTTAATCTGTGGCAAAGATGACAAGAATATCATTGGGATTCATCCCAAGTCTGAAAGACTATTCAAGAATGATTCGGGGAGGTTTTTAAGACTCGGAGAGAGTCTCGTATCTTGACACAGGCACAGCTGGATGATGTTATCTAATATTTGTTTTTAATCTCATTTTCCATTCTTTCCACCCTGGAGATGTGGTCTTCTGCTGGTTCACAGTACCTTGAATGTTCTTCTCTCATGGGCCTCCTTCACACACGAGCCCAGACTGTGAGCACGAGTAAGCTATTCAATCCAAGGTGGCATCACAGTCAAGGCAGATGCTATTGTCACTTGACTTTCCAAAACATGCTTCCCAGGTGTGGT
The DNA here is from genome assembly GCF_047496885.1 of Scyliorhinus torazame. Taxonomy (NCBI): domain Eukaryota; kingdom Metazoa; phylum Chordata; class Chondrichthyes; order Carcharhiniformes; family Scyliorhinidae; genus Scyliorhinus; species Scyliorhinus torazame. The sequence continues at coordinate 10,108,818 of NC_092727.1, read as the reverse complement.
CTCCAGAGAGAGCAATTGGGAGCAGAAAGCACATGGGTTCAATTTTACCAATCTTGACCATCACTATCCAACGTACCTGAAGTCTGCATGGCTGCAAGCACAGACCAGGGTTACTTTGGCAAGCTCAGTCACTAATGCGATAATGGGTGGCTGGGAAGGTGGGGGGGGGGGGGGGGGGGGGGAGCTACACACAAGACTCTCTTCAAACAAAAATTGGACAATGACAGGAGCAGACCAACAGAATAATCACTTTTTCTCCAAAATATAACATTTGAAATGACCCCCTACGTGAAAACTATTTGCAATGACCGTCAAAACTAAATCCAGCAATCAGCTGCTGCTGACTAATTTTTTTCAAGAATTTCCAAATAAGGGGCAATTTGGCGTGGTCAATCCACCTACCCTGCACAACTTTTGGGTTGTGGGGGTGTGACTCATGCAGACACGGGGCGAATGTGCGAACTCTACACGGATAGTGACCCGGCGGTGTGAGGTAGCACTGCTAACCACTGCTCCACCATGCCGCTGCCAATTAATAATGAAGAATTTTCCTCAGTGGTAATATCTGACGCTTTTGTTTACTCATCTAATTATAGCAACACAGAATATTCATCTCCACCCCCACCGTTCCCATCCCGAACCCTGTGAGTTTAGTGAAATGCAGAGCGGTGTGTTATATTGCATCCTCTACATTTTAGCAGATGACAAGAGGCAGGCAGTGTTACAACATTTTATTCATTGCCGTACATTTCTTAGCAGCTCCTTGTTTTAAAGCCTTCGGGAGTGACCTACACATTCCCCTGCATTGATGTTAAGCTGCTCTTGTGGCTTTGCATAAATTGCCCTTTCCCCGATTCATACGGTCAGTTCCTTTCTTCTGCGTATTCGCCTTCTTTTTCTCCCACCCTCTTTCAGTCCTCTAAAGCTGGTCAGTGCCGACATCTACTTAAAAATGTGGTCATTGTAAACTGATCAAGGAAAAATGAAACCACTTTTACAAAAGGTCTGACGTTTTGATATTTATTTTCACTGGGTTGCATTGTTCACCCCAGGTCATTCTAAAAAGGGCTCGGATTTTTTTTTTCTGAACACTTTTGATATCAATATTAACTTCATTTTCTGTGCTATCCGTAAAATTTTACAGGAGAGGAGATGGTCATGCAGCCCATCATCTCTGTACTAGCTCTTTGAATAATCATCCAATCCCAAGAAACATGTGGTTGTGTTCCAACTTCAGTTATTAATAGAAAGAGGGCAGGACTAACGAGTCGGCCGCAGCTCTATCAGAGAACAATCCAGTTAGTCCCATTCCTACGTCCTTGCCCCTTATCGCTCTAATCCTTTTCCTCCGCATATACTTATTGAATACCCTGAAGGCGGTTATTTCATCAATAACCATCACCCTATCAGACAGCACTTTCCAAATCCTAACTAGTCGCTGCATACAATTCTGTACTACACCAAATGCTGCATTTAACCTTCTTTAAAGTGACATCTTGCCTCGAACGAAAAACGTTGTAGGTTTGAGTTGCAGTCCCAGACTTGAGCATGTAACGTGAGTGAGTGAGTGAACGTGGTGAGGAGTGAGTGAGTGAGCGTGGTGAGGAGTGAGTGGGGTGTGAGTGAGATGGGAGCGAGGGGAGCGAGGGGAGCGAGGAGAGCGAGGGGAGCGAGGAGAGCGAGGAGAGCGAGGAGAGCGAGGAGAGCGAGGAGAGCGAGGAGAGCGAGGAGAGCGAGGAGAGCGAGGAGAGCGAGGAGAGCGAGGAGAGCGAGGAGAGCGAGGAGAGCGAGGAGAGCGAGGAGAGCGAGGAGAGCGAGGAGAGCGAGGAGAGCGGCGGTATGGGAGTGGGGTGAGTGAGTGAGTGAGTGAGTGAGGTGAGTGAGAGTAGCGAGGAGAGCGAGTGAGTGAGGAGAGCGAGGCGGTGTGGGAGTGGGGTGAGTGAGTGAGTGAGAGTAGCGAGGAGAGCGAGTGAGTGAGGAGAGCGAGGCGGTGTGGGAGTGGGGTGAGTGAGTGAGTGGGGTGAGTGAGTGAGTGAGGTGAGTGACCATGAGAGAGAGATTTTGCATTAATTCAGGGCGAGCCTGTGAGAATAAATAACCTTTATTTCAAACTCTCAAAAGCTTGATGAATTATTTGATTGGAATACACACTCCGTGTAAGAAAAGATGCGCCTCTTTCCATCTGAAATATACTGATTAGTGCTCATTAATTCTGTCCATAACAAAGAGAAAAACTTTGGGGGACTATCGGAAACAGCAGGGGAATGGAATTTAAGGAATTTACTGGACAGCTAAACCAAAGAGCCAGCAGAGGCATAATGGATCCTTTCTGCACTTGATTATTTTACGACTGTATGAAGTAGTTACTAGTCTTATTTTCTGTCCATGGGATCTTGCTGTTGGACAGTTGGCGGTCAGGTTTGTCTACATAACAACAGCGACTGCGCTTCTCAAATCATTCATTGGCTGTGAATCATTTGGAGCAGATAACAGTGCCTATGCGAGAGTATTTTCTTCTTTTCCTCCCTGAACCATCTGGAACATGTTTCCCTTTTTAATAGAAGTCTGTTGCCAGGCATATGGAATGATTCCAGTGACATCCTATCACTGCCAGAGGGACAAAGTTTACTGTGACTTTCTGAATTTGATCCAAAATAGGATTCATTGCAACGGAACATTCGGAAATTTGAGGAATGGGAGAATTTCTTCGTTTTTAAAAAGCAACAAAGTAGATATGAGCAGTAATGCAATTGCGTCTCCACTGCCCCTAGTATTTGGGGAAACGGCTAGAACGATGAACCTCCTTTTAAAAATAAGCATCGGTCCTGCATAATTAGTTACTTGGCAATAGTCATTCTCTAGCATGTTAATTATGTCAAACTCATGCATAACCAGCCCCACATGAAGTGTGCAGAGAAAATGAACAATTAAGAGCCCCCTTCGACTGCCCAGAGACCTGCACCTGTACCCCAAGTGGTGCATTACCTGGAACAGCAGCCACTGGAGCCGCAGTAACAACCAACAAACAGTGACACACAAGAGCCTGGACAGATGAAGATTTGTTGTGTGATAAGCAGCATAAATCATAGCTCCATCAGTACTAAGGGCTCCTGCCTGGTCTGTACAACCAAATACAGGCTGCCAGCAGAGAATGGCAAACGGCCCCGGGTTAAGTACAGAGGGATTTTAAAGTCCGATTTGAGCAGCAGGGAATGAGCGAGTTTCGCTTTGCGACACCATTGTTTCACCACATCTGATCCAATATAAACATTCTGACGACATCCAAAGTACGACCCACAAATTGGTTGCTTCTTATAAATAAGAAAACCAAATTTCACACAGATTGGAGCTTAAGTCCTCCAGCCTACATAAATCCGAGCACCTCCAAATATCTGCTATCTGCAGCCTAACTTGCATTAGATCATGTTCCCCCATTACCTACTACATTTCGGGACCTACATTGGCTCCCGGTTTGACAATGCCTCAATTATAAAACTCTTCATATCCCAATGTGGCCTCACCTCCTCATCAATGTAACCTCCCTCGGCCCTATAACCTTCGAAGTCTCTTACTCATTTTAATCGCGCCATCGTTGGTTGGCGTCCGTGCCTTCATAAGAATAAGAAATAGGAGGAGTAGACTATAAGACTCATCAAGCCTGCTTCGTATTCAATATGATCGTGGCCGATCTTCGACTTCAACTTCACTTTCTTTCCCACTCTCCATATCCCTGGATTTTGAGTCACAAAATCTATCTGACCCAGCCTTAAATTCATTCAAAAGCAGAGCACCCACAATGCTCTTGTGGCAGAGATTTCCAAAGATTCACAACCCTTTAAGTGAAGACATTTCTCTTCATCTCGAACTTAAATGATTGACCCCTTCCTCTGATGCTGTGCCCTCGTGTTCTAGATTCATGAATCCGGGTAACGGATCTGCCAGCATCTCCAATGTTTCAATGGAGATCATTGCACAGAATAAACCGCAACTCCATTTATTCAGCCTCTCATTCCAGAACAATCCTCCCAAGTGAACCTTTGCTGTACTGCCTCCAACGAGAGTATATCCTTCCTTAAACATCGACACCAAAACTGCACACAGTATCACAGTGGCACAATTTTCTGGATGCTGAGCGGTCGGTGTCGTTCTCAAGGTAAGTTCCAGGGGAGGGAGGATGCCGGGGAAGGGGGTGGTCAAAGAACCCCAGGTCCCGGAAGGAAGGGTGCCCCAAAGGCGAAGAGACCTACAATAAATTAATAATCTTATTGTCGCAAGTAGGCTTACATTAACACTGCAATGAAGTTACTGTGAAAAGCCCCTAGTCGCCACATTCCTGCACCTGTTTGGGTACACAGAGGCTCAATTCACCTAACAGCACTTCTTTTGGAATTCATGGGAGGAAACCCATGCAGACACGGGGAGAACGTGCAGACTCCGCACAGACAGTGACCCAAGCCGGGAAATGAACCTGGGACATTGAGACATCACCAACCCTTCCCACGTGAAAAGAAGAATTGTTTATTTTTCTGTTTCCCACCTTGCTTTGACCAATGCCCGCCAGCCTAAAATTTGAGGCCGGGCAGGAAAAGGTACTGAATAGGCCATAAAGAGGCTACTTAAGGGCCTTAAAAGGGAAAAGGGTAGGTTTCCTCCTGAGGACCTGTTCGGCCAGCTGTGAAATTGCGTCCTAGTCAGGGTAGGTGGGATCCCGGGAGAAGCCCGCCAAATCAATTTTATGCCCCCCCCCCCCCCGACGGGTTCCGAGGCCAGGTTGTGGGGTGGGGGAGAAAAAAAAAAAAAGAAAAAAAAGTGTGATCTCAACCAGGCCCTGTAGCAAGCATTCCTTATTTGTGTATTCAAAAGTCCTCATCTATGGAACTAACTTAACTGCGAGGCTACAGGAATCAGGAAGATTTAGCTCACTGGGGCACTTTTACCCAGGAAGAGAAGAGCAGATGGAGGTCTTTAAGAGTATGTCTATCCCATCAAACCCTTTCTTACAGATGACCTTTCCAATTGCCAGAAGCAGGGGCCACAAGTATAAGATTGCCACTCAAATCCAATAGAAAATTCAGGAGAAAACTATTTGTCCGGAGAGATGTCAGAATGTGGAACCATGTGGAAGTTGAGGAGGCTGGCACGGTTGCATTGAAGATGAGGGGCTTAAAACAAAGGGAGAGAAGAATATTCTGATAGGCTTAGGTGAGGACGGGTGAGAGGTGACTCACATGGAACATAAAACTCTGGCCTGGGCCAAGTGACCCATTTATCAGCTCCAGTCAGCTGCGATACGCACGAGGCTGGGTGAAGAGAAAGGACCACAATAACTAGCCAGGGTGAAACTACGCTGTGTGCTACTCCTGCCTGCCTGGGGATGGGTACGAGAGTGTGTGCCGGAAGGAATATACAAAACAGTTTGCGTTTTATAATATGATAAATAACATAAATAACACTTAGAACATGATAAATGTCCCAAGGTGCTTCACAGGAGTGTCAAAGGAATTTTGACACGAGCTGCATCAGGGGTTATCAGGGTAGATGACCAAAAGCTTCGTCAAAGAGGTCGGTTTTAGAGAGCATCTTAAAAGGAGGAGGGAGAGGTGCAGAGGATTAGGGAGGAAATGCCACAGCTCAAGGCGAAGACAGCTGAAGGCGAGGCTGCCAGATACACAAGAGGGAAGAATGTGAGAAGGGTAGAGATCGGAGGATTGTGGTGATAAATAAGGAGGGGAGACTCCATGGAGGGATTTGAAAACAGGGATGAGGACTTTGAAATTGGGAGTGCTCCTTAACGGGAGCCTTCATAGGTCAGTAAGCACAGGGGTGATGGGAGAAGCAGGATCTGGTGAGAGTTAGGCAGCAGAGTGGATGCACTTAATGCAGGATGGAAGAGGGGAGGCCACCCAGGATTGCATTTGAGTGGTCAGGTTGGGAGCTAACACAGTAGCATAGTGGTTAGCACTATGGCTTCACAGCGCCAGGGTCACAGGTTCGATTCCCGGCTTGGGTCACTGCCTGTGTGGAGTCCGCACGTTCTCCCGTGTCTGCGTGGGTTTCCTCCGGGTGCCCCGGTTTCCTCCCACAAGTCCCGAAAGACGTGCTATTAGGTAATTTGGATATTCTGAATTCTCCCTCAGTGTATCCGAACAGGCGCCGGAATGTGGCGACTAGGGGCTTTTCACAGTAACTTCATTGCAGTGTTAATGTAAGCTTACTTGTGACACTAATAAAGATTATTAGAACAAAAGAATGGATGGAACGAGGACTGATCAGATGAGCTGAGGGAGGGACAGAATTGGGTAAGGTTAGGAAGTGGAAAGTCGATATACTGATGGTGCAGATAAGTGGTGACAAAGAACAAGACTGCTGCCTAACAATGGAGAAGTCCCCTGGATTAATTAGATTTAAGCTTTTCACCACAGTACACCGACCAACCAAATCTCAAATTTCCGAATTCCTGGCTTTACAATATGCACGGCAGTCAGTGTGATGATGAAATCACGTCCCAAATTAAAACCGCTTTTGATATAGGTAAAGTTTAAGAAAACAGCACAAGAGCAAATTTAAAAGAAAGGCAGAGTGATTTGTTCCACGTGGTTGGTTTTTGAGAGGGCCTCTCACTGTGCTGTTGCTTGTCGGAGATAATTGCAGTGTTGAAAGAAAATGGACAAAATGTTCAATAAAAGTTCTGTTGCTTGTCGGAGATAATTGCAGTGTTGAAAGAAAATGGACAAAATGTTCAATAAAAGTTCATTACTTCGCTGGAGAATGAGGTATTTACAAATCCTGAAGGGCAAGCCAGTCCTTAAGTGCTGCTCAACTCTTTTCAAGACGCTAACTTCACTAGCGGGAGGGGGCGGCACGGTGGCGCAGTGGTTAGCACTGCTTGCCTCACTGCGCTTAGGACCCGGGTTCGATCCCAGCCCCGGGTCACTGTCCGTGTGGAGTTTTGTACGTTCTCCCCGTGTCTGCGGGGGTCTCACCCCCACAACGCAAAGATGTGCGGGGTAGGTGGATTGGCCACGCTAAATTACCCCTTTATTAGAAAAAATATGTACATAATTGGGTACTTTAAATTTATATTAAAAAGAGGGAGAGAGGGGGGGGAAGAAGAAAGAGAGAGAGAGAGAGAGAGGGGGAGGGGGGGAGCGAGGGGGGAGGGGGGGAGCGAGGGGGAGGGGGGGAGCGAGGGGGAGGGGGGGGAGCGAGCGAGGGAGGGGGGGGAGCGCGGGAGGGGGGGGAGCGCGGGAGGGGGGGGAGCGCGGGAGGGGGGGAGCGCGGGACGGGGGGGGGGAGCGCGGGAGGGGGGGGAGCGCGGGAGGGGGGGGAGCGCGGGAGGGGGGGAGGCGCGGGAGGGGGGGGAGCGCGGGAGGGGGGGAGCGCGGGGGGAGGGGGGGGAAGCGCGGGAGGGGGGGGAGCGCGGGAGGGGGGGAGCGCGGGAGGGGGGGAGCGCGGGGAGGGGGGGAGCGCGGGAGGGGGGGGAGCGCGGGAGGGGGGGAGCGCGGGAGGGGGGGGAGCGCGGGAGGGGGGGGAGCGCGGGAGGGGGGGGAGCGCGGGAGGGGGGGAGCGCGGGAGGGGGGGGAGCGCGGGGAGGGGGGGAGCGCGGGAGGGGGGGAGCGCGGGAGGGGGGGTGGAGCGCGGGGAGGGGGGGAGCGCGGAGGGGGGGAGCGCGGGAGGGGGGGAGCGCGGGAGGGGGGGAGCGCGGGAGGGGGGGAGCGCGGGAGGGGGGGGAGCGCGGGAGGGGGGGAGCGCGGGAGGGGGGAGCGCGGGAGGGGGGGAGCGCGGGAGGGGGGGGAGCGCGGGAGGGGGGGGAGCGCGGGAGGGGGGGGAGCGCGGGAGGGGGGGAGCGCGGGAGGGGGGAGCGCGGGAGGGGAGCGCGGGAGGGGGGGAGCGCGGGAGGGGGGGGAGCGCGGGAGGGGGGGAGCGCGGGAGGGGGGGGAGCGCGGGAGGGGGGGAGCGCGGGGAGGGGGGGGGAGCGCGGGAAGGGGGGAGCGCGGGAGGGGGGGGAGCGCGGGAGGGGGGGAGCGCGGGAGGGGGGGGAGCGCGCGGGAGGGGGGGGAGCGCGGGAGGGGGGGAGCGCGGGGAGGGGGGGGGAGCGCGGGAGGGGGGGAGCGCGGGAGGGGGGGGAGCGCGGGAGGGGGGGAGCGCGGGAGGGGGGGGAGCGCGGGAGGGGGGGGCGAGCGCGGGAGGGGGGGAGCGCGGGAGGGGGGGGAGCGCGGGAGGGGGGGAGCGGGAGGGGGGAGCGCGGGAGGGGGGGGAGCGCGGGAGGGGGGGGAGCGCGGGAGGGGGGGAGCGCGGGAGGGGGGAGCGCGGGAGGGGGGGAGCGCGGGAGGGGGGGGAGCGCGGGAGGGGGGGGAGCGCGGGAGGGGGGGAGCGCGGGAGGGGGGGAGCGCGGGAGGGGGGGAGCGCGGGAGGGGGGGAGCGCGGGGAGGGGGGTGGAGCGCGGGAGGGGGGGGGAGCGCGGGAGGGGGGGAGCGCGGGAGGGGGGGGAGCGCGGGAGGGGGGGGAGCGCGGGGAGGGGGGGAGCGGCGGGAGGGGGGGAGGAGCGAGGGGGGAGCGGGGGGGGGAGCGGAGGGAGGGGGGGGGAGCGAGGGAGGGGGGGGAGCGAGGGAAGGGGGGAGGGAGCGAAGGGAGGGGGGGAGCGAGGGAGGGGGGGAGCGAGGGAGGGGGGGAGCGAGGGAGGGGGGGAGCGAGGGAGGGGGGAGCGAGGGAGGGGGGAGCGAGGGAGGGGGGGAGCGAGGGAGGGGGGGAGCGAGGGAGGGGGGAGCGAGGGAGGGGGGAGCGAGGGAGGGGGGAGCGAGGGAGGGGGGGGGAGCGAGGGGGGGGGGAGCGAGGGAGGGGGGGGAGCGAGGGAGGGGGGGGAGCCAGGGAGGGGGGGGAGCCAGGGAGGGGTGGGAGCCAGGGAGGGGGGGGAGGCCGAGGGAGGGGGGGGAGCGAGGGAGGGGGGGGAGCGAGGGAGGGGGGGGGAGCGAGGGAGGGGGGGGGAAGCGAGGGAGAGGGGGGAGCGAGGGAGGGGGGCGAGCGAGGGAGGGGGGAGCGAGGGAGGGGGAAGCGAGGGAGGGGAGGAGAGAGAGAGAGAGAGAGAGAGGGGGAGAGAGAGAAGACAAAGGGGAACTGGAAATCCCAATTTTGAGGTCCTGGGGGGGGAAAATGATATCAAGCAAGAGATTGCATCGTTCACTTCAATGCAGTAAATATATAGGGAGAAGGGCGACATGTGATGGAAGATGTATTTAAAATTTGAGAGGAACATTGACCATTCTCCGCATTGATAAAGCAGAGAAACATAGGAACTAGGAGTAGTCGGCAATCCAGCCGCTCGAGCCTGCTCAGTCATTCAATCAGATCCTGGCTGATATCACCCTGGCCTCAAATCCACCTCCCACCTAATCTCCATAACCCTTTAACCCGTTTAAAATAAAATTTGAAATATATCTATCTCCTTCTTGAGACCTTTTAATGATTCCAATTCCACCGCAATATGGGGCAGCGAGTTCCACAAATTCACCACCCTCTGCGAGAATTAGTTCCTCATCATCTCAGTTCTAAATCTACTGCTTCTCAACCTATATCCGTGAGGAAAGGTTGGCTGTCGGAGGAGAGAGGCCAAGCGTACTCAGATGACTGTTCTTTGGGGTGTGTTGTGCAAGACATCATCAACGATAAAATGAATAGCAGAGAGGCTGAGGTAAATCAAGCACCTATTGGAAAGCTTGGACCCTGTCGACTATATTCAAGCTGCTGGTAGAAGAGCATCTTCAGGTATCAGCCAGAATGATGCGTCCTCAGTTCTGGAATATTCTAGCTAGTGATTGCTGTTGATTCCCTTTCTTTACATTTATCAGTTTGATCCATGGATACTTAATGGACATATATCCAAATCAAGCAGGGGAAATGAGGAACTAAAAGTTACAAAAGAGAACATTCTGCAAGCTTTGGACAGCAGAACGCAGGCACCCCAGAGATCGTGGGCCTTGGTTCGATGGGTTGGCTGGTAGCCAAAGATTGGCCAAAAGGCCGTATTCTGCCTGGTAACAGGTGGTGATTGGATCCTGTCTGAGTGGGATGATTTTCAGAGAGCTAGGGGAAGTTTAGTTGGAGACCCGGGCACTCAAGAGGAAAGGATCTTTCTCCACCCACCCCCGCCCCCAGGTTTGTCTGTCTTTCACGCGTGGGTGTGTGAATATGTGTATGTGGATGCTATTTATATTATTAATAAACTTCATTGTGTTTAAATTTGTAAACCTGGTGATTGTAGTTATTGGGCAGAGAGAGAGAGAGAGGGGAAGAGAGAGAGAGAGAGAGAGAGAGAGAGAGAGAGAGGGGGAGAGAGAGAGAGAGAGAGAGAGAGAGAGAGAGGGGGGGATAGAGAGAGAGAGAGAGGGGGATAGAGAGAGAGAGAGAGAGAGAGAGAAAAGGGGCGGGAGAGAGAGGGATTAGGAATTATTTACTAATTTCAATTATGTTGCGACTCTGGGTCAAGTGGGGCTGGGAATTAACCGCGCACTAGCCCAGGGTGTTGTAACACTAGATGTAACCAATACTCGGTGATGGGGGGTGGCAGGGGCTTGAAGCTTAATTGCTGCTGCAGTCCGCTTGTTTCTCACAGGGGTGTGGGGAATCCTTGAGGGTCCACACATCAGTGGGTTGGCAATGGAGAGTGTCATGCGAGAGTGCCTTTAAGAAATGGATGTTTTAAGCAATGTACCTTTAAGAAATGGAGCTGATCATATTACTTAAATGATGTCAGAGGGTGGGGGGAGCTGAGCTGAGCTCACTTCTGCTTTCAGTTTTGCTGAGAGCAGCTGAAAAGTGCCTGGCTGGTTTTGCTGAGAGCAGCTGAAAAGTGCCTGGCTGGTTTTGCTGAGAGCAGCTGAAAAGTGCCTGGCTGGTTTTGCTGAGAGCAGCTGAAAAGTGCCTGGCTGGTTTTGCTGAGAGCAGCTGAAAAGTGCCTGGTTGGTTTTGCTGTGAGCTGCTTAAAAGGAGAAAGCCAGTTTGAGACAGCAGCTTGAGAAGTTCTGGTTTGCTGTGAGCTTCTTGAAGGGAGAAAGCTAGTTTGAAAAAGCAGCTTGTGAGTGTGCGTGTATGTGTGTGTGTGTTTCCAGAGAGCTGCAGGAAGAAAAGCAAGGTGCTGGAGCTGAAGTCAACGAAGCTGATATATCTCTGCCATCAAACAGAAAATATATATTTTCTGTGACCTGGTGTGTTCCTGTTTTGAAGGTTTGAAGCCTTTTGGATGTTTGAAGGAACATTTTGAGGGATTATTTAGTGTTGTATTATTTTCGGGGTTATCTTTGAAGTAAGGGGTGTTAAGGGATCCAATGTTTATTTAACGGGTTAAGTTGCGTTCATGGAATAAACATTGTTTTGTGTTAAAAACCACGTGTCCATAATTGTAATATTACACCTGGGGTTCAAGCTGTGTGCTTCAAAAGCAACAATCCATTAAAGGGAGAGGTTGGTTGAACTCCATGGTGCATTTTGGGATTCTGAAAACACCTCGCCCATAACAAGAGCAAGAAAAACGTGCTTATGTTTGATATAAAGTAAAGCAGGTTAGAAGCTCCCCACTGTCTGCCCTCACCTGGAGAATGACATGCTATGCCTCATTCTGGAGGTGAATCAGCCTAAATAATAACTCTCCCCTTGAGCCTCACATCAAAAGGACAAAATCACAGAGAGAGAGAGAGGTAGAGGATGTGAAATGATTGAAAGTTCCATCACATTCTGTAGGGGTGAAGTGTGAATTAGCTGAAATTGCATTAATCGTTTCTATTTTAACTGAAACATTAAACTTCTATTGAGTTAATTGCCACTTTAATCACAATCAGCACTTCAGATGGAACTTGGTTCAGTGTTCAGTCGCTGGTTTGCTTTAATGTTTCCAAGCAGCTTAAAGCGCAGACTATCTCTCTGATGCATGTAAAATAATAACTGATATAAAGTCTTGTGACACATCATCCACCACTGTGTTACTTGCTCGATATACAAGAACAGTCTTGCAATATAAAATAGAAATCATGGGGCGCGATTCTCCGATCGCGGGTCAGAGTGTCCGCGCCGTCGTGAACGCAGTCATGTTTCACAATGGCGTGAAACGGGCGCGGGCAGTAGCGATTCTGTCCCCCACAGGGGGGCAGCACGGCGCTGGAGTGGTCACGCCGCTCCAGCCTTACTTCCTGGCGCGCACTGGGGGCGGCACCAACCAGCGAATGCGCAGTGGCCTTACTGAATGCTCCGGCCCCGACGCAACATGGCGCGGGGATTCTGGGGCCGGACGTGCAACAAAGTAGGCGGGGGGGGGGGGGCTAGCCTGCCGATTGGTGGGCCCCGATCGCGGGCCAGACCCCATCGGAGGCGCCCCCGGCGACGGAGCCCCCCTTGCCACAGGCCGCCCCCCCCCCCCCACCCCTTCGCGCAGAGTTCCCGCCGGCAGCGACCAGGTGTGGACGGCGCCGGCGGGATTCTGCTTTTTCCGCGCAGCCGCTCAGCCCATCCGGGCCAGAGAATCGGCAGCCCCGCCGCGTGCAGCAGCCCGTGACCGGCACCGCGCCAAACGTGCCGGCGCAAATGGTGCCGATTCTCCGCACCTCGGAGAATCGCGTGCCGGTGTCAGGGCGGCGCGGCGCGGTTGTGGCGATTCTCCGGCCCGGCGCAGGGCTGGGAGAATCGCGCCCCAAGTTACTGAATGGGCTCCTGGTCTAGTCTGACCGAAGGTTTTGTTGAAGAAACATGGCTACAAGTGGCTTCTCTCTTGAGTAATCATCGGATAATCTATCAAGGGCAGCAGAGCTTCAAAATTAATTTGTTTGAAACATTGTCAGTGCTGAAATAAAGGAAATGCAGCAGCCAATTTGAGTGCAGCAAGGAGATAAATAATTAGATCAGCTCTATTTAGCGGAGAGCTAAATAGTATCCAGACAGAAGGCAACTCCATCTGCTGCTACCAAGTGGTCTTTTTCTGCCTACCTGAAAGAGACCTTAAGTTTGCCATCTCACCTGAAAAATGGCATCTCCAACACTGCGGTACTCCCTCATGGGGGCGGCACGGTGGCACAGTGGTTAGCACTGCTGCCTCACAGCACCAGGGACCCGGGTTCAATTCTAGCTTTGAGCGACTGGCTGTGTTGAGTTTGCCCATTCTCCCAGTGTCTGCGTGGGTTTCCTCCCACAGTCCAAAGATCTTCAGGTTAGGTGGGGTTACGGTGATAAGGTGGGGGGTTGGCCCAGGTAGGGTGCTCTTTCAGAGGTGCAGACTTGATGGGCTGAATGGGCCACCTTCTGAATTGTAGAGATTCTATGGTAATTGTTCTGGGAATGTCAACCTGGATTCTGTGCTCAAGGCTCTGCAGTCAGACTTGAATCCATAACCTTTGGACTCAGGCGAGTGTGACACTCGCTGAGCCACAGCTGGCACCAGTAAAGTAAAAGATTCTGAAAAGCAGCAAAACAATGTTGATGTTGGAAATCCAAAATAAAAACAGAAAATGTTAGAGACACTCAGGCAGTGCGCTGGAGCTATAAACCTGAAATAAGAGATGCGCATTTCAAGACAACGGAAGATTCAAGTCGCCTTTACAGTGAAAAGGTTTTTGTTTTTCAGTTTAACGTTTTGGCATAAAATAAATACAGTCCTCTCTCTCAGGTCATCCTTCTTTGGAATGCCTCGCTTTATCATTAATCTCTTACATGTTAACCTCTGGCTTTGTGTTAGTGAGTCTGCCCCCACTCCCACCTCGATGGTGTCCTGTTTGACAAACCTCGCTCCTTCAGCAGAGGATCCTGGGTTGAATGGAGAGCTGGCCTGAACAGGAGTTGACGCCCTATTCTGACCCTGTGGAGGAAGAGGCAACGCGAGCTCCATACCTGTGTGCGACCTGAGATGGCGTTTCAGTGCTGTGTGACTTGGGAAGGTTCGGTCACATTCGCTGCAGATGTAAGTGCGGACCCCAGCATGCACCTCCATGTGCTGCTGCAAAGCGATCTGTGTCTGGAACCGTTTCCCGCAGAGCAAGCAGAAAACTGCCATGTCAGTACCTGTCGAGCAATACAAAAATACATAAGAGGCTTTGATTAAAATAATGAAAACAATGGGCCCAATTTCCCTGGTTAATAACAGTGAATTGCCATGACTACTGCTCAAACTGGCCATTAAGTTCAGGAGGTGAGGCAAAGAGGCAAGAGTTGTGATTCTACAGAACATGGCTGGTGAATTTACCTTGCTCTCCTTACTTCCCCTTTAGGCTTGCCATGATTAAGAACTTAGAACATAGAACATTACAGCGCAGTACAGGCCCTTCGGCCCTCGATGTTGCGCCGACCTGTGAAACCACTAAAGCCCATCTACACTATTCCCTTATTGTCCATATGTCTATCCAATGACCATTTGAATGCCCTTAGTGTTGGCGAGTCCACTACTGTTGCAGGCAGGGTATTCCACACCCTTACTACTCTCGGAGTAAAGAACCTACCTCTGACATCTGTCCTATATCTATCTCCCCTCAATTTAAAGCTATGTCCCCTCGTGCTAGACATCACCATCCGAGGAAAAAGGCTCTCACTGTCCACCCTATCCAATCCTCTGATCATCTTGTATGCCTCAATTAAGTCACCTCTTATCCTTCTTCTCTCTAATGAAAACAGCCTCAAGTCCCTCAGCCTTTCCTCATAAGATCTTCCCTCCATACCAGGCAACATTCTGGTAAATCTCCTCTGCACCCTTTCCAATGCTTCCACACCCTTCCTATAATGCGGCGCCCAGAATTGCACGCTATACTCCAAATGCGGCCGCACCAGAGTTTTGTACAGCTGCAACATGACCTCATGGCTCCGAAACTCAATCCCTCTACCAATAAAAGCTAACACACCGTACGCCTTCTTAACAACCCTCTCAACCTGGGTGGCAACTTTCAGGGATCTATGTACATGGACACCGAGGTCTCTCTGCTCATCCACACTGCCAAGAATCTTACCATTAGCCCAGTACTCTGTCTTCCTGTTATTCCTTCCAAAATGAATCACCTCACACTTTTCTGCATTAAACTCCATTTGCCACCTCTCAGCCCATCGCTGCAGCTTATCTATGTCCCTCTGTAACTTGTAACGTCCTTCCGCACTGTCCACCGACTTTAGTGTCATCTGCAAATTTACTCACCCGTCCTTCTACACCCTCCGCCAGGTCATTTATAAAAATGACAAACAGCAGTGGCCCC
This sequence comes from Scyliorhinus torazame, assembly GCF_047496885.1. Classification (NCBI taxonomy): domain Eukaryota; kingdom Metazoa; phylum Chordata; class Chondrichthyes; order Carcharhiniformes; family Scyliorhinidae; genus Scyliorhinus; species Scyliorhinus torazame. The sequence goes on along the minus strand of NC_092727.1, from coordinate 10,093,606 downwards.
AAAACAGATCCTTGTGGTACACCACTAGTAACTGGACTCCAGTCTGAACATTTCCCATCAACCACCACCCTTTGTCTTCTTCCAGCTAGCCAATTTCTGATCCAAACTGCTAAATCACCCTGAATCCCATGCCTCAGTATTTTCTGCAGTAGCCTACCGTGGGGAACCTTATCAAACACTTCACTGAAATCCATATACATCACATCAACTGCTTTACCCTCATCCACCCGTTTGGTGGATAAGTTGCCTTCCAGTTCTTTCGACCAAAATGCATGACATCACACTTATCCACATTAGGCCCACTCTCTTAATCATCTACATCCATATGTAAGGTTCTTACTTCCTCATCGCAACTTACTATCCCACCTATTTTTGTGTCAGCTGCGAATTTGGCTACAGAACCTCCTATCCCTGTATCCAAGTCATTAACATAGATTGTAAATGGCTGGGACGAATGCCTGTGCCACCCCACTAGTTACATCTTGCCATCGAGAAAAAGACCAATTTATCCCAATTCTGACTCTCATCCATCAGCTAGTCTTCTATCCAAGCTAATAAAGTACCCCTAAATCCCATGTGATTTCAACTTGTGAATTAACCTCCACAAAGTAGCACAGTGGTTAGCACTGTTGCTTCACAGCACCAGGGATTCGGGTTCGATTCCTGGCTTGGGTCACTGTCTGCGTGGAGTCTGCACGTTCTCCCCGTGTCTGCGTGGGTTTCATCCGGAGGCTCCGGTTTCCTCCCACAAGTCCCATAGACGTGCTTGTTAGGCGAATTGAACATTGTGAATTCTCCCTCAGTGTACCTGAACAGGCGTCGGCGTGTGATGACTAGGGGATTTTCACAGTAACTTCATTGCAGTGTTAATGTAAGCCTACTTGTGACAATAATAAAGATTATTACATTCCGTGCGGCACCTTATCAAACACCTCACAGAGCTCCAGATATGCTACAGGATCCCATTATCCACGTTGCTTGTTCCGTGGGGTCGGTGCAGACCCGATGGGCCAAATGGCCTCTTTCTGCACTGTAGGGATTCTAGAAAGCCCACATCCCACTGAAGAACATTAAAATAAGATCTGCCATCAGTGTGTTGCAGGAAAAGCAACCATATATAAACAGCTAAGTACACCGTTTGGATAGGCAATTATCCAAATATGTAACCATATCCAAATTATGGATTAAAATAATAAATCCTGAATGAACAAGGAAAGATATTAAATAAGAAATTTCCTGAAAGGAATTTAAATTCTGGAAAAAATAAAATTGTCCTTCAGTGAGATTATTATTGGTCGGGGTTTCCCCAAATTAGGTAGTTTGCCAGAATAAACTATGATCTGTTTGTTACAAACTTCCCCAGTTGAGAAAGATATATTTTTATTCAGTTTTAAACAGTTTCTACTTAAAACAAAATAACGGCTATCAAAAGTAACAGAACATGCCCAACCTATGACCAGAAGAATAATCCCCCCCACCTAGCAGCTGATGGTAACCAACTCTTTAAAGTGAATACAGACTCATCCCTTATTGAACCCCTCAATCGCCCCCCTCGAGATGAACATCACCTACTCAAGATACCACTGTGGAGTATAGCCGCTGACTTGCACTGCATTTATATGGATAGTCCAGTTCAGTTTCTGGTCAATGGTAACCCCCAGGATGTTGATAGCGGGGGTTTCAGCGAAGGAAACACCATTGAATAATAAAGGACAATGGTTAGATCCTCTCTTGCTGGAGATAGGCACTGCCTGGCACTTGTGTGGCATGAATGCTAGTTGCCACTTGTCAGCCCAAGCTTGAATATTTGCCAGGTCTTGGATCCTTTTGATATCTGCATTTGGGCATTGATTGCCTCAGTACCTGACAAAATCACCATGGTGCTGAACATCCCCACTCTGACTTTATGATGGAAGGAGGGTCATTAATGAGGCAACTGGAGCTGGTTGGGCCGAGGACATTACCCTGAGGAATTCCTGCAGAGATGTCCTGGACGGACCTAGATGTTTGACGTCCAGAAACCACAACTATCTTCCTTTTTATTAAGTATGACTCCAACCAGTGGAAAGCTTTCCCCATGACTCGCATGGACTCCAATTTTGTTAGGGCTCCCTAATGCCACACACGGTCAAATGATACAAGGGCAGTCACTCTCACCTCAACCTCTGGAGTTCAGCCGTTTTCTCCATGTTTGGACAAAGGATGTAATGTGGTAAGGAGCTGAGTGACTCTGGCTGAACCCAAACAGCATCAGTGATCACGTTGTTGCTGAGTACGGTGTCACTGATGACCCCTTCCGTCACTTTACAGATGATTCAGAGTAGACTGATGGGGCAATAAATGGCCAAGTTGGATTTGTCCTGCTTTCATTGTTCAATTTGCGCATTAATTGCCCACCTGCTGCAGAATTATGATTATTTAGATCGTTGGGCAGCGGAAGAAAGAACGTGTATTTATATGGCACTTTTTACAGGATGTCCTAAAATGCTGAAAAACCTTTGAAGTCCAGCCGCTGTTTTATTAAGAGACACGTGTTTAAGACAACAAAAATTTTGGAGTGGAGCTTTTGGAAAACAGTTTGATCTTTTAACACAGGTGAAGCTCTTTGGAAAAACATCATTTAAAATGAAAATGTCGATTGGGTCATCCTTTTATTGATTTTCACTGGATAAAATTTATTGGGATTTTTATTGAATGATGCTATTTCAGCTTTTGTATAAATAATAGTTCCTTTAGTCTTCTCACTACCAAAGTGCAGACAAGCATACGAATGAGGTGGAATAGGCCAGTCGGCCCCTCGAGCCTGTTCCACCATTCAATAAGATCATGGCTGATCTGTTTGCAACCTCAACCCCATGTTCCGTCAGACCCCCGATAATCTTTCACCTCCTTGTTAATCACAAATCTATCCACCTATAACTTAAAGTATTCGAAGACTCGGCTTCCTAGGGGAGAGGGATTCAGAGACGCCCGATCCTCAGAAACAATTTCTCCTCATCGCCTCTAGTTCTAGATTCTCCAACAGGAGGAAACATTCTCTCCACATCTACCTTGCTAATACACCTCAGGATCTCAATGGTTTCGATCAAGCCGCCTCAACTCGAGTGGATGACAACCTGATGTCTCCAACCTTTCCTCCCCGCCCGTTCCTGTATTAGTCTAGAAAACCTTCTCTGAACTGCTTCTAACACAATGACAGTACAGCTCAGAGGTCACTGAAATAACCATTCTTCATAACAAAGACGGACTAGGACAGCTATTGCATCATGGGGGAAAAGTACAGCAAAACCAAACTCGCCGTCACCAAATATAGGTGTAAATAACTGGGGATCTATGCTCCGAACACGGGTGATTCCAAATAAACCTGTTGGACTTTAACTTGGTGTAAGATTTCTTACTGTGCCCACGCCAGCATCTCCACATCACTTCCTCAAGACATCTACACTTGTGTCTATGTTACACATGAGCTTCCATCCAGCACATCACTTAAATGCTTCAAATTTATTTCTCCCTCAAGATTTATCTGGCTTTTTCTTAAATTAATTTATGCTATTTGGCCGAATTATTCTTTGAAATGAAAATCGCTTATTGTCACAAGTAGGCTTCAAATGAAGTTACTGTGAAAAGCCCCTAGTCGCCACATTCCAGCGCCTGTTCGGGAAGGCTGGTATGGGAATTGAACCTGTGCTGCTGGCATTGTTCTGCATTACAAGCCAGCTGTTTAGTTCCAAATTCTCTGGACAAAGAAGTGTCCTCTGAATCCCCTATTGCATTTATTAATGACTTATATTTATGGTCCCTAGCTCTGGTCTTGCCCATAAGTGGAAATATCTTCTCTACATCGATGCCCTTCATGATCTTAAAAGCCTCCGTCAGGTCAATGCTCAGTATTTGCTTTGCTAAAGAAAATAACCCTTCTTATTCACTCTTTCCTGATGTGTATAATCTCGCCGTTCTGTTATCGCCCTAATCAATATTTTTCCTATCCTCTTCAGCGCCTCTGTATACTTTTTTTATGATAAAGGAAACCGGGACTATTCGCAGTACTCTAAAAACAATCAGGAGTCGTGATCCAGGTATAGGATTGGGATCAGCAACCTTGGTTGATATTTCCTTTCCATGGTGGAAGTCTTGTGCCTCAATGAGTGGCGTCTCCATCTCGGAGCCAGAAGCTCCGAGTTCAAGTCCCTCTGCAGGACTACGGAAGGAATGTTCATAACATAGTTGATAATTAGGCTGTTAATCCTTCTAACATGTATCCATTATCCCCCAATGGGAGGGGGGGGGGGGGAGGAAGGGGGGTGAGAGAAGTTATGAAATGAACAAACAAAGCCTCTGTACCCAAAGGATTGATTGTGGGATCTTTCCTGCCTCTTAACAATTCTATTCCACATGTAACGGTTCAATCACCTAAACCACTAGGGGGAGCAGAATTGAAATTGGAGAAATTTGCAGAGCAAACATCTCAAGCAATTAAAACCTTATATGACTTGTCTGAAACTTATTCCACCTATGTTGCTTCTGCAGTTTATTGGTTGACTGAAGTGGGCACTGGGTTGACCAAATTAGTTTATATTTTCAAGATAATGAGATCGTGGTCCTATGGGGAACAGAGACAGAAAATGGACAAGATGGTTTTGACACAGCATCTGTACACCAACTGGACGGATGCACAATAAATGGCTGGAGCTCTGGGAGCGTCAGTGTGGTGGAAACCTCAAAGCTTCAGTTCTCTCCCGTTAAAGGGACATGTCCATCACATGACAGAACAGTGTGGGGATGTGTGGGCATTTCACATCCCCACACAACACTCCAGAGCTGAATAGCTCGATAAACACCCTATCTGCCAATCTCTAGTCTCCTTCCTCTTTCGTGTTGCAACTTTCATCTTTCTCCATCTTAGTCATTTTGCAAAATACAGAAGCTAAATGGTCCACGCCCGTTTCTAGGTCATTGATTCAGCTCTAAATATAGTTATGTTGAGGAATCTATCCTCAACTCATCAGAGTTTGAATCGGAAACATTCTGTAAAAGGAGTTTCAGTCAAAAAGCAAAATGTAGCAAAATATCACTTGTTCTTTAAAGGAAGGAATTCTCTACATGCCACACATCATGAATGGACACAGCCAGAGTGTTTAGCCAGCATTGACCAGTACAACTAGAATATTTTCCAAATGTCAGTGAAGGGAACACTGTAAGAGGCAAAGGGAGGTTGGAGCACATGTTCACAGATGCTAAACGAGTCAAAAATACTGCAACCCCATTTACCAAAGTGGTTAAGCCCAGCCCATAACATGACACCGTCTCACTCTGTTCTGCAACCATTCTAGGACACCGCATGAGTCAGGCATCCAGCTAGTGATGCAAGCAGACCCACGGTTGTGTTTTGAATAAAGAACAGCAAAAGCTGTTCCCCAAGTCAGAATGGTTGAGAGATATCTTAAAGGAACTAATTTTCTAGAAGGGACACTTCTAGGCACATGTCAGAGTCATTTATATTGAGAATCTAGCAAATCTCTACATTGGACCTCTTGGCATCATTTTTCACTAATATCTGGAAAATGTTTATCCCGATGTAAGACAGTTTTCCAATTTAATCAGAATGCCTAGTTTTATATAAAGAGCAGAGCCAACCCACACTCAGCTTTATTAATGCTGACTCTTTGGAAGGTGGTTTTAATGTTGGAGTGAAAGATTTGTTTTAATAGGAGGAGTTTTCTTCTATCTTTTAAAAAGATTCGATCAGGATTAAACAGGATCCTTTCATAAGCAATTCTTTCTATTATCGTCTATTGGATGGATCAAAGGTCACCCCACTGCTTATTGAAAAACAGTGGGAACTTTACAGTGCCCACTCTCCTTCCCTTTCCCAGCAAAGTCCCATATTTTCTACACACATGGAACATTCACATCTCGCCGAGGGAGGGGGTGAGAGGTTAACCTTTGCACTAAACTCCCGACATGCAAAAGAAGAAAACATTTTTTTTTTCTGTTTGTATTTCAGAATCAACCGTTGGTATTTCAGAGAGGATCCTCAGCCTTTACATCGACAACTTCTTCATTACGGCCTTCAGGCAGTGAGTGGCATTTTCCCTTTGCAAAATAACACACATTTCCATTCAACGCAGTAAGATATCCCCTTAAACAACCGGCCTTAAAAACAAAATGATACCATAACACAGTTACAGCACAGATGGAGGCCATTCGACATCTAGTGTCGGTCAAATTTCTAAGAGATACTCAGCTAGCCCCACGCCTCTTGTCTTTTCCCCATCGTCCTGACAAAGCTTTCTCTCCAGATAATCATCCAACTCCCTTCTGAAAGGCGTCATTTATGCAGAAAAGCAGTCACAGAATAATCTTGAGTAGTGAATTTGCTGTGGACTTGCTTTTGCCTCGGTCCCAGAGGGGTTTTGACATGTGCAGGCAAACTTGTACCATTTTGCCAGCCCCTTTGGAACACTAGTGCTCCATGTCCTTTGCTCAGCTTGAATATTTGATAATGCGCAGAACAGTAATAAAACAGCAAGAAGAGTGAAGATGGTCCCTTGAATCAACTTTGGAAGATTTAAGGCACCACGGAATAAGGACCCATTAAGCAGACTGGGGTGACTATGCTGTAGAGTTACAAAGCCATTATTGTGACTCGGTAATAAGCTCGGCTGAGATTCCAACCAAGCCTTTGTGTTTTCCAGTGAATACATGGACTCTCAGGAGGTACCTAACCACCACGCACCCCCCTCCCCCCCCCCACCCCCCCCGTCCAAAAAAAAAACCAGTTGCATGCAGTAATCCCACGAGGTATGTGGCCCTCTTGTCTGTAACTTTCAAAATGACAGCAGGACCAGGTGAAAGGTCAGGGGAGCCGAGGCCCTAAGCACCTCAGCCAGCTGCAGCTGTGAGGCCTACAACATTAGGCTGCCTGCCCAGTATAAATCCGCAGTAAGCAGCACCCACTGTGGAGTGGTGGTGGTGGTGGTGGTGGTGGGGGGGGGGGGGTGAAGACAATAGCGTCTAGAGGGGTGTTGAAGAGAACAAACGTTCGAGACCAAGGCCTGAGGCCGTGACAAATCCTCCGAACTGCTGGACTCTCATTTGTGAAGCTAATTGGGCCCAGCTACCAGGCTGGCCGAACTACAGTGTAGACAAGCATCGGTGATTTTGCTGTCATGCACATAGGTTCAAAACAAATCTCTCGCAATCTAACATTCCACAAAACCTATAGCCGTCTCAATGGCTCTAGCTAAAATAGAAAGTTTTTAAACACAGGCCAGGTACAAAAGATCTAATTCTGGTCAGGATGCACATGTCATTTGCCAAAAATGCAACTCTCAATTTAAGGACTCATTAAAAAAAAAAAATGATGAGGCGGTTTGGTAACCTCACGAAAAGCCACCAAATGTTCATTAGCAAGTTAAGAGTCTCACATTTATGAAGTCGAAATATTTAAAGAGCTATCAGGAAAGACTGAACAGAATGGGGCTCTTTGCTTTAGAAAAGAGAAGGTCGAGTGAGTGATGTAATAGAGGTCTTCAAAAATTAAGTAGTAGACGTTGAGGTGTTTCTATTTGTGGTGGGGGTGGGAGGGGCAAAGAATCCAAAACCAGGAATCATAAATATAAAATAGTCACTGTAAATCCAATTAGGAATTCAGGAGAAACCTCTTTAGCCAGAGTGGTGAGAATGCGGAACTGTTTACCACTTAGGAGTGTTGGGGGGCAGATAGCGCAGATGCATTTAAGGGGGAGTAAGTTGAATGCAAGGAAGATACGTTGATGGGGTTAGAGGAAGCAAAACAGGTAGGAGGATTGTGGGGTACAAACATTGGCACCAAGCTGATGTCAAAATACCTGCTTTGGGGTTATATATTCTATGAAACCAGGGTAATATGTTCAGAATTATTACAGTTTAGGGGGAAGAGGATTAGGGGAGAGAAAATCTGCAGAAAGGGGAGAATGGACCCACCTACAGTAATTAAATGGCGACTATACAAAGTCTGAAAGAGATTCTCTTGTCTTAAAAGTTGATTGCAAATTATTCCGAACCGAGAGTGGCTTTTATTGTTGGCGCTTGCATCAAGATAGGCACCTTAAAGTGGCCATCATTCATTTCCACGGTAACCATTACGTTAGAGAAAGGGAATCTCCGAGGGGTCCTTCCTGTACCGTACGGCGGATAAAAGCTAAAACCACTGCCATTAATTTTGCAGATTGTGGCACGGCAAATCAAAATCTAAAAAGATCCAGCCACATGGATAGAGACCGGGATGGAGGACAAGAGAGGTCAAACTTGTGGAATTAAAGCCTTTAAAACAGTGGGGGGGGGGGGGGGGGGGGGGGGGGTTTATGAATACTTCCATTACAATGTGTCCGCCCTGCTTTTAGCTCAAGGCAGTGAATAAATAAGAATACATACAGTACATGCCAGCACCAGGCTTTCAGAAGTAGAATTAATGCACCAGTATTTGCTTTTGTCCTTTTAGCCTACAGAAAAGAAACCCCCTGCTCCCACCCAAAAAAACGCAGAATCCAATTTCAATACAAGGCCCGGGAAATTATTTTACTCCTGCTTTAGAAGAGTCATTCGAGCCAGTTTAATTGCAACTTTCGCCCTCACATAGCTGCAGTCAGCGACAGCATGCTGGTTTTATGTGGGCACTGTCCAAGGTACAATGCGTTTCCTCTATCCTGCATCAAGCGCATGGCTGGGTTATGTCGCTGCTGTGTGCGTTGAGGCTGGTGAAGTGAGTCAGCGAGTTTAGCCTGGGAGGGGTTGGGACCATGGGTACTGAAACTGGACTGGGCGCTTCTTAACATTGCAACTGACAAATTCACCGCTTGGTTTGGGCTGACCCGTCCATATCAGCAAGACTCCTAATTTTAATCTCTGCTCTGTGCTGTGCTGAGTTAGTCATTTGCGTGTTCTAATTTCTTTCCATTATTAAAGATACTGGGCTGATAGAAAGGGCAAAAAAAAAGCACTGAGCAATCAGAATATATTGTCCCTAACCCCTGCTGAAAGTGAACACGTGCTCATGTCCAAGCCCTCTCAGGGAGGTTCAGAAGCCCGGGCCACTTCCAGCCTTTGAGGCCCCTAGCCAAAATAAGAAAATGGAGATGCATGAAAACAACGTGGGGCGCCAGAAAAAAAGACATCATTTGAATATTTAAAATTTAAAAAATACTTTTCTAGCCTTTTTCTGTGTACATGCACTAATTATTGAGGGAAAATCTAGCTTTCATGCAATGTCACAGTTGATATTAGGTACAGCGAGACCATTCAAACTCTCCTGTTCCAGAGCTGAATGGTGATAGTTCTTCATTTGCCTCAACACATTGAAAGTGTGTTCACCGAGCGAGTGGAAGCGGCTTCGTGCATGGGGCACCAGTTTAGCAGCTCTGGTCACAGCTCCCCTACCGCTGTCGCCGGCCAGGGACTCCACCAGCCCGGTAGTGGGGGCGGCCCTGCGGATATGGGGCCAGTGGAGGAGGCATGTAGGGGAGGTGGGTGCGTCTGTCTGGGTTCCAATATGTGATAACCATCGATTCGTCCCCGGGAACATGGATGGAGGGTTTCGAACATGGCGGTGGGCGGGGGTGAGGAGGGTGGGCGATATGTTCCTGGAGGGGAGCTTTGCGAGTTTGAGGGGCTTGGAGGAGAAATTTGGGCTGGTAAGGGGAAATGACTTTAGGTACTTACAGATGCGGGACTCTGTAAGCAGACAGGTCCCATCCTTCCCACGCCTCCTGCCAATAGGGATCCAGGACAGAATAGTCTCTCGAGGAGAAGGTAGAGTCTCGGATATCTACAAGGTGCTCATGAAGGGGGAAAGAGTCCCAGACGGAGGAACTGAAACTCAAATGGGAGGAGGAGCTTGGCGGGGAGATGGAGGACGGGCTGTGGGCGGAAGCCCTGAGTAGGGTAAACTCAACCGCAACATGTGCCAGGCTCGGCCTGATTCAATTTAAGATCGTTCACCGGGCCCACATAACGGTAGCTCAGATGAGCAAATTCTTTGGGGTAGAGGACAAGTGCGCTAGATGCGCGGGAGGACCAGCGAACCATGTTCACATGTTTTGGGCGTGTCCTAAGCTTAGGAGGTACTGGGAGCGATTTGTAGGGGTCATGTCCCGGGTGCTGAAAACAAGGGTGGCGATGAGTCCAGGGGTGGCAATTTTCAGGGTTTCGGAAGACCCGGGAGTCCAGGGGGAGAAAGAGGCAGATGTTCTGGCCTTTGCTTCCCCAATAGCCCAGCGGCGAATACTGCTGCCATGGAGGGACTCAAAACTTCCGAAGACCGAACTATGGCTTTCGGACATGTCACGTTTTCTGGGTATGGAAAAAATTAAGTTCGCCTTGAGGGGATCTGTACTGGGGTTCGCCCGAAGGTGGCAACCATTCATTGACTTCTTCACGGGAGAGTGAACGTCAGCGGGGGGGGGGGGGGGGGGGGGGAGATTTGAGTAGAGTAGGAGGGATAAATAGGCAGGTAGTGTCTAGGGGAGAGGAGTGGGCATGTGCAGTATGGTTTGATTGAAGTATTGGTTTTATATTGATGTTTGTACATTTCTGTAATCTGTAACTGTTTACAATGCCAAAAATACCTCAATAAAATTGTTTGTTAAAAAAAAAAGAAAGTGTTCACCAGAAAGCACCGATGCAGGCAAACTGACAATAACAATAATAATAATCTTTATTATTGTCACAAGTAGGCTTACATTAACACTGCAATGAAGTTACTGTGAAAAGCCCCTAGTCGCCACATTCCGGCGCCTATTCGAGTACACAGAGGGAGAATTCCAGCACGTCTTTTGGGACTTGTGGGGGGAAACCGGAGCACCCGGAGGAAACCCACGCAGACACAGGGAGAGCGTGCAGACTCCGCACAGACAGTGACCCAAGCCGGGAATCGAACCTGGGACCCTGGCTGCTGTGATACACAATTCAGTTGTGATACACGCCAAAGAGACCTAGTTTGGATATTGCTTGAAGCAATTCCTTGGTCTTGCTTGAAGCAATTCCTTTGTCTTGCAATCCAGAGAAGTGTTTTCAATCTTCGGACTTTATGTTGAAAAGCTATCCATTATAATGAGTTACTGCAAATAAGTAGTGCGACAGCTTCAACCGTGCGCTCGCTCTGCTACCTTGACGTGTACACATATATACACCCTCCTTCACCCGCAAATAGGATAGGCTGCACAGACAGTGCCTGGTGTAATACGGAACAGCAAAACGTACTTCCTATTATATTGTTTCCTTATGCGCATAAAAACAAGTTGCAAATCTCATCAAATCCAATATATCAACAAATGTTTAAATTTGAGGTCCCGTTGGAGCTGGAGGCCCAGCCAAATGGCCGTCCCACAAGGGTGGGGTTGTAGGAATAGGGTGGGGGGGGGGGGGGGGTTTGGCCCTAGGTAGGGTGGTCTTTTGAAGGGACATTGCAAACTCATGGGCTGAATAGCCTCATTCTGCACGTAGGGATTCCATGATTTTATGGTGAGCTCGTTACAGGGAATCTGAGGAACTCCAACAAGCGATGATACAAATACCTTGCAAGACAAAAAGAAAAGGCAAAACCGATCTGCAGGTGGGCCTGTTACGTGGGGGCACTCCTTCCTTCCTCGCCGGCCCCTGTCGGCTAGGTGGACGCTGGAGGGGTTGCCGCCGCTCCAGATGGAACGTGGGTCTAGCATTGCGCGAGTTCTCGCACGCGCCAAAATACGCCGGCTGGTCTGCGCATGCGCAGAACCACGCCGGCGGTTCCGCGAATGCACAGGATCATGCCGGCCCTTCGGCACATGCGCGAACCCGCGCTCCGGCTGGAGTGCGGCAACCCCTCCGGCGTCCACCTAGCCCCCGGAAGTGCAGAGAATTCCGCACTACTGGGGGCTGTTGACGCCAGAGTGGTTGGCGCCGTTACTCCTACCATTCCGGCTTGGGTCGCTGTCTGTGCGGAGTCTGCACATTCTCCCCGTGTCTGCGTGGGTTTCCTCCGGGTGCTCTGGTTTCCTCCCACAGTCAAAAGATGTGCAGGTTAGGTGGATTGGCCATGATAAATTGCCCTTAGTGTCCAAAATTGCCCTTAGTGTTGGGTGGGGTTACTGGGTTATGGGGATAGGGTGGAGGTGTTGACCTTGGGTAGGGTGCTCTTTCCAAGAGCCGGTGCAGACTCAATGGGCCGAATGGCCTCCTTCTGCACTGTAAATTCTATGATTCTATGAGCATGGGGACTTAGTCCCCAGAAGGGAGAATCCTGCTGCTGGTTTCTGAACAGGATGTACCGACTCAGAAATAGATATTTTATTGCAAACAGTGTCAGCCATAAATGGAAGTTACAGCTACTTGGGCAGATATTTCAAATCTCTGACAGCCAGCAGATGATGATCTGACAATCCATCGTGGAACTGGAATTGGCTCAATTGAGATTGAAAAAGGGCATCCAACTTGGAACTGTTCAGACACGTCCCCATCTTTTAGTTAAGATCCATCTTCCCCCTGCTTCCCAAGTAGAGTGGAAATGAGCATTTTACAAGGAAGGCTAACCTTCAGAAACCTCGGATTGGTTCACTATCACATGGAGGAAGAGGGACGAGGCAGGGGTAGAGAAAGTGGGAAGAAAGAGGGAGAGAGAGAATATAAATAGAAAAAAAAAGAGATAAAGAAAAAAGGGTAAAAGAAAAACCATTTGGAGGGTGAACAGGAGAGAGAGAGAGAGAGAGAGAGAGAGAGAAAGGGGTGAGATTGAAGGAGAAAGAGAAATGAAGGGCGATAAGGGAAAAAGTGAAAGAATGAAAGAGAGGGGGATAAGTAAAGGAGGCGAGGGGATTGTAAAGCTAACCTCCTTACTGTTCGCCATCTTACAAATCCAATTTAATCAGAAAAACTCGTGTACAGTGGTCTGGCAAAAAGGGATAATTAGTAAGCAGAGAGCTACTTCACTGCTTCATTGACATTCCGGCAGGGTTAGTATGTCGCATTTCAAATGCAGTCTGATGAAGTCTACAAAATCAAACCATTTGTTACTCACACTGAAGTGTGCTCCAGTGACTTGCAATTAAAATGGAATTAGTGACCGGATTGTGGCCTGGGAAATTCATACCAAAAGGAAAAACTGGAAATAAGGCCAGCTCAAATATTAAAGTGACACCTTTGGCCAATGTCACAATTTCTTGCTGCAGAGAGCAGGGAATGTTCAAAACAAAATACTTCTAATCACTGGGTGTCGAATTGATTGCAGAGTACCTGAAACGTGATTTTGAAAAAGCAGGAATCACAGATGGTACAATTTATTGTTTTAACCCCTTCCTCGACCCATTGCACCCACCAACAGAATTAGGTGACGCATAACATCACTTAGAAACCACAAACGCACATCTAGCTAATAAACTATACTGGAAACACTTTCCATCTTGTTGTCCACAGTTGTTTCGCACTGGAGAATGAGTTTTTATTTTACCCTCACTGTATCAGGAGCACTAACTCTGCATGTCATGTAACATCGATGACACTCTTACCGCCAAACCAGAATGCTATGGGTTCAACTCCAGGGCTTGAGCATAAAGCTCAAAGCTGACACTCTGGTGCAGAACTGAGGGAGTACTGCAGTGTCTGAGGCGGGCCAGTATCTAGCCGTCAATGAACACCAATAAGACAGATTATCTGGTCATTATCATATTCCTGTCTGTGGGATCTCGCTGTGCACAATCTGGCTGCAGAGTTTGACATTACAACAGCGAGTTCACTTCACAAAAAGTACTTTCTTGGATGTAAAGCGCTCCAGGTAGTCCTGTGCAACAGGTGTCATAGAAATAAGTATTTTTTCTTTGCATGGACAATCATAAGTTTCCACGTGGGCCCCATCATACCAAGAGCACATAATAAGATGGTAACACAATCGATCACCACTCCGAGCTTCTCAGATGTAACTGACTGATTGCAGAGGCGCTTTTCAGAATTTAACTCTCTCCCACAACATTCTCGCTGGAACACAAGTTCACAGCCACTAAGGTGAAGGGGCTGATCCTCAGGCACAATCCCTTTTTATCCTCGGGCTGTCTGACCATGGGGAATCATCATAGCCAACACCAAACTAGTCCTCTCCCGCTGAGGCAACTTTCCAATACGAGTCAATGACAAAGAATGCTGATGGAACGAGGGTTCAGCACTTAACCAAGAGAGCGAAGCAGGGGCCAGAGAGGGTATGTGGGATTTTTCTGATCTACATGGCAATTTTGTAGCGGCTGCTACATTTGTCATAAGTAGATAGGACTTGTCAACAGGGGTCTTTTCATTTCTCTCTCGCCATGTAAAATGTTTGCCAACTGTTTCATGCCATTCCAGTAATGTGCCTCGGTGCCCATTTCAACGTCAAACTCCCCAATCATGGAACAATAATACCTCGAAGCAGACTTGAGCAATAATCAGCACAGCATCAAAACAGGAATTCAAATTTACTACAACTAGAGATAGGAAAATGATTGCCGATGCAACACAGAAAGCAACAGGTAACTCTTTATACAACAGAAAAGGAGGGTTAGTGTAACTGTAAGTTATGAAGCCAGTATTCTTATCTTCAGTAAATATTTAAATAGTGCCTTTAACACCCATAGGTTATCTCAGGATGAGAAATAAAGGCTCACATTTCAAGAATGAATATTAAAACAATTTAACTGGGGCACTGTGTGTATGAAAGAGTTCATTTTTAAAAAGAACTTTTGAACCTATGACCACCTGGTCAAGATTACGAACTCCAACTTTAGAATTTACAAGTGATGGGAGCGCGTGTCAGCTGACTTATTCTTCCGCCATCTGCAAAGTGGACAATGCCAAAGTACCCCATCTCTGGAATATTTCTACTCACTTGTTTCAACCCCTCTGTCTTTCCCCTATCTCTTGGCCTTACCTGGGGCGACCCGTTTCTCTGTCTGGACTCCCAACAATGATTGGCAGAAATCGACACGTCAGACTCTCCCCTTTCTCACCTCACCCCTCTATAGGCAGTCAGGCTCCACAGTACAAGGACAAGGGCAACAAAACCACTTTGAAAACCGCAGTATTACCTTTATATTCGACTGAATAATGGTTTCAGTCACCTGCACTTTGCGATGCTTACAAAGAGTGCAACCATATTAACAAGAACTGAGCAACAACCAAACAACCAGCAATATGATACACCAAAAAAGCAAGAAAGATTCTGTTCAAAATTTATAAGTAATTGGCAGGGCCTCAGCAAAAGTGGCGTCCACTAGTCTGGACACCACACTTTAGGAAGGGTGATGAGGCCTTGGAGACGATGCAGAATGATATCAGGTACAGGGACTAATGGCAATTACAGAAGCTGGAATGGCTCAGCTTAAAGCAGAGGAAGGGAGGATTCAGTAAAAGGTTGTTCAAAATCTTTGGAGGTTTCAAAATAAGGCTCCTGATTTTCATTACTGCACCATACCTTCGGTCTCCTGGACCTCGATGTTCTGGAATTCATCGGTGAACCTCTCCACCTCTTGTTCCTTAGCACCTACCTCAGTGACTCATCGCCTGCACTGACACCTCACATGGCTGTGACAAACTGTGCTTGAAAAGACCCTCATAAAGCCCCCTGGGACTGCCTACTATGTTAGGGTGCTATACAGAGGTAAGCAACTGATGAAGAGGCATTTCAACCTGCTCTACTATAGTTCACTGCTTGCAATACTACAACAGAACTCAAGACGAGACAGGTTTCCAGAGTGTGGTTTGTAATCAGTGTGACTTGAAGTAGAGGCTATCCTTCCAAAGTAGGCAATTGAAATTAAAGACTGGAGTTTCAGGTACCACTGCTGCATTCACTCCTCCTTCCATTATTCATTGCTGCCATTCAAACAGTGTGTGTGTGTGTGTGTTTTGGGGGGGAGGGGGGGGGGGGGGGGACAACAGATATTCAGCAAATGTTTATCAGCAAATAAAGTTTTAAGAATCCCACAAAAGGACCAGAAAATGTGTGTTTATTCACAATTAAAACCCACTGCCATCAGTGGTTAACACCAAGGATCCACATGTGTGGAATCACACAGGAAATGCGTATCTTGCATTATCTAATATCACAAGATGACTTTCTATTGCTCCGAAGATATATTTCAGCCAGTCAGCAATCCACCCAGATTTTACATAATGGGCTTGCATTTACAGAGCACATTTCATGACCCTCAGAATGTCCCAAAGCACTATACAAACATGTGGTGCGGTCACTGCTTGTTATATGGGCAATACAGTAGCTAATTAATGCACAGCAAGCTCCCACAAACAGCGATGCAGAAATGGCCAAGTTGGTTTTAACAATGTTGGTTGGGGAATAAATATTGGCAAAGATACTGGGGAGATCTTTTACTGAAGACTCCCAGTAAAAGCACCCAAGTGGCTCTCCTCGTGTTGCTGAAGCACATCAAGTTGCACCGTCCCCCTGGTAAATGGGGCAGAGCAGGCAAAATGGACTAAACTAGTTATTTTGGAAAACTGCGTGGCCTCAAGTGACACACAACAGGGGCAACAGCGATATCTTGCGATTGAATCATGAAAGAAAATAAGAGTTGCCAGTTAAAAACAGACAATAAACTGGGTTATTGAAATAATTCTGGAGAGCTGCGTTTCAGCACCTTGGACAGATGCTGAGCTCGATTTTTATGCTGCTGGAGTTCAAAACTGTAAACACCTTCTGCCTCTGCTGGTGATTTATTGATCTGAAGTGGTTTCCTGCACTTCTGAGGGCAAGTCCTGTTCAATCCTCCAGAATTGCCTTCAGGAATTGAAGAATATTCTCCACCTCGCTGCTGTGATCAGAACCCAGGTAATATATTCAGATGGGCAAAAAAAGAGTGTTTTCCTTTATTTTTATTATTATAAATGTTATCGAACATGGGATAAAAAAAACTGTTTGAATGATGGTCAAGAATTATCCAATCAGGTAGGGTAGCATCTGTTGGCTTTCCAATTGGCTGTGGGAAGAGGCATGGTGGTGCGAGAACAGACATTGGGCAACCAATGGTGGTAATGAGGGTATGGGGCAGTTTGAAGAAAGAGGTTGCCAACTTCACACACGATGGCCAGAGTTGGCAATTTTAGCTAAACTGGAAACAAGATAGGGGCAGTGTGCTTGGTGGCAGAAAGATTCAAAGTCACATGGTCATATTCTAAGGAGCTGGAGAAGGCAGGACTGGAGGATGCTAAAAATGGCTGGGGCCTGTAGTCACTGTAAATGGATGGAGCCATTGGTGATGGAAGCTTCTGGCCTCTAGGTCATTTTGATGCCAGACAGACTGAGCATGAAGTCTATCAGTTGCGCCCTGACACCGTCATCCCAATACAGAGTTCCTCACACCACCGGGGGAGGAGTGTGTGCCAAGCGACTTTGAATCATCATTACGACTCTTGAACAAGCCCCGGTGTGTGAGCTTACATGCTTCTGCATCAATGTTGCCAAACACGCATTCCGAACACTAACCCAGAAAGTCAGCAACCCATATCGGTAGCTCGCGAGTACAGATAGGATCCTAGTAACAAAGCCCGACTCATTCAAACCTTTCATGAGGTCACTAAGTCCCTACAGACCACAGGAAGAGAAAACAATCAGTCCCTCTTCCAAAAACAAATGGGCCTGAAATCCGACTTCATTCTCAAAGGCATCTCTGGAATTTCGTCAAGCTTTCTAACCTGTACAGACGGGAGCAACTCAAAACGCAGTGCACCGTCAGGCCCCAGTGCATAAGAACTGTAGTATCTACTTACGTCAAGGCTGATTAATGGTGTTGTACATGTGAACCAGCAGTGCTCTCACCAGAATAACAGGCAACTTTAATAAGAAATGAACAAGAGCAAATCACGGCCGTAAAAAGATGAATGAATTGTTCAAACCCCATGTGTCATTTATTACCATTTACTTAAAAACAAAACAATTGCCATTCTTGTGCATCAACACGAAAACATGAAAAGTTTGGTAACAAATATAATTTTAGTCACAAAGAGAAAGCTGAAAGTAATTTTGATAAATGTAGACGGTTTCTATTAAGGGGGTATTCCTGTTTCATGAAAGGAGAAGTAAGCACACCTGCCAAATGTTCCTTTCCACTGCCGATCACTAATCCTGCCATGCAGGAAACAGGTGTTCAAATCCCGCCGTAGTCATTGGAGAATTTGAAATTAAGCGGAATATAAAAAACGGATATCACTGAAAGTGACCACATAGCCACTGGGCACCTGTTAAAAACAACCTGGGTCAATAATGCTCTTTCGGGAAGGAAGCCTGCTATTCTTGCAGAGTCTATATGTGACTCCAGCCTCATACCTACATGGTTGACCCTTAACTACACTCTGATCTGGCTGAGCAAGATGCTTCTCCATCCTATCAAATTCGATAAAAGGCTGCTCACCAATAACTTCTCAGGGCAAAGGATGCACAATAAAAGATGGTCATATTGTAAGAATGATTTTTCCCTCGCAAATCTATCCAGTGTTGTGCTGACAGAAGTATCAGATACCCCTCATCTTCAGGCGCAGTGACGATACTTCAGAAGTACTTCCTTGGCTGTTGGATGGTCTGAGGACATTGAAAGGTGTTGTATAAATGAGAGTCCTTTTGGTTTGCCCTTTTCATTCTTGCCGCCGTCCTTTATTTAGTCTCATTTGTTATTTGAAAATAGCAAATAGTTATCGGTGACGCCTCAAAATCTCTCATAAACTGAAACCTTTGTAAGCCTGATATCCACTTACATCCCCTTCATAGAATTTACAGTGCAGAAGGAGGCCATTCGGCCCATCGAGTCTGCACCGGCTCTTGGAAAGAGCACCCCGCCCAAGCCCAACCTCCACCCCATCCCCGTAACCCAGTAACCCCTCCCAACCTTTTTGGACACTAAGGGAAATTTAGCATGGCCAATCCACCTAACCTGTACATCTTTGGACTGTGGGAGGAAACCAGAGCATCTGGAGGAAACCCACGCAGACACGGGGAGAACATGCAGACTCCGCACGGACAGTGACCCAAATCGCAACTGGGACCCTGGAGCTGTGAAGCAACTGTGCTAACCACTGTGCTATCGTGCCCACCCCCCGCAAGACATACAGTTAAAGTCTCACAGGTGTAGCAAGCATATGTCCAATTACTGATCGTACATCATGTACTACATATTTGCATCGAAAGTACCAGTGAACACTTGACAGATACAAGATTAGCTTGCTATGAGAATGCAGACATGGATCAGAACCTCAGAATAATGGGAGTGAATGGATACCGGCATCAGAATGATGCTTGGATCAGCCAGGCTTTTATGCAGAGCTGACCTGAGCGACACCCAACAAAGCCCTCCTGTAAGTCTGTTGATCTTGCATCTGGGCAGTGTAAGGAAGGCTTGGGTTACAGTACTTCCTTGTCTCTGCCCAATAACATCTCAACTCAGCAGCTGGTTTGTCCACTTCGATGATTCCGATTTGCACATCAGAAATCAAAGCCGGCGGAAAATGCAGGACGATAAGTTTAAGCAGAAAGAATTTATACCAGACTGAGATCAGAAGATGCAGTCTGGCTGCATTGTCGGGTTTGTATTATATGGCTCAGAATGGCACGCTCTTACCCAGAAGAGAGGTGTGTGTGTATATATATATATATATATATATATATATAACATGTGTGTGTGTGTGGGAATATATGTGTACATGTGAGTGTGTGTGTGTGTGTGTGTGTGTGTGTGTGTGTGTGTGTGAGTGAATATATGTATATATGTGTGTGTGTGAGAGAGAATATACGTGTCTGTGGTGTGTGTGTGTGTGTGTGTGTGTGTGTGTGTGTGTGTGTGTGTATATTCTTTTTGCATGGTTACAACTGTTGCCAAAGCAAATCCTTTCCTTGCTGCTGACTAAGACGTATTGAGTGGGGATCTGCATTTAAAGG
Source organism: Scyliorhinus torazame (assembly GCF_047496885.1). Lineage (NCBI taxonomy): Eukaryota > Metazoa > Chordata > Chondrichthyes > Carcharhiniformes > Scyliorhinidae > Scyliorhinus > Scyliorhinus torazame. The sequence continues at coordinate 10,073,688 of NC_092727.1, read as the reverse complement.
CAACTGTGGTTTAGTTTAGAAAGAGAGGGTGCAGCAGCTTTACGGAGTCTACGGAGCAAGCAGTGTGCTATAGCATTGCTTCCCTCCAAACAGGCATTGCTTCCCTCGAAACGGTCCCATGTTGCTCCAGTTCACCATCAGGTTGGGTGGCAGTAGGTTTTGGCACACAAGCTCACACTGGCAGTATTGTGTACAGCAGCGAGTTATAACTCACTCCTTGCTCAGCTGTATGGTTTATGCATTCTTGAATGTGCACAGTGTATTCATCATCAACCTCCAAACAACCGTCTAAGTCGGATTGCCCTTCTATCCATCACACACACACACACACACACACACACACACGGACACACACACCCGGACACACACACCCGGACACACACACCCGGACACACACACCCGGACACACACACCCGGACACACACACCCGGACACACACACCCGGACACCACCACTTACGAATCTAATAAGAACTTCAGGACAAATGTATCTACCCAGAGGGTGGGGAGAATGTGGAATTTGCTGCCAGAGGGAGGGTTTGAGATAAATAGCACTGGCGTATTTAAGCTGAAGCTGGATAAACACACAGGAGAAAATAATAGAAGGATTTAGTGATTGAGACGGGGGTTAGTATGGAGCATAAACATGTTGGGCTGAATGGTCCATTTGCCTGCTGTAAGTTGGAGAGAAAATCCAATTCAAGTTAATCAGAACTGCACAAAGGTTTGATTGTTTAGGTTTTTTTTTAAGAAAGGGTCAAAGGGGCAGGGCTCCCTCTTTAAACGCCAACTTTTATAGATTCTATTACAGCTATAGCAAAAGGCACGAAGGCTGAAATAGGTGACAGCTAGAGAATTAAAGCAATGGACAATAGCAGTCTTAATTAGCTATAGGTCCCAGTTCAGGAGCATGTTCACAAACAAGACTCGGTTCAGTCTTGCTTTTGAGATTCATGATACACAGCGACTACCGGATTCTACTCCCCACTGGTGTCCCCTCAATAGCCATTCCTGACCCGAAATATTTGACAATGATCATTGCTGATTTAGTGAAGCCCCTGATGCAGATTAACATTCTGACCCATCGCACTGATCATTAGTTTGGGTCTCATGACTGCGGCTGAACAATTTTCAATGGTTTATGCTGAAAATGTTATGTAACACCTCAGAGTGTGATTAGTGGGTTAAGTTATACAGCAGATCTTCGATTATCCGGTTTCCCCTCAAGGGACATTGCATGTTCCAAAAAAACACCAGCTGCTCGTTAATAGGGCCCTTTTCATTTGTTCACTTCCCCAATTTTTCCCCCTCCCTTTTCCTGAAGGAACTTCTTCTCACTGGGGCTCAGTTCCACTGTTCCAACTGTCGACACCTTACGTCAGTCGGCCTGGGTGAATGATTTGTCTCGTCTCCTAATCAAGCCCGTGATATCTTCCTGCGCTCTTGGTAGCTGATGTGGTGGCTAAGATTGGGAACTGGTGAAATGGCAAATTGATAGTTTTGTTATGCGCCACTAGATGGTGCTGCAGAATTGGGTCACCTGAGGGAGGCTAGAGGACGAGGAAGGAGCTCGTTTGGTAAACTCTTTACAATTTAAATCCCTCGTGAGCAGAACCCACTCATTCAAGAATCACATCTTCTCCTACAAGCTAACTAGCTATTCATCATTGCGCATTCACATTTGTCCACACAATAGGGGACGGCAACGGTGGCACACTGGTTAGCACTGTTGCCTCACAGTGCCAGGAGCCCCGGTTCGATTCCGAACGTGGGTGACTGTGGGGAGTTTACATGTTCTCCCCATGTTTGCGTGGGTTTCCTCCGGGTGCTCAAGTTTCTTCCCACAGTCCAAAGATGTACAAGTCAGGTGGATTGGCCATGCTAAATCGCGCCTTGGGTGAGGCTACGGGGACGGGGTAGGTGAGTGGGCCTAGGTGGGGCCCTCTTTCAGAGGGTCAGTGCAGACTTGGTGGGCCAAATAGCCTCCTTCTGTGCCGTAGGGAATCTATGAGTCATTGCCATCCAAAGTACTTTGTTCAAAAGTACAGCTATCTGTAAGAGACAGTAAGACAATTGTGTCAAATGTGGTAAGTACAGTCCCTAGCAATGAGGTTAGTACACAGACAAGGTGAGTTCTTTGACTGCCTTCTTCCTCAAAGTCTCACTTTGGGACGTGAATGTAGGGAGAAATATTGGAGAGAGAATCATAACTGCTGCTTCTGATCCATTCCATCAGTATTTAGAACAAAAGAATCTGACATGGGGTTTATACATGTCTTGGTCCACCACAAACAATCCTTTGTGTTTATATTATGACTTAAGATATTCCAAAGTGCTTTACACCCAATGCAGTGCCTATTCTCTCACACACATGCACACACACATCTCCCCATGTCTGCGTGGTTTTCCTCTGGGCGCACCGGTATCCTCCAAGTTCCAAAAGACGTGCTATTAGGCGAATTGGACATTCTGAATTCTCCCTCAGTGTACCCGAACAGGCACCCGAGAGTGGAGACTAGGAGCTTTGCACAGTAACTTCATTGCAATGTATTGTAAGCCTACTTGTGACAATAATAAAGGTTATTGTTATTACAACACACATACACACGCGTGCGCGAAGGTCCACTTTGAACCCTTGATTCTCCTATTCAGCGAGGTTCCAAACTTTTGCTCCGATAAAAATGTAATGAGTTTTAAAAAATTGCTTTTGAACTCTAACAAGCCAGGGATAATTGTCCGAGTCAGCATTCAGCTTCAGGGAATCTCTCCCACCAGTCATTCCCATTGGGAAAGTGGGATAGGTTACAATATTTTCCCAAGGACGTGCTCATTAAGCTTCACCTTGAAATCGAAAATCCGCCCCCAGCCACATTTTGATCAGTTTCCATCATTCGGATTTTAAATCAACTTCAAATCGAAACAAGGAACATTTACTGATTCCCTCGGAGACAGCATGCGCACAGAAGAGCAAGCTGGGCCATAAATATAAGATTAGTCACTAATGAATCTAGCTGAGAGTTCATGAGGAACGTCGCTGGAGTGGTGAGAATGTGGAACTCTCTACCACGGGGAATGGATCAGGTGAATAGAATAAATGTATTCGGGGGAGACACATGAGGGAGGAAAGAAGAGACGGATATGCTGATGGGATTGAGAGGGAGAGGAAGCTCAGAGGGAGCATTAACACTGGCAATGATAATCATTTTTTTTTAAATAGAATTTACAGTGAAGGAGGCCATTCGGCCCATTGAGTCTGCACCGGCCCTTGGAAAGAGCACCCTACACAAGCCCACACCTTCACTCTATCCCCGTAACTCCACCCAACCTTTTTTTTTTTCGACACCAAGGGCAATTTATCACGGCCAATCCACCTAACCTGCACATCTTTCGACTGTGGGAGGAAACCGGAGCACCCGGAGGAAACCCACGCAGACCCAGGGAGAGCGTGCAGACTCTGCACAGACAGTGAGCCAAGCCGGGAATCGAACCTGGGACCCTGGAGCTGCGAAGCAACAATGCTAACCACGATGCTACCGTACTGCACACAGATGGATAACAGTCTGGTTCTATGCTGTAAACTCTGAATAATGTTATGTAACTATGCAATTGACTGTGGAATTGTGGTTTAGAGAGGGGAAAGAGGGATAGAGAAGAAAAACAAATGAACTAACCTGGGTCCCTGTTCCCAATTGCTATCTAGCGACCACTGCTGGATGGCACCGGTCACACCTGAGGGCTGTACAAGGATTGGGGCTCAACTGTTAAGCCCCCCAGTGTTGAACAGTTTAACTCTATTTGCCATTTGGGCACGCGTGAAGGAGAGGCGGCTTGGGGAATCATGGAATAAGTACTTCAGTCATAGCCCCCCAAAAATCAACAGAGAAGTGCCACTGGGCAGCAGGAAAAGCAAAACCCAAAACTTTTCTGCATTTTCAAAAAAAAAAATACATTACCACCAAATGTAAAAAGTAAACATCTCGGGGCACATAATCATTTGCATCTAATGTAATGGCCATCTACTAATAAACACACCCACCTTTTGTTTTAGTGGGGGGGGGGGGGGTGAAAACGTAGCAAATGGATTATGGAAACCCTGAAGAAAAGCTGGCCCCTTTTCGAAGAGAGTGTGTGAAATACTGAGTGATATTAAGTTCATCTACAGCAAGCAGACAAAGAGCCCTCTTTTAGATTCTCAGAGTAAGATATGCAAATCCCTACACCAGCCCTCCCTCCACTCGCCTTCAATCCCTGTCAAACGAGTGCTAGTGTGCATCAGCACCACTCCACAGCCGTTATACAGATCTTCAGGAAATGAAAGCATAGGGACAGAGCCTTCGAGCCCTGGGGTCAAACTGAGCTACACAAAGTGCATCATAAATTGCGACATCTGGTCGAGATTGCTGTCACCCGTGTACCTTGCGGTCATTGTGTCAATTACTTACCAAGATATGCACCCCCCTCCCCTCCCCCCACCAGCTCTGCTTCAATTAAATCAGGGCAAATGGCAGCTGTCATGCTTTCCTTTCCATATTTACAGATGGACTTCAATAACAAGAGCAGCCCCAGGCTCCTAACAAACCACAGTTTAGTTAATGCTGAGGCTCGATTGGAGCGCAGACAAACACAGACGCACGCACAGGCCCAAATGGATTCGTTAAACTTGCCCACCGCTAATCTCAACATCTGCCCCAAGTCACGTTTTAGCAAAATCCCATATTGCAGAACATGAATCGAACTTAAAACCTAAAATCGAACGAAAACATTCTCGTACCTCCTCCCTCAGCCAATGTGACAGTAAGAGAGCAGGTTGGAGACACACACACCCCGAACCGACCTGAGGTTTGACTGTCGACAAAAGGAACAGACTACACTTATATCAGGCGGCTCTCTGAGCTGAAGGCTCCCAAAACGAGTTTAATCTCTCATCACCAGAACCAACTACCGGTTAAAAACAGCCCCTCAACAAATCCAATATATTACCTTCGGTTTGCATTGCACGCCAGGGATCCAAAATTCAGGTGGTGGCGGTTTACTGGAACTGTTAAGTGATGCAGGGACAAGAGGAGTGGAGATTGCTTCCCTACAGCACAGGAGGTTAAGGGAAGATTTAATAGTGAGGTGTTTAAAATCCTAAAGGGTATTGGGGGAGTAAATGATAAGATACCATCTCCAGTGGCAGGAGGGGCAATAACTAGAGGAGGCAGATTTAAGGTAATTGGCCAAAGAACCAGGAGGTGAGAAGACGAATTTCCGTGTGTGCAGGGAGAGTTGTTTTGATCTGGTACATGCTGTCTGGCGGGAGCAAATCCAATAGTAACCTTCAAATGTGTGAATCGGTTAAGTATGTGAAGTTGAAAGATTGCTATTGAGGAAAGAGCAGGCGACTGTGACTATTTGGATCACTCATTCAAAAACCTGGCGCAGGCATAATGTGCCAAATAGTCAAAAGAGCAAGATTTAAAAATTGGGGCGAAAATTTTAATCTCGATTCTGGTCAGTAGCTTTGTTTTCACTGAAGAGCATTGCAAACTGTACCAGCCTGTTTGAGTGGAGTGGGGCCGAGAGAATCACCAACGATGGAGCGTAAAGTTAGTGTAAGAACCCAAGGTGATTCAAAGGAATTATTATTCTTATTTTTTTTAAAAATTGCTTCTTGAAAATAAAACGCGGAATCCATTACCAAGGTTGCTGCTGAAGCCATTTCTACGACAACGTTTAGGAGGGAACATTTAAAGGGAAAATGTTGGAAGGTTCGAGATGCAATTCAATAGCATTGATGTGGGCCCCGCACCCCGCACTGGAATAGTGTTAGATGGGCCAAATGGCTAGCATTTTCTTTGTTGATATCTCTATGATTCTGCACTTCCGACCTGCCCGACGCACCTCCCTCGCAAAGGGATCTGGCATGAGGGTGCAGGCCTCTTTCACCAGCATCTGAACTCTAGTTAAATCTTCGCACTGCTAGTACATTGCGATCACCGCAAATGTAAAACACAAACCTGGCTTTGCTCTGGACAGTTTAAGTAGAATGAAGACGGTTAGTTTCCATACGTAGACAACAATGTTTCGCAGCAAACTGAATCACGCAGCAGATAAAAATTAGCTGAAATTTAGAAGTCAACCTTCAGTCACCATCTTCTTCACCCCACTCGTTCCTACCTCTCAGCTTGCATCCACTCGGTTTCAGAACAAGCATCCTTTCATTGAGAATTATCCCAGACGCTAGTTACAGAAACAGCGCAAAGAAACAGGCCATTTGGCCCATCCAATCTATGCTGGCATTTATGAACCATTCAAACCCCCTCACCACCTTCCCCGTCTGACTCTAATCAGCAGCACACAAGGGGAATTGTCCCTCGTTGCTTTGCAACACAAGACTTTAAACCTTCAGACAACAACACTTGCAGAGAATTCTTTTACAAAGACTTCCTTAAATGGGACAACACGACAGCAAGGGTGCGATGAGGAAAGCTTGGCTCACCACTGTTCGCAATGAAAAGAGTTCAACATTAAAGGACATTCCGTCAACAAAAAGAGGGTTGAATTGACACCACAACCCTCCCCTCCCCCTCCCTCCCCCCCCCCCACCTCACTCGTTTTCCCAAGGAAGAAAAAAAAAAAGCTGTTTTTGTTCACTGAAGTCTTCACTGTACAAAAGGAAACGGATTTGCAGTAAGACACACGAGATGACCCCTTGACCCTGAGCTGCTGAAATGTCCTCAATGGCATAAATACCACATAATCAATCACATACCAGGAGGCCCAAGCCCTCTGCCCTTGGCTTAGCGGTCGGCCATACAAGATGCACTGTAAATGGACACCAGATTCCCAAAGAGGCCCCGGCATTCCAGAGGGCGACGATATCCTGAGGAATCTTTTTTTTTCCCCAAAAAAAATCTACAAACCAGCCCACGTCCAGCAGGATTGAGCTGACTATTAAGTTACAGTTCCATCCAGTTTTTTTTGCTGTTGTTTTAAATTACTTAAAGCAAACATCCGATTAACGGACAATTGATCAACAGAGAATTCTTCCTCATTGCCTGTGTCTCCCCCACCTCACATTCAGATAACTTCTGAAGGTTTATCTGTACTCAACCCAGTTACTGGAAACCATAACAAAAGCTAACTTGCAAAGAAAGGACTCCCTATTGAAATAGTATTCTATGCTTATAAAACAATGCATGGCAGAGTAATGACTGCTCATCCTTATCCATTTCTGCTTCACTGTTTTGGCCACATTGCCTCGCAGTACCTTTCATTCACTAGTGGCAGCAAACTGGGTGCAATTAAGCAGATGATTCAATTCTTCCCATTAACAAGAGAAGTTTGGCGTTCAGGCAGCAGTGGCAATAAGAAGCAAAATGTCTCAAAGTAGAATTCGGAAGAGGTGTTTTGTTTTTGGTGGGATAAGGGGTGGGGTCGGTAGAAAGCTGCGAAAGGAAATCTCGTTCAAATTTTTGGCTTTGCAGCTTTTGAGACACAAAAAGGAAACCTCAAGGGAGGAGGGATACAACCTCCCCTTTCGGAGAAATGCGGCACATCTCAAAACAACCACATCCCTACATCACTCTCAAACCTAACAAATGCAACAAAAAGGGGACAGTTCCTGTTGAGAGCACCTTCCCGATTTGGAGTTTTTGAGTGCGTCAAGATTCAAGAAGAGTGGCGGCAAATCTTTTGGGTGCAAAATCAGGATCATTTTTTCCAAACAGGGAGAAAGAGCCCGAGGGCGCAGGTTTGTGCAGGGGTGTAGCACCAACACATTTTTATCTTAAGCCACAAACCTAGTTTTCTTTCCGAAAAATAAAATGGAACCCATGCACCACACCAGACCCCACCCCTACCTGCCCTGTGGGCCTTCTCCCCCGAAGATGCTGGCTGTCTCATTTGGGCATGTTTCTCTTGAATATAACTTCTTCCTCCGAGACCTTACGTGGGCAGCCGCAGGGTCGGCTGTGAGCGGCAGCAGGCTATTCAGCTTTGGTGTGCGTCACAGCCACAATCCGAATTGATTGGTTTTGCCCCTCCCTAACTGAGGGGGCTACAGTCAGGTCTAGTCACTGCCTCGGTCCAAACTTTCCGGGGCCAATACTTATTCCTCAATCAGCGTCATTGAAAGAGATCAATCATTTGGTCAGAATCACATTGCTGTTTGTGGGAGCTTGCTGTGTAGAAATCAGTTGCCACTTTCCCGTGACTACATCATAGGAACAGAAATTAATTCACTGCAAAGCAAGAAGATGTCCTGTAACTGCGAAGGTTGCGACATAATTTTCCTTTTTTAAATTGTAGCCTTTTATAACATTAAAACTTTTCTGTTTATAAGACGGGCTGAATTTTTTTTGCTTCTTCCCCCCCCCCCCCCAATGTGATGTAAATGTGCTTGTTCAGTGACTGGGACTGGATGTATACTATGTACGGGCCATACTCCAGCAACTCAGCAAAGCTCATTCCACAGTGCCTTCCAAACCCACCACCTCTACCAGCTAGGTCAACAGCAGCAGACTTTTGGGAACACACCATCTGAATGATCCCCTCCAAGCCGCTCGCCACCCTGACTTGGAAATACAATCGACATTCCGTCACTGTCGTTGGGTCAAAAAAAACAAAATCTCCTCCCTAACAGCACTGTGAATATACTTGCATGGGCTTTAGGGGTTCAAGGCAGCAGCTCACCACCACCTTCTCAAAGGCAATTCAGGATGGGCGGCATGGTAGCACAGTGGTTAGCACTGTTGCTCCACAGTGCCAGGGTCGCAGGTTCGATTCCCGGCTTGGGTCACTGTCTGTGCGGAGTCTGCACATTCTCCCCGTGTCTGCGTGGGTTTCCTCCGGGTGCTCCGGTTTCCTCCCACAAGTCCCGAAAGACGTGCTTGTTAGGTGAATTGGACATTCTGAATTCTCCCTCCGTGTACCCGAACAGGCGCCGGAATGTGGCGACTAGGGGCTTTTCACAGTACCTTCAATGCAGTGTAAATGTAAGCCTACTTGTGACAATAAAGGTGATTAATATTATGTGCAATCTGGCATTGCCAGAAATAACCACACCCCAAGAATGAATAAATTAAAAGAATAGGATTCAGAGATCGATACAGGCACTGGAAACAAACAACTGTAACAGGCATGATTCCCCAAGTCTGAGGGACAGAGAGCCTGCAGTAGAACGGTCACCTCGACAGCAAGTCCATTGCTAGGGTACAAGGAAACATTCAACGATACAGAGAGCTCCCCCTCAAGAGCAGTAAGTCAGAGGGATTACCGGTTTGTAGATCGATAACAGTACCCTACCCATTTTATTAGCCCTTTACTTTGCAATAAAATGTTAAACCTGCTGACGCTCGAGGTTTGCAAAAATATCAAAAAGTACACAATGATTCATTAAGAGCGTTAAAAAACATAAGTAGATAAACCAGCATTGTAAAAATAAGTTTGCCTCACTTGTGAAAGAATGAAGATATGGTGCATAAACAGGCTTTCCCATCATTTATTATCTGCTATATATTTCAAGTAGTGGCAGGAATTAGAGATAAGGAGAGCCAGCTATATCAAGAGCTATTTGCACATTAAGCATTTTACAATGTTAACGTGATAAATCTTTTTTCTTTTGTATCGCTCCCCCGTTACCACCTAACCTTGCTGAGAGCTGGAACAGATTTCACGCGACTGCCACAGATGCAGAAAGAACTTCCTCGACTTTCAGGAGCTCATTCAGGTTCTTCAGAAAGGATGTGTGTTATTGAAAATAGAGCAGGTGGTTGCCATTGCCGTTTAATAGGGTCGTACTTTAGCTGGGTCAACGGGAGCATGTACAGGAGAAAAAAAAACTCCTGCAAGACACACTAACTTCTTAAAGGGGGACAGGGGCGGAATGTGTGGATGTCACCTTTGCATCTATTTCAATTTGGTTATTTCTTCCATTCTCCCGAAGGAACGAGCACTGGGCCTAGTTTCATAGGCCCAGAACATATTCTGGCCTACTGCTGAACTTGGGGAGTCTGAAGAAACTGGATGGCTCTCCTCAGAGCCGAGGAAATTAAGGGAAGATTTAAGAATGTAAGGACTAGGAGCAGTGGTCGGTCACATGGCCCCTCGGACTTGATTTGACCAACACCATGCTGATGTTCAATTAGGACAATTAGGAGGGCTTATGATAGATTTGGATAAAGCGGTTCTACTGGGGGACTGTAACCAGGAATTCAAGATGACTGGTATAGGAATGTAGGAAGATGAGGATTTATTTCCAAAACACAACGAATTGATGCGATTTGCCAGTATCCCAACTTGCACCAACTCCTGTTGACACATCATCCATGTTCTCTGATCTACATTGGAACCCAATCGAACAACATCTCAAATTTAAAATGCACATCTTTGTTATCAAATCCCTCCATGGCCTCGTCCCTCCCCATCTCCGGAATCATCTCTCTGCGGGCCTCATCCAATTCTGGCTTTTTGAGCATCCCCAATTTTGGTAACTCCATCACTGCCTTCAGCTGCCTGGGTGCTAAGCACTGGAATTCCCTCACCACCTCTCTTCCTCCCTCGAGGCACTTAAAAATTCCCTGGCGCTGTGAAGCAACGGTGTTAACCTCTGTGCTACCGTGGGAAAGGGGATAGATTGATGCCATTGACTGCCCCTTGGAGCCAGGTGATGTGGCACAAAGAGTGCTGAGTTCATCACTGCAGATTTTACATGGAGGCACTTCCCAACATTGACAATTCCATTGTAACCATTAACAAATGGCTGGTAAGTATCACAGAGGGACAGAGTTACAAGCTTCCCCTGTTAGTGAACCACCGATGGGACACCCGGCAACAAGATTTGATAAGGCTTTCTGTTCAGACAGAAGGGTCAGATCAGCAGAGATATTACAGGGAAGGTTTGCTGTAACTTAGCAAAAAGTTTGTATTCATTGCACAAACACGGTGCTTATCCTTTCAATAATTAAATTAAAAGGCGCTTTAAGAAAGCATTAGGCAAAAGTTGATGGAATACCAACTAGGTCACTGGCAATTATTTGCAAGAATCCATTGCTAAAGTGATTATGGTGACACAGTGATTATTATGACCAGAAAATTGTTTTTAGTGGGGTTTTTTTAAATACCAAGGAGATACTTTAACTAATTGGATCAAGAGTTTAACCCTTTCAGCACTGAGTGTTTTTCCCAGATATTTTTCACGTCTAATTTCAGTACAGATGAAGGCTATTTGGTAGCTGCACGAATCCTCGAGTTGAGCACCGGAGGATCCGTTTCCAACCCCATTAGCCAGTGCTGCCGGATATTTCCATTCAGTAGCACCAAGGGCAAGGTGCAAACTTGGCTTCATCAAGTGGGCTGCAAAGATGTCAAGAGCTCACCATCTAATCCCCAGCACCTGGTGGTCTCAGAATGGAACTGCAGATCTTGGAACTACAGATGTACTGCCGTTAAGAGTCAAAAAAAGATCAGTTTATCGCAACATTGGTTAAAATCAAAATCATTAAAATATCAAAGTTGCCATGCCAATTGGTGACATTCAAGCCAGGTGTTCTGACTGACCTATCAAATTAACTGTTGTTCACATGCTTCACGATTTCACCAAATTACCACCAAGTAAAAGCTCACGTGGGGTTTTGGAGATGCCTGTATGAACTTAGCCACCCTGGCTCTGGGTCATTGTCCGTGTGGAGTTTGCACATTCTCCCCGTGTTTGCGTGGGTTTCGCCCCCACAACTCAAAGATGTGCAGAGTAGGTGGATTGTCCACGCTAAATTGCCCCTTAATTGGAAAAATGAATTGGACACTCTAAATTTATGAAAATAAATAAATAAATACCCTCTTCAATGGCATGGCTGGCTTTGCCCCCCTTTCCCCCCCCCCCCCCCCCAACACCAACCATCCCTCGTTCCCCCTGCACAGTTTACTTAAAGATCGTATTAAATTGGTGATAGGATGCACATTACAGTTCAATGTTCAGGGAACACAGACCTCCACGATCGAAAAATTTCAAACATTTTACTATCTTGTCCATTTGTTAACTTGCTGAGGGTCAATTTCAAAGCCAATTCAAAAGGCCACCTGTTACGATTCATCCCTCTGAGCAGACTACGCACACCACCTCACTCCCCATCGCTCACAAAATGCAGCACATGCAAACTAGGAGTAAAACGGCAAAACAGCTGCACTTCAGCACAAGACAGATTAGTTTATCACAATAGAGTCTGTGCCTTCTCTAGCAACTCTCGCTCAAAAGAATTATGTTTTGGCTTTCTACTGCTCGTGAAAGACCTGCACCCGTGCGATCAGCGTCCCTCCAATCTTGCACATGTAAGATAGGACAGCCTTTCCCTGATAATTGAGGAACTTATTTCAAAATTCCTAGTGTGGCACGTAAAGATTAAAATCAAAGAGCAGCAGGGTGACTGGTGTAGCTCCTTGGTGACGAGATATTGATTTTTGGAGGTCTAAAGAAGCAGGCGAGAGGAAAGATTGAGAGAGAGGGGTTAGAACCTCCATAGATTGGAGTAGGAAGAGGTTAAAGTAGAAAACATTGCCGCCACTGCAACAAGGATCTAGGGAGGTAAAAAAAGAGCACAGGACTTAAGGAAAAGGGGACTACATGACGAGGAGGTGAAGGAAATAGTTTGAGGTTTATAGCTGTGTGATGACCCCCATTCCAACAAACAGTTAAACCTTGTATTTTAGGTTCTCCGTCAGCTATTTCTCAATCATACGCTGAAAGAGGGATTAAAACAAGTGTACAGTGCCAGATTCTGGAATCAGAAGAAACACATTTTCCCCCTTAGCGAAACACTGGATCCACTTAAACCAGGTGTGGTTTTAGCTTGGCTAGGCGGGAACGCCTCCATTCAATTGACAAAATCATACCAGCTCCCAGCAAATCAAGCGTCTCCTTCATTTATACATAATAGGTAAAAGCCATTAAAATTGAAATAAAAAACAGAAAACTGCTAGGAATGCTCAACAGGTCAGGCAGCATCGGTGGAGGAAGAACCAGGGCTATTGTTCGGCGGAGGGGGGTTGGTGGTGGTGGGGTGAAGCAAAGGTTTCCTGGTTACTTTTCACATTTCCAGCATTTGCAGTATGTGGTGTTAACAGTAAAACCGATCCCAGTTGACAGCACAAAGTTGAGCCAAGTGCCCCCAAAGAATCATTAACACGATGACAACAGCAGGTTTGGATGATGTGAGAAGCAGCAAAAATCTCTTAAGGGCTGGGAGGACATCAGAGAAAAAGAATCAACGCTAACATTCAAGCTACGGTAGAAATGCTTCATCTGTTAATCAGTTGCTTGGTAGTACAGAACTTGAATGTTGCTGAAAAGAGAGACATGTTGCCAAGCTTTTTGTTTTGCACCCATCCGGACAAATCCAAGAATACCAAATTTCAAACGACCGCAATAATTAATGTTGGAAGGGAATTGGTTGGTAAGCCAACTTTGATTGGCCAAGGAGTTGCCATGGGGAAAGCCACAGGGAACTCTTAGGCTCCCTCAAGTCATGCGTCTATTTTGAATTACCAGGAAACTTGGGGAGCTTATAGTTTCTTGTTACTTTCTCCATGGCCAATCGAAGTTGACTTACCAACCAATCAGCACCCTTTTTCTCCTGCAGTATGAAATTGTGACCATTTGAAATTTGGTAGTCTTGCATTTGTCCTGATGGGCGGAAGATGAAAGCCTTGGCTATACGCTCCTCTTTCCAGCAATATTAATCCATTAATTGAAACCCCACGTGCTTATGGATGAAAAGGTGTTCTCGGGTCCAGAAAGAAACACGCCCAGCTTATCAAAGAAAACATATCTATATAACACCACGCAACCTTAGGCAGTACCAAAAGGCCATTGTTTTGAAGTATGACTTCTGCTGCTAAATATAGGAATCATGGCAGTTAATTTACACATAGCAAGCTCCCACAAAACAATTAAATAAGTGAATACCAGTTGACTATATTGGTCGAGTGTGCTGGCAAGGGGACCGAGGAAAACTCTTCCAAGCTCTTTGAGAAATGTCATGGGATCTCACCCAAAGGGGGCAGTTTAACTGCTCACCTAAAAAAACATGGCACCACCAACTGTGCAGCCGCCCCGAGGTACCGCCGCCCCGAGGTACCGCCGCCCCGAGGTACCGCCGCCCCGAGGTACCGCCGCCCCGAGGTACCGCCGCCCCGAGGTACCGCCGCCCCGAGGTACCGCCTCAGATTATGCACTGGAATCAGAACTGCAGTGGTCATAATCAATGATTTCAAATAGAAATAGGATGTGCGCTTGGAAATCAACTTCCAGGGCTACTGGATTAAGCGGAGAGTTGGACTGACTAGATTGCTCAACAGGGGAGCCAGCACGGGCCTGATGGGCCAAACAGCCTCCTTCTGTGCCGTGAGTGACTCTATGATACAGCAGGCTACCCTGGAGGACTGTTAAGAGTCCGCCACCCTTGCTGTAGTCTGGAGTCACATGTAGGCTAGACCAGGCGAGGACAGCAGATTTATTTCCCAAAAGGACACGAGTGAACCAGATGGGTTTTTACAACAATCCAGTGTTTAGATGGTTACCGTTAAATCCAGATTTATTCAAGAGAATTAAAATTCCTCAGCTGCCTTGGTAAATTTGAACTAGTCTCCTGATCATTGACATCATAGTTATCATATCCTGTACAATCCACAACAATGTCCATAATGAAAGATAAATGTTGTCACAATTAATGTAACCTTATAATCAATAGCTAATCATTGGCTGCAATATGCCAGTGCATATATTACAACAATTTTCATAACATATTCAAGTAATATCTCACTATTTATATTGGCATGCCAGACAGCAAATATCTCAAAGGATATGGTAGCGCTGGAGGAAGTACAAAAGGAATTATGAAATTAATACCAGGGCTGAGAGATTATGGGGCGGGATTCTCCATTGCGTGACGCAGCTATCGTAATCGGTGATCGATGGAGAATGGGCTCCAACGCCCAAATCGGAGCCGGCTCCGGCTGGACGCTGGCCAGCCATGCTATATCCCCTCCGTAATGGCGTCATCGTGTCACGCACATTTCAACAGCAATGGTTCATCCATCGGAAAGCACTCCCGCGATGCTCCGCCCCAATAGGCCGTGTTCTGACCGCGCGGACACGTGGGTTCTCAGCGGCCGGGATCCCGGTGGGATGGCTGTGGACTGCATGCAGCGTCACCACACATGGCCGGGACCCGTGCCGCTGGCCGGGGGGGGGGGGGGGGGGGGGGGGGGGGACACGCTTCCACGAGGGCTGGGGGACTGGTGGGGGTGGCCAGGAGATGGCCTCTGGGGTCACGGATGGCGGGTCGGGTCCACGCACGTTCGACGCCATGTTGTACAGCGTGACCGCTGCAGGTCATCGGCGTGCGCATGCACAGCCAGGAACACGGCCATTCTCCGGCCTTTTTTGCCGTGGGACCCCAGAGTTTCACCCGGTGTCGTGACAGCCCCTCACCGGTCCCAGAGTCGGTGAGGGTTCTGTGCCGATTTTGGAGTCGTAAAACGCCCGCAAATTCTCCGTTCGAGCCGTCACTTAGCCGCTGAACCGGAGAATCCAATAAATATCAGGAAATATTGAATAAGCTAGGGCTCTGTTCTCTAGAGAAAAGAAGGCTTAGGGGCGACTTGATGCAGTCTATAACATTATGAAGGGTTTGATATGGTATATTTACAGAAGAAGTTACCAATTGTGGGGCAGACCATAACTTGGGGCCATAATTATTTAGTAGTTACTAATAAATCCGATGAGGAGTTTGGTGAGAACATGGAACTTCTTACCACAAGCAGTATTGAGATGTATAAAGAATTACTCGCATTTCTATCATGCTATTCATGACCACCAGATGTCTCAATGCATATTACAGCCAATGAAATACTCTTTGAAATGCAGTCATTGTTGTAATGCAAGAAATGTAAAATCTCATATACGCCCATTAAAACTCCCACAAGCAGCAATGTAGTAATGACCAGATAAACTCGTTACCATGTTTTAAGGGATAAATATTGGCCAGCATAATAGGAATAATACCCCTGCTCATCTCAGAGGTAGTACCACGGGGTCTTTTACATCCACCCAACCAAGAGCTGGGGCCTCAATTCAATATTGAATCTGAAAGACGACACCTCCAACGGTGCAGCACTCCCATCAGTACTGCAAATAGAGTATCGGCCTTTATTTTCTTGTTCAAACCCCAGTGGAACTTAAACCCAGAATTGAAAGATTGAGAAGTGAGAGTACTACGACTAACTTAGCCACAACTGAACTGCATGAATTCATTTGTGAGGAACACGGAGGGGAAGGAATAGAAATGAAAATGAAAATGAAATGAAATGAAAATTGCTTGTCACAAGTAGGCTTCAAGTGAAGTTACTGTGAAAAGCCCCTAGTCGCCACATTCCAGCGCCTGTTCGGGGAGGCTGGTACGGGAATCGAACCGTGCTGCTGGCCTGCCTTGGTCTGCTTTCAAAGCCAGCGATTTAGCCCTGTGCTAAACAGCCCCTATGCTGAATCATATGCTGATGGGGATAGATAAAGAAGGGTGGAGGTGGGGGGTGGTTCATGTGCAGCATAACCACTGGCATTGCCAAGATGGGCAGAATGGTTTGTTCAACACTCGAAATTCAGTATCATTTAATTCCACATGGAAATATCTCATCTTGAAAACACAAAGCGTAAACATCAGGGGCGGGATTCTCCAACCCCCCGCCGGGGGGAACGCAGGGGGCGTGAGGTTGAGATAGAGGATCAGCATGACTTTATTGAATGGTGTAGCAGGCTCGGGGGGGCCGAATGGCCTACTCCTGCACCTATTTTCTATGTTTTTATCTATGTTAATTATCTATTCTGTACAGTCATATGATTTATAAAACGCATTTTACAAGGTCATTAAAAGATTGATGGCAATACCGATTTGAGAGATAGTAGGAGAGTTTTCAAGGTGTTTCTAGTTATATCTATCAACTAGAATATCTCCATACCAAGTTCATGTGAATTGCATCTTGTGAATTCTGGCAGAGGAGTGGAGCACTCAACGCCTTATACACATTCCTACAATAACAATTTGCATATATAAAGAGTGCCTTTAACATAATAAAACATCTCTCAGCACTTTAAAGGAGCGTTCTCAAATAAAGTGCAACACTGACTAAACCACATGAGGAGATATTAAAATACACAAGTCTGGTTGCATTTCTGGAGGGAGAAACAACAATTAATGGACGCAATCTCCCTAAAATGGAACAAAGTCCCCTAGTGAGCACGTTTAGCCATGTGTTTCCCGGTCCTCGCAGTGCCGAGAAGCACATGGCTATTGACTCGCGTTGACTGAGGGGCCTGAATGGGGAATGCACAGCAGAGGCTGCACATAGCCCCGTCTTGTACAGTATGGAGCTCCGCTCGCCGGACCTCCCCAGTGTAGCGAGATATCAATCTCAGAAGCCCCAAAATGATCCCCGACCTCCCACCCCCCCAGCTCGAACACGCTATGGGAGGGTCTCTCTTCTCCCCTCTCCACCCCCCCCCCACACTTCTCCCAACACCCACGCTGGGCAACCCAATCGTGCGCACGCACAAATGCCAGCTTGGCACCTTGGCAGTACCCAGCTGGCAGTGGCACCTTGGCAGTGCCAGGGCACCATCCTGCCCAAAGGGCATGCAACTGGGGGCCTCCAACAGAGCCCCATGAGTACCGTTCCATCTGGTCCACGTTTGTGGACATCCAAAGTCTCTGAGGTGAAGGGGTTGAATCCCAAAGCCTCAGGTACCTCGGGAATCTGCACATTAGAGTCAGACTAGCCGTCTCATTCTAAAATGCAGATTTGCTAAAAAGTGATGGGCGGGATTTACATGTTGGATCTCGTAAGGCGTGGCGAGCCGGGTAGATCACAGGAGCATGGTCTCCCGGCTTTCATTGGCTGCTTTTCTGACGCAGATTGGAGGTTGGATTGGGCCCAATGTTTCAGATTATGGACCTTTTGTAGGTTCCGATGAATGGTCACTGACCTTAATTTCGGTTTTGCTCCTTGCCTGACCTGTTAAGAATTTCCTGCACCTTCTGCTCATATTTCAGATTGGCACCAATCCAGTATTATGTCTTTGTAAGCAAACGTTACGAACAGTGAATCAAAACCTTGATTAAAGAGCTAATTTTGAAGGAACACCTTGAAGGAAAGTGGAGGGGTCCAAGTGGAGACAGTTCAGAGGAGATCCCACAATCTCTGGCTCAGGTGAAAAAGCTAGCCAACTGGCCATGACTGACACCAACAAACTAATCCCTACTCGAATGTCAGAAATATTACTGCAAAACTATTAAATGAAATGCATGGAAGTCAGCTGGATATCAAAACAACATGTAAAAATGTAATCTATGTTTGCTCAAACATCTTTTAGTCCATTGCATTCTCCCTTTCTATTTTATTCCACAAGTTTGGTTTGGTCTTTCCAACCATTTTTAAAAATCCTTTTCACTAGACAATCAAAGAACGAAGAACAAAGAAATGTACAGCGCAGGAACAGGCCCTTCGGCCCTCCTAGCCCGTGCCGACCATGCTGCCCGACTAAACTACAATCTTCTACACTTCCTGGGTCCGTATCCCTCTATTCCCATCCTATTCATGTATTTGTCAAGACGCCCCTTAAATGTCACTATCGTAAATCTTTCACCTGCTTCTCTCTTTCTCCCTCCCTGTGTTCAGGATCATTCCAAAATTTGCATCATCATCTAAGGAAGTATCTTTGATGATGTAGGGCAAGGAAGGGAATTTCAGGTTGAATAGATTGGACCTGTCCTCATTGGAGTTTAGCAGATCGAGAGGAGACCTTATTGAGACATATCGGATTCTCAGGGGGCTTGACAAGGGTGAGTGCGGAAAGGTTGTTTCCCCTTGCGGGAGAGTCTAGGACCAGGGGTCGCCCACTTAAGACAGAGATGAGTGTTTTATTACTTTGGAGTAATATTTGTTACTCATTAGTTTCCGCCGACTTGAACTTAACTTCGATGATGAATACTTGAAGTCGTCCAGTTGATAATAAATAATTTATTGAATAACTATTCAATTTAATCGTGAGTTCTTTTCTTCAATACTTATACTAGTGTCCGAATTAGATAAGGTAGATTTAGATCAACAATGAAATTTATACTTTACACTCTGCGCTTGCTATGCTTCTGTCCTCTAGCTACAACACACCTGAAGAGAGCAGAAAACAGATTGGGCGGGATTGTACAAGCCCCGCGCTGGGCTGGAGAATTGCCGTAACCGCGCCATGCTGCCCTGACTCCGGCACGCGATTCTCCGAGGAACGGAGAATCGGCGCCATTTGCGCCGGCACGGCACCAATCGCGGGCCGCTGTCTGCGGCTGGGCCGCCACTTCTCTGGCCTTGATGGGCCGAGCGGAAACGGCAGAGTCCTGCCGGCGCCGTCCACACCTGCTCGCAGCCGCCAGGAACTCTGCGCGCAGGATCGGGGGGGGGGTCAAGAGCGGGGCTCCTTCACCGGGGGGGGCCTCCGATGGGGTCTGACCTGCGATCGGGGCCCACCGATCGGCGGCCCGGCCTCTCCAGCCCCTGCCCTATTTTGTTACGCGGCCGGCCCCTGAAACCTCACGCCATGTTGCATCGTGCCGGCACGTTGCCGAAGTCCCCCGCGCATGCGAGGGATGGCGCGGCGCCGGGAAGGGAGGCTGGAGTGGCGTTAACCGCTCCAACACGGTGCTGGCCCATCGGCAGTGCCCGCGCCCGTTTTGCGCCTTCGTGAAACGCGACGGCGCGGACACTGTCTCCATTTCGGAGAATCCCGCCAATTGTGTTTATATACCCCTTGTTAGTGTTGCCTTCTAGTGATCATCTGACTGTACTGACTACACATTAACCCTTCATGTATTTACATATACAGAGATCACTACAACGAGGAGAGATATTTTCTCTCCAGAGGGTGGAGAATCCGTGGGATTCTTTACCGCAGTGGGATGTAGAGGCTGGGTCATTATGTCCAAGGCTGAGATGCAGATTTTTAATCAGTTATAGGGATAAGGTGGAAAAATGGAGTTGAGGATTACCAAATCAGGTCAGTCATGACCTCATTGAATAGCGGAGCAGACTCGATGGGCCGAATGGCCTACAGCGGCTGCTATGTTTTATGGTCTGATCTGGCTAAGTCAATCTGAAGTCAGAGTTAAAATTGACTCCAGCACACACTGTGCAGAATCTCATTTAATAAAGCAAATGGTGACCAGTTTTATATCTCCCCTTTGCTTTGCTGCATGGTGTATACTGCTCCTAGTTTGTATTAATTCTAAAGACACAGGCTCGCATGTAGAAATGTATAAATGACAAACACAATAACAGACAAAAAGAATCACTTGCGCTGCCTAAAACCCAACATTGCCACTAACGGACAAGTCAATCTGCACTTCCACTGTTTACAATGATAATGATCTTACACCTGCAGGGTGCAGTCCGTCTTGTGGTCGATACACCAACGTTAGAGATGGAGGACAACAGTATTTTGTTAACAATTTAAAGGGATAACATTTATTGATGACTGTATGTATATTGGAACAAAACCCATTACATGAAGATATTCATTACGCCTCAGCATCAGCCCAGTCTGTTAATAACACTGTCAACACCAGGCAGCTTGTAGCTGGGCTAGTTGGTTCAGTTTTGAAGATGCTGCTTTTGAATGTTGCACAGAGGGCACATATTTGATGATGCAAGTTACGGTGCAAGGAAGTTTAACGAATAACTCTGTTCATTATCGCCCTGTCCCACCTACTCGAGATGCAAACTGACGGACTCCTCCAGTTTTGATCTCTGGTTGGTGCTGACTCGTCAGCCAATCACAATCAGAGCAGTGACCTGGTCAGTGCTACTGGGACCACTGGCCTTAGGCTGGGGAGAGGGGCAATGAATTGTACTGATTCATCTGAAATGAAGAATATTAACAGCCGATGATTGAAACAGAAAGTACTTACAGATACAATCACGTCATCGCTCATGCAATACCTCATGTCGGAGAAAAAAAATTATTTGGATTAAACATTTGAGAGATTAGATGAAATAAAATCTGTTCATCAAATCATTTTATGTCAAACTTCTTATACCCCTTAGAATTTCCAACAGGCTCTTTTCAAAATCTATCTTGTTCCATTTTATGTTGAAATCGAGCTTGTTTGATCTCCAGTAATTATATTAAAATGCTGAAACTTTCAATTAAAGGAATTAAATGTTAACATTTACCAACCTAACGTATTCCATTAAACATAAATGGTAGTTACCCTTTGATTAGCCGTAACTATCTAGGAATGCATTAGTGCTTGATAGTCCTGACCTTTGCTATAAAAGAAATACATGTCATAATTAAAATCACTTTAATGTTTTGAGCCAGATCCTAAGGGACCTGCGCTAATTATTATTCTAATTTGCCGCAGTAATTCTTGTTTTATTGATCTTATCTCTTCTCTTCCCCCGATTGCCAATGCTATCATTTTGGAATCCGAATTTCGAAACACCACCATAATAAGATTGCAAAATTCTTCTTTCCCCCTGAACCTCGCTACAAATCATCCAGGACTTGATTACTGATGCTCCTATCTGCATGGGAAGTCACTTTTACATTTAATTAGACAGACCAGTTGGACTGAAAAACTTCTGTTTGTGCTCCATAAGAGCCAACTTCAACCCGCTTTTCTCGCACATCCTTCTATTCCTTTCACTTGTGCTCATTCAGCTTCCCCTTAAACGTGGTTAAGTCATTGAACCCTCAACTACTAGTCTGTGCCAACAGGTTTTACATTCTAACCACTCTCTGGGTAAAGAAGTTTCTCCTGATTAATAATAATAATCTTTCTTAGCGGCGCAAGTAGGCTTACATTAACACTGCAATGAAGTTACTGTGAAAAGCCCCTAGTCGCCACATTCCGGCGCCTGTTCGGGTACACGGAGGGAGAATTCAGAATGTCCAATTCACCTAACAAGCACGTCCTCCGGGACTTGTGGGAGGAAACCGGAGCACCCGGAGGAAACCCACACAGACATGGGGAGAACGTGCAGACTCCACATAATGATCCAAGTTGGGAATCGAACCTGGAACCCTGGCACTGTAAAGCAACAGTGCTAACCACTGTGCCACCGCACCGCCATGATTATCTCAGTGATGGGCCATAGTTCTGTTCTACTCGCCCCATAATTAGAAACATCTTCTCGACCTCTACCCTATAATCGTAAACAAACTCTATCAGGCCACCCTCTCTGTTAAAATTTTGACAGCCAGTTTGGCGAGGGCGTCCCAAAGTTAATCTTTACTTAGTTTTAGAGTTATTCATGAAGTGAAACACTACAAAATGTAGAGTGCCCAACAATCCAACCCACCAGCAGACCCAACAAATGTCTCGTTATTTGTGCTCAAGTAATAATCTAATGAATGCCTTGCAACTCTACATCCTTAACTTTACTGTATGAAATTAACACCCTCCGCCTTCTCTTTTCTGGAAACCGAACCCTAGCCCATTAGTTTACACTCATTAGGAAAGGCTGATGTATTCTAGTGACACCCACTTTTGCACATTCTCC